>NW_023416314.1:49760375-51047878 GCF_014108235.1 Myotis myotis
GCGGGAAGCCCGGGGAGGGTTGGGGGGCAGGAGGCGGTGTAAGAGATCAACCTAAGGACTTGCATGCATGCAAATAAGCATAACCAATGGACATAAGACACTGGGGGGTAGGGAAAGCCAGGGGATTGTCAAGGGCAGGGGAAAAAAAGGAGACATATGTAATACTCTTTGTAATACTTTAAGCAATAAAATAAAATAAAATGTGTCAAAGTATTATTAAAAATCATCTAGTCAATTATAAGAATTTAGAGCTTTGGCTTCATATAAAAAGCTTGTTTGTTTTTTCTTCAGCTTTTCTTAAAACTATCTTGTCTGAGTATAATTTTTAGCACTTTCCTCTTTTGTTCATGAAGCTTTTCATCTCAAAATAGACTAGTTTTATCTTAATCTGCACTTCAGTAATTGCAAAGCCTATTGTTATAGAAGTGCTTTTTCTTAATGCTTAATGTTCTCTGTTTTAATGTACACATAGAGTCGCTATCCACTCATATTTTATTTTTTTAAATATATTTTATTGATTTTTTACAGAGAGGAAGGGAGAGAGATAGAGAGTTAGAAACATCGATGAGAGAAAAACACTGATCAGCTGCCTCCTGCACACCGCCCACTGGGGATATGTCTGCAACCAAGCTATATGCCCTTGACCAGAATCGAACCTGGGACTTTCAGTCCTCAGGCCAACACTCTATCCACTGAGCCAAACCGGTTACGGCTACCCACTCATATTTTAAAGGGAAATGGCTTTATTTATTTATTTTTAAAGTAGTGGCATCATTTAGAAGTAGTATAAGAAATAGAGTAATACGAGGAGGCGAAATTCACTCAGGACCCAGAGAAGCCTACAGGGGCTGCATCCCCTTGTCCTGGTCGGACCTCCCTCCACCATCGCCATCATGCCCAAGAGAAAGGCTGAAGGGGATGCTAAAGGAGATAAAGTCGAGGTGAGGGAGCAACCACAGAGACGATCCGCCAGGTTATCAGCTAAACCTGCTCCTCCAAAGCCAGAGCCCAAGCCTAAAAAGGGCCCTGCAAAAAGGGAGAGAAGGTACCGAAAGGGGAAAGGGAAAGCTGATGCTGGCAAAGATGGGAATAGCCCTGCAGAAAATGGAGATGCCAAAGCAGACCAGGCACAGAAAGCTGAAGGAGCTGGAGGTGCCAAGAGAAGTGTGTGCATTTTTGATAGCTGTGTCTTTCTGGTGACTGTACAGTTTGAAATACTATTTTTGATCAGGTTTTATAAAAATGCAGAATTTTGTTTTACTTTTCTTTTTTAAGCTATGTTGTTAGCACACAGAACACTTCATTGTTATTTTGGGGGGAAGGACATAATGTACTACTAGAATGTCTCCAAAGCTGGACTGACATGGGAGGAAATATCTTTTCCTTCTAGTTTTGAGAAACTTCCTTTGGTTCCTGGGAGGAGGATCTCTTGATGTTGGCACACATTAGCCATCTTGGCACAATCACCTTGTCGTGTGGGAAACTAAAATTCGTTTTTCTGTCCTTTTCTCCCTCTCCACTTTAGCATAGACTTTGGCTCTCTTAAGCCCAGAGACCTATTGGAGCCTGACCCTAAAACGTTGATCTCCAGTCGGTGGGCAATCTGAGGTTTCCAGTGTCACCACTGAGATGGCCTCCCTCTAAAGAGCAGCAGTTCCTTTTTAGATTGTGGATCTACAGATTGATGTTCTCTGCCATTTTCATTTCATTTCCTGAAAGTCAGGGTCGGCTTGTGAAAAGTTGTTACACAACATGCTCAATGTGAAATGTCAACCCTCACTCTAAACTTTCCCTATTCGGAGCATCAGGTGAAGACTTCACTGTTTTCTTTTGTTTTTAATTAAATCTTTATTGTTCAGATTATTACAGTTGTTCCTCTTTTTTCCCCCCATGGTTCTCCTCCACCCAGTTCCCACCCCACCCTCTGCCCTTACCCCTCCCACTGTCCTCATCTATAGGTGTACAATTTTTGTCCAGTCTCTTCCTGCCCCTCCACACCCCTTTCCTCCCAAGAATTGTCAGTCCACTCCCTTTCCATGCCCCTGGTTCTATCATATTCACCAGTTTACTCTGTTCATCAGATTTTTTATTCACTTGATTTTTAGATTCACTTGTTGATAGATACGTATTTGCTGTTCATAATTTTTATCTTTATCTTTTTCTTCTTTGTCTTCTTAAAGAATACCTTTCAGCATTTCATATAATGCTGGTTTGGTGGTGATGTACTCCTTTAGCTTTTTCTTACCTGTGAAGCTCTTTATCTGACCTTCAATTCTGAATGATAGCTTTGCTGGGTAAAGTAATCTTGGTTGTAGGTTCCTGCTATTCATCACTTTGAATATTTCTTGCCACTTTCTTCTGGCCTGCATCGTTTCTGTTGAGAAATCAGCTGACAGTCGTATGGGTACTCCCTTGTAGGTAACTGACTGTTTTTCTCTTGCTGCTTTTAATATTCTCTCTTTGTCTTTTGCCCTTGGCATTTTAATTATGATGTGTCTTGGTGTGGTCCTCTTTGGATTCCTTTTGTTTGGGGTTCTCTGTGCTTCCTGGACTTGGAAGTCTATTTCTTTCACCAGGTAGGGGAAGTTTTCTGTTATTATTTATTCAAATAGGTTTTCAATATCTTGCCCTCTCACTTTTTCTGGCACCCCTATAATTCGGATGTTGGTACGCTTGAAGTTGTCCCAGAGGCTCCTTACACTATCTTCATATTTTTGGATTCTTTTTCTTTTTGCTTTTCCGGTTGGGTATTTTTTGTTTCTTCGTATTTCAAATCTTTGACTTGATTCTTGGGATCCTCTTGTCTGCTGTTGGGTGTCTGTATAATATTCTTTATTTCTGTCAGTGTATGCTTAATTTCTAGTTGGTCTTTTTTCATATCCTCCAGGGTCTCACTAAATTTATCGGTGGTTTCCAGAAAATTCTTGAAAAACCTTATAACCGTGGTTTTGAACTCTATATCCAGTCATTTGCTTTCCTCCATTTCTGTCATTTGTGACCTGTTTCTTTGTCTCCGCATTTGTTATGCTTCCCTGTGTTGGTAGAGTGGCTTTGTGTGCTAGGTGTCCTATAGGGCCCAGTGGCTCAGCCTCCCCAATTACCTGAGGTGGACACACTTGGTGCACCCCTTTGTGGGCTTTGTGCACAGTCTTGTTGTAGTTAAGCCTTGATTGTTGTAGGTATCACTGGGAGGAATTGACCTCCAGGCCAATTTGACTGTGAGAATCAGCTGTGTCTTCAGTGGGAGACTTCTGTGCTGAAGACACCCTTCTGGGGCAAGACTTGCTTCAGTGGGGCTTTGGTGCTCACTGAGTCTGCCCCCTGAGTGTGTCCCTTTTGGGTCAGAGGAGTTGTAATTGGATGGTCCCACTCTGACCACTGGGTACACTGGCTCTTGGATCTCTAAGGAGGTGCTAATTTAGCCTCTTCCTGAGGGTACCCAACAGGAGCTACAAAGAGATCTGCAGATTCCCCTTCCTTTTGGGGGGTTTGGAGGTGCCCAGAATAGGCCCAGTTGAGAAGCAATGCAAGCTGCTGTGGGGCCTTGGGCCTTCTCTTGGAAGTTCTGGGTCTGTCTGGACCAGCTGCAATTTGTTAGGTAATTTTCAGATTGCAAAGGGCCAGGGCATTCATATGCAAAAGCCTCTGCCCCAGCCTGGGTGGGGCGGGGTCTCAGGGAATCAACAGGGTGGAGCAAACAGCTATGGCTGATCCTCAGCCCTGCCCAAAGTGGCCCCCCGTCTCAGCGTCCCGGCAATTGCTGCAAGCACCTCTGAGGGAAAGCTGCCCTCAAGTTCCGAGTTCTGACCGCTTCCAGACAGTACAGTTTCTCCCTGTATGAGTCCTGGGTCCCCAGAGACTTCCTGGAACCGGAGTTCAGAGCATCAGGAGCTTGTGACTCCCTCCCGATTCAGAAAGCCAGCTGTGTCCTCAGGTGCCAGCCCCTTTGCACGCACTCGAGCCTCCGTACCTCTGCACTTTACTTCTGCAGCTCCTCTGAGTCTCAGTGTGCTTTTCTCTTTCCTTCCAGTTGTAGAATTTCCACTCAGCCAGCCTTCCTGTAGTTCTGGATGATGTCGTTTTGTCTTTTCATTGTATTTTTGAAGTTGTTGTGGGAGGCAGCAATTTCCGGTGTTTACCTATGCCGCCATCTTGGTTTCTAGACTTTACTGGGTTTTATGGTGGCTTTCTGATTTTGGTAGTTCATTGAAGAAGGGAGTTTGAAAGTTGTTGTATACTTTTAAAGATTGCCTGCCCATATCCTGCCTGAAATACCATGATTGTTTATGAAAAGTATCTTTAATAAAGCTGGATACAGTTTGAAAAAAAAGTAGTATAAGAAATATGATCTATGACATTTATTTTTACTGTGCGATATAAGGTTTCCCTGTGAAATATAAAGCTATTGATGGAGCAACAAAAACATATACTTCAATTTTGGTTTATGTTATATTTTAAAATGCACTGTAGCTAGAAGATGGGAATATTGGTATCTAATCTTAGCTCTATCACATTCACCTAGTGACTTCAGACATCTCTGCTTTGTTTCCTATTCCTAATAGAAACAAGCTTCTTACAAGAATGTCATTAAAAAGCTCTAAAGGAAGGCCCCAGCGGGAAACACAAAGGCCCTGATCGGCTCTGATCACTGGCCAGGCCTAAGGACCCTACCGGTGCACATATGTCATGCACCGGGCCTCCAGTACAATAAAAGTAATGGACTTCTAGTCAAGATGGTGGCATAGGTAAATGTGGTACCCAATCCTCCCATAAACACATCAAATTACAACTGAACTAAAATTACAGAACAACCATCATTCTGAAATCTAGCTGACTGGAAGTCCTATAACTAAGGAATTTAAGAAGAAGCCTCATGGAGACGGGTAGGAGGGGCGGAGACACAGAACACATGTGTGGTGGATAAAAATCAGGAGGGATATCTTGGTTGTGAAGCCCCACCTTGAGGAGTGAAGGAGTCATAGCACCAAATCATGCCTCCCAAAACAGAGTTCCAGTACCAGGGAGAGAAGTCCCCATAACTTCTGGCTGTAAAAACTTGTGGGGATTGTGGCTGCATGAGACCATCTGGGCACAGGTCACATTTTAACTGCATATGTGGCTATGGTATTGTACAGCACAGAACACAGAACATTTCCATCATCACAGACAGTTGTATTGGACAGTATTGACCTAAGTAGGTCAGGGCTGTGTATTTTACACTCCTGATGTATCTTGTGCTTTTCTTATAGAGCACTTATCAAAGTTAATAATGAATTAATGCCTGTCTTCCATACTAAATTATTGGCCCCATGAAGATAGGAACCGTGTCTATTTTGCTTGCTGGTGTATGTCCAGTGCCTAATACAGTACATGGCAAGTAATGGACCCTAAATAGACATGTGTCAAAGGACAAATAAATGAAGTTATATTCTAAAACATACAAAAACTCTAGTCCATGGAATTTGGGGTTCAGACTAGAAATATGATCAGTAGGTTTTTGCATAGGCAAATGCTTTTGCATTCAAGTTTCAGATCACTTTCTCCCATTCTGACTATTTCATTATCTTTCCTGAAATGAAGAGGACAGAAGTATCTAGCTACTAAGATTTGGGGACCTGGTACTTTGATAATATTACTAAAAGGATGATGTTCAACATATAATCATTTCACAATATATGTAAATCAAACCATCCTGTTGTACACCTTTAACTTATATAGTGATGTATGTCCATTATTTTTCAATAAAACTGGAAATAAAACCATTTTCTGTTGTTCTTCCTAGTCATGATCCATTTGACATGTTGGTATTACCTATAACCAAAAAGATTTTTTTATAACAAATAAAAAATTCTTTACTTCACGTTTTTAGAATCATGAACATTAATTTTTTATTTTGCATTGTAAGATGAGAGAGAGGTTAAAGAGTGCAATTTTATTCTTTTATAAATTATGCAATAGCATACTTTAAAAAGAATAAGCAGCCCTCCTGGCACAGAAAGAGAATAATTAAAAGACTCTTGAATAAAAATAAAATCAAAATAATCAATTAAATGATAGCTATCATGGCTAGCAATGGATTACATGTAAAGTTTGATAATAGTAGAAATATTGGTGCTTGGTAATCATAATAGAGGGTGGAAACATTAACAGCATGTAATAGTGTTGCCCTCGGCGGACTGGAGCAGTGCTCTGATACATGTGTTTTCACTGGGATTTAACCTTAGTTAATACGTCCACATCAGCTTTGTCTGCTTCTGCAAGTCGTTTTTCATGGCTCTCAAACAGGACATTGTCTTCCTTTCTTAGAGACCTCCTGGAAACATCCCTGGGAACCATAGCACCTGCCATGTTAACTTTCGCCAACAAATTCCGTAGCCACTCCCGCCTTGCCTTGTTGTTCAGATGTTGACGCCAGTTATGCATAAGCTGTATTTCACCCACAGTTTTCTTCCTGTAGGGAACAGAAACAGAGAAGCCACTCCATTAGCTCTCCACTTCCCATCATAATGGCAGCCCCAAAAATCCAATCCCCAAGTCCTAGCCCTGCAAAACGAGAAATGGTACTTACTGCAGGGTTTTCCCATCTGATTTTGCGAAAAAACAAATTGCAAACAGGACGATCATTACTTTAACCATTTCTTTTGCATACATCATCTTCAATAAAAAGAAAAAGCAAAAGGCAGGCATTTAAATATATTTTTACTATTCCACACTATATAATTAACTTTAGCAGTTTCCATTTATAACTACAGAACTGTACACATAGTGGTACAGCAACTAATTGCATTTGTTTTCATGGAGGACTTTTGGAATCGGGCTTTTTCTGTTTTGTTTTTAAATATATATTTATGGATTTCAGAAAGAAAGGGAGTGGAAGAGAGAGATAGAGACATCAATGATTAGAGAGAATCATTGATAGGTTGCCTCCTGCATGCCTTCTACTGGGTGTTAAGCCTGCAACCCAGGCATGTGTCTTTAACTGCATTCAAACCTAGGACCCTTCGGTCTGCCGGCCGACATCTATCCACCGAGCCGAACAGGTAGGGCCAACCTTTTTATTTTACAGATGCATTAGTGTGTATTATATGTACACATAATTTGACTTAGAAATTAGATTAGTTTTAGTTTCTAGGAAAATTAGTTTTACTTTTTAGGGATCTTTTTGAGAGTTCTTATGCAAGTTTAATATATGAATTTTAAGCCACATGAGGAATAAAAATGCTTACTTTTTAGAATTTTCTCCTACATTTATGCTGCTTATGACTAAGTTCTTATCATTTGTTTGGAAAATGGATAATTCTCTTACTTAGGTAAATTATTAGCACTGTTTATTTACTTAGAAAATTTCTTTTTCATAAGTCAACGTATTTCAGGCACTGCAATAATAACCATAAGTACCAAATTAATAGTCTCTGCTTTAGAGATAATTTTACTAAATTAATGCATACTTTTACCATTTAAAAATGTGTCAAAGTATTATTAAAAATCATCTAGTTAATTATAAGAATTTAGAGCTTTGGCTTCATATAAAATGCTTGTTTGTTTTTCTTCAGCTTCTTTTAAAACTATCCAGTCTGAGTATAATTGTTAGCACTTTCCTCTTTCGTTCATGAAGCTTTTCATCTCAAAATAGACTAGTCTAATCTTAATCTGCACTTCAGTAATTGCAAAGCCTATTGTTATAGGAAGTGCTTTTTCTTAATGCTTAATGTTCTCTGTTTTAACATACACATACAGTCACAATGCACTCATATTTTAAAGGGAAATGGCTTGATTTATTTTTGAAGTGGTGGCATCATATTGAAGTAGTATAGGAAATAGAGCTATATGAGGAGGTGCGATCAAACCAGGACCCAGCAAAGCCCGCAGGGAGCTTCACCCTTGTGTCCTGGTCGGACCTCCCTCCACCATCGCCATCATGCCCAAGAGGAAGGCTGAAGGGGATGCTAAAGGAGATAAAGTCAAGGTGAAGGAGAAACCAGGGAGAAGATCCGTCAGGTTATCAGCTAAACCTGCTCCTCCAAAACCAGAGCCCAAGCCTAAAAAGGCCCCTGCAAAGAAGGGAGAGAAGGTACGAAAAGGGAAAAGGGAGAGCTGATGCTGGCAAAGATGGGAATAGCCCTGCAGAAAATGGAGATGCCAAGCAGACCAGGCACAGAAAGCTGAAGGAGCTGGAGGTGCCAACTGAAGTGTGTGCATTTTTGATAGCTGTGTATTTCTGGTGACTGTACAGTTAGAAATACTATTTTTTATCAAGTTTTATAAAAGTGCAGAATTTTGTTTTACTTTTTTTTTAAGCTATGTTGTTAGCACAGAGAACACTTCATTGTTATTTTGGGGGAAGGACATATAGTGCTACTAAAATGTCTCCAAAGCTGCACTGCCATGAAAGGAGATACCTTTCCCTTCTAGTTTTGAGAAACTTCCTCTTGGTTCCTGGGAGCAGGGATCTCTTGATGTTGGCACACATTAGCCATCTTGGCACAAACACCTTGTTATGTGGGAAACTAAACTTTGTTTTTCTGTCCTTTTCTTCCTCTCCAATTTAAGCATAGACTTTGGCTCTCTTAAGCCCAGAGACCTATTGGGACCTGTCCCCCCAAAAAAGTTGATTTCCAGTCGCTTAGGCAATCTGAGCTTTCCAGTGTCACCACTGAGATGGCCTCCCTCTAAAGAGCAGCAGTTCCTTTTTAGATTGTGGATCTACTGATATGCTCTGCCATTTTATTTCATTTCCTGAAAGTCAGGGTCGGCTTGTGAAAAGTTGTTACACAACGTGCTCAATGCGAAATGTCAACCCTCACTCTAAACTTTCCCTATTCACAGCATCAGATGAAGACTTCACTGGGTTTTATGGTGGCTTTCTGATTTTGGTAGCTCATTGAAGAAGGGAGTTTGAAAGGTGTTGTATACTGTTAACGATTGTCTGTCCATATCCTGCCTGAAATACCATGATTGTTTATGAAAAGTATCTTTAATAAAGCTGGATTCAGTTTGAAAAAAAAAAGTTGTTGTAAGAAATATAATCTACTACATTTATTTTCACTGGGCGATATAAAGCTTCCCTGTGCAATATAAAGCTATTGATGGAGCAATAAATACATATACTTCAATTTTTGTTTATGTTATTTTTAAAAAGGCACTGTAGCTAGAAGTCAGGAGAATTGGTGTCTAATCTTAGCTCTATCACATTCACCTAGTGACTTCAGACATCTCTGCTTTGTTTCCTATTCCTAATAGAGACAAGCTTCTTTCAAGAATATCATGAAAAAGCTCAAAAATCAGCTTTTTGCAATTCATGTACTGTTTTTAGAATAGAAAGTGAAAAAAAATCTTTATTAAAGGGAATAAATATTCAGCAGTAAAACTGTTTCTCCAGCTCTTGTATACAATTTGAGTTCTCTGTGAGTCATAAAACAAACAGTTTGATGAGGATATTCTGTAGGAAAAATAGACTACTAACACAATTTAATAAATGTATATTTGTTATTTAAATCAGAATGATTTATTCCTCATTAGTCTGCTTTATTTGAAAATTTCAGTAAGATACCATTAAAGCATATGATGCCAAATTATAATTTTTTGTGTGTAATTTCAGATACATTTAGAAAAAGCAAGGCCCCTCAAAAGACTTTCATCACAAAAATAAATGATTTCAGAGTATTTTAGAAACATAAATTTATTTTGTGTTGTGGAATTTTATATTAAGCACTAGTGATCCCGTGCAGGAAATTTGTGCACATTTAAAGGGAATTAATTAGAGGAAATATTTTAATATTGCTATTTTTTCTTTCAGTCGTGACATTGTGGTGTCCCTGCTAATTTCCATATTCCTCTATTAGATAGACAGAACTTTCCTTTCACATTGTAACTTGAACAAACAGCATTTTATCTGTAGAAAATGGTGCACATCAAATAATAACTAGATTATAACAAATAGTTTATATGAGATTTAAAAGATAAAGTAAAGATTACTCACCACACAATGTCTTAGGACAATATCTTTCAGGGATATTAGCAGCTGGTGCTCTCTTAAAGTTGAGTAAACTTGAGAAAGCTGATGAATTGGATTGTAGATGCTTCAGTGTGACTTATATGTAGGTCTTCCTCTCAGCAAAAGAAGCTTTTATGTTGTTACAGATGATATCACTCCCAATTCTCTGGATCACAAGTATAGGACCAGAACAACAGACAACTCGATTGGATGATGCCCATTCTTCTTAAGATCTAGATCATTAGATATTAACAGTAACACACTATGGGGCTGGGAAAACGAATTATGCAAAGATTTCTAACAAATATTAAATTGCAATTCTTAATTCTGACTGGGTTAATGAATTTGTATTATTAAAAAGGACTGATTTCTTTTTTTTTTTTTTTATTTTTTTATTTTTTATTGCTTAAAGTATTACAAAGGGTATTACATATGTGTCCATTTTATCCCCCCGCCCTAGACAGTCCCCTAGCCTCCCCTATCCCCCAATGTCTTATGTCCACTGGTTATGCTTCTATGCATGCATACAAGTCCTTTAGTTGATCTCTTACCCCCCTACCTCCTGCCCTGCAACCCTCCCCGGCCTTCCTGCTGCAGTTTGACAATCTGTTTGAGGCAGCTCTGCCTCTGTATCTATTATTGTTCAAAAGTTTATAATGGTCTCTATTATCCATGAATGAGTGAGATCATGTGGTATTTTTCCTTCATTGACTGGCTTATTTCACTTAGCATAATGCTCTCCAGTTCCATCCATGACGTTGCAAATGGTAAGAGTTCCTTCCTTTTTAGAGCAGCATAGTATTCCATCGTGTAGATGTACCACAGTTTTCTAATCCATTCATCTACTGATGGGCACTTAGGCTGTTTCCAGATCTTAGCTATGGTGAATTGTGCTGCTATGAACATAGGGGTGCATATATCCTTTCTGATTGGTGTTTCTGGTTTCTTGGGATATATTCCTAGAAGTGGGATCACAGGGTCAAATGGGAGTTCCATTTTCAGTTTTTTAAGGAAACTCCATACTGTCTTCCATAGTGGCTGCACCAGTCTGCATTCCCACCAGCAGTGCACAAGTGTTCCTTTTTCTCCACATCCTCTCCAGCACTTGTCGTTTGTTGATTTGTTGATGATAGCCAGTCTGACAGGTGTGAGATGGTACCTCATTGTTGTTTTGATTTGCATCTCTCGGATGATTAGTGACTTTGAGCATGTTTTCATATGTCTCTTGGATTTCTGAATGTTCTCTTTTGAAAGGTGTCTATTTAGGTCCTTTGCCCATTTTTTGATTGGATTGTTTATCTTCCTTTTGTTAAGTTGTATGAGTTCCCTATAAATTTTGGAGATTAGGCCCTTATCGGATATGACATTGGCAAATATGTTTTCCCACACAGTGGGTTTTCTCGTTGTTTTGTTGATGGTTTCTTTTGCTGTGCAGAAGCTTTTTATTTTGATGTAGTCCCATTTGTTCATTTTCTCTTTAGTTTCAAGTGCCCTAGGAGCTGTATCAGTGAAGAAATTGCTTCGGCATATGTCTGAGATTTTGTTGCCTTTGGATTCTTCTAGAATTTTTATAGTTTCCTGTCGTACATTTAAGTCCTTTATCCATTTTGAGTTTATTTTTGTGTATGGTGTAAGTTGGTGGTCTAGTTTCATTTTCTTGCATATATCTGTCCAATTTTCCCAGCACCATTTATTGAAGAGACTATCTTGGCTCCATTGTATGTTCTTGCCTCCTTTGTCAAATATTAATTGGGCATATTGGTTCGGGCCGATTTCTGGGCTCTCTATTCTATTCCATTGATCTATATGCCTATTCTTGTGCCAGTACCAGGCAGTTTTGAGAACAGTGGCTTTGTAATACATCTTGATATCTGGTATTGAGATCCCACCTACTTTGGTCTTTTTCAGGATTGCTGCAGCTATTCGAGGTCTTTTTTTATTCCAGATGAATTTTTGGAGAGTTCGTTCTAGATCTCTGAAGTATGCCGTTGGTATTTTAATGGGAAGTGCGTTGAATTTATAGATTGCTTTGGGTAGTATGGACATTTTAATGATGTTGATTCTACCAATCCATGAACACGGTATGTTCTTCCATCTGTTTATGTCTTCCTCTATATCTTTTTTCAACGTCCTGTAGTTTTCTGAGTAGAGGTCTTTTACCTCTTTAGTTAAGTTTATTCCTAGGTAGCTTAATTTTTTTGGTGCGATGGTAAACGGGATTGTTTTTATAATCTCTCTTTCTGAAAGTTCACTATTGGTGTATAGAAATGCCTCGGATTTCTTGGGGTTAATTTTGTATCCTGCTACATTGCCAAATTCATGTATTAAGTCCAGTAGCTTTTTGATGGAGTCTCTAGGGTTTTGTATGTATAATATCATGTCGTCTGCAAATAAGGACAGTTTTACTTCCTCTTTTCCAATTTGGATGCCTTTTATTTCTTCTTCTTGCCGAATTGCAATGGCTAACACTTCCAGTACTATGTTGAACAGGAGTGGTGAGAGGGGGCATCCCTGTCTTGTCCCTGTTCTTAGGGGAAATGGTGTTAGTTTTTGTCCATTGAGTATGATGTTGGCTGTGGGCCTGTCATATATGGCTTTTATTATGTTGAGGTATGATCCTTCTACTCCCACCTTGCTGAGAGCTTTTATCAAAAATGGGTGTTGAATTTTGTCAAATGCTTTTTCTGCATCAATTGATATGACCATGTGGTTTTTTTCTTTCAATTTGTTTATGTGATGTATCACGTTTATTGATTTGCGGATATTGTACCATCCTTGCATCCCTGGGATAAATCCTACTTGGTCATGGTGTATGATCTTTCTGATGTACTGCTGGATCCGATTTGCTAAGATTTTGTTGAGGATTTTGGCATCTATGTTCATGAGGGATATTGGCCTGTAATTCTCTTTCATTGTGTTGTCTTTACCTGGTTTTGGTATTAGGGTGATGCTGGCTTCATAGAATGAGCTTGGAAGTGTTCCTTCCTCTTGAATTTTTTGTAGTAGTCTGAGGAGGATAGGTTTTAGTTCTTCCTTGAATGTTTGGTAAAACTCCCCTGTGAAGCCGTCTGGTCCTGGGCTTTTGTTTGCTGGAAGCTTTTTGATGACTGCTTCAATTTCTTCCATAGTTATTGGCCTGTTGAGATTTTTAGATTCTTCCTGATTGAGTTTTGGAATGTTGTATTTTTCTAGGAATTTGTCCATTTCCTCCAGGTTGTCTAGTTTGTTGGAGTAGAGCTGTCCATAGTATTTTTTAACAATCATTTGTATTTCTGTGGGGTCTGTTGTTATTTCGCCTCTATCGTTTCTGATTTTATTTATTTGGGTCCTCTCTCTTTGCTTCTTGGTGAGTCTGGCTAGAGGTTTGTCAATCTTGTTTATCCTTTCAAAGAACCAGCTCTTGGTTTCATTGATTTTCTGTATTGTTTTTTTGGTCTCTATGTCATTTATTTCTGCTCTAATCTTTATTATCTCCTTCCTTCTGCTCACTCTGGGGTTTTCTTGTTGCTCTCTTTCTAATTCTTTGAGTTGTAGAGTTAGCTGATTTACTACTATTTTTTCTTGTTTGTTGAGATAGGCCTGTAGAGCTATAAACTTCCCTCTCAGGACTGCTTTCATTGTGTCCCATAGGTTTTGGATTGTTGTGTTTTCATTGTCATTAGTTTCCAGGATGTTTCGAATTTCTTCTTTGATTTCATTGGCAACCCAATCAATATTTAATAGCATGCTATTCAGCTTCCAGGTGTTTGAGTATTTTGGGTTGTTTTTATTGTAGTTTATTTCTAATATTATGCCATCGTGGTCTGCGAAGACGCTTTTTATGATTTCAATTTTCTTGAATTTGGGGATACTTTGCTTGTGACCCAATATATGGTCTATTTTTGAATATGTCCTATGAGCATTTGAGTAGAATGTATATTCCCTGGCTTTCGGGTGAAGTGTTCTGAAGATGTCTATTAAGTCCATCTGATCTAGTGAGTCATTTAGGATTGCTGTATCTTTGCTGATTATTTGTCTAGAGGACTTATCCAGTGCTGTCAGTGGTGTATTAAAGTCCCCTACTATGATTGTATTGTTGTCGATGTCTCCTTTCATATCTTCCAGGAGTTTTTTTATGAATTTGGGTGCTCCTGCATTGGGTGCATATATGTTTACCAGGATTATATCTTCTTGTTGTATTGATCCCTTTAGTATTATGAAGTGGCCTTCCTTATCTCTTGTTATGGCCTTCACTTTGAGGTCTATTTTGTCCGATATAAGTATTGCTACCCCAGCTTTCTTTTCCTTTCCATTTGCCTGAAAGATATTTTTCCATCCTTTCACTTTCAGTCTGTGTGAGTCCCTTCTAATGAGGTGGGTTTCTTGTAGACAGCAGATGTATGGGTCATGTTTTTTTATCCATTCAGCCACTCGATGTCTTTTGTTTGGAGCATTTAGTCCGTTTACGTTTAAAGTTATTATTGAAAGGTAGTTGTTTGTAGGCATTTCTGTTTTTGTGTGGCTGTTTTCTTTCTGAGCTTTTTATTTCTTATTTTTATACCAGTCCCTTTAGCATTCCTTGCATTGCTGGCTTGGTGGTGATAAACTCCCTTAGCCTTTTTTTGTCTGTGAAGCTTCTTATTTCCCCTTCAAGTTTGAATGATAGCCTTGCTGGATAGAGTATTCTTGGATTCAGTCCTTTGCTTTGCATCACTTTGTAAATTTCCGTCCATTCCCTTCTGGCCTGATGTGTTTCTGTTGAGAAATCATTTGACAATCTAATGGGAGAACCCTTGTATGTAACTTTCCGTCTCTCTCTTGCAGCCTGTAAGATTCTCTCTTTGTCCTGAACATTTGCCATGGTAATTATGATGTGTCTTGGTGTGGGTCTTTTTGGGTTCACCTTGTTTGGGACTCTCTGGGCTTGTGTGACTTTTTTCTTCCCCACCTCAGGGAAGTTTTCTGATATTATTTCTTCTAATAGGTTTTCTAATCCTTGTTCATCCTTCTGTTGTTCTGGTACCCCTATTATTCGTATGTTGTTTCGTTTCATGTTGTCCCAAAGCTCCCTTAGGCTCTCCTCCTGTCTTTTCATTTTTTTCTCCAATTGCAGTACGTTTTGGGTGTGTTTTGCTTCCTTGTCTTCTAAATCACTAATTCGGTCCTCCGCTTCTCCTAGTCTACTGTTGATACTTTCAATGGAGTTTTTCATTGCAGCTATATCACTCTTCATATCTTCTTGGGTCTTACTTAAGTTGTTGATTTTTTCATCTGTTTCTTCTAGCTTCTTCCATATGTTATCGATTTTTTCATCTGTTTCTTCTAGCTTCTTCCATATGTTATCGATTTTTTCATCTGTTTCTTCTTGCTTCTTGCTGAGGTTGTCGATTTTTTCCTCCATCCGGTTTATGCACTCTAGGACCCTTATTCTGAATTCTTTTTCTGTCATGTTGCATGCCTCTGTATTACTTAGCTGCTTTTCTGGAGAGTCCTCCTTCTCTTTCCTTTGGGGGTTTCTTTGTCTACCCATGTTTGATCTCACTGACATATCTAGACGTTGAGTCGTTCAGTGGCTGCTCCCTTGGTGGCAGTGACTCCTTGGTCTGCGGTTCCTCTTCGGGCGGTTGCGGTAGCAGCTGCTCTTCAGTTGGCAGCAACTCCTCTGGTGGGTGCTGTTCACAGCTGTGGTGGCTCTTCTGGCTGGTGGGGCGAGGTTTCACGTACAGCTGCTGTTCCTCAGCAGAGGGTGTGGTGCTCAGGAGGTTGCTGTTGCTTGGATCTGCTGTGTTGATTTAAAGGCACAAAATACAACACAACAAGGCACCACGTACCAGGCACTATACACAAATATATTCACGATATTAATAACCCCAAATAAAGGTGACCACCTGAATTAAGAGAATTAGGGGATAAGGAAGAAGGAAGAGAAAAAGAGAAAAGAGAAAAAGAAAAGAAAATTAGGGACCAAAAAAAGGAGTGCAAAAATGAAAGTGGGAAAAAGGAGGGGGGAAAGTAAAAGCGAGAAAAGAAAGGAAAAGAAAAAAAAAGAGCGAAAAGAGAGAATGAAGTGGAAGAGGGGAAGAGACTTTTTATATGAGGAGAATGCTCCTATAGAACAGCCATTAATCCCAACAAATTCCAGCAACAGCTCCCTGGAGATAAATGCAAACTAGAAACAACCAATAATATAACGATGAAAATAGAATGGAGAACACTAATCCCAAAATAAAATAAAGAGAAAATAAAATGGCACTTTAAAAAAAATGGTAAAATGGTAGCAGTAATAATACTGGTTAAAAATAAGAAGGTAGTAATTAAAAGGGTAAAATCAGGTGATGGAAAAAAGAAGAAAAAAAAAAAGAAGAAGAGGAAAAGAAAAAAAAAGAAAAAAAAAAAGAAAAAAAATTGGTTTCTTAGTTAAAAGGTGAAAAAAAAAAAAAAAAAAATATTGCAGTAGTGAAGGTCCTTCGGTTCTTCTATTCTTCAGTGTGGCTCGCCTTAGACCTGCCAGGTATTCAGGAGAGTGTTGAGTTTCCCTGCGATACACTGTTCCTCTGTGTTGTAAACCACAGTCCTTATTTTAAAGCAAGCCGCATTTGTTTCCCAGACTGCCTTATTTTGTGTTTAGCAAAGAGTCAGTTTGTGGGTCAGCCTCTGGGTGGCAGTGTTCTGGGGTTGGCCTCTGAGGCTACAGGGCCTCTCTGTCCAGTGGAAGTTCACTGCCCAGAGCTGGCTGCGTAAGAGTTACCAGTGCTGTGTTGTTGCTGGGATTGAAAATCCCTCTATAGGCCAGACCCTGTTAACTCCCAGGGACTGATCAGGTTATTTTAATCCTTGATCTCCTACAGGGTGGAATCTGGGTGTGGCTGTGCTCCTTGCCTGGGGGCTGGGGGGAGGAGTCTCACTCTCCGGAGAGAATGGCTGCCTCAGACGTGGGCTCAGGGGTGTCTCAGCACTCAATTCGCTGCCACCTCTCCCGGCCCCCCTTCTCTCCTCAGTCTCTCCCCAGATTCCACTCCTCCGCACACTCTCCCTCTCTTCAGCACAGGTGAGTGTCTGTATCCGAAATGTCCCATGAACAGGATTCAGTGAAAACAAACAAACAAACGCCGGCCGCGGAAACGGGGAAGGCTTGGTTTCTGTAAGCTTCTTCTCTTACCGGGACTGCATGGTCTGGTCAGCTCTTCAGGCTGCCCCCTTTAGGCTCAGTCCTCTGTGATCACAGACCGAGCTCTCAATTCCCCCGTCAGCGCCAGGAATCCCGCGGTTCTCCTTTCCCCCGTCAGGGGCTGTGCCTGTCCCAAGGGACGCGGCTGTCTGCCACGCGGTCTCCCTCGGACTCTCTGGGCTCAGAGGTCTGGCAAACTTTCCTGCCCAAATCCCTGGTTTTTTTACCTTTCCAGGGGAGTTCTGCTCTTCCCGGCTGTAAACTGTCTCGCCAGCTGAGGAATTTCGCCAATTCGGGGTGGATGTTACTAGTTTCAGCTGCTCACTCCATTTGCTCAGGGACACGACCTGGGACGCGTCTGCCTATACCGCCGCCATCTTCCTCTCACATCTGATTTCTTTTTTTCATTATTTAAAGAATACTTTATTAGTTTCTGTAATCAAACCCATGTAGATTAAGACCTTACATATTTTATACAGTGCGTTACCCCTGTACAAATGGAAAAAATTATGTTTAACGTTTCTAGACCAATATAGCTGTTAATTTCTGTACAATGCCAACCCAACACAGTACAACTGGGATAGTTTTTCCAAAGTTGACAGCACAGCTAAAGTTTCCAAAAATTCAAATTATATATATGTATGTATGTGTATATCTGTATATATATATATATATATATATATATATATATATATATATATGTATATATATAAAGGCCAATAGCCGTATGTTATGCATCAATAGCAGCAACAGCTTTTCCAGGTTCTGTAGTCATCTGAACAAAATTATAGACATCCAGCACACTCCAATAATAATAATAAAAAAAAGAAGTAAAAAACAAATCTCCAGAAAACAGCCAAGTTCTGTTGCTGTTGTGGTTCCTGGCACCATTTTTTTTTAAGCTTCTCCATCATCATCTGGAAAGAAAACATTCTAGGATAACGTCTTTAAAAACAGCTCTGATAAAGCACGGTCACGACTGCGTACCATAAAGCAGGTACAAGGTATTTTCCATTCACAGAGGTATGATACCGTACTGCCCTACGTCTATAATACTAGCGGTACAGTTAAAAAGGCATTGTTGGAGACTTGGTTCTGTTTTCCCAGCAGAGGCCCCAAGGGCGGGAGACTCACGTCCTCAGACAGGTTTCCTCTCATCGGTGGCATAGTTCTGGGTACGGACTGCTCTTCATGAGTTTCACCTAAAAACCGTTTCAGAAAGACCAAAATGAACAAACGAAAACAGTATCATGGCTGGCAGCGGATTACATGTAAAGTTTGGTAATATCAGAAATATTGGTACTTGGTAATCATCATAGAGGGTGGAAACATTACCAGCCGGTAAATATTGTTGCCCTAGGGCGAGGCTGTCTGGAGCAGTGCTCGGATAGAAGTGTTTTCACTGGGATTTAGCCTTAGTTAATGCGTCCACATCAGCTTTGTCTGCTTCTGCAAGGCGTTTTTGATGGCTCTCAGACAGGATATTGTCTTCCTTTCTTCGGGACCTCTGGGAAACATCATCCTTGGGAACTATAGAACCTGCCGTGTTCACTTCCTGCAGCACCATCAGTAGCCAATCCTGCCTTTCCTCCGTGTACAGATTTTTATGCAGGTTATGCATAAGCTGTATTTCACCCACAGTTTTCCTCCTGTAGGGAACAGAAACAGAGAAGCCACTCCATCAGTCCTCTTCCCATCATAAAGCCAGCCCTAAAAATGCAATCCCCAAGTCCTCGGCCCTGCAGAACAAGAAACGGTACTTACTTCAGGGGTCTCCCATCTGATTTTGCAAAAACACAGATTGCAAACAGGACGATCATTACTTTAACCATGTCATGTACAGACATCATCTTTACTAAGAAGGTAAAGCAGAATGCAGGTATCTAAAAAATATTTTTAGTATTCCAAATTATAAAATTTAATTTAGCAGTTTATATTTATAACTATTCAACTGTACACAGACTGATACAGCAACTAATTGCATTGCTTTTCATGAAGGACTTTTGGAATCAGCCTCTTTTTAAAAAAATATATTTTTATTGATTTCAGAAAGGAAGGGAGTGGAAGAGAGAGATAGAGACATCAATGATGAGAGAGAATCATTGATTGGTTGCCTCCTACACACCTCCTACTGGGGTTGAGCCCACAACCCAGGCATGTGCCCTTAACTGGATTCTAACCCAGGACCCTTCAGTCCCCAGGCTGACACTCTATCCACTGAGCCAAACCAGGTAGGGCCAACCTTTTTATTTTAGAGATACATTAGTATGTATTATATATACGCATAATTTGACTTAGAAATTAGACTGAATAATTTTACTTTATAGGTAAATTGTTTTTACTTTTTAGGTATCTTTTTGAGAGTTCTTGTGCAAGTTTTAATATATGAATTTTAAGCGACATGAGGAATGAACATGCTAACTTTTTAGAATTCTACATTTTATGTTACTTATGACTAAATGTTTATAATTTTCTTGGAAATGGCTAATTCTCTTACTTAGGTAAATTATTAACACTATTTATTTACTTAGAAAATTTCTTTATCATAAGTCAACGTCATTTCAGGCACTGCAATAATAACCATAAATACCAAATTAATAATCTCTGTGTTATAGATATTTTTACTAAATTAGTACATACTTCTACCATTTAAAAATGTGTCAAAGTATTTAGAAATCATCTAATTAATTATAAGAATTTAGAGCTTTGGCTTCATATAAAATGCTTGTTTGTTTGTTTTTCTTCAGCTTCTTTTAAAACTATCCTGTCTGAGTATAATTGTTAGCACTTTCCTCTTTTGTTCATGAAGCTTTTCATCTCAAAATAGACTAGTCTAATCTTAATCTGCACTTCAGTAATTGCAGAGCCTATTGTTATAGAAGTGCTTTTTCTTAATGCTTAATGTTCTCTTTTCACATACACATAGAGTCACTATGCACTCATATTTTAAAGGGAAATGGCTTTGTTTATTTATTTTTGAAGTGGTGCATCATTCAGAAGTGGTATAAGAAATAGAGCACTATGAGGAGGCCAGATCCGACCCAGCAAAGCCTGCCCGCTGCTGCATCTCCCCCACCCCTCACATCCATGTCTGATGTCCAGCCACCATCGCCATCATGCCCAAGAGAAAGGCTGAAGGGGATGCTAAAGGTGAAGGAGATAAAGCCAAGGTGAAGGACGAACCATAGAGAAGATCTGCCAGGTTACCAGCTAAACCTGCTCCTCCAAAGCCAGAGCCCAAGCCTGAAAAGGCCCCTGCAAAGAAGGGAGAGAAGATACGAAAAGGGAAAAGGGAGAGCTGATGCTGGCAAAGATGGGAATAGCCCTGCAGAAAATGGAGATGCCAAAGCAGACCAGGCACAGAAAGCTGAAGGTGCTGGAGGTGCCAAGAGAAGTGTGTGCATTTTTGATAGCTGTGTATTTCTGGTGACTGTACAGTTAGAAATACTATTTTTTATCAAGTTTTATAAAAATGCAGAATTTTGTTTTACCTTTTTTCTTTTAAGCTATGTTGTTAGCACACAGAACACTTCATTGTTATTTTGGGGGGAAGGACATATAGTACTAATAGAATGTCTTCAAAGCTGGACTGAAATGGGGGAAAATACCTTTCCCTTCTAGTTTTGAGAAACTTCCTCTTGGTTCCTGGGAGGAGGATCTCTTGATGTTGACACACATTAGCCATCTTGGCACAATCACCTTGTCGTGTGGGAAACTAAAATTTGTTTTTCTGTCCTTTTCTTCCTCTCCACTTCAGCATAGACTTTGGCTCTCTTAAGCCCAGAGACCTATTGGGACCTGACCCAAAAACGTTGACTTCCAGTCGGTTGGGCAATCTGAGCTTTCCAGTGTCACCACTGAGATGGCCTCCCTCTAAAGAACAGCAGTTCCTTTTTAGATTGTGGATCTACTGATATGCTCTGCCATTTTCATTTCATTTCCTGAAAGTCAGGGTCGGCTTGTGAAAAGTTGTTACACAACATGCTCAATGTGGAATGTCAACCCTCACTCTAAGCTTTCCCTATTCACAGCATCAGATGAAGACTTCACTGGGTTTTATGGTGGCTTTCTGATTTTGGTAATTCATTGAAGAAGGGAGTTTGAAAGGTGTTGTATACTGTTAATAATTGTCTGCCCATGTCCTGCCTGAAATACCATGATTGTTTATGAAAAGTATCTTTAATAAAGCTGGATGCATTTTGAAAAAAAAAAGAAGTAGTATAAGAAATATGATCTACTACATTTATTTTCCTTGAGCAATATGAAGCATCCCTGTGCAATATAAAGCTATTGATGGAGCAACAAATACATGTGCTTCAATTTGGTTTATGTTATTTTTAAAATGGCACTGTAGCTAGAAGATGGGAGCATTGGTGTCTAATCTTAGCTCTATCACATTCACCTAGTGCAGCAGTTCTCTACCTGTGGGTCACGATCCTTTTGGGGGTCGAACGACCCTTTCACAGGGGTCATCTAAGACCATCGGAAGACACATATATAATTACATATTGTTTTTGTGATTAATCACTATGCTTTAATTATTTTCAATTTGTAACAATGAAAATACATTCTGCATATCAGATATTTACATTATGATTCATAACAGTAGCAAAATTACAGTTATGAAGTAGCAACGAAAGTAATTTTATGGTTGGGGTCACCACAACATGAGGAACTGTATTAATGGGTCGCGCCATTAGGAAGGTTGAGAACCACTGACCTAGTGGCTTCAGACATCTCTGCTTTGTTTCCTATTCTTAATAGAGACAAGCTTCTTACAAGAATGTCATGAAAAAGCTCAAAAATCAGGTGTAAAATACCCTTACAATTCATGTACAGTTTTCAGAATAGGAAATTAGAAAAAAGCTTTATTAAAGGGAATAAATACTCAGCAGTAAAACTGTTTCTCCAGCTCTAGTATACAACTTGAGTTCTCTGTGAGTCATAAAACAAACAGTTTGATAAGGATATTCTGCAGGAAAAAAATGCACTTTTTACTCAATTTAATAAATGTATATTGGTTATTTAAATCAGAATGATTTTTTCCTCATTAGTCTGTTTTATTTGAAAATATCAGTAAGATACCATTAAAGCATATGATGCCAAATTATAATTTTGTGTGTGTGATTTCAGATAAATTTAGGAAAAGCAAGGCCCCTCAAAAGACTTTCATCACAAAAATAAATGATTTCAGAGTATTTTAGTAGCATAAATTTATTTTGTGTTGTGGCATTTTATATTAAACACTAGAGGCCCGGTGCACAAAAATTTGTGCACTCAGGGGGGTCCCTCAGCCCGGCCTATGGCCTCTTGCAGTCTGGGACCCCTCGGAGGATGTCAACCTGCTGGTTTAGGCCTGCTCCCTGGGGGAACGGGTCCAAGCTTGCAGTCAGACATCCCTCTGGCAGCTCGGCAGCCCTCGGGGGATGTCCACTTGCCAGCAGGGAGCAGGCCTAAGCTGCAGTCAGACATCCTTAGCGCTGCTGAGGAGGCGGGAGAGGCTCCCACCACCACTGCTGTACTGGCAGCCATCAACCTGGCTTGTGGCTGAGCAGAGCTCCCCCTGTGGGAGCACACTGACCACCAGGGGGAAGCTCCTGCATTGAGTGTCTGCCCCCTAGTGGTCAGTGTATGTCTTAGTGACCAGTTATTCCTAGTCGTTCTGCTGTTAGGGTCAGTTTGCATATTACCCTTTTATTATGTAGGATAGAGGCCTGGTTCATGGGTGGGGGCCAACTGGTTTGCCCTTAAGAGTGTCCTGGATCAGGGTGGGGTTCCCGCTGGGGTGCCTGGCCAGCCTGGGTGAGGGGCTGATGGGTGTTTGCAGGATGGTCACACCCTTTCAGAAAGGGGGTCCTCACTGGGGTGGCTGACCAGCCTGGGTGAGGGGCTGATGGCTGTTTTCAGGCTGGTCACACCCCCTTCAGGGTGTGGGGTCGACTGGGGTGCCTGGCCAGTCTGGCTGAGGGGCTGAGGGCCATGTTCAGGCTGGCCAACCCCCCCCCCTTCCCCCCGCCCCGGCGACAGAAGCTCCCAGCCTCTCCTTTTTTTCCTTTTTTCTTTTTTATTCTGGGATTTATTTACTTTCTATAATTAAAACTTTGCTGCTTTGAGTGGAGCTCAGAGCTGCCATGACAAGGGTGAAGCTTGGCTTCCTCCATTACCAGGGACAACCCACTCCTGCTTGCTCCAGCTCCGTGGCCATGGCTGGATAAAAGCAGGTATCTGGGGTGTATTTACCTTCTATAATTGAAACTTTGTTTCTTTGGGTGGAGTTCAGAGCTGCCATGGCAGACAGGAAGCTTGGCTTCCTCCATCATTGGGGCAACCAAGCCTCCAGCTTGCTCCAGTTTCCTGACTGCGGCCGTTATATTGGTTGGTTAATTTGCATATAGTCGCTCTGATTGGTTGGTGGGCGTGGCTTAAGGCATAGTGAAAGTACGGTCAATTTGCATGTTTGTCTTTTATTAGTGTAGATAACTCAAACCATCCTTTCACATTGTAACTTGAACAAACAGCATACTACTTGTAGAAAATTATACACATCAAATTATACCTAGATTATAACAATTATCTTATATGAAATTTAAAACAGAAAGTAAAGATTACTCACAACACAATGTCTTAGGACAATATATTTCAGGTATCTTGGCAGCTGGTGCTCTCTTAAAGTTGAGTAAACTTGAGGGAGCTGATGAATTCGATCGTAGACGCTTAAGGGTGACTTTTATATGTAGGTCTTCCTCTCAGCAAGAGAAGCTTTTTTTTGTTACAGATGATATCACTCCCAATTCTCTGGATCACAAGTATAGGGCAGAACAACAGACAACCCCATTGGGTGGTGCCCATTCTTCTTAAGATTTAGATCATTATATATTAATAAGAACACAGTATGGAGCTGGGAAAAAGAATTATGCAAGGATTTCTAACAAATATTACATTGCAGTTCTGAATTCTGACTGGGTTAATGAATTTGACATATTAAAAAAACTGATATCAATGATATACGGTGAAGTCATCATTTTAAGTAAAACTTAAAACTTAAACTAAAACTTAAAACATTGAAAATAAAAACTGAAAATAAGTATATGTTTATAACCATATTATTGATACAGTTATTATGAGAATTATAATGAATCATATTATGTTATTCTTACTTTACAAGCCATTTTCAAGTAATCCACATCAGTCCTTATCATCTTTCAAAATAATAGATATAGTGCCTTTCTTAAAGGTGTTAAAAATATTTTGAGAAAATGCTCTTAGTATATAATGAATTGTAAAGGCTTCAAAGGTGAAATAATTTAAACCTTTATATAACTTACATTTTATTAATGCATTTAATTTGCAATAATAAGACATTTGATACACACTAACTATATGAAGACTTTACATATACTATTCCACTGAGGTTTTGTAGCAATCCTTTCAATAAATACAATCATTAGCCCCATTTTCATGTGAGGACACTGAGGTTTGGAAAGTAAAGAAAATGGAATTCAACAATGGTTTTTATGACTCCAGAGTCATTTTTATTCTTACTACCTCAATTTCCCCCTAGAAACACATCAAAATTACAACTAAACTAAAAGTACAGATCAACCATCATTCAGAACTACCTGAAATCTAGCTGACTGGAAGTCCTCTAACTTGGGAATTAAGAAGAAGCCTCATTGAGACTGGAAGGAGGGGCGGTGACACAAAACACGTGTGTGAGAGGGATATCTTGGTTGTGAAGCCCCCTCTTGAGGAGTGAGGGCTCATAGCCTCACATCAGGCCTCCTAAACAGAGTTCCAGTACCAGGGAGAGAAGTCCCCATAACTTCTGGCTATAAAAACTAGTGGGGATTGTGACTGCGTGAGACCATCTGGGCATAAGCCACATTTTAAATGCATATGTGGCTATGGTATTGGACAGCACAGAACACAGAACATTTCCATCATCACAGGCAGTTGTATTGGACAGTATTGACCTAAATAGGTCAGGGCTGTGTATTTTACACTCCTGATGTATCTTGTGCATTTCTTTTAGAGCACTTATCAAAGTTAATAATGAATTAATGTCTGTCTTCCATACTAAATTATTGGCCCCATGAAGACAAGAACTGTGTCTATTTTGCTTGCTGGTGTATGTCCAGTGCCTAATATAGTACACGGCAAGTAATGAACCCTAAGTAGATATGTATCAAATGACAAATAAATAAAGTTATATTCTAAAACATACAAAAACTCTATTCCATGGAATTTGGGGTTCAGACTAGAAATATGATCAGTAGGATTGGGCATAGGCAAATACTTTTGCATTCAAGTTTCAAATCACTTTCTCCCTTGCTGAGTATTTCATTATCTTTCCTGAAATGAAGAGTACAAAAGTATCTAGCTACTAAGATTTGGGGACCAGGTACTTTGATAATATTACTGAAAGGATGATGTTCAATATATAATCATTTCACAATATATGTAAATCAAACCATCATGTTGTACACCTTTAACTTAGTGATGTATGTCTATTATTTTTCAATAAAACTGGAAATAAAACCATTTTATGTTGTTCTTCCTAGTCATGATCCATTTAAACATGTTGGTATTACCTATAACCAAAAAGATATTTTTTAAAAATATATTTTATTGATATTTTACAGAGAGAAAGGGAGAGAGATAGAGAGTTAGAAACATCGATGAGAGAGAAACATCAATCAGCTGCCTCCTACACATCTCCCACTGGGGATGTGCCCGCAACCCAGGTACATGCCCTTGACCGGAATCGAACCTGGGACCCTTGAGTCCGCAGGCCGTCGCTCTATCCACTGAGCCAAACCAGTTTCTGCCAAAAAGATATTTTTATAACAAATAAAAAATTCTTTACTTCACGTTTTTAGAACCATGATCATTAAATTTTATTTTGCATTGAAAGATGAGAGAGAGGTTAAAGAGTGCAATTTTATTCTTTTATAAATTATGCAATACATACTTTAAAAAGAATAAACAGCCAGGCTGGAACAGAAATAGGATAATTAAAAGACTCTTGAATAAAGTTAAATCAAAATAATCAATTAAATTATAGGTATCATGGTTAGGAATGGATTACATATAAAGTTTGGTAATATTAGAAATATTGGTGCTTGGTAATCATAATAGAGGGTGGAAACATTAGCAGCATGTAATAGTGTTGCCCTCGGCTGACTGGAGCAGTGCTCTGATACATGTGTTTTCACTGGGATTTAGCCTTAGTTAATGCGTCCACATCAGCTTTGTCTGTGTATCCAAGGCTTTTTTGATGGCTCTCAACCAAGACATTGTCTTCCTTTCTTTGGGGCCTCTGGGAAACATCATCCTTGGGAACTACAGATGCTTGGCGGGAAACAAAATTATACACATCCTGCAGCTTCTTCCGTAGCCACTCTGTCCTTTCCATCGCGTTCAGATGTTTACCCCGGTTATGCATAAGCTGTATTTCACTCACAGATCTCCTTCTGTAGGGCACAGAAACAGAGAAGCCATTCCATTAGCTCTCCTCTTCTCATCATAAAGCCAGCCCTAAATATCCAATCCCCAAGTCCTCACCCTGCAAAATGAGAAACGGTACTTACTTCATGGGTTTCCCTTCTGATTTTGCAAAAACATAAATTGCAAACAGGACGATCATTACTTTAACCATTTCTTTTGCATACATCATCTTCAATAAAAAGGAAAAGTAAAATGCAGGTATTTAAAAATATTTTTACTATTCCACATTATGTAATTAACTTTAGCAGTTTACATTTATAACTACACAACTGTACACAGAGTGGTACAGCAACTAATTGCATTGGTTTTTATGAAGGACTTTTGTAATCAGCCTCTTTATTTTACAGATACATTAGTATGTATCATATATACACATAATTTGACATAGAAATTACACAGATTAGTTTTACTTTCTAGGTAAATTAGTAATACTGTTTAGTGATCTTTTTGAGAATTCTTGTGCAAGTTTTAATATATGAATTTTAAGCCACATGAGGAATGAAAATGCTTACTTTTTAGAATTTCCTCCTACATTTTATGTTGCTTATGACCAAGTGCTTATAATTTGCTTGGAAAATGGCTAATTCTCTTAGGTAAATTATTAACACTGTTTATTTACTTAGAAAATTTCTTTTTCATAAGTCAACGTCATTTCAGGCACTGCAATAATAACCATAAATACCAAATTAATAATCTCTGTGTTATAGATATTTTTACTAAATTAGTACATACTTCTACCATTTAAAAATGTGTCAAAGTATTTAGAAATCATCTAATTAATTATAAGAATTTAGAGCTTTGGCTTCATATAAAATGCTTGTTTGTTTGTTTTTCTTCAGCTTCTTTTAAAATTATCCTGTCTGAGTATAATTGTTAGCACTTTCCTCTTTTGTTCATGAAGTTTTTCATCTCAGAATAGACTAGTCTTATCTTAATCTGCACTTCAGTAATTGCAAACCCTATTGTTACAGAAGTGCTTTTTCTTAATGTTTAATGTTCTCTTTTAACATACACATAGAGTCACTATGCACTCATATTTTAAAGGGAAATGGCTTTATTTATTTATTTTTGAAGTGGTGCATCATTCAGAAGTGGTATAAGAAATAGAGCACTATGAGGAGGCAAGATAGACCCAGGTCCCAGCAAAGCCTGTGCCCTGCTGCATTTCATCCCTCCCACAACCGCCACCTCCTACCACCGCCCCGCATCCCTTCTTATGTCCTGCCACCATGGACATCATGCCCAAGAGAAAGGCTGAAGGGGATGCTAAAGGTGAAGGAGATAAAGCCAAGGTGAAGGACAAACCACAGAGAAGATGTGCCAGGTTATCAGCTAAACCTGATCCTCCAAAGCCAGAGCCCAAGCCTAAAAAGGCCCCTGCAAAGAAGGGAGAGAAGGTACGAAAAGGGAAAAGGGAGAGCTGATGCTGGCAAAGATGGGAATAGCCCTGCAGAAAATGGAGATGCCAAAGCAGACCAGGCACAGAAAGCTGAAGGTGCTGGAGGTGCCAACTGAAGTGTGTGCATTTTTGATAGCTGTGTATTTCTGGTGACTGTACAGTTTGAAATACTAGTTTTTATCAAGTTTTATAAAAATGCAGAATTTTGTTTTACTCTTTTATTTTTTAAGCTATGTTGTTAGCACACAGAACACTTCATTGTTATTTTGGGGGAAGGACATATAGTACTAATAGAATGTCTTCAAAGCTGGACTGACATGGGGGAAAATACCTTTCCCTTCTAGTTTTGAGAAACTTCCTCTTGGTTCCTGGGAGGAGGATCTCTTGATGTTGACACACATTAGCCATCTTGGCACAAACACCTTGTCGTGTGGGAAACTAAAATTTTTTTTCTATCCATTTCTCCCTCTCCACTTCAGCATAAACTTTGGCTCTCTCAAGCCCAGAGACCTATTGGGACCTGTCCCAAAAACGTTGACTTCCAGTCGGTTGGGCAATCTGAGCTTTCCAGTGTCACCACTGAGATGGCCTCCCTCTAAAGAACAGCAGTTCCTTTTTAGATTGTGGATCTACTGATATGCTCTGCCATTTTCATTTCATTTCCTGAAAGTCAGGGTCGGCTTGTGAAAAGTTGTTACACAACATGCTCAATGTGGAATGTCAACCCTCACTCTAAACTTTCCCTATTCACAGCATCAGATGAAGACTTCACTGGGTTTTATGGTGGCTTTCTGATTTTGGTAGCTCATTGAAGAGGGGAGTTTGAAAGTTGTTGTATACTGTTAACCATAGCCCCATATCCTGCCTGAAATACCATGATTGTTTATGAAAAGTATCTTTAATAAAGCTGGATGCAGTTTGGGGGTGGGGGGAAAGAAGTAGTATGAGAAATATGATCTACTACATTTATTTTCCCTGTGCGACATAATATAACGCTATTGGTGGAGCAACAAATACATGTACTTCAATTTTGGTTTATGTTATTTTTAAAAAGGCACTGTAGCTGGAAGACGGCAGCATCGGTGTCTAATCCTAGGTCTATCACATTCACCTAGTGACGTCAGACATCTCTTCTTTGTTTCCTATTCCTAATAGAGACAAGCTTCTTACAAGAATGTCATGAAAAAGCTCAAAAATCAGCTTTTTACAATTCATGTACAGTTTTCAGAATAGAAAATTAGAAAAAAGTTTTATTAAAGAGAATAAATATTCAGTGGTAAAACTGTTTCTCCAGCTCTCGTATACAACTTGAGTTCTCCATGAGTCATAAAACCAACAGTTTGATAAGGATATTCTGCAAGAAAAATGGACTACTAACTCAATTTAATAAACATATATTGGTTATTTAAATCAGAATGATTTATTCCTCATTAGTCAGCTTTATTTGAAAATTTCAGTAAGATACCATTAAAGCATATGATGCCAAATTATAATTTTTTTGTGGGTAATTTCAGATAAATTTAGAAAAAGCAAGGCCCCTCAAAAGACTTTCATCACAAGAATAAATGATTTCAGAGTATTTTAGTAGCATAAATTTATTTCGTGTTGTGGCATTTTATATGAAACATAACTCTAACCCTCCTTTCACATTGTAACTTGAACAAACAGCATGCTACTTGTAGAAAATTATACACATCAAATAATACCTAGATTATAACAATTATCTTATATGAGATTTAAAACAGAAAGTAAAGATTACTCACCACACAATGTCTTAGGACAATATCTTTCAGGGATATTAGCAGCTGGTGCTCTCTTAAAGTTGACTAAACTTGAGAAAGCTGATGAATTGGATTGTAGACGCTTAAGGGTGACTTTTATATGTAGGTGTTCTTCTCACCAAAAGAAGCTCTTTTATTGTTACAGATGTCATCACTCCCAATTCTCTTGATCGCAACTATAGGACCAGAACAACAGATACCCCCATTGGGCGGTGCCCATTCCTCTTAAGATTTAGATCATTAGATATTAACAGAAAAACAGTAGGTGGCTGGGAAAAAGAATTATGCAAAGATTTCTAACAAATATTAAATTGCAATTTTGAATTCTCACTGGGTTAATGAATTTGTATTATACAAAAAACTGATTTCAATGATTTATGGGGAAGTCATCATTTTAAGTAAAACATCATCACTGAAAATAAGTACATGTTTATAACCATATTTTTGATACAATTATTATGAGGATTATAATGAATCCTATTATGTTATTCTTACTTTACAAGCCATTTTCAATTAATCCACATCAATCCTGTACATCTTTTAAAATAATAGATATAGTGCTTTTCTTAGAGGTGTTAAAAATATTTTGAGAAAATGCTCTTAGTATATAATGAATTTTAAGCACTTCATTTTTATTCTTACTCCCTCACTTTCCCCCTAGAAACTAACAGATCTCCCTTCTTTGAACTCCAGTCTTCTTGACTTTAATTTGCCTCGCCCTTTGCAGCTGCTTTGCTCACGTCTGGATTCTTTTTTTCTTTTTTCTTTTTTCTTTTTATATTTTATTGATTTTTCACAGAGAGAAAGGGAGAGAGACAGAGAGTTAGAAACATTGATGAGAGAGAAATATCGATCAGCTGCCTCCTACACATCCCCCACTAGGGATGTGCCCGCAACCCAGGCACATGCCCTTGACCGGAATCGAACCTGGGACCTTTCAGTCCGCAGGCCGACGCTCTATCCACTGAGCCAAACCGGTTTCGGCCCGTCTGGATTCTTGTGTTCCCCACCTGATGATTGAAGACCTGCTCCAAAACCTAATGGAGGCATAATGCTGCCACCTATCCTATGTCAAATATGGCCACACCATGGCTCCATCTATTCCATCAAGGCCCTTTGAATGCCATTGGTGTACCTAGGATTCATTTAAGCAGCTTATCTCCCAGCTAAAGTCTCAGAATGGGATCAGTTCTCTTAGCTCTGGTCCTATCCAGGCTTCATGTTATCCCTTTTTCTCCTAACCATTGCCAAGGTGTGACTTAGACCATGTAAAGAGCCAGTCCAAGCTTAAATAGTACCTGAATGAGAGAGATCTGTTAGTCCTGCTCTGGGGAGTCCTCTCTAGTAGGCAAATATCACTTAATTTCAGAAGTGTCAGAGACAGACTGCAATGTGTCTGCAGTTATGAACCAGGTTGATAAAAATGTTCGAAAACATGATGTGAGAGGCTGTGGAGTGAAACGGAAAGGAGAGGAGAGGAGAGGAGAGGAGAGGAGAGGAGAGGAGAGGAGAGGAGAGGAGAGGAGAGGGGAGGGGAGGGGAGGGGAGGGGAGGGGAGGGGAGGGGAGGGGAGGGGAGGGGAGGGGAGGAGAGGAGAGGAGAGGAGAGGAGAGGAGAGGAGAGGAGAGGAGAGGAGAGGAGAGGAGAGGAGAGGTGAGGAGAGGAGAGGAGAGGAGAGGAGAGGAGAGGAGAGGAGAGGAGAGGAGAGGAGAGGGGAGGGGAGGGGAGGGGGAGGGGGGAGGGGGGAGGGAGAGAAAGCCTGGAGTGACTATATGGCTGTTTTTCATTTTTTTATAGAGTAACCATAACAAAGAAGGTATATTTTCTGTGGTTTAAGACGAAAGGACTGACTTCAATTGTTAACAAATACAAGGAGGCAGACTTGAGCTAACTTGGATAATATCATTGTTAAAATAAGGAATCAAGTACCTTCTAAATAGTGAGTTCTCTCATCACTGGAAATGTTCAAGTAGAGACTAGGTAAGCATTTATCGGGGAGATTAGTATAGAGATTCATACATGACAGAATTGATCAAATGACCAAGAGGTCTCTTTTGAAGGTAAAAATCTATTGATTTGATCTTTTTAAAGACCTCTTCTGATGAAGTCTATACTGGATATTTGTGTATCTTTTTTTTTCTTATACTTACTCTGTTGAGAGAAAGGAGAATTGGAAATGGTTTTATAAACACCGTTTTCATTATAATTATAAAGCCACGTTTAACATTGTAATTTGTACATTTCCCCCACTTTGAGGGGTAAATTTAACAGAATTAGCAGCTTTCCAGGAGAGATGCAATTAGTTTGTTCACTGTCTTCCTCCTATTATAGGTATTTAAGAATAAATTGTCATATTGAAGACAACCACAGTATTAAGCTAGTTTCACAGAAAAATAAAGCAAACAATTTAGATGTTCATTCATTCAAAAAATGCATTGAGTACCTACTATCTGCCAGGGGCTGCATTAATCACTAGATGATTAAGACATGATCTCTGTCCTCAAATTTAACACATAAGTACAGTATGATGTGACAGGCATTATAGTAAAGAAATGAACAAAGCTCTATAAAAGCACAAAGAAGTGACTAAATTTCCCTGGAGTTGTTGGAAGATATTTTACAGAGAATCTGAAATGTTCTTAAGGATGATTATGAGGTTTCCATGGGAGAAGATGAGAAAGGACAGAAGGAACAGCATGTGCAAAGACACAGAGGCAATAGACAGAATATGTGCTAGTGGAAGGAAAAGAGAAATGGGTGAGGACCCTAAAGAAGTAAGTTGGTTACAAATTATGGAAGGCTTTTGTTTGCATGCCAATGAGTTTTATCTTGTAGTCCCCTCTAAACCCATATGTGCATTAGTAATATTTTTGTGTCCTTCAGATTTTTTAAGGGACTACATGACCTTCCCACAAAGAAGAGATATAGCTGCCAAGATTTTGCACATGATTTATCTGAGCCATCAGGCCATGGGACTGCAGGCATTAGATAGAAGGAAATCATTTAACGAAAAAGAGGACTCAGGGTTATGTGGGCATAAGAGGCTGATGTCACAGTGACAGAGAAGAGCTGAGCACAGCTTTTTGCTTTGAATAGCTCAGCCTTTCTTAGTACTCTCAAGTTCTCCAAAGCCAAGTTCTGACAACCTACTGTATGCCTCACAATTGGGAAGAATAAAGAGTCATGTGTTATTTCCTCTTGCTTTATGGGAGGTTTAATTTGAGACTGATATGTTTTTCCTTCTGTTCGCTCAATTAGAATTAGTATGGCTTTGAAGAAACTTCCAGGGCTTGAAAATACAGCCACAGTTCTCCTAATTTCATGTTTTATCAACAGATTAAATGGTGTCTGTTTTAACAGTAGACTTAATTTTTTTTTTCTTTTTCAGGAGGTCCCTGAGAGCAGGGGCTTCTATCCCCTAGAGTTGAGATGTGTCATCCTTCCAGCATGTGGATGTGCTTGCCAACCGAGAAGTTCTCTGAACTCCATGTTAAGGGATTTTTATGGATGCTTTCTCACATAGGCATAATTGATTATTAATTCAGCCTCCAAACCCTCTCTGCTCCCCATAGGATGGGGGAAGTTGACTTACTTTCTTGCTTTTAGCTCCTCTGTGGGATATTGAGCTACTGAGTTCTTCCTGATCTGACAGAGAAAACTTTCCCTCTTCCCTTTCCTGAATTTATCTATAGTTTCAGACAATGACAAAAATGCTTCAAAAGACAACGTATAATAACTGTTGAATTTTCCTAGTTCTTTTTGTAATGTGCAGTTCCTTATTTTTCTTTCTTGATAACCCTCTTATTGACGGATTCTTTGAGTGTGATACTCTAATAAGCAGCTTTTTTTAAAATCTTCACCCGAGGGTATTTTTCCATTGATTTTTTAGAGAGAGTGGAAGAGAGAGAGGATGACAGAGAGAAATATTGATGTGAGAGAAACACTGCAATTGGGGTATGTGCCTTTGGCCAGAATCGAACCTGTGGAGTCAACCTTTCTTTTCTTTTCTTCTCTTTTTTCTTTTCTTTCTTTTCTTCTCTTCTCTTCTCTTCTCTTCTCTTCTCTTCTCTTCTCTTCTCTTCTCTTCTCTTCTCTCTCTCTCTCTCTCTCTCTCTCTCTCTCTCTCTCTCTCTTCTCTCTCACACAATTTTCCCTCAATTTCATATGAATAAATGTTAATAGAATGGAAGCAGGGAATTCAACGCAAAGCACATTTGCTAAGGTTGAGGCCCTGTGTTGGAAGTTATGAGATTATAGAGAAGGTCAGGCATTGACCCTGACTGTGGGAAATGTATGCTCTGGTGAGAGAGACAGACAATTGTGATTTACAATAATACTAGGCACATTGGAGTGGGGAGGAAAGGCAGTTGTGGCTGTTTAACCCGCCACAACTTGAGTCCTGTGGGTGGCGAGAAGCTTCAAGGTCAGACTCTACACTTACATGCAATCTCTGCAGATTGGAAGATTACTTCTTTAGGCCTGAGGGAGCACTGAAGGATAGGATTCTTGGTTTCTTTTCAGGTGTGAATTAGATGACACTCACAAAGATAAAGCTGACAATCTTTTATCTAGTATAAAGGTCTTTGCCTATAGTTTTTCAACTGTAAATGCTTTCCTTGCCACCAAATAGTTCAGCTGACAACCTGATTATAAGCTTGGATTCAGTAAAAGATTCTTATTTTTCATTAATTAGAATGTAGTAATATAATAATTATCCTTATAGATCACTCATTTACTATATGCCAGGAACTATTCTAAGTGTTTTAAAAACATTATCTCTTTAATATTTAGAAAAATCCTAAAGTGGGACTCTTTTAACCCCTATTTTACAACTGAGGAATCTGAAACAAATAAGTGTAATACTTGCCCACGGTTACCCAGCTATAGTGCAGGAGGCATAATCTGAACAGGAGTGTGACTCCAGAAACCATCTTATAATAATTATGTTTCATTGTCTATCTACATCCTCCTCCCCCAACACACACATACACCCTGAAACAGTATGCTAAAGTGTGTTTGTTTATATTATAATTTATATGTGAGGAAATATAGTTTCTCTAATCGCTAAAATTATTTTGGTCTTCTCAGGTTCTCCAAGAGCTGGTTATCAAGGGCATAAATAGCCTCAATTTGCTTTAGTTTAAAAACAAGTTCAATTATACATAATCACCAAGTAGGATACATTCCTGGAATGCAAAAGTGGTTTAACATATGAAAATCAATTAATGTACTACATTACATTAACAGAATAAATGGGGAAAACACATGATTATCTCAATTGGTGCAGAAAAGCATTTGAACAAAATTCAACACCCTTTCACAATAAAAATACCCAGCAAACTAGAATTAGGAGAGAACGACCTCAACATAATAAAGGTCATGTATGAAAAACCCACAGCTAACATTATATTCAATGATATAAGACTGAAAACTTCCCTCTATGATCAGAAACAAAAGGATTTCTGCTTTTTCCACTTCTATTCAACATAGTACTGGAAGTCCTAAACTTAGTAAGAAGACACCCACAGAATGGGAGAAATTATTTGAAAATTTTATACCAAATAAGAGATTGATATCTAGAATATATAAGGAACTTCTCCAACTCAATAACAAAACAAAAAAAAATGGGCAAAGAACTTGAGCAGACACTTCTTCAAAGGAGATAAACAAATGGTCCATAAATACATGAAAAGATGCACAACATCAATAGATATTAAGGAAATGCGAACCAAAATCACAATGACATACCACCTCAAACCAATCAGGATAGCTATTTAAAAACAAAAACAGACAGGAGAAACCAAGATGGTGGCATAGGTAAACACCGTAGTTTGCTGCCTCGAACAACCACTTCAAAAATACAACTAAAAGACGGAATGGACATCATCCAGAACCACAGGAAGGCTGGCTAAGTGGAAGTTCTACAACTAGGAGGAAAGAGAAAAGCATACCGAGACTCAGAGAAGGTGCAGTGCTGAAGTAAAATACTAAGGTGCGGAGTGCATGCGGAGCGGGCTGGCGGCTGAGGGCGCGGTTGTTGTTTTCAATCGGGAGGGAGTCTCAGGCTCTGAGCTCCAGTTCCGGGTGAGTCTCTAGGGGCCCAGACTCAAACGGGAGAAGCAGGACTGTCTGGCATCGGTCGGAACCTGAGGGCAGCTTTCTCTCCGTGGGGCTTGCAGCAATTACTGGGACACTGAGAAGCAGAGCCTCTGAGGGCAAGACTGAGAGCAGCCATAATTGCTAACCCCGCCCTGTTGATCTCGTGGGACCTGCCCCGCCCAAGCCCTGCAGGGAGACCTTTGCTGGATAGCCTCAGGCAAAGGCTAGATTAGCACCTCCCTAGAGATCCAGGAGCCAGGAAGCCCAGAGGTCAGAGTGGGACCATCCAGTTTGCAGCTCTGTGGAAACATAAAAGACACACTCAGAGGGCAGACTCAGTGAGCACCAAAGCCCCATTGAAGCAAGTCTAGCCCCAGAGGGGTGTCTCCAGCATAAAAGCTCTCATACTGCAGACACAGCTAGTTCTCACAGCCAATTGGCCTGGAGGTCAATTCCTCACAGTGATAACTACAACAATCAAGGCTTAATTACAACAAGACTGTGCACAAAGCCCACAAGGGGGTGCGCCAAGAGTGTCTACCTCAGGTAATTGGGACACTTAGCAGAGAAAGGCACTCTATCGACACAGCGAAGCATAAAAAATGCTGAGACAAAGAAACAGGACACAAACGACAGAATTGGAGGAAAGCAAACTTCTGGATATAGAGTTCAAAACCACACTTTTAAGGTCTTTGAAGAACTGTCTAGAAGCCACCGATAAATTTAATAAGGCCCTCGAAAAGACTGGTGAGACCGCTGATAAATGTAGTGAGATTCTCGAGAAGACTGGTGAAACCCTCGATGTTGTGATAAAGGACCAACTAGAAATTAAGCATACACTGACTGAAATAAAGAATATTATACAGACTCCCAACAGCAGACCAGAGAATCGCAAGAATCAAGTCAAAGTGTTGAAATACGAAGAAGCAAAAAACACCCAACCGGAAAAGCAAAATGAAAAAAGAATCCAAAAATACGAAGATAGTGTAAGGAGCCTCTGGGACAGCTTCAAGTGTACCAACATCTGAATTATAGGGGTGCCAGAAGAAGAGAGAGAACAAGATACTGAAAACCTATTTAAAGAAATAATGACAGAAAACTTCCCCTACGTGGTGAAAGAAATAGACTTACAAGTCCAGGAAGCACAGAGAACCCCAAACAAAAGGAATCCAAAGAGGACCACATCAAGACACATCATAATTAAAATGCCAAGAGCAAAAGACAAGGAGAGAATCCTAAAAGCAGCAAGAGAAAGAAAATCAGTTACCTACAGGGGAGTACCCATACGACTGTCAGCTGATTTCTCAACAGAAACTTTGCAGGCCAGAAGGGAGTGGCAAGAAATATTCAAAGTGATGAATGCCAAGAACCTACAACCAAGATTACTTTATCCAGCAAAGCTATCATTCGGAATTGAAGGTCAGATAAAGAGCTTCACAGATAAGAAAAAGCTAAAGGAGTTCATCACTACCAAACCAATATTATATGAAATGCTGAAAGATATCCTTTAAGAAGAGGAGGAAGAAAAAAAAGGTAAAGATACAAATTATGAACAACAAATACACATCTATCAACAAGTGAATCTAAAAATCAAGTGAATAATCTGATGAACAGTATGAACTGGTGATTGTAATAGAATCAGGGACATAGAAAGGGAATGGGCCGAAACCGGTTTGGCTCAGTGGGTAGAGCGTCGGCCTGCGGACTGAAAGGTCCCAAGTTCGATTCCGGTCAAGGGCATGTACCTGGGTTGCGGGCACATCCCCAGTAGGAGATGTGCAGGAGGCGGCTGATCGATGTTTCCCTCCCATCGATGTTTCTAACTCTCTATCTCTCTCTCCCTTCCACTCTGTAAAAAATCAATAAAATATATATATAAAAAAAAAGGGGAATGGACTGACTATTCTTGGGGTGGGGAAAGGGGTGTGGGGGTGATGGAAGAGATTGGACAATAATTGTGCACTTATGAATGAGGACAGTGGGTGGGGAGTGAGGGCAGAGGGTAGGGTGGGAACTGGGTGGAGGGGAGTTATGGTGGGAAAAAAAGAGTAACTAATGTAATAATCTGAACAATAAAGATTTAATTAAAAAAATAAAATAAAAACAAAAACAGCCCTAGATGATTTTGCTCAGTAGATAGAGTGTTGGTCTGTGGACTGAAGGGTCCCATGTTCGATTCTGGTCAAGAGCATATGCCCAGGTTGCAGGATCCATCTCAGTAGGAGGCATGCAGGAATCAGCCAACCAATGATTCTCTCTCATCATTGATGTTTCTATCTCTCTCTGTCCTTCTCCCTTCCTCTCTGAAATCAATAAAAATATATGAAAACAAAAGCAAACAGAAAACAACAAGTGTATGTGAGGATGTGGAGAAACTGGAACTCTGTGCACTGTTGGTGAAAATGTAAAATGGTGTAACCAATGTGATAAACATGGTGGTTCCTCAAAAAATTGAACATAGATTAGCATATGATTTAGTAATTCCACTCCAGGTATATACCCAAAAGAATTTAAAGCAGGGGACTTAAACAGATATTTGTACACCTATATTCATGGCATTATTCACAACAGCAAAAAGGTGGAAACAACCAAATGTCCATCAACAGGTAAATGGATAAGCAAAGTAGTATATACACACTATGGAATATTACTCAACCTTAAAAAGGAATGAAGTTCTGATTCATGCCACAACATGGATGAACCTTGAAGATATGCTAAGTGTAATAAGCTAAACATAAAAGGACAAATATTGTATAATTTCAGTTATATAAGCATCCTAGAATAGTCAAATTCATAGAGACAGAAAGTAGAATAGTGGTTGCCAGGGGCTGTGAAGTAGGGGTCAATAGGTAGTTGTTGTCCAATGGGTACAAAGTTTTAGTCTGGGATGATGGAAAAGTTCTGGAGATAGGTAGTGATAATGTGAGAATAAGCAAGTTATCTTTGCTGTCAAAGAAGAGAGTTTATTTAGGCAGCCACCATTTTGAAACAGCAAAGGTCAATCCCTCCCTTTTTAAATTAGCCAATCCTGCAAGATTGTAGGCCTAAACTCTTCCAATCAAGAGTGAGGGACAGATCACATGTGTCAGGCATAAAAGCCCAAGCGGACTGCCTGCTCAGTGTGCATGTGCTCCCAGACCCTGTGTATGCATACCCTCCTGCAGGGGTAAAGACATTTGCCTTGCTGTCCGGCTCCCGAGTGTGCTTTGCATTCTACCAGGACCCCTGATTGTGGGGCTCGCCTTACTTTTAACAGTAATCATTATAAAACAATATGAATGTACTTAACACCACTGTACTGTACACGTAAAGATGATTAAGCCCACCTGGTATGGCTCAGTGGTTGAGCGTCAACGTATGAAACAGGAGGTCACAGTTCGATTCCCAGTCAGGACACATGCCTGGGTTGTGGGCTTGATCCCCGGGTGGGGGGCATGCAGGAGGCAGCTGATCAATGATCCTCTCTTATCACTGATGTTCCTATCTCTCTCCCTTCCTCTCTGAAATCAATAAAAGCATATTTTTAAAAAAATAATTATAATGGTGAACTTTATGTTATGTATATTTTTATACAATAAAAAATAAAATAGTTAAAGCCACTCATTTAAAAATATTTCTAAATTTAAATTAAGCTTTCTAAATTCACCCCCTCTCTTTTATCTCTTCAAAGATGACCTCTGGGTATACAGGTAGAAGGGTTTGGCCTTCATGATCTTGTGACATTTTTGTGGAGTAAAAAGCCCCACACCTAAGTTGATCCATGTATATGCACTGCCGGCCATTCATTCACATATATTTGGTTTATTCCTGACCTTTGGCATGAAAGTAATGGCCTATTTGTTATTCACTCAGTTTCCAGTGGACTTTCCTTGATGATTTAATTTCTCTTGTCTCAAGGTATTACAGTTTATTCTCTATTTCCACCACATTCTCCAACCAGGCCCTGGCCTGGGCGACTGTCCACTGTTCATGCCTTTGCTGCATGGTCATTTTACTTCTATTATCAGTTCATGCCCGAAACACTGCCCCTCAACTCAGGGTTCCCAGCACAAGGAAACCCAGGGCAAGTGAGAGAGCAAACTGAACTTTCTACCTAACCAGGCCACTCAACTAGCTTAACTATGCTCACCTTCTCTTCTGTACAGAGCCATGCAAAATAGTGGTTTACTTCCAAAGTCCCAAATTGGGTTCATGGCAAGAACTCCTTTGTTCTTGGAGCTGAAGGATAAAAAAGAGACACAAATCAATGATGATTGTCTCTATTGCCTTGAGAGCACGTATCTAAAGGCTTTTCTGTTTCAGTGTATGTCCTCTTGGCCTTAGATTCAATGACACTGAATATAATCAAGTACACATTTAATAAAACCCAGAAAATGCACAAAATGAAATTTGCATTCCCTACCATTACAAGCCACTACATTTATCCTACTAGGCAGCAGTCCTAAATTCTTAGCTTGCTGGAATTAAGATTTAGTTAGCTCTTTATCTTTTGTAACACATCACTCTATTACAGCAAATTTGATGATTAATGAATTGATGGGGAAAATGAGACATTTTGGGGGGTTAGCAATATGAATCTGAGCCAGTAACCTAATGTACATTCTTGATAGCCTATAATTAAGTCACTGCCCCTTTTCCCACAATCTGGTCTTGCAAGACTGGTTTACCTAAGTACTGCTCCCATTTTACAGAGACCATAACCCATGAACAATGCTGGTGCCAGGCCAGATGCTGGGGTCCAACCCCAGCAGGTCCAGGGGTCCCCAAAGGTGTGGACGGAGTCGGCGAAGAAGGAATGACATGGAGACAGCGTTCAGTTGATCAGCAGCCTAGCCAGGATCTCTAGCCAAGTTCTGGTTAGGATCTCCAGCCAAGTTCTGTATCCATGTTCTCTTGCTAGGTTCTCCAGGTTCTCCGGCCAGGTTCTGTAGCCATGTTCCCTCGCTAGGTTCTCCAGCCAGGTTCTATCCAGGTTCTCCTGCCAAGTTCTGTTGCCAGGTTCTGTCCAGGTTCTGTTGCCATGTTCTCTCGCTAGGTTTTCCAGCCAGGTTCTGTCCAGGTTCTCCTACCAGGTTCTCTCGCTAGGTTCTGTGGCCAGTTTCTGTCCAGGATCTTTTGCCATGTTCTCTCCAGCGAAGTTCTTCTGTCTCTAGGTTCTGTGTAGGTTCTGTGTCTAGGTTCTGTGTCCTGTTGTCTTGTTACATCTGTATTTATACCAGTTGATTCCAATCCTATCAATCTCTATTCCAAAGGTTAGGGCATTTCTTATCTCCTTTCCAGGGAGTAAAGATTATGTAGCTTAAGCATGATTGTTCGTAGTTAAAGTGATTAATTACCCGCCTGGCACTTGGTTAAGGGGTTTTATTCCCTCCCTAACTTCAGGGGAAAATCCCTACCTGGGGAAACAACCTTTCTCAGAGAGGTGACCTTGGTTAAAACACATAGTGCCAAGAAGGTGAGCAAACATATTAAGAACAGTATGCCATATATGCCAGGTCCCTTGAAACAGCAAGGATGGACCGGCTCCTGGCACAACCCAATCAGCCTGTACAAAAAAAAAAAAAAAGAAAGAAAGATGAATACTAATGACATCCTTTGAATGCCTGGATCTCACCAAGTTTTTTCTCATAATTTTTAGTTAGGTGAGCCAGTTTGCTTAAGCTATTTGGATTTGAGTTTCTGTCATTTGCATCTAAGAGCCCTGACATTTACCAGAATTCTATAAATGTTTGTTGACTAAGTATATTGAATTATAAATAGAATGAAATGGAAATATAGGTGATAAAACATGAGCTAGTTTGTTTAAGCTACTTGGATTGGGTTTCCGTCATTTGCATCTGAAAGAGTCCTGCCATTCAGCAGGCATTCTAGAAATACTTGTTGAATTATAAATAGAGTGAAATGGAAATAGAGATGAAGATGCAATGAATTCTGCCAAGGAGTGTTTTGAGAAGAAATGGTAATTTACATGTATCTAAGCCTATAATATAAATAATAGATCAGCAATAAGGTGAGTAGTGGGGACATACTGGGTCTAAGGAGCCTTTGTAAAAGCTAAGGTTTGGCAATCTGAAAGTACCTGTTTTTTGAGAGAGAAAAAAAAAATGAGTTGTCCTACAACTCAAAGGGGTGAAAAAAAAATGCTGATTTTGTTGAAGCAGCAAGTTTATAAGACTGTATAGAAGGGAAGGCTGACTATTACGGGCATGTATTACCAAGATTGTGGACTAATGCTGACAGGTGGGCTGTAAAAGAAGGTACAAAAAGTACAAACAACAATCTGATGCAATGACAAAGAGATGGCAGCCAGCATAATTGAGCTGTGGCTGTTAGTCATGGTCACATGCAATCAGGGTAAAGATCTGCTGAGACCCATAGATTCTGAGGTGTGTTCTTCACCCACATGGGAGCTCAATGTTCACACATCAGTGTCCTTGGAGTCATTTTGTCCTGATCTTTTCACCTCAGGCAAGAGATGGTTTGTACAAGGTAAAATTCACTTATTTTGATTATGTTAAGTCATCATCCAAGTCATTAGTCATTTTCAGAAAGCAATATTATAGGTATGCAGTATTATTCATATTTATTGCTCATAATAACACCTGCTCCCACAATGTATAATATGAACCTACATATATCCAGAGGCTTTCATATGAATTAACACATTTAATCTTCACAATCATTGAACAAAGATCAAAGAAGTTAAAACTTTGCCAAAGTCACCAGACTTTAAACCATGTTTTCTCTCCAAGTTCATTCCTCATGGTGAACCCTATGGGCACTCAATAAATATTTGCTAAGATGAGCTGAAATAGGACCACTAGTTCTTTTTAATACATTTATTTATTTATTTATTTATTTATTTATTTATTTGAGAGAGAGAGAGAGAGAGAGAGAGAGAGAGAGAGAGAGAGAGAGAGATTGATTTGTTGTTCCACTTATTCTTGCATTCAGTGGTTGATTTTTGTATGTGGCTGTCCAGGGATTGAACCTGCAACCTTGTCGTATTGGACTGATGCTCTAACCAACTGAGCAACCTGGCCAGGGCTACACCACTAGTTCTTGACTTTTATTTGTCTGTGCTTCTCAGGATAATGACCCTACCCCAGCACACTGGGAGTCAGGCTTCCCTTGAGAGTAAGCCTTCTTTGTAGGCTGCTTTTCTTGCTGGAAGAACCTGACCCTCATCCTACATTCCTTTTGGACATCTAATAGGTATTTCAGACTTAACATGTCTAAAATGAAATTATTGATGATTTTTAAAATCCATATATTCTCTAGTCCTCTCCAACTCTTACCCATTTCAGCAAATGATGCCACCATTTGTTGCGGTCCAACCCCAGCAGGTCCAGGGGTCCCCAAAGGTGTGGACGGAGTCAGTGAAGAAGGAATGACACAGAGACAGCGTTCAGTTGATCAGCAGCCTAGCCAGGTTCTCTAGCCAGGATCTCCAGCCAGGTTCTGTCTTTTATTGTCTTGTTACATCTGTATTTATACCAGTTGATTTTAATCCTGTCAATTTCTATTCCAAAGGTTAGGGCGTTTCTTATCTCCATTCCAGGGAGTAAAGATTATGTAGCTTAAGGGTGATTGTTCGTAGTTAAAGTGATTAACTACCGCCTGGCATTTAGTTAAGGGTTTGTTTTTTTTTTTAATCTTTTTTTTTTTTAATTAAATCTTTATTGTTCAGATTATTACATTTGTTCCTCTTTTTTCCCCCCAATAACTCCCCTCCTCCCAGTTCCCGCCCCACCCTCCGCCCTCACTCCCCACCCACTGTCCTCATCCATAGGTGCATGATTTTTGTCCAGTCTCTTCCTGCATCTCCCACACCCCTTTCCCCCCCAGGAATAGTCAGTCCATTCCCTTTCTATGTCCCTGATTCTATTATAATCAACAGTTCATTCTGTTCATCAGATTATTTATTCACTTGATTCTTAGATTCACTTGTTGATAGATGCATATTTGTTGTTCATAATTTGTATCTTTACCTTTTTCTTCCTCTTCCTCTTCTTAAAGGATACCTTTCAGGATTTCATATAATCCTGGTTTGGTGGTGATGAACTCCTTTAGCTTTTCCTTATCTGTGAAGCTCTTTATCTGACCTTCAATTCTGAATGATAGCTTTGCTGGATAAAGTAATCTTGGTTGTAGGTTCTTGGTATTCATCACTTTGAATATTTCTTGCCACTCCCTTCTGGCCTGCAAAGTTTCTGTTGAGAAATCAGCTGACAGTCGTATGGGTATTCCCTTGTAGGTAACTGAGTTTCTTTCTCTTGCTGTTTTTAAGATTCTCTCTTTATCTTTTGCTCTTGGCATTTTAATTATGATGTGTCTTGGTGTGGTCCTCTTTGGATTCCTTTTGTTTGGGGTTCTCTGCTCTTCTTGGACCTGTAAGTCCATTTCTTTCACCAGGTGGGGGAAGTTTTCTGTCATTATTTCTTCAAATAGGTTTTCAATATCTTGCTCTCTCTCATCTTCTGGCACCCCTATAATTCTGATGTTGGTACGCTTGAAGCTGTCCCAGAGGCTCCTTACACTATCCTCGCATTTTTGGATTCTTTTTTCATTTTGCTTTTCCGGTTGGGTGTTTTTTGCTTCCTCGCATTTCAAATCATTGACTTGATTCTTGCGCTCCTCTGGTCTGCTGTCGGGAGTCTGTATAATATTCGTTATTTCAGTCAGTGTATGCTTAATTTCTAGTTGGTTCCCCAATATAAGATCGAGGGTCTCATTAGTTTTCTTGTAGATCTCATTAAGTTTATCGGCGGCTTCTAAACAGTTCTTGAGAGACCTTAAAAGTGTGGTTCTGAACTCTATATCTTCCATTGACAATTTTGTCCTGTTTCTTTGTCTCTGCATTTTGTTATGCTTCCTTGGTGCACCCCCTAGTGGTCTTTGTTCGCAGTCTTATAGTTAAATCTTGATTGTTGTAGCTAATTCCAGGGAGGGTTTGACCTCCAGGCCAAGTGGCTATGAGAATCAGCTGTGTCAGCAGTGAGAGAACTTCTGTCCTCTAGGGAGGTGCTAATCTAGCCTTTGCCTGAGGCTATCCGGCAAAAGCCTCTGTGCAGGGCTTGGGCGGGGCGGGTCGCACAGGATCAACAGGGTGGGCCGGAGAGAGCAGTTATGGCGGCTCTCAGTCCTGTCCCCAGGGGCTCTGCCTCTCTGAGTCCCAGCACCCGCTGCAAAGCTCAGAGAGAAAGCTGCACTCACTCTGACCGAAGCCAGACAGTCCCGCTTCCCCCGTTTGAGTCTGGGTCCCTAAAGACTCGCCCGGATCTGGAGCTCAGAGTCTGCGACTCCCTCCCGGTTGAAAACGCCAACCGCGCCCTCCGCCGCCAGCCCGCTCGCGCACTCCGCACCTCAGAATTTGACTTCAGCACTGCGCCTCCTCTGAGTGTCCGTATGCGTTTCTCTTTCCTCCTAGTTGTAGGACTTCCACTCAGCCAGCGTTCCTGTGGTTCTGGGTGATGTCCCTTCCGTTTTTTGGTTTCACTTTTGAAGTAGTTGTTCAAAGCAGCAAACTCCGGCGTTAACCTATGCCGCCATCTTGGTTCTCGAAAAATTCTGAATCTCAGTTAAGGGGTTTTATTCCCTCCCGAACTTCAGGGAAAAATCCCTACCTGGGAAAACAACCTTTCTCAGAGAGGTGACCTTGGTTAAAACACATAGTGCCAAGAAAGGGAGCAAACATATTAAGGACAGTATGCCATATATGCCAGGTCCCTTGAAACATATGCTGTGCAGATGTTTCTTCCTTGCAGCGACTGTGTCAAGTAGCAAGGATGGACCGGCTTCCAGCAACCTTCAGTGAGTTATTAAAGCCAGAAACTTGAGTGTCAACCTGTTAATTTCACTTCCAAATTAGACCAAAATCTATTCAATCCTCTCTATTATCTCCACTAGTACCATCCTAGTCTAAGACACCCTTCTTTCAAAGCTGGAATAGCCTCCTAATTGTACTTCCTGATTCTAATCTTTTTGTCCCTTACACATAGCCTATTCTACACACATCAGCCAGAGTGAGCTTTAAAAGTGTAAACCAGATCACAGCATTCTTTGATTTAAAATCTTTTAATGACCTCTAATTGTACTTTGGATAAATTGGTTCTTAAAGAACCTACAGTGAAGGAATAAAATAGAGTCACTATAGTCAAGCTGTTAAGTTATTACAATCAAGTAAGTTGAGGCATGAGGAAACAATTCTATTTTTGTTTTAACTAGCCTAGAAACTTGCACTTTTAAATTTCCCAGTCCTGTGCCAATGCCTCCAGATAATTCTCCAATTATCTCCTGAAGGACTCCATATCCAGAACACTTGACATCCACCTGACATACATCATCCCTAACACTGGATGTGACCAGACACCCTGGTGCCCATCCTTCAGACCACCTGGTATCCATCATCTAGATAGCCTGACATCTGTCTGAAAACTGCCCTGGACCAATCCTAGGACTAAGAATACAGGACTGATTCTTCTCAAGAATGCACGTTTTACTATAAAAACTTCACTTTTCTTTCTTCTTTGGAACACTTCTGGGTTTTTGCCTAGTTGTATTTCTGGTTTACAAACCCAAAGACCCTTTAATAAATCTTTGACATTCATTTTTAACCAAAGTCTCCAACTCTTTTTTTGTTTGTTTTAAGATTTTTAAGTTGAATTTTAGAGAGAGAAGAAGGGAAGGGGAGAGAGAGAAACATCTATGTGAGAGCAAAACATCAATCGGCTGCCTCCTGCATGCCCCCGCCTGGGGATCGAGTCTCCAGATTCTTCTTGAGTTGATTTTGCACCCTGCATATATTGCCTGGTTACCTCTCCAGTATCACTGTCCTCGCTGCTCAGCACATTCCACTTTGGATTTCTGTTACTTCCTAGAGTGTATCTAGTTTTTTCTTGCCTCAGGGACTTTCTATTGGACTTTCTTTGCTTGGAATGTTCTTGATTAGGGCTAGTTTCCTCATTCTTCATGACTTAATACAATTTTACTTCTTCAAAAAGGCTTTCTGAAAAACCCCTATCTACAGTAGTTGTCTTAATATTCTCAATTGTGGCAATTGTTCTTTTTTTTAAAGCAACCTGAAAGTGTTGTAATTATTTTATTTCTGAGATTCCTTGTTATATGTTTTCTGTACAAGAAAGTGAACTTCATAAAGGCAAAGACATTGCCTCGTCTTGGTTATATCACTAATTCTTGGCACAAAGTAGACCTTTAATAAATATTATTTAAATGAAGAAATAATTGAATGATATTTCACCTAATTGCGAAGGCTATAAGGTGGCATTTATCCAGAATATACAAAGTACTCAGTAATAAGAAGACAAACAACTCAATAAAAGATAGGTTAAAAAGGTGAAAATGCCCAGCACGTGTGGCCTAGTTGGTTGAGCATCGTCAGGTGCACAGGAGGTCGCTGGTTCAATTCCTGGTCAGGGCACTTGCCCAGGTTGCAGGCTCGATACCCAGTAGGGGCATGCAGGAGTCAACCAATTGATGTTTTTCTCTCACCAATGTTTCTCTCTCTCTCTCTTCCTCTCCCTTCCTCTCACTGAAATCAATAAAAAAATATTAAAAATGTGAAGATATCTTATTTAGTTAATAAAGATATATAGAGGGCAAATAAATACAAGGAAAGATGCTCAACAACATTAGTGATTAGGGGAATGCAAATTAAACCCATATAGATACTTCTATATACCAGAGGTCCTCAAATTTTTTAAACAGGGGGCCAGTTCACTGTCCCTCAGACATTCCACACATGCGCACTGCGGGCCCGGGATGAGTCAGCTGCTAAGCAGGACAGACAGCGGCGGCAAAAACACCTGGCGGGCAGGATAAATGTTTTCGGCAGGCCGCATGTGGCCCGCGGGCTGTAGTTTGAGGACCCCTGCTATACACCCACTAGAATTGCTAAAATAAAAAAGGGTGATAATACCAAGTGTTAAGTATGTGAAACAAATGAACTCTCTACTTCACCAGTGGCAATGAGAAATGATACGGCCACTTTAGAAAATAATCATAGTTCCTCAAAAAATTAAACATTCACTTACTCTCTAACCCAGCAATCCTACTTCTAGGAATTTATCCAAGAATGAGGAGGAAACTGGTCTTGCAAGGCGTATCAGGCCATAAAAACTGTGAACAATGCACTGCCCTGGGGGGGGGGGGGGGGAGGTTATCACTGGCCCCAGGACAGATCATCCGATATGGCCTGGGGATCTCCAACACCTGGGGGCCTTCCTATAAGCCCACGGAAGGGGGTGGAACCATATCTGCAAGACAAAGACCAAAGAAGGTCATAAAAAGTGAAGCCCTCTGTGTGTTTCTTCACTCTGATTTGGAAATTATTTCCGGAGTCCACTAGTGTTAATAAATGGGGTCCCTCCCTTTCTCTAGGAAGAGTGCTTGGTATTTCTTTGCTCTTCTGCAACAAGAGAAATAAACATATGTTCACTTGAAGACTTGTATATGTCTTCATAGTAGTCTTAACAATAAAAGTAAAAAAACAAAAACCTGGGAACAACATAAGTGTTCACCAACTGACAAATAGGTTAAAATTGTGATATATTCAAATATTGGCATATATTTGTTAGGGCCAAAAATAGAATATTGGGGACTAGCTATGGGAAATATTAATCGTGCTCTGTTAACCATGATTACCTTGTGTTGGTTAAAGAAAGGACATTCTAACCTGGCTGGGAGTGGTACATCCCTGCGGGCTGGGAGTCATCCTTGGACCTGGAGTCAACCTTGGAATGTGGTCCATTCTCATTCAAGAACTGCCTATTGTCATGGAAAGATTAACAACCTTGTTGCCCAAACAATGGAGTCCTGCCCCAGCCTGCATTGCCTACTTCCCCATTCCTGAAATCCTTACTTCAACATGTAATCTTTGTCCTACTCTATGTAAGCAGCTGGGGGCTGCAAAGCAGATTTTTGTGAATGACCTGCTCTCCCATACTGCCTGCAATATTGGAATAAACGCTCACATATGATTCAACCCCGTCTCTGTTTAATTGGCACAAGTAGTGACAGGCAGCCTGGACCCATTGGTTGTCCAGTTTCATATTCAGCAATAAGTAATTTTTTTAAAATATATATTTTATTGATTTTTTTTTTTTTACAGAGAGGAAGAGAGAGGGATAGAGAGTTAGAAACATTGATGAGAGAGAAACATCAATCAGATGCTTCCTATACCCCTCCTACTGGGGATGTGCCCACAACCAAGGTACATGCCCTTGACTGGAATCAAAGCTGGAACCTTTCAGTCCGAAGGCTGACACTCTATTCACTGAGCCAAACCGGTTAGGGCTGCGATAAGTAAATTTTGATGAATGTAAAAAACATTAGGTTAAGTGCAAGAAACCAGACTTGATATTTTTGAAAAGGCAAAACTGTAGTGATGAAAATCAGATCTGTATTCCAAGGGCCAGGGATAATGGAAGGAGACTGTCTACAAAGGAGCAAGAGGGAACTCTTCGTAGTGGTGGAAATGGAATGTTCTCTATCATAATGATGGTGGTTAAAGGGCTGTACACATTTTCAGAATTCATCAAATTATATTAAGAATGGTGAATGGTATATACAAATAATATCTCATTAAAGCCGATTTTTAAAAAGAGCATCACCCAAAAGCCTCATTTAAGAGTGATAAAACTGAGATACAAAGGTGAGTGATTACACAAGTAGCAGAAATTACAAACAGTCCGTGACTCTTCACCTAGGGCTCTTTGCATTATAACTTGCACCTGATTTTCTAGAAAGAAAAACATCAAATGTACTTTCATTTATTTAGGTCTCCCCTCTCCACTATTTGCTGGATTTTCTTGAGATCATGGTAATTAAATGTTGGCATTCTCAGGTTTATCTTCTATTTAGCTCAACCTGGGCTCAAATCTCTTGATAAGAAACAATATATTGGACTCCTCAGTTTATAAATCCCTTCACTAAAAGGGGATTAGTAATTCCCCACGAGGTTTTTAACAGACTAAGAAAAACTCAGATAGTGGTTTGATAGAAATGAAAGTGTTGTCTTCAGGCTTATGATTTGTTTTGTGTGTTCTCTATTGCCTTGTTCCAAAAGGAAGCAAATACTTTACTTGAGAACTCCCAAGTATTCATTCAGGTTAACATTTTTTTTCCACAGATTTCGTTTGGAAAATGCAGGGGAGCCCCCTGGTGTAGCTTCTTGTTACTGCACTTGCGTTATACTGCCATCAAGCGGAGAGGAGAGTCGTAGAGGGTGAGGAAACCAAATAAAAGGGCTATTATTTATTTCTTTTGACAGTAGGTTTATTTAAGCTGGGAACAGTGAAACAAGGAAGGGCCTAGGACAGAAGAAGCAACAGGAGAGAGCCTAGGCAGGGCTGCTTTGGCTCTCTGGAAACTCAGAGAAAAGGGGTCCCTGGGAACAGGTTCAGGGGGTTAGTGCCTGGAAGCTGCCACTGTCCATTGCTCCCGTGATTGCAGGTCTGCTGGGGTCCCCTGAGTTTAGGAAATGCACACCTGTGGGAGAAGAAGAGGGGTAAGCGGAAGGCGCAGGGCTGCTCCAGGAGGGAGAGCGTGCTTAAAAGGGCTTGAAGTATCCATCTTACATAAAAACTGCTGTTTGAAATTTTAACCGTGATAGTATGGCTTCTGTCTTAAATAATAAGGAAAATAAGACTCCTCCCATTCCAGAGAGGCCGTAAATTATGCCCCAGACAGAGTTGTCAGTGCTGGCACCCAGACAGTTGCCAGGCCTTGAGATATGGTCTCATGGCCCCTCCCCAGCATGCAGGCCTTCTTTCTCAGAAGGCCCGGGAGTCTCATTCCAAATTTGGGAGACAAAGGACTGGAAAAAGTATAAATAAAGAGAGTTTCCTCCATATTGGGGACCCAGAATTTGAAAGACACATTTTTCTCTGGGCCTCCACAGAATTTAATAATAAAATGTAACTCCTGTAGTCGGCACTGCAGTTCAGCCTCTGCTTCGGCAGGGTGCTATAACTGTAGTTGCTGGCCAGCTTAATAAAGGCTCCTAAATTTTGATCTGAGTCCCTGGTGGTCGTCTGTACGGGTCACCCCATTACAGGCTGACTTAACATCTTGTACATCCAGGTGCTCCTGACCCTTTAGGTTCATCACCGTGGCCAGACTAGCTAATACAGACTATGTCAGAATTGGATGTAATTCAATAAGCGTTATTAAAAGTCTATTATTTTCCAGGCGTTAAACTGATTCATAAGAATGGATACTTGGAGACAGACCTAAAATCAAAAGTTAACTGTTACAAAAATGTATGACTTACAAGGCACTTTTATGCCAATTAAAAAATATTTGAAAAATATTTTTTTATTAATTTAGTGGGTTTGATTTTCTAACCGCTCTACAAAGTAGGTATTAATATTCTAATTTTATAGCTAGAAAACTGGGGATCAGAAAAGCAGAGATCTGCCCTGACTGGTTTGGCTCAGTGGATAGAGCATCAGCCTGTGGACTTAAGGGTCCCAGGTTCGATTCCAGTCAAGGTCATGTACCTTGGTTGCGGGCACATCCCCAGTAGGGGGTGTGCAGGAGGCAACTGATCGATGTTTCTAACTCTCTATTGCTCTCCCTTCCTCTCTGTAAAAAATCAATAAAATATATTCTTTAAAAAAGAAAGAAAGAAAAGCAGAGATCTGCCCAACATTACTTTTTTGGAAAGCACTTTATTTATTTATTTTTATTCCTATTTTTTTTTTTAGTTTTTCTTTTATAAAGTACTTTAAAATTGAGTACTTTCTATTATTGACTATATTCTTGGCCAGGTTCTAAGACTATAAGGAGAAATAAGTTTACATACAAAGAACCTATTGTTCATTGTATGTAAAATAATTATAACACAGAGAGAGTATTGGGAAATACTTCCTAAGAGCAATGGTTTGGCTCTAAAAAGTGAAAATAAATATGCAGTGTAGGGAAGAGGTTACTAGGCAGGGAGAAAAATAAAACGCATCAGATGCAAAGATATGGGAGTACAGAAGACCCTTGCAATAAGAGAATGGTGAAAATTTCATTGACTAACTAAGCCATCAGGTACATGCTGAGAAGTCATGGGGTTGAGCCTGGGAAACAAAGCTTCAACCAGATTGTAAAAGGCCTCCAAAGGGTTTGGATTTTAAAAATCTCTGTGGGTTGCCACTGCTTACAACGTCAGCAGAGTACTGTTTGGAGAAGATAACTCTGGAGCCAATGAGGAAGCTACACTAAAAGAGGTGAGTTATTGGGGGCTGTTGTAGAAGTCAGACACTGACAACTAAGGCACAATGAGGATGAAGACAAAGAGGCAGCACTGAGAGACACCAGGAGTCAGACTTGTCAGAATTGGGTGATGAGTTGGAGTTGGAGATTTAAGGGAAAAAAGAGGAGGAGGAGAAGTCTGAACTACTGGGTGGATGGTAATGCTGCCATTATCTATACAGACCACAGGGTTTGGGGCAGCCAGTAAATGATGGGTCCAGAATTCAATCCCAAGCCTTCTGACTTCAGACCTTCTGCGTATTACACTCTAACATACCGTGTTTTATAGGCTAGCAATGCCACTTATGTCAGAAAAATATTAATGAAAGTAATCTAAAATTCTTACAAAAACAATTTCGACAATATAGCTAAATTATTATATCATCACTAGTGGCCTGGTGCACAAATTCTTGCACATCATAAACCTAGATGATATAGCCTACTGCACATGTAGGCTATACAGTATGGTCTGTTGCTCCTAGTCTATAAGTTTACAGCATGTTATGGTACTGAATACCTTAGGCAATTGTAACAAAATGGTAAGTATTTGTGTATCAAACAGAAAAGGTATAGTAAAAATATGGTAGAAAAGGATAAAAAATGGTACACCTGTAAAGGGCACTTACTATGAATGGAGCTCACAGGACTAGGTGTTGCTCTGGATGAGTTGGTGAGAGAGTGGAAAATGATTGTGAAGGCCTAGGACATTACTGTACACTACTGTAGACACAAACACTGTACAATTAGGCTACACTAAATTTATAAAAAAATATTTTTTTCAAAACTAAATTTACTTTAGCTTACTGTAACTAACATTTTTACTTTGTAAAAGTTTTAATTTTTTTAAATGTTTCAACTCTTTTATAATAATACTTAGCTTAAAACAAACATATTGTATAGCTGTACAAACATATTTTTATCTTTAAACTATAAGCTTTTTAATATTTTTAGTTAAATTTTTTTACCTTTAAAACTTTTTTTTTTTGTAAAAGCTAAGATACACACACATTAGCCTAGGCCTACACCAAGGTCAGTATCATCAATATCACTGTTTTCCACCTCCACTGGAAGGTCTTCAGGGGTAATAATATGCATGGAGCTATCCTCCCCTATAATAACAATGCTTTTTTAAAGAATAACTTTTGAAGGACCTTTGAGAAGGTGTCACTCTTTTCAGAAATATATCCATAGTAGTTTGCTTGGTTTGCTTCTTTTTTTCATCAAAGATTTGCTTATAAACAGACTAGAGGTCCAGTGCATGAAATTCGTGCACTGGGGGTGGGGCATTCCTCAGCCCAGCCTGCATCCTCTCACAGTCTGGGCCTCTTGCTCCTTACTGCCCACCTGCTCACTGCTCCTTACCACTCGGCTTGCTGATCCTTAGCACTGCCACAGAGGTGGGAGAGGATCGTGCCACCACTGCTGCACTCGCCAGCCGTGAGCCTGGCTTTTAGCTGAGTGACACTCCCTATGTGGGAATGCACTGACCACCAGAGGGCAGCTCTTGCATTGAGCGTCTGCCTCCTGGTGGTCAGTGCACATCATAGCAACTGATCATTCTGGTCATTTTGCCGTAACAGTCACTTAGGCTTTTATTATATAGATAATTGCCATGAACATTCCTGTGAATGAACACCTTTCAGTGTTAAAAGTACATGTCTTCAAACTTTTTAAGGAGCTTGTAGTTGAGGTCTGCGAAAGCATCTGTTAAACTCTTCATTGTGAATTTTCTTGGGGGTTCTTTCTTTATTTATTTTTTTGTTGGGATGGGGGGGGGGGGTTTGCTTCTTTTTCTTCTCCTACAGTTTCCTTTCCTCTTGTCTCTTCTTCAGTTATGCATTTCTGTTCCAATTTCAAGAACTACCCATCAGTCACTTCCTTGGAACCACCTCTAGGAGTTCTTCAGTGTCATCCTCAACTACACGCAACTTAAAGTTGTTGGACATTTCAACCACAGTCTTTTTGATTTTGCAACCTCTTTACCCTAGACCAGTCCTTTTAGATATGGACAAACCTCTTTGAGTGTCTTTTTCCAGATGCCCTCATATACTCCTTGGCGACATCACCCTAAACCAAAGCATGATTCTTGATGCATCATAGATGTAATCCTTTCAGAATTGCATCAGTGTCCTCAATTGCAATACTTATCTGGGTAAAGTTCATCTCCGGTAGTAAGGCTTACAAGTTGCTATAATTCCTTGATCCATTGGTTCAATCAAAGAGGTGATATTTGGAGGGATGATTTTGATATTGGGATGAAGATCACCAATAAAAGGATGTCTGGGAGCATTATTGACAAGAAGCAAAGTTTTAAAAGGTATGTTACCCTCCAAACAGTACTTGTCCATTTTGCTGTCATTGTAATTCAGGAGGACATCTTGGAAGAGGAGCTGGGTCATCCATGACTTTATTGCTCCTATAGAACACTGGCATTGTGTGCTTATCAGTATGCTTGAAGGTCCTTAGGGTTACTACACCAGATCACAAAGGGTTTCAATTTGTATCCTGCAACATTGCCCCAAAGCAAGACTGTTATCTTGTCCTTAAAAGCCTTGAAACCTGGCATTGACTTGCCCTCATTTCAGGCGTCTGTTTCCAGAACAGGAAGATTTCATTTACATTGAGTATTTCCTCTGGCAGGTAATTTCCCTCCTCATTCAGCTTAGCTAGAGTTTCCAGAAATTCTTCAGCTGCCTTCTATCAGCATTCGCAGGCTTATCACTCACTTTCACACTATATAATGAATAATTGTTTTTGAATCACTTAAACCACCCAGTAAATTCAATATCAGAATCAGGTTCAGCCCTTTTTTTCAACATTGCAAACAAATTGTTTGCTTTGGTTGTAATCGTCTTGGTGTTGAGAGAGATACACTTCTGTGTCTGGTCTTCAACCCAGGTCATTAATAAGTTTCTGCATGTTTGATACAGGCCCTTCTCAAATTTTTGTTAGTCTTGTTACCTTCAGTGAAACAGATCCTTTAACAGCGCCCATCACTTTGTTCTTTTTCTTCAAGATCATAGCTGTGGTGGAATGGAACATACCTGACAGATAAGTGATAACCATCACTGATTTTCCACCTTCACTGTCATTAAACATATTGTCATTAATTGTTCTCAGGTCAATCATTCATCATAGCCTCTTACTGACAATATTAGCAGCGAATCTTGTACACTTAAAGGCCATAGTGAACAAAACAATATGGGATTAAATCAAGCACAAGAGAAAATGATGCAATCAAGAGACATGGTAAACATGAGTAACATAGTTGCCTATTACCATTACCAGGTACTATATACTGTACATAATTGAATCAAAATAAAATAGAACTTATTTATTTATTTATTTATTCATTTATTTGAATTTGCTGGGGTGACACTGGTTAATCAAATTATATAGCTTTCAGGGGCACAATTCTACAATACATCATCTGTACATTGTATCGTGTCTTCACCACCCCAAGTCAAGTCTCCTTCCATCACCATTAACCACACTTTACCCTCTTCCCCCTCCCTCTCAACCCCCTTTCCCTCTGTAATCACCATACTGCAAATATAACACTTTTAAAGAAGAAAGGATACACTGGGTACCTTCTGTGGATTCAGTCCATTCTCTTCATTGTGCAACTTCTTGAGTGATCTAAAAGTCACTTCTATGTAACCTAGATAAAGTGTTTCTCCAATTGTTGAAATGTGGCTCCCTTACTTCACCATTCATACTGTTCTTGCCAAGGACTCCATGTTGCCACATCCAATTGTTAGTATTACTTTGTCTCAGGTGGCCTCTGTACTACATTAGATTCAACTGCCTGTGCTCTGCTTTGTGAACTTAGTCCTGTGAACTCTGCCCAGGTGTTATATCACCCTGGATCTCATTCTTCCTACCCACATCCCATTACTGAAGAATATCGAGAACCACCTGGTTTCTATATTCTTCAATAATCTCCCTTCCTACCACATCCTAGGGACATGTGCTAGGCCACCTAATCTAGGCCTTGCTCAATGATTTATTTCTTAACGGCAATGACCAATTTTTAAGATCATTAGATTTCAATCTCCTGCCCCGTCATCCCCTATTTATAATCAATTGCCAGAAAGTTCTGCAGGTATTTTTTGAAAGAATTCTCAAACAAATGTATTCATCTCCATTCCACTTCTGCTACTTGTTCAATTGCTTATTATATGACTTATCAATGAGGCCAAGGGAAACCTAGTAAGAGATTTAATCTGCAAGGCATGCACCAATCTAGAAGGCAAGTTAGGTCCTAAAAGCTGGGCAAGATAAAATGAGTGACTGATCTCGTTTGAGGGCTGTTTTCAGACGGTATCAAGAATATCTCAGGATATTTTTTTACTTTCTTATTAAATTTATTGAACTGACATTAGTTAATAAAATTATATAGGTTTCAGGTGTACAATTCTGTAATACATCATCTGTATATTGTATTGTATGTTACCGGAGGCTAAGACCAACAGTAGTTAACATATTAATGCGATATTTAGCAGGGCTGAAAATCAGCATAATATCGCCCTGTTGTTGGCCAAATGGCTCAAGGCAATCCCCTAACCTGATAATCCTTTTACTGTTTACCAAACTTTACCTTTGATATGCCTGTATTCATTCCTAAAGGGTAAATGTGTATTCAAGTGAATTAAAGCAAACAGGACCAAGAAGTTAGAGAGCCTCTCCACTAGAGAAAAGTTTCCGCCTGGCCCCCGCACCCCCATGCCTTCTAAATTCATATTTCTTGTCTAGTGCATTCATTTGTGCACGGCCCCTTCTCTAGATCCTGAATCCTCGCTGTAAAAGGTTGCAGCATGTGTTCCCACCCTGAGACAAGTCTCCTTCCATCATTATTTATCCTCCCTATGCCCTCTTCTACCTCCCCACAACCTCCTTTTTCTCTGGTAATCACCATACTGTTCTTTAGGATTGTATTACTACAATTCCTAACCATGTCTCCCAGATGCTATGTGCTACTAACATGTTTTGCGCACACCTACCTCTATACTTTTATTTGGTTACTCTGGGTTGGTGGTACTAGTTTAGTATTGTCTCATTTCAAGGTTGCTATGTAATGTCATAAAGCCTTTAGTATCATGGTCAAAGCAAAAATGTGGTTAAGCACATCCCTAGGTGGTTTCCATGGAAACCAAAATGTGAGTTGACATGTATAATTCTTAACTGAAGACACTGATCAGTAAGTCAACATCGCAGTGTCAGGAACTGGAACTGAAGTACAATTTTCCAGAACCAGGGGAGACACAAGCCAACAGAAAAATTCTGGGCAGTTTTTCTAAGCTCGTTGAAGTTCTCTGCTATCTGTAAAAAAAAAAAAAAAAAAAAAAAAAAAAAACAACTCAAACCTTCACACTGAGTCCTATTTGAATTCTCCTTGTCTTTGACTTCTAACAAGGCTCAGTATCTCCTGCAGAAGAATAGCTAACTCATACAACACTTTCCAAAGGCTAGTGCATTAATTATATTTTTAATATTTTATGATGTTTTGATATACTGGGGGGTCTAGCTGGCTGATGAGAGACTGTCCCTCCCAGGGTTAGCTAATTCCCAAAGATAATTAACAATTTGTTTAAAAACATGTGTTTCACTCACAAACCAACCAAATCCCAAGTCCATACCCCAAACCACCTTCTTTATCCTACTCTTCCACAGCAAGACAATATTTTTCCTGCCCTAAATCACCAAGGGCCAGGTACCAGAAAACTAGAGACTGTAGCTCAGAGCCCACTAGAATTATTTAAACTAACCAGTCCTGAACTATTTCTCCTGCCCTGCCTTGCCTTTCCCATGAAAAATAGTAAAAGCTCTGGGCCAGACTTCCCCTCTCATTTCTTTCTGCCTCCTGATGAACACTGGTGTTTCCCCATGTGGCCCCCATGGTGTGATGTAGCCCCCTCCTCTTGGAGAATGTGAGTAAGAAAAAATTTTTTTCAATAGCATTAGATTCTCCATGTCATCTTTCAGTCATCTTCATAAATTAAAATACCATGAGTACAACTAAAAAAGCTAGCAGCCATTGTAAGCACTTTGTATAGATAAATGTATTTATTTAATCTTCATTAGTCTATGAGATATATACTATTACTATTCCCATTTTAACAAGGACATAAGGTACAGAGAGAACAAGTAACTTGCTCAAAGTTCTATGAGTGGGTGGCAGAACTGGCGCCAAGTCTGTAATTTCACAACTGTACTGTATTGTCTCTTGAGAAAGTTGGGATGTTCTTTGTGTTCAAGACCCAAATCTGTGGCATTCTTCTCATTACTGCAGACCACCTGCAAGGGTTGCCATTTTTGTTTGAAAACCTGCTTTAAATAAGTTATCAGAATGGTATATCTGGGGACCTAAAAAGCATCACTATTTCTGATCCCAGGTGAACAGAGAAGAGAACATTTAGTTTAAATTGGGTAGTACTCAGATGCTATAAGATTGAGAACCCATACACTGTCTCTTGGATTTGTCTTTTTAAAGAATATAGCACCAGTACCAAACACAGGAGAACACAGTCCTTTGAGTGATCCTAGGAATGAACCAAATGCCTTGTAAGCAGCCAGCTATAAGCCATTCGGTGTATCTAGGGCACAGAGCACAGAATGACTCCAGGAGATGAAATCAGAGAGGTCCACAGGAGCCAGGCCAGGAATGGCCCAGTTGACTTGCAAAAAAGTATGTAGGTCATAGGGAGCCAATTTCTGTTCCTTCCTCATACTTGAGCAATGGAACCCCCTGACTGATCTCCCACTGATGGCTACATAAATGATCATTTAGGGTCCTAGCTGATTTGGCTCAGTGTCTAGAGCGTTGGCCTGTGGACTGAAGGATCCCAGGTTCGATTCCAGTCAAGGGCACATGACCTAGTTGTGGGCTTGATCCCCAGTAGGAGCAGCTGATCTATGATTCTCTCTCATCATTGATGTTTCTATCTCTATCTCTCTCCCTCTTTTTTTTTTTCCTCTCTGAAATCAACTATATATATATATATATATATATATATATATATATATATATATATGCCTGGCGCACAAAATTCATGCACTGGAGAGGGGGTCCCTCAGCCCAGCCTGCCCCCTCTCACAGTCTGGGAGCCCTCAGGGGATATCCTACAGATAACTTAGGCCCACTCCCTGCAGCAGTCTGGCCTCCTTCTGCAGGAGGCAACCAGCTGATCAGGGGAAGACGCCACCCCCATCACCCCGCTGCTGCTGCCACTGCCAGCCGCTGTAGCCACTAAGGTGTTTTCATCAGCGCAGACTCCAGTCTCTTCACCACGAAAAAATGACAACTTTCTTTAGGCATTTTCAAGATGTCTCTTTCATTCTTTCTTTCTTTTTTTTTTTTTTTATCCTCACCTGAGGATATTTTTCCATTGATTTTTAGAGAGTGTGGAAGAGAGAGGGAAAGACAAAGAGAAACACCAATGTGAGAGGAACACTTTGATTGGTTGCCTCCTGCATGAGCCCTGACCTGGGCCCCTGCCAGGGAGGAACCTGCAACCCAGGTACATGCCCTTAATCAGAATTGAACCTGGACCCTGCGGTCCATAGGCCAAGGCTCTATCCATTGAGCCAAACTGGCTAGGGCAGGATATGACATTTCTTAGCCCCTCCCGCAGCAGACCTTCGTTTTTTCCTCCAGGAGTGAGGTGGAAAAACCCTAGATCAGGGGTGGGAAACCCCTGGCACACGTGCTAAACATGGCATGCCAGTAACTTTTGCTGGCATGTGAAACCCTCTCTTATAATCTTCCATTTACAATTATGAATCTTTGTTCTCAGTGATGAATTTTGTTAAGTCTCGTAATAGGAGTAGCCTGATGGATAAAAGTAGTAGCTCGTGCATATCTCTAAAGGTCACAAAATATAAACCTGATGTAAAATCTCTGTCATCAGTGATGCAGCAGCAAAAGTCCCAATGATAATATCAAACGGAGTCATAAAGTTCTCTGTCGGACTATCAGTGTACATGTATACATTAAAAAATAAATGTATTTTTCATCATCATATACTGTGTTTTTGTTACTCGAATGAATTTTATTTCTTCAAGGTTCTTCACATATGTACACCTTAAGAGATATCAAGTAGGTGTAACATGTTCTCAAGAAATTAGGGTTGGCACGCAGAAGAATTTTGAGTCAGAGATTTTGCTGGTTTTGGCATGCACTCACAAAAAGATTGCCCACCCCTGCCCTAGATCACCTTCTTGGATTCTTATTACCCAAGTTACCATGAATGCTGCGAGTGGTGTACCGGGAGCTTAGCCAATGAGCAGTCAGAAGAGGTGTTTCCTCTGCAGCTCATGTGCAGAGGTGGGACTGCTGGTGCACTGCAGCTGGAGCAACCCCAGGCCCCCCTGTCTGTGTCTGCTCCGGGCCTCACCTACGTGCGCAGCTTCCTCCTGACTGGTCGTGACTGTTATGGTGCCCGGGCTAATTACTATATTACCTCTTTATATATATATATATATAGATTTTAAAAATAATCATTTAGGTTGTGTAACATGTAGAGTAAAACTTTTATTAATGACACTAATAAAACTTACAGCCAACATTTGACAAACATTACTATTTTCTTTTCAATTACTGCCTTGGGACAATATCCAGAAATAAGATTGAATCAAAGATTATTATTGTTCTCATACTTCTTATCTTGTTAACCTCTAGACTACTTTCAAGGAGAGGCATTCCAGGTCTCTACCTAGGAGATGCCAGTAGCACACTTCTCCATGTTGTGACACCAAAAATGTCTCCAGACATTATCAAAGTTCTCCTGGGGGTCAAAACTGGCCACTGATCTAAATAATGGGAATTTCTTAAAATGAAGTGTGCAACCTCCAGGCTCCACTCTTTTAAAAGAAAGGAGAATCTTTTCTCCTATTTTTTAAATATATTTTTATTGATTTCAGAGAGGGAGAGAGAGATAGAAACATCAATGATGAGAGCGAATCATGGATCGGCTGCCTCCTGCACGACCCCTCCTGGGGATTGAGCTCACAAGCTGAGCATGTGCCCTGACTGGGAATCGAACCGTGATCTCCTGGTTCATAGGTTGATGCTCAACCCTGAGTCACACTGGCCAGCCTCCCCTTGACTATTTCTTCCTGCCGGCTGGCTGGAAAGTGGATGTGATTATGTGTGTTGGAGCAGCCATTTTATTCACAAGATAGATGCCATAGGTAAGAATGATAGCGCAATAATGGAAAAAAAAAAAAAAAAAAAAAAAAGCCTGGCCCTTTATAACTATAGTGCCATCACACCAACCATAAATTGCCTATCCAGATTTATCCATGAGATTGAAAAGGATCTTCTAATTTGTTTAAGCCGTTATTATTTTGAACCACAGCAGCTAAATATATCCTAACAAATACACATTTTTTTAAATCCACCCCCAGCTTTTATTTCAATTTGTAAAATTGTTGCTTGAACAAATCCCTGTAGCTCTCCCAGAAGAATGAGCACATAGCTAGCAGTCACATTTTGCCATAACAGTGTCAGTATGTTCCTGATTTCATCAGGCATTCTGTAGGACACCGCATGTGTAAATGCATGGAAGAATACAACAGCATGATGATCTATGGGTGGGAATGACAAGGAATTCAATGCAATTGACATATAAAAGCCAAATAGGGAAATAGTTAAAAATGTAGGTATAAGCCAGCTTTTGAAGGCTCTATCACATGTTTTGAAGAACTCTATTTTTTTCCTGAAGGATGTGCACGTCATGAAAGTACCTGATGGACTTCCATTTTAGAAAGGTAATTCTTATGGCAAGGTAAAAAATAGATTGGAGGAAATCATTACATGAGGAGGAAAAGTAAATTAATGACATGCCTATTTGGAGAAAAAATTAAAGGAACGCAATTTAGAGGATAAACTACCCAATCTAATATAGCACGTTTTAGAAGATTAGCTAGTCTAATACAGAAGAGAGAAAGAGAAACATAAATGAGGAATGGTGGTAGCAGGTTACAGATAGAGGAAATTTTTAAAAAAATTGTACATTTCTCCCTCTTCTTCCCTTGTTCACTTACATTCCCCTTCTCCTATGGGTATTCATTTTAGTATATCAAATGCATTTCTTTTCTTTTTAAAAAACTATTTTTATTGATTTCAAAGAAGAAGCGAGAGGGAGGAAGAGACAGAAACATCAATGATGAAAGAGAATCATTGATCGGCTGCCTCCTGCATGTCCCACACTGGAGATCGTGCCCACAACCTGGCATGTGTTCTGAATAGGAATCTATCCATGACCTCCTGTTCATAGGTCGATGCTCAACCACTGAGCCACTCTGGCCAGGCAAATACATGTCTTTTTAATTCACCTTCCATGTATTCATTTTTACAAGTACTTATATATTCTTGAAAAATATAACACTGTTTTGGCTTTTTAAAAATTTTATTAAAGTATAACATACAGATATGTATAAAAACTGTAAGTGTAAAGATCAATAAATTAACACATGAACATGCTCTGGTAATTACACCCAAGTCAAGAAATAGAATACTGCCAGAATCCCAGAAACTTCCATCTTAACCCTTTCCTGCCACTACCTCCTCCCCAATTTTAACCACAGAATGACTTCTAGCACCATAGATTAGTTTTTGTCTGTTTTGAGCTTCAGATAAATCCAATAATGTGACATGTATTCTTTTGTGCCTGTGCCTTTTATTTAACATTACGTTAATGAAATTTGTCCACATTGTGTGTACTAGTAGCTGCAGTTCTTATTTTTATTGCTGTATAGTATTCCATTGCTTGGTTATATCACAATTTATGTATCCATTCTATTATTGATAGACTTTTGGGTAATGGCCAATTGACTATAATGAATTGTGCTTCTATGAATAGTGTTACATCTCTCCCTTTTTTTTTCTTTAAATTTTGCACAAATGCAGTCCCCCTACTACTACAAATTATGCAGTCGAGTTTCCCACACTTGGGGAAATTGCAGGGGTCAGCACATCTGGAGTGCAATAGATAATCCGTGCCCTGGGAAAACCACATTCGTGATCATTACATGTCTTTTGATATACATGTGATTTCATTTCCTCTACCAAGGACTAAAATTGGTTGTACCAAAATACATATCCATCATCAGTGTTCTGAGAGATCCAGTAGCTTTAAAATTTCCTAGACATGACATTGTCACTTTTTTATTTTCGGTCATTCTGGTAGCTATATAGTCATTGATTTTACTTTGTATCTTTTATGACTGTTGAAGTGAGCACCTTTTCAAATGTGTATTGGCTATTATTTTTTGCGAAGTGCCTCATCAAGTCTCTTGCGCATTTTTTATTATTATAATTGTTTGCTTATTTCTTTTTCCTTATTAATAGGCATTTTTAAATATATTCTGGGTATGAGGCTCTTATCATATGTTTATTAATCAATGTTTTGATCTCACATCAATATTTCTCTCTCCCTCTTCCATCCTCTCTCTCTAAAAATCAATTAAAATATTTTTTAAATAATAAGAGTTTTGCATCTATGTTCTCGAATGAGAATTACCCACAATTTTTTCTTGTTGTTTTCGCAGGATTTTTTATTTGAAAGCAATACTCAATTTATAAAATAAATTGATATAGTCTCCCTCCTTTCGTATTCTCTATAAATATTTGTGTAGAATTGGTATCATTTTTTGAAGAAATACCCAAGCTTCCCCCACCCCCACCTTTCAAATTCCAATTTTCTCCTGATGCCTCCTTTTGAATCGATCTAAAAGCACTTGCGAATGGAATCTTCACTCTATAATACAAGGCAGAGCAAGGAATGGGTCTCAGAGCAAACAGCAAAAGACATGCACACTTTCCATTGCTTGAAGGAAATAGAGATAAACAACCTATTTCTTAGCCCCAAAGAGTGTGATTTACAAACTTTGATTATCCTGGCATTCTCCCTTCATAGATGATGAATATCGTGTTGGCTATTGCTTGCACTTTGGAAACATCCATCAGCCTGGGGTGACTCTGCAGTAGACAGCCCAGGAGCACAAGCATCAGTGCTCCTTCCAGGCTAGGTCCAGTGAGGAAATCAGGATGCAATTTAGTGATTCGATTACTAACCTCTGTGAAAACTGTTAAAGGGAAACCTCATTTAAAATAAAGTCCAGTGGGAAAGAGCAATGTTGACATGGTAGCCGTCACGGGGTCATTAGTTGGCATCTACCATAACTATTGACCGACTATGGAAGACTATCAAAATAGAGAAAATTGCAGAAAGTACCTACGGGTAGAGACAAAACTACAGGTCACGCGGTAACTATAAAAGAAATCAGACTAGAAAGTGAAGAGGAAGGGGTTCTTTATACTGAAATTCAGGAAATTTCTCTATTAATTGAATTTCATCATCCAAATATAGTCAGTCTGCAAAATGTGCTCATGCAGGATTCTAGGTTATATCTCATCTTTAAATACCTTCCAGGGATCTAAAGAAATGCTTGGATTCTATCCCTCCTAGTCAGTTCATGGATTTTTCACTTGTTAAGGGTTATTTGTACCAAAACCTACAAGGGGTTGTTTTGTCACTCTAGAATCGTTCTACACCAAGACTTACCAGGTAAAACCTCAAACTCTGTTGATCAAGTGACAAAGGAACAATTAAACTGTCTGGTTTTTGTCCTTGCCAGAGCTTTTGGAACACCCATTACAGTATATGCTCATGAGGTAGAAACACTTTGGTATAGATCCCCAGAAGTACTGCTGGGATCAGCTTGCTATTCAACTCCAGTTGCCATTTGGAGTAAAAGCACTATATTTGCAGAATTAGCAATGAAGAAACCACTTTTCCATGGGGATTCAGAAATTGGTAAACTCTTCAGAATTTCCAGAGCTTTGGGTACCCCCAACAATGAAGTGTGGCCAAAAGTGGAATCTTTACAGGACTATAAAAATACGTTTCCCACCACATGACCTCACTCGTTTGTGGAATATAGTGAACAACATAAACCAATGGACAAAATTGAATCCAGAGACAGAGAAGTATTGAACTGACTGTCAAACCTCAGAGGGGGCCTTAGCTGGTTTGGCTCAGTGGATAGAGCATCGGTCTGTGGACTGAGGGGTCCTGGGTTTGATTCTGGTCAAGGGCACATGCCTGGGGTTGCCAACTCGATCCTCATCATTGATGTGTCTATCTCTCTCTCCCCTCTCCCTTCCTCTCTGAAATCAATAAAAATATATTAAAAAAAAAAAAAAACACCTCAGAGGGAAGGCAGGGGAGGGGTGGAGGTGGGGGTAAGAGATGAACCAAAAGACTTGTATAAATGCATCTAAGCATTACCAATGGACACAGTCACTAGGGGGAGTAGTGGGGGGGGGGTAGAAGTGGCTGGGGAGAGGTCAATGGAGGAAACAAATCATATTGTAATAGCTATGTATGGGCCGGGGCAGAGGGGGTACTTGAAATATTAGGGGGAACACTCTGTAAAGTATGATTGTCTAACCACTATGTTGTGCACCTGAAACTAATACAGAATACTATTGAATGTGAACTATACTTGAAAAAAAAGATGGAAAACTGTATATGTTTGTCAACATAATAATTTTTAAAAGAATACATTTCCCAAGTGGAAACCAGGCAGCCTAGCATCCCATGTCAAAAACTTGGATGAAATGGCTTGGATCTGCTCTTTAAACTATTAGTCTACAATGCTGCATCGAGAACAGATAGTTATACTGTCAACTCTATTTTTGCTTTGTGTATTTTTGTATCCTCTGTTGTAAAACTTAAGTTCTACTTCATCTTCTAACTTCAAGAGCTGTAACTTAAAATGTAAATATTGTTCTATATGAATTTAAATATAATAATTCTGTATGTGTGTGTACATCTCACTGTAACAACTATTGTTACTATAATAAAAGTATAAATCTTTTTTTTTTATAATAAAAGTATAAATCTTTAAAAAAAATGGAGTCAGGAGGCCAGAAGGGGGAGCCCTCACACCTACCACTCTAGTCAATTACAGACCCCACAGGAAAGTATCAATTACAGACCCCAACAGGAAGAATCCTCAGTTATGAACCTTCACCCATTTTACTGAGGCACGCAGAAGTTAAGTAAGTTTTCTACTCCTACATATTTGTTAAGGTGTGGATTTTGGCTTTAAGCCAAGGCAATCTGACCCAAGAGTCTTCATCTTAACTTCTCCCTGATAATGCTTCACTTGAATTGAATACATAATTCTCAAAGACACGTGAGTGGGTAGGAGAGACTGATAAATATTTTAATTATGTCAATGAAACGGAGGTATAAATGATAAAAATAATATAGCTGATGGTTCAAGAGCAATTTTCTGAAATTAAGATGGAGAAACATGGGCATAATCCGAGGCAGGTGTGCATGACTACGCAGAGGATAAAGAATGAGACTGTACTTGGTCTAAAACAAGTCTCTCTGGACAGCTTGTCCCAAGCCTTTTGACAGTTCTTCAGTCCCTTGAGAATTTTACATTATTGAGTTGATCTCTTTCATGCTAACTCTTTTGAACTCTTTTGATCTTGTGAGTACTTTTCCTTTCACAATGCCCTTCTCAGCAACCCCGCCAGGTAAGCAAGGTAGCTACAGTATTCTTATACTCATTTTACAAGTGGGGTAAGTGGTTTGCCTAAGGTCACATTAGAAAGTGGCAGACTCAAAATTACCCAAGGGTATTGCCTCTAGATTCTATGCTGTTTACATTTTGTCACGTTGGCATTCTAGAATAGCATTTTGTTGTGCCACTACTCTTTTTGCTTTTTAACTTGTCTTTACTTTTTCTCCCATAGTCTGTTGTACTGACTAATTAACATGCAATAGCAGGCTTTCCTTAGTATCCACGTCTACCTTATCAAGAGATCTTGATAACCCAATTCAAGTGTTTCTTGAAAAATTCTTTGTAGATAGAGTTTCTTACTGATGAATTCTCAGGTTTTAGATATTTCAAAAAGCTTTTATAATGAGTTCTTTGTAAGACTAAATAATTGATTCAAGGCATGTTTAAACTATTACCTACTAGTAAGATTTACCTGGCTTTCATTTTGGCAGAGTAAAATCAGAAATTACTCTAAGTTCTTTTGTTCCCTTTCAATTCTTCCTACCCTTAGGAAGACAAAAATGTAAATCAAAGTTTTCTTTCAACCAAGTCACTTTGACTAGCTCAGAATATATTTGTTCAGAGTTAAAATATATTCACTATTTAAATATTGGACTTTGAATCTACTTTTTTCTTGTTTTATGATTAATAGCATGTCTCTATGTAAAAAAAAATGTTTAAAATAAGATTTAAATCACCTTTTATTACCTTCAACAATATGGATCTGTCCCCTTCCACTGATACCACTTTCACTTTTTTTTTTTTTTTTTTTTTTTTTTTTTTTTTTTTTGCCTTTCTCCTTCTTTTTTTTTTAATTAAATCTTTATTGTTCAGATTATTACATTTGTTCCTCTTTTTTTTCCCCCCATAACTCCCCTCCTCCCAGTTCCTGCCCCACCCTCCGCCCTCACTCCCCACCCACTGTCCTCATCCATAGGTGCACGATTTTTGTCCAGTCTCTTCCCGCATCTCCCACACCCCTTTCCCCCCCAGGAATAGTCAGTCCATTCCCTTTCTATGTCCCTGATTCTATTATAATCAACAGTTCATTCTGTTCATCAGATTATTTATTCACTTGATTCTTAGATTCACTTGTTGATAGATGCATATTTGTTGTTCATAATTTGTATCTTTACCTTTTTCTTCCTCTTCCTCTTCTTAAAGGATACCTTTCAGCATTTCATATAATCCTGGTTTGGTGGTGATGAATTCCTTTAGCTTTTCCTTATCTGTGAAGCTCTTTATCTGACCTTCAATTCTGAATGATAGCTTTGCTGGATAAAGTAATCTTGGTTGTAGGTTCTTGGTATTCATCACTTTGAATATTTCTTGCCACTCCCTTCTGGCCTGCAAAGTTTCTGTTGAGAAATCAGCTGACAGTCGTATGGGTATTCCCTTGTAGGTAACTGAGTTTCTTTCTCTTGCTGTTTTTAAGATTCTCTCTTTATCTTTTGCTCGTGGCATTTTAATTATGATGTGTCTTGGTGTGGTCCTCTTTGGATTCCTTTTGTTTGGGGTTCTCCGCGCTTCTTGGACCTGTAAGTCCATTTCTTTCACCAGGTAGGGGAAGTTTTCTGTCATTATTTCTTCAAATAGGTTTTCAATATCTTGCTCTCTCTCATCTTCTGGCACCCCTATAATTCTGATGTTGGTACACTTGAAGCTGTCCCAGAGGCTCCTTACACTATCCTCGCATTTTTGGATTCTTTTTTCATTTTGCTTTTCCGGTTGGGTGTTTTTTGCTTCCTCGCATTTCAAATCATTGACTTGATTCTTGCGGTCCTCTGGTCTGCTGTCGGGAGTCTGTATAATATTCGTTATTTCAGTCCGTGTATGCTTAATTTCCAGTTGGTTCCCCAATATAAGATCGAGGGTCTTATTAGTTTTCTTGTAGATCTCATTAAGTTTATCGGCGGCTTCTAGACAGTTCTTGAGAGACCTTAAAAGTGTGGTTCTGAACTCTATATCTTCCATTGACAATTTTGTCCTGTTTCTTTGTCTCCGCATTTTGTTATGCTTCCTTGGTGCACCCCCTAGTGGTCTTTGTTCGCAGTCTTATAGTTAAATCTTGATTGTTGTAGCTAATTCCAGGGAGGGTTTGACCTCCAGGCCAAGTGGCTATGAGAATCAGCTGTGTCAGCAGTGAGAGAACTTCTGTCCTCTAGGGAGGTGCTAATCTGGCGTTTGCCTGAGGCTATCCGGCAAATGCCTGTGTGCAGGGCTTGGGCGGGGCGGGTCGCACAGGATCAACAGGGTGGGCCGGAGAGAGCAGTTATGGCGGCTCTCAGTCCTGTCCCCAGGGGCTCTGCCTCTCTGAGTCCCAGCACCCGCTGCAAAGCTCAGAGAGAAAGCTGCACTCACTCTGACCGAAGCCAGACAGTCCCGCTTCTCCCGTTTGAGTCTGGGTCCCTAAAGACTCGCCCGGATCTGGAGCTCAGAGTCTGCGACTCCCTCCCGATTGAAAACGCCAACCGCGCCCTCCGCCGCCAGCCCGCTCCGCGCACTCCGCACCTCAGAATTTGACTTCAGCACTGTGCCTCCTCTGAGTGTCCGTATGCGTTTCTCTTTCCTCCTAGTTGTAGGACTTCCACTCAGCCAGCGTTCCTGTGGTTCTGGGTGATGTCCCTTCCGTTTTTTGGTTTCACTTTTGAAGTAGTTGTTCAAAGCAGCAAACTCCGGCGTTAACCTATGCCGCCATCTTGGTTCCCCACTTTCACTTTTGATTTCCCAAACTTTTTCCCCCTTACATTTATATATGTAGGGGAACTCACTTTAGAGATGCAATATAGCTCCAGCAGCAAAGGCACCTGGGAGATGTTGAACTCTCTGTGACTGTCAAACTCTGTAAGCTCAGACACGGGTGACTACTCTGAATCACTTCCCCTCCCTCCCCGAAACCCCCCCCCTCCCCGCAACCCCCCCCCCACCCCCATGCTACCCAAAGACAAACACCATGCCCCCAGGAAGGAGGTTAATGAATGTAGAGTGTAGTAACTGCCTGATGTTTGTCTTTTAACTTTTCTTTTAACTCAGTGATTCGTTGTTCTCTCTGGAGGTCTCCCTGCCAGCTGGTTTTGCTATTAACCCCTGCTATTAATCCCCTTTAAAAAGAAACTCTGTTCTGGGAGGGGTGTGGATTCTCGCTGCCGGCCACCACTGGAAGCAGCTGCCTTGCCCATTATGTAAGTTGCTCCTATTAAAGCTCTTATGAGTTTGAATAAGACTATGTGTCAGTTCTTCAGAATCAATCCTGAATTTAGACTTTTCGGGCTTTCCCCCAACATATGCATACATACACAATATACATTCCCATAGGAAACAAAGTATTTGGTAGTTTGGTTTTGTTAGATTTTGTAGATTTTTACATAAATGAAGAATGTTTTAAAACTTGCTTTTTAAATTTAACAGTATTTCTTAGGAATCTTTCCATTTTAACATTATTTGTTTTAGTGGTTATATATTATTATGTGGCACAATATTTTTTTAAAATATATTTTTATTTATTTCAGAGAGGAAGACAGAGGGAGAGAGAGATAGAAACATCCATGATGAGAGAGAATCACTGATAGGCTGCCTCCCTCACGCTGGGGATCGAGCCCACAACCCGGCACATGCCCTGAACAGAAATCAAATCGCGACCTCTTAGTCCATAGGTCAACATTCAACCACTGAGCCATGCTGGCTGGGCAATTCTACCCTAATTTATTTCTCCACACTCATTGGTTTGTTTCTTATTTTTGCATTTACAAAAAAAAAAAAAAAATGCTGCAACAAATATACTTGTACATGCTTTCATATGTACCTCTACTGATATTTTGGGGGAGTAAATACAGAGAAGTAGAATTGCTAAGTTGCAGAGGGTGTATATTTTAAAATTTTAACACTTTACTACCAAATTACCCTCCAAAATGATTGCATTTTAAACTTGTATTAGCAGTATATAAGATCATCTTTTTCCAACTCTTAGACACCCTTGATATTTTCAAATTCTTTCAATTTTGCAAATCTACAAAGATATGCTATCTCATTGTTATAATGTGCATTTTTCTTTTTTCTAGTTAACTTCGTGTCTTCTCATATCTTTATGGCTATACATATTTCTTTTGTGAGTCTGTTTACATTTTTTACACGTTTTATATACAGGTGGTCTTTTGCTCACCACTAATGTCTTTGGTGAAAAGAGTTTTACATATTGATAAAGTCCGTTTATGACTTGATTTTTAAAAATATATACATTTTTATTGATTTCAGAGAGGAGGGGAGAGAGAGAGAGAGATAGAAACATCAATGATGAGAGAGAATCATTGATTGGCTGCCTTTTGCACGTCCCCCCCACTGAGGATCAATTCAAGCCCACAACCCAGGCATGTGCCCCTGACCAGAATTAAATCCGGGACCCTTCAGTCCACAGGCTGACGCTCTCTCCGCTGAGCCAAACTGGTTATGGCAGATATTTTTAAGTTGAGGTAAAATTCACATAATAAACAAATTACTTTTTAAAATAATTTTAAAGTATGTATATAATTTAGTGATCTTAATACATTCACAATGTTGTGCAACCCTCACCACTATCTAATTCTAGAATATAGAGGGGGACCAGAGTTTGCCACACCAAAATATGCCTTTGGGATATTGAATTTAAGCTGGTTATTAACAAACAAAAGCCTCAGAAAGAACCTTTGACCCTCCACCTTACCTACCTAAAGAGATTCAGATAGAAAAACCTATTTATTTAGAAAAACTTGTTTAAAGGAAGAGAGCATCACCTTAGAATCATAATATAAATTTAGTGTGGCAGTCAGGAAGAAATCCAGCAACAAACAGGCCCCCCCCTTTTGTGCCCCAATTGTTCCAGGGTGACCCAGCAAGAATTTCTTTATTACATGTTTGCTTTTTGTCATTTACTTATGAATTGCTTTCTTTCCCTTTGAAATCCAAAACTCCTGCCTCTCTCTTCTTTTTCCAGAATGGCATATAAGCCTCAACAGCTGAGTGTATTCTTGGGGTTCACATTCTTATATAACTCCCAAATGTACATATGCAATAAATTTGGACATTTTATCCTATTAATCTTTCTCACATTAATTTGATTATTAGCCCAGCCAGAACTTAGAAAGGTGGAAGGAAAATTATGTTTTGTGCCCCACAACATCATCCCCTGAGAGAGAAACCCTATACCCGTTAGGCATTCACTCTACATTCCTCTCCTCCACCAAGCTCCTGGGCAAACACTAATCAGCTTTATGTCTCTACTAGAGGCCTGATGCACGGATTCGTGCACTGGTGGGGTCCCTCAGCCTGGCCTGTGGGGATAGGGTAGAAACTGACTCTCCAACATCCTGAGGGGTCCCGGATTGCAAGAGGGTGCAGGCCAGGCTGAGGGACCCCACTGGTGCATGAATCCGTGCACCGGGCCTCTAGTATGCACATATGATCTTTGGTTAATCTCTTCCTGTCCTCCCCCACTCCCTTCTTCCCTCTGAGATTCATCAGTCTGTTCCATGTTTCCATGCCTGTGGTTTCCACTCCTGCATTGAATGTCTGCCCTTTGGTGGTCAGTGCATGTCATAGCTACCGTTTGGATAGTCGGACAGTTGGACAGTCAGATGGTCAGCGGTCGCTTAGGCTTTTATATAATATAGATGGATTTGTCTATGCTGGACATTTCATACAAATGGAATCATAATCTGTGGCTTTTTGAGTCTGGTTTCTTTCACTTAGCATAATGTTTTCAAGGGTCATTCATGTTGTAGTACGTATTAGTACTTCACTTCTTTTTATTACCAAACAATGTTCCATTATGTGGATATACCACATTTTATTTATTAATTCGTTAGTCATGGGCATTTTGAGTTGTTTTTAATTTTTGGCTATTATGTATAAAGCTTCTATGAACATTCCTATCCATGTTTTTGTCTGATCAACTGTTTTTAATCTCTTATGTATGTACGTGGGAGTAGAACTGCTGAGTCTTGTGGTAAGTCCTTTTTAACGTTTTGAAGAACAGCTAAATTGTTTTTCAAAACACTTGCCCCATTTTACATTCCTACCAGCAACTTAGAAGAGTTCTAATTGCTCCATATCTTTGTCAACACTTATTATTTTCCTATTTTTAAATTATAACCACCTTAGTGGATGTGAAGTGGTACCTCATTTTAGATTTGAATTGTGTTTCTTTAAATATTAATGTTATATGCTTTTTAGTCATTTATATATCTCTTTTATTTTTTTGAGATATATTCCTGGACTAGAACAGAATTAAGAAATCTAACTAAAGATTTCCCTGACCCTCTCCAGAACCCAAACTCCTTTACAAAGGAATTTGATTTAACTGTTAGAATATATGATCCTGGCTATTCTGACCTATTCCAATTAATATACCTACTGGTTTCTGAGAGCAAGGCAACAGAATGGCTGAATAAGGTTCACTGGCATACTCTGGTTCAAGATTTTTTAAAGCAGAGAGACACAGACAGGGAAAAATGCAGGGAATTAGCTCACGGGCTTTATCAAGCCATACCTGAGATTTTTCCTCGGAAAATGGACTGGACCAAAATCCAGCAATGTAAAAGAAAGCCAGATGAACCAGTGCTTGATTTCTTTGAACGTTTTGAAAAAACTTTCCAACTATACTCAGGTCTCTCTCCAGACAGTTTTAAGGATCATCAAAATGATCCCTTACTAAATTCGGCATTTTTGGAAGGACTGGATGAAGAGCTTGTAACTTTGATCAAACAACATAAGTTAAACAGGCAAACTACTCATGCTGATGAACTGGCTATTCTGGCTGATCGACTATCTAACATTATCCAAAAGAGAAAAAAAGATAAAGCTGACCAAATTATAAACTTACAGCTCCAACAATTAATCAATCAAGTCAATTCTACTCGGAAATCTCTTAGAAAAGGAGGGAAAGAAGTTTTTACTGTAAAAAGGCAGACCACCATAAGAAAGATTATAGAAAACTGAAATGGTATTTACAAAGAGAAAACAAACAGAAGCAAGCATAGGGCTACTCCGAGGACTGAAAGGGTACTTCCTCTTCTCCTTACTAATACTTTAGGAGAAATTGAAATTTTCATAAAAGGGGAAGTTACTAAGGCCCTTGTGGACACTGGGGCTACTTTATCTGTTCTTTATCCTACCCAACTAAGTTTCCTTCTCACTCGGAATAAAGCTTCTGTATAAATGGTAGGGATATCTAACCAACCAATGACTGTTTTTAAATCCAAACTTGCCCCCTTTCAAGTAGGAGATGTTATGGCGCAACATATATTTTTACTGGTCAAAAAGGGGGCTTATAATTCCATGTACAAGCCCCTGTAATTCTGCTATTCTTCCAGTAAAGAAACCAAATGAAAAAGGATGGCTGGTTTGGCTCAGTGGATAGAGCGTCGGCCTGCGGACTCAAGGGTCCCAGGTTCGGTTCTGGTCAGGGGCATGTACCTTGGTTGCGGGCACATCCCCAGTAGGGGGTGTGCAGGAGGCAGCTGATTGATGTTTCTCTCTCATCGATGTTTCTAGCTCTCTACCCCTCTCCCTTCCTCTCTGTAAAAAATCAATAAAATATATTTAAAAAAAGAAAGAAAGAAAAAGGATGGAGATTTGTACAGGATCTCAGAGCTATAAATAAAATAGTTATACCCAGACATCCTGTGGTTTCAAATCCACGTACATTATTATCAGCCATTCCTGTGGACTGCCAATATTTTTCAGTAACAGGTTTATGTAGTGCCTTTTCAGTATTCCAGTAGAAAAGGACAGTCAATATCTCTTTGCCTTCACCTGGAAAGATGGACAATTTACTTCTATTATAATGCCCCGGGGATATACAGAAAGTCCCACCTATTTTCCCAGATATTAAAAGCTGATTTAAATGATATTAAATTTCCTAGAGATTCCACTCTAATCCAGTATGTAGATGATTTATTTTTATGCTTTAGGACATTACTAGACCCTCAAAAGGACACAATTTACCTACTGTAGCAGCTAGCTATAAAAGGACATAAAGTCTCGAAGGATAAGCTTCAGTTTTACTTACCTCAAGTAAAATACCTTGGCCATCTCATATCTAAAGATGGGCTACTGATTAACCCTGACTTAGAGGAATCCTATCTTTCTCTCTTGCAAAAACAAGAAAGCAACTTAGAGGATTCCTGGGTTTGACTGGATATTGTAGAAATTGGGTTCCAAACTTTTCATTGATAGCCCAACCTCTCTCTGCCCTATTAAAGTCAGATAAACCGGATCCAAATTCAATGGAATCCTGAAGGGAATCAAGCTATAGAGGCTCTATCAGAAGTACTGTCTAAAACTCCTGCGCTGGGGCATCCAAACTATAAACTTCTCTTCTTCCTTTTCACATATGAAAGTGAAGGAAATGCTTTAGCAGTTCTAACTCCGAAATATGGAGATCACTATAGGTTTATAGTCAGCAGCTAGACACAGTAGCAAAAGAGCTCCTTCCTGTATGAGGGCAATCTCTGCTACAGCCCTGTTATGTAAACACACAGGAGATATAGTTATGGGCTCTCCTTTAACTATTTCTGTTCCTCGTTCTGTTGAATCTTTCCTGAACTCTCATCACACTCAACACTTTTCTGTCAGTAGATTGGCTTCTTATGAAGTGCTCCTGCTCTCTGCACCTCATATTACTTTAACTTGCTGTAATCGCCTTAACCCTCCCACTCTGTTACCCTCTTTACAGGAGGAAGACACCCACAGTTGTGTTTTGCTCACTGAGCACCTTCTTGCTCCTAGGAATGATTTACAGGAAACTCTTATTGATAATGCTGACTTAATTTGGTTCACAGATGGATCTTATCTGAAAGATGGACAGGGACATTACCGAACTGGATATGCAATAACTTCCATGGTGGACATAATTGAAAGTTCTTAGCTACCTGAAATAAGATCTGCCCAACAAGCTGAACTATTTGCTCTAACTTGGGCTTGTCAATTGGCCCAAGGCCAAGTAGCCAATATTTACACTGATAGTTGCTATGTATTTGCGGTAGCTCTGACTTTGGAATGTTATGGAAGCAGCAAGGCTTCTTAACTTCCTCTGGGCAGCCCATGAAAAATGGAAAACTGGTTGCAGAATTTTTAGATGCCATACAGCAACTGAAACAATTGGCAATTATCAAAATCCCAGGGCATTCTAAAGCTACCACCATGGAAGCAAAAGGAAATCATTTTGCTGCTGCTGCAGCTAAGCAGGCGGTATTGAACAGTCAAGTTATCCAGACCCAAGAATGTTCTTTGCTTTCTATTAAATCAATAAAAGGTTATCTTTTACAGTTTCAGTACACAACTACAGAAGATGAAAAAAGAATATGGCAACTAACAGTGGGAACCTTTAACCCAGACAGACATGGCTTGGATCTAATCAGAAATCTATTTTACCTGTAGAGGCCCAATCCCATGTACTTCAACATGTACATGAGCTAACACATTGGGGTCCTAAAAAAATGATTTCATGGACTAAACAATATTACTGGAAACTTTCTCTTATAGTAGCTTATAAAGTGTACAGCAGATATCCCATCTGTCCAAATATAACCCAGGAAAAGCACTCCATGGATCCCAAGGACATTTCCCACTCCCTTTAGGACCACTTGAAGTATGACAATTGGATTTTATCCAAATGTCACTATTTCAAGGGTACAGACATATATTAGTTATGACTTGTATTTTTTCTCACTGGGTTGAAGCATTCCCTTGCAGGAGAGCAACAGCCTTAACAGTTAGTAAATTGTTATTAGAAAAAATAATTTCTAATTGGGAATTCCCTCTGAGTTACATAGTGACCAAGGGACTCATTTCACTGGGCAAATAATAAAATCCATTGGTAACATTTGGTCTATACTATAGGATTTCCATTGTGCCGATCACCCCCAGTCTTCTGGACTGGTGGGACGTACAATCATCTAATCAAAATCCAACTAGCCAAAATTTCAGAAGCTTTTAATCTCCCTGGACAAAAACTCTCCCTGTAGTACTCCTCAACCTGAGATCTGCTCCTTTTGGTAAACATAAACTTTCTCTTTATGCAATAGTCACTTACCTCCCTATGCATCTGAAAGAAAGCATGTATGAACAAACTTTGCTAAAAGGAGACATTTTACATTATTGTCGAGGGTTTGTTAAACAACTTAAAGACATTCATAAGTTAGTAACCAATTCACTTCACAGTATCTGCTGTTGAACCACTCAAGTGATTTAAAAATTTTATTTATTGCATTTTTCAACTCCAGAATTTTTATTTGGTTCCTTTAAAAAAAAATTTATTGATTTCAGAGAGGGTGAGGGAGAGAGAGAAACATCAATGATGAGATAGACAGAATCATCAATTGGCTGCCTCCTGCACGCCCCACACTGGGGATCGAGTCTGCAACCCTGGTGTGTGCCCTGACTGGGAATCTAACTGTGACCTCCTGGTTCATAGGTTGACGCTCAACCACTGAGCCACGCCATCTGGGCTGGTCCCTCCTTTAAAAATAAATTTCTATCTCTTTATTGATAATTTTTATTTGATGAGACTTTGTACTCTTGGTTTTCTTTATTTCTTTGTACAAAATACATTATTATTATTATTATTATTATTATTACCAAATTCATGCACAGGTGCAGTCCCTAGGCCTGGCCAGCGATCGAAGTGCAAGTGTCTGGCATGGAAGGGCAGGTCCCAGCTGACCTCTGGGCCCTGGGCAGCACCTGGGCCCCTGGGCCCCCACGCACCCTCCTCCACCTGAGTCACAGTGCCCGAATCCCCACACGAAGATGCAGTAAGCGCGGCCGGACACTGCGGGCAGGGGTGCAGGGTGGGCCTCTGGACCTCCTGGCAGCGCCACACAGAAGCTGGGCAGGCAGTGTGCTCTCTCCAAACCGGCCTTGGCAGACCGGCTCCTGCACGAACCCACAGTGAGCCCAACTGGCCCCTGGGGTCCCTGCAGCTGCAGCCCTGATCACCTGGAAGCCCATTGGGGCTGGCAGCTCTTCCACTGCCGCCCGCTGCTAGTGCCTCGTCACTGACGCCTGCCATGATCTGCACTGCCCACTGGGGTCAGCGCACGTCATAGCGAGCGGTGGGACTCCTAGTCGAGGGGACAATTTGCATATTAGGCTTTTATTATATAGGATGTAGCAATTCCAGTAATTATATTGTGCCCTCCCTAGGATCTGTTGTTGCTTTTTTATTTGTTTATTGAATTTTCTGAAAACATTTTGTAAGCTCTTTTTGTTGTTGTTATTGTGTGGGACCACTGAAGTCTCTCTTCCATTAGCTGAGTGATCAGCTAATAATTTGACAGAGATTTCCTTAAATGCCTGGAACAACAATCACAGAAAAACCTCCCAATTTGCCAAGGGTCTCCATGGCATGTTGGGACACACCTTCAACACTCAGCCAGACAGGTAACAATTGTGCCTTAGTCTTTACTTCCCATGTGAGCAGAGTCTAGAGATAAGAGCTCAATGTTTTCTCAGATGTTTTCAAGCATGTCCCAGCCCTGGGCATGCACCCGACCTTCTATATTTTCTAGAAATTATGGGAGCTTTTCAAAGGCCTTATTCCCCCAAAGCATCTCATTTCCCAGACTTTCCTCCGAAGGTTTTTTTATTTTTATTTTTCCACTGCTTGCCCCAACTGTTATTCTTCCCTGAAGCTTCCAGAGGAATGCAGCCCTTCTGATACCTTGCTTTTAGACTTCTGACCTCCAGAATTGTAAGAGAATAAATTTGTGTTGTTTTAAGCCACTAATTTGTTAAGCAGCAATAAGAAAATAATACGTGTTTCTTATTTAAAATTTTACCAAAAGAACATCCAATTATACCCAATGACACGTAGTGAAAATATATCCTTTCCTCCCTAATTGGAAATTCAGGGATGGGGTTGTATGGGTGGGAGAGTTGTGCAAGAGTAACATGTTTTTAAAAGAGCATTATGATTGCTGTCTCAACAATAGACTATGTGGGAAGGTGGAGATACAAACACAGGAAGATCAGGGAGAAAGCTATTAACTAATCCAGTTGGGAGCCCTGGTGGCTTGAATCAGGGTAGTGGAAGTTGTGGTGATAGAAAATAGTCAGACTTCATTTATATTTTAAAGATGGAAAATATTGGATATCCAGAGGGACTAGATGTGAAATATGAGAAAAAGAGAAATCCAGGATGATTTTTTTTTTTTCCAGAGCAACTGATAGAATGGAGTTGTCAATTATTAAAATAATAATAATAATGAAAAACTATACGAGGAATAGGTTTGGGGAAGAAAGACAATATTAAACATCTATATTCACCAAATGGAGTCACCAAGAAGGGTCTGGAAAAGTTAATGACTTTGGACTGGGTTTAGATGTCAGGGCTAGAGATAAAAATTTGGGGAGCCATTAGCACATGGATGCCATGAGACTGGATGAGATAATCTGGGAAGGGAAGGTAGAGACAGAAGAGGGTTGGGCCTTAAGCTTTGATGGACTCCAATAAATGTTGAGGAAAAGGAGCCCACAGTGGAATTCAGAAGGAGTGGTCTATGAGGTAGAAGGAAAATCAAAGGAATATGATGCTCGGGAAGCCACGTGAAGAACTCTTTCTAGAAAAAGGAAGTGGTCAACTCTGTCAACACTGCTAAGAGGTTAACAAGATGAAACAGAAATAACCATTAGATTTGGAAACATGAAGTTTGAAAACTTTGCCAAAGTTGTTGGGACAAAGCCTGATTGATGTGGATTGAAGAGGAAATAGGAAAATAGGAAATAAAACAGGGGAAATTGACAACCCTTTTGAAGAGTCTCGCTATAAAGTGGAACTGAGAAATAAAGACACATTTACAAAGGGAAGAGGGGTGAAGAAGCATTTTTTTGAAAGTTGGGACATACTCAATTATATGGCTCTGAGCATCTTCTAGTGATATCACCCAATATCATATCCCTAATCCACTCTGAAATCTCCCTAATCCACTCTGCCCTTTGGAAATCTTGGTCTTTAGCAAAATATCCTACTCCCTCAACCTGTTCTCTGAACCTTCACCCACTTATATGGATCAGAGTCATGTACACCAAGTTGGGCTGGGAGTAGAGCAGAACAAATTCCAACCATAGATATTCCCTACTCCTTCTCCTTAATGGGAATTCATTACTAGACATCTTCTGGTTTTACTGATGCCCTTCCCAGGAATTCTCAAATTTGGATCACTTCTGACCTTTGTCAATGATACAAATACCTTGCTTCTACTCCAGACCTACAGATCAGAATGTTTTTAAGCACACAAGTTTGAAAACTACTACTACTGCCTACTGTGTTCTTTGCTGGTTGTTCTCACTTTTTTAATTCTGCACTCAGGCTCTTAATATCTGCCTCTGGCATTCCAGACTATGTAAGATACATTTTATACATAATACCTATCTCAACCTCAGATGTGACTCTACTATACACCATTTGGCCCTAAGATCTTTGACAAGAAGTAAAAGATACTTAGTCTTTAGCCTCACAAACTCACTGTTCAAGGAATCAAATAGTAGCCCCAAATCTATTTGAGTTCTCTTGGAAGGTAGCCAGACAAAAAATCTTTGTGGTTGGATATTCAAACAAAAGGGTGATAGTGTTAGAGAAATTATGTTAAATCTGCCACTTAAACTTTGAATATGTAAGAGATGTTACAGTGGTGTCATCCAAGATAGTCGTTTCTTAAGGAAAGACAGACACGAATATTTGTAAAATGGCTGAATTACAAACTTTAATATAGCACTGGAGTTCTTCAAGTATTTGACAAAAGGGTATATGAGCATAAGGTCAAAAATTGTTTTCATAAGCAATGTGTAACTGTTATTATCTGAAGTGATGCAAAGGAATTTTATCTCTGGCTCCTAGCCATTGCATGGCCTTAGGGAGCTGGTTACTCAACTCTGAATTTTATTTTTATCTCAGCTGTAAAGTAGAGATAATGGTACTTCCTATGAAAGCTGTTGTGTGGCTTGAATATAAAGTATTACTATAGTGCCTAGAACATGGTATATATTCAATAACCATTAGGTTCTCTCACTCCATGCTCCCATGGGAATCTAAGGCTTAAATATAGGCAACTTGATAAAATATGACTTGGGGACCTGGTTTTAAACTTATGTTTTGAGCAGAAGTATCAAGCTTACCAAGTTCTATACCAAGCAGTGAAGCAATCTAGGGATTTGGAAAGGACACCTCCAGATTTAGTAAAACAGCAGTCCTCATAAGCCTCGTGTAGGACACTATAAGGCACAAGCCTCCTCCTCCCTACCCCAGATGTAAAATTAACAAATTTCTAAAGGGCTGGGAAGAGATTAATAACTGGGAAACTTACATGCATATGTGCATAGGCCATGGACACAGACAATAGTGTGGTGAAGGCTTGGGAGGGGCTGGTGCAGGGTGGAGTGGGTCAATAGGGGGATACAGGGGGACATCTGTAATGCTTTCAACAATAAAGATAAATTTCAAAAAATGAGAATTTTTCTCAAAAGCAGAAGTGGAGTCATATAAGTAAGACACTATTTCAAGAAAGGTACCTTAGATCTATAATAATAATTAGAGAAAAATTAAACGATACAAAATAAACAAAACCTCTGCAAAACCGAAAATCTTCCTGAAGATAGAGGTAAAAGGAAAGGAATTGCAAGGAGGGAGAGAGAGAGAGAGAGAGAGAGAGAGAGAGAGAGAGAGAGAGATCCATTGATTGGTTGCCTTCCATATTCATCCCCACCAGGGATTGAACACAGGTATGTCCCTTGACATAGCATCGAACTGGCAACCTTTTGTGCACAGGACAACACTCAGCCAACTGAGCCACTCCAGTGGCCACCTCACTCCTACCAAAAGACCAAACACTTCCAAAGCCTGCTCACTACTTGGTGAACTTCTTTCCCCGACTCTGTTCTGGTCTTTGGATACTTGCTCTACCTCCAGGACAGCCTGTGACAAATAGGGCAACTTAGTAGAATCAGGAACCCCAATGAGGAACTTGCTTGCTTCTGGCACCACTGTTTGTAGAGGGGCAGGGTGGGGCCCTACGTCAGGTCAGCTCTGTGTTGTTCTCTGTGTCCACTCCACCAAACTCCTTGTTGTGGTTGTGACTTACTTAGTATGATGCTGAGAGAGCTATCAAAATATTTGCCATGTCCCCAGCCCTACCCATGGCCCATGCTGACTAGTCATCCTGTTTTCTATCGTGTTACTAACTTATCCCGTATTCCCAGGGCCGCTGGTAACAGAGTGAACTGACTGAAGAACAACCAAAACACAGGCTAGCCTACATACTGTGCAGTGGGATCACATGAAGTGCTGTGCCTTAACTGAGGTATGGGTTTGCTCACTGAAGAATGAACCTTACAAAAAACATAGATGTATGAAAATTTTGAATTTATATATTAGAAGCACTTTCTGCCACCCAGAATGGAAAAACAGCTTGTTTTGGGGAACATACCCTCCCTGTGTTCTGGGAAGTATTATTTTTGCACGACTTTTTAGTTAAGTGGATATAGTTAACTATCAATTTTTCTTGGGAAAGTCAATGATAATACTCAAATATAGAAGATTTATGTTGAAAATTGAGTGTCCTATTTAAAAAAAGTAAATCTTTCTGTAGAACAACATCCCTGAACATGATATTAAAGACGTTTACTCTAATCTGGCATTAGAATAGCTTATCTATAAAAATCGCTATTTTGGAGAAATAAATGTGACTTGTTCAAGGAGGTAAAAGTAGAAAATTAGAACTGGAGACAAACCAATTATCCAAAACAAACTTGACTATTTGGTTGTAAGCCTATACCAGTATGTGATATTATTAAAAACTGAATTATTCATATTTTGGAACACACACCGCTCATTATTTTCAGAAGAACCTTCCGATGGTATAGAAGGACAGCCCCAAGGGTGGGGTGTAAAGAGAATGTGTGCTTCCCCCTTTAATCATCCTGAGAAAAGGTAAATTCTGGACCATACAATAAGGGCTCTTTGGGAAAGATAAAAGCAACTTCCGCTCACCGAGCCTTGGGAATCTGAGAATGGACTTTAGGGAGGAGAGATTTGCTGAAGGGTACTGTAGCAGGAATTAGGCTGGCCCTAATTGGGGTTAAGATAAGCATAGTTTCGGAACACTGTGCTGAAGCATTTCAGGCCAGGACTAGGGTGAGGCAAGCAAGATACCCTGGGTGCAGCATTTCCAGAAGTGCTTCCTTTCACGGTTGTGTAAGTGCCTGGTTGTCATCACAAGTGAGAAACCTACCTTATGAAATGTTTCGCCCTGGGCACCTGGCTTGCTTCATCCTTGTCCTGGCCGGGTGGGGCACTCTCCATTGTTGGAGAATGCGCTGTGTCAAACAGATTCTCACTCACAGGAATTTAATTGCAGAATTCTGATAGATTCAGTTAATTAAAGATGAGAGCAGAGCTTCAGACTTCAGAAGTGTGATCGCCTAGGGGATCAAAACATGCCACCCCCAAATATAATGCTGTGGCCTATTTATTGTGAGCTGAGGGCTCTTGAGGAATAGCACATGCAGGAAGGGCTCTTTAACCTCCCTCTTTCTGCCTAAAAGCAGATCATGAAATTTCCCTTGAGAAACTAGCCCTACCTGTACCAGAACTTTCTTATCAACAGAGGGAGTGAATGCCAAAATAAACCTGTACAAACAAACCTATGAAGACAACCCTTATTTTTCCATTAGTTCCCCATTATATTTTTTAGGCACTTCCTCACAATTTGCCACTCCTAGAAGCTTAAAATCTTTTCCTGTGTCTTGTCTCTTCTCCAAAAATTAACATTCATTGTGTTAAAAACAGTAGCTAAGCTCTCTGTCCTAACTGCCTCTCCCAGTCTTCAGTTTTCATGAAAATTTTAAATGAAATTTACATGCTTTTCTCCTGTTGATATGCCTCATGTCAGTTTCATTCTTAGCGTGATACCACAACCTAAGAGGGTAAAGAAATGAGTTTTACCTCCCCTGCAGGGGCTATGAGAATGTTGAAGAGAATAACTGAAATTTTGAGTATACAGAAACTGTGAGCTGGAAATTAGACAAAGGTGAGGAAGTCCGTTGGTAGTAGGGAAAGGAACAGATGCAGAGTAGTAGCAGATAGGCAGAGAGTAGTTAGTCATGTTACACTAGAGCAGCGGTTCTCAACCTGTGGGTCGCGACCCCTTTGGGGGGTCGAACGACCCTTTCACAGAGGTCGCCTAATTTGTAACAATGAAATTGGGGGTCACCACAACATGAGGAACTGTATTAAAGGGTCATGGCATTAGGAAGGTTGAGAACTACTGCATATAGAGAGAGATTTTGAGTTTCTTTTTTTATATATACACTAGAGCAGTGGTTCTCAATCTTTCTAATGTCGCGACCCTTTAATACAGTTCCTCATGTTGTGGTGACCCTCAACCATAAAATTATTATTTTTTTAAATATATTTTATTGATTTTTTACAGAGAGGAAGGGAGAGGGATAGAGAGTTAGAAACATCGATGAGAGAGAAACATCAACCAGCCGCCTCCTGCACACCCCCTACTGGGGATGTGCCCGCAACCGAGGTACATGCCCTTGACCGGAATCGAACCTGGGACCTTTCAGTCTGCAGGCCGACGCTCTATCCACTGAGCCAAACCGGTTTGGCAACCATAAAATTATTTTTGTTGCTACTTCATAACTGTAATTTTGCTGTTATGAATCGTAACGTAAATATCTGATATGCAGGATGTATTTTCATTGTTACAAATTGAACATAATTAAAGCATAGTGATTAATCACAAAAATATGTAATTATATATGTGTTTTCCGATGGTCTTAGGCGACCCCTGTGAAAGGGTCGTTAGACCCCCAAAGGGGTTGTGATCCACAGGTTGAGAACCACTGCACTAGAGGCTCAGTGCACGAAATTCATGGAGGTGGGGGTCACCTCAGTCCAGACTGCACCCTCTCCAATCTGGGACCCCTCAGGGACCTAAACCGGCAGTCGGACATCCTTCTCACAATCCTGGACTGCTGGCTCCTAATTGCTCTACTGCCTGCCTGCCTGATCACCCCTAACTGCCCCCTCCCCCCGCCGGTTTGGTCATCCCTTACTGCCCCCCATGACGGCCTGGTTGCCCCTAACTGCCACTCCCATGCCTACTTGGTTGCCCCCAACTGCCGTCCCCCCCCCCCCCGCCGGCCTAGTCGCTCCTCACTGCTGTGCCTACCAGCCTCATTGCCCCCAACTGCCCCCTCAGCCAGCCTGGTCACCCCCAACTGCCCCCCTGCCGGCCTGGTCACCCTCACGGCCCACCACCAGCCTGGTCGCCACACACAGCCTGCTGTTCAGTCATTTGGTCATCCCTCACTAATCTCCTGCTGGCCTGGTCACCCCACGCAGCCTGCTGTTCAGTCATTTGGTTGTCCCTCACTAATCCCCCTGCCAGCCTGGTCTTGTGAGGGCGTGAGGGTTAATTTGCATATTACCTCTTTATTATATAGGATTTTCTTTTCTATATATTTATTGCTTTCAGAGAGGAAAGGAAAGGGAGAGAGAGAAAAACATAATGATGAGAGAGAATCATTGATTGGATGCTTCCTGCACACCCCCTTCTAGGGATTGAGCCCTCAACCCAGGCATGTGCCCTGACCAGAATCAAACTGGGAACCCTTTAATCTGAAGGCTGACACTATCCACTGAGCCAAACTGGCTAGGGCGAGTTCTTGAATTTCTATTGCTAAGGACTCTAGAGCTGTTTTGGATTCTGCAAGACTACCCAGTCCTATGGGACCCAGCCCTACCATGGTCCCTGCCACTCATGAGTGAATCTTTCTGTGGCATGCTTCAGAAAATGACTCTAACTTACGCAGAAAGGAATTTATTCAAAAGGCATTAGGGATATAATCAAATAGACAAGAGGTAAGAGAGTCAGGAGTGAGAACAGTGGAAAGGAGACAGCCCTGAAGACAATAGTAGTCTCTGTGGCAGAAATGGTCTGGTCAGGATGCTGTTATACAAGCAGAAGAGAAACTTGATCACTGATAGCTTCAATCTTTATCCCTGCACTAGAAATGCAAATTACAGGAAAGGCAAATACAATGCCCTAACTTGAGAAGCCAAGTCTCAAATAATAGCTCTACCAAATAGCCAGAGTAGAAGAGGCAATGGAGAAAAAAAGAAAATTGGGGTGCTAAGAAGGGAAAAAAGCCCAGTAACAGGGCTTTTTGTCCTTTCCTGATTTCCTTTAAATAAATATATTTTTATTGATTTCAGAGAGAAAAGGAGAGGAAGAGGAAGATAGAAACATCGATGATGAGAGAGAATCATTGATTGGCTCCCTCCTGTATACCCCATATTGGGTGGGGGTTGACCCTCCATTTCCCCCCTCGCCAAACCCAGGCATGTGCCCTGACTGGGAATCAAACTGAGATGGGTTGATGATTAACCACTGAGCTACGCCAGTCAGGTTCAAGATTGTCTTTGCTATTCTGGGTTCCTTGTTATTCCATGTGAATTTCAGGATCAACTTATCAATTTCTATATAAGAAAAGCTGATTTTTATTGAGATTGTATGGAATCTGTAGAACAATTTGTGGAGTATCACCATCTTAGCAATATTAAGTTTTCCAATCTGTGAACATGTCTTTTCATTTGTTTAGTCTTTAATTTCTTTCAAAATTTTAATAATTAAAAATATTTCTAAGTGTTTTATTTCTATGATGTTACTAAAAATGAAATTTTTTTCTTAACTTTATTCTCTGTTGTTTGATGGTGTACAAAAATGCAATTGATATTTATAATTGATTTGGTATTTTTCAACTTTGATGAATTAATGCATTTCTCAGTTTTAACGGAGTCCTTAGAATTTTCTACAAACAAGTTTATGTCATCTACATGTAGAAGTAGTTTAATTTCTTTCCCAATATGATTTGTTTGTTTGTTTGTTTTTGCTTAATTGCCCTAACTAGTGTCTCCAGCACAATGTTGAATAAAAGTGGTAAGACATACTTGTCTTGTTTCTGATCTTAGAAAAAAGTTTTAATCTTTCATTAGTTGGGATGTGTTCCCTCCCCTCTTATTTTTTCAAAGAATTTGCAAAGGCCTTAGTAATGCACTAAAGCCAAGAAAATTAAAGCCTGCTTTGTGCTGAATAATTCTACATTTTTGGGTTATAAGAATACAAAATATTACATACAAAGGTAGACTTATGAACAAGGTACTAAATATTTAAAGGATAAAAATCAAGCCAAGTTTTATCCCAGTTAGTTTATCCCCTCCTAAAATTTCTAGAGATAAATTATTTAAGCTAGATCACCAATTTATATTTACACTAATGATTATGTTTGTGAATATGTAATATAGCATATTCTTTGAAAAGCATTCAAACAACACAGAGAGATTAATAAGAAAGGTAAAATATAATAGCCCTAATCGGTTTGGCTCAGTGGAGAGAGTGTTGGCCTGCAGACTGAAGGCTCCCAGGTTCAATTCCAGTCAAGGGCGTATGCCTGGGTTGTGGGATTGATTCCCAGTAAGGGGCATGCAGGAGGCAGCCAATCAGTGATTCTCTCTCACCATTGATGTTTCTATGTTTCTCTCCATCTCCCTTCCTCTCTGAAATCAATAAACATATATTTTAAATTCTATCACCCAGAAATAATCATCACATTTAGTGAATCATGCTTTACACCATGCTTTATATCACAGTTATTTAATTCCGTATTTAAATGTAGTCATTGTTTACCACCAATGATTTTTTTTTTTTTTGCCTTCTCTATCCTGAAATCTCATGGATATATGGACTTTATTAAAAAGTAGTTTTGTTCTAGGATTCCTGGGTAATGTGATTCCAGAGTTCCTTTATACTTAGGAATGTAAATATACTGCCTTAAATGTGAACAACCTGGCTGTGTAATAGTCTTGTCTCACATTTTAACTTTCTAGATATTGCTCTGTTATCCCCTTGCATTGAATATTACTGTGGAAAAGTCAGAGGATGATTCTATTTTCCTCTATTATAGATGACTTTACTTGAAATTCAACTGAATTTGGCATTTTTCATCCCAGGTTAATAATCTTTTAAAATGTATTTTTCAGGCCCTAACTGGTTTGGTTCAGTAGATAGAGCATTGGCCTGCAGACTGAAGGGGTCCCAGTTTGGATTCTGGTTAAGGGCACATGCCTGAGTTGTGGGCTTGATCCCCAGTAGGGGGCATACAGGAGGCAGTCGATCAATGATTCTCATCATTGATGTTTCTATCTCTCTCTCCCTCTCCCTTCCTGTCTGAAATCAATAAAAATATATTTAAAAATAAAATGTATTTTTCAGTTACAGTTGACATAATGTTATATTAGTTTTAGGTGTACAATATGGCAATTAGACATTTATATACCTTATGAAGTGATTATTCTGATAAGTCTAGTATCCATCTGACATCAGGTTGATCATTTCATATCACTTTTTTTCTAGAACAAGATGGATCCTTTAATTTACAAATTCACTTTCTTTTAATCCCTTTTTTTTTTCTGCTGCATTTTTTAGGATTACTCTTTTGGGAAAAATTGATCTTATGTTGGGTAATGTTTGTCCTCTGTAATGATTAACTTCTTTCTAATTGCTTTAACCTTTGTTTTCTTCTCCTCTGGCATTTCAGTGTTTAACGAGGCTTTTGTAAAATCTCATGTCAGTGGTGTCTATTCTATTTCTTGCTATTTCATATTAATTTGTTAGTAACAGCTAACAAATTTGGTCCTTGAATTGCTATTTTAACTCTGAAATTTCCCTTTCTATCTCCTGTTATTGTTTTATCTGGTGTTTAAGCTCTTGCTTTATTAAATTTATATTTTTATTAAATTTCTGTTAGATGTAAAGTACTCATGAATATTTTATTGGGTTTTTTTTTTTTAGTACTGAATATGAATAGTACTTAAATAGTTACAGTTAATTCTTCTTAAACATTTCACACACCTCTAAACTTTCACCATTTGGGTATTTGCAGGGAGAGGGAGAATGTTTAATATGGCATGTTTTAATCCTATTGGTTAGGATGCTTTGGGCTGGAAATAACAGAATCTTTTGCAATGTTTAAATAACAGATATTCTGTTATCTCACATAACTACTATTTAATGATAGTCAGTTCCAAAGTTGGTTCTGCAGTATAACTATGTCATTGAGGATCTTCTCATCTGCCTGCCCTGCCGACCTCATAATCCCAAGATGACTGCCAAGGGTCCAAATTCAAGTCCGTGCACACCAGCATCCCAGGCAACAAGGAAGGTGAAGGGACAAAAAGGGCCTCATTATTGTTAGTTCTCTCTTTTTTTCAGAAAGGAAAGTCTTCCTCAGGATCTCTCTTCCTTTCAATCTCAAACCATAAGGTCCATTTTGTCAGAACTGGATCATATGCCTTCCCCAAATATATCACTGATAGAGAATTGGGTGGCCATGATTGGTCTAAAACAGTGATTCTCGGAAGTCACTCTGGGAGGCCTCTCTCTTCCTCTTCCAGTTGCAAGCGCTTCTGGAGCTGTGGGCTTTGGTGCAAATATGGCCAAGTCAAAGAACCACACCATATGCAACCAGTCCTGAAAATGGCACAGAAACAGCATTAGGAAACCTCAATCACAAAGATATGAATCTCTTAAGGGTAGTTCCTGAGAAACATGCACTCTGCCAAGAAGCACAACAAGAAGGGCCTGAAGATGTAGGCCAACACCAAGGCCATGAGCGCACGTGCTGAGGCTATCAAGGCCCTTATAAAGCCCAAGGAGATCAAGCCCAAGATCCCAAAGGGCAGCAGCTGCAAGCTCAATTGACTTGCCTAATTGCTCAAGCTTGGAAAACGTGCTTGTGCCCATATTGCCAAATGTCTCAGGCTTGTATGGAAGTTTGACTGGAACTTGGTACACTGATGGCTCTAGCTGTGCTAATCTGCCCACCTGATGGCAGCCAGCATTCAACTGTCCGCTGATACTCTCTACGTGGAAACAGAAAAAAATCACAGTAGCCAATGGGCCGAGTTATGAGGGGTCTGGTTGGTAATCATGCATGAGCCTTGCCCTACCCTGGGTAGTGACACTTGGGTGATTCTGAAATGATTGACGCTATGGCTTGGCCATGATAATTGAGGGCAGCAAGCCCTATTGTCCCTAGAACTGGGACTATTTACTGCAGCGGTTCTCAACCTGTGGGTCGCCAACCTGTGGGTCACGACCCCTTTGGGGGTCAAATGACCCTTTCACAGGGGTTGCCTAAGACCATCGGAAAACACGTATATAATTATATATTGTTTTTGTGATTAATCACTATGCTTTAATTATGTTCAATTTGTAGCAATGAAAATATCCTACATATCAGATATTTACATTACGATTCATAACAGTAGCAAAATTATAGTTATGAAGTAGCAACGAAAATAATTTTATGGTTGGGGGTCACCACAACATGAGGAACTGTATTCAAGGGTTGCGGCATTAGGAAGGTTGAGAACCACTGATTTACCGGAATCTGCAATGGGACATTCTGCTGGTTGGGGCAATTAATTCACACCCCTGGTGGGGAAGAACTGCTTGGTCCCTAGTGGGACCCTGTCACCTAGCGCAGTAGGGACCCATGTAGACACAGTGTATGTGGACTGGTCATGCACCATTGAAAGATGGGAGGAGGTAGGGGACCTGATCTGGCATATCACCCCTCCTATTTACCTCTCCTGGCTAACAGGTATGGTTTACACAGCCTGGCCAGATTCCCAAGGCTGCGGCTACGTTCACATATAAAGATCAGGCTATGACCTTCCCATTTCAGTCCCTATAAATATTTGTCTTTCTGACCTCAGACTTCCACTGTTCATGTGAAATCCAGTTACAGGGAGGCAGGCACCTGTGCAGTTACCCAAACTGAATGTTATTTTTTTTTATATCAAATGAATCTGTTAATATCTCTCCTTTGCTAATACATATGAAATCCCAAATAAACGACCAAGTGATCCAATTTCAACCCCAGGTGACGTATTAGCACACTGGTTCAGGTCCTGGGAAACATGGAGGAAAAATTGTTACTAATACTTAGGGGAATAAAAGTCTCTCCAGGAACTTTTAGAAAGATTTTCTGGTTGTCACAACTTTAGATCCAAATCAGGGTTCTATTAGCAGGAATGAAGGGGAGAATAGCATTTGAGTATATGCACTACCTATCTAGATACCACTGTATAAAGGGAGGAAACCCATTTTCAGCTGGAATATGAATCAATAATGTATTTTTCTTAACAAATGGATTATTAAACTACCCCTCCTTTGTCATACAAAGAACAAAATAGAACACAGAGAGAATGTAGGGGTCTCATATATATAGAGTAGGTCCTCGGGGTTACGTCGGAGATCCATTCCTATGGTGCGATGTAATGCAATTTTCACTGTAAGTCGGAACCCACCTACATAAGCACCTACCTCACTCACATGGAGCACATACACAGCAGTAATGAAGTGAAACAGTAAAAAAAAATTTAAAAGAAAGGTAACAATTCCTGACCTTTACTTGTGGTAAATAAATAACAAAAAACATAAAGCACATATGTACATACGTCGAAATGAGGGAACTTTTTTTATATATAAATAAATGGGAGAGGGCGATGTAACATTACCCAGAGAACGGTCTATAGAGAGAAATGCTTCAGAATTATCCAATCAGAAAAGAGAAAAGAGATTGGTGTTTAATGAGTGAAAAATACTTTGGCAGAGTATTCAAAGAATAAACCTATGAAAAATAAACTAATCAGAATAGTCCTTTAAATGAAATTTATTAATAAGTTTATGAATAAAAATAAGAATTAAGTAAAACAGAATAAATTAGAAAATAAAGGACATTGGTGGTAGAAAGAATAATGAGTCCTCTAAGATATCTATGTTCCAATCCCTGGAAACTGTAAATGTTACTTTACATGCAACCGTTGTTTTTTTTTTAGTTATGATTAAGTTGCCATGAGATGGGAAATTTTTGGATTTTCCTGGTAGGCCCAATGTAATCACAAAAGTTCTTATAAAAGAGAGGTAGGAGGGTCAGAATCAGAATCAGTGATGTGACAATGGCCCAGCCGGCATAGCTCAGTGATTGAGTGTCGATCTATGAACCAGGAGGTCACGGTTCAATTCCCGGTCAGGCACACTGCCTGGGTTGCAGGCTCTATCCCCAGTGTGGAATGTGTGGGAGGCAGCCGATCAGTGATTCTCTCTCATCCATTGATGCTTTTATCTCTCTCTCCCTCTCCCTTCTCTGAAATCAATAAAAGTATATTAAAAAATAATATTCCATTAAAAGAAAGGAATGTGACAATGAAAGCATAAGTTGAAATGATGGAAGAAGCTGACTTCTGGAAACTAAAAAGAGCAAGGAAACAGAGTCTTCCCTGGACCCTGCAGAAGAAATGCAGCCTGCTGACGTTCATTTTAGACTTGATCTCCAGAACTGTCAGGCAACAAAGTTGTGTTGTGTTATGCCTCTAAGTTTATGGTAATTTGTTACAGCAGAAATAGGACATCCAAATGCAGACTGACATAGAATAAGAACAGCATGAAACATAGCAATGACTATCTACAGGACTTGGACCATGTAAAGACAAAAAGAATCAAACTGAACCAAACAGAGGCAATACCTAACTAAACAGTAAGAGTTTTCATCATTTTTCATAGTCAGAAGGGGGAACTGAACATGTCTATGGAAATTTACTGTGCATTTGTTATAGTTTGATATATATATTAGTCAGAGTTCTCCAGAGAAATTGTGTGTGTGTGTGTGTGTGTGTGTGTGTGTGTGACTTTTTTTTTAAAAAAAGAAATTGTCTCATGCATTGGGGGGCAGGGCTGGCAAGTCTGAAGTTTGTAGGGCAGGCTGGAAATTCAGGTAAGAGCTGAGGTTGCAGCCCTGAGAATTCTGCAGGGCAACAGGCTAGAAACTGGCAGGGTTTCTATGTTGCAGTCTTGAGAAGTCTTTCTTCAGGAAACCTCAGGTTTTGTTTGTAAGGCCTTCAACTGATTGAATGAGGCCCACTCATATTGTGGAGGGTAATATGCTGCATTCAAAGTCTACTGATTTAAATGTTAACCACATGTAAAAAAAAATACCTTTATGCCGGGGTCCAACCCCAGCGGGTCCAGGGGTCCCCAAAGGTGTGGACGGAGTCGGCGAAGAAGGAATGACGTGGAGGCAGCGTTCAGTTGATCAGCAGCCTAGCCAGGATCTCCAGCCAGGATCTCCAGCCAAGTTCTGGTCTGGATCTCCAGAGAGGTTCTGCTTAGGATCTCCAGCCAGGTTCTGTCATCAGGTTCTCTAGCCAGGTTCAGTCACCAGGTTTTAGTCAGGTTCTCTTGCCATGTTCTATGCAGGTTCTGTAGCCAGGTTCTGTCTCTAGGTTCTTCAGCCAGGTTCTCTCGCTAGGTTCTGTCTCTAGGTTCTGAGGCCAGTTTCTGTCCAGGATCTTTTGTCATGTTCTCTCCAGCGAAGTTCTTCTGTCTCTAGAGAACGTTCTGTGTAGGTTCTGTGCCTAGGTTCTGAGTGTAGGTTCTGTCTTCTTACATCTGTATTTATACCAGTTGATTCCAATCCTATCAATCTCTATTACAAAGGTTAGGGCGTTTCTTATCTCCATTCCAGGGAGTAAAGATTATGTAGCTTAAGTATGATTGTTCATAGTTAAAGTGATTAATTACCCGCCTGGCACTTAGTTAAGAGGTTTTATTCCCTCCCTAACTTCAGGGGAAAACCCCTACCTGGGGAAACAACCTTTCTCAGAGACCTTGGTTAAAACACATAGTGCCAAGAAGGTGAGCAAACATATTAAGAACAGTATGCCATATATGCCAGGTCCCTTGAAACAGCAAGCATGGACCGGCTCCCGGCACCTTTACAGAACATCAAGACCAGGGGTGGGCAAACTTTTTGACTCGAGGGCCACAATGGGTTCTTAAACTGGACCGGAGGGCCGGAACAAAAGCATGGATGGAGTGTTTGTGTGAACTAATATAAATTCAAAGTAAACATCATTACATAAAAGGGTACGGTCTTTATTTTTTTAGTTTTATTCATTTCAAATGGGCCAGATCCGGCCCGCGGGCCGTAGTTTGCCCACGGCTGATCTAGACTAATGCTGTGACCAAACATATCCTAACCAACTTGACATAAAATTAACCAACACAATATACATATGTATATTTAACTCTATAGTAAAATATACTCATTAATTATCAGCAAATCCTTTGTTGTGTTTCATCAACTTGCCTTAATGTTTAGATCAATATTCTTAATGTGAAATCCATGGACCTCTAGAGGTTCATGAAGCTTTTCAAAATATGTAGCATTTTGAGTGGATGTAGGTTCATGCATTTTTCAGGGGGAAAGGTCTATAGCTTTCACCATATTCTCAGAAGAGTCTACAAGGATGTGAAATTGACCAAGAAAGGTTAAGGAGCCACTGTAGAAAGATATCAACAGTGGACCATTTTTGACATTTGAAGGATAGGTTCTGATGTCTGAACAAACAGGGCTCTTACAGACTGCTCTGGGAGTTACTCATTACATAAATACTAAGTCCTCAGTAACTGTTAAGTAATAGATTAATATATAGCTTTGCTTTCCAGGAAAGACATGTCTTACTCTGATATGATATTATAAGGGAGATGGAACAGTCTCACAGTGCAGTCCAAAATGAGTCTTTCAGATGCAAGTTTTTGGTCATTATGATTTTGTGGGCAAGCTACTTAGTTAATACATAGCAGTGGAGTGAGTGAGCAGCAGTGAGGAGCCTTTCAAAATCTTAGAAATGAGAAAGAATGCTGCCCTCTGAACCCTAAACCTATCCATTCAGCACATCTGAGAAGCCAGCAAATTGTCTCCTAGGCCCTCAGAACAGCTGTATAGTTAAAGTGAATGAATCAATTAATAGGGGAAACTTGTATTTTAATCAAGAGAACCCTCAGCAGTTCCAGATCTCTCTCTTGCTTCAACAGTGTTTGGATGGGACAGACCCAGGGACACCCCTTCTTCCAGCCTCTGACCACCATCCACCATCTTTTCTAGTCACCAGCTTCGGAACAACCTCTGAGACCAGCAGCCAGGACACTATTTTCTTTCTACTTTGACTCCTTGTTGCCGGACAGCCATGAGCTCCCAAATTCATCAGAATTATTCCACTGAGGTGGAGGCTCCTGTCAACCGCCTGGCCAACCTGCATCTGTGGACCTCCAACACCTACCTCTCTCTGGGCTTCCATTTCCACTGCGATGATGTGCCTCTGGAGGGCATGGACCACTTCTGAGAGTTGGTGAAGAGGAAGCACAAGGGCGCTAAGCATACTTTTCCAGAATGTGCTGAAGCCTTCACATTTTGGAAGATGAGTGGGGCAAAGCTCAGGATGCCATGGAAGCTGCCCTGGCCTTGGAGAGGAACCTGAACCACGCCCTTTTGGAGCTGCATGCCCTGGGCTCTCTGCCCATGCAGACCCTCATCTCTGTGACTTCCTGGAGAGATACTTCCTGGATGAGCAGGTGAAACTCATGAAGAAGATGAGCTACCAGCTGACTAACCTCCGTAGGCTGGCCAGCTCCCAGGCTGGGCTGGGCGAGTATCTCTTTGAAAGGCTCACCCTCAAGCAATACTAGGAACCTTTGGAGCCCTGAGGCCTTTCAGAGGCGCCTCTGCATTCCCCTGGTGTCTGGCTTTTGTCTGAGCCTCTTCCGGAAATTGTAGCCATTTGTTTAACCACCCTGGAGCCCTCTCCCATGCATTGGACCAAATAGAAACAAAAAGCTTTTTGTAGAAAAAAGAAGAAAATCAAGGAGAGAAGGCTAGAGTGAGTCCTATAATACTCTATTGGAGTTGGGGATGTTTGTATGAACTCATGTTTATTTTAATATGTATGTAGATAAACACAGAAACAAATATAGATATGTGTATTTACTTACACACACACAGACACACACACACACACACACAGACACACACACACACACGTTAGCTCCATTCACTGAGTGGGCCTACAAGCAGTGGCACTTCGGTAGCAATGAGCACATACCACACCCAAATCTTGGTTTCCAAGTATAATCCTATCTAATAAACGAGTAATATGCAAATTGACCATCACTCCAACACACAAGATGGCCACCACAAGATGGCCAGCAGGGGAGGGCAGTTAGGGGTGACCAGGCCTGCAGGGGAGGGCAGTTAGGGATAACCGGGCCAGCAGGGGAGAACAGTTGGGGGCAATTGGGCCAGCAGGGGAGCAGTTAGTCATCAATCAGGCTGGAAGGGGAGTGGTTAGGCATCAATCAGGCTTGGCAGGCAGAAACAGTTAGGGGCAATCAGGCAGGCAGGCAGGCGAGCGGTTGGGAGCCAGCAGTCCTGGATTGTGAGAGGGATGTCCAACTGGATTGGGCCTAAACGGGCAGTCGGACTTCCCTCAAGGGGTCCCAGATTGGAGAGGGTGCAGGCTGGGCTGAGGGACACCACTCCCCTGCCCCCCCCCCCCCGCATGAATTTCGTGCACCGGGCCTCTGGTTCTCTAATAAAGGGACATAGAAGGTAAGAGGCCTGAAAGCTAGGAAAATTTGGCCAAAGCTGGAGCAGTTTGCACAACAAATACTATAACTCAAATAATAAAATAAATTTCCACAAGCCCATACTGATGTAAATAAACAATTGAAAAAATAAGTAGACAGGTAAGTGCTAGAGAAAGAACAAATTTTCCTTATAGAAGAATTCAGAACAATATTCACAGATACTCCCCACTCCAAGAGGTAGAGCTTAATTCCCCTCTCCTTGAGTGTGGGCTGTATTTAGTGACTTGCTTCCAAAGAACAGAGTCTGGGGCCTGGCTGGTGTGGCTCAGTGGTTGAGCATTAACCTATGAACCAGGAGCTCACAGTTTGATTCCCGATCAGGGCACATGCTTTGGTTGCGGGCTCAATCCCCACTGAGGGGCATGCAGGAGGCAGCGGATCAATGATCCTCTCTTACCATTGATGTTTCTATCTCCCTCTCCCTTCCACATTCTGAAATCAATAAAAACATACTTTAAAAAAATTAAAAATAGAGTATGGGAAAGAAAAATAGGAGAAAACTGGCAGGCACTACCTTAGCCAAATGGTAAAGTTAACATTATCAATGATAAATCATGTTGAGATCTATACCCCCTGATAATATATGAGAAAAAAAGCAATTCACCTTTGCGGTAATTTCCAACAAAACTGGTGTAATCCTGAGAAAAACCCGAACTGAAGAACATTCTAAAAAATATCTGACCAGTACTCTCCAAAACTGTCAAAGGAGAGACTAAGAAACTGTCATAGCCTGAACAGGATTAAGGAAATGTGATGACTAAATGAAATGTGGGACACTGGTTTGGATCCTCAAATAGGAAAAGAACATTAGCAGAAAAACTGGTAAAATCTGAATAAAGTCCATGATAGCAGTATTATATCAATGTTAATTTTTTTAGTTTTGACAACTGATTGAATACGATGTTAACACTAAGTATAAAGCATGTTCAGAAAAGCAAATTCTAACAGAGTTTCTAGTACAATAGAAATGTATTTCTGTGGGTCAGGAATATTTTCCCAGTTCTGAACTGGCTGAAATGTGCCTCAGGTCTAATTGTCTCCTTTGGGTGGAATTCCCTGCCTATCCAACAATGTTTGGATCACCAATTCAGTCTACAAAGGTCTGTGGTCCTAGGAAAAGAGATGCATTGAAGAGGGCACATGAACATACTGTCACTAGAAAGATATAGCTCCTAACTATAAATAAATCAAACTGGCCTTCAGGCCAATTGCACCAACCTCATTAAATTTAGTTATAAAACTCTCTCAGAACCTGCTCATTCTAGGGTCCAAAGTCTGCTTTCTGGACTAGCAAGCCTCAAATTCAGATTTTACAATCAGGTGGCTTCCCTTCGGAAATCTTACCAAGCCCCACCCCACCTCCCTTTATCCACATTGTTGGTCCAGCTCAATAGGCCTCCTGGCAGCTAGCTCTCCTAGCAATGCTTACAATAATGACATACTTGCTGTAGACAATAAAACCAATTTCTGATATCTTGGCATCTCTTTTACTTTCTTGAATAATATGAATACCAGTTTCAAAAGTGAGATTCCTTCAGCCCCCTTGATATTCTTGTGTAGTAAAAGTTGTGGCTGTGTTCTGGAAAAAATAGGCATAATACCAATAAACAATGACTCTAGAATCCAGCCTCTCCCAGGTTTTTACTGTGTTGAGACAAAAGAACTTGATTCTCTCACTCCTGGACAATTAATTTTTCTGTAATCTCTGTGTACATTCCTTATCGTTCTATGTTTGAAGGCCTGTATAACCTGAATTGCCACTTTTCTTTTCAGAGTTAAGAGGGAAATACTCGTGTCACTGTATTTTAAGTATTAAGTCCTTCCCCTTTCTCACTTTTTATAGTTTCTAAAACTTTGCCTTGAATTTCAAGTTCTTCTGGCCAATATAATTCTAACCTGGCTGTCAATCATTTTTAGTAACTATTGTAACTGAGAGCCTTACTTTACAACTCAAAGTTCCTGAAACCCTACATTGAAAACTACAATGGATTAGTGAGTCAAGTATAACGCATGCCAGCATCTTCTTATAAACCAGAATGAAAACCAAGGTTTCCTCTTCATTGTTCAAACTTTATGAACATGATTTTGGGGTGATTATTACAGTAAATAAATCCTTAACTTTAAATAAACGGGTAGGGTAATTTGTGAACTGACAAAAATTTTGTCTTATTAGATAGCTTGGACTTAGTGCTTGCTTTACAGAGCACTGTTCAGGGACATAGAAATCTAATGCCTGAACTCCATGAAATGCACATTTTCAATTGTACTACAAACTTCCAAATTGCTTTTCAAAATTCAATGTATTAATTTATAAGAAATTTATGAAGGGATTCCTGTTTCTTCACATCTGTCCTAAACACTATAGTAGCAGACTCTATACCTGTCAATTTGTGGGTTAACCTCTCCCTTCAGGGATCAGATTCCTGCTCTAACTGGCTATCTCATTAGATGAGGAACCCCCACTTTTAACTTAGCACAAGACTTTTGACCCTTAAGTTCCCTGATAAGATATAATTCCACAGAAGTAAAATAAAAATTTTCATTAGTGGGCCAATAATTAAATATGGATTTAACCACTTATTTTTTTTTCTGACTCTCAGTAAATGTTTTAAACATAGTCTCACAATAGTAAGACATTGTCACCAGAAGTCCATTATGCACTACTACCTACTACCTGACACATAAGTAGGTCTTCAATAAATATTTGTTGAATAGAAAGAAATGTCACTATGTAGCAATGTACAAATACAACTGGATGTCTCTCTCTCTCTTTTTTTAATCTTTACCCGAGGATTTGTTTTTTAATGATGTTGGGGAGAGAGAGAAACATTGATGTCAGAGAAACATTGACTGGCTGCCTCCCGCAGGTGCTCCAACCGGGGATCAAACTTGAAACCCAGGTATGCGCTCTGACAGGGAATCAAACCCGCAACCTTTTGTTCTATGGGCTGATGCTCAAATCAACTGAGCAACCAGACCAGGGCTGGTTATTGTTCTTAATTCTTCTTTGCTTCCCTGACATGAATTACTGGGTCTCATCAGTTCTACTGTACTGAGAGAGCTTTTGTGGACCTGTCCTCCTCTGAATTCCCATTGCCCAAATTATGGCCATTTAGGTCTCCTGTCTTTGTTTCCCATTTTCCCATCCCAAGTCTTTTCCCTACTTCCAGTCCAACCTCCATAAGGCCACTAGAGTTATCTTTCTATAGGTCAAATAAAACAATGCCAGCCTTCATTAAACATTTCAATAGTACATGGCAGGCAAGGCTTTTCATAATCTTTCGATGTATTTTTCCAACTTCATCTCTTACTACTTCTCATCAAGCACTCTGGCCCTCTATTCTCTGACTTGGAAAAGTAAAATTATCATATTTCAACTTGTTGATTACTCTTGCATGGTTATGTGGCATTCTGCATGCTCATCTCTGGCTGGAAAAGACTCACCTAACAATGTTCTTACTTGTCTTTTGGGATTCAAATATTTTCTCTTCTGTAAGCCTTTCTTGACTCCCATATTCAGTTTCTCCTGTGCTCCCATGCAACATTCTATTGACTTTTCTTAACATTCCATTGACAGCATAACTCTCACCAGAGGCTATTTTCCCATTGATTTTTAGAGAAAGGGAGGGGAAGAGACAGAGAGAGGGAAACATTGATGTGAGAGACACATTAATTGGTTGCCTCCCACATGTGCCCTGACCAGGGTCAGGGATAGAGCCTGCAACCAAGGTACCTGGCCTTCACCAGAATTGAGCCTAGGACCCTTTAGTCCACAGGCCAATGCTCTATCCACTGAGCCAAATTGGCTAGGGCATAGCACTTATATTTTATTGCATTCATCTTTTTGCCATCTTGACTAATGCTGTCCAATAGAAATACAAGCTGCATGTAATTTTAACTTTTCTGGTAGACACATTTAAAAAAAAGGGGGGGCCTGGCCAGTGTTGCTCAGTGGATAGAGTGTTGGGCCTTGAACCAAAGGGTCTCTGGTTCGATTCCCATTCAAGGACATGTATCTTAGTTTCCGGTTCAATCCCTGGGCCGGGTTGAGGCATGTGAAGGAGGCAACCAATAGATGTGTCTCTCTCACATGGATGTTTCTCTCTCCCTCCCTTCCACTTTTTCTAAAAATTAATGGAAAAAATATCCTTTGGTGAGGATTAACAACAACAAAATAATAATAATTAAAGAATTCTAAAAATGAAACAGATGAAAAGAATTTTAATATTTTCATTTAACTCAAATATATCCCAAATATCGCCACTTCAACACATAAAATTTGTTATGTCTTTTACCTTATTTTTTGTAAGTTTTCAAAAATCCTGTGTGTTTTGTATACTTATAGTACATTCCAACCTGCCACATTTCAAGTACCCAATACTGTGGTTGGTGGCTTTCAGATTGGACAGTTAGTGTAAGCTTCAAAAGCAATCACATCTTGTTCATTTTTGTATTCTCAGGTGCCAAACTTGTAAGAAATGCCTAATAAATGAATGAGTAAATGAATGATGATAAAATAGCTTGCATTGGCTTACCAGGTGAAAGGCCCTGTGATAAGCAAGATACATAATTGTTTATTCCTTTCCTTACCATCAAGTGGCTGGTTGGCATTCAATAGCTAATGAACAGTCATTAAGTAATTAGGTAGCCTTTGGAAAGCAACCTAACTTCTAATGATCTCCATTTACTTATTTGTGAAAGGACGGAGGGGTTGGGCAAAATGACTTTTTTTCTCCAGGCAGAAGCTTTATTTATTTTTCTAGCTTTTGTTCTTATTTTATTTTTAATTAATTTACTTATTTTAATTTACTCTTATATTGGTTATATTATTTTCAGGTGTACAATATAGTGATTAGACATTTTTATACCCTTACAAAGTGATCACTCCACTAATTCTAGTAGTCACCTGTCACCGTGTAGAGCTATCACAATATTATTGACTATATTCTCCTTCTCCTTTTCACCCATATCCCCAACCCTCCCTTCTGGTAACCATTCCTTTGGTCTCTGTTTCCATGAGCCTGTTTTTGTTAAATTTAAAAAATTTTTCAATTACAGTTGACATTGAATATTACATTAGTTTTAGGTGTACAGCATAGTGGTTAGACATTTATATAATTTATGAAGTTATTTCCACTCCCATAAGTCTAGAATCTACCTGACACCATACATAGTTATAATATTATTGACTATATACCCTATACTGCCCTTTAAATCCCCATCACTATTTTGTAACTGCCAACTTATACTTTTTGATCCCTTCAGTTTTTCCACCCAGCTCCCAACGCCTTACCCTTCTGCCAACTATCACTATGTTCTCTGTATCTGTTTGTTCTGTTCATATAAATGAAATCATGTGGTATTTGTCTTACTCATTTCATTTAGCATAATACCCTCTAGGTCCATCCATTAATATACTGTCCTCAGATGGCTGACATATCAGATATTAAGCTGATTAAGAATAGATACTACACTTGATCTTAGTCTAAGGGCCAAGAAGCGATGCAACGTGATTCTTAAGCCCAGTTCTAAAATAGTGTGGATTATAAATAAGTGGAGAGAATGGGTTAGAAGATTTAGGAAATGATGTTGCACAGTGGAAGGGCATGTGCTTTGGAATTAGACAAACTAAGTTAGACTTCCCGCAACCATTACTCAGTTATGTAACCTCAGGCAATTTAAATTCCCCAATCTTCCACTTCCTTATCTGTAAAACGGAGACATTACTACCTATCTCATTGTGAGGTTTGGAAATAATATCTGCAAAGTGTTTGGCATGTTAGTATATTTTTGAAAATAGAAGATAGACATTATTATTGGTTCTGGGAAATCTTTCACTTTAATTATTATTTTTCCTTAAGATTTAACAAGCTTAAAGGTCACCCTTTAAGAGAAGATTTACCACGGGCCAGAAACTATGCTAGGTGCTTTAAAATATGAACTCACTCAGCTTCATTGCACCCTTATGAGGTAGGTGGTATGACTGTCATTTCCATTTTACCTTTGGGAAACTGAGGCACAGAGGATAAATAATTTGCCCAAGGTCACAAAGATAGTAAATAGTAGTGCTCAGATTCTACACCCAGGAGTTCATTTCTAGAATCAGGACTTTTAATCACTGTGCTCTATTCTTCTCAAGCCAAACTTTGCCTAATTCATTAAAAAAACACACACAACACTTCAATTTTGCTGTTTTAATAAATATCATCACAGCAATTAAATGACTTTGTTTATGGAAAAACGCTTATTTGTGCCCTTTCTGAGCTTTGGAAAATAAGAGAGTAGGGACTGAGTCAAGTATAAGTTTTACTTACTTCAAGAGTCATATTTAAAAAAAAAAAAAAGTCATACTTTTGTATATACTGACAATTTGTTACACATAGGTGTGGTTTGCTGCCTGAAGTTCTTCTAGTTCCAGGCCTTTGCAAATATTTCTGGGAGGAGGCCTTTCTTAAATAGTTCAAAGGTGTGAGGTACTGATCTTAGAGACTTTAAGCACAGTTCTTAAAAAACATCACCCAAAGACCAGGAAATAGGCAAGTCAGAGACTGTGGCTTACACCTTAGACATGCTGTGATATTTGAATACAGATGACGAACTAGCAATTCCCATTTCTGGGCATTTGCAGCAGCTATGCTCTGACTCATGTACAAAGGGTATAAATTCCTAAAAAATGTAAAAAAAAAGGAAAGGAGACAAGATAAAGAAGAGATTAACTTCCAGGTCTCAGGGCTCTATTGAGTTACTATAGCCTAACAATGAAGTCAAAACAATGCCACTCTCAAAAGAAGGCCAAAATGTTCACCTAACCAGATGTGGGAAGAAATTGGCCAGCAAGATGATTGATTATTTTTACAATGATGTTTGGAAAATAGATAACAGATGATATGCAAAGAAATGTTGCAAATACTGTTCTTCCTCCCAACACCTGTGAGCTAGGACACTTTTAACCATAAACTGGGTCTAGAGGAGACAGTTGAGAAGGTAGGGGAGGCAAAATTTTACTTCTACCTTCTTAGGGTTTTTCAGCTGGGCCTGAGAATTAAACTGATATAAGACAGATTAACAGGAGAAAAGTATACAAGACATGAAAGCTCTCACAAGAAAATAAAGATCTAAAAATATGGCGTAACCTATAGGCTTTTACATTAGATTGCACAAAGAGAGGCAATGGTGGAAAAGTCACTAAACCAGTGGTTCTCAACCTTCCTAATGCCGGGACCCTTTGATACAGTTCCTCATATTGTGGTGACCCCCAATTTCATTGTTACAAATTGAGTATGATTAAAGCATAGTGATTAATCACAAAAACAATATGTAATTATATATGTGTTTTCTGATGGTATTAGGCAACCCCTGTGAAAGGGTCGTTTGACCCCCAAAGGGGTCACAACCCACAGGTTGAGAACCTCTGCACTAAACTATATGAGGAAGCTAAAGGCAGATAAGTATTAAACTTTTTAAAAAATTTATTTATTTTATTTTTTCCATCACCATTTATTTGCCCTCTTCCACTTCTCCCCACCGTCTCCCCCCTGCAATCACCACTCTGTTGTCCATGTCCTCGAGTTTTCTTTCTTTTTTTCCTCAATCAAGATAAGAATTACTTTTTTTGTATTAAATATTTGTTCAGATTATTACATTTGTTCCTCTTTTTTCCCCCCATAACTCCCCTCCACCTAGTTCCCACCCTACCCTCCTCCCTCACTCCCCACCCACTGTCCTTATCCATAGGTGCACGATTTTTGTCCAGTTTCTTCCCGCATCCCTCTCGCCCCTTCCCCCCACCAAGAATAGTCAGTCCACTCCCTTTTTATGTCCCTGATTCTATTATAATCACCAGTTCATTCTGTTCATCAGATTATTCACTTGATTTTCAGATTCACTTGTTGATAGATGTGTATTTGTTGTTCATAATTTGTATCTTTCTTTACCTTTTTCTTCTTCTTCTTCCTCTTCTTAAAGGATACCTTTCAGCATTTCATATAATACTGGTTTGGTGGTGATGAAGTCCTTTAGCTTTTTCTTATCTGTGAAGCTCTTTATCTGACTTTCAATTCTGAATGATAGCTTTGCTGGATAAAGTAATCTTGGTTGTAGGTTCTTGGTATTCATCACTTTGAATATTTCTTGCCACTCCCTTCTGGCCTGCAAAGTTTCTGTTGAGAAATCAGCTGACAGTCATATGGGTACTCCCTTGTAGGTAACTGACTTTCTTTCTCTTGCTGCTTCTAAGATTCTCTCTTTGTCTTTTGCTCTTGGCATTTTAATTATGATGTGTCTTGGTGTGGTCCTCTTTGGATTCCTTTTGTTTGGGGTTCTCTGCACTTCCTGGACTTGTAAGTCTATTTCTTTCACCAGGAAGGGGAAGTTTTCTGTCATTTCTTCAAATAGGTTTTCAATATCTTATTCTCTCTCTCTTCTGGCACCCCTATAATTCTGATGTTGGTACGCTTGAAGCTGTCCCAGAGGCTCCTTACACTATCTTCGTATTTTTGGATTCTTTTTTCATTTTGCTTTTCCGGTTGGGTGTTTTTTGCTTCTTCGTATTTCAAATTGTTGACTTGATTCTTGCTATCCTCTAGTCTGCTGTTGGGAGTCTGTATAATATTCTTTATTTCAGTCAGTGTATGCTTAATTTCTAGTTGGTCCTTTATCACAACCTCGAGGGTGTCATTAGATTTCTTGTAGGTCTCATTAAGTTTATTGGCAGTTTCTAGAAAATTCTTGAAAAACCTTAAAAGTGTGGTTTTGAACTCTATATCCAGTAGTTTGCTTTCCTCCATTTCTGTCATTTGTGTTCGTTTTCTTTGTCTCCGCATTTTTTATGCTTCCCTGTGTTGATACAGTGGTTTTCTGTGCTAAGTGTCCTCTAGGGCCCAGTGGTTCAGTCTCCCCAATTACCTGAGGAGGACACTCTTGGTGCACCCCCTTGTGGGCTGTGTGCACAGTCTTGTTGTAGTTAAGCCTTGATTTTTGTAGGTATCACTGGGAGGAATTGACCTCTAGGCCAATTGGCTGTGAGAATCAGCTGTGTCTGCAGTGGGAGAACTTCTGTGCTGGAGACACCCCTCTGGGGCAAGACTTGCTTCAGTGGGGCTTTGGTGCTCACTGAGTCTGCCCCCTGAGTGTGTCCTTTATGGACCCGAGGAGCTGCAAACTGGATGGTCCCACTCTGACCTCTGGGTACATTGGGCCCTGGATCTTTAGGGAGGTGCTAATCTAGCCTCTGCCTTAGGCTATCCAGCAAAAGCCTCCCTGCAGGGCTTGGGCAGGGTGGGTCCCACAGGATCAACGGGGTGGGGTTAGCAGTTATGGCTGCTCTCAGAGGCTCCGCTTCTCAATGTCCCAGTAATCGCTGCAAGCCCCTCCGAGAGAAAGCTGCCCTCGAGTTCCAACCGATGCCAGACAGTCCTGCTTCTCCCGTATGAGTCTGGGTCCCCAGAGACTCGCCTGGAACTGGATCTCAGAGCCTGAGACTCCCTCCCAATTGAAAACGACAACTGCGCCCTCAGCCGCCAGCCCGCTCCATGTGCGCCTCTGTACCTTAGTATTTTACTTCTGCACTGCGCCTCTTCTGAGTCTCGGTATGCTTTTCTTTTTCCTTCCTAGTTGTAGAATTTCCACTCAGCCAGCCTTCCTATGGTTCTGGATGATGTCCGTTCCATCTTTTAGTTGTATTTTTGAAGTGGTTGTTCGAGGCAGCAAATTCCAGTGTTTACCTATGCCGCCATCTTGGTTTCTCCAAGAATTACTTTTAAAAGGTCTATTTAAAACAAGATTCTCCTGGCTTTGATTCCCCATGAAAGGACGAGTTGAACAAAACCTTTGAAGTAGAAAGTTTTTCTGAAAGAAAGGGCATATTGAGCCATATGCCAGCTGGAAAAAGCACCGGGTTTTGAGGTATGCAGTGGAAACTGCCAGCAGTAGAGCTAGGTGGAGAGGCAAACATGTCTGACATCCTGGGGTTGACCCGGTGCTTTTATAGAATGAGTAAGTAGTTTTGAAAGAATTTAGATTGGTTATAGATAGAGGGGGCAGGAAAAGGTGAAGCAGAACTAGTTTTGGGATAGGTATATAGTCTGTAAGAAAGTATTTGCTCTTTCTGGATTGGTTGTGGGCAATACTTTGGAAAGTTCATTCATCGGCTATTCTATCTAGATAACTTCAGAAACAGCTTCTTGGAATTAAATTCAAAATTTCTATATATATTCAGGAAAATAAGCTGTCTTTTGTTGCTTTCCCCTCAAGGTTTTTAACTGATTAACCTTCCTTGTGTCTTCCTCCTATCCTCTGCCAGCTTGTAGTTTAATTTAGGACATCTCAGAATTTTTTCCTTGTCAATGGTGTCTTCTCTCCTGGTGTAAGGAGGACATTTTTATACCCTCTTTCCAGGAAGAAAAAGGGGGATTAGAATACCCTTCTTGAACCTGTTGTATTTTATGTGTCTTTAGCTCTAAATAATCCTTGTGCCAAAGTGGCATATTTTGAGGTGGTGTTTACTTTTAAGAAACAGAAAGTCAATGGCCAGGACACAAGGAATGATTTAGCACAGCCAAGACTATAGCAGCTCCATTTTTGTTCCACCTAGATTAGGCTGTTGAATAACCAAAGGTCAGATTATTCATCTCTTATTTCACAGATCTCTGAAGCCCTCAGGATGGATATGGGCATTAAGTTTCACCCTTTGTTTAGAGATGAGGAAATGAAACCACAGGGACCTGTGTACTTGCTCCATCTGCACACAGTATTAATAGAAATGCTAGAAACTTGGTAGAGTTTTTTTTTGCTTTTGTTTTTAACAAGCTTTAAAAATATGTTTAAAGCGGATCAATTCTGGATGTCATAATTGAGTACAGAGCAAGATAGAGATCAGCAAATTAACTGCAGAGCATAACTACCCTTACTAGAAATTTGGCTCTTGCTAGTTGCCTGAAACTCTCTATGAAAATTAGCATCTCTGATGCATTCTAGAGAGCTGTGATGGGTTGTCAACTGCAACCTCAAAGTTGTGCCCCCTTTAGTTTTGTCAAAATAAACATTTTTAATGAAAAATGGTTTCTTTTAAATAGTTCACACTCGACATTGTCATGAAATCAGTACAGAAGCATGGTGAAAATAATTAATTCTGTGAGTTCCCTGAGACATATGTGAGATTCTGTGCTACTCACTGTGGGGAATACAAAGAAGCATAAGGAGCAGGCAAAAGGACTTGATCTTGTTTTACAGGAGGCAAATGTGGCATAGTAGAAAGATTAAGGAGTTTGCCATCAAATAGATCTAGAGTTCAATCATACTTCTGCCACCTAACAGCTGTGTGACTTTGGGCAGGGTACTTTGTCTCTTTGAGCCTCAATTTTTTCTCCTATGAAATTCAGATACATAGATACTGGTAAATGCTTGCATACGGTTGTTGTGAAGATACAGCTGTTAAAAAATTTCAACTGAATAAATTGAACGATCTAATTAGCTTTATTCAATGATTCAGGCAACATCCCATCTAGCAAATAGGAAAGAGATCCCAGGAGCTATATAAAATGAAAGCCTTTTATAGGGAGAAGGGGGCAGAGAAACGAAGTTTCTAGCAAAGAGTGCAACATTTCAGGCAAGGCCCTTTCCTTTGGGGTGTCTATTGGGCGGATTATCTCACTAGTGTTGACCAGGAAATTACAGATTAACTGGCTGAAAGTTACATTTCCTCAAAAGGCTGAGATTAGTTAGGTTAGGTATTAAATATCAGTTTCGTGACTGTATTTTGGGCCTGTTGTCTCTTTTTAACAGAGTGAAGAACGTCAGCAGATCTGTGTTTAATAAGACATTGAGGGAAAATATGTTAGAAAATGATACATGCTAAAAGAAAAGTGTTGCCCTAGCTGGTTTGGCTCAGTGGATAGAGCATCGGCCTGAGGACTGAAGGGTCCCGGGTTCGATTCCTGTCAAAGGCACATGCTTGGGTTGCAGGTTTGATCCCCAGTAGGGGGCATGCAGGAGGCAGCCAATCAATGATTCTCTCTCATCTTTGATGTTTGTATCTCTCCCTCCCTCTCCCTTCCTCTCTGAAATCAATTATATATATATACTAGAGGCCCGGTGCACAAAAATTTGTGCACTGGCGGGGGGGGGGGGGTTTGTCCCTCAGCCCCACTTGTGCCCTCCCACAGTCTGGGACCCCTCAGGAGATAACGACTTGCTGGCTTAGGCCCACTCCCGGGTGTCAGAGGGCAAGCCCAATCCCTAGGTGCCTGCCCCGCAGTCCCTGGTTGGGCTCAGAGCAGGGCTGAGTCGGGAGTTGGGGCGCCGCCCCCTGTCATGCACAGAGCATGGCAGATCAGGAGGTTGTGATGCCACCCTCAGTCACACTCAGGGTAGGGCCAATTGGGGGGTTGGGGCGCCGCCCCGTTACACTCCAGGCAGGGTCGATGGGGAGGTTGCGGCGCCACCCCGTCATGCACAGAGCAGGGCAGATCAGGGGGTTGTGGTGCCACCCCTGTCACATAAAGAGCTGGCCGATCAGGGGACTGGGGAGCTCCCCCCTTTCACGCACAGAGCAGGGCCGATCAGGGGGTTGTGGAGGTCCCCCCCTGTCATGCACAGAGCAGGGCCTATCACGAGGTTGTGATGCCACCCTCAGTCACACTCAGGGTAGGGCCAATTGGGGGGTTGGGGTGCCGCCCCGTCACACTCAAGGCATGGTCGATGGGGAGGTTGGAGCGCTGCCCCGTCACCCTCAGAGCAGGGCCGATCAGGGTGTTGGGGCACTACCTCCTGTCACACTCAGGGCAGGGCCGATGGGGAGGTTTCGGCTCCACCCTGTCACACACAGAGCAGGGCCCATGGGGGTTTGGGGGGCCACACCCTGTCACACACAGAGCCGCAGGGCGATCAGGGGGTTGGGGAGCTCCCCCCTATCAGGCACAGAGCAGGGCCGATCAGGGGATTGGGGCGCCTTCCCCTGTCACAAACAGAGCAGGGCAGATAGGAAGGTTGTGGCCCCACCCCCTGTCACACACAGAGCTGCAGGGCGATCAGGGGGTTTGGGCGCTGCCCCGTGTCACGCTGCTTCAGGGGCCAGGAGGCCTTGCGGCTCCGCTGATCCCGGGGCTGGGAGGCATATTACCCTTTTACTATAAAGGATAGAGGCCTGGTGCACGGGTGGGGGCCAGCTGGTTTGCCCTGAAGGGTGTCCTGGATCAGGGTGGGGGGCCTGCTTGGGTGCCTGGCCAGCCTGGATGAGGCGATGATGGCTGTTTGCATCTGGTCACACCCCCTTCAGGGTGGGGGTCCCCACTGGGGTGCCTGGCCAGTCTGGGTGAGGGGCTGAGGGCCGTTTTCAGGCTGGCGGGTGACTGAAGCTCCCAACTGCTCCTTTTTTCCTTTTTTTTTTTTATTCTTGGATTTATGGCTGTCACTGGAGCTGAGAACCGGCTTTAGCTGTGAGACCTCGCTGTTGAAAGCAGGTTTCTGGCTTTGTTTACTTTCTGTATTTGAAACTTTGTTGTGACTCCAGCTCTGAGATCCCGGCTGACTGAAAACAGGTTTCTGAGGTTTTGTTTAGCTTCTATATTTGTAACAATGTTTTTTAGCAGCTCAGAGCCCAGCAGCGGCAGGCGGGGAAGGTTGGAGTCCTCCGTCACTGAAGCAAGCAAGCCTCCTGCTCGTGTCAGTAGCCTGGCTGCCAGCCGCCATCTTGGCTGGCAGTTATTTTGCATATCGCCCTGATTAGCCAATGGGAAGGGTAGTGGATGTACAGCTAATTACCATGTTTCTCTTTTATTAGATCGGATATATATATATAATAAAAGTGTTTCTTTAGAGCAGGAAGAGGTAGTATTTCTGTTTTTAAAGATGCTATAAAATTCTGAGGAATTCATAAATAGCTATAACTACATTAAGTGTAGCATATTTGTTTTGGTGCTTCTTCCTATGTATTTTTTCATTATTATATATCTCTCCTTAGACTGTAGTCTATAATGGTACAGGTGTTTTATATTTGAATAAAATTACAATGAAGTTGACTCCAATATATGGCCGTCCACTTTTTAGGGCTCTTGTTGAAGAACAATGGGAAACACATTTGAATGAATTACTTTTTTGGTTTTATTACATTTTATAGGTTAGACCAGCCGTGGGCAAACTACGGCCCGCGGGCCGGATCCAGCCCGTTTGAAATGAATAAAACTAAAAAAAAAAAAGACCGTACCCTTTTATGTAATGATGTTTACTTTGAATTTATATTAGTTCACACAAACACTCCATCCATGCTTTTGTTCCGGCCCTCCGGTCCAGTTTAAGAACCCATTGTGGCCCTCGAGTCAAAAAGTTTGCCCACCCCTGTGTTAGACTCTGAGCAAAATTCTTCATTGCCTTTTGTGAAGACTATTAATTGTAGATATATAAATTCTTTGAATTAACTTAAGAATGATGGTGCATGATAAGGGACACTGTCCATATAACCTGCCCTCCCCATGAGATTGTACCGTCTTGGAGTGTGAACCATTGTTTTAAGTCCTCCTCTAAACAGCAGGCTGTCGGTTCGTGGGGGTCTCTGCTGGAGGCACATGTTACATACTGAGATGAATTCATGCTCTCAATGCTAAAGTTACTTTTGAAAATCACAATGTATTCATTAAGCAATTACTTCTTACTGTGGTTTCCTCAGAACTAAGTATGAATTTATTTTTGTATTTATAGCTATTTTAAGAAGATATTTGCACCCTAGCCGGTTTTGCTCAGTGGATAGAGCACTGGCCTGCAAAGGGTCCCGGGTTCGATTCCAGTCAAGGGCACATGCCTGGGTTGTGGGATCTTCAGTAGGGGGTGTGCAGAAGGCAGCCAATCAATGATTCTCTCTCATCACTGATTTTTCTCTCTCTCCCTCTCTGAAATCAATAAAAATATAATAAATAAAAAAGATATTTGCACAAAAATTTAAACATTTGTAATGAAAGTATTCTCCAAAAGTAGTACCTAATTATAGAGGGTGTGCTGATAAACCTTAACAGTGTACTCTAAGAAGATGCCCGTACATTCCCTAGACTGGGTTATATCCACTTTATTTATATGTATTCCCCCATCCGGCATTATCTTGGAATTATCCGTTTATGTCTGTCTCCCTATTACAACCCTTGCTCTATGGAAAATACTCTTATCTAATTTTATGCGCCTAGTTCAGGAACAAGGGCTTTAAACAAAGCTATTTATCTGAACTGAACAACTTAATGATGAAATTACTATGAATCCCATCATCTGTAACTGTTTTGCTGGTGCCCTATAACAGGTTAGAATTTGGTTCAGAGTTCTTATGTTTTGTTTGGGGAGCGTATTCTTGACCTATTTCTAGGAGTATTTCACCTGACCTGGCTATTTCAGAATTCTGCTATGGGACTGGGTTCCAGGTGCTCACATCTTGCCTCACCCAGTGGTATGTTTCATCCCTGAGGGTAGGCAGCTGTGTTAGCTTTGCATTCTGTGCCCTCTTCCAGAAATAACTATACTAGTGCTGGACTGTGAGATCCTAGGCCTAGGGCAAAAGCCATGGAAGGAAGGTTTCTATGGTTCAGACTGATGTGGCCACAAAGCAGGGAGCTCAGTAAACTTTTTGTAGTTTCCATTGAGTGCAGCACCCTTTGTGCCTTTGTGCTATGAACAGGGCCAGGCACTGAATCCTCAAAGAAAAAAATCACCTTCAATCATCTTGGCTCATCCTTAAAGTATCGATCTGTATTATTCTCTGTGCCAGAAGCTTTCATTCATTTTAAACTCTCACAATCCACCCCCCACCCCTTTTTTCTTCCCACAGTTTGTCATTTGGGAATGATAGGCAATTCCTAATGGGATTATTTATACCAGTGGTCGGCAAACTCATTAGTCAACAGAGCCAAATATCAACAGTACAACGATTGAAATTTCTTTTGAGAGTCAAATTTTTTAAACTTAAACTATATAGGTAGGTACATTGTTATTAACTTAATTGGGGTTCTCCTAAGCTGGCCTTTGCTAAAAAACGTCCTCAATCTGAGGGGGTCGACCTCAGCCAACGTACCCCCACAGGCCGAAACCAACTTCTGCGCATGGGCCACAAGTTTCAATCGTACTGTACGCACTATACGTGGGCGCCCGCACGTGGTATTTTGTGGAAGAGCCACGCTCAAGGCGCCAAAGAGCCGCATGTGGCTCGAGAGCTGCGGTTTGCCAACCACTGGTTTATACCATGGAGTCCCATGGGACCTAAGGTTATAGTAATGTTACTAGTTATTGTCAAAATCCTTTTATTATCAAAAATCGACACATCAAGTGCGTTGAGTGCACTCATCTTAAGTTTAAGGCTCGATGAATTTTTACGTATGTATACATCTTTGTAACTACCACTCAAATCCAGACCCGGAGCTTTTTAAAACTCTTACTAGATTCCCTTGTGCCCCTTCCATCCCTCCAGAGGTAACCATTATTCTAAACTCTTACACCACTGATAAGTTCTGTAGGAAATTATTCTGGAGAAATGGCATGATTTGGCTCACAATCCCGCGGGCCTGGAAGGGACGCACCCTCGGCGCTCTCCTTTTAAAGGGCATCCGGCGGAGGTTCCAGGGGGTCCGCGGAGTAACGGCTCCGCTCACACGGGCCCGAGCCCGGCCGGCCAGAAGGCGGTCGGGCCTCACGTAGGCAGCGCCGGGGCACGCCACAATAGCCGCCCGCCCGCGGGCTCCCACGCCAGCCTCGCCGCAGCCCCTCCACCATTCGTGCGGGCGCCCTACCCGCGCGATGGGCAGCCAGCCGGGCGTGGCCCTGGGCGCGACCCGCGAGAACGTGAGTGGCCAGGGGAGGCGCTCCGGGGCCCGGGATGTGGGGCGCACGCCCATTGGCTGAACTTTCCCCCGTCCGGCCGCAGAGCCCACCTCCCCGGCCCTCTCTCGGCGCTTCCATTGGTCGTTTGCGTTCTAACCGGCGCCCGCTCCGCCCCCCTCCCTCCCGGATGAAAAAAAGGGTTGGGGGTGGGAGGCCAGAGCGGGGAGGCGGGTGAGCGGTCCTACTGGTAAGGGGGCGCGAGACAGCCAATCAGGCCAAGACGTCGAAGAGTGGCGCCGCGCCAGCCAGTCACATCCCGCGGTCCGGGTCGGGGGGCCGGCTGACGCGAGTGCGGGTCGCAGCCAATGGGCGTGCCGCTACCCGTCCGCTCTTCAGCAGCCGCTCGGGGTGGTGGAAGAGCCAGTGAGGAGAGCGCGACGGCGGCGGAGCCATCGGTGGGCGACGCGGGGGAAAGCGAGGCCCAAGCCTGTGCATCGAGGTGAGAGGCAGGACGCCGGGTGGGAGAAGCCGGGTGCTGGCCCCTCCTCGCCTGGCTCGGGCCGCAGCTGCGGGCGCCGGGAAGGCAGGCCGGGCCCAGTCGGGGGTTACACCCGGCGCCCCGCCCACGTCCTCGCCCCCGACTGGGGGTGCCGGCTTCGGACCGGATGGTCTCCGGTTGGGGCGCGCCGCTGCCCTCCGGAGGGCGGGGACCGCTTGCAGGGATGTAGGGAGGAGCCTGGTTTGCTGCTGCGGAGCCTGGGGGCGCCTCCCGGGGTGGGGAGGCCGGGAAGAGGCGGTGAAGGCGGGGCGGGGTAGCTAACGGAGGAGCGGGCTGGTGTGCACCAGAAGCCCGTGATTGAAGGATTCCAGGTCTGGGGAGGAAGAAAGTGATGGGAAAAGGTTGATGCTCAGAAAAGGGTGTCGGAGGAGACGGCGCGGAGCGGTGCAGTGTGGTTGGCCTCTGGTAAGTAGGCATGGGTAGAGGGTGGGGGAGTCAGCTGGGAGTGCAGGGAGGGCAGGCTTGGATTTTGAAGGTTAAGCGATGTGGACTGTTGGGGACACGTGGATCTGGAGTCAGAGGCACCTACTGAAACCGGAAGGTGACTGAGAGGAGAAGGGTTTTTTTTTTTTTTAATTTTTTATCTTTTTAGGTGAGATGTCGATAGAGGCTCCTTAACTAGAGAGCGCTAGGTGGCCAGTTAGGGGAAAGTATACGAGGGGCAAACAAGGTAGGTTTATGCGTAGTAACTGAAGGGTGTGGGCCTTTTGAGTGAGTAATAAATAATAACTCGGTTTTGGCAGCGACGGGAGAGCCAGATGTCTCAGGAAGGAGTCAGTCCGCCAAGTTCATAGGTTCATTCGCTGCGCTGCATCGAGGCCTAAACGTCCAGACTTGACAACTCTCGCTGCTGAGGCTGATCCATCATCCTCCCCTCAGCTCATCTGACTTGCTTTGCTTCAGCAGCGCACTCTCAGAATTAATGGCACAAGTGTTTGCTTTTGCTTGGATGGCAGTGAAGAATCGCTTGATTCTTTACATGGAAAAAAAAAAAAAGTATGCGCATTGTCAGAAGATAACTCTTAGAAAATCTGCCCTGTAGGGGAATTACTCAACTATCTTGCTGGGCATGAGTAATATTAACATAAAAATGATGCAGGAGTTGTTACGGTAACACAAGTGAGAGTTAACATGTAAGTACAATCCTGCTGTGCTACAGCATCAGCTATTTTGATGTAGTAGAATTTGGTTATGTATCATGCTTGCTGGGAAAATTTTCAGCCTTGGGAAGATTTATAGCTAACTAGGTTCAAAGTTCCTTTCGTTTAAGAGGAAAAGACAGACATGGTACATGTGTATCACCGTTTCAAGCTTTTGGATTTTTTATTTGTGGGGTGAGGGCAGGGGTTGGGGTCAGAGAAGAGGTAGTAGAAAAGAAAGAGTGGCCCGCTACCCAATTTCCAGTGGCATTAAGTGGGAGGAGGCGGTAGGCACTGAGGTATAATTTCTGCTTGAGGATACCACAAAAAGAATGTGAAGAGTTCAGCACTTTTGACAAACATAAAATAGTATAGGGTCAAGGACAGAAACCAAAGAGGGCATTCATTGTATGTGTAGGGTGCTTCCTTATTCAGGGGTGGGCAAACTTTTTGTCTCGAGGGCCACAATGGGTTCTTAAACTGGACCGGAGGGCTGGAACAAAAGCATGGATGGAGTGTTTGTGTGAACTAATATAAATTCAAAGTAAACATCATTACATAAAAGGGTACGGTCTTTTTTTTTTTTTTTAGTTTTATTCATTTCAAACGGGCCGTAGTTTGCCCACGGCTGAACTAGATCAACAAAGCATTATAGCTAATGAGCCATTCTTTGGGATGTAGAAATAATTTTGTGGAAGTAATTTCTTGGTAATGCTACTCATTGATCACATTATACTCTAAGTATAACAGAATACCCACGTGCTCACAGGTGCTGAGGCGACTCAGAGCAGAGAAGGAATCTGAGTGGTGTGAAGTTATATTTACTCAGGGAAAGTTTCTGGGAAGAGGTGAGTTTTGAACCATCCTTGGAATTAGGAGTTGGGATTTGGGTTATTGGAGGACATGAGGATTATAATGAGTGACAAATGAAATGGCTTTAAAGGAGGATTGAAGGTTTGAATAAAGATTTAAGGGTGTGGACTTCAACTAAGTTTGTTGTAGCTTAGTTGATAAATGATGATTCTGTATTATGATAAGAGAAGAATTAGAATAGTTGATGATTGGAGATAGGTAGTAAAGGAAAGATCATAAAAGTATTTTTTGATAGTTATAAGAGAATATGGTGAAAGTAAGTTGGGTTATTGAGAGGTAGACTTGGTGTTCAACTATGTATAATAAACATTTTTGTGTCTTTTACTAGATTATGTTGATAATGGTAGTATAATTTGTTGGATTCTACTTTGTGCCAGCCACTGTTTTGAGCTTTCTGAGCATCATCTTTCTTTGATTATCCCTATTTTATAGATGAGGGAACTGAGATTCAGAAAGATTTAATTTGCCCAAGATCACACAGCTAATAAGGTCAGGATTGGTGTAGCCAGTCAATAAACATTAATTGAGCATTTGTTTCATGTCAGGCACTGTATTAAGTGCTGGAGATTCAAAGTTGATAGCAAATCCAAAGGTCAGGTCTGAGCTATTTTTTTTTTAGAGATTGTCATGAGTTAACAGAAGAGAGCCAGGGAAGAAAGAGAAAAAGATTAGTTGGAAGGACTTTTGTAGACACTGAGCAATATACTGTTTAGGGAAACTTAGAATTTTAAGAAAGAGGAAGTGGTCAGCAGCAAACTATATAGCTGAGAGACTCAGAAGAACAAAGATTGAAAAGAAACTATTGAGTTAGGTAAGGGGAAAAAGTATTGTGAATTTAGTCTCAAGAAAGCCAGAATGAAGATATTAAAATACAGGCCAATAGTTAATCATGTTTAATGGCAAATGCTCTATACAAATGTAAAATTTGGTATGATCACAGTTATGGTCAAATTCATAGAAAAGATGTTGGCATGTCTCTTTGTAATATTTTAATCTTTGGCTGATAAGATTGTGGGTGGTTTAAAAATGCTTGTACTTTTAGTATTTTTTCAAATAAAAAATGAGCATTATTTTTGTAATTAGTGGGGGCAAATTATTCAACTGAAATAGGGACTGTGTTTGTGGGCTAATGCTAATCTGAATTGTGTTTGGGATCAGAGAAAAAGATGGCCTTTACTTCAGTGCCTACTGCATATGAGCCACTTTGGTAGGCACATTCCCATCATAGAATGTCTGGGTTGTTACCAGTGTGAACATCCTGAAACTACATGTTGAAAGATAGCACGTGCTTAATCTGAGGGATCAAGTTGACTAAAGCACCTTGAATCATGAAGATAGGGTTTTGACTCTCCTGAACATTGTTTTCTTTGCATTTAATAAATGAATTAAAGGTTAAAAAGAAAACAAACCACTAGTACAGATGAGTTATTTCAACTTTGTCTTTTGGCCTTTTATTCTTTCCTCTTCCCACACGTTGGTTCTGTAGTTCCTCTCTTCAGTGGGTTTGTAATGGGCTTAGAGTCCCAGTTCAGTAAAACAATATGAAAGTGCTGAATTTGCATAAAACTGAAACACTTAAAATTTGTCATTGTTTTCTGTTCCCACTTTGAAGAAGAGACTGATTTCAAGAAAGTAAGCTTTTCTCATCAAATTTCTCCAAAGGAGACTAGTAGGATTTGCTCTAGGATCCAGTCAGATTTATTCCAATCTCTAAAGGAGAAAGAGAGGAATTTTGTAAGTCAAGAATAGGTTGTAGTTTTTAAAAAAATACATATTTTTATTGATTTCTGAGAGGAAGGGATAGGGATATAGAAACATCAATGATGAGAGAGAATCATGGATTGGCTGCCTCCTGCACACCCCCTACCCGGGGATTGAACCTGCAACTCGAATGCCCTGACCCAGAATCCAGCCGTGACCTCCTGGTTTGTAGGTCTGTGCTCAACCACTGAGCCACACCGGCTGGGCTAAGTTCTAGTTTTTAAATTTCATTTAGCCTATAGGGATTGTGGGAGAAAACAGTATTTCATCTAGGTACTGTAGTTCTTTTTCTTAAATTATCACGTTTAATTTTCATATAGTTCTCTAAGGTGGCTATCCCATTTTTCAGATGAAGAGAATGGGGCTCAGAGTAGTAATTTTCCAAAGGTTGAAAAGATAAGTGACAGAGCTGAGAGTCAAACCTTGCTTTGTCAAAAAACTCCGGAACTCACGCATGTGAGACAGTGGCAAGAGGAACTTGTTTACTTGAATACCTGCAATTGAAGGGAATGGCACATAGCCTTAGGTGTTTAGTAACTATTTGTTACCCTTAGAAGGGATTCTTACTCTGTGTGTTTGTGCTTTGTGACAGTGGCTCTTAAATGATAGTAATTTTTGTGTCTTATTGAGTGTATTATATTACATTTAGAGGTGTGCTCACATTTTAGTATTTTTTGAAATGAAGATGTATTTACAGTGCTATATTTATTTTAAGATGTTTATGAAATGGATACTATGTCTTAAAATTTAATGTGTCTCAGAATTGAGGTAGTGTGGTATATGCATATAGTCTTCATGTATAACTGTCTTAGTATTTTGTTGTGTGCAATTTCTTCCCAACCTCCTCTCTTTACTTAACCAATTACTTTTTTTTTTCAGTATGGCACAATATAGAACTGAAGTATATATTAATAATAAAATAGTCATTCTCTTTAGCTAGTGAATATTATAGTGTAGAAAAATCCTGTGATGTAGAAAATTTACATTGCACTGTGAATCAGCAGATCTGAGTTTTAATTTTGGTTTTGCTAGTAACTTGATTTATGACTTGAGGCAAGTCACTTCCCCTCTCTGAACTTTAGTTTCCTCATCTGTAAATTGGAGTGGGGTGGGGAACTTTCAGACCTGTCTGTCTTAAACAAACTGTGTGCCCTCTTACTTTTTTTAATCCTCACCCCGAGGATATTTTTCCAATGATTTTTAGAGAGAGTGGATAAGAGAGGGAAAGACTGAGAGAAATATCAATGTGAGAGAAACACATCGATGGGTTGCCTTCTGCACAAGCCCTGACCAGGGCCCGGGCTGGGGAGGAGCCTGCAACCGAGTTTCATGCCCTTTACCAGCATCGAACGTGTAACCCTCAGTCTGCAGGCCGAGGCTCTATTATCCACTGAGCCAAACTGGCTAGGGCTGCCCTCTTTCTAATAAAAAATGTGGGTGCTATAAATCCCTTTCTTAAAAACTGTATTTATTGCTTTTGACTATTTCTTCTTTCTCTTCATCTCCCTGTCTTCCTTCCTGCCCATTTTCCCCCATGGATCTTTGAGGGTACTGTTAGATTTTTAACTTATTAGTGAGGGTGAGTTATTTTTGATACCCTGCATTTACCAGGACAGGATATCTGAGAAAATAGGTGCCTATTAAATAGTTAATGAATGAATAAATGTATTTTATCTGAATTAATAAGAGAATTATTTAAATAGAATACCATCTGAAAGCTTTTGAACTTTTATTGAAAGATAATTCTGCCTAAAGAATGAAATGTGAGACATAGAACCATGAAACAGACTGTGGAATCTCAGCGGGAAGGCAGGTGCCGGGGAGGGGTGGTGGGAAGAGATCAATTAAAGAACTTGTATGCATATATGCATACTCTGTGGACACAGACAATAGGGTGGTGAAGGCCAGGGGTAGGGGCTGGCTAGAAGGGGTCAATGGGGGAAAAAAGGAGACATAAGTAATACTTTCAACAATAAAGATTAAAATAAAGAGAATGAAATGTGTTTTGTAAAGTAAATTTATCTGCTTTCTATTGGTCAGGTGCACACAGAAGAAAACTACTGGGCCTGTCTGTAAGAAGCTCTCTCTTCTAGTAGAAGAGGCAGACTTTTAAAAACTTTGTATTATGGGAAATTGCCAACATAAAAATACAATAATATGCATATCAGTAACCTTAACAATTTTCAGCTTGTGGTCAATCTTGTTTTATCTGTACCTCCATCCACTTCCCCATTATTTTATTTTGAAGCAAATCCCTAGACATTTTTACCAGTGATTACCAGATACTATGATAAGTGTGACAATAAATGTGCTAATAAAGTGAAGTGGAATTTTTAAAAAAGTATATTTTATTAATTATTTTTTAAAATATATTTTATTGATTTCTACAGAGAGGAAGGGAGAGGGATAGAGAGTTAGAAACATGGATCAGCTGCCTCCTGCACACTCCCTACTGGGGATGTACCCGCAACCAAGGTACATGCCATTGACCAGAATCAAACGTGGGACCCTTCAGTCTGCAGGCCGACGCTTTGTTCACTGAGCCAAACCAGTTAGGGCTGGAATTTTTTTATATATATCACATGGAGACTATAGATTATATTGTGCTGGGCAAAAGAAATTAGATATAATAATCTGTAGAGCAGGAATAATGTAATTGGGGAGACTGAGTGTGCATATATAAAATAGAATGTAGTGAGATCATATGTCAAAATTGGTTATAGAGATTCTAAGTGGGAAATGACATTATTTCTGAATCAAAGTAGGATTTAGACAGGGATAAAGAACATTAAGTGGAGGAGGTGAGGGTGATCACATGGAGAAAACAAGTAGAAAAATGTAATATTTTTTTTTTAGAATATGTTTTATATAAATCTGTACCTCTCTATATCTTTTAGACCCCTGTAAGATGTTATTGACATACTGTAGATCTTACATCAATACTTGAAAGAAGCCAATTGCTTTATTACAAATTATGACACACTACTTTGTGAATGTCCATGGTGAATTATTTGACACATTCCATTAAAAAGCCTTCTGAATATCTTAGTACCACATGTATTAATGGATCCATTTTGTCTAGAATATTTGTGTGTGTGTGAGTGTGTGATCAGCTTTGAAGTATGTCATTTTGAGGTTTTAAATAGTGGCTGGTGTGTGTGTGTGTTTAAATGTTAACCATTTGACAGTTTTAGAATTACTTTGAAATATCTAGTTTACCTATTTTATGGAATTCTTACTAGTCACATGAGCAATCCTTGAATTTAAGGAATCTTACCATTATATCTTATTATTTGGGAGTATTGTCTTAAATATTTAGAAATATTAATTGGAAATAAAATATTTTTAAAAATATATTTTTATTTCATAGAGGAAAGGAGAGGGAGAGAGAAAGATAGAAACATCAATGATGAGAGAGAACCATTGATTGGCGGTCTCCTGCATGCCCCCTACAGGGGATCAAGCCCACAACCTGGGCATGTGCCCTTGACCAGAATCAAACCTGGGACCCTTCAATTTGCAGGCCGGTGCTCTATCCACTGAGCCAAACTGGCTAAGGCTGGAAATAAAATCTTAAAATATATTCATAATGCAGAGATTTGTAGTCAAAGGTCATGAACCTGTTTGAGTATCTCCTTAAAGCTTTGTGCTATCTCCTCAGAAAATATACATTTAGTTTTTCATATAATTTCAGGGGGTTAATAAGACTCTCAGAACCTACTTAAATATCCTTGGGGGCCTAGGGATTCTGGTTTAATAAGCCATTCTTTAATGTATAGGCAGAAAGCCTACTGTTAAAATTCAACTCAAATTTATTTCTGTGTACTGCTCACCTTTTACAAGCAGTCTTTTTTTTATTATTAAGTGATAAAATTATAAAGCTCATTATGCAAATGTTAATTTTAAAAAATACACCACTAAATTGGATTCTTGGGTGAAAGCAAGCTATAGCTGGTTTAATAAGTTTGTAGGAATGGTTTTACCAAAGATTTTGGAATAAGTGTATGGTACTTTTTATAATGGCTGCTCTTTATTCTGAATTAACAGGAAGTAGAATATATGATATAAGAATGAATAAATGTATAAATACCATTTTTTTCAGAGACAAAAACATTTCTTTGACTTATCCTGCCCCTTACATAGTTAAGATTTGTGGAGGAAAGAATCTATTAAAGTATTTTGAGGTTTACATTTGTGTTAAAATAACTCCTTGGTGTGATACAGGGGTTTAGAGACATATTTTGGCTGATGAAGGATTGATTCTCAGTGGAGTCCAGAGATCTTAACATCCATCTAATTTCAAGGATGGTCCTAAATAAGTTTCTTAGAAATATGTTGTTTTAAAAACTTGTGGATTGTACCTATAAAATGAAGTCAAAATAATGGTTTTTACCATATGGAGAATCCTCAGGAGATAGGAACAGGTGAATTAGCTGCTATTGGGACATTTGACTCTGCAGAGCAGTACATTGATTGAAGATCAGTGAGTATTAGATGTATTGCTTTAAAGTGATAACCCTTGTGATGTATTAGAGTTAATAATTCACTGAGTATCTAATGTACTATTAGGCAACAACTTATTTTAATACGCAGTAGTAGATATATAGACTTTGAGAGCTTAACCATCAGTGATTTGGCCTCCCCTTCAATGAATTTTACCAATGATCAGAGCAGTTAATTGACATGTCCAAGGTTAGGTGGTTAGTGGCAGTCCCGTTAGTGTAGTTATTCATTACCCTACTGATTTTTTTAAGTCTGTTGTGCTTATATATTTTGGCTGTCTTTTCCTTTTGGATCTCAGTTTCTGGAGAAGGAAGTATCTTAACACTAGGGTTTTTAGCATTATGACTTTGATTCTCAATTGATAAATTGATGAATTCCTTGAAGTTTTATACTGTAATGCTTTTACTTTGCTATGCATGTTCTTATCTTTAGCGGGGTATGCTTCTTAGGAGCTTGAGTCATTTTCACAGCTGGAAACAGATACTAAGAATTCAAAAAGTCGCCCTGGCTGCTTTGGCTTCGTGGATAGAGCTTTATTTAGCCTGAGGACTGAAGGGTCCCGGGTTCGATTTTGGTCAAGGGCACATGCCAGGGTTGTGGGCTTGATCCCCCAGTAGGGGGTGTGCAGAAGGCAGCACATCAGTGATTCTCATCATTGATGTTTCTAGCTCTTTCTCCTCCCTCTCTGAAATATATATATATATTCTAAAAAGTCACCAGTTTCCTCAGGTTTTCTATACCTTTCTGGGCTGGTGATCCCTGCCTGACAGCATTTAGTTGAAAGCTGTTATGTGAACCTGCAGAGTTTTAAAGGTAAGCCAGAAAATGATTTTTGAAAAGAGGGTTTGCTAAGAGATTTAGTCATTTTAAGACATTTCTTGGAAGCTTCTTACTCAGAACTAGAGACATCCAAGTTCAGGGAAGTTATTACTTTCACGAAAGGCTCTGATTCCAAGTCCTAATGTCACATTTGGTTGGTATAGACCTGGTGGCCAGGGAGAAGACCTGTCCCTATAATTAGTGACCCTGTAGTCAGGGTGAGGACTCTTAGAACAGTGACTCTCAAGCTTTTTTAATCCTGACCCCTTATCTGGGTCATTCTTTACCTCAATAATTCCCACTTTTTAGTGGGATAATAACAACTAATTGTCAAAGTGCAAGCATTTTGGGGAAAGAGGGATTTTCTTTAGCAGTTAGGAATATGGATGATTGCTCATTGAATCACAAAAAATATACTACTTGTCTTAAAGCCTAGACTAGTTAGAAAAATGTAGGCCCAAAATATTAGTAATACAAATATATAATACATTCTGAAGTTTGACTAAAACAACTAAAGCCAAAATGACAATAATGAAGTTCAATTAATGGTAATTTTTAATTGAAAAGTAAGAACAATGATAATTGAAAACCATGATCTGCCAAAGACAACACAACTTCACTGGCAGTGAGTGTCCCTTTAGAAAATTAAAGAATTCAAGGCAGTGCTCTTGGTCTCCCAGATCTTTCTCGCTTCAACCGTGTTTGGGTGGAACAGACCCAGGGATGTCCCTTCTTCCAGCCTCTGACCATCCTCCAACCTCTTTTCCAGTCACCACCTTCCGAACCACCTCAGCCATCCTCAGCCTTTGAGACCAGCCAACACTGTTTTTTTGTTGTTCTTGTTTTTAACCTTAGCTCCTTTTACTGAACAACCATGAGCTCCCAGATTCGTCAGAATTATTCCACCGAGGTGGAGGCTGAGGTCAACCGCCTGGCCAACCTGCACCTGCAGGCCTCCTATACTTACCTCTCTCTGGGCTTCTATTTCAACCGTGATGATGTGGCTTCCCAGGGTGTGGGCCACTTCTTCCGAGTGTTGGAGGAGAAGAAGTTCAAGGGCGCTGAGCTTCTTTTTAAGATGCAAAACCAGCGAGGTGGCCGCATTGTTCTCCATGATGTGAAGAAGCCTTCCCACCATGAGTGGGGCAAAACTCAGGACGCCATGGAAGCTGCCCTGGCCTTGGAGAAGAACCTGAACCAGGCCCTTTTGAAGCTGCATGCCCTGGGTTCTGCCCATGAAGACCCTCATCTCTCTAACTTCCTGGAGAAACACTTCCTAGATGAGGAGGTGAAACTCATCAAGAAGATGGGCGACCAGCTGACTAACCTCCGCAGACTGGCCAGCTCCCAGGCTGGGCTGGACAGCCCCCAGGCTGGGCTGGGCGAGTATCTCTTTGAAAGGCTCACCCTCAAGCACCACTCGAAGCCTTTGGAACCCAGAGGCCTTTGAGAGGCCCCTCTGCATTCCCCTGGTGTCTGGCTTTTACCTGAGCCTCTCCCTGAAACCACTAGCCATTCTTTTAACCACCCTGAAGCCCTCTCCCATGCATTGGACCAAATGGAAACAATAAAAAGCTTTTTGCATCAAAGAAAACGAAAAAAGAAAAATAATTTAATTTTTTGGCCCTGGCCAGGTAGCTCAGTTGGTTAGAGCATCCTTCCAATATGTGAACATTGAGTGTTGGATCCCTGGTCAAGGCACATACAAGAAACAACCAGTGAATGCGTACATAGATGGGACAACAAATCAATGCTTCTCTCTTTCTCTCCCTTCTTCTCTAAAATCAATCAATAAATAGCCCTAGCCGCTTTGGCTCAGTGGATAAAGTGTTGGCCTGCGGACCAAAGGGCCCTGGGTTCCATTCTGGTCAAGGGCATGTGCCTTGGTTGCAGGCTCTTCCCTGGTCCAGGCCCTGGTCGGGTCTCCTGCAGGAGTCAACCAGTGATATGTTTCTTTCACGTTGATGTTTCTTTCTATTTTTCCCTCTCTCTTCCACTCTCCCTAAAAATCAATGGAAAAATATCCTTGGGTGAGGATTAAAGCCAATCAATAAATAAATAAAAAATAAAAAATGTAAAAGAATTCAAGCTTTGAGTGTGCATATGTGGTGTAGGAGCTTTGTAGTATTATGGCTGCAGCAAACAGTTATTAATTGTATGCAAATTAAAATCTTTGGTATATCAGCATGTTCATTTTTGTAACTCTTAATATCTGACTTAAGTCTGTTTATAAGGAGCCTTATGGATCAAAGGAAGGTCATGTTTTTTAAATAATGTGTAGTCCCTGGGTAGTCTGGCCCATTTTTGGGTCATTACCTTAGAAGGTAATCCAATGTATTTTGGAATACTATTTCTGAAATGCATTTCACTTTTCTGAGTCTGAAAGTATTAGGATAAAAATTTTATTTCTTAGCATGAAAATATTTTTATTATGGTAAGGAGAGATTATAGTACAATAGTTTGTCTAAAAAAGAATCATGTGTGACTTATGAAATTACTTTTGAAAAATTAGTGTCCCCTAACATGGCATTGATTCCATGTTTTGCCAGCAAAGGGACAGTTTATTACAAAACTCTGTGTAACAAGAGCACAGCCTTTCTTCGGTAGGCTTCAAAGTAGAGAAGTTACCCTAGTGGTACAGGCCTTGAGGACAGAAACATACACGAAGGAAAATGGATATTGCTGAAAAATTTGCTTTCTTGTTAGCAGATCATTTTAATGCTATAGAATTGACATTTTCTCACTAATGGAGTAGAACTTGACTTCTTAAGATGTCTTTGCATTTGATTTTTACATCACTCAGGAATTCTGAGTGTATATGTAATATTTTTCAGAATAATGAGGCCTTAGAGGCATTTTTAACTCTTGCAAAAGTGCCATTCTTAGGGACCAACATCAGTGTACAAAATACTTGTGTAGTGCCATAAGAACCTATTGAGATTACTTATTACCAAGAAGTACCTTCGACATTGAGGAAAATACGGTACAGAGAGTTAAGTACTGGTATCAGGGTCTGTGTAGGCAAACAGAGCGGCCATTATATCTATTTCAATGAGGGCTAACAACAGGGTTGGACACAAGCATCTTTTATTGAAAAAGAAATGTTAACCAAGATGCTACAGCTATTCTTTTGTTTGTAAAAAAAAAAAAAAAATGCCTTATAAGCCTTAATTTAAAAAAAGGAACCCATTATTATTATTAGCAAACTACAGTAAATAGTTTGTACATTTTGAGTTTGCATTTTGCCCCTTTATTTGCTGCTTACACTTTACTTTCAGAGGATGTTTTCTTTTATGTTGCATCTTAATCAAAACACTAAAGATTCTGGAGTTATTAGAACCAATAAACAAATAGTTCCCAATATGCCTCCAGATGGGAGTCTATCACAGATCTTAAAAGAAAGTATATACTTACTTACAAGGTGAGACCTCTTCATAGTCTAACTAAAATGAGTTGGTTTTCTTCTGTCTAGAAGTGTGTTAACTCCAAGTGGTAACTTACTGGTTACAAGCTCATAATTACATGAACATGGGATGATGACAGTTTTTATTAAGTAAATGAGGTTATTTGGTAGCAAAACATTTCCAACTGTGAGACTCATAGGACCATATTTTTTTTTTAAAGGCACTTGGGGCGACTAAAAAATGTAGTCAGGAACAACTCATTCCCTAGCCCCATGAAGTAGGTATAACATGGATTAAATGGTGGACAGTCTCAAGAGTAACAAGCAGTTACTTCACCATGCCCTTAGTGGCAGATTATATTTTCTAAAGATGGTTGTAACAGTATCTCCCATCTCAGGGTGACTTTCACTCTTCTCTTACTCTGAGGTGGGGTTTATGTCTCCTCTTGAGTTTGGGTGGTCTTTTGAATCATTTGTAACCAATAGAACAAGGCAGAAGTTATACTGTGGGACTTTCAAAACAGGGTCAGAAAGTAAAAGACTTGAATAGCTTCTACCTAGCTCACTAGAATATTGGTCTTGAAACACTTAGCAGCTTTGTAAGCAGTCTAGCCTGAGATCCTCATAGGGAAACACAAAAACTACCTCATGTAGAGAAATCATCCCAAGAGGATCTGGGCAAACTACGGCCCACGGGCCGAATCCGGCCCGTTTGAAATGAATAAAACTAAAAAAAAAAAAAAAAGACCGTACCCTTTTATGTAATGATGTTTACTTTGAATTTATATTAGTTCACACAAACACTCCATCCATGCTTTTGTTCCGGCCCTCCGGTCCAGTTTAAGAACCCATTGTGGCCCTCGAGTCAAAAAGTTTGCCCACCCCTGATCTAGGATCAGCTAGAACTGCTTAGTCAAGCCCTTCCCAAATTCTAATGCACAGATATTTTGAGGAAGAAAAATGATTGTTATTTTAAGACACTGAGTTTTAGAGTGATTTTGGTATATAGTAGTAGATAATCAGAACACTTCATTTTCTGAATCTGTTACTGTGTACTGAGATTTGACAGTATACAGGTGTGCAGTTAGGAATACACCCCAATGATTTGTTCTGGAATCTGAACATAACCTTATTTTGATTTTCTACCTTTTTATATAAACTTTTCTCTACCATTCTTTTCTATACCCATTTGGAAAAGCCATTCCATCTTACGTCTTTAGTAAGAGGGCTTTTTGGTAACTGAAACTCTGTCATGTGTATTTACTGTGTCATGAGAGCATATGCATCATCTTTAGAAGGCCTTTTGCTCTGTGCCTTCCTTTTAGTTACTAGGATATTTGGCCTTCTGATAGTTCCCTAGGGTTGCTGTAACAAAGTGGGTAGCTAAAAACAACAAATTTATTGTTCCACAGTTTTGGAGGCTAGAAGTAAAAAATCGATGCTCCCTTTGAAACCTGTAAGGGAATCATTCCTTGCCTCTTCCTACCTTTTTTTGTTGGTAAATTTGGCATTCCTTGGCCTGTAGCTGTATAACTCCCAATTTCTGCCTAAAACATGTGCTTTTGCTGTCACATGAAATTCTCCCTGTGCATTTCTGTGTCTTCACATGGCCCATTTATAAGGACACCTACTCTAGTCCTTATAAATGGGCCATGTGAAGACACAGAAATGTGTCTAGTGTGACACCTACTCTAGTGTGACATCATTTACCTTAACTAATTACATCTTCAAAGCTCCTATTTCTAAATAAAGTCCCATTCTGAGGTATTAGGGTTTAGTATTTCAATATATCTTTTTAGGGGGAACACAGTTCAATCCAAAACAGGCCTCAAGGGAGAGTGTATAATTATGTTTTAACCATTTACACATTTTTACTCCATATTAGATGTGAATGGGGTTTTTAATTAGTGACCATGAGGCTCTGTTCTCTTCATGTTAAGTCTCCCTTTGCTCCAGTGTGCATAAATAATACACATAAAATTTGATAGTAATTTTAAACTGTTTAGGCCAGCCGTGGGCAAACTACGGCCCGTGGGCCGGGTCCGGCCCGTTTGAAATGAATAAAACTAAAAAAAAAAAAAGACCGTACCCTTTTATGTAATGATGTTTACTTTGAATTTATATTAGTTCACACAAACACTCCATCCATGCTTTTGTTCCAGCCCTCCGGTCCAGTTTAAGAACCCATTGTGGCCCTCGAGTCAAAAAGTTTGCCCACCCCTGGTTTAGGCTCATTGACCCCTTTGAGAATCTGATAAAAGCAGTGGATTCTTCCTCTAGAAAAAGATAGTGAGGTATGCATTGTGTGCACATTTGTACACACACATATAAATACATGCAAACACAATAATGTTTTGGATGAAACTTTAACATGTTCCTGGACACACACCCTATTTGTTCATGAACTTCTGGATTAGACAGTTATTAATTTCCATTGATTAGAGATTCCTAATCCCCATTTCCCTTTTAGTGGAAAAATATATGGGGGAAGGTGGGAGAGTGAGGAAGCATAGGTATATGTATATAGAATTCCTTCATGGTCAATGCAGTTTTTTGGGGAATTTTCATATTTATTTGCTATTTACCATGTGTCTATATTTCCACCCATATCTCATATCTCATCTTTGTAAATATAAATTTACAGTTTATAAAATTGTAAATAACATACACGCCTGTAGAGAAGAGTAATCTAGGTTCTTTTAGACTTGTATTCAGTATATAAACAGACCTTTATATCTTGCCAGAGTGTTGAGTTAGCTTTTGACCTCTTTAAATTCTGTGGGGGTTTTTTTAAATTACTGTATCAAGATTTTTTTTAATAGGGTAGTGGTCTAGGTTTTTTGAGTTTGTGACAGGATTATATTCTGTGCTCTTCTTGATTTGTAACTTTTTCTCCAAAATAATATTGTCCAAGCCTCACCCCTGAACATCTTATCTTAATGGGCTTTCCTTTGAAAACACAGATTTTTTTTTATACACCTTGAAAAGGCTACAGGTCATGTCTCCTCCATTTTGCGTCTAGTCTGTGGCATATCCATATTTCTGAATCCTGGCATTCACAAATGTTGGTTCATTTTTGAAGCTATTATATCAAACAAGTATTTACTGTTCATTTTACAATGATATACACAGTAACTCTAGTAATACTGAAATCATAGCCAATAAATTTTTAGACTGTACTGGTTTCCTATTGATGCCTTTCTCATTTGTAGTTCATTTTCCAAATATGGAATATTGCAAGTCGTTATTTAGAAAAGGGTTGGCATATTATATCCTGCAAATTGTCTTTCTGTTCTTCTGAATAAAGTTTTATTGAAATACAGCCATACTCATTTGATTACTTTTTGTCCATGGCTGATTTTGTGCCTCAAATGTCAGAACTGAGTAGTTGTTACTAAGATTGTATGGGCCACAAAGCTGAATACTTACTACCTTGACCCTTCACAAAAATTTTTGCCAACTTTTGGTTTAGGAGATTTTGGAATTATTTTCTTTTAAGGATATTTGAAGTTTTTTTTTTTTCCCTCTTTGACTTTTCAGTAATGGAATCCAAGGAATATTAAAAGACCATTTAGCTCAGCTATCTATTTGCTGCTTGAATTTCCTTCAGATTTGCCAAGTGGTTCTCCAGCTTAGAAGTGTAGGACAGTGAGACAAAACAGCATTAGATGTGGCTGTGTTAAACGAGGAAGAATTGCTCCTGATTGGGAATCAATCAGTGACTCCCAATGAAAAGCTAGATGAAATATCTTATTCTTGTCCATTTGCCCTTCCCACTCTCTCCATTGGTAGGTTTTGACTTTGTGTACATGGTGAAGACACAGAATAACCTGTCTTTGTAAAAATATATATGTTTTTATTGATTTTAGGGAGAGAGAGAGAGAAACATCGATGTACCCCAAATGGGGACTGGACCGAAACCTGGGCCCTGATTGGGAATTGGTACACACACAACCAACTGAGCCACACTGGCCAGGGCAGGAACCTGTTTTTCATAGGAAGACTACAAAATGGACCAATAGCTGTAGGTGGTGGAAATTTTGTAGCAGCTAAAACGGGCCCAAGAGTCCTTACAAATGCCATTTTCAGGTTTTACTGTTTGTATTCAATGTATATTGGTACAGAAAGAAACATATAGGTAGAGCAAGTCTATATTTCACTACAAAATTGTATTTGGTAGTTGTATGTACTTGACTGCTTAGTGAACATGTTGAACACAGGGGATCTCTAAGGAGGGGCATCTGATCTCAAGATCAATGTTAGCTTGAAGGGGGATGAATTTCTCATATTCCATTTAGAAAATCAGCCTGTTAGAATTCTGTTCATCAACAGTGTAATAGTTAGGTAATCATCTGGTTTTTAATTTAGTAGATTTTTCATCTAATAAATGGAATGAAAATTTAAGTAACAAAGATTAGCAGAAGATATACCCTTTTTCTTAACACAATGCTAGTATTTTATTTTCACTTTTATTTATTTTTTTAAATTTTTTCCATGTCTTCTTTCTTTATTTATTTTTTAAATATATTTTTATTGATTTCAGAGTGGAAGGGAGAGGAAGAGAGAGAGAGAAACATCAATCATGAGAGTCATTGATTGGCTGTGTCTTGCATGCCCTGTACTGGGGATGGAGTCTGCAACCGGGAATGTGCTCTTGACTGGAATTGAACCTGGGATCCTTCAGTCTGCAGGTTGATGCTCTATCCTCTGAGCCAAACCAGCCAGGACTTATTTTCACTTTTAAAATGATTTGTCAATTTTTTTTTCTAAAAACAGATGAAAATGAGTTTGTAAATTATTAGAAGACAAAAGAAAAGTGCAGACTGGTTCATTGAGGGGGACATTTGTTCTTTTAAATATTTTTTTTTTGGTAGCCTCTGATTTTTCTACTTAATAAAAATAGTGGTTTTTAAAAATGTATACTACATGCACATAGTATATAATTTAAAAATGTGCAAAAGGATATTTAATGAAGAGTAACTGCCTCTTATCTCTGTACCCCAGTCATCCATTTCCCTCTCCATTTTTTTTTTGGTCAAAAATAATCTATGTATTTATTTCTTTTTCTTTTCCATAAAAGGTGGTATTATCAGACATTATTACATCTTGGCTTTAAAATTAACATGAATATTATTCTATAACAATATATGTTAAACCACCTCATTCTTTTTTTTAGAAGCAGAGTATATATACCTTTATAGGAATATGCCAGTTTTGTTTGCTCAATCTCCTATTTGTGGACATTTAGGTTTTCAGTCTTTTGCTATTAATGTTGTAATGAGCACATTATTTTGCACATATGAAAGATTAGCTTCAGGATGAATTTTTAGAAATAGAATTGCAGGGTGAAAACAAAAACAACAACAAAGAATGGCAAGGTCAAAGATAGTGGGGATTTAAAATTTGGTAGGTGTTGTCAGACCCCCCCCCCCCCCCCCCCCCCGCCCCCGCCCCGCCCCCTTCTCCCCGCCCCCGCCCCACACACCTCTGTCTTACCTGCCATACACCATCTCCATACAGGTTGTGCTAATTTGTAGCCCTACTAGCAATATAAGTCTCTAGTCCCTATGTACATTTATCATTTTTTTGGTCTTTGTAAGTCTCATTAAGTGAAAAAATAAATCTTGTACTTTTAATTTGCATTTTTCTGAATGAGTCAGGTTGAGTTTTTTACCAATGATTAAGAGCCATTTGTAGATTTTTTTCTGTTTACTTTCTTTTTTTTTTTAATTAAATCTTTATTGTTCAGATTATTACATTTGTTCCTCTTTTTCCCCCCCATAACTCCCCTCCTCCCAGTTCCCGCCCCACCCTCCCCCCTCACTCCCCACCCACTGTCCTCATCCATAGGTGCACGATTTTTGTCCAGTCTCTTCCCGCATCTCCCACACCCCTTTCCCCTCCAAGAATAGTCAGTCCATTCCCTTTCTATGTCCCTGATTCTATTATAATCACCAGTTCATTCTGTTCATCAGATTATTCACTTGATTTTCAGGTTCACTTGTTGATAGATGTGTATTTGTTGTTCATAATTTGTATCTTTACCTTCTTCTTCTTCCTCTTCTTAAAGGATACCTTTCAGCATTTCATATAATACTAGTTTGGTGATGATGAAGTCCTTTAGCTTTTTCTTATCTGTGAAGCTCTTTATCTGACCTTCAATTCTGAATGATAGCTTTGCTGGATAAAGTAATCTTGGATGTAGGTTCTTGGTATTCATCACTTTGACTATTTCTTGCCACTCCCTTCTGGCCTGCAAAGTTTCTGTTGAGAAATCAGCTGACAGTCGTATGGGTATTTCCTTGTAGGTAACTGAGTTTCTTTCTCTTGCTGTTTTTAAGATTCTCTCTTTATCTTTTGCTCTTGGCATTTTAATTATGATGTGTCTTGGTGTGGTCCTCTTTGGATTCCTTTTGTTTGGGGTTCTCTGCGCTTCTTGGACCTGTAAGTCTATTTCTTTGACCAGGTGGGGGAAGTTTTCTGTCATTATTTCTTCAAATAGGTTTTCAATATCTTGCTCTCTCTCATCTTCTGGCACCCCTATAATTCTGATGTTGGTACGCTTGAAGCTGTCCCAGAGGCTCCTTACACTATCCTCGCATTTTTGGATTCTTTTTTCATTTTGCTTTTCCGGTTGGGTGTTTTTTGCTTCCTCGCATTTCAAATCATTGACTTGATTCTTGCGCTCCTCTGGTCTGCTGTCAGGAGTCTGTATAATATTCTTTATTTCAGTCCGTGTATGCTTAATTTCTAGTTGGTTCCCCAATATAAGATCGAGGGTCTCATTAGTTTTCTTGTAGATCTCATTAAGTTTATTGGCGGCTTCTAAACAGTTCTTGAGAGACCTTAAAAGTGTGGTTCTGAACTCTGTATCTTCCATTGACAATTTTGTCCTGTTTCTTTGTCTCTGCATTTTGTTATGCTTCCTTGGTGCACCCCCTAGTGGTCTTTGTGCGCAGTCTTATAGTTAAACCTTGATTGTTGTAGCTAATACCAGGGAGTGTTTGACCTCCAGGCCAAGTGGCTATGAGAATCAGCTGTGTCTGCAGTGAGAGAACTTCTGTCCTCTAGGGAGGTGCTAATCTAGCCTTTGCCTGAGGCTATCCGGCAAATGCCTGTGTGCAGGGCTTGGGCAGGGGGGGTCGCACAGGATCAACAGGGTGGGCTGGAGAGAGCAGTTATGGCGGCTCTCAGTCCTGTCCCCAGGGGCTCTGCCTCTCTGAGTCCCAGCACCCGCTGCAAAGCTCGGAGAGAAAGCTGCACTCGCTCTGACCAAAGCCAGACAGTCCCGCTTCTCCCGTTTGAGTCAGGGTCCCTAGAGACTCGCCGGTATCTGGAGCTCAGAGTCTGCGACTCCCTCCCGATTGAAAACGCCAACCACGCCCTCCGCTGTCAGCCCGCTCTGCGCACTCCGCACCTCAGAATTTGACTTCAGCACTGCGCCTCCTCTGAGTGTCCGTATGCGTTTCTCTTTCCTCCTAGTTGTAGGACTTCCACTCAGCCAGCGTTCCTGTGGTTCTGGGTGATGTCCGTTCCGTCTTTTAGTTTCACTTTTGAAGTAGTTGTTCAAGGCAGCAAACTCCGGCGTTAACCTATGCCGCCATCTTGGTTCTCCTGTTTACTTTCTATTTATCTTTTGCCAATCTAATTAATTTTTGGTCTTTTTTTATTAGATTACAAATGCTCTTTATATGTTAACAGAATTGGCCCTTTCTCTTTGACATGATATACTTCCTTTTCTGGCCAGTTATAGCATTTTGGAATATTTGCATTTTATATTAGAGACCATAGGTATATAATGTAAAGGTGTGTGTGTGTGTACATGAAAAGTGGAATATTCCTGGTATTTTTTGTTGTTCCTTTTCATTTGTTAAGTAAAGTAGATTATTAAATAGTCTTGGCACTCAGGAAGCTGGGCCTCAGTGGTGAGCTAGCTAATAGTTGACAGTGATCTAATCCTCACCCAAAGATGTGCTTAGAGAGAAGAAGGGGGGAAGAGAGACAGACACACACACACACACACACACACACACACACACACACACACACAGAGACAGACAGACAGACAGACATCTGTCAGTTGCCCTTCACATGCTCCCCAACTGGGGATCGAAGTGGCAACTTTTTGGTGCACAGGACAATGTTCAACCAAGTGAGCCACTCTGGCTGAGCTGTCTAGTAGAATCTTACTAGTGTGTGCTCTATTGAATTATCATCTGTGTTTTATTTTTAATTTTTTAAAAATACATATTTTATTGATTTTTTTTACAGAGAGGAAGGAGAAGGATAGAGAGTTAGAAACATCGATCAGCTGCCTCCTGCACACTCCCTACTGGGGATGTGCCTGTAACCAAGTACATGCCCTTGACCGGAATCGAACCTGGGACCCTTGAGTCCGTAGGCTGACACTCTATCCACTGAGCCAAACTGGCTAGAGATATCATCTGTGTTTTTAATTTGTGTGAACATTAAAGTTAGGGAAATGCTAGTAGAGGGATTCACCTGGCCTAAAAGGCTGTAACCTCTTAAAGAGGGTATTTTTGCAGGGATTGGGGTCTCATGAACTTGGTTCTAAATTAGACTGTTAAACATATTTGAAGTGTGGGTTTTTTGTGCCTGGAGGAACTGGTATGGATATGGCTTTATTTGTCACTAGAATGTTTCATTTCCATAGGGTTCCCGAGGATCCAGAATTTATTAGAGTTTAAACATAATTTCTAAGTAGAGGCTTTAGGTTTAGGGACAGGTCTGGGGAGAGGAAACTGATGAGAGCTAGTCAGATTGTGAGAAGTTCAACCAGGAGGAATAGCATTCAAATCCATGGTCAAGGCTCACTGGGGAAACAGAATATTAAACCAGGACCTGGGGCAGAAACTCAGGATCTTGGTCTAGGCCAGGGGTCCACAAACTTTTTCTGTAAAGGACCAGACAGTAAATACTTTAGACTTTGTGGGCTATAATGTCTCTGTTGTGACTACTCAACTCTGCTGTTGTGGTATAAAAGTGGAAAGGGTTCCTAGACCCAATTCCAAAGTATATGTATGGGCTCCAACAAGCAATACTCAGACAGTAGCAGGGTGTCCAAGAAGTCAACTCAATTCTGACACTATCTACCTGGAAATAGCATCAAATTCCCCAGATGCCCGTCACAAGCTCAGGTTGTTACCTTACTTCTGATTTACGGGCTACACATTTGATGTTCTAATTACCCTTTCATCTTAAGATGCAAATTGTAAGTCTAGATTGTTACTTGTTCTTGTGACTGAATGGCTGTAAATCAGAGATTCCTGCAACCCCCTCCTTGGGTTCAATTAATTTGCTAGAAGGCTCACAGAACTCAAGAAAATCCATTTACTTAATAGTTTACCGATTTATTCCAAAGGATATTCAAGGATACAAATCAACAGCCAGATGAAGAGATACATAAGGTGAGGCCCCGAACAAAGGAGTTTCTGACTTTGTATAGCTTGGGGCACAGTACAAATGGCACATGGAATAGTTCTAGCTCCCCAGTGTAGAAGCTCTCCAAAAGGGGGTGATGAGCTGCCCTTTTGGGTTTTTATTACATAATCATGATTGATTAAGTCATTGGCTAACCTCAAGCCTCTCTCCCCTCCTGGGATTTCAGGGGGTGGGGCTAAAAATTCCAATCCTCTGACCACATGGTTGGTTCCTATTGCAACTAGCCTCCACCCTTGGGTAGGGTCCAATTGTCACCTCATTAGCATACAGGAGATACCTGTTTTGTTTGCTTTCTTGACTTAGGAAATTCCAAAGATTTTAGGGGCTGTGAGCCAGGAATGGGTGGGGTGAATACCAAATAAATATTTTTTATTATAAATTACAATATCACAGGAAGCAACTGGATAATCCCAAGGCTTTGTGTGTCTGTGTAGGAAAGAGCATCTTAAACTTTCTTTGAAGTCTAATGCAGGGAAGTCTAATGCAAGTACAGCTTAACCAGTGGATAATCATGAAGTGAACTCACTCATGTTATCAGAGACAGGTCAAGAAGTAGAAAATATTAGAACTCACTAGTGTTCCACCCTCCTCCCCAGAGGTAACCACTATTGTAACTTCTGACACCTAGATTAATTTGCTTTTCTTTGAAGTTTATGTAAATGGAATCACACTAGATGTATCTTTTTGCATCTGTGTTCTTTGGCTAAAATTTGAGAACTCATTTCTTCATTGCTGTGTAGAATTTTTCTGTAAAGTATGCCATTATTTATCCATTTTATCTTTGATGGATATTTGAATTTTTTCCACTTTCAGGGTGTTACAAATAATACCTCTATGAATTTTCTTGTTCTTCACATCTACCAGTTTTTCAAAATGACTATACCCATTTCCATTGTACTGGTAATGTTAGGAGAGCTCCAGTTTTATACCACCATGTACAAGTTTGAGACCGCTATGGTAGAGGGATTACCTGGGTATATTGTTCTTAATAAAGCTATGCTGAGACTTTAGCATGCCCTTCTTTCAGCTAGTTATTAGGTATCACTCATCAATTGTTTTGTCAACCCTCAGAATTTGGTTTAAGCCTGCTTCTACTGAAGTCATTAATTTCTTTCCAAAAATTAATAAATGGGTATCCCTAGCTGGTTTGGCTCTGTGGATAGAGCATCGACCTGTGTACTGAAGGGTCCCAGGTTTTGATTCCGGTCAAGGGCATATGCCCAGGTTGGGGGCTTGATTTCCCAGTAGGGGGTGTGCAGGAGGCAGCCAATCAATGATTCTCTCTCATCATTGATGTTTCTATCTCTCTCTCCCTTTCCCCTCCTCTCTGAAATCAATAAAAATATATTAAAAAATATATAAAAATAGCCCTAACTGGTTTGGCTCAATGGATAGAGCGTTGGCCTGTGGACTGAAGGGTCCCAGGTTCGATTCCGGTCAAGGGCATGTACCTTGGTTGCGGGCACATCCCCAGTAGGGGGTGTGCAGGAGGCAGCTGATCAGTGTTTCTCTCTCATCGATGTTTCTAACTCTCTATCCCTCTCCCTTCCTCTCTGTAAAAAAATCAATAAAATATATTTGAAATATTTTTTAAAAAATAAAAATTAAAAATGTGTAAATGTGCATGTGAACATACCAATATGTATCCAGAGATAAAATAGCTATTAGTCTATTTTTTTCCTAGTCTAAAAATTATACTCATAAGTAAATGATTCTAGAAGAAAAGGACCATTAAAGATTTTAGACTGAAATATTAAAGATTAGACTGACTACCTAGGGATCAGACAGAATCACTGTCAGAGATATTGAGGGAAGAGGAATAAGGAAATGTAATTATGTGCCCAGTCTTTTATGTGTTGTTAAATTTAGTCCTCATGCAAATGCTCTAAAGTGAAGAGGGCAGGTGGGTGTGCTGACTCTATTTTAGAGAAGAGGAAACTAAAGAACCAAACAAGATAAATGTCTGTTGTGAACAGTGCTGTTACAAATATTCCCATATGTGTCCTTTTTTGAGGATCTGTTTGCAGTTCTTTTGCAAACCTAGGAGTAAAATTGCAGGGTAATACAATTGTGTTTAATTTTTTGAGAAAGCGCCAAACTCCCATAGCAGCTGAACCATTTTACATCCCTACCAGCAATGTTCACGGGTTCCAGTTTTTTTTGTTTTTTTTTAATATATTTTATTGATTTTTTTTACAGAGAGGAAGGGAGAGAGATAGAGAGTTAGAAACATCGATGAGAGAGAAACATCGATCAGCTGCCTCCCGCACATCTCCTACTGGGGATGTGCCCGCAACCCAGGTACATGCCCTTGACCGGAATCGAACCTGGGACCTTTCAGTCCGCAGGCCGGGGCTCTATCCACTGAGCCAAACCGGTTTCGGCACGGGTTCCAGTTTTTCTACATCCTCATCTATACTTGCTATTTTCTATAATTTTTTTTTTGTGTGTTTTGAATAGTATTATTGGCAGTATAGTTGTCTGTATGTTTTTTACTTTGTTTTCTGTGTGTTGCTGGGAGACAGAAATACTTTTTTTTTTCTGTGTAAACCTTGTATCTAGGGACCTTAAATTCACTTGATAATTCTAATAGTTTGTGTATATTTATTGGATTTTCTTTGTACAACTGAATTTCTGATTTCCAAGTGCTGTCTTATTTCTTGTTCCTTTTTCATAGTGGTTTGTTATTTTATGGATCCAAATGTTCTTGTGAGTGGCTTAGAGGATATTTATTAGAATTTAAACTCTCTTTAAAATTTTCATTACCTTAGTTTCCTTTGTGGTTGATTCTATTGCTTTTCATTTTGGTCCATCTTATTTTGTAAGTACTTCATAGATAACTGGTGATATTTGGTTATCTGCTCATATTTACAATGGTTGGTTTTGGTAGCTGACATTGGCTTCTTCTCAGTGTTTTGAGATCTGTTTTTCCAAAAGAACTTTTCTCCAAATGGAATTACTGATTGAGAGCTCTGCATGAGTTTGTTTTAAGGGCTAGTAGCAGCCAGTTAGACTGGGGACCTAAACCTTATTCTGGGGCTCCAGTGCTATGAAGACTTTTTCTTTTGGTTGTGTTTGTTTCCTTTTCTGATCCCCCACCTTCCATTTGCGGATGTTTGAAACAACCTGAAGCTCAGCCCTACTTCTCTTTTATCCTTAGCACCCCCATGCTGGATCCTCTTCTCCGCAGATCTGGATACTAAGCCTGAGGAACCAAAGTTTATACAGGAAGTAAGACTGTCATGAGTGGTTTTGCTGTTTTGTTAGCAACTTGTAATACATTGATTTCCCTTAATTCAACTTCTTTTCCTTTGTTTGGTGTTTTGCGTTTAGGGGGTTGGGACAGCTCTTGCTTCCTTCTAGTCCTTGCGTATGCTTGTTTTGGTCAGTTTGTTATTTCTTCTGCTACAGCTTTAGCCAATTAGTCTCATGTTTCTGTTAGAAATTCTTCCCTATCTTTTTTCCCCTTTCCTTCCCTTGTATTCCATTCTTTTCCCTGACCCTTCCCCTTCCTTTCCATTTCCTCCCTTCCTTCCTTCCTTCCTTCCTGCTTGTTGATGGGTCTATTTCTTATTTTCAGATTATCATGAATTTTCTTACAGTTAGGAAAAGTTTGGACATAAAACACATGTATCTACCCCACAGCTTAAATAAAAAATAAGTACAATTGAAGCTCCTTATTCTTTTCTCTGATTGTATTACACTCCCTCTCATGCATCTATTAATATTGTGTGTATTTCTAAACAATAAAGAGCATTGTTTTGAATGTGTTTGAGCTTTGCATAGTGACATACTGCATGAATCCTTCTGCATCTCATGTTTCCCCCCCCCCATTTTCATGGTTCTTTTCTTTGTTCATTCTCTTAGCATACTGTCTTTTCTGCTGTTTCAGTAGAATTTTGATAAAGATGATAAGTCAGCTCATATGTTCTACTATGGCTTTTTTAAAAGGGAGATTGAAGCACCATTTGGATATATTGTCACTGTAGAGATGTAGGAAAAAAGACTTGGTGTTACCTCTTCTTGTTTCAACTGGGGTTGATAGGTGAATATGACACCTGGCGATGTTATACAAGCTGGGCAATTGAGTCTTGCTGCTGACCTCTATTTGGTGTTATAAATCCTTTTGGAGACAGAGAGACACCATTCATTCGTGTTTGGGTTTAACTGAGGTTTAAATGAAGATTTGAGTTCTTATTGCTGGAAGAACTTTTTATAAGCCATCTAGTACAAATTGTACTAAAGAAACCCAGGCCCAGAGGAGTGACTTGTCTGAGGTGATCCAGGGGGAAAACACAGGGATTAGAAGCCATATTTGTGGTTCCTTATTTTCCACCTTACTACAATGAACCAGAGGTTAAGGTCTCCTTTTGTTAACACTCAACTTTGATTTTTGCCTGTCCTTTAAAATATTTATTTGAATACCAAGAGATTTTAGTACATAAGAGTGAACATAAATCTTTGAATTGATGCTTACTTGTGTTTTCTTTAGGATCAGAATGGTTTCAATCCCAGAATACTATGAAGGCAAGAATGTTCTCCTCACTGGAGCTACCGGTTTCCTAGGAAAGGTACTTCTGGAGAAGTTGCTGAGGTCTTGTCCGAAGGTGAATTTAGTATATGTTTTGGTGAGGCAGAAAGCTGGACAGACACCCCAAGAGCGAGTAGAAGAAATCATCAGTGGCAAGGTAAGTGGAAAATAATCATTTGGAGGAGAGGAAAAAGTATGGTGTTTATGTGTATGTTTCTTCAGTATCCTGAAAAAAATTAATAAAGGTTACCCTAAGAATGGCAGCAAACTGGGTAATCAGTTTGATGACTTGTGATCAGTCGAAGAAAAAAGCTTTACTCTGTGATGGGCAAAATTACATAACAAGTTCTAAATTACTCTTATGGTAGATATTTAATGTGTTTTTAGAAAATTTGAGTCAGATTATTTGTGATTACTAGCTATTTTAAGTAGACTTCAGAATATAATCATAATTAAGAGGTCATTTCTAATGATCTCCTATGCTGTGAGACACTGTGCTTTGATAACTTAAAAATTTGTAAGCACTGGTTGCTACCTACAACAGTATTAAAGGGTAGCAAAGTCACATACTTCTATTTGACAAATAAGAACATGATGACAGAAGGGTCAAATAGAATACAAAGAATATGTCACACATTTTGAAAATTTAGAAAAATACAGGGATGGGCAAAGGAAGGTTTACAGTTGTGAGTATGTGAAACGTGAGTTTATTCCTGTATTATTATTTATTAATTATGGTATTTTTTATGCAAATAACTATAACCCTACTTTTGCCTACCCTTGTATTGCTAAGAAAAAATCAAAATGAGCTGGAGTAAAATTATTTCACAGTCATAAGCTTTTGAATTCTCTAAAAATGAGTGAATTTATCTGACATTCATTCATAGTAAATTTAGTGTAATTATCTATGTCTCAGCGGTTCTCAACCTGTGGGTCGCGACCCCTTTGGGAGTTGAACGACCCTTTCACCGGGGTCGCCTAAGACCATTGGAAAACACATGTATAATTACATATTGTTTTTGTGATTAATCACTATGCTTTAATTATGTTCAATTTGTAACAATGATGAAAATACATCCTGCATATCAGATATTTACATTATGATTCATAACAGTAGCAAAATTACAGTTATGAAGTAGCAGCGAAAATTATTTTATGGTTGGGGTCACCACAACATGAGGAACTGTATTAAAGGGTTGCGCCATTAGGAAGGTTGAGAACCACTGATCTATGTAATTTTTTAATTATTGGGTAGGTATATGATATCTTTTAACCTCAGTGACTTATGGTTCAAAAACAAAACCAGAAACCTCTAAATCACTCTGAGTTAAAGATTGCTGAAAAGTGTCAAAATATATAATGATTAATTATAAATTTACCACTCTCAAGGGTTAATCAATAAATAATTTATTAGACATGATTTATTTTCCAGTGTGTTTTCATCTTTTACTAGAAATCCATAAAGTAGTTAGTTAATAGTTTGTTGAATACTTACTGTATGCCAGGAACTGTGTGCAAAGCACGTCATATGTATTTAATTATCACAATAACTCTTTAAGGTAAGTCTAGTGTTATTCCTATTTATAAGGTCATATAGTTAGGGAGTGTTTGAGCCAATATCTAATTCTGGCGTTCGACCTAGAGCTTATGCTCAGATCAGATGTTGCTAGGTCCCATTTTACAAATATAGACAGTGTGTCTCAGAGGTTATAATTTTATCTGAGGTTATGGAGCTGATGGTGGAGATAACACAGATGACTTGATAACAAGTCCCTATTATTTTCCCATTTTATAACATTACTTCACCAATAGGTAAGAAAGTAAGGGAAAGGTGATGGGAGAGCTTTGTGGTACAATGGGAGAAATAGTCTTTAGAGTTGCATAGCTTACTAGTTGCAAGAGTTGTAGCTGGTACACTGAGTGAAAGTAGCTTTATTTCCCAAAGCTAATGGCAATTCGTGCCCAAGTTGACAAAAATTAGAAGAGAAGATGACAAAGAGCAGAAAAGAAGAGTATGAAGGGCAGAGAATAACAGAGGTAACACACAGCAGGAAGAAGAGTCAGGTTGTGGGTTAGGGCAGTAATGGGAAGCATATCTCCTGGGAGTGATAAAGTATGATAACAGAAGAACAATTATGAGAAAAAAATAATCAATGAGACCTGTATAGAAGTTCAGAGGTATTAAAATATAACTTCTTAATTATCTTAACATCACAGCATTATAATAAAATACAGTAACCAATATTAACATGGTGACTTAGGATGAATTAAAAGACGGAATTATACTTAAAATGTTTTCTTTACTGAGATATTTATTGTTTGGGAATGATTTCCATTCAAATACAATTTTGGTTCAGAAAGATGAACTTCACTTATGTGTGAAACATCCATGTTTTCCTCGTTTATATTTTTCCCCCTTATAAAGAGATGATCTTATACCCACATGGTTTTACCAGTGAGGTATAAATTAATAGTTTTTCCTTTTAAAATAATTTATTTGATACTATTAATAGGGAGTTAAAGAATAAAAGTAATACTTTTGTCTCCACTTTTCACTTCATTAATTCAGTTTTTCCCCACATGAACACTTTAAGTAATTCTTACTTCTACTGGAAAAACTAATTTTCTCTGAATTACTGTTTGTTTTTAAAATATATTTTATTGATTTTTTACAGAGAGGAAGGGAGAAGGATAGAGAGTTAGAAACATCGATGAGAGAGAAACATTGATCAGCTGCCTCCTGCACACCCCCTACTGGGGATGTTCCCGCAACCAAGGTACATGCCCTTGACCGGAATTGAACCTGGGACCCTTGAGTCCACAGGCTGATGCTCTATCCACTGAGCCAAACCAGTCAGGGCTGAATTACTGTTTTTAAAATAGATCTATTCTTTTGAGAGTTTACTCGGTGATAGTATAACTCATATAGCTAGTTACACTTTTGTAATGTTCTTCTCGTTGCCCCAAATTCTTAAGCACTTGTGTTCTTCCCTCCTACCACAAAGATACATGGAATCCTGCTGTATAGTAGGGGTTCTTCCGGTTAACAGAGATATATCAGCAAAGTCCCAGCATTTGGCGAGTTAGGGAGACAAGCTAATAAATACATAACCATGTTGAATAGTGATACATGCTGTGCAGAAAAGTAAAGCAGATAAAGGAGATTGAAAGTGATGGAGGTGCTATTTTAGATCCAATGGTCAGAAGAGTTCTCTGAGGTGATATCTGAGCAGAGATTTGAATGAAGTGAGGAAGAATCCCTGTGGGAATGTAGAGGAAGAGCGTTCCAGGCAAAGGAAATGGCAAGGACAAAGGCTCTGAGATGGGAACTGCTAGATAGGTGGAAAGAGCATCAGGACAAGCTGTGATTTCTATTACACTGGGAGCTATATAAAGCATGTGAAGTAAATAGTAAGTGCTAGGGTATTCTCTACCAATATTCCTCTCTCCCGTTGAGATTTCTGCCTCCTAAAATATAATAACTGTTAGTTTATTATTATTTTAAATTTTTGTTTCTTTGACTTGAGGAAGAGGATTTCAGACAAATAAATATTTATACTTAAACATGAGAAAAGTGTAGCTGGTATAAACTCAAAGAATTACCACATGAGGTTTCTAGGAACTTATTTTTAAAAGTAAAATGGGAGTTAATATTTCAATATTTACCAACATAAACAAAATAACGGTGAAGAATTTGCCATCTTAAAGTATGGGAGGTACAAAGTTCATTTCAGTTTTTCCCCCCAAGAAGTGAGATGGACTGAGTTCTAACTCTTGAGAAAATTATTTGAATTGATAAATTGACTGCAGTGTAATGCAGATTGATATCATTACCATGTGGCTATACTTTTCCATATCTGCCAAATAGGTTGAAAGACTGTTTATTAAAGGCAGTGTGACTTTCAAACTTTAGGTTTCTGGATCCCTTTACCCTCTTAAAAATTATTGGGTACTTAAAAGAGGTTTCATTTTGTGAGGCTTTGCTTCATTATCTTACTGATATTTATCATAGTAGAAATTAAAACAAACTTTAAAGAATATACAAGTACACATTCCATTAGCCATCAGAGTGATGACATCATCACACATGTAGCTTTTGGAAAATTCCTCTATCACTTGTGAGAGAATGAAAGTGAAAAATGCAAATAATGTCTTAGTGATAGTATGAAAATAAGTTTGACCTTGTGCACTACCTAAAATAGTCCTGGGCACTCCTAGGATCCTTAGACCACATTTGAAAACTGCTGCTGAATAAGAGTGTACAGTGTCGCTTAGATCATTTGGGAACAGCCTGCTGATACCTTCTTATGAATATACCTGATAGGGGCAAATGTTCATACTTTAAGGAAAGAATTTCTAAATCATGCGTTTTAGAAAGTTGAAAAGTGCTGCCCTAAACTCATTTTTTTCCCCCTTTGATAGCTCTTTGACAGATTGAGAGATGAAAATCCAGATTTCAAGGAAAAAATTGTAGCAATCAACAGTGAACTTACCCAACCTAAACTGGCTCTTAGTGAAGAAGATAAAGAGATCATCATAGATTCTACCAATATTATATTTCACTGTGCAGCTACAGTAAGGTTTAATGAAAATTTAAGGTAAGTAAAGGTATTTTTCTGATATTTGAACTTAAGCATGGTTAAAAGATCTAATTTGAATTCTACTTTTCAGTCAAATTGTTTTGAAAATGATTTGAAACTGTCACTTGTAGCTTTTAGTGTCCTACATAGTGAGAAAAGAATTTCCTTTTTCTTGTTATCAGTTTAAAAACATTGGATAGATAGTGTATATTTATTAGAAGTTGCCATGCATCTTAATATAGGACAGGGAAAGGCAAGACATAGGAGTTATAATTGGATAGTGTAAATACAGAAGAAAAAAATGTTCACCTTGGGTAGGAGTGTTAGTTTTAACAACTAATAGTGTTTGTTTCCTCTTACCTCCATTCTTTCAGAAGCCTATACCTCAGCAGCTTTATTTTTCTTTTCACATATATTCATCTGAAAATTTAAAGCAATTAGGCTCATGTTTGTAGAATAAGATAAATCAGCTTATAAATTTAAGTCATGCCTTTTTTTTAGTTTTAAAACCTTGTTAGCAGTGTTGGGGACAAGGTACATTGAACCTAATTTTAATTTAAAAAATAACTTGGGCTTACTTAGATGCCTGTTTCAATTAAAAAATTCTAAATGTTTACTAATTTTTATAAAAATTAACATGTTAATTTCAAACAGTGCTGTTTAATTCAAAACATTCTTTTTGATGGTATGTTCAAAAATACAGTTTTAATGTTAATATTAATCAAATTGTATGGTCTTATGCCAGTTAAATTGGTGCAGACTTCTGTAGGTTTCACAATTACTTGAAGGCCTTTTTCTTAAAATGTTTTTAATTAAATTATGATTAATTAAATTGAGATTATTCCCCATATTGTCTTTAATATAGAAGTATAAACCTTAATTAACATTATATAACGTGACAGTTCACTGCTAAAGCATTACAATGTGTTTTGCCAATATCACAGATGAGGGCACTTTAAATAGTCCCTTATATTTCTGTAATAGTGCTTTATAGTTTTCAGGTTATTTTCTCATCTATTATTTTACTCCATGATAACATTACCCACTGTAGTAGTATGGGCAAATCTACTTTATAGTTGAGGAAGCTGAGGCAGCATTGTATAATGGAAAGCTAATGAGCTTTGGAATTACTTACTTTAATTCGAATCTTGACTTTATTGTTTATTATCCAGTGATTATAATTTGTTATTTACTTTTTAGTTCTTTTTATGTAGCTGTTAGGTGTTCATGATTGAAAAGGGACAAAAGAATCTTATTAGAACTACTAGGGGCCCAATGCATGAATTCATGCACCTTGAAAGGATCTGTGGGCCATGAGTCTGGTGGGCTCAAGGGCGGGTCTCGGCCCATCCTCTGTGCCCCCGCCTGGCCCCTCTGCCATGGCTCCTGGTCCTCTGTCTGCTGGCAGCCCCACTCCTGCCGCCACTGCTTCCACTCGCTAACGGCGCTAGCCCCTCTTGCACCCACTGACGGCACGAAGTGATTGGGGCTGGTGCCAGGTGCGGGTGTGAGCAGGGCCAGCGCTGTCAGTGAGTGCGAGCAGTGGCTTCTGCACCGATCGCCCCTCAGGAGCAGGGGGAGGTGGAGAAGCCCTTGGGGCGATTGGGGCGGGCAGCTGCTGCTCGCACCCACTGACAGCGCCGAGCCATCAGGACCAGCGCCAGGTGCCAACAGCAGATGCGAGTGGGGCCGGTGCCGGCAGTGGGTGCAAGTGCTGGCTCTGGCACTGGCAGCGGGTCCGAGAAGTGGCTGCCGGCCCTGATTGCCCCTTAGGAGCAGTGGGAGGTGGAGTAGCCCTGAGGGGCGATTGGGGCTGGCAGCCGCCACTCGCACCTGTTGACAGTGCCGAGTGATTGGGGCTGTCGCTGGGCACCAGCAGTGGGTGTGAGCGGCAGCTTTGGCATCGGCAGCGGGTGCAAGTGGGGCTGGTGCCAACAGCAGGTGCGAGCACCAGGTGGGACCACAGCTTGCGAGAACAAAGAATTTTCAGTAACTACCAGAGGCTCGCCCCAATGACAGCGACCGGTGCTGCGTCTTGGTCTGGGATCCCTGCTCACCTGCTCCATCATACCCCTTGGTGGTCAGCGCACATCATAGCGACTGGTTGTTCAGTTGTTCTGCTGTTCAGTCTATTTGCATATTAAGGTTTTATATATATATATAGACTAGAGGCCTGGTGCATAAAAATTCATGCACTGGAGGAGGGATCCCCTCAGCCCGGCCTGCCACCTCTCACAGTCCGGGAGCCTTTAGGGGCGGGAGGCGACCCGGTGATCAGGGGAAGGTGACGCCCCATCACACCTCTGCTGCTGCCACTGCCGGCAGCGCAAGCCTCGGCCAACCCTGGGCGGCTGGGCAGCCGCCATTCAAGACTTGCCTGTGCCTCGGGCTTGCCCTAGGTGGCGGAGGGGTGGAGGGGACTGAGGGACTCCGGAGGCAGGCGTGCGGCAGGGCTGAGGGGACTGGACGCTGCCATCTTTGAGGGCATGGCAGTCAATTAGCATATTCCCTCCTTGTTGCTGTGGGCGCCGCCGTCTTTGAGGGTGTGGCAGTCAATTAGTATATTCCCTCCTTATTGGCTGTGGGCGCTGCCATATTTGAGGGCGGGGCAGTCAATTAGCATATTCCCTCTTTATTGGCTATGGGCCCGTCATCTTTGCGAAGGTGTGAGGGTCAATTAGCATATTCCCTCTTTATTAGATCGGATTGTATAATCACATTTTCAAAAAGCATGTGTGTATGTATATGTGTATATGTTTATAGATAATGCCTTTTGATCCTTGCCAGTTATATTTGGATAGTGTAATTACAGGTAGGTTTTTAGTATGAAATAGTTAATCTAACAGATATTCTTCCCCCCCCACCCCACAGTTCTAGCTTTTATTATTTTTTATTACTTTTTCATAACCAAAAGAAAGAGTTCACACAGCCTTAAGAAAATGTTTTTAAGAAAAAGTACATAAATACTAGGTAATTGTGGTATGTATAGTCCTCATTGAACAGGCAACATTAGTTGGGGTGAAACTCATCAAAGTACAGTACTTTCAGGGTACCTTTTTTCTTTCTTTCTATTCCCTGGGGGTAAGCAAGGCTACCATTAATGGAAGGGAAATATTTTCATTAGTATTCTTTCTTCTTTTACTGGAGATACCATAGAGGATGGGGTAGATAGGTGAATAAGAAAATTTATTGTTCTTTTCTTCCTTGTCAAGGCATGTAGGTTTGCTGACCAAAGCGCCTCTTCATTGATATTATTTTCTATGAAGCAATTTTAATGGTGATACTATAACATTAGATTTGAGCCAGACATTCTAAAACACTATAGGTTGGTATATAATAACTACTAACAAAACAGTTACTCTTTATAACCACTTTTTAAGTTAACCCACAAATAAAAAATGGCATATTGTACTCAATATTTTGGGGGAGACCAAGATAAATTGCCCACAGATCCTATTTGCAAAGTCCATACAGTCTAATATAGGAGTAAGAATATGCTTAAAGAACCATAATATAGATAGAAAATAAGGAGTTACTGAAAAGTGTACATTAAGGGCTGTGATAGGTGTTCAGAAAGAAGTGGAAGTAGAGATTGATTATTAGAAAAGATCAAGAAACTTGCATCTAAGGGCATTGATTCTTAAACTATAGAATGTATTCCGAATCTTAAGAACTTTTGGAAGATGTGTTAAAAGGCACAGTTTTTGGCTGTACATGCCAACTTTAGATCCTCTGATTTTGGTATAATACCCAGGACTCCTCATTTTTAGCAAGAGCCTTGGCTGTCATATAAATTATAGGTGACTGGGTCCCCGACCCTAAGACTGATTCATTGGTCTCTAGACATCTGTGTTTATAGCTTCATTAAGTTTTTAAAAATCAACAATATTGAGATCTCATCTGGATAGTATTTTCTCAGAGGTGGGGATGAGGGGGATTTACTTATTTATTTATTTTTTTCATCCTCACCCGAGGATATTTTTTTCCATTGATTTTCAGAGAGAGTGGAAGAGAGAGGGAAAGATAATCGATTGATTGCCTCCTGCATGAACCCCAACCAGGGCCAAGGCCAGGGAAGAGCCTTCAACCGAAGTACATGCCCTTGACCAGAATTGAACCTGGAACCCTTCAGTCCACAGGGCTCAATTCTGAGCCAAACTGGCTAGGGCGAGGGGAACTTATTTAAAATGCAGTTGCACAGGCTTCACTTCAGATATTAACAAGTGTTTGACGATGAGGTCCAGCAGTCTGCATTTTTTAAAAAAATTGATTTTAGAGAGGAAGGGAGATAGAAACATCAGTGATGAGAGAGAATCATCAAATGGCTGCCTCCTCTAGTAGGGGATGGAGCCCACAGCCCAGGCATATGCCCTGACCGGGAATCAAACTGATGACCTCTTGGTTCCTCGATGCTCAACCGCTGAGCTACACCTGGCTGGGTGCAATCTGCATTTTTAATAAGCTCTCAGGTGTCTGTCATGCCAAGTGCGAGATCTTTGGTGTAAAGTCTTAGAAGTATTATCAGCAGAGATTTTGAACAACCCAACATGTCTATAGAAGACAGGTGAACAAGAAAATGTACTGGAAGCTCAATTTTTTTCTTTTTTTTAAAAAGTGGTTTCTGTGTCTATATTAATGATGGACCATAATTACAAAGATTTCTTCACACCCACCCCCCACCCCACACCTACTTCAAAGTCACTCTTATTTAGTATGCATTTATGACTCCAGATAACCAAAATATAATGACATTATTTTTGTTTAGTACTACATTATTTCTGATCAAACATGTCAGGGTCTTAGCCTGAATTTCAGTGGAGTAGAAATTGGATGGTGGTAACAGAGTGAGGTTACTAGCCTGGCAGTGATACTAAGAGTTACTTATGTTGGCACAAAATGCCTTCAGGGTTGGACTCTCAGGTACAGATGGGCGGGGGAGGGATAGAAAGGCACAGAAGTGTTTCCTCTCTCAAGTTATTCCTTATTTTCAATGACCCAGAAACTCTGTCACCATCCTCAGGAGCCTGTAACAGAATATCCTTTGTGTTCTGCTCCCAAAACATTACTACCCTTACACCTGTTGTTTTGCAAATGCAAAAGAAAAGAGCTCATTGCCCTACAGTAGTGGATAGTGTCCTCTCTGTGAAAGGTCTTTTCTGCATGATTTCCATTTGAACAGACCCCCCCCCCCCCCCGCCAGTACAAATAAGGAAGAAAAAGATACACTCATGATTGTAAGACCCCAACCCAATTACTTCACTTTTAAAAATTTTACTTTTAGTATGTTTCATAGGCTTTTGGATACTATTAAATTAAGAGAAAAAAATAAGGCCCAGGAGTTTTTCCTTTCATGAATTATTTCTTGTTCCTGGTGACCCAGAACTTGTTGTCCGGTCCTTAGGAACCTGTAACAGAATGTTCTCTGTATACCTCTTCCAAAACATTGTTTTTGCAAATGCGATAGACATCAAATCACTGATTTGCTGTCCAGTGGGCCAGATTCTGTGACAATCCTGGCCCCTTAAAAGGGTTGGATTTTTTTTCTTAAATACTGAAAATGTAAAAATTTTAGAAAGTACTCAAAACTTTTTATTTTTTAAAAATTTTCTTGCAGTCTATCATTGAACATATATTTTACATAAAATGTAAACATAGATTTTCTACATTACTTATAGAAACAACTTCCCTATTCTAATTTTTTAATAGTTATAATTTTCATAATATGGTGATATTCTATCATGTTGATATAGCATAATTTATGTGATGTTTACTTAGTATAGCAAATTTAGGGATTTTTAATTTCTTTCTGTTTGAAAAATTTGGGTTAGAACAAATTTTTTCTCTAAGTTAATTTTAGTATGTTAACTAGATAAATAACTAACATTTGTATAATTTCTGGTACTTTGTCCTAGGCTCTTTTGGATCAGTCATATCACTTACAGTGTCACCTACAATATATTACCATGCCATTGAGTATTTCAGATATTTTCCCCCTCAAATATCAAGCTGTAAACATAAGTTTAACAGAAAGCAAAAACTACCCAACATCTTATTACCTTAAATAATATTTATTGACTGGTTGTTTGGGACTGTATTAGGAATAATGCTAAATACTTATAAGCTATTTATTTAATTTAATTTTATACAAATCCTATTAGATATATTCCATTATTATTCCCATTAACAGGTGAGAAAACAGGCCTAAATGGTTGAATGACTTTACCAGGTCACCTAATCCTAGCCGATAGTAGGCTAAGCTAATATTTAAGCCCAGGTCTTATTCCAGAGTCTTATTCTTAATCTTGCTTCATTTCATAATGTATGTATTTTTCAATATTCATCTAGAGTGTTCCATGTTTTATAGTTCTCATAATTATTTTAATGGCTATATTCTTTCATTGTGATAAAATGCTTACTTTATTAAATTGTTTTATTCCTAGTGAATATTTGGGCTCTCTAGGCTATTGCTATTACTAGATGATGCTTAATTGTTTTTTTTCTTCATATTTACTTTTGTATTTGTGGAATTATTTCTAATAAATTTCAAGAAGGGAATATATAGATCACTTTGGGGTCTTGCATGTGTCTTGTAAAATATGTACTAGTCCTATATAATAATAGCCTAATATGCTAAGTGTCTGGTCGTCCGTTTGTCCGTTCAACCAATCAAAGCGTAATATGCTAATGATATGCTAAGGCTGCTCAACCACTCTCTATCATGTGCACTGACCACCAGGGGGCAGACACTCCAACCTGTAGATTAGCTTGCTGCTGGGTCTGGCTGATTGGGACTGAGTGAGATGAGCCAGACACACCCTAGAGCCCTCCCGAGGTCCCTCCCTGGCTGGCCAACCTCCCTGGCCCCGATCATGCACCGGTGGGGTCTCTCGTCCTGGCCTGCACCCTCTCGCAATCCAGGACCCCTCGAGGGATGTCGGAGAGCCAGTTTCGGCCCAATCCCGCAGGCCAGGCCGAGGGACCCCACTGGTGCATGAATTTGTGCACTGGGCCTCTAGTTTTGTTATAATACCCCTTTTGTAACTAGTCTTAAGATGTTTGGGTTAATTGCTACAAAGACAGAAATAAACATATTCTTATTTGGTTATATGTTAGTGCATTTGAACATTTCTGAGTTTTATTGGTTACTCTGCTTTAGCATTTTAAAATTACTTAACAATTCTAATTTCTTCTTATGGTACATCTATATCATGAAATAATATACTTTTAAAAGTCAAGATGCAAAAGAAGTCTAACATGACTTAAAAATGGGTACTGAAAAGCCAGAGATGCAGAAATGATCTATGTTTATTTCTGGGTAATTTAAAATTTTTAATTTGTACTTTTATTTAAAAATTCTAGTGGGATTTATTTTATAAACAGAAAATATTTATTTTTAAACATGACTGATAGAATGGATGTACTTCATATTGAAATAAAATATACAAAATCAAAGCTAAGGGATCAGTTGTAAAGAAACAATCTCTGTCACTCAATCTCTCTTTAATGGAAATAAGATTTATTTTAGCAGATAAATAAATGGCATAGCTTTCTAATTTTTATTATCACTTTTTCTTTTACAGAGATGCTGTTCAGTTAAATGTGATCGCTACACGACAGCTTATTTTCCTTGCACAACAAATGAAGAATCTGGAAGTGTTCATGCATGTGTCAACAGCATATGCTTACTGCAATCGAAAGCATATTGAAGAAGTAGTCTATCCACCCCCTGTGGATCCCAAGAAACTAATTGATTCTTTAGAGTATGTTTGTTTGAAATTTATATACATTTACTTTGATCCTAAAACTTTGGACTTTGGATCCAAGTTTATTTATATGTATTTCTTGGTCAATTTCAGTTTCTCTCTCCCCATCCCTTTACACACACACACACACACACACACACACACACACACACCTCTTTTTTATTTAACAAGTTATTACATATTTACTATGTTTTTTTACTGTATAGATTTATATCTAAATGACTGTTGGAGTGTGGAGCTTTCTCTTTTGATCAGGTGTGTTGGTTGGAAGTAGGCCTTTGAACAGACTCATCAATGATATTAGGGCCACTGTTTCCCAAAGAATCAATCTTAGTGATTAAGTATCTGATACCATAGGGACTAATGACTGTCTATTCAAGTTTCTAATTTATTAAAAGATTATCTTTTTTATTATGAACCAATGGAGTATGTCTATAGAGGTACCTTTAGTTATTAGGGAAATCAGAGGAGTCATGGTCCTTTAATTGATACTCTGAGTGTCACTGTTATCTTTCTAAGGACTAGCATCCTATCAACAACTATTACATGATAAATATTTGGATATGGATTAAGTGAAGTATGCTTATTCCATGGCCAAGGTTTCATTTGCTTTGTTCAGCCTGTGCTTTCTCATCAGGTGAAACAAGTAACACAGGATCAGAGCAAAAACAAAAATATTTTTTCTTTTATAATTATAAAACCCTTCCAGTAGCCATCATATCTTCACATATTTGTTAATCCTCATATAATATTACTGTAGTCTTTTACTTCTTTTTTCTTATCTGTTTCTCCTCAGATCTTTCTTCCCAGAGATTCTATCATTTCAGCTCCTTAGTTATTTCCTGCTTTCTCAGTCCAATTCTTTTTTTCCCAAGAGTGCTGTACAGAGTGTTCTTAGCTCTTTCTCCAAGTTTTCTCCTAAAATAGCCATGTAGGTCCTTTTCTTTAAAGCTTTTCTGCTAATCACTATGGGGAAGCAGACAGGTTATAATGAAGTTAATAAACATGTGAGTTTACTATGACATTCTTAGGGTAATTCCCTGGTTTTGTTTTATGACTCCATTTCTTAGACGGTCCTAAATATCTACCTCATTTTCTTCTTAGGTCAGTGGGCAGAAGTTGTTAATATCTCTGGGAAAAGTTGAGTGGAAGTTAATGAAGCTTTTTACTTTTTCTCTTATTAGTATTTAGTATATCCAAACACTTAAGTTGCTGAAAAAAAGAGCATGTAACCTTCTAATTTTATATCTTCTTTCCTTGCTTACAAAGAAATCTGGCTAACAGATAATTTTAGGATAACTCATGGATTGCATCTGTAAATTCACCTTAGTGGTTAGGCTTACTGGCCTAATTTAGCAAGTTTGTTGTTTTTTTCTTTTAATGTAGCAACATCTCTTCCATATTTCAAAAGTTGTCTCCACTCTGGAGTTTTTCTAAGTTGATTAGCAACTGCCCTTCAATTTTATTAGTATTCTTTTCCTTTCATCCACATACAAAGGAAAATTTATCTTGATAATCTCTAATTTATGCTTCCTCATCAGTTAGCATGGCTGTCATTAGAGTGTGACAGTATACTGAATATACAGTTATGCATGTGTAGCATTATAGACAGTAAGGGAAAAGTATCGGAAAATAAATATATAACATTGGAATCAGATATTTAGACTGGGAAAGACCATACATATCACCTAGTATATAACCTTCCTTTTACAGATTATCAGAGTAGACTTTTTCTTCAGATACTTTGAGAAAGTTGTAAGGAATTTTATAATTTCATAGTAGGTTGCTAGTTGAATTTTTCCACTGTTTAAATAAATAAATACCTTTATTTATTTTTTAATTATTTGGACATTGATAGCTCTGCAAAATACTTCTCTCATCCCAAACCCTCAGACCATTTTAACATGTCCTCCCTAAAGAAACAAAATATTCGTACTTTATACCTATTCACAACTAATTTTTAAAAATATGTAAGACTCAAAATCAAATAATATTTTTCTTTTCCAGAACTCATTAGTAATTTTTTATTTCCCTTTAATCCTTACCTGAGGATATGTTTTTACTGATTTGAGAGAGAGAGGAAGGGAGAGAGAGAGAGAGAAACATTGATGTGAGAGAGAAATGATCTAGTAATTGATCAGTTGCTTCCCATAAGTGCCCCTACCAGCGATTGAACCCACAACCTAGGTATCCCTGACTGGGAATTGAACCCACAGCCTTTTAGTATATGGGACGATCCTCCAACTAACTGAGCCACCTGGCCAAGGCATGAACTCATTAGTAATTTTAAACCACAATGAAACATACTTAATGGTATTTCTTTTTAAAAATTAGTTTATCATACTATTTTATAAGGGGAAGAAATCAGTTCAAGGCCTTAGAGAGAGTAGAATGTCCCTGTTTCTTAAAGCATATGACATTGAAAAGCCCCTTTGCTCCCTTGGAGTTTGTAATTTCCACATTACCAACAGAATCGGCTCCCAGGTAGACTTTCTACTTTTTATTAGGCTTGGCTTGGGTACTTTTGGACTGCAGCGGAAAAACTATGAAATGTAAAAGGAGGGGTGTGTGGGAAGGGATAATTCCAGCACAAAAGAGGGATGAAGCTGGAATGGAAGTTTTCTGAGCAGCAAAATAAAAACAGCCAAATTCCTAAGACCCCACCTCGTGACAGGCTTGTTTGGGGTAGAAGATGGTAGGAAATCTCCAAGCTGCACTAATTTCTGGATGATGAATACAAGTGTCAGCCAAAATATTGTACTTCATGCCAGAGGCATGTAAACCACTGAGAAGGTTTCCTGGCCAGTCCGGCTAGTTGGTTGGAGCTTTGTCCCATGCACTGAAGGGTCTTAGGTTCGATTTTTGGTCAGGGTACATACATGGGTTGCATGTTCAATCCCTGGTTGTGTACAAGAAGCAACTGATCAATGTTTCTCTCCTCCTTTCTGCTCTAAAAATTAAAACAAAACAAAATATATCCTCTGTTGAGAATAAAAAACAACAAACACAAAAAAACCTCAGAAAAACACTAAGAAGTTTCTAAAAATAATAGCTGCAGATGGAAATGCCCTAATTAAATTTTACAGCATGTTCATTTTATTTTATTGTTTATCTTAATTTCTGTTAGTCTCATTAGTGAGAACATACAGTTTTCAGTAATATTGAGATTACTAGATCTTTTTTAGTCATTGTAAATGTATGTTCATTGCAGATGTGTATAAGTAATATGTTATAGTGCTTGGAATTCCTAATCTGAAATAGAATTCCTGATCTGAAACCCATGGGTCCAGATATATTTTGGAATGAATAGTCACCCTGAGTTCTCTCTCTAAAAAAAAAGATCATAAATAAGTTCAGATCAGCTTTGCTATCTACCATGTGATTTATGAAAGAACTCTAGATATTTGGACCTTTTTGGATATAGAAATTGGGTATAAGATATATGGACTTGTATTTGCTGTATAATGAAAGGAAGACTAACTTGTATATTTTTAGTAAGAGTTGTCAAATCATTTGGGTCAGAGCAACAGATATGTTTGAATATGCAAAGTAAGGTTTTTAAATTTTATTTTATAGTAAAACATCTGAAAATATTTTTGCATGCTTTCTTTGTTTACCAGATGGATGGATGATGGCTTAGTAAATGATATCACGCCCAAATTGATAGGAGACAGACCTAATACATACATATACACGAAAGCATTGGCAGAATATGTTGTACAACAAGAAGGAGCAAAGCTAAATGTGGCAATTGTAAGACCATCAATTGTTGGTGCCAGTTGGAAAGAACCTTTTCCAGTAAGTTAGAAATCTTTTAAATAATTGTAATTGAAAATTTTAAAAGAGTTGGCAGTTTTTTATTTAAGAGCAGATGTTATTCACTAAATATGACTTGATATGGCAGAGCTGTTTCCATTCATAGAAAAAGTCACATTTATTGGTACTTTTATTTATAATATAATGTTTGCTTAGGAATGCAGATTCACATTTTAAAAATCTTAATCGGGACTATGATGTTATGTCGATCAAAGGCGATCTTGCCCTATATTTTTTCTTTGTGATTGATGAGCTTGGACTTTTGATACATCAACATTTGTTGGCTTTAAAAATTATTTACTGGGGAGAAACCAAGATGGCGGCATAGGTAAACACTGGAAATTGCTGCCTCGCACAACCACTTCAAAAATACAACTAAAAGACAAAACGGACATCATCCAGAACCACAGGAAGGCTGGCCAAGTGGAAATTCTACAACTAGAAGGAAAGAGAAAAGCACACTGAGACTCAGAGGAGGTGCGGTGTGGACGTAAAGTGCAGAGTTATGGAGGTGCACGCAGAAAGGGCTGGCAACTGAGGACGCGGCTGTCTTTTTCAATTGGGAGGGAGACACAAGCTCCCAACTGCTCTGAACGCCAGTTCCAGGCGAGTCTCTGGGGACCCAGACTCATACGGGGAGAAACTGGACTGTCTGGCATCGGGCCGGAACATGAGGGCGGCTTTCTCGCAGAGGTGCTTGCAGTGAAACAGTGAGAACCGTGACCTCTTAGGGCAGGGCTGAGGATCAGCCATAGCTGTTTGCTCTGCCCAGTTTGATTCCCCAAGACCCTGCCCCACCCAAGCTGTGTGCAGAAGCTTTTGCATATTAATGCTCTGGCCCTTGGCAATATAAAATTACTTAACTAACTGCAGCTGGGTCAGAGAGACCCAGAACATCCAAAAGAAGACCCAAGGCCCCACAGCAGCTTGCATTACTTCACAGCTGGGCCTCATCTTGGCACCTCCAAACCCCAAACAAGGAAAAGGAATCTGCAGATCTCTCCATAGCTCCTGCTGGGTAGCCTCAGGAAGAGGCTATATTAGCACCTGCTTAGAGATCCAAGAGCCAGTGTACCCAGTGGTCAGAAGGGGACCGTCCAGATTACAACTCCTCAGATCCATAAGGGACACACTTAGGGGGCAGACTCAGTGAGCACCAAAGCCTCACTGAAGCAAGTCTTGCCCCAGAAGGGTGTCTCCAGCACAGAAGTTCTCCCATCATAGACACAGCTGATTCTCACAGCCAATTGGCCTGGAGGTCAATTCCTCCCAGGGATACCTACAGCATTCAAGGCTTAATTACAACCAGACTGTGCACACAGCCCACAAAGGGGTGCACCAACAGTGACCACCTCAGGTAATTGGGGAGGCTGATAGGACACCTAGCACACAAAGCCCTCTATCAACACAGGGAAGCAGCCAAAATGTGAAGACAAAGAAACAGGTCACAAATGACAGAAATGGAGGAAAGCAAACTACTGGATATAGAGTTCAAAACCACGGTTATAAGGTTTTTCAAGAATTTTTTAGAAACCGCCAATAAATTTAGTGAGACCCTCGAGGATATGAAAAAGGACCAACTAGAAATTAAGCATACACTGACTGAAATAAAAAATATTATACAGAGACCCAACAGCAGACTAGAGGATCCCAAGAATCAAGTCAAAGATTTGAAATACGAAAAAACAAAAAATGCCCAACTGGAAGAACAAAAAGAAAAAAGAATCCAAAAATATGAAGATAGTGTAAGGAGCCTTTGGGACTACTTCAAGCGTACCAACATCTGAATTATAGGGGTGCCAGAAGAAGAGAGAGAGCAAGATATTGAAAACCTATTTGAAGAAATAGTGACAGAAAACTTCCCCTACGTGGTGAAAGAAATAGACTTACAAGTCCAGGAAGTGCAGAGAACCCCAAACAAAAGGAATCCAAAGAGGACCACACCAACACATCATAATTAAAATGCCAAGAGCAAAAGACAAAGAGAATCTTAAAAGCAGGAAGAGAAAAACAGTTAGTTACCTACAAGGGAGTACCCATATGTCTGTCAGCTGATTTCTCAATAGAAACTATGCAGGCCAGAAGGGAGTGGTAAGAAATATTCAAAGTGATGAATAGGAAGAACCTACAACCAAGAATACTTTACCAACAAAGCTATCATTCAGAATTGAAGGTCAGATAAAGAGCTTCACAGATAAGGAAAAGCTAAAGGAGTTCATCACCACCAAACCAGGATTATATGAAATGCTGAAAGGTATCCTTTAAGAAGAAGAAGGAGCAGGAGGGGGAGTTGGAGGGGGAGGAGGAGGAGGGGGAGTTGGAGGGGGAGGGGGAGGAGAAGATAAAAATTATGAACAACAAATACATATCTATCAAGTGATTCTAAAAATCAAATGAATAAATAATTTGAACAGAATAAACTGGTGAATATAATAGAATCAGGCATAGAAAGGGAGTGGACTGACAATTCTCAGGGGGGAAGGGGTGTGGGGGGTTAGGGAAGAGACTGGATAAAAATCATACACCTATGGATGAGGACAGTGGGTGGTGGGGGTAAGGGTAGAGGGTGGGGTGGGAACCGGGTGGAGAGGAGCTATGGGGGAAATAGAGGAACAACTGTAATAATCTGAACAATAAAGGTTTAATTAAAAAAAAATTATTTACTGACTAGTGACCCAGTGCACGGATTTGTGCACATTGAAAGGAAATTAATTAGAAGATGGCCAGTGGGATGCAACTTGGCAAGATGAACCAGACACACCCTGGAGCCAACCTCCCATGGTTCCTCCCCATCGGAGTAAGCGGGGTCCCTCCAGCAGGTGGGGTCCCTTGGTCTGGCCTATGGGGATCAGGCCAAAACTGGCTCTCAAACATCCCCAGAGGAGTTCCAGAGTGCAAGAGGGTACTCTGCAAAGTTGCTGTCATACAGTGTTTGGAACGCAAATGCAAGTGTGCAGTAAACCAGATTCGGGGCTGACAGTGCCCCAGCAACAGCATAACCCATGGCTGGAGGTAGACTTTTGCGGCCCTGCGAGGAATCGGGCTCTCTCCTCTCTGGTTTTGGGGTGCATCACCTGAGAACCTTTGCTGCCGAGTCACTGCAGCTCGGCAGTTCCTGCATTGAGCATCTGCCCTCTGGTGGTCAGTGTGCATCATAGCAACCGGTCAGACAGGCAGAGGGACACTTTTATATATATAGATTAGCTTCCCTTGCAGAAGTGAAGGGAATAGAGATGAAAATATTCAGGATCTTATTTCATTTGCTTTTTAGTACCAAAAGGAGGCAAGCCTTCTAAGAGGTAGATGCTTCCCTGTAGAGATCACAAGCTAAGAAAGATATGAGAGAGTTCTGTGATATATAGGAAAGAAAGGCATTATGGTATTTCTGAATCTCTGGAGTAATAGCAAACATACATATAAATTAACAGATAAGTTGACTTAGGAAAAACCTAGGTTTCTATGATAGTAAGTGAATGTCTTTTGTTGCTTTGACAATTCTGTTTTCCTCTGTTTTATTCAGTAATTTTGAGAATAATTTACCAAACTTGAACAGGCTTTGTTTAACAAAAATATTTGACAGGTATAAACTCCTTTTTGTAAAATTCTCCTTACAGAGAATTAGAAGAGTAGGTAACCCCTTGAAAATTATTTTACTTAGCCATTTGCAATCCCTGAGAAAGATTGCTTCTATTTAAGACGAGGAGAAATAGTCTGACCTGAATCTAGTCTAATTTTTGGTTTTTAGAATAAATTTACCAAATATATGTGTGGAGTTGCAGATTTCATGTAATAAATCCCTAGCTTCATAATATTTATAAGCTTCCTACTTTTTTTCTTTTTGGTATTAGGGATGGATTGATAACTTTAATGGACCAAGTGGTCTCTTTATTGCGGTAAGTTCATCTTTTGATTTATTTAATATTCTATATTTTCTTTTGTTTTCTGTATACCTTTATATACATATATGCACTCTGATTTATGTATCTTAAGGTGTTGTTTTTAATTTTAACAAAGGCAGGGAAAGGAATTCTTCGAACAATGCGTGCCTCCAACAATGCCCTTGCAGATCTTGTTCCTGTAGATGTAGTTGTCAACACGAGTCTTGCAGCAGCCTGGTATTCCGGAGTTAATAGGTATATGAGGTGACAATGTTGCTTGTTAAATATATCGTAACTGAGAAGGGAAAACAGAGCTATTGACTAATATTAATCCCTCAATCCTGACATTCCCATATCAATATATAGGGTGTCCCCAAAAATGTATACATTGAATAATTAGGAAGGCAGTTTCATTAAAATACATTTCATTTTCAAAATTAAGCTATCTGCTGTTAAAGTGTGTATATATTTTTTTGGGACACCCTGCATATCAATTCCAGTTGGCTTATTACAGACAATAATAGCAAGTGGTCCTGTCAGCAGTAATTACGAGTTAACATGAACTCTCATGTACTAACTATAGGATAGGCAAGTTAATTAGGTAGTAACAATGAACCCACCTCCAACCAATGATTTTTTTTAATCCAAACTAAAGTGTGGTATGAACTTGGCATAAAGAGCTGAAAATTCACAGAGAATTGTTTATATAAATCAAACATGTCACACTGGAGCAGCTTTAATCAACTCATGGAGCCTCCTTTTAAAATGTGGTAGCATTAAAGGTAACACCTAAACTTTGAGCTATTCATTAACTTGTTTTCTAATGACTAAACTGCCGTTATTTTTGAAGTCAGTATTTTTTATGTTTTTAAAAAGGGATATTATTATATGAATATATGGTTTCTGGTAAAAGGGAATCAGTTCATGATATTTTCAAATAGAGCCTCTGAAAATGGGAAGGAGATAGGAAGATCTGAGATTATTTGTTGTTTTTCTTACATTTATTTTGTTACTCCTCACCAGATTTTCCATTGATTTTTAGGGAGAGGGAAAGAGAGAGAGAAACATCAATCCATCGATTGGTTGCCTCCTGCACAAGCCCCAACCAGGGCCCCAACCTGCAACTGAGGTACATGCTCTTGACCAGAATTGAACCCGGGACCCTTTGGTCCGCAGGCCAACACTTTATCCACTGAGCCAAACCGGCTAGAGCGTTTTCCTTACATTTAAAAACACACGTCTACTCATACAAGGAAGAAAAATACAAAAAGAAGTATTTTTAAAGTAAAAATATTGGTAGGGGAGGGGAAAAAGTCATAAATCTTTTAAGGATAATTTAAAAAATGTAGCAAAGGTACCATCCTTATTTTTTCCTACTTGAAATCATGTAAGATTTAGATTGGACAAGTTTGGCTTTTATCTTTCATTGATTTGATCTTTGTTTTTGCAGACCAAGGAACATCATGGTGTATAATTGCACAACAGGCAGCACTAATCCTTTCCACTGGGGTGAAGTTGGTATGATTTTACTTGTGTTTTTGAATATTAGAATAAATCTTAAAGAACTTAAAATATTCTCTGAGTTTTAATGTCAGAATAACCCGTGAGACATTAAGGCCATTGAGTTCCAAATTTAGTCTTATTTTAATTGCCATCTTAAGAATATCTACCAATACTACCTTGTTCTTAATAGTGTTTTCCAGATTTAAAAATATCCTGCTGTATAATCCCACCTTGCCCCACCCTTACTGACCCTTACTGTTTTTCTGTTGCTATTTGCAGCAACCCTTATAGGTACTTGTGGCATGGAAACAGCTTTTTTCTATCGTGGGCACTCTCGGTGCTGATGTTGCCTGTCCGTAGGCAATAAATAGCAGTAAATAGCACTTCCAACAACAAGAGTTGGTATATCTCAGGAACTAGCTAGTGGCCCAAAGAGTAATGGAGTTAGCAAGTAGGATGGGTACATTTTGCCAAAATAATTTCCATTAATTAATCTATTTAAACTTACAAATTTATAGCGGGTAGTGTGTATGCTAGTATAACTTTAAAGCCTACTGAAATTGAATCATTTTTAAATTGTTAGTTTATGTTTTAAAATTTAAAGTAAAAAAATATTTATTGCTTTGATTTAGTAATAGGTCTTATTTTACCTTTAATTGAAAAATTTTTGTTATCCTTGTAAATCAATTTTGATTTTATAGTAAATCTTTTATGTCCTTTATCCTAAGGTTTTTCTAGGGCATTTTTATTTCAACTTAAAGATTGGCCATTAGAGCACAAAGGGAAAAAAAAAATCTAGGGAGATTTTAATTTTATGATAATTATTTAAATAAAGTTCTTTTAATAATTTTAAAACACTGTAAATACTAGGTGTTGTTTTGTAATCTCTCATTATGTTCCAAAGTTCCTTAAAAATTAAGTTGAACACTATTTTTTTAGTGAATATCTCAATATACATTTTCATTGAAGTATTAACATAGATGATTATAGATTTGATTGTGTTGACATTGCATAGACTAAAACTATGGCAGAAGTTAATTTGGGTTGTTTTAAGGTGCTGATGTATGTTAATTTGAGCAACTTAATTATTCATAAGCAAAGGATGATGATTTTTCTTTTTTAAGTAAGTACTATAATAAGAATCTGAAAAGAGGAACAGAAAGAAAGAAGCTATTGTGAGAGGTGAAACAGAGAAAGTGACATTGTAAACTGACATTCGTAAAATATTAAAAGCATTTTTAAGAGTAAATTTTAGCAAAAATTCATCTAAATAAAATTCATAAACAGTGGCAGTTCTAAAGCCAATTGAGTTCAGCAGTCTAATACTCATATTCTCTTAGCTACTTTAGAGAGTAGAAAAGTTTGTTTTTTAAATGAGTGAACTCTGACATCTTTGGTAAAATATTTTGCTTTGTAAAATACATGATTTTTTTTCAAAACTTCATTACATGGTTATTATCAAAGCTGTTACACAACTTTTCTTCCTCAGAATACCATGTAATTTCCACTTTCAAGAGGAATCCTCTCGAACAGGCCTTCAGACGGCCCAATGTAAATCTAACCTCCAATCACCTTTTATATCATTACTGGATTGCTGTAAGCCATAAGGCCCCAGCATTCCTGTATGATATCTACCTCAGGATGACTGGAAGAAGCCCAAGGTAATGGTGACTAGCTCTGTCTTATCTGTTCCTCTGACTGTTAAACAACCCTTGCTTACACTAAAATGCCTATTAACTCTGTATTTGTTTATGCTTATAAGGCTTAATGGCCTTTTATGAGTGAGAAGACTTGAACTTAAGATTTTTGTCAGAAGAGCAAAGGTAGTGTTGTAATTCACTGTAGTTTATTCTGAAGTTTCGATGATAAGTTATCATGTGCTAAATTCTAGGTCTAACTTTAGGTATTTTTTTCTGAATAACAAATAACATTCAAAATGCTTTGATGCTTATTTTCCCTACAGGATATTATCTAAATCATTTCTTCAAGATGAATCCTTTAAACCAAGTATTCAGGCGCCCCAATATTAAGTTGTATTCCAACAACTTATTGCTTCATTATTGGAAGGGTGTCAGACATACAGTACCTGCATTATTGCACGATCTTGCACTCAGGTTGACAGGTCAGAAACCGTGGTAAGAGGAATAGCAGTAAATACACTATGTATTGGTAAGGTGGTGGAAGCTTGCTGGAGAGACGAAAAGTCGCTAGCATGAGCTTTACCTCTAGAATTACTAACCTGATTAATCACAATCACAATCAGGATGCTAAGACATTTCTTAGAAATTGGGGATATTTGGGAAAACTGTGGTTTCAGCTTATTGGGCCATTGATCCTCCAAAATCCCATAATGTAGGAAATGTCCAACATCAAGGTTGTCATTGCTATTATAAGCTGAAATTGAGCTCTTCTCTTCCCCTTAAAAAACAGGGGTAGTTTTATAGGGGTTTAATGTTAAATTGTTTTGCTTTAAGTAGATTGTGCAGTTTTATATGAAAAATGTAGGATGCTTTTAGAAAATTGCTTGAATTATCTCAGCTGCCCATTCAGCTTATAATATGTTAATTACAGTTTTTGACTAATTTCCAGGTTGAAATATCATATTTTTTTAAGAAGTTAATAACAAATGGAAAACTTTGTTTTCCGCTAGTTGTTACAGCCTTTCTTTTTGCTTTCCTTTTTTTTTTTTTATTGAAGCTCCACAGACTTACATAAACTCCTCCTGTCTTTCCCAAAACTAGAGTTAAATGTCCCATAAAATATGTTTTAACTACATTGGCATTACAGTGGAGTCTTTGATTGTAGAGTTCAGGATTTGAGTATTTGTGTATGAAGAAGGTAAGGTTCTGATTCCAAAACTTTCATCAGTTGCTCAAAAAGTAAAAGTGAAGTATCTGCCAGTTATAGTGTATCAGGATCTGAGTTACTTGTAGGGATTTTCTGTTGATTCAGTTGTCCATTATGTTTCTAACTTTTTATGTTAATATTGAAATATGTGAGAGGTGTTGAACAACTTTAGGTAAAGAAATACTTAATGGAAAAAAGGCCCACAATATTTCCAAGATATTTTCAAATTTTCTAGAATAATCTGAAAAGTACAATATTTGTCATTGGCAGCATTCTTTGTGGCTAAAAAATAGATGTAAATTTATGAGTGATGGCAGTGTATACTTTCTTGATATTAATAAAGTTGTTGCAATTTAGAACAGAGAAGTCACAGCTAGGTCAAAAAAGTAAAACAGGTTAAATATATCACAATGCCTTACAAAAAAGGGGGCTTAATAAACTTAAAAATGAGTGAGTAACCAAAGTTTATTAAATAATTTACACTAGATGTTGCTACATAGCAAGTCATATCATCAATAGTGGCTTAAAACGGCAGCTATAATTTTATTATTTTCTTCAATTTATTATTTCTCTTAGCCTGTGTTTATAATAGTTGCCTTCTTAACCTACTTCTTGCCCATAAAAGGTTGGAAGCCCCAGGACAGGGATCAGCTTCTGTAAAGGGCTGTATGGTTCCTGTTGCAACTACTCAACTCTGCTGTTAATTGTAGCCTCCACCTTGCAATTACTCAATTAGACATTTACAATTACTCAACTAGATATCCAAAGACAATATGCAATTGAATAAGCATGAGTGTTCCAATACAACTTTTTTTACATGAACAGGTAGATTTGGCCCCAAGGCTGTGGTTTGTTAACCTTTGATCCAGAGGCCTCTTTTCATTTTGTACTATCTATGTCCCTTTCAGTGTAAACTGATATGATTCCTTTTAAACTTGTGGGTTTCCCATATATCTATTTAAAACAGTCTCCATTAGACCAAAGCCATACCCACAGATCTCTTTGAGACATGTCCATCTCTGTCTTGTATGAAGTTACTATGGATGGGATAACACCCTTACATCTTAGATTCTTGTCTCTTAGATCCTTAGACTAGCCTCTTAGTTCCTGCCTCTTTAAACAGTAGGGCTTCTATAAGACATTTCTGTAAGATCTGGAATAAGCCTTTTGTTAGAAAGTTTCTATGAGGTATGTTGAATGAACTCAAAACGAGTCTGGAGACTTTGGCTAGAAATAAACAGTAAAGACTTATTCAAGGGTTTTAGGGTTTACAAACCAGAAACACATAGCTAGGCAATACCCAGAATATTTTGAAGAAGAAAGAAAAGTTTGAAGATTTTATAGTAAAAAGTACACTCTTGAGAAGAATCTGTCCTGCATTCTTAGCCCTAGGATTGGTCCAGGATAGTTATTTGTCAGATATTGGTTGATCTGGATAATGGATGATGTCAGGTGGTCTGGATATGTGACTTTTTCAGGGGCTAATCAGAGATTTGTCTGAAGGTCTGGTTTATGTCAAGGTATTGATGTACAGAAAGTTGATATATATACAGGCATTGACACAGGACTGAAAAGTTCAAATATTAAGTTCCCAGACTATTTAAAACAAGAATAGAATTGTTTTCTCATGCCTCAACCTACTTATTTTAGTAATTTTGAAGCTTGACTATAGCAATTCCATTTTATTTATTTTTTAAAATATGTTTTTATTGATTTCAGAAAGAGGAAGGGAGAGGGAGAGAGAGATAGAAGCATCATTGATGAGCAAGAATCATTGATTGGCTGCCTCCTGCCAGCCCCCCACTGGGGATTGAGCCTGCAACCCAGGCATGTGTTCTGACTGGGAATTGAACCATAACCTCCTGGTTCATGGGTTGATGCTCAACCACTGAGTATACTGGCCAGGCAATCCATTTTATTTCTTCACTCAGTTTTCCTCAGGTACTACCTTAGATCTTTTTGAGGTATTAACCAAAAATCTTACATTTGCATCCTGGATTAGACCCATGCCCAGAAGCCATCTGGGCTCTTTCTACCCTCTTTCTATGGTGCCATAAATGCACTTGAATGTTCCGGCTGATGCTCTCAAGGGTATCAACAGTGCCAAAAAGAGAGGCAGACACCAGGTTCTTACTAATCTGTGCTCCAAAGTCATTATCTGATTTCTGACTGTGATGATGAAGCATGTTTATGTTGGTGAATTTGAAGTTATTGATGACCACAGAGCTGGGAAAGTTGTTGTGAACCTCACAGACAGGTTAAGCTAGTGTGGCGTAATCAGCCCCAGTTTTGATGTACAACTCTAAGATTTATAAAAGGACAGAACATCTGCTTCCATCCCGTCATATTGGTTTCATTGTACTGACACCCTCAGTAGGTATCATGGACCATAAAGAAGCAAGATGAAAACACACAGGAGGGAAAATCCTGGGATTCTTTTTCTAGTGGTGTAATGCAAATGTGCAAGAAAAATGCCTCAGTGGAAAAGAAAAAATTCCTGGCTGGCATTTTATTTACTTTTAAAAATATGTTATTTATTGATTTGAGAGAGAGAGAGAAACTTCAGTTTGTTGTTCCACTTATTTATACATTAATTGGTTGCTTCTTCCTGTACCCTGACTGGAGACTGAACCTGCAAACTTGGCATATTGGGATGACACTCCCAAAACTGGCTGGTATTTTCATTTCCTCTAAATACTACTCATACAAATAGTTCAGTTTTTAAATACCACCTTTGCCCTCTTTGAGGAAATCTTGGCTAGGTCATCAAGTTAGGTGCAGTTTCTATTTTTCATGTTATCATAGGCAACAGTTTTGTTCTTCCATCTCCCAACAATATTTTTGTCCCTTTCCTTCAAGGCCTCAAAAAGCAGGTTCATTTAAGCCCTTTAAGGCTTCCACTGAAATCCTTTTCTTGGTCCTTCCAGGTTTCACCATGGTCTCTTCAAGAGCCTTTTAGATTCTACCACTTGCTCCTAAAGGCAATGCATATTTTAGATTTTTATTATAGCAGCCCCACAATCTTAGTACTAAGATCTGTTCCTGTTATCTGTGCTGCATTGCGAATCACCTCAAACTTAGTCTCCTATGATTTCTCTGGGTCAGGAATTCTAGGAGGGTTTGGCTTGGTGTTTCTGTCCCAGAGTATTTCCAGTGTTTGCAGTCATACAGGAATGAGCAGGTACACTGGAGGGGAGTGAGTAGTAAAGGAGAGAAAGGGCACAGAGAAACTATGGTGGCCCGGCATCTTTCTTTCTTCATGTAGTCTCAGAGCCTCTCCATGTGGTCTCTCCACTTGGACTAGTTTGGGCTTCCTCACATCATGGCAGCCGCTAGGGGAGTTGGACAGCACATGGCAACTGAAGGCTTCAAGGGTGAGTATTCCAGCAAGCAAGGCTTAGAAAGCTTCTTCACCTTTTCTTACTACTCTTGGAAATCACACTTTCATTTTCACCTCATTCTGTTGGGTATAAGGTACCTTCACCTCTTGATGGGAAGATAGTCAAGGTGATATTATAGGTGAGCATGTAGGATGGGAGATAATATTACAGCTACCTTTGGAAATTAAAATCTGCTGCAAATAGGAAACATTCAAAGGAAGAACCTTGAAGTTTGCCCTGTGTGAGGCTTTCAGATCAGGAATTATCCTTGACCTCTGGGAGCTTGTAGTCTAAAAGCAAAAAGAGACATAAAGACTTTTTAGTTAGGCGATTTTATTAATGTTAAATACAGTCTTATAGTTAATATTATTTAATTTGTTCAGATGTATATTGAGCAAGGCACTGAGCTTTATATCTTATATTGGGGCCTTACTACTTCTACATTAATGTTAATCATATCATTAATGGTGTTCATTTCACTCATTTACATTAATCTGAGTGTCAGCCAGATAAGTATAATTCAGACATGCATCATAAGAATCCTGGTTAATACTCTGTAAGGACTAGGATGTATAATATTATATGTAGAAGTTGTATAAATTATTCACTCTAGCTCTTGAAATGTAGCTATTTCATCACTGCTCAAAATGACATTTTTAAAAAGTGGTTCCATAGTCTTATTTTTGGTTTATTTAGCTTAACTCTTTAGCTTAACTTCAATGAGCTTAATATTTTTTAATCTGAGGACAGTTTTGCCCCCTTCAGGGGACATTTGACAATATGTGGAATATTTTCAGTTATCCCAACTCTGGGGGAGGTAGTGGAGACCAGGGATGCTGCCAACCATCTTAGAATGCACAGGAAAGCCCCACCAAGAATTATCTGGCACAAAGTGTCTAGTCCTGGACTAGATGACCATTAAGATCTTGTTCTACTCTAAAGGATTGTGATTGATTAATTTTTGCTGGTTGTCATAATAAAGAATAAACAAATACTCAGACTATATAGGAAAATATAGTGCCACCCTTACGCCAAGAGTGATGGTGCAAAGTTGTGATTTTTTTTTTATCTGCCATAAGTTTGATAAATAATAGTCTATGAACTTTACAAATTTATGGCCTTTCAAATTTTCTTTTCCCACCCCAATTTTTTATTGTAATTATTTTTTAACGACTGAATCAGTGATTGGTTTTAGGGTAATTCTGTCACTTGAATGAATTGAAGACTAGGTGAGAATTGTCAGTGCAAAGAGGTTAGGAAGAAAAACTTTAAGCTGTATGTTGGAAAACCACATTAACCAAATATGTTTATGTATATGATTCAAATATACTATACTGGCTGTGATAGTCCATATTGATTTAATTACAAATTTCTTGTATCTTTTTGTTGTTTTTTAGAAAATTATATAATCTCTTATTTAAAAGCAGTATGTCTTCTTTTTTTCCACCAAGTGCTGTCTATCTTTAGGAACTATTTTTGTCCAAATACAGCCTTTTGAGGCTCACTAATTCTTTTCATGTTTAATGGAGGTTTTGTAATTGCTTTCTTGCATGAACTAGTTTTTCTTTACATAGTCCATGCTACCTCATTTTATTTTTTTCAATATTCTGGATTCAGGATATCTTTCTAAATGTATTAAATTTGTCATCAGAATTGCTTAGCTAATTATGTTACTGTTTTGATTCCTCCATACCCCCTCATTTCTAATGTTCTAATTTCCCCCATTTCTAAAGTTCCTGATTTTGGGACGCTAAATTATATATAATGCTAATCCTTATTGTGGGACTATAAATTGAGGGATTTTTTTTTTTTTTTGGTATTTCTTCACAAATTATTTTTCTATTTATCAGAGGTTAGGAATTTTTGGTGTGTGTTTTGTTTTGAAAAGTTCTTTCTTCCCTACTTATCATTGGTAATTATTGTATAGATGTTACTGCTCGGGTTAATGTTATGATATCAATGACTTATAGTAAGCCATGATATTTAAAATGACAGGTTTAATGATTAGGGCCTTTTGCCCTTTTAAAAAGAAACAAAGAAAACAGTATCTCACTTCCTTATTTCTATAAGGATGGATCTTGGGGATTTGGGAAGGTGAGTAAATATTTCAAAAAGTTTTCAGCATGAGTCATTGATTTCATAGCACAGCAAGGTGATCAAGAATGGTATTTGTCAGTGTTAAAGAGAAAGTTATTTAAAGATCTATATACAGAAAGTTGACTAAATGGCAAATGAATATTTCTGTATAATGTAATATAGAATGTTATGAATTCACAGGAAATTTTAGTAAAATGTAGTGTAAGGAACAAAAGGCAAGGGAATTCTAATTGAATCCATTATTATTTAGTATTATATATAGAAAATTTGACCTTTTAAAGCATTGTATTTCCTTTGAAAATTAATTTCATGTATCAACAGAACTTTAGGTAATAGTAAATTCATTTGCTGTTGCTTAAAATTTTTTTTTTTTTACATTTTGGATTTATGAAATAATCTTCCAAGATACAGAAATATTCTTATTGCTTGCTGGTTGGTACACTTATTGAATTACATATTATGATTTTACTGTCAATGTCTCAATTTACAAACTGGTGCCATGGGTGGTGATGAGATTTTTTTTCTAATCTATGCAGAATATGAATCTGTCATTTTCTTATAATACAGGATGATGAAAACAATAACTCGTCTTCACAAAGCTATGATGTTTCTTGAGTATTTCACAAGTAATTCTTGGGTTTGGAATACTGACAACGTCAATATGTTAATGAATCAACTAAATCCTGAAGATAAAAAGGCAAGTATTTACTGTTTTATATTAGAAAATAATTAGACAGCCATGAGCAACCTGAGAAATAATTGGATATTTTTCACAATCATTATGCAACAAGAAAGTCATTGATTTATTTATAGTCTCATTAAAAGCTTCAATCATAATTGTTGGTGATGAAATAAAATTGCTCTACCTTAGAATTTATAAGGTATTTAGATGTGGCAGTATGATTTGGATTTACAGTATGATTGAAATGTTCATTCATTTTTTTCTTTTTCTTTTTTTTTTTTTTTAATATATTTTATTGATTTTTTACAGAGAGGAAGGGAGAGAGATAGAGAGCTAGAAACATCGATGAGAGAGAAACATTGATCAGCTGCCTCCTGCACATCTCCCACTGGGGATATGCCTGCAACCCAGGTACATGCCCTTGACCGGAATCGAACCTGGGACCTTTCAGTCTGCAGGCCGACGCTCTATCCACTGAGCCAAACCGGTTTCGGCTCATTTTTTTTTTTCTTTTTCCTTTTAATGTCATGTTGAAAGAGAACTTTAGCTTCTTTATGCATTCCCCTCCCCACCCCCCCAAAAAAACACACTTAGTTTTCTTTGAATTTTGAGAAAAACCTTCCCTCAGAAATTGTTTTTCACATACTCTTTTACTTTTTATCATTCCACATTTCTCCCTCTCTGTTAATTTGAAACTTTAACTCTTCATGTGTATTCTTTTTGAGGTTACCTTAGATATTTTAATGTATATACCTAACAAAGTCTAAGCAATTTCTATAGCCTCTTCCTTAATGAGTAAATTCAGGACCTTACTAAAATGTTTTATCTGAGATCTTTCTTTTAGCTTCCTTTCTCTTCCACTTCTTTAAACATTTTTTTAAAATGCCTTATTTAACTCAGTATATCCAAAACAATATATATATAATTTGAATAAAAATTTAAAGATTACTTAAAATTTTTAAATTACATAAAGGATAGTTTACTTTGTATTTCTCATACTGAGCCTTCGAAAACCAGTGTGCATTTTACACTTCACAGCAATTCGGGCTAGCCATATTTCACATGTCCATGAGGTGCACATGGCTTCTTGTGGCTACCATATTGGATAGTGCAGATTTAGTCCATTCTGCTGGTTCGGCATGACAGGTTCTCAAGTGTGCTGTCTCTCTCTGCCCACTTCTGTGTGTACTAGGTTTACTTCTTTTTCACCCTTGCTCTGAGGATACAGCTTTTTGGATTCTTACGTTTTTGCAGGAATATTCGATTAGACTCCTTTATTTATGGGGCTGTAGGCTTTAGAGCCAGTCTTCTTCTCTTCAAAGCACAAGGTCTAAGTCACTAGGGTCCTGCAGATTGGCTCAAGTTGAAAGATTTATGGCTTCTGCTGATTCCATACTCCCCGCCCCCCTTGCCTTCCCACCTTACACTATACATTCCAATGCACAACGTAAAATGCTGAATGGATGATTAGAAAATGAGCACTCAGGTGAAGAAATAGAAATTACCCCCAGAAGATTCCCCTTATAATCTCTTCCAATCACTACCTCCTCTCTCCTAATCTATTGTGAATTTTTACACTGTTAGTGTTATACATTTTTAACTTTCCACAAATTATGATATTTTTTTCATTCTTTTGTTGATAGACATTTGAGTTATTTTCAGTTTTTGGTTATTGGGAGTAATGCTTCTATGAACCACATGCACATATTTGTGTAGGATATCTATCTAACTGAATCAAAAGGTATTCATATGTTCAATTTAGTAGATAATGCCAAACAGTTTCCAAAGTGGTTGTATTAATTTACCTCCCAAGTGACAGTTATGAGAATTCCTATTAATCCACATCTTCTCCAACATTTGGCATTTAAGATTTTAATTTTAGCCACTTTGGTGGTATGTAGTGGTGGTATCTCAGTGCATTTCATATTACATAAAAAGCTTATGTAGACATGCCAAAAATGTCAATAATCCTATTGAAAAATGAGCTAGAGAGATGAACAGTTTATAGAAAAAATAATTCTTAAATTTTTTTTAACCATATGAAAAGATAAACTCACTCATAAAAATGAAAGTACAAATTAAAACTAGACTGAGATATTTACTCCTTAGCAGATTTGCAAAAAATGCAATCTAGCCCTAACCGGTTTGGCTCAGTGGATAGAGCGTCGGCCTGCGGACTCAAGGGTCCCAGGTTTGATTCCGGTCAAGGGCATGTACCTTGGTTGCGGGCACATCCCCAGTAGGGGATGTGCAAGAGGCAGCTGATCGATGTTTCTCTCTCATCGATGTTTCTAACTTTCTATCCCTCTCCCTTCCTGTCTGTAAAAAATCAATAAAATATATTTTTTTAAAAAAATGCAATCTATTAACATACTCTGGTGAAGCCTTGGGCAAATGGGCGTTTTCCTACATTGCTGTTAGAAATGAATATCTTTTTCCATCCTTTTATTTTCAACTTTTCTGTATTCTTATCTCTCAGTTATTTCTCTTATAAATAGCAGATGGATTTTTTTTTAGTCTGACAACTTTTTACCTTTAATTGGAAGATTTAATCCATAATGTAATTTCTGGTAATTTTGAATTTAAATCTGACTCAGTGCTTAAAATTTGTCCCACGTGTTTTTAGTTTTTTTGCTTTCTTTGAGATTATTTTTATAGTTGTGTATTTTCCCACTTGTATTAGTAACATACAAATTATTAATTTTTATGCTGTTTTCGTAGGTTACTCTAGAGATTACAGCATCCTTCCCTAATTTATCAATGTCTAATAAAATACTGATAATTCCAGCTTTTCTTGCAAAATGCTAGGACTAACACCTATCTGCTATTGCTTTTACATATATTAATTATGTATGTGTTATATGCCTCATAACCATTATTATTATAGTCTATGCAATAAGTATTCATTATTCTCATTGCAGTCTATGCAATAAGTATTCATGTATAGATTTATCAACGTAATTGTTTTTTTCTTTCTTTTTCCATCTCAGATGTCAATCTGGAATCATTTCATTATGCCTAAAGAATGCCTTTCAGTATAATTTTTCTAGTGTGGGTTGCCCAAGGATGTCAGATTGTCTCAGTTTTTATTCTTCTGGGAACATACTTACTTTTCAAAGATATTTATGCTGGTGTAGAATACTGTGTCAGCAGTTTTCTTTGAGCACTTGGAAAACATCTCATAGTGTTGGCTTCCCATTTTCTTTTGAGAAATCAACTGTCTTTCTCTTTTACTTTCAACAGTTTTACTCTGACATGCTTAGATGTGTGTGTGTGTGTGCGCGTGCATATAGTATATTGTGAGTTTTGAATCTGTGCCTTGATGTCTGATTATTTTTTTGAAAATTTCCAGCCAGTCTTTGGTTCCATCCTTTTTCACTCTTCTGTGGGAATCTAATTACACTTTTGTAACAGTTGATTTATGGTAGCTTTTTTTTGGGGGGGGGGGGGGCAAGAACTTAGTGTGTTCAAATAAGTGATGGTATATAGTGAATAGTCTGTTTATCTAAATGTATGGAGCACTGAGTAGTGCATGGCCCTCTCATTTTGTTATGAAATACCATTTTTATAAGGCTGTTTATTCTAGATTTGCCTACCCTTTTCATCAAGATGGCCAAATTACTGTTGTTTAACCTCCTAAACCAGCTTTCATAACATTCTTTTTCCTGATGTCAGTAATATTCTCTAAGAAAATTAATCTATATGGTATGCAGGATATTCAAGAAGAGAGACACTGTAGATACAAACTGGAAATAAATAAATATATGTATAAATATATCTGAGGAATACATAAATCTATTTGGATAATGGAATTTTGTCTTTTTTGGGGTGGGGGGATGTTGCAGGCATCTCCTCACACTTGATACACTCTTTAAATGCTAGCCTGAGTTTTCAGATCATTGTCTCAAATGTTTCTGTGTTTAAGGGAAGGTATGGAATAGGAATAAACTTTTTGTGAATAGCAGTAAGATTTTAAAAGTTAATACTGTAAGCATTTTGTAATCATGTCATTTGGAATTAGCCTTTAGAAAAACTATGAATTTTTGACTAGTTGTGAAAAAAATTAAGAAAGTAACCAGTAATTTTTTTGTTTATGTAGACCTTTAATATTGATGTAAGGCAGTTACATTGGGCAGAGTACATAGAGAATTACTGCATGGGCACTAAGAAATATGTTTTGAATGAAGAAATGTCTGGCCTCCCTGCAGCTAGAAAACATCTGAACAAGTAAGTTTTACATGGGTTTGATTTCCTTTTGTCTTCTTTATTAAGGTGGTGTTTTGTTTTTTTACAGTGGTGTTTTTTTGTTGTTGTTTTTTTTATAAGCTGGTATATTGAATGGAAGATACTGCTAATAATCTGTCGTATTTAGGAAAAGTTCTTACCTTTGGACTGCAACTTTGGTAGTATTGATTTAGCCTAATATTGTTGAAACTTGATATCTTCGCCTATTTACTCTTCCTGAACACTATGTGTAGGTGTAATTTAGTTGTTTTTTGTTGTTGTTGTTTAATATATTTTTATTGATTTCAGAGAGAAAGGTAGAGAGAGAGATAGAAACATCAAAATGAGAGAGAATCATTGACTGGCTGCCTTCTGCATGCCCCCCACTGGGGATCAAACCTGCAATCTGGGCATGTGCCCTTGGCTGGAAGCGAACCCAGGACCTTTGAGTCCATAGGCTGATACTCTATCCACTGAGCCAAACGGCCTAAGGCTGGTGTAATTTAGTTTTAAAAATCGCTATTATCATTTATTATATTGCTATTGAAGAAGTAAATATATTAGGAGAAAATAAAAATCTATTTTAAACTGGAGGTAATTTATTTTATGTTTTTTTCACCCTACTCTATCTTTGGAAGAGGAAAATAGATATCCTAATACATCATTTAACATGGAAATTTTGTTTGTTTATAAAAGAGCTATAATTATTCCCCTTAGTCTTTTATAAAGTAAAAGACTAGAGGCCCAGCGCATGACATTTATGCACTGAAGGGGGGGGGGCGTCCCTCAGTCCTGCCTGCACCCTCTTACAGTCTGGGACCCCTTGGGGGATATCCGACTGCCTCCGAGGCGGGCTGTGCTCGCCTGCTGTGAGCCCAGTTTCTGGCTGAGTGACGCTCCCCCTGTGGAAGCGCACTGACCACCAGGGGGCAGCTCCTGCGTTGAGCATTTGCCCCCTGGTGGTCAGTGCATGTCATACAAACCAGTCATTCTGCTGTTCAGTCAATTTGCATATTATCCTTTTATTATATAGGATACATACAGATTGTTTAAAAAACCATCCACACAGAAAATAGAAGAGGAAAAATCACTGTTAATCCATCATTCAGAAATGCTGTTAAAATTTTAATAGCTGTCTATTTTATTAGTAGTTTAGTGAATACCATGTTTTTAAAATAAATCTTTATTGTTCAGATTATTACAGTTGTTCCTCTTCTTTCCTCCCATAGCTCCCTTCCACCCGGTTCCCACCCCACCCCATGCCCTTACCCCCCCCACTGTCCTCGTCCATAGGTGTATGATTTTTGTCCAGTCTCTTCCCTCACCTCCCACACCCCCTTCCCCCTGAGAATTGTGAGTCCACTCCCTTTCTATGCCCCTGATTCTATTCCATTCACCAGTTTATTCTGTTCATCAGATTTTTTATTCACTTGATTTTTAGATTCACTTGTTGATAGATATGTATTTGTTGTCACTTTGTTGTTCATAATTTTTATCTTTACCTTTTTCTTTTTCTTCCCCTTCTTAAAGAATAGCCTTCAGCATTTCATATAATACTTGTTTGGTGGTGATGAACTCCTTTAGCTTTTCCTTATCTGTGAAGCTCTTTATCTGACCTTCAATTTTAAATGATAGCTTTGCTGGGTAGAGTAATCTTGGTTGTAGCCTCTTGCTATTCATCACTTTGAATATTTCTTGCCATTCCCTCTGGCCTGCATGGTTTCTGTTGAGAAATCAGCTGACAGACGTATGGGTACTTTCTTGTAGGTAACTAACTGTTTTTCTCTTGCTGCTTTTAATATTCTTTCTTTGCCCTTGGCATTTTAATTATATGTCTTAGTGTGGTCCTCTTTGGATTCCTCTTGTTTGGAGTTCTTTGTACTTCCTGGACTTGTAAGTCTATTTCTTTCACCAGGTAGGGGAAGTTTTCTGTCATTATTTCTTCAAATAGGTTTTCAATATCTTGCCTTCTCTCTTCTTCTGGCACCCCCGTAATTCAGATGTTGGTACGCTTGAAGTAGTCCCAGAGGCTCCTTACACTATCTTCATATTTTTGGATTCTTTTTTCTTTTTGTTTTTCCGGTTGGGCATTTTTTGTTTCTTCATATTTCAAATCTTTGACTTGATTCTTGGGATCCTCTAGTCTGCTGTTGGACCTCTGTATATTATTATTTATTTTAGTCAGTGTATGCTTAATTTCTGATTGGTCCTTTTTCATATCCTTGAGGGTCTCACTAAATTTCTTAGAGATTTCTACAAGATTCTTGAGTAACCTTATAACCGTGGTTTTGAACTCTATATCCAGTATTTTACCTTCCTCCATTTCTTTCGTTTGTGACATGTTTCTTTGTCTCCACATTTTGGCTGCTTTCCTGTGTTGATAGAGTGGCTTTGTGTGCTAGGTGCCCTATAGGGTCCAGTGGCTCAGCCTCCCTAATTACCTGAGGTTGACATTGTTGGTGCACCCCTTTGTGGGCTGTGTGCACAGTCTTGTTGTAGTTAAGTCTTGATTGCTGTTGGTATCACTGGGAGGAATTGACCACCAGACCAATTTGTTTTGAGGACCAGCTGTGTCTACAATGGGAGAACTGCTGTGCTGGAGACACCTGGAGTCCTTATGGAGCAGGACTTGCTTCCGTGGGGTTTTGGTGCTCACTGAGTCTGCCCCTTGAGTGTGTCTCTTATGGATGTGAAGAGTTGTACTCTGGTATGGTCTCACTCTGACCACTGGGTACACTGGCTCTTGGGTCTCCAAGGAGGTGCAAAGTCAGCCACTGCCTGAGGCCACCCAGCAGGAGCTACAGAGAGGTCTGCAGATTCCTTCTCTTTGTTTGGGGTTTGGAAGTGCCTAGATGAGGCCCAGCTGTGAAGCAATGCAGGCTGCTGTCTAGGCCTTCTTTTGGAAGCTTTGGCGCTCTTTGACAAAGCTGCAGTTTGTTAAGTTTTAAATTGCAAAAGAACAGGCCATTCATATGCAAAAGCCTCTGCTCACAGCTTGGGTGGGCTTGTAAATTGGGTGGGGCAGGGTCTCAGGGAATCATCAGGATGGAGCAAACCGCAGTGGCTGCCAGTCTGCTGTGCCTCGGAGAGGTCCCGGGGTCTCTGTGTCTTGTGGCCCGGTGCAGGAACAATGATCACTGCAAGCACCTCTGCGAGAAAGCCGCCCTCGCGTTCCGGCCCGATGCCAGACAGTCCAGTTTCTCCCCGTATGAGTCTGGATCCCCAGAGTCTTGCCCAGAACTGGAGTTCAGAGCAATGGGGAGCTTGTATCTCCCTCCTGGTTGAAAAAGACAACAGTGTACCCAGTTGTCAGCCCATTTCCACGCACGCCTCCGTACCTCTGCACCTCCTACCAGCTTCAGTGTGCTTTTCTCTTTCCTTCTAGTTGTAGAATTTCCACTCAGCCAGCCCTCCCGTGGTTCTGGATGATATCTGTTTTGTCTTTTAGTTGTAGTTTTGATGTGGTTGTGCGAGGCAGCCAAGTATAAGTGTGTACCTATACCGCCATCTTGATTCTTCTTCTTCCCGTGAATAACATTAAAAAAAAAGATTTTAGAGAGAATGGAAGAGGAAAGAGAGAGAGAGAAACATCTCTCTCTTTGTTATTTCACTTATTTATGCATTCATTGGTTGATTCTTGTGTGTACCCTGACCAGGGATAGAACCTGCAACCTTGCTGAAACAGGATGACACTCTAATCAACTGAGCTACCTGGCCAGGGCCTAATTAATATATTTTTTATAACAGTTTTCAAGATTTTCATGTTATTATTCTTGTGCTTCCAACTCTATGAGGCTTTGTAGGGCAGTTAGTTGTATAAATGAGGAACTGAGGTTTAGGGAAATTGAGTTTGCCTAGGTCATATTGTATTAAGTGGCAAAACAAACCATGACCTTTTGAGATGTAATTCAAAGCTCTTGTCTACACCAATTGTTCACACGTTGTAGTCCTATTTTACCCTGCCTGTTGAAGTTAATGAACTGTATGTAACATTACTGCATACTTAAAGATTTGCATTCCTTTTTAACACCATTAAAAAGCATATGAAGTGTTTTGAAACAAGAGTAAGATAATGTACCTGTTACTTTGAGAATGGCAAGTCCTCCTATCTAGAGCTAGTACCATGTTTCATTCTTGAATGAGTTCTTGGTCTTTGGTCATGTGACTATCAGCTATAATGGAAGGAGTAAATTCAGTTTCCTGACAACTTGTAAGCAGCTAAAGATGTCACAAAAATGTTTATTTTGTTTGTAGGATGATATATGTAATGTACAAACCTTTTTAGTTTAAAGGAAAAAGTGCCAAACACATAAGGGACATGTCTGTTTTACCTCCAGTGTACTTGCTGCCTAGCACAGTACTGGGCACACAAAAGGATGCTCAATACCTGCTGAATGAATAACTTTGCATCCCAAGTATACTGTTATAAAAAAAAGTTTTGTGTTATTCGTTGTTAATAGAGGTAATACATTGTTTGACAGACTGCAGTCAGGTGACTTTTGCTAACTTTCTAACTTAAGGACTTTTAATTAGTTTTTAAATAAATTTCAAATTAATATGGATTTGAGTTTTATGTTAAAAACTGAGTATTGACTATGTGCCATCCAGCAATATTTTATTCTAGAAAATATGAACTAATAGGCCTCTTGATTTGCTTTCAGGTTGAGGAACATACGTTACGGTTTCAACACTATCCTTGTGATCCTGATCTGGCGCATTTTTATTGCAAGATCACAAATGGCAAGAAACATCTGGTACTTTGTGGTTAGTCTGTGTTACAAGTTTCTGTCATACTTCCGAGCATCCAGCACTATGAGATACTGAAGACAAGAATTTAGCATTAGAACATCTATGCATATGTGGTGGTCTAAATGCACAAATGTAAAATGTACTTAAGTCATCTCACCTTTTGTCAAGATATTAAATCATCTTAGATCGGAGTGTGGAGTAAATTATGGTACATTTTATGTAACATTTTAATGTTTATGCTCATAAAAATCTAGTGAACACACTGTGGTATGCTAGCTCAAATCTGCAATAGCCACCAAAACCATGACGTAATATTTTGATCCCTTGGGAAAAGGGGTGGGGTGAGGGTAGGAGTGGGGATATGGGAACACTGACCAGTATAACTGTGCAATTCTGGAACATATTAATTAAAATATGCCTTAACATACAGTGAGTTCTAATTTTTAATATTTAGTGCAATGGAAAGCATTTATTTGGAAAGGAATATTACCTAAGTTGGTAGATATTTGATTCTTCAGTGTTTGATTTTTTCATCAGTTGAAATTTTGTTAAAATTATAGCCAACTTATTTTCACATTATCTTGTAAGTGATTGAGTGGTCTCAGACATGAAAGACATGTTCTCATTTTTCTTTCTCTGACTAGAGGTCTGATGCATATCATTTTCCTATAAGCAATCAGTTGCTTTCATAATCAGAAGGCTATATATTCTAAAGATCCCACTGGATCTAAATGGGTTTGAAAATCCATATTAATATATGCTATGCGTTTTTTTTGAAGAGAAATTAAAATGAATTAAATAAGACTATTAGCATCAGAAAATAGGAATACATTTTTCTTGTCCACATAATGACCAAATAGGAATTAATCCTGTGAGATGTTCATGTTTTGAGGATTTCTTAAGACTTTGGCAAATGGGGGCTGGCGGGGTTGGGGAGGGATTCACCATACTTGTGCTCTCCTCCCTTTATAAATGTTTTTAATGAGACTTTAAAAAGGCTTATGCTGTCTTTCCAATGAAAACTGAAAGTGCATTATTATGGAAAAATGTTTTTGCAGGTAGATATAACATTAAGAAAATATTCTCACATGTGTTTAAACACATACTAACTTTTGACGTTGAGAACTGAATTCCCACAAGAAAAATAAAATAATGCATAAAATAATGTGTATCAAATTAAATAAAGGACTTTATTTACTTACCACATAAAGTAGCAAACTGTTGAATGAGTTTGAAGATACCATTTATTTTTTCTGCATGTGGTTTTAGCTTTAGGAAGAAATGCACTATAGAAACAAGTAATAGCAAGAAAATTAATGTATATTTTAATGATATATTATAATTCCCTTTAAACCTTAATAGTAGTTAACTCTCCTTACTGTTTTATATTTTGTTGAGCAAATTGACCAGCATAACATGTTTTAATTTAGCTGATCAAGTTGTACTATATTTAAATCATCAACAGTGTATCTTAAATATGTTTAATGAGGTCAGTTCATAATACAAAAACTTACATAGAACTTTACATCTTAATTTTCTTTGTCAGTTTAAATGCAATGTATAAGAAGTTCATTTTGTTATTGTGAAAAAATGAAATGTAAAGGAAACCCCTTCCATGCAGGTGTGTAATCTTGAAAAGGAAAAATGCTTCCATGTTGAAGCCACATTTTCTGTAGTAAAACTTTAAAACATTATTTTTAAAGAAATATGTATGTAAATATGCATATGTATATATATATTCTTTGGGATGACACTGAAGTCTCTGGTCTAGGACCATACCTTGTATAAGGTGTGAGAGACCATGACAGTGTCTAAAGATGGAGTAAAAGACAAAGCCTTTGATTTAAAGTGGCCCACATAATCAACTATAGGTGCTCTGTACATTTAGAGCTCCATCTCTTAAGTGTGTTTCCCTAGTGTGTTGAGAACATGCTCACATTTGTATGATTTTTACACTTTTGCCGAATATACTGAGAATCAGATGAATTGTCTTTGTATCTTGAAAAAGATTCAGGTACAATTTCAGCAGGCATGTGAAATACATATGGGTTGTATGCCTTTTGAACTATGTCATTGTTCTTAAAATCTAACTTAAACAAATGCTATCTGGGAGGATGCTGAGGCCACTGCATTAATTTTGTGTGTTCATTTAACAGAATTTGTTGTCAAAAGAAAGCTAATGAATAAATTAACATGTCATTTTGGAATTTAAAGTTCTAAAATTAGTATAAAGGGCACATGGATTGTTGATCCCCACTAACTAGACTTCAAGCTTAACTTGAACTTAAAAATTTTGGGAATCATTTATATTTGTCATTTGCTAGAAATGGTTTTTAGTTCTGTTTGATTATATTTTCTATACAAACTTAGTTTTTAACAGGATAGCCTAATAAATTAAATAAATTTAATATTTCATTTAACTCGGTAAAGCTGTATTGCAAAACATTTATTTTTCTTTCCCTATTCATTCTTGAGTCTATAATTGTGTCATATGCATTTGTCATTCGTGACTATATTTAGATTTGACTTGGCAACATTAATATGTCCTAAAATTCAACACAGAGAAGCATGGCAATATGTTCTTTGACTTAAGGATGGTATAAAATAAACATTCTTTGAATCTGTGTAATAAAGCATGGAAGCAGGGAGGAAAAATCTTATTTCTCCCCTTTTTTTGTGTTTGTGTATAGGAGTTGGTTCAGGGTTTTTTGCTTTTTGTTTTAAATGTAAATTGATACTCTTCTATACAAAGTAAATAGAAGCATTATTGGTGCCTTTGTTTATAAACCAGAAAGTAATAAATGAATCCCTATATTTCCATTATAGTATTTATTGTATTTTTACAATAATTACCTTAGAAATTACCAGTGAGATACTGTGGTTAGGCTTACAGGAAACATCCTCACTTATACTTCTTATCTCTTTTCGGGTATACTCATCACTTCTTATATCCTAATTTTACTTATGCCCACGTTTCTTAGCATTTTAGGGAAGCAGATAGTCGGGATGAGTACATTTTGTTGAACTATTATTTTTATGGATTTGCTGAAATGAAATGGTCCTTTTCTTTTCTAAAAGCAGTATGAGAAGATTATCAGGGTGTCGTTAGGTTCCAACTACTCTCCTCCACGTTGAATATCAATTTAATAGAGACTGTGTAAAAGAAAGCATCAGGCTGGGGGTCAGGTGAGTGCAGATGGCCAAGCTTGCTCTTTGAGGCTGACTCCAAGCCCTGGCTTAAAATCATTAGCACTGACTTGCTCTTTTCTGAGAAAAACTCTCTTAACTTTTTGCATGAGAAACTAGAGAAAGGAATGTATGCTGCATAACTTGATATAGAAATGAGTTAATTAATTAGTCTCTGGTAAAAGAAATATGAAATATTTTCTTACTGAATTAATATTTTTATCTCTAAGCATTTTCTAGTTTTAGGATGAATTTGTCTTTTTTAAAATACATCTCTGCTACCCTTAAGATTCCTAAACAAATCACCTTTGTCAATTGAGCATAGTTGTGCAAAATTGTTAAATACTTCCTTTTTGTTTTTTCTTAATTAAAGAAAAATTTGAGTAACATTAATTAAGTTTGATGTGCTCCTTTGCAAATTGATGGTTCTCAAATACATTTATATAGAAAGACAAAGTGATAAGTATGAGTTTAGTATGTTTACTATATGCTCGAACTCAAATGAATAAGGCTATAAATGTCTCCCTATTTTTTGGTCACAGCTCACAGACAATACCTGTAATCTTATACAAGAGAAGAGAAGGGTGGAGATGACCCCCCTTCCCTGCCCTCACCTGCTTTTTTGGTTTCAATTTTGAACAAACACCTGAACCTAAATATATAGATGAATGAAAACTAGAGGCCCGGTGCATGAAATTTATGCATGGGTGCAGTCCCTAGGCCTGGCCGGTGATAGAAGCGCAGGTATGGAAGGGCAGGTCCCAGCTGACCTCTGGGCTCTGGGCAGCACCTGGGCCCCGGGCTTCCACGCGCCCCCCTCCGCCTGAGTCATGGCACCTGAGTCCCCACAGGGAGATGTGTTGAGTGCAGCTGGACACTGTGGGCCAGGGTGCACCGTGGGCCTCTGGGCCACCCAGCGGTGCTTCATAGAAGCTGGATAGGCAGTGTGCTCTCTCCCGGCTGGCCTTGCAGACCAGTTCCTGCACGAACCCACAGGAACCCACAGGGAGCCCAACCGGCCCTTGTAGTCCCAGTGGCTGTGGCCCGGCTCACACAGAAGAGGCTGCACGGGTGCGCACCTGAGCGTGGGTGCATGAGCCCTGGTGTCCCAGGAGAGGGTAGCAGGGGGAGTGAGAGTGAGCTTGGCAGACACCCCACATTCTCACCGAACCTCCATTCCTGTCTCCCCAGCCCCCCCCAACCCCCCCAGCCAGCGAGAGGTTGCAGTGCATCACTGACACCCACCATGTTCTGCACCCCCCTTGGTGGTCAGCACATGTCACAACAATTGGTCAAACTCCTGGTCTCCCGGTCGAATGACCAACCGAGGGGACAATTTGCATATTAGGTTTTTTATTATATAGGATACTTGTCCCAGGATATTGTGTATTTATTTCATCAGTACTTAATTGTTTGACATTTAATACCTAATTTTCTGCTTTATGTTACATCTTTCACAGGTTCCTGTCATTTCTCCCCATTTGATTTTTGGTTTCTTTTTGTTCTTTTTTGTTTGTTTTGGTTTTTTGTTTGTTTTTTAATCCTCGACCCGAGGATATTTTTCCATTGAGTTTTAGAGAGAATGGAAGGGAGAGGGAGAGACAGAGAGAAACACTGATGTGAGAGAGACAGATCGATTGGTTGCCTCCTGCATGCCCCCGATCGGGGCCGGGAGCCTGCAACCAAGGTATATGCCCTTGACCGGAATTGAACCCGGGACCCTTCAATTCTCAGGCGATGCTCTATTCACTGAGCCAGACCAGCTAGGGCACTTGTTGGTTTCTTGAGAGAAAAACCAGCCTTGTATCTTGTACATTGTAGAGATAACCGTGGTGAACATTGGTTTATCACTTACTTTGTGCCTTCCCTGTCTATGTATTTTATATGTACTGACTCAGTATGCCTTACCAGCATCCCTTCGAGGAGGGCCCTTCTCTTACCCATGTTTTATAGTTTGGTAATTGGCAAATGATACAAATAACTTACCCTGTGTCACACTGCTAGTGGCAGAGTTAAGATCTGAACTCAGTCTAGCTCCAAAGCTTACTACACTTGTCCACCACACTACTACTTTTCACTTGGGAACACAAATGTTTCTGGACTATTCAGAGATGTTCTCTGAAATGCTGTTGTGCTGAATGTTTTTATTTGGCTCCTTCATTTCTAAAACCCAGCATTCATCCGTTCAACAAATACTGAGCACCTACTGTGGGTTGGGCACTATGTTTTATATTGCAATGGTCTGTTTATTTGTCCGTGTCACTCACCACATGCAGCTTCTCAGTGGTCCAGACCTGAAAGTGAAACACTGCCTGCCCACCAGGGTGTTATGACTTAACATAGCAAGGGAACATCATTTCAATAAAATATATAAAGAGAAGAACAAAATACTGGAAGCAGAGAGGAGTGATTTACTGGTTAGTGTTAAGGGAAGGGCTCAGGCGCACATGACGTGAGCTGTGGTTTTAAGTCTGATGGGGAGAAGTGATGGGATAGACAAGCATTCCTTTCCACTGGCATAGAGCATGTGTAAAGGCTGAGAAGTGTGGGGATTAGTGAGGAAGGAAATATTTTTAGTGTTAAACAGTAAAATGACTAAGGAAAGATGAGGCGTGTAGGGCAGTGGGTGTTTGCATGCTCAGAATGTACTCTAGGCTGTGCAGTGACCTGTCAAAAACTCAGAACACCCCCAGTTCCTCTTAAAAATGAATAGATTTTTAAATGAACTGACCTTTTACATATTTTCCTAAATGGAATGAATTTAAGAGAAAAATGTCCACTGGTAACAGTGAGGTGTATAGGAAATAATGGTATGACATGTCATCAGCTTCCCTTTTATATGACAGGTAATTCAGCAAATAAAAGTTGCTATCTAGAGAAAGAATATGGGGTGGATAAAAGCCTTCCCTTAAATATAAATAATAGTAAAAAAGTAGTCAGGAAGGATTTGTCGAGCATTATACTTATTTAATTCATATTTAAATTGGATGAGTTCTCTGATGAGCTCACATTCTTTGTAGTCTTGCTAGAGTTTTGAAAGAATCAGGTCATAAATCAAAGTGCAAACAGAAAATCCCATTTCTCCCTGGATGATGCATATCCCATGGGGACCTACAAGCACAGAGTTTATTTCTGCCAACCTCCAAACCAGGGGCTCCCACAGCTTGGCCTGTGATCAAAATTCCTGGGGTAACTTCAAATGTAGATGTTCCTAAGACCCATCCCAAGAGTCTCTGATGAGTTAGGTTTAGGGAGAAGCCTAGGGATGAGAGTTTAAACTTTCCCAGCTGATTCTAATGATGACCCAGGTTTGCTCTTCCCTCCCCTCGGCCAGTGGTATGCAGCAGGATCATCTGAGCAGCTCCATACACAGAAATAAATGGCTGGGCCCCACCCAGTGACCTTTTAATAGCAGAGATTTGGGATGGGGACCAGGCACATGTATTTATAACAAGCCTGTGGGTGATTTGTCATATTCAGGGCAATTCAAGAACTGCCTGACCCTTTTCAAGAAGTTTCTTGCCACTCTCGGAAGAAAACATTCCAGATTTTTTTTTTTTACCCAATAAGACAAAAAAAAATGTGCAAAATTTCAATTCTTTAGCACTTTTCAGCAAATTCCACTGCTATTTCAGCACAAGCATATTCTGATTGTTTTTATAAATGAGTACCCCATATCCATATCTCTAGCACACTGTTCCATGGTAGCTATAGAGCATTTCTAAAATTTAAAGGCATTTCTAAAATTTTAAAAATACTATTTATTTTGTAGAAAAGTTGTACAAAAATTTATTTGAGTCAAATAGAGAATATGCCTGGAAGCAAGAAAAAATGCGTGAGGAAAAATGCTTCCCAAAATGATAGTTGGCGGCTTCTTTTATGCATTTGGAATTAGGGAGGGAGCATAAGGAAGGTTATGGGAAACGGGGAGACAGCCAGGAAGGGATTTAATTACAGGAGAGTTAACAAGATTATGTGCTTGTTCTCTTCAGGGTGGTTTCCCTTTTGAAGGGTCCAAAAAAGGCATTTCAAAAGTGTGTTAACCTAGACGCACAGAAACAATAGACTATTTTAACAAAACTTCCACAGGACAGAGGAGCAGAATTGCATAGTTGAAAGAACCTTAGTTTTGCTAAGAGACTAAGTATGAGTGGACTGCCACTTCACCAGCCCTGTGACTGTGAATGAGTCAGTTAACCTCTCAGCCTCAGATGCCACATCTGTAAAAGGCCTACCTGGGAGGGTGGTTGTAAGGATTAAATGATACAATGAAGCCCTTCCTGGTTTGGTTCAGTGGGTAGAGCATTGGCCTGCGGACTGAAAGGTCCCAGGTTCGATTCCGGTCAAGGGCACATGCCTGGGTTGCAGGCTTCATCCCCAGTAGGGGACGTGCAGGAGGCAGCCAGTCAATGATTCTCTCTCATCACTGATGTTTCTATTTCTCCCTCTCCTTTCCTCTCTGAAATCAATAAAAATATATTTTAAAAAAATGGTACAATGAATACAAAGTGTGTGGCGCATAGTAGAAACTGTAGTATTACCTCAAAATCACCAAAAAGTCCCAAGCTAATGTGACCCAGTTTATGTTTTCTGATGTTACACTATGATTTTTCCATTTCTAATATTTCTATCACATTTTATTAAGAAATACAAATTCTGAACATTTTGAATAAATATTAAAAATCAGTTCTATTTTCCTCTTGCAATGTTAATATTTATCACTTTAATTGAGCACCCATCTCCACTGTGGCTCTTCTGCATCTAACAGCTCCTGCTTACTGGAATAGAAGGAGGATTCTTCCAACTTCCCCACCCAAGAACAAAATTCCCACTTCTCATTTCACCCCTGGGCAAAGAATTCTTTAAAGATGGTCAGTTCTCAGATCACCCATCTCCACAGATTTTTTGGTTAGCCACACCTTTAGGCAACTCGCCATCTCTTTCTTTACTCCAGTGATCTGTATGCAGTCAGTTGTTAAGCCAACACAAGTTTGCCTTTCTAGGGTTGAGAGATTTATAGCCTCATTTGTGTTCCAAGAATATTTTGCGAGTTCTCTTCCTCTTTCGTGTATTTAAATAAGCATGAAACAAAACTGTAGGTTTTTCTAATTACTTATGTAACTTGGCTCCTAGAGCATTTCACATTCCTAAGATTAGCCCTGTACTTCTCAACCCTAATGAATTGAAGACACAAGTACACTCTGGTCAGTAATTAGAAAGAGCGTTAAACTGTCCAGAAACAAATTCCCACTTAACTGAAATGGAAGGGAAACCATTCCACCCTCACATAATACATTTAAAATGTTCCTATCGAATGATGCTCCTTCAATCAAAAAATCTTCCTAAGAGTTTCACCTGTAACTAGAAACTGCAGAGTAGTACTGCATGTGTTGGGAAATTGTTAAATCACAGGTTCTCAGCTCTGAATTTGGGTCTTTCTGCTCCAGGCATTCCATACAGCTTCCTCACCCTTGTTTCCAAAGGATCCACATTCACTTGCCAGTTGTTTTTTCCTAGGCCTAAATTATTTTTCCCATTGCAGTTTAAGCAAGTGCATTCACAAAACAGATCTTTTTTTACCTTTTCCCTTGGCTAGAACTCTGTAGTTTCATTTGAGCTGAGTTTCTAATTCTCTTAGTCCTCACTTTGGAAGTGCCCCATTCCCCCTAAGACAGTGTTTCTCAACCTTCCTAATGCCACGACCCTTTAATACAGTTCCTCATGTTGTGGTGACCCCCAATTTCATTGTTACAAATTGAACATAATTAAAGCATAGTGATTGATCACAAAAACAATAAGTAATTATATATGTGTTTTCCGATGGTCTTAGGCAACCCCTGTGAAAGGGTCGTTCAACCCCAAAGGGGTCGCAACCCACAGGTTGAGAACCGCTGCCCTAAGAGGAAGGTTCCTGTGCTGAATATTCTGCTTTTGCCCTGCCGTCCCACTCCCTTCTCTTCACTCTGCTCTCTGCCATAGCAAGCCTACCTTTGTGGGTGGCACATTTGGTTCCATTGCTTTCTGGCTTCCACGTGGGTTCACCCAATGAGAGGCACTGGTAGGAGTCCAGGACAGGAGGAGAGGGTTAGGGCAGGAGCATTGATTTCTCAGTCACTCTTGGGCTCTGTTTTGGCGGTGGTTGTGTCCCTCTACCACATGCCACTGCTGCTGTGGGTGGCCTCCCTGACAGCTCCATGTTTCTCAGAGTTCCTGTAATCGCCCCCTCCCCTCGCCTACAGCTCTCCACTGTTGCTGATGCCTGGGCTTCCCTTGTGGGTTGCCTTAGCCCTCCCTGCTCATGCTTTTGTAGTCCCTTCCTGAAACTCGCACTTAGTGTGCCATGCTTCCTGCCTGGGGTTGATAGAGCTCCTTGTCTTCAGTGTGGCAGTGCTGGTACCTTCCACAGGTAGAGTTCAGGACCTCAAATGTGGTGGAATAAAGCCTAGTGACTGTTCCTGAAGAAAATGTGCACTGCCCTTTTCTCTTTTTCAAGTTGGCTGGTATTTCCGTCGATACCTGATGAGGGCACACCATTATCACATAGGAGTCATCCTGCCTTTTTGCATGTATCACTGTGAACAAATGGCTAAATTCACAGATGTGGTCAGCCCACCAACATCCAGAAGGCACATTCTTTGCCCCAATAAACTCTACTCATTTCTACCCAGTCTGTCTTCCCCTGTTTGTACATCCCACCCCAATACATACACACATGTGCACGCGCACGCGTGCACACACACACACACACAATTCTATTGTATGTCAGGTAATGGAATACAGTTGTAGTACTTTAATATCATGCATCCATTCCCTAAGACCCACAGGAAAAGAATGTTCAAAACTGTCCAAAATTAAAATCATTTCTCATACTTGCACCCCTTTTTTTCCCACCTCCCCTCCAGTTCTCTTCCTGTGTCCCATTAGTAAAAACCCATCATCCACCAGGTAAACTAGAAGCAGAAATCACCCTGACACTTCCCTTACACTAAATACAGGGTGTCCCAAAATATGTATATACACTTTAACAGCTGATGGCTCAGTTTTGAAAATGAAATATATTTTAATAAACACTTCTTTTATGATTATTCAAAGTGTGTTTATGCATTTTGGGACACCCTATATTAATATATTTCCCTATACTAAAGATTTCATTAGTCACCAAGTGACTATTTCATTCTATTTCCTTAACATTGGGGTTATGCTGATTTCTCTCTTCACTATGGCCCAGAGACCAACACTTCTCTTACTGGATTATGACGATGTCTTTCTAATTCATTCCCATGCTTCTTTGGTTAATCTCCAAAGCATGCTCTTTTCAGCAGCCAGAGTGATCTTTCTAAATCACAAGTCTGATTGTGCTGGCCCCCATACTTACAACCCTTCAGTGACCTCCCACTTGTACACCGCCTCCAGGATCAAGTCCATACTTGGTAACACAATTTCTAAGGCTCATTGTGATCTGGACAACAGCTTCTCATCCCTCACATTTTTCTTACTCCTCATGCCCCAGCTCCTTGCTATTCTACCAAAGTTCTAATCTCTCTTCTCTTTATCACGATGCCCCTCTGCCTGCAGAATTCTGTCTGCTCTCGCCCATCTTATGCATTTCAGTTTAGGCATCAAGCCTGTATCAGGAATGCTTTCGACTGCAAATATCCCCAAACCCAGGTTGCAGCTAATTTTCTTATGTAAGAAGTCTGGAGACACTTGCTGGCAGTGACCCATCCACAAGCATAAGTTTACCTGTGATGATCCCAAATCTATGTCCTCAATTCAGACACCTCTCCTGAGCTTCAGGTCCATATTTTAAGAGTATACCTGCTACCTCTCAAAGATTTGCACAAACACTTCCCTACTAAGCTCCTTCTAGTAAGAAATTCTGGAGCCAATTGGACTTAATCTTTTTAAATGCCCAGAAGTAGTGAGGACCAGACTGGAATAGTTGGGCCGAAGTCATCTGGAAGACTCCATATATCCATCCATCTGACCCTCTCTCCATGCGTCTACAACAATGTTCCCTGTGTCAGGCTCTTGGTCAGGTGCTGGAAAGTGGCTCCAATAACTTTTGTCTTCAAGGAACCCAGAGTCAGCGGGGGTGACATTGCAGGGAGCACAGCAGTCCTCAGTGTGACTCAAGCAGATGACTAGACCCACCGCAAGAGGGCCTCAGCTAGTCCAGCCATTCCCGCTGCTTCTGGGCCCAGAGCCAGAGTCTCCCTCAGGGCTGTCCCTTCTCTGAGTCCCAGGAGCTACATCTCCCCACCGGTCCAAGGCCAGACAGCTCCTCTCCACCCCTGTCAGGTACCCTTCTCCCCCTGACTGGTCTGAATTACTTATCTATCAATAATTCTCTCTAACCCCTTGTTCTGTGTGCTTCCTTCCCTTTCCCCTAGCCACCTGCTCAAATATACCCCATCCAGAGATGGGCACTCCCTTACTGGCTCCTCACACTAATGCCTTCTTGTTTCTTTTCTGTCACCTCCAGTCTTGAAAGAGTGGTCTCATCCCTCTCAGTGACCGCCCTTGTCACCCACACTTCAGCATGGTGTACTCCAGCTAGTCACAGCCAGTGGATTCTTTCAGCTAGTCCTTATCTCATTTAACCTCTCTGCACCAGCTGGCACTGTTGACTCCTCCATTCTCTTTGACTCTCTTTCCCTCCCTTGGCTCTCCCTAACAGTCATACCCTGGGTTTTCCTAATCTCTTTACTGGCGTTGCTTTTTGTCTTCTCTTTACATAAGCTCTGCTTCAGCACTCTTCTCTCCTTCAAATGCTCTCTGGCAGCAACCCAGCCACAGCATGGCTCCCCTGTGATCATTCCAAATCGATGTCCTCAGCTCAGCTCCTGAGCTCCAAATCCCAATTTCCAGAGTCTGCCTGTCAACCCTCAAAGATGTACATGGACAGTTTTAAAAAAAGAACCAGTCCTCTTCCCAACTTCCAATCTTTCTTCTCCTCGAAAGAACTTTCTGTCTTAGTTAATGGCCTCAATGCATGAAGTCACAGGTCAGAAACTGGGAGTCATCCTTGCTCCTCTCCTCATGAAATTGCCTCAGTCCTCCTCCGCAGCTGTTCCCTCTCACTTCCTCCTCCTCTTCCTCCTTTTCCACTGCTCAATTCTGGTCCTCATCACCTCTTACCCCAACATTTGCTTGAGGAGCTAACACTCTCCTCTCATTTATTCTATGTAACCAGAACAATCTTTCCAAAGCACACAGCTGATCATCTCCTCAGCTAGACAGACACTTTCAGTGGCTCCCCATTGCCTTAGAATAAAGTACAATCTCCTCAGTGTGGTCTATAAAGCCATCCTTGATCTGGTTCCTGCTGACTTCTCTGGTTCCCCTTCTCTCCCCCCTGCCTTGCATCTTCTACTCCAGAAACACCAAGCTGACACTTCTGAAATTTTGCTCATGTTTTCTTCGGTCTAGAATGGCATCTTTATACATTAATGTCCCCTACTCACCGCTTAAGGCTTAATGCAGTCGTTCCTTCTCCAAGATACACTTGTCTGGCTTCCATGTCCCTCCTCTATACTTGCCACTATGATAGGTGTTTTGTTGTTGTTGCTTTTTGTTTTGTTTTTACCACTGCATGGCAGTTACTTATGCAAGAGTGTTTTAGCTGAGCTTAGAATGGGAGTCAGAATCAGTGGACTGGGCACCCTCTTGGATTCTACTCGCACAATTGAAAGTTGGGGGAGAGGCAAAACTTTGGGAGAGTTGTGGGGTTAGAAGACAGAGAAAAGTGGGCGATGGGAGAATATTGTGGCTGTTCATAGGAGGCATTTATTCATTCTCTGCCAAGCTCCTTGAAATGCTTGTGAGTCACAGGCATTGTAGACTCTGGGCGGAAGCAGCACTTTTTCACATTCTGTCCTCCCGGGCGTGGAACTCAGTATCACTCTGCACATGGGAAGCAGGACAAAGGACTGGGAGTGGGCCTCAAGTCCATGCAGAGCAAGGGAGAGCGTTCTCTACTTTACACAGAAGGCTTGTGATCTTGGGGCAGCCCCACTTAAGTAGCCATGACTTTTTCAGAAAGGGCACTGTCATTTCTGGATATTTCTACAGAACTCACGACAAGGAGCAACCAGGGCAAGCTGTAGGGTTAGGGGTCAAGGTTGGTTAAACTGATGGATTAGTTCATGATTAAATGTCAAACACTCCTTGGAACTTCAAGAAATATTTGAGGGACACTGCAGGGAATTAACGTTCTGAGACAGTTATTTTAACTAACAGGTCCCCATTTATATTCACCAGCTGCAGAGGACTGGGGACACTGGTCTATTCTTCTGTAACGGAATCTCAAATCTCAGGATTGGGGCTATTGTTATTCCTTTTTTTTTCCTCCCTCGGGTTAAGCACAGTGCCTGGACATAGCAGATGATAGATAAATGGATGGATGGGTGGATAGATGGATGGGTGAATGAAAAGACTGTTCAGAGAATTCCCTGGCCTGAGTCCACAGCGGACCTGCACAGGCCAGTCCAACCACAATTAATCTCTCTTGTTTCTTCATGCAGGGTAATTACCCTCTGACAGTTGAGAGACCTGACTCACACCCAGGAAGATGAGAAAGAAAACCCAACCAGTGGTGGGTTTTGTGCAGTGGCTCTGATGGCTGTGAGCAAGGGGTCCTTTTGGTGCCCTGCGGAAAGAGGGGTCTCTCTATGCGGTGCTGCCTCCACAGGTGCCAGCTCCTCTTCTCCAGGAAAAGGTCACTAAGTCAATACATTCCTGTGCAGGCAGGGCGCCAGCCCAAAGCTAGGAATTGTCAGCGGCAGCCTTGGGCAGCCCTGGGAGACCACACCTTGCCCGAGCTCTTTTCTGCTTCCTGCTTCTGCTCCACTGCTTTCCCGGGCCCCATTCTGAACTGGAATAGTGAGCTGGAGCCCCACACCATCTTGCAGGGAACCCACGGCAGCCTCCACAGACCACATCCTGCCAAGGTTGCTGAAGGAAGATGCCTGTCTTCATTGCCTGGGGGTTATGTGGCCTCCGGTCCCTTTCCAGAAACACCGTTTTCTCGTGATTGAGAGAAACAGGCTGGTGTAGGGGAAAGAGCAAAGGCCTGTACAGTCAGACAGATCTAAGTTGAAAGTCTGGTTCTGCCAGTTGAACACCTTAAGCAACTCATTTACCCTGCCTGAGCCTCAGTTTTCTCACCGGTAGGATGATTTGCTGTGAAGATGAAATGTAAAGTACTAGTATGTCCAGTACCCAGGACAATGCCTGACTCAAAGTAGCCTGCTTACTAAATGCTGGCTCTGAGAATCATTAAGAGGCCAGTGTTTGGTCCCCTCCTGGGATGAAGGCCTCAGACAGGCTCAGAGCAAAGATTCAGACAATCCAGTGGGGCCGCCTTCACTTAACATACAAGGTTTGCCTTCATGCAGCCAGTGCACCAGGTCTTGTGAATGCAAATTGGCAAATTTTTTTTTAAAATATGTTTTATTGATTTTTTACAGAGAGGAAGGGAGAGAGATAGAGAGGAGTTAGAAACATCGATGAGAGAGAAACATCGATCAGATGCCTCCTGCACACCTCCTACTGGAGATGTGCCCGCAACCAAGGTACATGCCCTTGACCGGAATTGAACCTGGGACCTTTCAGTCCACAGGCCGATGCTCTATCCACTGAGCCAAACCGGTTACGGCGGCAAATGTTTTATAAGTGCCTGCTTGTGTCCACTCTCAGTCTGGAGTTTCTCTAGGACAGTGGTCGGCAAACTGTGGCTCACGAGCCACATGCGGCTCTTTGGCCCCTTGAGTGTGGCTCTTCCTAAACCTTAGGAGTACCCTAATTAAGTTAATAACAATGTACCTACCTATATAGTTTAAGTTTAAAAAATTGGGCTCTCAAAAGAAATTTCAATCGTTGTACTGTTGATATTTGGTTCTGTTGACTAATGAGTGTGCCGACCACTGCTCTAGGAGGATGGCATCATGCTGGGACCAGGCACAGGATACCAGCCCTTGGGGAGGGTGAGGCTCAGGAGCACACCTGGGCACTGTGTGAGCACATCCACCATAGCTTCTCCTCCCGAGCCCTGCCAGGATGCCTGCAGTGTTTCAGAAACAGCAGGAGCTGTTTCCCTGCAGCTGGGAAGAAATTCAGTGGCTCTGAGTCACTGCAGGAGGGCCCAAGGCCCACGGTCTACCAGGGGTGGGCAAACTTTTTGACTTGAGGGCCACAATGGGTTCTTAAACTGGACCGGAGGGCCGGAACAAAAGCATGGATGGAGTGTTTGTGTGAACTAATATAAATTCAAAGTAAACATCATTACATAAAAGGGTACGGTCTTTTTTTTCCATAGTTTTATTCATTTCAAACGGGCCGGATCCGGCCCGCGGGCCGTAGTTTGCCCACTGCTGGTAGCCACAAGGCCCTTCTCAACTTGCCCGACTCTGTCTCTCCCCTTACATCTTACATCCAAGCTTCCCCTTCCCCTCCCAGACTATCCATTTTCAGCCCGGCTGCTACTGCCATTTCAGGGCAGGACACTTCATTATACATGACTGTCCCACACACACATTGCTGGGCATTTGACTTCACTGGCCTGCACTCACTAAACCCCTCACCCTCTTACCATTCACCTCCAAACGCACCAGGTGCTCTTTGCACTTGCTGGGTCCTCCGCCTGGAATGCCCCTCGGCACACCCGCTGCCCCAAGTGGAGTCTTCCGGCAAGAAAACCCAGCTCAATGTCACTTCTCTGGAAGCTTCGCCTAACTCCCGCCAGGGCCAGCCAGGCAGCCCCCTCTCTGACAAGCAGGATCTCCACCATTAGATGGGTTGTTTGGGGCCGATTTCCTTCCTTATGCTGCAGCTCCTGAAGGGCTGGACCATGCCTAAGAAGCTTTTCTGTATGCACCACAGTGGCGAACATCAAGCTGGAGATGCAAAAGGAGCTTCGCCCAGGAGTCCTCTGGGAAGCTATGCTTCTTGCTTGGCTTAGTGGGGCTGCGCTTCAGGGGACCTGGCAGGGACAGCCGCTTGGCTTCCACTGCCACCTGGCGGTGACCCAGCGCTCGGCTTTGATGAGGTGGAAAGAGTGGCTGGGCCCGTGGCCAGCCCACCCGTGCCCTGGGCTCCCAAGGCAGGTTTTGGCTGACCTCCTGGCATGAGTCAAGCATATTACTGCAGCCATTATGGTTATTGCCACCAAGACAACCACTGTTTATGCAGCTTTCTGCAGTTTAAAGAGCGTTTAAATCACGCACACTATTTCACTCAAACTGCCTTGCAACCTTGTGAAGTCAGTGGAGCAGTGATTATTTTTATTTTACAGGTGGGTAAAGGGAGATGAATCAGATCACTAACAATACCAGCTACTGCCACCAAAAGAACATTTCTTCTTCCATCTCAAGTCTTTCCCTTACCCTAATTATTGAGTGCCTAACACGTGCCAGGCAGACGCTCAAGGGATTTACAAATGTCACCTAACACTCTGAAATGGGACCTTTCCTATCTCCGAGCTTGGGCCAGGCCCTAAATCCTGTGCCCATACATTTTATAGCAGTACCATCCAATAGAAGTGTAATGTGGGACACATATCTAATTTAAATTTTCTAGTAGTCACATTTTAAAACAAGGAAAAAGAGGTAAAATCAATTTTAGTGAGACATTTAATTCACCCAATATATAAAAAAATGTGTATCTCATATCATTGAGATATTTTTACATTCTTTTATTCACACTAAGACATTGAAAGCTGGTGTATTCGTTACACTTACAGCACATCTCAGTTTAGGCCAGCCATACTTCCTGTGCTCAATAGCCACATGTGGCTAGTGGCTGCCTTATTGAATGGGGAGGTTCTGAAGAAAGGGATTTAGCCATGTAGGTAGGTCTTGCTAACTGGAAATCTCCAACCTGTTCATGAGTCTTAGCCTACCATCAATGCCAAGACCATTTTTAAGAGGAGGTAGGGTCTGCAGGAAGAGAACTGGGGGTGGGAATTTCTTGGAAAAGAGTTACTGGAGTGCTATGTGATTCTTTCCCTACCTGGGGGGGGAGAGGAAGGTAGTCTCCTTCCTCCAATTTGAGTCAAGACGAGGAAAGCTTCTGTACATACACGGAGTGAGCCTGATGCCCGAGCAAGGAGAGAGGGCTGCGGAGTGAATTAGGTGGGTTGTGCTGATGGCAGGGCAAGGGGCGTGCTCACCATGGCACATTAGTCACCTTGAAGGAGCCAGCCCAGAGGACCTTGTGCCAGTACAGAGAGGTTGCATGAAATGTACCCAAGGAGTGGCCAGCTGTGAGCAGTCAGCCTGAGTTTGCATCACTCGCAGCAGAGGAGGTGCAGTGGGAGAGCCCTGAAGGGTGTTTGTGAGAAACCCACAGAGTACTCCAGGAGAGAGAGAGCCAGTACTTTGGTACCCGCTTCCCAGAGGGCCCTAAGGTGATATTAAAATATTATCTAGGGAAGGCCTGGTCCTTTTCCTCAAATCTGTAGCTCCTCCCTGCACGTGACCTGGGAGAAAGCCCAACATTGCAGCTTGAATGAGCAGAAGGCAATGGAGCAAGGAAAGGGAAGAAAGTGACCTGACCTTTTTGTTGCTACTTTGGTTTCTCCCTTAGTGGCAGATGTTATATGGGGGGCAGGGCAGGCAGAACTGAAGTTCCTAGAGAAGGTCACAGGATTGTGTGGGCCCAGCTGGGCCCTGCCCTGCCTTTGACAGGCTTTCATTTACTTTGGTGACAATCATTCATCTCATAAACATTTACTGAGCACTCAACAATAGTAGTTGATTTTATTACTATACTAGCCTTTATTAATTGGATTGAAAACTATAAATAACTCTTGATAACACTATGAGGTTAATGTTGGAAACTCTAGAATACAGGTAAGTTCATCAGAGATCTCTGCTGTAAGCAAAAGAAATCCAGTTCTAACTAGCAAAAGCGAAAAAGTAATGGAGTGGATCACACAAGTGAGAAATTTAGAGGTGATTGACCTCAGGAACAGTTTAATCCAGAAACTCAGCAATATTATTTGGTCTTTCTTCTTTTAGATTTCCCTTTTTTTCTGCTGCTCTTTGCATGAGGAGCACAAACTCTCTTACTGTAAGCAGCTTCTTTTGCTGAGCTAGGGACGGTGGCTGTCCATCGCTCCAAACTTGCATCTTCCCAGCACTGTAAACCAAAAGCAAAATAGCATCTTTTCACTAGTTTCAGCAGGCATGTTCCTAGGACTCTGATCAGACTAACTGAGGTGTTTACTCTTTGGAGTTAGTGGAAGATAAGGCATGGCACTTGACCACATCCCAAACAAAGATGGGGGCAAGTTTTCTTGTAGAATATGAGGGTGCTATTGCCAGAAGCGAGATGGAGAAGCATGCTGAGAAAAGTGCATTGACCACCGTCCACTCCAGGGCACCAGTACAAAGTCCTTTAGGAGCACAGAAGAGAGTGTGACCTATATTGCTTCCTTAAGAAATTCCTAACAATTTTTGTCAAATACCTCACTCAAGCCCAGGCACATCATGTATATTTAATTTCTCTAATAATCCTCAGCTGGATATTTTCTATTTGCCACCCCCCCCCCCAGATGTGACCTCCACCCTTCTCCCCTGTTCTGTGCCCAAGGAGGCTGACTAACCTGAACTACATCAAGAGCCCCTTTGCCCTCTAGTTGGATTTCTAGTTGGGGTTGGCCAATGGAGACAAGGAATTGGAGGAAAAGAGAAGGATGAGTTGGGATATTTATTTTCCAAGATCCCTTAGTACAAGATTACTTCAGACTGGCCAAGTCCCTCCAGCAAAGATGGTGTGTGTGGCATACAGTCACTCTCTCTTCTTCTAGCTCAGGGGTGGTAACATTCCCACTCTTCTAGCCCAGGGTACTGTACAATTCCTTATGGTTGCCCTATGTCCTGTGCGAAGTCTCTGTGCATAGTCCCTTTATGAATCTCTCTTTGAAAGACATTCTAATTTGAATACACTGTTAGCTGTCAACACTCTGACTGATATAAAACCTGCCTGCAGAGCAAACAAAAATTAGTTGGTTGCAATGGTCATTGAACCACATTGACTCCTTATGGTCTCTGCTTTCTTTTTTAAGCTTTCACAGAGCATTCTCTACCTATTCCTCTAGACTCTTGTAGAGAGTCAAGCTTGGCAGCTTATAGTTTTTAGAATATCATTAAAAAACACACACACTACTGTATTTGTTAGCCTCAGTTCTTTAATGTCCTCCCCCCATGCTCTAAAGTGCTCTAGAGGGTAGGCCATTTCATCCTTTTAGTGTTTCCGTTAGAACAAACCCGGTTCTGCTGTTGTAAGAAACAACCTCCAAAACTCAATGGCTTAAAAGAAAAACAGGTTTATTTCTCATTAATGCTACGTGTCCATGATGGGTTGGCAGAGGGCTCTGCTCATGGTGAACACTCAGGGACCCAAAGTGATGGAGCTACCACAACTCAAAGAGAAAGAGAGCTCTGGAAGGTCTTGCATGGACAGTTAAATGATTGGCCTGAAGGTGACACCGAACTTGTCACGAGGCCCCATCCCTCCAGAAGGGGTCAGGAGAATAGCCCAACTGAGTGCCTGGGGGCCTGTCTCTAGGGGGAAATGTAATTATTTCAGGTGTATCTCTTATCTTTCCAACTGGGGTAAAGCTCTCTTGGGACAGAGTTATTTTTGCACCACTTCTTTCTAGCTTATGTCTGAGCCCAAAATCATGCTCCTCAATTATCCACTGGAGGGATAGCCTGTCCAACCACGATTTTAAGAGTGACTGACATTTGAAAGCAGGAAGGCGTGCTATTATAATGTTTAGCCAGCAGTGGCTAAGGTTTGTGTGTGTGTGTGTGTGTGTGTGTGTGTGTGTGCATGCTTTGATGTCAGTGGTAAATGTTATTCCAATAGTTAAATCTCATATGAAAGGTAAAAAACATAATACAGAAGGAAAGATGTATTCTAGGTGTGCCAGTTCTATTCTTAGGTTTATTTTGAAATAAATATACCATTTGATTTGGAACCAGCACAATGCCTGGCACATATTCAACAAATATTTGCTGAATGAGTGAATGCTCATCATAAACTCTGCTTACTCAGCCTCATGTATCAGCTTTTTCTCATGTTGCCAGGCAACAGAGAACATATGTGAACATATGTGCAGCTGTAGGCAAGATAATGACAATAGGTAATATAATGAGAGTTCTTACCAAAGCACTAAAACAGTAGAATCTGAGCCGGAGGGGCTTTTATTGTAAAAAAAAAAAACCAAACAGGCAAAGGAATGGGTGAGGGAACCACATAGGCCTTACCTAGCATTTGCTGGCCACTCCAATCTTCTGGCTGCACCAGCCTGAGAGTGTAAAAAATGATTGAATTAACATTGAAGCTCACATCTTGATTGCTGGGAGTCCCATCTGCTCACAGTGGAGTTCCAGATGGTCTCAAAGTCACCCAGGCATCTCTGCTTACCTGTGCCCAGGACGAGTCCATTCATGATTTCCTAACCCCTGGTGCAGCTTGGTGCCTGCGGTCCACCCTGTCCCTGCTAACCGTGCCCTTGGTTTAAATCACAGCTGTGTCAGATGCAGCTGTCTGTCCTCTGTTGGTGGTGCCCTAAGCCCTCAGGTGTGGTATGAATGTCCTCCTCCCCAATTTTGAATCATGTTGTGTCACCTGGCTCCTGAAGCAGCTCACAGGTCTTTAAGGACAGAGTGTCCTCAGCTTCTTATTTATCCTCTCCCTCTCCCCACTCTCACCCCACTTCCCACCCAAGGTGACTCTATTGCCCCTTTCCTACCCCACCACATCCTACCCTCCACCCCCACCCTGGGTTGGGGATAACTCAAAACTGGTCCCTCACACTGACCAGGGACCTGTCAGCATTATCTTCTCCCACCTTGGTCCTCATCTTCCCCTTTCCCCCATGGGCCTCTGTACCCCACCCACACTCTCTCATCCCCTCAGGATAATTGCCTCCAGCAGACAGATACTGGGGGAGAGTATTAGCTAATTTCACTAAGTACTGGCTGTGAACCTAGCCTAGCAATCCCATTCACTTTCATTATTTCATTTAACCCTGACATTTAAGCAACCATTATACTAAGTGGTCACTAACTTTGCCCAAGGTCAACAAGTAGCAGGTGCTAGAGCCAAGATTTAAATTCTTGCCTGCCTTTGCACTTTCCCCTAACGCAGGGGTCGGCAAACTGCGGCCCGAGAGCCACATGCGGCTCTTTGGCCCCTTGAGTGTGGCTCTTCCTAAGCCTTAGGAGTACCCTAATTAAGTTAATAACAATGTACCTACCTATATAGTTTAAGTTTAAAAAATGTGGCTCTCAAAAGAAATTTCCATCGTTGTACTGTTGATACTTGGCTCTGTTGACTAATGAGTTTGCCGACCACTGGGCTAACGGCACACGTGGTGACCCTGAGTGGATAACAATCAAATACAATCAGATGTTTCAAGTCAACACTTTCTAGTTCCCCTTCTCACCCTGCTTTTGTCTTTGTCTGTGCATTCCTGATCGCAGTAAGTGGCGCCACTCCCCACTAAGCGTGCTCACACTGGAAATCAGGGGATCCATCTCCATCCCGCTCGGCACATCTCAGCAGTGCTACTGGCAAAATGTAGTTCAGATCCATTCAGCGAGCACATTGCCACTGCCCTGATCCAACTGGTCTCTCTTCCAGGCTCAGCCCACTTAATTCCACCTAATTCTCCATAAACAAACCTCCCATTTCTGGGTCTCCTGCACCACCCTGGCCTCCCTTGTGTTTGTTGATCACATTTCAGAATGCTCCTGTGCGTGTGTCTCCCCACCCGCTCTGTGCTCACTGCGGGCCTCTTCCCTGCCGGGTCTGAACAGCTACATAGAAGAGCCCCACTGTGGCCCTGGGGACAAAGCCTGCAGCTATTCGACTGTAAGCAAAGAAGAAAATGTTGCTGGTCTAAGCACAAGACTGAATATTCCAGTGCGAACTTGCAGAGTGAGTGTTTTTCTTTCTTCTTTTCTGAGAGATTAAGAGTTTTTTGCTGTTTGACTCAGCAGTGCTAGACACATGGTAGATGTTGAAACATCTATTGAATGAATGAACAAATTACATACAGTGGGGCCTTGACTTACGAGTGTCCCGACTAACGAGTTTTTTGAGATACCAGCTGTCTCTCTGCCGATTTTTTGCATTGAGTTGATAGAGTAATTTGAGTTAACGAGCTCCTTAACGAGCTCGGTCTCGGAACGAATTAAACTCGTAAGTCAAGGCCCCATTGTACATATATATGTATACGCAAGTGGGTGTGTATTTACAGACATACATGCAACATATATGTATGTGCGCATATATTTATACACACAAGGTTGAGGCTTTAGTTGGTCAGTAGCATTTGTTTTTCTAATGTAACATTGGTCAGTAGCATTTTACTGAAGTACAGAAAGGACTTAAAAGGTGTTAATCCCATGGAACCTCTGTGTGCACTGATATGAACTCTGTGCTTTTCCCTCCATGTGCCCCCCCAGCCCACTGGCTCAAATCTTTCGGGGAAGAGTGTGATCTAAAAGTATCTTGGCTTTTATTTAATTGTGGACAAAATATTTGGTTTAAAAGTTCAAACTAACTTAGGATAAGAGGGCATGGGATTTTGCAGTTTAGCCAAAAAGAAAACAGGACAGAGTTTACAAATGGTTAGAAAAATACTGTTCTCCAGTGAGGAAACCAACAAGTACCACATCCAGAGCCTGTCATATATTTTTATTACCATGTTAAAAATCTCTGATTGGAGATAGTGTTGGTTAGGGGGCCAACATAAATGAACATAGTATGAACATCATTCTTTCTAACCTAAATGAAGAAGCTTTTTGAAGCTTCGACCGTATAGATCAGGATTAGATTTACATCAGCCGGGACTGCATGGGGTACCCGCTGTATTGCCGGCAGCACAGGTGTGGCCAGTGAAATGTATCTGATGATGAAGGAGCCCTGGAGAGAGCTGCCTTAGTGCAGACGGAAGCAGCCCGAGGAGACGGTATGGAATACAGTTGCAGATGTTAAGAAACCACAGGAAACAGATGATCTGAGACAAAAAGTTTGTATAATGAAAATGAGTCGACTGTGTGTGGTTATTTGGGTGTTACAAACATCACCTTCCCAAACTAACAGATTTGGCTTAGTCCTTTATCTGCCAAAATTAAAAAGAAAAGCAAAAGCTATCATTGTGTGTGCACGTGTAGATGCCTACATGCACCCCTTTCCTGCCTAATGATTATGCAAGAGACATAGGGGCTTATTCCCCCCCCCCCCCCACTCCGCCCCAACCAAAGAAGGCTCTCTGCAAGTGGGTGCAGCTCTTGGTACCTCTTGTCCATGTTCTGTTGGACCCATTCAGAAGCAGTGGACCCCATGCATGTTATAACAAACTCAGCACAGAGACCTTTGCCAAGATTCCTAAGCCCTGGCTCCTGGTGCCCAGTGGCCTTGGAGTCTCTATTAGGTTTTTGCTACTCAGCCTCTCTCCCTCCTCCCTGCCCCCTTCTTCCATTTATAGTACCTGGTTCTCCCAGTTTCAGAGAAAAAGCACGTGACTGGCTAATTACTGTGTCTCATGGCTTTAGGGATTAGCTCAGTAATTGACATAAGGGTGGGGCAAAAGCAGGTTTATAGTTGTGAGTACGTGAAATACAGAGTTTATTCTTATATAATTATTTATTATTGTATTGTTTTCCGTGTGAACAACTGTAAACATACTTCTGACCCACCCTGTATATTCTATTGAGAAGCCAGTGAGGTTTTTTGTTGTTGTCTGAGACAGCTGCTGAGGGAACATTACGTGGATCCTGGCAATGAAATCAACAGAGAGGAAAATGCAATGTTGAGAAATGGGTAGAAATAGTCCTCATGATATATTTTAGATTCCCTGGATCATACCATACCCAAGTTAGTTACCAATGTATTTTTTAGTAATTAACCAATAAGTTACCCAACTTCCTTCATCTTTTTATCACCACCTTAAGGCTGTTCGGTTGTGTCTTCTGTCCTTTGTAGTAGAAGGAATCCTAACATAGACCGGATCCCGCTCCTCTTGGGGCATTTTAAGGGAGGCAAAGGTCAAGGTCATTTATGAATCCAGCTTCTCTCCTCTCTACTTGAGTCTCACAGAGTGTGATTATTTTCTGGCTTGGGTACTCACCCTCTTTTCAGCCCTCAGAACACTTTTCTCTCTGGAACAATCCAGCTCCAGGTTCTATGTGACCAGGCTCTTGAAAACAAAAGCCTGCTAATTCTCCCACAAGCAACGGTCACTTCGATCTCTTGGACACAATGCTTGGCTATTGGAGTGAGGGAGAGAAAATTTACTTTTTTTTTTGCCTACAGCTGAGGGAATAAGCTAGAATAAATATCTCAATAAATTACCTACTGGTTAGCTTAAAAGGAATGCAAAGGTGGCAAATCCCTGCAATAGAGCAGTGGCCATCGACTCACTTCCTAGTATGTGTGAAGAACCATAGGGCAGGACAGCACAGCCAGACAGAGGCACCTGACCCAGCCCGTCCTGACCAGGGAACGCTTGCCAAGTGCCATTGGAGAGGCTGGGTGGCCAGAGTTAAACTTGGCCATGGCAGATTGCAAATTCAGATGGCAGATGGCTCCAGGGGCCAGGGCATGGCAAAGGAGTGAACTGGGGGAGGAGGATGGGAGAGCACAGGGAATAGTGGGGATGACTGTGAACAGGAGAGGACGGTTCAGTAAAGGGGCAGCCCCTGCTCAGGGCAGCCTCTTCTCAGCTCAGCCTGCTGTCGCTGGGTGGGAAAAATGGACACGTGTGGCTCCAGTTTAAGAGAGGCCCTAAAGTTTGCAAGTTCTAAATGTTGACGGTCAATTAAAAAAACAAAAAACAGCCCCGTTGAGCCAAGCAAAATATACAAGCAGGCCAGACCCATCTTCTGTTTCTTTGTTCAAGTCCAAGATAAACCGTGTTGCTCAAATACCAGAAGCCAGATTCCCTAAACCTCACCGGCCACTTGACGGGTGCCTGGCTTGGACCTCCATGGGGATGGGTGCCTGGGGTGTTCCACCTCCCCTTTCCAGATACTGAACTGGTCTCTCCTTTAGGGACTTCTCTCTCTTCATGTCCATGTGTTTGGCTGAGGCGCAGTCAGCTCCTGAATCCAAAGGTCGGCCCACGACACTGGCCGGGCAAGTTGGAGGCCTCATCCTCAACCAGAGTGGACAAGGGCAAGGTTCACTTAGGGAGCACGTGCATCAAACCGTGCCAATGAGACCATTCCTGTTTTATTTCCCCCCCCAAAATTATTGGGAAAGAGAATCTCAGTTTCCTCTGGGATTGCTAGATGGCTACAAGGATTGTGAAGCAAGAGGCATTCAGGTGCCATTCATGGGAGAGGGGAAAGAACTACACTACCACCAACGGGAGCAGCAAATGGGGAGAGTGAAGGCGGGAAAGACAGATAGACAAGGACCAAATTTGAGCCCCTGACTATAGCGAAGCCTGAAGCCACAGCCTCATCTGGACTTTGTATTAGGTTAGCAAAAATCTTTTTTTCTTTTTTGAAAACATTTTTATTGATTTTTTGCAGAGAGGAAGGGAGAGGGATAGAGTTAGAAGCATCAATGAGAGAGAAACATCGACCAGCTGCCTCCTGCACATCCCCTACTGGGGATGTGCCCGCAACCAAGGTACATGCCCATGACCGGAATCGAACCCGGGACCCCTCAGTCTGCAGGCTGACGCTCTATCCACTGAGCCAAACCGGTTAGGGCCTGGAGAAGTTTTACTTTGGATTCTCTCACTAGTAACCAAAATAAGCTTGTCAAATATCTACTGTCTTGCTGACAACCTGGTGGCAACTTGTACAGAATTGCAGCCCGGGATCCCCGAGTCTGATGAGCCCCTGTGGCTGGAGGTGGGGGCCTCTGTGAATCCAGTGTGGAGGCTGCAGGGCGGTGGGCCGGAGGGAGAAGCAGGGCTGGCAGATCCATCCTTTCAGCAGGGTGAGTGTTAAACGTGTGCCAGGGAAGCATCCCACGTGCAGTCTGTTTTGCTCTAACACGTGTGTTTGTGAGTGATTTTGACATAAATTCGCTCAAATGTGGTTGATAAGTGGTGGAACGATGTCAGTGAAATGTGGAAGTTGCATTGGTTCATACTCCTGGCCTGTCAGCATGTGAAGGCAAAGTGCGGGAACACAGCTGACTGCAGCACGCTGGAGGGAGCCAGAGTGGTCACCGCGCTCACTTGCCTCCCGTCTTCCTGTCCCTTAGCTGAGCCTTAGGAGTTTCCTGCTCAGGGGTCCGGATCTGTGCATCATTTCCTTATCTCCACGAGTCAAGACTGCAGCTTCTCACCAATCAGAAAGAATGCATGCACCCCTATGTTCATAGCAGCACAATTTACAATAGCTAAGATTGGAAACAGCCCAAGGGCCCATCAGTAGATGAATGGATAAAAAAGCTGTGAATGGACATTTACACCATGGAATACTATGCAGCCATAAAAAGAGGGATCTCTTACCCTTTGGGACAGCATGGATGAACCTGGAAAAATATTATGCTAAGTGAAATAAGACAAATATCACATGATCTTACTTATTTGTGAAATCTAATGAGCAAAATGAATTGATCAACAAAATAAGACCCGAAGCATGGAGACATGGAACAGACTGAAATACCTCGATGTGGGGGAGGGGAGATGAGAAGAGATAAACCAAAGAATTTATATACTTATTAGTGTCCTCGTGCGTGGATTTGTGCACATTGAAAGGAAATTAATTAGAAGAAATATTTTAATATTTTTATTCACATCTTGCTAATGAAAAGAAAATAGGATTCTACTGATTCTCCTATCTACCTACTCCAGGACTCTGTGAGGATCAAATGAGATGAGGCACAGGAAAATGCTTCACAAACATTTGGTTAAACTGTAAAAAGTTTGCACCTGGCTATAAAGTAAGTCAGGTTCCTGGGCTGAAGAAACTCCAAGGATGCTAGTCGCTAGGGAGAGGAAGCAGGGTGTTGCCACATGACGTCATTACCTGGCGCCCACAGTGACTGTCTCCGGGCTGGGCTGGGCTGGGGGCCACATTTTGTGCCATGGGGTCTTGGCAGCGTTGGCTGTGATTTGGTGCGGTGTCCCTCCGGGGTGGCGGCAAGGCCTGTGTCCCATGTGGGGGAAGCTGAGTGTTGGTTTGTCGGTGCCAGGTCTGTGGTGCTGTTTCTTCATAAATGGCCAGTGCGCATCATGGCAGCTCCTGCATTGAGCATCTGCCCCCTGGGGTCAGTGTGTGTCATAGTTACCGGTCGGCTGGACAAACACAGCCTTTTATATATATATAGATATGCATAGCCCATGGACACAGGCTATAGGGTAGTGAAGACCTAGAAGGGTGGGTAGGGATTGGAAGGAGGGAGTGAAACAGAGGAAAATGGAAGATTTTATCAACAATAAAAATATATTAAAAAAAGACTACAACTTCTCTTATGATGCCTTCCATCAAATTAGCTTTTCTTTCCTTTTTCTTGTTAAGGTAAACCTTTGTTTTCTGCAGAATTTTTATTTATTAGGAGCTGAGCAGTCTTTTGAAGCTCTGCTGGCATTTAAAAAAATTAAGATTGTTGCCTGACCAGCATGGCTCAGGGGTTGAGCGTTGACCTATGAACCAGGAGGTCATGATTCAAATCCCAGTCAGGGCACATGCTTGGGTTGTGGGCTCGATCCCCAGTACGGGGTGTGCGGGAGGCAGCTGATCAATGATTCTCTCTCATCACTGATGTTTCTATTTCTTTCTTTCTTTCTTTCTTTCTTTCTTTCTTTCTTTCTTTCTTTCTTTCTTTCTCTCTCTCTCTCTCTCTCTCTCTCTCTCTCTCTCTCTCTCTCTTTCTCTCTCTCTCTCTCTCCCTTCCTCTCTGAAATCAATCTTATATAATAAAAGCATAATATGCAAATCAACTGAACAGTGGACAACCAGGTGGTGCCAGGCCAGCCAAGGTGCATGCCAGTAGCAGAGGGAGGGAATGGCGATGGGGGGTGGGGGTGGTGGCCAGCAGTGTTGGAGGGGCGATGGGGGGGGGGTTTGGCACCCTCCCCTGATCAGCCTTCCATAGAGGGAGGCCAGGCGGCAACAGCAGGGTGATGGGTGCGGCACCATCCCCTAATCAGTTGGCCCAGTCTCCTCCCATAGAGGAAGGCCAGACTGCAGCTTAGGCCCGCTCCGGAGCCATCAGCAGGACATCCCCTGAGGACTCCCAGACTGTGAGAGGGTGCAGGCCAGGCTGAGGGATCACCCGCCCCAGTGCATGAATTTTCATGCACCAGGCCTCTAGTAAAAATATATTTAAAAAAGAAAAAAATTAAGAGTGTTAATCCTTTTTTTAGTGCTCTGGTTACAAAGTTGCAATGGTTTGAATTGTCTATCTAAACCTTATATCCCCCATAAGACTTATTATTTTTAGTTTGCCATTTTGCAGAAAGTGTGTTTTTCCCCAATCCCCCAGGAACACATATATCTCATTACTGCAGAAACACTGGTGTTAAAAAAAAAGAAAGTGCAGAGCGATAGATAGCTATAGACCACATTGCTTCAGTTTTCATTAATTCTCTTGCTTTATACAGTATCATCAAAATTCAACCTGTCTTCTTAAGATTTTTTGTGTGTGGGGGGGATCTAGCACTTAAATATAAAGAAACTTGTACCTGATTCCTGGGTCCGAACAGGACCCAGAAGCTTTCCTGGATCCACGAATCCAATTTTTTTAAAAATATGTTTTTATTGATTTAAGAGAGGAAGGGAGAGGGAGAGAGAGAGATACAGAAACACCAAGGATGAGAGAGAATCATTGATTGGTTGCCTCCTGCATGCTCCCCACTGGGGATTGAGCCTGCAACCAGGGCATGCGCCCTGACCAGGAATTGAACTGTGACCTTCTGGTTCATGGGTCGACGCTCAACCACTGAGTCACACCAGCTGGCCGATGAGTCCAATTTTTAAACCTGGGAGACCTACCTCATGCCATGCCCCTCAGCATTCAGGAGGGATCTTTAAGCAAAACCATAACACCAACGGCACAGCATAAGCAGATGCTACACACTGTAAAGGACGCAGGATGCAGGCATCTGGAAAATTGTGCTACAAAAATAAACACCCGGTTTCTGCAAATTGGGCAACTCTCATTATCCTTGGGAAGCTCCTTTTCATGGTTAAGTAGTTAAGCCCCTGATTAAAGGCACAAGACCATGTAGGCACCTGCTTGCTGATTCTTTCCTTTTCTTTTTATTTTCAACTTTGGACAGGAGGTGGCGCTCTTGAATGTAATTTGGCAGAGCTACAAGAACAAATTTAGCACCTGCAAATACTTCCTTCTTAAACTAGGAAAGGGACTAGGATTTTCCGAGGGGGAGAGGAATGCAATTTTAAAACCAGCTAGAAGCCGAGTGGTTAAGAACATAACACCACCTGTCATTTTTTTTTTTCACTTGGATTTCAAAATCCAGTTAATGCTGATTAGCAGTGGGGGCAGATACAGCTCCAAGGCTGTGATGTTAAACCAAGAAGGAATAATATTTTGAATTAAAAAAAAACACGTAAGGCATTTAAGTAGGAACTGGTTTTAGAGCTTACCATATTAGAAAAAGACAGCGTGGAGCAGCACTGGAGTGTGGTAGACCTGTACTTAAATCTTCTACACAGAGGCCACATATAAGGCTTATACCTTCCAGACATGCCCTTGCAGGTTATCAGAGGCCTTCAGAGCCATTGTTCCCAGGACTGAGTAAACCAGGAGGTTTTGGAGCCAAAGAATTTCTGTATCTTCAAATACTGCTTTTTAGGCAGCTTCCGCCTATATTTGAAGAACTGGTTCTAGAATGTGGCGGCTTGAGGTCTGAATCTTACATTGAGATGTGGGTCCAAGAGAGTGATACTCTAAAACAGAGCGAAAACAACACTTATCGATGGCTTGCCATGCACCAGGGGCCCTGTGTGTGGTGCTCTGAATGCGGTATCTCTTTTAATCCTGACTACAACATCAAGAGGTGGTTGCTCTTGGCCCTGGGCAGGTAGCTCAGTTGGTTAGAGTGTTGTCCCAATACGCCAAGGTTGTGGGTTCGATCCCCAGTCAGAGCACGTACAAGAATCAACCAATGAATGCATAAAAGTGAAACAACAAACTGACGATTCTCTCTTTCTCAAATCAATAAGAAAAAAAAGAGGTGGTTACTCTTATTAGCCTTGTTCCACAGATGAGGAAACAGAGGCTTAAAGAGACTAAATAAATTGCCCAAGGTTAAACACGTAGCAAATATTACAGCTAGTAAATTAGCCGGCTGGTTCCAGAATCCACACTCATTACTGTGCTGTTAATCTTCCCACAGAATTGCTACAATCTCTTTTCTACTCAAAACCTTCTGAGAGCCTTCACAGCCCACAGGAGAGAAGCCAAATTCCTTAGCTTGACTCCCAAGGTCTTTCATGAATCAGTTTCAAGTAAGAGCAGGTTGCAGAAATGGCAGTGGTCATTCATCTAAGGCCATGACTGAGGCAGGGACCACCCACCGCCATCACTGAAACTGTTTTAAAACACGAACCCACGATGCATGCATGTGTATTCATAAATTATTTATAGGTTGTCTTGTCACTCACGAAATATTATGAAACCTTAACTTGTTTGTAATTTTTAAAAACTCTAAGTACTGTCTCACATTTCCTCCCTTCATTCCAATGGAAGGTCTCGTTCATCCCTTGCTGTGCCAGCTGAGGCTGGCTCTCAGCCCTGAGGCAGAGCTTCCCTTTTGTCTGTCAGTGTTCAGGAAACCTCAGGCCCTGAAAGACACCGGGGCTGGCATAGTTGTGCTGCACACTCAGCTCATCCTTTTCCTGTGACGGGGAGAGAGTGACTGTCATATTCCCAACTGAGCAAGCCTGGAAACGACTAGGGAGCGTTAGGGACTGAAGGATGCTCATGGAGGCCTGGATTGTGCAGAGTCCCACACACAGTGCTCAGAGTCCCACATACTTGGTAGCTTAGACAACAGAAATTTGTCATCTCGCAGTTCTAGAGGCCAAGGTGTCAGTCAGGCCGGTTCCTTCTGAGGATCTGAGAAAGAATCCTACTCCATGCTCAGTGCTTTGCCCTGCTATCGCCTCTTCACATGACATTCTTTTTATGAGGACGCAGGTCATGTTGGATCAGGGGCCCAGCCATGTTGGATGTGGGACCTCATCGCAACTAGATACATCTGCAGCGACTCTTCCTAAATTAGATTATATTCTGAGGTGTTGGGGATTAGGATTTCACTATATCTTTTTTCTTGGGGGTGGGCGTGTGTGTGTGTGTGGTGGTGGTGGGGGAGAGACACCATTCAAACCATCATGGATGGTCTCTCTGAAGTTGGCTTCTGTGATTCTCCCTTTTCTAAGCTTTTCTAAGCTTTTCTATGGCCGAACATTCCCTGCTGACCAATGCTTACTTGCTTTAGATCAGCGCTTCTGAGGCTCTTGGCACTACTGACATTTTGGACCAGATCATTCCTTCCTGCTGGGAGGCTGTCCTGTGACTTGCTACTACCTGGCAGTTGCTCTCGGCCCCACCTCCTCCCGGTTGTGACAATCAACAATGTCTTCAGACAGTGCCAAGTGTCCCCAGGGAGCAAATCCACCCCCCTAGTGAACTGCTACTGGGGGTAAGGCAATGCACTGCAATGAGCTCCCCCCGAGGTGTGGGTCATGGGCTCATTCTGCTCCTGGTGGCTTGCATCTCCCACGTGGTATGTCTATGTCCAGTTCCACTCCCAGTAGGCGACCTTACACTCCTCACTCCAAACAGGGTGAGGTAGGCCCCTTCCAGGAGCTCCTATGGCTTTGTGCACCCCAATATGGACATTCTCACAGTTCCCTGCACTCCCCGTGTACTCTGGCAGGACTGTGGCCAACCAGAGGGCACAGCTGGCACCTGATTCATTTCTGTGTCGCCCAGCATGGTACCTGGCACCCCTTAGTACATTCTGCTGAATGAAGGCGTCCCCAGTGGATGTCAGTCTTCTCCCAATTGCTCTCTTTTCAACTTGTCACCAGCGTATCTTTTTGTAAATGACAGCTTGATTGAGAAATAATGCACAAACCATGCCATGCACCTATTGAAAGCGTATAATTCGATGGTTTTCAGTATATTCAGAGTTGTGCAACCATCACTCCAATTAATTTTAGAATATTTTCATCACCCCAGAAAGAGATACTGTATTATACTTAGTCTCTACAATCCTCCCAAAGTCTCCAGTTCTAGCCACCAATCTGCATTCTGTCCCTCTGGATTTGCCTCTTTTGTTCATCTCAATAAATGGAATTATACAATATGCATGACTAGTTTCTTTTACTTAGCATAATGCTTTCGAATTTTATCTACACTGCACTGTAGCAGGTAGCAGTCCTTCATTTCTTTTTATTGCCAAATCATATTCTATTTTATGGATGCAACACATTTTATTTATCCAATAGTTGATGGACATTTAAGTTGTTCCCATTTTCTTGGCTATATGAAGATTAACATAAATATGAATGCTCATATGCTACAAACATTCGTGTTTAAGTTTTTCTGCGCCTGAAAACTGGGTCATATGGCAACTCGGTGTTAAATCTTCTGAGAAACTGCCAAACTGTTTTCCAAAGTAGCTGGACCATTTTACATGCCCGCTAGCAGCGTGTGAGTGTTCTAATTTCCCGACACTTTCACCACCACTTGTCTTTTGTTTTTAATCCTCACCTGAGGACATACTTAGAGAGAGGAAGAGGGGGAGGAGAGAGAGAGAGAGAGAGGTAGAGAGGAGAGAGAGAGAGAGAGAGAGAGAGAGAGAGAGAGAGAGAGAGATATTGCCTTCCTCATGTGCTCTGACCAGGGATTGAACCCCACACCCAGGTATGTGCCCCTGACCAGGAATCAAACCAGCAACCTTTCCATGCACAAGACCATGCTCCAACCAAGGGAACCACCGGGCCAGGGCTTGTCTTTTTTATTAGAACCATTCTCGTGGGTGTGAAGTGGTAGCTCAGTGTGCTTTTGTTTATGCTTCCTCAATGGCTAATTATGGTGAGCATTGTTTCATGTGTTTATTTTGCCATTTGGGTGTCTTCTTTGGAGAAATGCCAAATCAGCTACTTTGCTTAGGTTGTCTTTTTATCGTTTGGGACATACTTTTAATCATTGGGCTGATGGACTTTATGCATAAAGAGTTCTTCATTTATTCTAGATGTGAGTTCCAGATATACGATTTGCAAACGCCCCCCTCCCATTCTATGGAGTGTCCTTTTACTTTCTTGATGGTGTTGTTTGAAACACAAAAGTCTTAAATTTTGATGAAGTCCAATTGATTGCTTTTTTGTTGTGCTTTTGGTGTCACAACATGTATCTTGAACAACTAGACAGTGTTGAACTATTATTGCCTTGACTCTTCCTGTGGGACTCCGAGCTCCCTGGCCGGGGCGGGGGAAATGGTGAATGGTCATGCCTTATTCACTGTATCCTTGATAGTCCCTAGTGGTTGTCCTCATTCTAGCAAAGTGGTTAAAAACATGCGCTCTCCGGGAGGGTACCTGGGTTAAATTCTCTCTCCGCCACTGTCACTGTGACCTTGAGCAAATTACGTAGACTCGCCAGGCTTCAGGGACCTCATCTGTAAAATGGGGACAATGGTCACCAATCAGCATTGTCCTGAGGATTCACTGGATAATGTAAGGTGTGGGCACAGGGCCTTGCACTTAATGAGCATGTTAGCAGGGCCATGATGATCTCAGCACCTGGCACACAGTAGGTGTTCAGTAAGCACGTCCCGAATCAATGACTGACAGAAGCACCATTAAGAAGAGCAACCCAATCTCTCTGTCGCATCACAACCCTGGTGCCCAGGAGGGACAAACAGAAACATCTGCTCTCTTAGAGGAGGAGGGGGGGATGTCTACACCTGTCTGTGCCAACTGGGGGTGGGGCCTCCTTTGACATCAACTGCGCAGGGGACTTTCCTGGACCCCGTTTCTCCATCTTGAGGGCCCAGGGGACAGCATCTTCTGCTGCTCTTACTTCATTGTCTCCAAAAAACATCCAGAGAAAGTGGATAACTGTTCCAGGAGGGAAGACTGCTGGGCTCTGATTCCGACAGCTGGCACTGAAGCGGTGTCAGCATTTCCTACAAAGTCTCCAGACATTTTGCCAGCGCTCCGTGCCTGGGCTCATTATTTTGTGATATTTGTTAAAAAAAATACGCTTTCTTTGTCACAGTCAGAAGCTTCTTCCTCCGAGTGTGCTTCTCTCCCTGGTTTGCTTTGGTCTGACTTCGTGGGATTGAGGCTGAGGCCACTGGACACGGAGTTCAAGTCAATTCTGAATGAATCGCTGCTCCCGGGTGGAGCAGGGAGGCGGATTCTGTTTGTGGGGATGCTACCAGTGTGAAAAGGGCAAGGCGCTCGAGAATCTAAGACAAGTTTAAGGGTCGCCACAATAAAGCATAAATATGAATGAATGTAGTTATTTTACAAAACATATAGATTAATATTACATTCAGTCTTTCTAATTCTTTGGGAAGTTCAAACGTTATTGCCCGTCATTCCTCAAATGAGAAAAATGGGATGGCGGCTTTTTTGGAGCCGCACTTATTGGGCCCTTGTTTTGTACCATGGATTTGAGCAATACCTCCCCAACCTGTGCCCTCACCAACCTGAAGGTGCTGGGGCGTTAGCTTCCACAGGAAGCCTAGGGTTGGGGTTCTGGGGCTCACCTGCAGGAAGTAGGTGGTGTGGCCCCAGGGTAGAGGAGAAACAGAGGCTTAGAGATCAGGATCCTTGAAATGCAAGGGGCTGTTCAAAGCAGCGAGCATGAGCCTCTACATACTGACAAGTACTGCCCAGGAGCCCCGTCGGGGTGGGGAGGGGGCATGGGGGATAAAGGCATAAAAGGGTACAATTTATAAATCAAGAAAAAAAGTAACATCAGAAAACAGTGTGGTGCTTCCTCAAAAAATTAAACAAATGACCATTTGACCCAGCAATTCTACCTCTGGGTCTATACTGCGAAGAAATGAAAGGCAGAATCTGAACAGATATTTGTCCACCAACGCTCACAGCAGCCTTATTCACAACGGCCAAAAGGGGGAAGCAACCCGGGGGCGCATTAATGGGTGACTGGATCAATACAGGTGGCATATGCGCACAAGAGAATACACTTCGGCCTTAAAAAGGAAGGAAGTTCTGATACAAGCTACATATGGATGAACCTTGAGAACATTATGCCGAGTGAAATGAGCGAGTCACTAAAGGACAAATGCCACACATGCTTCCACCCACCTGAGGTCCCTAGAGACAGAAGCTGGAAGCTGGTTGCCAGGGGTTCTGGGAGCAGCAGGGAATGGGGAACCGCTGTTTACTGGCTACAGAGCTACATGACGGGAAGATGGAAAAGTTCTGGAGATGGATGGTGGCACAACAGTGTGAATGTGCTTAATGCCACGGCACGGCACACTGAGACACGGCTAACACGATGAGTTTTATGTTATGTATATTTTACCACAAAAAGGAGCACCTGCCATCTCAGGGTGGATGTCTTGCTAAAGACGTGCGTGCGCCGTAAGCTGGGAAGCCGATTCAGAGACGCCTCACAGGTTTCCTACCAACAGCAGGGTGGTCTGCGAGTCAGCTCTTCTTGGAAGGTGGTGGCCAGCTGGGAAGAGCTCTGAGGATGGGATGCTGGGTGGTGAGTGATGCTGCTCCCGCCTCTGTCTCTAGAGCAGTGGTTCTCAACCTTCTTGCCCTTTAAATACAGTTCCTCATGTTGTGACCCAACCATAAAATTATTTTCGTTGCTACTTCATAACTGTAGTGTTGCTACTGTTATGAATCGTAATGTAAATATCTGATATGCAGGATGGTCTTAGGCGACCCCTGTGAAAGGGTCGTTCAACCGCCAAAGGGGTCGCGACCCACAGGTTGAGAGCCGCTGCTCTACGGGGATGCTGGCTTCCCCGGGGCCCTGGTTGTGGCTCAGCCACACTTCCTTCCTCTTCAGTTTTCTCTGCTGCAGTGGAGTCCTCAGGGATGGAGTGGAGGACTCGGCCAAGCCCTCCTGAACCACAGCACAGGCCAAGTCGGCTGCTCGTGTAACTATCCAGATTCTGTGGAGTGATGACACCCAGCGTTACGTGGGGAAGTCACGCACCGGCAGAGGAGGCTGGGGCCGTCTCTAGCTGGGGGCCGAGGTGAGTGGTGAATCATGGAAGGCCGGGAGGTGTTGGCAGTGTGTGTACTGGTCTCAATGTTATTGAATCTCAGCTGCCATGTGCTATGCTGCCATTTTATATGCAATTTCACATATAAAATAGCATGCCGTCTCATAGCAACCACAAGTAGTTGATACGATTACTATCCCTATTTTAGAGGTGAGAAAACTGACTCAGAGAGGTAAGGTAACTGGCCCCAGGTCACACAGCTAGTAAGTAGCATTGTCAGGATTTGGGCCTAGGTCTGCCTGTTCTTCATTCTGTCTTACCAGCAGCCCATGTGAGGCCCACAGAGAAAGTTGAAGTTCCCAGGGCATATGGCTGAGCTAAGCTGCCTGAAAGGGCCCAGGTGGGGAAAGCTGGCTCCTTCTGCCTGCTCTGTGAGAAGTCCTCTCTGGTTCCTTTTTCACATGCGCGGGCCCTTTCAGAACCACTGTGAGAGGCACCTTTGCACCCTGCACTGAGGCCTCACTGTGGGCCTCACTATGGGAAGAGTGGCACTGAGCCGGCTTCCCACTGGATTGTCTTCTAAATAAAGACACTGCTGGGAGATGAAACACGTTAGAGAGGTAAGTGGGAAGATCTCTGATCTAACCAGAGAGCCCCAGTTTCCAAGCAGCTTCCCTCACTCTCAGGACACCCAGGCACATGCGAGTTTCTTGTTCATCACAAACCTGGTTTTTTCATTGAAGCAGGACCCTTAAGGCTTGAGCTAGGAAATGGGTTCAGCCTTAGTCTAGTTGATGGCTGATGTTTGCTCAAAGGTACATTCTTTCTTTAATCTTATCTGAACTGCATGTGTGCATGCATGTGCATGTGTGTGTGCGTGTGCGGGTATGTGTGTGTACGTGTGTGTGTGTGTTGCGCCGGGACTGGGAAGGATGAGAATACAGGGGAATAGAGATGAGAGGAGGCTGCAGGCCCCTCACTTTGAAAAGGATGGCAACCCTCCAGGTGTGTGGAAGGGAACTACCCCACCACCACCTCTTCACTCCCAATGCCAATCCTATGAACAGAAGACATCTCCACCCTCCCCTCAAAGGCCTTCCTAAACCAGGTAGACACCACCTTCCGCAGCCTTCACGTCTGCTTCAGCATCAAAGCCAGACAATGTGATGTAACAGAAGAGCAAGGAGCTAGGATTTGAATCCCCACTCTGGGCCGAGTGATGTTGGGGAAGTCGCTGAATCTCTTTGAGCCTCAGTGCTCTGAACTGGACTCTGAAAGGGCAGTGTCTGGCCTACAGTAGGGAGTTAATAAGTGTTTGAGAAATCAAATACAGCACTCACAGCCTGTTTGTCTTTCGTTGTTGTTGTTAATCCTCACTCAGGGATATTTTTTCCCATTGACTTTTAGAGAGAGTAAAAGGGAGGGAGAGAGACAGAGACAGAGAAACATCGATGTGAGAGAGAGACATCAATTGGTTGCCTCCCGCACGCACCCAGACTAGGGCTGGGATTAGAGCCTGCAACTGAGGTACGTGCCCTTGACCAGAATGGAACCCAGGACCCTTCAGTCTGCAGGCCAATGCTCTATCCACTGAACCAAACCGGCTAGGGCATAGCCTGTATCTAAGGCACAGTCTATCTAACTTTTGAGGACATGTCTGTGCAGTATTCAGCTGCATATCATCCTGGTCTGAAAGAAGGGCTTTTGGATGGGCTGGAAGACTTCAAGTCAGTAGAAAATCCTGTGACTTCAGCTTGATGAGGCTTCAGAGAGAAGCCAAAAGTGGGCTATGCAAAGAGAGGACAGCAGAGTCAGCTATTGCTCTAGAAATAGAATTGATGTCACGCATTCTGTGCATCATTTCTTGGTCCAGACTTTGTGCTGGGCCCCTAGAGACGTGGAAGTGAACAAGGCAGACTCGCTCCCCCAAGGGTCTCACCGTTCAGGAGAGGGGAGGGGAGCGAAGGGGAGGAAGAGAATTAACCCACAGTGTGATTAGGGCTCTAAGAGGGGATTAGTAAAGAGTTGCAGGGAGCTTCATTGATTTTTCTGAAACCTCCTTCTCAGAGGAGATGACATTTGAGTTGGGGCTTAAAGGGAGGGTAGGCACTCTCCAGGCAGATAAATGTCATTAAAAACCATTCCAGGCAGAAGAAACATGTATAAAGGCACAGAGGCATAGTTGAGAATTTTTCATCATTTTCATGCAGCTGAAACAGTGAGTGGAATGATGATCACGGTCAAAGACTGAAAACAGCTAATGTCTGTTGAGCACTTACCTTGCGCTCGGCATGGTGCAAAGGGCTCATCGCATGCACGATCTCACTCAGTCCCCTCCGTACTATTATCATCCCCATTTTACAGAGGTGAAAACTGGACTTAGGCTTAGCAATGTGCCTGCAATCATCCAGCTAAGTGAGGGAAGAAACAGCAGTCACATCTGGGTCTAATAGACTCTAACACCAGAGCTCAAGGGATAGGCTCAGCCTCTTTCACGAAGAGCCTTGAATGATGTGCTAAGATGTTTGGATGCTGTTGGACAGGTAAAACCGCATCCATGGTAATATGGGTATGAGCCATGGCTCCCAGGCCACGCAGCTAAGGGGCTTGAGATTGGCATGAACACAACAGTTGCATGTCACACTTGCCTACCTGAGGGAGCCACAAGAGCCCTCCCACCAGTTGCACATGCGTGGTCCTTGCCCTGGTGCTGCTGGTGCCTTGCTTCTCAGCCCTCGCATATGCTGTGGGAACCACAGGCGGGCAGCATGGAGGATAGTTCAGCTTTTATTTCTCGTGTATTGCAGCACCTCACCTTAAAATTCAGCGTGAGTCCATTGAGAAGAGGGACAATTTACACAACAGAGTCCCTGCCAAGGGCAGAACCCTGCTCACCTCTCCCACTGGCTCACTGGCTCTGAAGCAAACGTGTACTCTTTCAGTTGAAGGTGGATTCCTTTCCAGAAGACTCCTGGGGTCCTCATGCTGACAGGCTCTCAGTAGACAGTCCCTTCTAAGTCCAGCCAGGTCCTGATGTAAACACAGCGGGGCTTCACGTTGGATGCCTGCGGCCATGTTTTTCTTTATGTCTAGGTATGCCTTGGAGAACTAGGTTCATTTCTCACATTGACTGCATTTTCCACCAGCTTTCTTGTGAGGACCAATTAGATGGTTTATTAGATGAATCACCTTAGCACCATTCATTCTCAACAGGGGCAATGTCACCCCAAGGGGATGAAAATTAGTTCTTGGTTATGTGCTTTATAAAGCACAGACACCCATATAAACAGATGTGTAGCAGTATATCTATAGTATTAAAATTCAGAAAAAAAACGGGGCAATTCAGAAAAATATGACTGAAAGGCTACAATATTAGGTTACTTTTTTCAATAATGGAACAAGGTTGAAAAATACTTGTAAGCCCCTAAGATAAAAGAATATTTATATCAATTACAAATATACTTTCTATGTGATTATCTTTTTGTCCATGCTTATTAATAGGTTTCCATATAACAAAAATATTAGTAAAACTGAGTGTTAAAGACTCTTCTTTCTGAATATGTCCACAGATGTTAAACATTTCAAGGAAGTCTCTTACAGAGGCTATATTTGGGGTAGTTCATATGTTTGGAACTCTGTGTTTATTTGTTTTTTAATGAAAACATAGAAATTCCCCAAATGGTTTTATTGGCACTGGTTACCAACATTGAATTTGAACTGAAAGACTTTTAGACATCTGTGATCAATTAGCTTTTGATTATTGCTTAATTGTATGCATTCAAAATATATCCAAGAAACAGATATTATCGTTAAGTATAATCATTAAACTAATATTATGATTGAAAATATTTTATCTTTTATCAGTCCAGGGCACTCATGGAAATAATATTTATTATTTTATTTTATATGCACAATTTAAAAAGAGCATTTAAATAAGTTCTATTTGCTAATTTTGTAGCTTATTTAACCTTCACAAGAGCCCTGTGAAGTAGGAATTATTATTATTTCACTGTTTTTATTTCAGAGATAAGGAAACTGAGGCTCAGTCAGCTTAAATGATTTGTTCAAGAGACTTGGCTGCAAATGGTGTATATTAACTCAGGCTGCCAGAACAAATTATTATAGACTGGGTGGTGTAGGGAAGGAAGAATTTTTTCTTATTACCTTTCTTGGTTCTCTACCTGCTGACTGACTATAAATTAGCTGGAAAAAACACAGACTAACAAGAATAAAACAGAAGTGTGTTAATATATGAAGTGCATGTACACATGGAAACACTCAGAAATGAGCAACTCAGTGTGTTGGTTAGAACTTGGGCTTACACAGCATTTTAGCAAAGGAACAATACATTTTTAGAGAAATAGCAAGACAAAGGAAAAGAAATGTGAGTCTCTAGGGGCAGCAAATTGCAGGAAGGCAAGTATTTGGGGAACTAATTGTAGATAAAGGCTAGTTAGCAAAGTTTATTGTTATATAGATTCCTCTGGTGCCTTCTCCAGGCTGATAAGGGTCTAACGTTGTCTCCAGTGGTTAACTTTTGCTCTTCCTGGTAGAAAGGGGAGAACATTTATATCCTATTTTTAGGCAAATAGGGGTAGCATATAGATCTTTTCTTGTATCTGCTTCTTCTCAATTGCATTCAGCTCAAAATCATCCTTATGCCAAAGTGTTGAAGTCATCTGACAGTGGCTTAAACAACAGAAATTATTTTCTCATAGTTCTGAAAGCTAGAAGTCCAAGAACGTGGTGCCATCAAGTTGGTGTCTGGTGAGGCCTCTCTTCCTGACTTGCAGATGGCCACCTTCTCACAGTGTCCTTAATGGACTTTCTTTTATGTAGTCATGGGGAAAGAAAATGATCTCTGGTGATTCTTCCTCTTCTTATAAATTCACTAATCCTATCAGATTAGGGCCCCATCCTTAGGACCTTATTTGACTTTTTCTTTCTATGCAATTTCTTTATTGAATAAACACAATTGTCTCTCCAATGTTCTCTCCCTTTTTAAAAGACTTCATTTAACTTTAATTCCCTAAAGGTCCTATCTTCAAATAGAGTCATAGTAGGGATTAGGGTTTCAACACGTAACTTGAGGGGGAGACAATTCAGTCTATAACAGCCGTGGGCAAACTACGGCCCGCGGGCCAGATCCGGCCCGTTTGAAATGAATAAAACTAAAAAAAAAAAAAAAAAAAAAAAGACCGTACCCTTTTATGTAATGATTTTTACTTTGAATTTATATTAGTTCACACAAACACTCCATCCATGCTTTTGTTCCGGCCCTCCGGTCCAGTTTAAGAACCCATTGTGGCCCTTGAGTCAAAAAGTTTGCCCACCCCTGGTCTATAATGTGGTGGCATTGGGATTTGAATTCCTCTCCTCTTGATTCCTAAGCCTGTTTCTCTTGGTCTCATCACATGACCCCTCCACGTGCCTGCATTCGTCTCCTGAGCCAGGCCCAGACCACTGGCAGCAAGCCTAGAGCAGGCAGGCAGGTGTCTGCTCCTGGGGTGACTGCTAGAGTTGGGAGGAAGGTCTGCATCATCTCAGCATCAGGGGAGGAAGTTCAGGGGGAAAGGCAAGTTTTCTCTTGCCATAGCCATTGCCTAATTCAGGTGCACATTATTTCTTGTCTTGACTATTGAAAGAGTCCCTTAGTTACTTTTTCTGCCTCTAGCTTTGTCCCACTCTATTCCATCTTCCAAACAGACAACAGAGTCCTTTTTTAAATGCAAGTCTAATCACCTCTTTCCTGGTCTTAAAACTATTCAGTATTTCTCAACATCTAAATAAACTCTAATTCCTTAACTCTGCATTTAAGAGCATTTATAAGCTTTGCCAGGACCACATCTCTGACATCATCTTCTGCTTTGTCAATGTACCGATTGAGAAAATTTCTATTCTTATTTCAAAATTCAGCTCAGATGATACCTCATCTAGGACTCTTCCCCAGAAAGTCCTGCTAAAAAAATTAGCTTTTCTTTTTTTTTCTGAAGCCATGATAATTTGATTATAAAAATCAGTTATTTTCTATTGGAATTGTCTCCATTTTTATCTCCCCTAATGGAATGTGGGCCTCAGGTAGAACAGGGGCTTAGCAAATACTTCTTGAACAAGTGAGTGTTTTTTTGTGGCAGAACTCTCACTCAGTTGGGCCCCTTCCTCTTCTTCATCCCTCAGCAACCAAGAAAGTCAGCCTATTCCTATGGGGACCTCCAACCCTGGCTATTCTTCATCTATAAAGGCTTATGGATAATCTCAATGAACAAATGGACTCTCACAGATTTTCTGTAGTAATAGCAAATATCATCAGGAAAACCGCACTTCTCTCTATACTTGGAAACCATCACTTCATCCCTTCCTCTATCTGCAATAACTCCTATGTTTTACATGGCAGCCCAGTTCCACATGGCTTTCACAACTCTGGGGGCCTCTAAGGCTCACAGAATGTCAGTCCTCCAAGCATTCCTACAGCAAGCCAAGGCCCCTTGAAAGTCAAATGCCAAGTCCTGGCAAAGTCCTTTTGGTCAGAGGCTAGACTTGGTTCTTAACATACCACCTGCAGTCCATTGTCTCTTGAACTAATTGGTTGGCCATTATTACAGCTTTTCCTCACTGGCGAGCTGTTTGTTTAACTCAGTGGTTCTCAACCTTGGCTGCACATTAGAATCACCTGGAAATCTTTTTAAAATCCTGATTTCTGGGCCTCATCCTCCGGAAATTCTGTTTCTTTGTTACTAATGTTGTGGCCCCACCCCATAACAAAGAAACAGAATTTCCGGAGGATGAGGCCCAGAAATCAGGACTTTAAAAAGATTCCCAGGTGATTCTAATGTGCAGCCGAGGTTGAGAACCACTGGTCTATCCCTTTCTTCCCCATTGGAGAGCGCCTGACTCTTCCACAGGTGCCTTCTCTGCCTTCATCTTCCCCTTCCTCCTTCTTCTGGAGCAAAACCACCTTCAGTATTGATCTTAAAACAGTTTCATTATAGAAGGAAGGGATTCCAGCCTGTGACAAAATTATCTATTCTTTAGTCAAACACATAAAATCCTGAAGATAATTAAATGGTTGATTATTTTAGGATCAAGCTGTCTATTCCAGCCCAGAATCCACAGGGTGGTGAAGGCTCCTGGGGGACTTCTCCATCCTGTCTAACTTGCCCTAACCACCTTTCAGTGATGGAGTGCCGTGGTGTAAGTCTCTCAGAGTGCTCCACATGCTCATCATGTGCTAACAAAAGTAGCATCACTGAGCCTTCTTGCTTGTATGCTTTTCTAGAGTCTACCCTACATAATATATTCTGATTTTGTTCAAGTTACTAACACACCACAAAGATCTTTCATGTTTTTTTAAACATGATCTTCATAATTGCTATAACAATATCTCAACAAGAGAATATAAATACATTTTAATTATTCTCTTATTTACTAATATATGGTGTTATTTTTCACTCTTGTATATAACACTTCAATGAATATCTTCACAAAGATATGTTTTTTAAAAGTCTTTTTTTAACTTCCTTAGGATTAATTTTCAGTAATGGGATGACTGGGTCAAAGGAGAGAAATATCACCATGACTCTTTCAAACTATTATTGTCTTACTTTCTACACATTGTCTGTAGTGCCTATTTGGGAGCAAGATCACCCCACACTGAGGGCTATGACTTTCAGTTTATCTTTACTAATGACATAAAATACTATTTTCAGTTCCATTTGAATTTTTGTTTAAGTCATAGCCAGCACCTTCAAAGTACAACTTCTTATTAAAGCATGGTCAACTCAGATATTTTAAAGCACCACTAACTAAACTCAGATCTTTTGAGCACCATTAACTAAACTGCTCTTTCCAAGTTCTTTGAAATCCCATTCATTTCAACTTAGGTGCGAGACCTCTTTGACCTCTGGAAAGGTGACATCCTGCACCTGGCTCACGGGGGTGCTTCCCTGTCTCCCGTCTCCTCCCCCCTTTCCTTGCCTACAAAGGTGTCTACAGAGGTGGCATCTATACATTGTGCATCAGCTCCACCACGAGTTATGTGTAACCACACATCTTTCCCTAGAAACATAGTTTGATTCTTTGTTCTAAATGCTCAGGGTTATTGTTCTATCCCAACAAGGCTGTCAGAGCCCAAAATAGTTTGGAAATGTTTCCTTGGAAATTGTTTTCAAAGCCATTGGCAGGTTCTTTTGAATCTCCTTATTGGTGGCAAAACGTGTTATTGAGAAGGTAGATGTTATTTTATTGTTTTCAAAGGAAACTAGTATCTTTTACGGACTTTTCGTATCAGACAGGATCCTGACAGGAGCCAGAAACCATGCCATGACTTCAGCAGAGAGAATGTAATGGAAAGAGAACCATTTCCCAAGTAGGACTGAACAGGCATCAAAAGGGATGCCGAGACATCACAAAGGCAGTAGCTGCAGGAAGCGGCTGCCTCCCCTAGGGACGGGGAACAGAGGGAAGATGTCAGGATTACTGACATTTAGAAGCTTGGAGAAAGTCCTGCAGAGCTGGGACTCTGCGCTCTAAGGAGGAGGAACTGCTCAAATGGAACCTGTGCTCCGATCTTGGAGCCTGGAGCCTGGAGGCGAGGCTCCTGGGGGCTGAGACTCTGAGCTCTGGGGGAGGAGGTGCCAGCAGCCGGTGCTGTGTGTATGGAGGGCTCAATGCGGTTGGTTCTACGAGTTGGAAAGACAGCAAACTAGAACCACCTGCACTGCTGGAACCAGCAGCAGCTGCCAAGGTGAAGAATGTTGCTGGGGCAACGCTGATAGGAACAGGAAGCAAACAAAAGAGAGCGTCTCCCTCTCCCCCTCCAACTTCCAAGCTCGCTGTGGCATCCCTGATGACAGAGCCTGACAAGGAACCAGCTGGCAAAAGAAAATTGCCATTTGCAGAGGCTCAGCCCCAGCATCAGAAAGTAGAGTGGGGAGGAGAGAAATGTTGGAGCCGAGGAACAATGGCCAAATAACCAACACTTTGTAAGCATTTTCAAGTATGAGATCTCCTTTAGTTCTCATGCTACTCCTGTGACCGAGGAATTCTTGACCTGTTTTATGGATGAGGAAATGGAGGCTCTGAGAGAGTAAAAAGTAACCGAGGCGCTGGGGTGAGAAGACATCCCCTCACTTCATGCTCACTGCTGTTCCCCCGTGGCTGCTGAAGCTAAGCTTTCTTCTGGGTGACAGGGGAGGCCTTTTCTTATTCCAGAGGGAGGCAGTGATGAGGGGACAGAAGAGGGAAGAAAGGCAAGAGCCAGGAGGTGGCACAAGGCTAGGCTATATCTAATATGATTCTTCATTGTGAGCCACACTCCAAGTCTTTAGAAAATTCCACCCAACTCATGAAACATATGGAGTAAGTGGATTTCTTGTGGAGACAATGAAAGGGTCTGAACTTTGCTCCAGGAGACACTTGAGGAGGAACAAGGACAGCATCTGTAGATGCAGCACAAGCATAAGAGAAGGGGAACCCTTGGGTAGCAGAAATCTCGGGAAGTTTTATGACTTCTCTATGCTGTGTAATTGATCCTTATCTTAAGACTTGGGAGGCTCCATTTAAATTATACCCATTTTATAGACAGAGAATTTGAGGCTGAGAAAGTAAGGTAACATGACCAAAATCCCATAGCTATTAAGTTGTAAAACTTGGACTCCAACTCAGTTGTGATCCCAAACACACTTCCTCTCCAAAGTGGAATGGGCAGAAACAGCCACAATAGTGCCATTGCCTATCATTTATTCAACATATATTATATACCTGGAAATATGTGAATTGCTTATTTTCTTTAATCCTCACAATTTTACAAGGTTGATACCATTGCATCCATTTTACAGATGAAAAGTTGAGGCGAGACAGGCTATATTTTATGCCCTATTCACAGCCAGCAGTAAGTGGAGTTAGAATCCCCGCCTAAGTCCACTGGGCTCCGAATCTTATGCTCCCAGCAAGTGCTTCTGAAACTCTAATGTGCCCGAGAATCACCCAGGGATCCTGTTCAATGCTGGTTCCTATTCAGGAGAACTGGGGCGGGGCCTGAGATACTGCATTTCTAATAAGCTTTGGTGATGCTGATGCTACTGGTCCGTGAACCTCACTTTGAGTAGCAAGGCTTTTAATGATGATGTCATACTGCTTCCCTATCCTGCCAGGCCCACCCCATCCTTTTCACACCGGCTCACCATCAAGACCCCAGGAGGCCTCTTGGTCAAACTCAGTTGTGAAATGACACTCAGAACTAGTCCTTTTTTTTCCCCTCTGAAATTTTTCAGAGTAAAGTAAGCAACCCCCCCAAAGATCCATCATCTGGCAGGTCATTAAGGAAAACATGATTTTGCCCCCATGTGACTCCATTCAATTAATGAAGCTGTCATTAAAGTCCATGAATGTCAAGAAAATTAGTTTCAGGTGTTGGATTGTTTGGGTTCTAGAATAATTTCCATATTTTTAATAAGAACTATTTGAAATATCATCACCTTTCTTTCCCATCAGGGGCTTACAGCTCAGGATGCCTAAGAAGTCTGACATATTGGGGGTCAGCGGGGTGTTTACAGGAAGCAATTAACAACCCCTCATTGTTGTCTCTTTCTATTACCATGAGGCTGCCCAATGAGAATATTTCCAGAGCCATAGCATTTCTTGGGGAGAAGAGAAGCAAATGCAGCTAATGGAAAGTGCTGACAACATCGTAAAGGGACCCAAACAGTGCTAACCAGGGATCTGCCACTGACGGCTGGCCATAAAATGGAAAGCATTAAGGGAGATTCATTTCCTTTCTAACATAGAGCATTTGTTTTGTAAACTCTTGTTAAAAGAAGCATTTCATCCAGAGAAGTAAATGGGGTGGGTTAATATTTTAAAATAATAACTGACATGATTTCCCCTCCTGCAGCCTCATCCCCTTTTATTTCCTAACTTATCTCAAATTAGACCTCCACATTCCCAATTCTCGCTGTTGGGTTGTTGCAGCAGAAATGCAAAAAGAATGAAAATAAATCTGTTTTGTTTTGGCATTAGAGCTTTAAAGCTGAGTTTGCACTTCAATAATAAGTTTGGAAAAATACTTATAGAGTAAATTTGCTTCTGTTCCACACAGGGGAGCTAGAAGTGTCAGCTAGAGCATTGAGGAAGCGAATCAGGAAGGAAACAGGTCCGTTGTTGCTGGTGGTGGTGGGGCGGTCTGAGAAGGGACCTTATTTTGTACTCCTGTTCATGGATTGACATCAGAGGATTGTAGAGGAAAACAAACTGAGAGAATGGTCCTTCTTGACATTCAGTGTGTTCTCTCCTGTGAGAAGGTTCTGGAGACTTCCTTTTTAAATTATTAAATATATTTTTATTGATTTCTGAGAGGAAAGGAGAGAGAGAGAGAGAGAGAGAGAGAGAAAGAGGAAGAGAGAGAGAGAGACAGAGGCATCAAAGATGAGAGAGAATCATTGATCAACTGCCTCCTGCATGCCCCCACTGGGGGGTTGAACCCGCAACCTGGGCATGTGTCCTGACCTGGAATCTTGGTTTGTGGGTCGACAGTTAACCACTGAGCCACATTAGCCAGGTCAGCTCTTTTTAAAATACACTTTTTATCTGACAAGAGTTTTAGATATGCAGAAAAATTGCACAGATAATACAGAGAGTTCCTATATATCACACATTCAGTTTCCTCTATTATTAACATCTCATATTAGTATCATGCATTTGTCCCAATTAAGGAACCAATATTGACACATTATTATCAACTAAAGTCCCTACTTCATTCAGATTTCCTTCATTTGTGCCTGGTGCACTTTTACTGTTCCAGGATGCCATCCAGGATACTATATACATTAAGTCATCATGTCTCCTTAGACTCCTCTTGGCTATGACAATTTCTGAGACTTAACTGTTGACAGTTTTGAGAAGTGGTCAGATATTTGGTGGAACTTACCTATTGGATGTGACTGATGTTTTTCTCATGATTATTATACTAGGCTTATGGGTTTGGGAGAGGAAGATCATACAGGTAAAATGCTATACTCATCACATCATATCAAATGTTAATTCTATCAAAGTGTGGGAGCTTTTCAATAATTTTCTGCACCTTCTGAGGTCATCATAATTTCTCCCATATACTTGGTTAATGTGGTAGATTACATTAATTGATTTTCAAATGTTGAATCAACTTGAATTCCTGGAATAAACTCCACTTAATACTATACTAGTCATACAGTATTATCCTTTTATACATTCCTGAATAAAATTTGCCAATATTTAGTTGAAGAGTTTGTATCTATGTTTATGGGTTATATTGTTATCTTTCTTTTCTTACAATATCCTTTTTTGGTTTTGTTATCAGAATAATACTGTCCTCATAAAGTGAGTTCAGAAGTATTTTCTGGAAGAATTTGTGTAAGATTGATATTACATCTTCCTTAAATTTTTGATGGAATTCCCCAGCGAAACCTCTGAGCTTAGAATTTTCTTTGTTAGAAGATTTTAAATTATAAATTCTATTTCCACCGAAACCGGTTTGGCTCAGTGGATAGAGCGTCGGCCTGCGGACTGAGGGGTCCCAGGTTCGATTCCGGTCAGGGGCATGTACCTGGGTTGCGGGCACATCCCCAGTGGGAGATGTGCAGGAGGCAGCTGATCGATGTTTCTCTCTCATCAATGTTTCTAACTTTCTATCTCTCTCCCTTCCTCTCTGTGAAAAATCAATAAAATATATTTAAAAAAATAAATAAATAAATTCTATTTCCTTAGAAGATATATGGCCATCCAAATTTTTTATTTCTTCTGGAATCATTTTTAGTATGTTGTGTTTTGTAAGTAATTTGTCCATCTCATCTAAACTACTAAATTTATTGTCATAAATGTGATCATAATATTTCCTTATTATGTTTTAAATGTTTGTAGGATCTCTACTGATATCCCAATTTTATTTTTCATATTGGCAATTTGAATTCTTTCTCTTTCTCTTTTCATTTAACTCTTATCAGAGATTTAATATTTCAAAGAATCAACTTTTAGTTTTAAAATTTTTTTCTAATGTTTGTCAGTTTTCTATTTAATTTATTTCTGCTTTTATCTTTATTATTTCTTTCCTTCTTCTTTCTTTGGATTTGTTCTCCACCCTCCCCTAGTTTCTTAGGTGAAAATTCTGATATTTGATTTTAAGCCTTTTTTCTTTTCTACTTCAGTTATTAAAGCTATAAAGTTCACTCTAAGCACCGTTTTTGCTGCATTCCACATATTTTAATGTGTTGTATTATTATTATCATTCATTTGAAACATTTTTCAATTTCTCTTGTGATTTCTTCTATGACCCATGGATTATTTAGAAGTGTGTTATTTAATTTCCAAATATTTGGGGGGATATTTTATTGTTACTGATTTCTGTTCAGTTTTGTTGTCTGTTTCAGCCAGAGACCATACTCTGTAAGATTTCAGAGACTGCTGGCTCAGGGGGCTGATGAGAAACCCAAGGAGTAGAGGGCAGATGAGAAACACAAGTGGAGCTTAGTCTTAATCAGCTAAAGTCTAGTCAACCTCCACATCTATGAAAAAAAAAGTCATTGTTGTTTTAAGCCTCTGAGAGTCTTGAATAATTTGTTATACCACACAAACTAAGAGACACAGCTATGCTCTGCGAAAGGTGATTGAATGCATGCCCAAGGCCTAGTTAGCTGGTCTGTATTCATTCCAATAGGCTTCCCTGATCTTTTGGACTGAAGCGCTACCTGGCCTATGTCCCCTCACTTCCAGCTGCTACTGTTACTTTTCTTCCCTTGGCACAGTGACAGTGGACATCAATTAGGGCATCAGATAAGTGAGCTCATGGAGTTGTCCTGACACAATCCCTATACAAAAGTTTAGGCATCTGGTACCGCATCTGGCCAGGGAGTGCATATGTGTTGGAGGCGAGGCAGCAAAACAGGGGTGGTGCGGCAGAACCTGACCAGTCTCAGTTTTCTGTGAGGGTTGCCCAGGGCAATGTGGAGTAGAGTGTGCAATTTAGAGACCTCTACTAGTGTGCAGCACGTTTACATTGCCCCCCGCCATTCACCCAAGCTTTTGGACTCCACTAACTTCAGGATGTCATTCTCTTCCTATGTTAAACTTGAGTACCTCCAATCTGCCAAGAATGAGACTTCTGGGACTGGCTCTGCATTTGGTCAGTCTCTTTATGTATTTTCTGGCATTTCCAGTTTGGTAGGGAGGAAGGGGCACAGCAGCACTTTTCAGTTTTCCATTTTGCCTGGGACTGAATGTTTCCACTTTTCCTGTGTTTATGCTGATGTATGTGTGTATGTAATGTGTAAATATTTGTGTTTATATGCACACATAAGTATACATGCATATTCTCTCTGTCTCTCAATAGATAGATACATATGCATACTAGTACATATATACATACATTTACATTATATGCACACAGTTATAGGTACACATAATATTACAACCCACTAATATTTATTCATGCTGAATTTATTAGTCTAATATTGTTTTTTTTTTTCACCTGTGCCAAATATGGAAGAGGTAGGCTGGTTCACTCTAAGCTTTGTGGGGCCTGAGGCAAGAGTAAAAACAAAGGCTTACTTACCATATGATTAAATATTTAAAAGCTATAAGTCAAGTAATAATCTGCTTAAAAAAAACTATGTCCTATCCTCTTATCTTGATGATTATATTTTCACTAGAGGCCTGGTGCAAGAAATTCCTGCACTCATGGGGTCCTTCAGCCTGGCTTGTATCCTCTCACAGTCCGGGAGTCCTCCCTTCTAAAAGTCAATGGAAAAAATATCCTCACTCCTTAGGTGAGTATTAAAACAAAACAAAACAAAAAACAACCAGGGTCTAATACTGTTTTTCATTTTTACTTTTTAAAGCAGTGGATCTATAAAAAACTTGCCTGTGTATTGTGTGGTGGATAATGTGTTCAGATAGTCTACTTTTTCTTAAATCAATTTTGGTAACTTATGTTGTGCTAGAAAAATCATCTATTTCATCTAGTTTTGAAAATTTATTGACAACATTTTACATGATATTTTATAATTATTTTGACTATTTTTCACAACAATGGTTTTATCTTTTTTTCTCATTCCTAATATATATTTGCCCTGCATTTTCTCATAATCAAACTTGATAGAGTACTGGGCTTTTCTATCATTTTTGTTGGCATTTTGTTTTGGGATTCATTACTTTTCAGCATTTTATCTTTATTAATTCCCTCATATTTCTTTCAGTGTACTTTGTTTTGTTCTAATCTTTTAAATTGAATACATAGCTCATTCATGTTTTCAAATGCAAACACTGAAAAAAGAAGAAGAAAAGCAGATGCAAGATTGTAAATGGGAAATGAAGCCATAGGTCAGAGGAGGGTGGGATGGAAGATGGGGTTTGGGAGATTGGCAACCACATGCGGAGGGACTTGGAGTGTTATCACAAGGAGCACAGACTGTGGGCTTCGTTGTCAGGGTGACATGTTATAAAACACTGCCATCAGGACACTCTGCCTCTGCAGGCTCTGCATCCAATTCTTGGATCCATTTGGCCATGAGCGTATCATGAAAAGCTTGCCAACCCCCAACAGAAATCCAGACTCACAATGTCTACTACATTTTTGATCCAGTAAGATAATAAAAGAAAAATCAATAGGGAGAAACATAGGGTTGCCAATTTTTATTTTGTCAAGTATTACAAATATTAAATATACACACACACTTTATTAGCACAGAGATTACACCAGATTTAGGCTATGTTAACAGACAAAAATAATAACAACACAATAATAGTTTTATTCAGTTTGCAATGTGGTTTGAAGAATTCAAGTTCTAGCACCATGAAGAGGGTAAAAAAGGGAGGGTTCGAAGCTGCATAACAATCCTATATAATAAAAGGATAATATGCAAATTGACCCTAACAGCAGAACGACTGGGAATGACTGGTCATTATGACACACACTGACCACCAGGGGGCAGACGCTCAATGCAGTAGCTGCCTGGTGGTCAGTGTGCTCCCACAGGGGGAGCTCTGCTCAGCCACAAGCCAGGCTTCCAGCTGCCAGCACAGCGGTGGTGGTGGGAGCCTCTCCTGCCTCCTCAGCAGCACTAAGGATGCCCGACTGCAGCTTAGGCCTGCTCCCTGCTGGCAAGTGGACATCCCCCAAGGGGTCCCAGATTGCAAGAGGGCACAGGCTGGGCTGAGGGACCCCCCCCCCCCCCGAGTGCACAAATTTTTGTGCAACGGGCCTCTAGTCTATATATATAAAAGGCTAATATGCAAAGTGTCCCCTTGGGAGTTCAACCAGGAGAATGGGAGTTCGCTCACTCGCTATAACATGTACTGACCACCAGGGGCGGTGCAGAGCATGGTGAGCGAGCAGCAGCGGCAACAATGGGGCACTGAGGGAGCGAGGGAAGGAGGAGGTGGAGAGGCGGGGGGGAGGGGAGGGCTGATTGGCCCTGATCACCAGCCAGGCCTAGGGACCCTACCTGTGCACGAATTTTGTGCACAGGGTCTCTAGTAGCTTAATAACCAGCTCACTTGGTGGGCATGAACTCTACTTGCTTTAGGTTTAGGTTTCCAAACTTTGTTATTTAGGAATAAGTGTGAAGTGGCATTTGAAAACTATCATAACTCAGCTTTGCTTTATTTCAAGACTTCAAAATTAAGGTGAAGCCACAGTGCCAAGCACCTGTCAGTAACAAATGTCAATCCTCTCAGGAATAAGATACGATCATGTATGTCATAAATTATTTCCACATGCAATTTAGTGAAGACAGCATCCTGGACTGGATAAAAACTACCCAGGAATACAAGCAGACTAAACAATAACAGTGAAAACCATCAAAGGCAGAACCAATAGTATTTCATTATTAGAATGATCAGATAGAGACTTCAAAATAATGGTCATTACAGTATTCAAGGAGATAAAATACAGTGTCTAGAATTTTAGCAGAGAGCTGAAAGTTATAAAAAAAATGAATACCTAGGTATTAAAACCAAATTAAAGAATCAGTGAATAATGAGAGAATTGATACATTAGAAGATAGGTCGAAGGAAAGCACCTCAGTAGTAAGAGGAGGGTGGTAGGAAGGGAGGGAGAGAAAGAAAAACAGGGACAGACACAGAGAGATGGGGGAAGAAGCAATATTTGAAGAGATAGTGGCTGAGAATTTTCAAAACTGATGAGAAATATGAATCCAGTGTTTTTTAAGATTCCTTACAAACATCTTGCAGGATCAGTAGAAGTATTCCACATCTAAGCACACCATAATAAAGATGCTAAAAACTAAAGACAAGGAAATAATCTTAAAATCAGCAACAGAACAAAGCTTCGAAGGCACAACAATTAGACAGTAGGATAAGAACTTCAAAGTTCTAAAAGAAAATAATGGAACCTTAGAATTCTATACCTATTAAAAACATCCTTCAAGAGAAGATATGAAATAAAAGCATTTACAGATTAATCTAAATGGAGGACAATCATAATAAACCTGAACTGGAGGAAATGCTAAATTATATAGTACAGTTGGTAATGTAGGAAGGAATAAAGAGCAATAAAGATCAGTAAATATAAATAATATTTACTCTATAAAACTGTTTAAAATATTTACTCTATAAAACCATTTAAATATTTATTGTATAGCACTGTTTAAACTACATTTATAAATAAATTATATGACAAAGCACACATAAATCAGAAGGAGGTAAATAGTCAAAATGTTGTAAGATCCTTTACATTCTCTAAGAACAAGGCAAAAATACCATTAATATTGGATTTCATAAATTGATAAACTGTGCTGTAATCTCCAGGGTAACCACTAAAAGAATTATAAAGCAACATTTGGCTTCCCAGATAATAGAAAAGAAAAATTGAGCAATTATAAAAATTTCAAAAGAAAGTAGGCAAAGAGGAAAAAAGAGGTAGAATATGTAGGGCAAAGAGAAAACAAATACTAAAATGGTAAATTAAAACCCCCCAATACAGGTAATTGTAATAAAAACCAATAGACTAAACACGCTGATTAAAAATCAAAGATGACTAGACTTGATTAAAAACATGACCCATGCTTTAGATGAGATGTACATAAAATATAAGGATGCAGAAAAAAGGAAAGGATTAAAAAAAGGTATGTCATGCAAATACTTACCAAAAGAAAGCTGATGGATATTCCTATTAGGAGCCCTTTACTCATGTGTGCTTTAATTATATTTTTCATGAGGGGGCTACTGGGCATTGGCAAGATTCTATTTCTTGACCTGGATGCTGGTTACAAAGTGCTTGTGATAAATTATTCAGTAATATACCCTATTTTGTTTACTTTTCTAAATGTGTGTTTATGTCTTGTGTGTGTACACACACTTTTTTTTTTTTTTTTTTTTTTTAAGAAAAAGTAAAGAGCAAATCCAGAAGGTTAGTGGATTTGAGGCCATCTGGGTTACATTTACAAGCAAATGAGCCAAAGCAAAGCAACTATAATTAAGTTGATTAGGAATAACATACTCTTCTCAATGGTGTTTACTAACCTGAAAGGTTGTGGCCCTGCCTGCAAATCTCCTAAAACAGTTTGAAAATGTTAATCTATTCGATAGTATGGTTTGGAGAACCACAATATGTCGGACACTGTGATGTGCTTTTCCTCTGAGTTGTCTTTTTATGGAGTTCTGAGGAAATATAGACAATTTTGGTTTGAATAGCGAGTAATGATAAATTTCTGGCCCTGCCAGGTGTAACCCAAGGGTTGAGCATTGACTGATGCACCAAGAGGTCATCCATTTGATTCCTGGTCTGGGTTTTGGCCTCGATCCCCAGTGGGGAGTGTGTAGGAGGCAGGTGAACTACGTTGCTCATCGATGTTTCTATTTCTCTCTCCATCCCGCTCCCTCTCTCTCTAAAATTAATAAAAACATAATTTAAAAAATATATACATATTTAAAAAATTTCTGCATGGTGAATTTTCCTCACACCACCCCCACCTTTGAATGATTAAAACTTGCAAAATACTCTGTATTAAAGCAGACAGGATGCACATATTAAAAAAAAGTACCATGGCCATCTGAGAGCAGGGTGAGAAAGGCTGTTGAAAATCTGTGGCAGCTTGAGTTGGGGAGTTGCTGTACATGTTCTCTGAATATTTAAGTCTTGATAGAGTCTACATCTTAGAATCTTGAAAGCTATCCAAAAACCCAACATGCCAGTTCCACTGTGCCCTTCTTTCTTTAGGAATACGATGTCAACAAATTTCAATAGTGACAGTTATAACCATAGCATGTGAGACTAAAAAGAAACTTAAGAAGACATTTATTATCTTAAGTTTTTCTTTTATTATCTTCCTGGCTTGAAAGTCATTGCATAATATGTTGCTGTTTTTTGTTTGTTTGTTTTTTGTTTTTAATTTCTTTATTGGTTAAGGTATTACAAATGTGTCCTCATCCCCCCCATTAACCCCCAACCTCCCCCCCTCCCCACTCATGCTCTCATCCCCCTGTTGTCCGTGTCCATTGGTTTGACTTATATGCATGCATACAAGTCCTTTGGTTGATCTCTTCCCCTTACCCCCATCCTCCCCTACTTTCCCTCTGGGGATTGATAGTCTGATTGCTGTTTCTCTGTCTTTGGATCTGTCCCTGTTCATCAGTCTATGTTGTTCTAAGATGTTGCTGTTTTAAACTGTGTGTCTGGGACTAATGCATCTGTCAAATATGCCAAAAGTAAATTTCTAGGAGTCTGGCTTGGCCAGATATAAGTAAATCCACATTCAGGCACTCTTGTGCTAAGATACCAATCAACTTGTCTTTGTAGCCTTTCTTTCTTTTGAGAAACTATGCATTTCAGGACCATTTTGTTCCCTTACCAATGGTTTTCAGTACTTAGCACAGTGTTAGGCATACAAAAAGCACCAAATACAGTTGATTTGAGGTTCAAAAAAAGGAATGAGCAAATACTTGGCAAAGCACACATTTCCATAGAATGAGCAATGCTATTCTGGAATGGTTCCATCTAAAGTTGTACTTACCCCAAAAATTAAAAAAAAAAAAAGCCCCTGACTTTAGGACTTTCATTCAACTAATTTTTATTAAACTCCTATGTAGACCTTAGGAATAGGCAGATGGTCCCTAATTTATGATTCTTAGACTTTATGATGGTGGAAACCATACTTTGAATTTTGATCTTTTCCCAGGCTAGTGATATGCGGTAGGATACTTTCTTGGGTAAACAACTGAGTGTATTCATTGTGTTAGATGATTTTGCTCAACTGTAGCCTAATGTAAGTGTTCCGTGCACATTTAAGGTAGGCCAGGCTAAGCTATGATGCAGTTTCAACTTATGATATTTTCAACTTACGATGAATTTTTCCAGATGCAACTCCACTGTAAGTCAAGGAGCATCTACCTTTGATGAGAAGAGCTAGGGGAAAATAAAGACAAGCGGTAGGAAGTATTGGGGGGAAATTATAAATAGAGTGCTCAAGGAAGGTCTCACTGAGGTGATGTTGAAGTAAAGAGCTAAAGGGGGTGAGGAAATGAGCCATGGGTATATCTGACAGAATAGTATTTTAGGCAAAGAAAACAACATGTGCAATGGCCCTGAGTCAGAAAATCTTGGGAGAATTCAAAGAAAAGCAAAGAGCCCCCATAGCTATAGCAAGGTGAAAAGGGGAGAACAAGAGAGATGAGGTCACAGAGGTAACTGGCCTGTGTAGGGCCTTATAAGTCATTGGTTTTTATTAATTGAGAGATAAGAATCTATTGGATAATTTTGAATAAAGGACTGATATCATCTGACTTACTTTTTAACAGGATCACTTTGTTGGAAATAGACATAAAGATCAAGAGCAGAAAGATATGAAGTGAGAGCTAGTCTATGAAAAATTGTAGTTATCAGACACACAATTGTAAGCAGAGGATTCAGTGTCCACTGAGGCCTATCAAGATAGAACTATAATTACACAATAGATATTTTTTTCTTTTTTGATAAAAAAATATATTTGGTAATACATGAATATGTACTGTAACTGCAATTCTGAATGATGTCTTGGAGTTTAAATAAAATGGGTGAGAAATTACAGATGACATTTTCAAATATTTTTGAAGTGCACCATTTATCATCTTTAAATGTAATTTTTAAAGAACTGAGAGAAGATTTAGATAAAAATCAATGGACTATGAACCAAAAACAATAAATATGAACAATGAAATCAATAGAATTATTATGATACTGAGAAATTAACTGTAACACATTTTTCAGATTATACTGAAAGCAGTAATTCATTAAGAGAAACAGATAAATTTAAAATAGAAGCTATAAACTTGATAATCCAATAAATTTGATTATCCAATTAATGAACAGAAGTGATTTAATAAACACATTGCTAATTTGAAAAAATTGATATTAATGAAAATAATATCAAATTCAAAATATGCCAACACAACAAGATATCAACAAAAACTGGTTAAAGAGTATTGTCAGTTCCCAAAGTATTTATGTTTAATCACTGAATAGAAAAGCTTAGAATATTCTGAAATCTTACAACTTACATATGAAACAGAAACAGTTTCCCAACTTTGAAAACAATCCTGAAAACTTCCATGACATTACCAATAACAGGTCAAGCTGAAAAAAAGTTTCTAAAATGCCACTACTAGAAATCTACTTTTCACCAACCATGCTAGAGGAAAGACCCAATTCTCTACTTTTATTCTTGGTGAGAAAGCAAAGAGTTGCTCAAAGAATATATACCCCCAAAACAGTAGAAAAGGGGTGCGTCAGGTAGTTAATTAATTAAAATATTTCTGGATTTTGTAATATTTATGTTGATTTTGGGGTGGGCTTTAAAAAATTTGGATCTAGTTACAATTTTTTCTCATTCTTGTTAAAATTAGTTAAACAAGAAGGCCATTAGACTAAGGTGGTTTTAATGCCTTGGTATCCTAAGTAAGCAAACCAAAATCTAAAACTGTAAATTCCTCAAGGTTGAAACTTAAGAACATCTAATCACAGTCAACTGGGCTTTAAGCTAATCTTTGCCCTTCTACCCAATATAAGCAGCTGGCTTATGGGGAGAGGTAGAGCAGATTTTTGTAGATGATCTGCTGCTCTCCCAAACTGTCGACATCAATGGGTTAAATACTCATGTATGATTCAGCTCTGTCTCTGCTTAATTGGCTCAAGCAGTGACAGGCAGCCCAGACCCCTTGGTTGTCCAGTTACAGATTCACTCTGATCCTTCAGATTTGCACATTTTGAGATTGAGAAACTGACTGGTGTCCATAAAGTGAAGGAGAGAAAGTTAGATGTACAGATTTGGAGTTCACAGTAGAGGTTCAAGTTGGAGAAATAAATTTATGAGTGGTATGTTCCAATACGTGTGTTTTTTCCACACCACTGTGGACGAAAGGGGCCACATGCTGACCTGACAAGCTCAGGGAAGGCCTGCGAGGCAGCCTAGCAGACTCAGAGACCTAAAATAACCACAAAGGATGGTCTGAAATTAAACTTTAACTAAAAGCAGTTATGGTGGGCAGTTACGTCCTAGGCCAGTATCTTCACTGACAAGATCAACTTTGATCCTTACTGAGCCCATTTGCCTTTTTGCCTCTATGATAACATACCCTTTGAAATGTCTGGGTAAGTTGTAACTTCCCTTTTTTCTGGAGCCCCTGGGGCACTAACAAATGTTCTGGGCGCCAAGACAGATACTACAAATTCCTTCATTATCATGTTAATTGATCCTGCACCCACCTAAGTATATGTGTCCATCATTTTACTTTTTATCCAATCCCAGGGGTTTCCCCGCTTTGCTTAATCCCACCTCCTTAATCTATCACCAATGAATTTCATGTAACCCACCTACATTCCTCCTTTTGATTGCAAATGTATAAACACAAATGTAACCCCTCCATTCTCCGGAGCACTTTTCAATTCCTTGAGGTTCTGCTTCCCGGCATATGTCGACAGTTTGGCTCAAATAAACTCACAAAAATTCTTTACAGGTTTCAATGGTTTTTTACGTTAACACCACCAAGCAATTAATTCCATTCTCCAATGACACTGACCAGGTGTCCTACAAATTTAACTCAGTTCTGACACTACCTACCTGATCAACTATCTATACATGGGCAATTCTCACAAGCTAGAGTGGCTCACAGAACATTTTAATTATAAAAGATATTAAAGGATGTAAATGAATAGGCAAATGAAAAAATACATAGAGCTTGGTCCCTATTGCAAAGCTTCTGTCCCCAAGGAATTTGGGGCTGGCACATAGATGCATTCTAGTTCTCCAAGCTGGAAGGTTTTTAAATCCTGGGGTTTTTAATGGAAGCTTAATTGCAAAGACATGTTTGATTAAATCTTTGACCATTGGTGGATCAATTCAAGGTCAGGGGACTGAAAAGTCCTAACCCTCTAATCATTTGGTTGATTCTCCTGACAACCAGTCCTCCTCCTTAGGGGTTTTCCAAATTCACCTCATTAACATAGCAAGAGACATTTTTTTAAATCACTCTAATTAGGAAATTCCAAGGTTTTATTTTATTAATTTCAGAGAGGAAGGGAGAGGCAGAGAGAGATAGAAACATTAATGATGAGAGAAAATCATTGATTGGCTGCCTCCTGCACACCCCACACTGGGGATCAAGCCCACAACCCAGGCATGTGTCCCTAGGAATTGAACCTTGACCTCCTGGTTCATAGGTTGACGCTCAACCACTGAACCACACCAGCCTGGCTGGGTGGAGGTTTTTTATTGGCTATGGGCAAGGGAGGGAATGGGGGTGGTTCACGGTCTGTGATGCTGGGGTGAGGTGGTTGTTTGCATTGCTCATCTCAATCCTCCTCTCCAGATGGCGACTCGCCTTTTGGTTTTCTCAGAACTCTCATGGTGATCTGGAGGACAGAGAGGCTTCAAAACTGTGATGTAGGTCAACATGGCTGCCAACTCTGGCTCAGACTGGTTTTGTTTGTCTTCACTTTTTCTTACCCTAGGAAATTGGGAGGAGGGTAATGGGACAAGTGTCTAGCCACAAGTACCATCCATAGTATTACAACTTAAAAGGGGAAATACAGGGTAGAGCCTGGGGCCTCTGTTCCCTATGCTAACTTTCCTGCCTCAGGAGGAGAGTTGGAGAAATGGACATTGACAGACATTGGTCATTTGAGAGAGGATTCCAAATGTTGAAGAAACAAGTAAGAATTACCAAGGGTTGCCTGGCAGGTGTGGCTCAGTGGTTGAGCATCAACCTATGAATCAGGAGGTCATGATTCAATTCCTGGTCAGGGCACATGCAGGGATTGTGGGCTCAGTCCCCATGGGGGGTGCGGGTGGGGAGGAGAAGGGGCAGGGTGTGTGCAGGAAGCAGCCAATCAATGATTTTCTCTCATCATTGTTATCTCTATGTCTCTCTTCCTCTCCCATCCTCTCTGAAATAAATAAAAAAATATTTTTTAAAGAGGAAAAGTCTGCCCTAAGAGCAAATTCCAGAATGAAGAAAAGTCTTACAGATCCTAAAAATTACAGTTTTCTGGGTGTAATCATTTAAAGATCCAGACTGCATAGGACACAGGATAAGCAATTACAGAAAAGGGAAAGGAAGGAAGGAAGGAGGTAAAGAAGCTTAATTGGTGCGGGAGGGTGAAGAAAGGATATGATGAGTTTTCAGCATTAATTTGAAGTAAGAGCCAGCACTGGGGAGGAGAGCAAGTGTAACAGGTATTTTCTCTTAGTCATACCAGCCTGGGCAAAGTTGGGGTATTGGCACTAAAATACTAAAAATAAAAGAACATGAGTTATTTAATTTTTCTTCACCAGCCACGCTGAGGAATCACCCAGTGTTGCCTAGGTCTCTCCTGGCAATGGCAGCAGGAGCAACTCCCTGGGATATGGGTGACTGCCCAGGGAAAGCCACTGAGTAGCTCTTGGCTTCTGCGTGTAGGCTTGCTCCAGGCGCACAGCCCTGCGGCAGCCCTGCGCTATGCTTCCCAGTTAACGCGTAGTCCTCTCAAGGTCATACTGATAGAGTGACAGATTAAAGGGACCTTACAGCATTTTTAGTCTAATTCCCTACCCGACGCAGAGGCCCTTCAGAAAATGGCATTCTACTTCAAAGTGACACAGCATTTACCAGCCCAGAGCTAGGACATTCCATTTTGGTCTTTTTCAATGAATAGAATGTTAAGGTTCATTGAACTGAAATCCCCATAGCTTCTTTAGCAGCATTCCTGCCAAGACTTTGTAATCAGTTTAATAAGATCAGTGGCTACCAGTGATATGCCACCGGACGTCTCTCTGGTGACCAGAATTCAGAGTTCCTCTTATAAAAACAGCCGATTCAACCCTGGTGCCGTGTTACTAATCAATTTCTTTTTCTATATGCATTATTTATCAATGTTCCTTTATTACATAATTAGTGAATTAATTCTTTTATTCAATCCAGCAAGCACTAAATTAACTACAGAATGCCTACTATGTCTTGGGCACAGGGGTATAGTCAAATTGGTGAGTCAGATAAAGTCCCAATCTCCAAGACTTTATTGCAGTGGAAGATAGAGCCAAGGAAACAAGCTATGCATCCAAAGTGAGTCAAATGCTGCAGTATGGGAGTTATTAGAGTTCATTTCAGCTCATAGCTGGGCCACCTAATATCATTTGAATTATAATACCAGAAATCAAGTAGCTGAGTTGTTTGTTTGTTTGTTTGTTTGTTTGTTTGTTTTGGCTTCCAGTTACATGCTAGACCTAAATCTAAACTCCGCTCACTCTGGACAAACTTGAACAGGTTCCGTGATTTTGCCAGCCATTCGCTTACAGATTATCCCCAGTGGTGAATCATGTGGGTGGGACAAACCAGTCCTTTTTTTAAAAAAAATATCTTTATTGGTTTCAGACAGGAAGGGAGAGGGAGAGAGAGATAGAAAAACATCAATGATGAGAGAGAATCATCGATTGGCTGCCTCCTGCATGGCCCACACTGGGGATCAAGCCCACAACCTGAGCATGTGCCCCTACGGGGAATCAAACCAAGACTTCCCGGTTTATAGGTTGACACCCAACCACTGAGCCACACCGACTGGGCCAAACCCAGTCTTGAGCAATCCTGGAGGGAATAAGTGGCTAGTAGGGTAGGAAGGTGGGCCTTGATTGACCCTGGGTACATTTCATTGCTGTCAGATTTCAGACTCATTGGTCTTTCTCTAGGAGGTAAGGTTCCTTCTCAGAGTGACATAAGTTCCTGGGCCTCTGCTGATAAAAGAGAAACGCTTATTGTCATTGATTATTCAATGAAGGAGCAAGATCAGAAACATTAAGCACAATTATATATATATATATATATTCATCAGTTTCTTCTCTCTCTCTCCTCTCTCTCTCTCTCTCTCTCTCTCTCTCTCTCTCTCTCTCTCTCTCTCTCTCTCTCTCTCTCCGCACCCTCACGCACCCGTGTGAAGATGAAAGCAATCAGGAGGAAGACGTTTTCTTAGGACACTGTTACATATTTCAAGACAAAGTGATTACTAAGTATACAGTATTTCCCAAATGTCTAATCACATAAGAGCCTCATTTCAGTGATAGCATCCCTAGCCTCAGGCTATCTTCATCATTTTTACATTTTCTTTAACTTAATGAAATATGCCCTGATTAAAAAAAACAACAAGATCTTCATAATTAAGCTCCAAGTTATGGCTAAGGGAAGAGGGGCCTAATTATAGACTTTTCCTGTCGAGGAAAATGTGGGCCGGGCCTAATCTCAGCTCCTAACCCTCTAGTCCTGTGAGCCACAGCAAGTTCTTGAACTACTTTACTCCACAAACAGGGGCAAAGGAGGCTTCATGTCAGGGCCCTGGTGTGCCTATCAGCCAGCCATTCATTTACTCAGCAAGTACTTACTGAGCACCTACTCTGTGTTCCACATCCTTAGGACTGTTCTCGGTGCCTGGGAGACAGCAGTGAAAAAGCCATACAAGGATCCCTGCTTTGTGGGACGTACATGGCACTGGGGATGATGGTAAACAATAAGCATAATTAATAAGTAAATTACATAGAAGATGAGAAGTGCTAGAAAAGAATGAAAACACGATAGGGCAAGAGGGACTTGGGGGGCAGGAAAGGGCTCTACAGTTCTCACTATTAAATAGAGCTGTGCAAGTAGGCCTTATTGAGAAGGTGAAATTGAACCCAAGACTTAAAGCAAGGGTGGGAAACATCCAGCCCACAGGCCACAAAAGGCCCTTGAAATCATTTGGTCTGGCCCTGTAAAGGCATTAGGGGTGAGTTAATTCAATGTTTGACCAAATATAGCAGGCTCATCTTTAAGTTGATAATTTTGCACGGCCCACGAATGATGTTACAAAACATCCAAATGGCCCCTGGCAGAAAAAAGGTTCCCCACCCTTGACTTAAAGGAACTACCCAAGTGGGCGACTAGGAGACCTTGGCTGGCAGAAGGAGCACAGTGTGAAGGCCCCGACGTGGAACGTTTCCTGGCATGTTAGAGGGTAAAGGAGGCCAGTGTACCCAGCACAGAGTGAGAAAGAAGATCTGGGGATGGGGTGGGGATATGGGTGTCAGAGGCTTGTGTAGGGCCTCGTAGGTTGCTGTAAGGATTTAGGTTTTTACTTGGGGAACAACACAGTAGACAGAAAATCCTCATGAGCATAGGAGGATTTCTGTTCACTGTGTTAAAAATTGGCCTTTTGGAAGGAAGGGAAACTGGGTTGGAGGCAGTAATAGAGGCGGGCTATGGCGATGACTCAGGGTTAACAGGAAGTGGTGAAAGAGGCAGCTCTCACCCTCTATGTGTCATTTCCACCTGGCTTGCTTGGACTTCCTCATAATATGGCTGCCTCAGGGTAGTTGGCCTTCTTTTGGCAGGTAGTTTCCAAGAGGGAAGACACAGAAGCTGCTAGTTGTCTTCAGGTTGGGCTTTAAAATCCTACAATGTCATGCTCATTCTGTTGTCAAAATAGGTCACAAGACCAGAATCAACTCATAGGGAAGAGACAAAGAACTCACTTCTTGATAAATGGAGTGCCACGAAGGGGCATGGATGGAAAGCATTTATGGTAGCCAGTTTTGGAGATGACAATGGAGCAAAGGTCAGATAAAGCATTGTAAAGAATTGGCCAAGAAAAAATGGTTCAAGCATAAATCACTTATTCTTCTGGCCTCTAGGAATGAAGACTTCCCACCCCCACCAATTCTTACCATTTCCTACCGAATCGCCCAGGGAACCAAGCATAGTTCACTTCCAGCATGTGGATAAGACATACAGAGTAGCTATTTGAGATGTAACAGTCTATTGTCAATACTAATCTTTTGATTAGCCTGACCCACAATTTGCCTCTCCATGTATCTGGCATTTCCTCCCCTGCCCCCCCCCCCCCCGCCCCATTGTGATATATCCCAGTCAATACCAAACTTGTCAATACCTGGGAAAGATGTATGTCCCTCAGGAACACACCAAGGGAAGGGTTCCTATGGGCTCACAAAGAATGATGAACACTTGGCCTATTTTGATCTCACCTGGAGAGGAACTGGAGAGAATACAAGGTATATCAAGAACTCAATTCATGTGAGAGAAAGCAAAATGGTACTTGTTGAAGGAGCCAGGCTGGGGGTGGGGCAGGAAGCGATGTGACGTGGCTGGTGAGGCCTGCCAGTTCTCTGGGGTCAGGAGCTTCCAGCTGCTTTTATGAGAACATGGACTCCAGAAATCTGTCTATCTCTCTTCCTATGGGACTAGCAGCTCATTCCAGTAGTCTCGGGAATCATGCTATTTCCATGTTATTTGCATTTGGGGGAATTATTTCTTTACTGTTCTCTTTATGTATTTAGTGATGTTTCCTTGGAATTCCCTTCTTTCTCAGCTGTGCTAAGCGTAGCTAAGGGTAGAGATTTAAGCCCATACTTGGGTCAGAACCATCAAGTGGTAGCGATGCTCTTCTCCTCCACCTGGTTTTCGGAGTCTCTATGGAGGCAGTAGCAAGAAGAGCAGGGGGAGTGTTCCAAATGGGAAAGAGGAGACTTTGGTGGGGGCTCCTTGGCCAGCCACCTTTACTTGGCAGAGTCTCCCCCTCTTCTCACACTTGGGAGGCTCTGCATTTTACTTTCATTTTATTACGGGAGCCTGTTGCCAAAGTCCAGGGGGGAGGCGGAGGGAAGAGATGGAGGTCCTGAACTAAGCTAGTGCATTGGAAAGGAATGGCCAGGCATCTCTGTGCATGTCCACCCTCCACCTCACACACACACACACACACACACACACACACACACACACACACACACACCCTGCCTGGGCCAAGGTGGCTCAGTTTCTGCTTTGTTTGCCCAGCAGCTTATTTTTCCCCTCCTGCCGGATTCCTGCACTTTTTCAGGGCACTGACACCTCTGCCTGGGAGCTGCCTTCTTTCATTATCACCATCGAAAACAGTCCCTCCTAAGTCAGATGGGGGCGTGTCTGGGAACACATGGCGACTTCAGAATCCAGATGCCACCGCATCCAGTCTAAGGACAAACGATACATTGCTGTTGCCTTTAATGAAACAGAGGTTAATTTGGAAGTTGACAGCATGAACTATGAGCCCCCAAAGACCCCTCCCTGTCAGGTGTCCAAGCTTGGCAGGATGTCACTGTTGCTTTTGGAATAGTCTGTTCAGAGAGGAGGCAGGACCAAGCTGACTCCTCATATCTAGGAGCTCCAAATGGTTGTGTGTGTGTGTGTGTGTGTGTGTGTGTGTGTGTGTGTGTGTGTGTTTATATTTCCCCCAATGTGTTTTGAGAACTAAACATTTCTGAGAAATTTCTGAGAAAAGTCAGGGGGGAAATGGAGATAAAGATTCACCATACTTGCAGTGGTTCTCAACCTTCCTAATGCCGCAACCCTTTAATACAGTTCCTCATGTTGTGGTGACCCCCAACCATAAAATTATTTTCGTTGCTACTTCATAACTGTAATTTTGCTACTGTTATGAATCGTAATGTAAATATCTGATATGCTATATGTGTTTTCCAATGGTTGCGACCCACAGGTTGAGAACCGCTGCTTTAAGGGGTTGAAATGACCGTCATGCCTATTTTACAAAGGCAATGGGAGACGCAGGCACTGGCCCATGTTTGCAGGTCTCTTTGCGCCTAGATGGCCTCCCTCTCTGATGAGGAGTCTGCCAGCCATGAAAGAGCTATCAGGAGTCTATGCTGGCATTTCAGCTGCTCGGCCCAGGGTGCTTTCTCAGGTCTGGTCAGCTCCCCACTCTCTCCTGATACAAACCCAGTGACTTGGCTTACTTCTTTTTATTTATTTTTCTTGGGTCCAAGCTCCTCTGCCAGGGACTGGACCCCCTTGGATGCCAGGTATTCGACATAGAAGCCATGAGAGGTTGAAGGTATATAAGAGAGTCTTTATTATAATCTAAGTATCCATTGCTAAGTATCCAGGAGCTATTAGACAAAGCAGTTCTTCAAAGCAAAGTCCCATATAGTGGCTGTACACTGGCTAGGTAACATCTTTCCTATGAAGTAGCAATAGCCTCCAACATAGGAGATATACAGAAGCCATCCTTAGAGCTACAGCCTCACTAAGCAGCCACCTCCCAGCAAGCTGTCTGCTGGTCAGTAACATACTCTAATACTAACTTAAACAAAAGAGGCTTCTTGCCAAATAGCGACATCACTATTTTGGGTTATAAAAGGGCATGCTTGCGCAGTGTACATACAGTAGGATAGCTGTGTCCTTGTTTCTTGCACCTGCCTATAGCAACTTAGCCTTGAACAGCCTGATTAAGATTCTCATGCTCAGAGTGGCCTTGAACATCTAGCATACTCTAGACCGGCCACCACAGTTTTTAACCTCTGGAGCTTCCATCACTCCCTCCCCAAATCTTTTGCCCACATTCATGGATGTACAACGGGCTGCACATTATCCAGTTCCCTGCTTCCTCCCTGCTCAAGACCAGCACATAAACCTTTGTGTTTTAAGGATTTCACTGCAAGGTTTCTACAGGGATGCAGAGAGGGCATGACAGAAGAAAGACCTCTGCAGAGTCATCTCTGGTCTATGGTGTTTGACCTCTGATGAGATGGATAAGGAAAACCTTGGTGAGTATCAAACGTTTATTTTTATTTCAGAAAGTGGAACTCACTGGCTCCCTTATCTTCCCACTGTCCCCCAGCTTAAGGATGAAAATGGGCATGTTTCTCTCCAGCGAAAAGACTCTAGCCTAGCTGGGCACTGGAGATTTCTTGTCTCACCTGGGCATTTTGCCTCTCTGGAGCCTTCCAGACTGAATCACTTCATTTCCTGACTTCTGCCATTCCCAATGTGTCCTCTGGGGGCACTGTCTCATTATGACTTGGCCCGGATCCCTTGGGGCCAGAGAGACCCTGGCTGATTATTAGGACACTGGTCTCAGAAGGCCTCACAGGACACCGAAGATTAGAGAAGTCCCATCAGCCGTGTCACTCACCAGGAGATCACATATTTTCTCAAAATTTAAAGCTTTCAATTTCGTATAGCCTAAGAACAATTTCCTAAAGGAATCTGAGTCATGCACGAAGAGGGGGGACTGCTGTGGATTTATTTCCTTTTTCCTTTCTTTTTTATTTCAGTGGAGAGATGATACAATGAGGTTGGAATAGAATAGGTGATTGTCTCACCAGGTGATTTTTAGGGGATAGCAGAGATGGTGTAGCTTGAAAATAGTCTAGTATCAGTCACAGCTGTGAAGTGGGAGGGAAAGTCAGCATTCTCAGCGGGCAATGAAAGCCGGTTATTCATTACCACCAAGACTTGACAGTACACCGAGCACGCGACGTTGTATTTATGCTACATAAAATAACTTGATACGATTTTTATGACCCAATTTAATCCAGTAGAGGGTATGGGTTTAATAAAGACAAGGACAATAGAATTAAAATCTCCTATGGATCTACATAACAAAAGGCTAGTGAAAAAAAGGGTATTGTGCTAATATGGCCGGAAATTGACAGCATTGTCAAAAATTTTGTCAAATGGAGAGAAAGTGCCTCCCTCCCTCGCCTATCACTCCATGCTGGTACCTTGCTTACCTTCTAGATATCCATGGCAACTGGCTGGGAATGGCTAATATAAATATATAAGTACCACCACTAGCTACTCCTTGGACCCATGGGGAACTGTGGGCTCAAAGCTAAGTATGCTTTCATAGAGGAAGGAAAATTCGAGTGACATGTGGGTGGATTTTAATTTTATGCCACCCATCAAGTGTTTATGGAGATTCCCCAATGAATTCACACTTCAGGGCTGGGTTTGGTGGGGACACAGAAAAGTCTATGACCTGGTCCTTGCCGTTGAAGAGCTCACAGCTAAGAGTTCTGCAAGTTACTCTGGTATGTGTTCTTTCTTAACGTGGTTTGGGGTGGAGGGCAAATCCGAATGCCTTGGTTCCTGGTACCATGTTTGTGGTGGTGTCAGTCCCCAGTCTCTTTTTCCTTTGTCCATCAGTCTCTCTTGACCTACCCACCTTCCTTTCTAGCCAGAGCCCAACTTGACCAGGCCACCAATTGCCCAAATATTCGATTAGACGTTATTCTGGATGTATGTCCGTGAGATGGTTTTTGGATGAGATGAGAGATGAGCACTTGGATTTGTAGACTGAGTGAAGCACATTGACCTTCCCAGGGTCCATGAACATCACCCATCTGTGGAGGGCCTGAATAGAACAAAAGGGAGAGGAAAGGAGAGTTTGTTTTCTGCCTGAATGCTAAGCTGGGCCCTCAGTCCTATTAATTCTATTGCCCTGGAGAACCTTGAGTGATACATGACCTTCAATTAGTTTTAAGGGTGTGGTGGGGATAGAAGCCAGGCTGAAATTGTGAGGTGGCCCAGAAAATCGGTGAAGAGAACAAAGAGAACCGAGTGAATCAGAAGGAAAAGGAGAAGTTTATTTGCGTTCTCCGAACCTGGGCTCTCTCCGACCTAACAGAAATGAGTTGACGAGAGGGAGGAAGTGAAGGTGGTATTCTGTCTAGAATGGATCTAAGGAAGCAATTTGATAGCATTGGGCCTAGCACATAGGGGCAGTCACTCCTCCCTTCCCTCTTTGAGGGGCATACGTTTTAGAGAGCATTTCCTTTGAGAATTTATGAGTTCCAGGGCAGAGTGGAAGCTGCCCACAAGTTGAGGAGTGACTGAAAGTATGTGCGGGCAGAGCAGGTGGTGGGACATGGTCCCCAGGGAGTGGATGGGGAAGAAGTCAAGAGCACGGCCTGATTGTATGAGCTCAGACAAGTTACTCACCCTTTTGAGCCTCCCTGTCTTTATTTATAAACTGGATATCACAGTGCCCACTCCACTGGCTTGTAAGAGTTAAATGAGACAGTCCTGGTGCATAGTGGGCGGTCACTCCTTCCTTCCTTCCTTCTCTCTCAGCTTCCTGACATCACTGCCCACTGTCTGCTGGGTTCCACGTCTCTATCTGCTCCTGTGACTGAGGTCGGGATTTACACCATGGCTGTTCCATGTACTGACTTTAGACAGGTTATCCAATCTACCCAAGCCTCGGTCTTGACACCTATAAGCCAGGAATACTATTTCTACTTAAGGGTTTTTTGCAAAGTTTAAACAAAATAGTATATACAAAGCACCTAATGAAGCACCTAACTCACACCAGATATGGGCAAGGACAAAATAGTTTAAGTGACTCAATAGAGGTTAAAGGCTTTATTCAGCTGACGCGCATCAGGGAGCACCTGAAGGCCAGGGGACTCTGAGTCAAGGCAGGATTGTAGTTTTATGGGTGCAGAGAAGGAAGGAGTATGTGTCCTTGTGTTTGGCTTAGGTGGTTATGATCATCACTAATTGCCATGAAACTTGGGCTTGGAACTGTCCCTCTTGTTCAGGACCACTGGTGCAACCCTGGAACAGTTCTTTCAAGAGCTGTTTTTTTTTTTTTTTTTTTTTTTTTTTTTTTAACTTCGCAGCTTGTGTGCTAGGTTCAGGGAGGAGGCGGTAACTGAAGGGGGGGAGTGTGGGGGAAGAGGAAAGAGGGAAAAAGAGGAAAAGGGGGGAAAAAAAGAAAGGGAACAATGGTTGAAGTAAGGAAACTTGGGGGCTTCATCATGTCTGTTTTAATTCTTTTTATTTATTTATTTATTTTATTGATTTTTTTATTGATTTCAGAGGAAGAGAGAGGGAGGGAGAGATAGAAACATCAATGATGAGAGAGAATCATTGATTGGCTGCCTCCTTCACGCCCCCTACTGGGGATTGAACCCACAACCTGGACATGTGCCCTTGACCAGAATTGAACCCGGGCCTCTTCAGTCCACAGGCTCACGCTCTATCCATTGAGTAAACCAGCTAGGGCTGTTTTAATTCTTTATAATATTAAATAAATGTTCTGAATGAATAAATAAATACATGTGTGTCTGACCTAGGAGCTCTTCTAGTACAATTTAACCGAGATACCAAGTTATCCACATGAAAATTCTTTTCACTCACGCTTCTTTTTTAAAACAAGACTTTAAAAAAAGTTGTTGTATGGAAAAATAATACAATAATTAATAAATAATAATACAATAATAAACTATGTTTTGCGTACTCATAACTGTAAGTCTACTTTTGCTCCACCCTTTATATTTAAGTAATATACATTAAGCTTTTATATAACACACACACACACACACACACACACACACACACACACACACATATACATAGCTCTGTGTGTCTTCCAGGTTTCCCTAAACTACATACCCTTCAGTCTCCTTTTTTAAAAAAAATTGAGCCAGAATGGTTCAAGATTCCTTCCTTGGTGGTTACAGAATTCGTGCTTTCCGTGGGGTTTTCTCAAGAAGCACTTTTGAGTCTCCCCAAGAATGTTTGTGTGAGTCAGAAATGGGTGTGACTATTGCTTGTCACCTCAGCCAGCCATCTTGCTCCAAAAGGCTACCCCTGGCCTCTGGGTCACCCTTTGCCACTTTATAACCTTTCTACAGGTTTTTCAGATTCTTGTTCTGCTGCCTCTGCACAGGTCCTTTCCTCTTTGTCTAGGAAACACTCAAGTCATAAATTTCAACAAGACTTAATTAAAGGTTTAGTGGTGACAGCTTCAACATATGGAAAATAAATCTTAGTCGGGATCACAGGCATTTAACCCCTAACCACCAGAAAACGTGGCTCTTCTGCAGAGGCCGACCTCTCCTTGGCTTCCTGCTGCCGCCTGCTGCAGGCCTAGCAGGCCGTCATCCCACGGACACAGACATGCCTATGGCCATCTCTTCTGTCCATGTTCAGGCCTCTGAAAAATTTCAGGTCTTAGAATTTCTTTCATGAAAAAATAATAGGATGAATGGCTGTTGCTATCTTTTATCCCTCTCCTTTTCTTGAAAAATTCTGAAAATAGAATACATTGTGTCTGGCGCTGTAAGTTGTAGTAGCGAAATGTGAAATTATCCTCATAGGTGGAAAGGGTGGTTTCTAACAAAACCAATTCTTTCCCCCATCCACTGGTTTCCACCACCACCTCACCACAGGAAATGACCCTTACGACATCTAGCTAATAGATATTACCACAGGAGAATGCTTTTTATGCACCAACAAGGAAACATAAATATATCTTATTTTCTCTCTTTGCAAAACAAGTAAGAGAGGAAAGAATGAAGATAATGATTTTAATTTGGTTGGAATAAAAGCAGGGTACAGAAGACACAAAAAAGAGGTATATTAGCTCTCAGAGTAAGCTAATGATTAGTGAGAAAGCATGAAGGAAGTCAGAGTATCCGAACAGGACATAACTCCTTATCTGCCATAAAAAGGTCTAAACTTATGCTGGAATAAAAAGATATAAATTGCTGGTTATAATACACAGATATTTATGGAAGGTCTGAAGTTGATGAGTAAAGTTAAAAAGTATTTACCTTCTAAGTCATCTATAATAATAAAAACATAATATGCAAATCGACTGAACGGCCAAACAGTGGAACGACCATCCAGATGACCATGCTATGACACCCACTGGCACCAGGCCAGCCAAGGTGGGTGCAAAGCAATTGGTTGGGGGCCCCACCATCACCCCATGATCACCCCACAGAGGGAGGCCCAGGCCACTGGCCAGCAGAATGATCAATTGGGGGGCTCTGTGATCACCCCAAAGAGGGAGGCCCAGGCTACCCGTCAGCAGTGCTGTGGCAGGTAGGCAGGGTTTACCTCTTTGGGGCAATCGATCACGGAGCCCCATGATCAATCGCCCCAATGAGGGAGGCCCAGGCTACCTGGTGGTGGTGCTGCGGCAGGTGGGCACGGCCTCCCTCTGCGGTGGGAATTGATCCTGGGGCTCCAGGACTGCAAGAGGGCGCAGGGCAGGCTGAGGGACCCCCCCCCCCCCCAGTGCACAAATTTCATGTACTGGGCCTCTAGTACTAGAATAAAAAAGAAAATAACGTTGCTCTCACATCAAAAATCCATATTAAAAAGGGGCCTCAAGGGAAAGTAATGTTTAAAACAAACTAGGATGACAGACCTACTATTGCAACAATCATAATGCTATTCAATTTGAAATAGTGGTTTGATAAATTGTAGTTTATTGGCCCTTTGGAGGGTGGTGAGGATGAAGGAAAAATCTTTGTAAGGAATGAGAGAGAATGAAAAGCATTTAAGATGTGAAGTGAAAAGCTGTGTGTATTGGGACTGCAGTTATGAAATAAATCTGGCAGGTGGAGAGCCATGTGGTAGGGTGGAAGTGTGGAAATGACAGGATTCATTTTTGTTCTTGTTTTTATTAATTAAAATTTCTTTTAATTTTGTTTTTGTATTAGCTTTTCCTTTATTAAACTGTAGTATTAAGGTTTATAATCTATGAAACCATCCTAAAAATCTCTTAGGTTAAAAATCTCTTCCCACTGTCCCCTATTCTAATCCTTCTGAGATTATTAATATTAACAACCTGATGTATATCTTTCCATAATTTCCTTTATGCTCAAACATAAACACATATATTTAGGACTTTTGGAGTTGTTGGTGTTTGTTTTCATAGAAATAGAATCATAGTATAAATGTAACTGTAAATTGCTTTTTCTATTTAACAACACACCACAGACAGTAATAGATAGATCTATTTCAATCTTTTTAACAGTTGCATAGTAGTTCATGGCATGGGCATATCATAATTGTGTCAAGAACATCACTTATTCTGGGACATTTAGGTCCTTTCCAGATTTTTGCTTCTATAAACAATAATATGATAAACATTCTAGTATATACATCCTTATAAACTGGAGTTTTATTTCTGTTAGATAGACTTTTCAAAGTGGGGTTGCTAGACAGTTGGTTGAATTGTTTATTAAAAAAGAAAGAACTTGGATAAAAAAGGTCTTTTTCTTTTTCTTGCAAATTCATGCCTATTTACTTTTGCCCTAGTTTTCTGAGATGATCATTCTTTGTAGAACCAAAGATACAAGTTGGAAGTTGGCTTCTTTTAGGCCGCATCGTGTTCCATTCTGGAGGAAATTTTAGGTCAGAAGTTGAGGGACACATATATTTTGAGGAAGAAAAGACGGTAATAGAGGGAGGCAGAGAAAAGATGATCAGTGCCGAAGGCGAAGAGATCTTAAAGAAAAAGGGGTGGTTGGCAGCGTTCATGCTGCAGAGAGTCCGAGGAGATCCTTTGGTTGATGGGGAGGAGGGCTATTCACGAATTTCTTATGTCTCTGCTGGGCACAAGGTAAAACGGTGCTTTTCCATTTCTTTGATGTTTGGCATGGTCGTGTGTCTGTTCTAGTGAGTGAAACGAGTGCAGAAGTGACATGTGTCACCATGAGGTAGAAGACTTGTAAGAGCTGGTCCTCATTTGCCATGTCTCTTTCTCCCTATCATAGTGACAAGTAACATTCCAGGTGTGAAGACTATGTAAGCCAGACTTCCTGAGTGAGGGTGACACATGGTGGGGTCCCCTTACCTCCCAGCCAATGGAGGCTGGATGCATGTAGCACAAGGGAGCTATAAACCTTGTTTTAAGCCACTGAGGTGTTACGGTTATTTGTTACTGTAGCACCATTTAGCCCATCCTGACTGATACAGTCACCGAGAAAAGAGGCTTTGTTGAGAGATACTGAAGTTTGACCTCAAGAGCATAAAAAGAGGAATCAGATTATAGCTCAGGGGGTTACAGAGGGTGTGTGCAGTGCGGAAGTGTAAGTAGCAAGTGTTGCATTTCTTCAAGTTTGCTTAGGGGCTTTCAGAACCCAGTTCTGCCAATTAGTTAAATAAATACTCCTTGGGAAAAATCTAGGAATAATTCTAGAACGCTTTAAAAATAACCCTAGAAACATTAACTGCATAAATAATGACAAAACCAAGACACATACTGTAGAATTCTTTATAGATAAAGATTCCAGCAGCTTTTATGTATCTCAGTGTGTACTGAATATACAAGAATATCACACAATAAATTCCTCTGTGTTTACTTCTAGGAAAAAAATGTTTCTGCTGGTGAAATACCTTTCCTTTTATTAGTTAATGAGAATTATGTGTGCATTCCTACAAACCCCCCATTTTCTGTTCTCTTCTTGTCTTGATTGCCAGGGGTTAAGGGATTTTTCCTTCACTAGAGGGTTCGGTACAGCTTTCTCCTCTTAGGCTCTAGCTCATGCAGCAGGGGGTCAGGCATGGGATCGTGTTGGCCGACCTACAGGACTCAGACAACCCAGGGTGGCCGAGGCAGCAAAGGCTCTGCTCCTGATATTGTCTAAGACAATTGGGATATTTTATAACTGGAAAAGACCCATCAGAAATGCTATGGGAGCAGAGAGGAGCATAGAGAAAGGGTATTTGTGTATGTGTGTTTGTCTATTTGAAAAAAGATGGCCCTACACCAGCAATCACATAACTAGCAAAATGCAGCAATATCCTGAGAATCATTCAGTTACGGTTGGATAGTCTAGAGAGGGAAAACAATGTCCGTAAGGGCCTTGTTCCCAGCAGGTAAGGCCAGACCTGTTTACCATCACGTAAGATCAGAGGCTTTGGAAGTGCGGGTCACATGCTTTTAGTCGATTGTGAAACTGATTTTCTATTGAAAACAGGGTAGAAAACATCAGCATGCATCCCATGTAGTAAAGGTAAGGTTGTGGGTTTTTTAAAATGAGACTTTTGTTTCTGGTGTGTGTGTGTATCCTGGGTTGTGATCAATAACGTATTTCTTACTGAAGGCTCTGGGTCAAAACAACTTGAAAACCACTGGTCCAGAGCCTATGGGAGCAGGAATTTATTCTGCAGATTGGACAGACCAGCACCATCGAGAGACCCAAAGTGGGTGATAGCGAAAGACGGGCGAAAACTAGATATTGCTGAGGAAAGGACGCCTTAGAGAGCGAAGGCAGGGGTAGTCCCACTGACTTCCCAGGAGACAGGCATGCAGCCAAGAGGGGGCGGTTTACTAGTAGATGCTTGTGCGGCCCTGGCTCGGCAGGCAGCACATGGTTTGTTAGAGTCAATAAATGTTTCAATTGGTAATCATGTCAGTAGCAATTTATATTAAATCTCCCCTTGATCTTGGATCAATCTCCTCCTGCATAATAAGCCTTCTCCTGGTTAATCTGAGAGAGAAACTGAAGGTCAAACCCAAGAAGTGGTGCCGAGCAGAAGGGGCTGAGGTGAGGGGAGTGCCAAGTGAACGAGAAGGACAGGGAGGTCGGAAGCCTGGAGAATCAGAAGCAGGTCGGGGATGGGGCTTCCGGCAAAGACCTTGACGGTGTTGAAGGCGTGTTTTTAGGCGCAGGGTAAGGGCAAGCCTGAGAGATTCAAGTACCCACGAAGGACCAAATATCTTCCCCTGTGTTACCTGGCCTTTTGGCTTTGCTATTTTATTTTAGGATGAAAATGCCTTTGAATCATTCCTTAAAAGCTACTGTTAATTCTTTTCCTAAGCCAGTATGTGAGTGATAAGTAAGTAAATAAAAAATTGGTAAACCAGCTCATTTTATTTTGTCTTATCCTCTTGTTTATCCCAGCCTTTGGCAAGTTGGCAGTCTGAAGTTTTCCCCCTATCAATAGGAGTTTTAGAGAGCATCCACAATAGCCCGAAATGATGGCTATTCTTGGGATCCACAGACACTTTAAACAGTCTCAATCGTCTCTCCTAAATTGTTACCTTCTGGCTCTCTCATTTAACTTGTAGGCATCACTTTCTGACCTCTGAAGGCTGTTCTAGCCACAGAACCAGAATGATCGCAGTACTGAGATTTCTTTTTCCTTTTCTCATCCCGACTGAAATTGTAATTCTGGGTGTGTACGGTGTCACCACAGTTAAATTGCTGATACAGAAGAATTCTGTGTAGGTTATTGTCAGTGGCAGAGGGTGAAACATGTGCTTGTTGGAACATCTATCTTTTTCTCTTTGTCTTCAGGAAGATTATAAGAATGAAAAGATCTTCATGAGGATAGTACCCTATTTTATTTAACCCAACACGGGTTAATAAATGAGAACACATTTAAGGCAAGATATAACATAGAACAAGATTTGTTTTTAAAGAAATAAACATAAATCTTTACTTAAAATTTAACTTCTGTCACAATGTTAATTGCCTTCGGTTATTACTTAACCACAGTCTTACTTTTATTTAAATTTTTATCTATTTATTTACTCCTTGCAGATAAATCTGGTCTGTAAAGATTTGCCTTTGGCCCATTAAAGCCTCTAGCAATCAGCTTTTCACTTCAGGCTCCAGTTTGCATCCATCGATCACCTGGCCTTGTATGTTCTTAGCTCTGATTAATCCTAAAACTCAGATTTCCCCCACTATACCACACTGCTAATTTCTCAAAGGACCCATGCTTTCAACTACCTTATGACCATTTAAAATCTGTGGGAAAAATCAAAACAAAATAAAATTTAAAACCCAAACAGATTTTCTCATAATCTTAAGTACTACTTTCCCATTAAAAAATATTTTTAATGTTGACATTATTGCAGGAGTCCCCCTCCCCCTCCTTTGCCTACCTCCACGCTCCCTTACTCCCTCTCCCCGCCTCCAGCCCCCCCGGCCCCCCCGACCCCCCCCCCCTGCCCCGCCCCGGTGCTTCCTTGGCCTTTACCAAATTATTGTCCGTGTCCATGGGTTATGCATATATATTCTTCAGCTATTTTTTTCACCTTCTTTATCAAGTGACCCCTTCCCCTTGGGCACCGTCCATGTATCCATGCTTCTGGTTCCATTTTGTTCGTCAGTTTATGTTATTCCACATATTAGTGAGATCATATGGTATTTGTCTTTCTCTGACTGTTGTATTTCACTTAGCGTAATACTCTCCAGGTCTATCCATGATGTCACAAATGGTAAGATTTTCTTCTTTTTTAAAGTCGCATAGTATTCCATGGTGTAAATGTTCTAGTTTCTTTATCCACTCATCTGCTGATGGGCCCTTGAGCTGTTTCCAGATCTTGGCTATTGTAAATTGTGCTGCTAAGATCACTGAGTCAAAAAGCAGTTCCATTTTTAACTTTTTGAGGAAACTCCATACTGTTTTCTACAGTGGCTGTACCAGTCTGCATTCCCACCAGCAGTGCACAAGGGTTCCCTTTTCTCCACATCCTCACCAGCACTTGTTGTTTGTTGATTTAGTAACCATTCTGGCAGGTGTGAGGTGATACCTCATTGTAGTTTTTATTTGCATCTCTCAGATAATTTGTGACCTTGAGCATTTTCTTCATGTCTATTGGTCTCTTTGGAGAAGTGTCTATTCAGGTCCTTCACCCATTTTTTTAATTGGATTGTTTGTCTTCCTGGTGTTGAGTTGTATAAATTCTTTATATATTTTGGAAATTAATCCCTTGTGGGTTGTATCATTTGATAAAAAGATACAAAATATCTAAGGGGAAAATGTTGTGTGCCTCTCCTGTCTACCCATGCCTCTGCCCTCTCCCCACAAAGAACCAACAAAAATTTTCTTAAACAGAGGTTTAGTCTGAATTTGGAGACAGCAGAAGTGAACTTAATACATTTTTAAAATTATTTCAGAGAGGAAAGGAGAGGGATAGAGAGAGAAACATCAATGATGAGAAAGAATAATTGATTGGCTGCCCCCTGCACACCCTCCACTGGGGATCGAGCCCACAACCCGGACATGTGCCCTGACAGGGAATGGAACCGTGACCTCTTGGTTCATAGGTCGTCGCTCAACCACTGAGCCACGCGGTTGGGCCAAAAGTGAACTTTAAAGGTAACATGGTTTACCTGTGTGCTGGGATTCCGAATAGCCGCTTCTTCCCTGTACAACCTGATGTGCATGGCTCCTCATTGCTCTGAACGGTTCCAGATCCTTAGTAATTTGAGTTTATCTCAAAAATTACTGAACTGCACGGCAAGAAATTAAACTAAAAATTACGTTCATCCATCACCTTTTATGAGCCATGAAAAACTACATGGGGAATAAATCTTCGCAAGCAAGACACTTTCTGTTATAAGTGGTTCTTCTCACTTCAAACGCATTAATATGCAAACCCATAACCTGCCGTGCGCTCAGCTTTGTGTGAGAAGGGGAACAAATCAATCCCCTCCTTCTGTTTGCCTTGTTGATTAACACTGCTCTTGTCTGTGCCTGGGGTATGGGAAATCGTGCTGCTTCTTCCTTAAAGAGGTAGGCGCTCCGGAAACCCCCCCCAAAAGAGGGAGGGACTCAGCACTTACTGTGAGCCTCCTGTGGGCACTCAACACCCTCAGACATTCTGAGAGGTTTTGGTTATCTCCACTTGCCAGTGGAGGAATAGAAAGCTCAGAGAGCCCAGAAAACTCTGGCAAACTGGCCTTGCTACAAGTATGAGCCAGGTCTGCGTGCAGCTGTCTTACTCCAAACACGTCTCAGATTCCTCCAAGACACTCCTCAGAAAGCCGTCAAAGGAAGCAAGGAAAGGACGCCCCAAGCAACCAGAGCCTTTCAAGTGTGTGCAGCATGGGGGATGAAGAGTTCTGCCCATCACCAGTTCCTAGAGACAGCGCCTTCACGCTGCTCACAGTTTGCCCAGAAGTCTCAGCAGCTGTTCGTTCTCTGTGATCGTCTCAGCTGTGGGTGGGAAGGTGCCACAAAGTGAGTCATGCCGTGTGCCCCCACACAGCCCTCAGGAAGGTAAGGGAGGCTCCACCTGGACACGTTCTGAAGTAATTCATTCCTGCCTGGATGACATCCTGTTCCCTAGGCGTCAGGCAGTCGGCCCCCCCTCCCTCACCTCCAAATGGTTAATAGCTATCAAAGTCAGAGTCATTGTCTTTCAAGCGGAAACTGCCTCTCTCTACCCTTTGCAGAAAGTCAAGTTGCAGTCTCCTTGGTTGGCATCTGATCACAGGGCACTGTGGTCTTGCTGGCTCTTTCTGGCTCTCTGCTCAGACCCTCGCCGCTCGTTACTGCGCATGGGGAGAAACCAGGGAGCAATTCCTCCCTGCAGGTGTCCCGAGTCCAAGGCTGTTAAAGCAGCAGCCTGAGTTATATCTGAGTTTCATGGCAGAGACAAATTGCAAGCCTGCCTTAGCCAGTTTGGCTCAGTGGGTAGAGCGTCAGCCTGTGGACCCAAGGGTCCCAGGTTTGATTCCAGTCAAGGGCAGGTACCTTGGTTTCAAGCTTCTCCCCCACCTGGGCCCTGGTTGGGGCTCGTGCAGGAGGCAACCAATGGATATGTTTCTCTCATGTCGGTGTTTCTCTCTGTCTTTCCCTCCCACTCTCCCTAAAAATCAGTGGAAAAATATCCTCGGGTAAGAATTAAAAAAAAAGAAAAATTGCAAACCTTTTACAGTATTAAGATGCTGTCTTCATAAACAACCCACATTGTAACTGATTTCCTGGCTCATTACAGAGAGGCTAGGGTGCTACCCCCACAGAACAGCTGGTCCCTGTCACGTTATACCCTATGACAGCTTCTGTAGAAAGTGTAATATTATGAATGACATTCTTATCTCCATCGACTGCCCACTTTTGGACTCACAATGCCTACTGTATGGCCTCCCGAACATCTCCTAGGGCAGTGATGGCGAACCTATGACACGCGTGTCAGAGGTGACATGCGAACTCATTTTTTTGGTTGATTTTTCTTTGTTAAATGGCATTTAAATATATAAAATAAATATCAAAAATATAAGTCTTTGTTTTACTATGGTTGCAAATATCAAAAAATTTCTATATGTGACACGGCACCAGAGTTAAGTTAGGGTTTTTCAAAATGCTGACACGCCGAGCTCAAAAGGTTCGCCATTACTGTCCTAGGTCCTACAGTGTTTCTCAACCTTGGCTGCACGTTAGAATCACCTGGGAATCTTTTTAAAATCCTGATTTCTGGGCCTCATCCTCCGGAAATTCTGTTTCTTTCTTATGGGGTGAGGCCACAACATTAGTAACAAAGAAACAGAATTTCCGGAGGATGAGGCCCAGAAATCAGGATTTTGAAAAGATTCCCAGGTGATTCTAATGTGCAGCCAAGGTTGAGAACCACTGTCCTAGGTCCTCAGCCTGTTGTGTGTTGATTGCACCCACCTTGCCAATCAGTTTCCTTTTGCCCATCAGCAGCTAGTTCTTACTGGAGGAAAGTCACACCACCAGGCCAATGGCGCCACTTTTCAAACCGTCACACTTCAGGCTTTAGCAGGGCTCTCAACACAGCTAAGCAATCCACAGTCAGCTCCAAGTGATTCCTGATCACATTCATACCCCTCAGGGACCTTGTGTCAGTCTTTTAGATGGTGACGTCATGTCACCATGGACAGTGCCTGGCATAGAGAAGGCGTGATAAATTGCAAAAATAGGCACAAGTTCTTTGTAGCTCCTCTCGTCTATTTCTTCTCCCCTGACTGAGCTTGACTGCATGACTTGATTGGCCCTCATTAGCACATAAGGCTTTAAAATGGGAGCACTGAGACTGAACTTCGCCTGCGCTGAAAATACATCCATCATCATGTGAAAATCCCAGGATAGTTTCCTGGAGGCTGACAAACCCAAGGGAGCATAGATGGACTGTCCCAGCAAAGGTCCTCTAGACCTCAACCAGCCTGCCCACTGCTGGAATGTGGATGAGGCCACGCTAGACTGTCTAGTCCCAGCTGTGCCACCAGCTGTCTCCAGAGGCACCCTCCCCCACAAAGAAGCAGACCAGAAGAATTGCCCAGCTGACCCACTGAATTATGAGCAAATAAAATGGTTGTTGTCTTAAACTGTTAAGTTTGGGGATGGTTTGCTACTAGCAATAAATAACTGAAATAGTACGCAGATAATAAATACAGAATGAAGGTAGGCAAAGGTGTCTGCACATTGGCTGAGGAGAAAAAACTGCACTGGAGGCCAGAAGTAAGGAATGAGTCTGGCTGATGGAAACATGGACACTGGAAGAGGTAGGAGAGACACAGTGCCAACCACCAATGAAAGAAAACTCATCTCTTCCCCCTTGTGAAATCATGTGTCTTCTACAATATTTTTTTGACTCTTTAACCACAGCTGCCCACACATACACATCAGGCAGTCCTTGGCCACGAAAGCCAGCTGCAGACAATGATACCTGACCCAGACAATTGTCTTGACTACTCCTGGCTGCTTTGGACCTTAAATTCCAGTTTTTGATTCCTTGACCTTCAGATTTCATAGTTGCTCTTTGTTCTTGGCCACTTCTGATTCATTCGGTTCTGGAAACTTATAAAAGTCTGTTCCTTAGATTTTTGGACTCAACAATCTATTCTAAGCTGTTTGCTCCTTGGTATCTGCATTCCCAGCAGCTTTGGGCTGCTTCTTGGGGAAAATTCTCTAGCCAGGAGTAAAGAATTCAGACATTTTGGAGGGAAGCCCATGATTCCTGAGGCCTCCTGTCACCTGGGGCTGGGCTGTGTGTTTCTCTGTACCCCTGGCACTTGGTGTGTGCATTGCAGAGGAACAAACCAGGGAGCTATCAGACGTTAGTCATTCCCTTGGGGAGATGAGGGTGAAGCTGTTTTCCACATGCTCCCAGGCAACAGGAATTAAGCTGCCACTCCTGCCACTGCTTTTCCTAAGAGATCCCAAGTGTTGAGATGAAGAGGTGGGACTGGGGATGCCCTGGAACACAATGTACCACAGGCATTTCTGGAGACGCCTCGGGGCCACCCACCTAAGTGAAGAGGACAGGAGAGCAGAGATGTCCCTTTAGACTGGCTGGCTCACCATGCTTCACCCTGTAGCTGGCAAGTCAAGTCCACTTGTTTTAAGTAACCGTCCCAGACCCCAGCCAAGTATTCAAACACAGTGTTCGCATTCGGTTTCCTGACCTCCGTGCCAAGGCTTTCGGCTGCTTCTTCTCTCTTAGGTCAAGATGAACCATTTAGATTCCTTAGCTCACCGGACTCAGCTTTCGGCTTAGAATTTCAACCCAACTTTCTTTGGGTTTTGGTGTCCCCGCTCCAAACCCCGTATAGGAGGAAGGTGACCAACTCATCTTGATTTGCCTAATTTAAAAATGGAAAGTCCCTTCATTCTTGGACAAACTGGGATGTTAGGAGATTCCCAGAAATCCCAAATGGTCTGGCTAACTCCCCCACCCACACACGCATCTGAAGAAACCCACATCAATGAGGCATCTCATGTACAAGATGAGGAATAACCATAGTATATGTCACCTAGGGTGGTTGTGAGAATTCAATGAGAAAGAGCATGCAAGGTGCTTACTGTCATGCAGTAAGTTGCCAGTAACTATGTAGTGTTATTAATATTATTATTGAGAAACTTATTCTAGAAGAGCTTAATTAGTATAACCCTATAGGAGAGTTTAGGAAATGGTGCTGAGGAATCAATGAGAACTAATATTACATGAGATGAATAAGATCAGAACTTTAGGGCCATGAAGATGCCCGCTCTCTACAGCAATAACCAAACAAATAGTATTTGATGAGAATTATGCATTGCTCACATAACTGTTGGAAAGAGTGCCTGGCCTGTATCTAAGATCTTCCCAGGAGTGCTTAAGAAAGGGGGCTAGTGCCAACAGGGCACTATTTCATTGCTGAGGGCCATTAGTAAACACTCGGTTCAATTTTGTCGGCTGAAACTCAGAGTGAAGGCAAAGCCACGCCCTGAGGGCGGATCCAGTCAAGAGATTCGATGCCACTCAGTCTGACTTTCCCGCCCAGTGTTAAGGGGATGGATCTCATGATGTCGCCAGGAATTCAAGGCCCAACCAGATGTGATGTAACTTCCTGTAATAAACTGCTTAGGTGCTGGCTCTCTCTCTGTCCCTCCACGAGATGGCAGATGCCACACCCAGCCCAAGCTTTTAATCTAATTTTGTGTTTGTCCAATTCAATTTATCTTTAATCCCAAAAGCGCTTCCTAACTTAAATGAACCAGTTCACCTCTCTCTCTCTCTCTCTCTCTCTCTCTCTCTCTCTCTCTCTCTCTCTCTCTCTCTTTCTCTCTCTCTCTCCACGCGGGACGCAGAGACCCCAGCCCCCTGCAATATTTCATGAATGAAGGAAACTACCTGAGGACATTTATGAAGAACATGATACATATGTGCTGTCTTTGGCAACTCACATCTGTTGAGCACCAGCGGATTCAGAATCCCTGTGAACAGGTCTCAGAAACCCACACTTTTAACACGTCCCCTGGGTGATTCTCCACACACTGAAGTCGGAGAGCCCCATAGGAGACCTGGCTCCTGGCGGATGGGGATTGCACCTTGTTCCCTGCTGCACCCCACCCCCAGCCCCAGCACAGGACCTGTGCTCAGGAGGTGCTCCCCAAAGGAGTGTTTACTTATCAATCTGTCCTTTCGTTTCTGATGCTAAGGATTTGGTTTGCCCGGAAATTATTTCTTGGGTATGAGACACCAACACATGTTCTAGTCACTGGGGCGTTTATTTAAACTAGTGTTTCACCCTGGTGGTAATGATTAGGGCTGAAAATGCTTTGAAAATGAACAAATTTCATGAGGAAAGGAACAAATTAAGTCTGTGCAGGCAAGAGGCTTTGATTAGATGGAAACCACACTTTAAAAACAATCACCCAGCCTGCTATGAAGGGTACACTTACTCTTCTCTTCAATTAATGCCATCTGCTTATCCACTGTGAGACAAAGGCCCCTCCCAAGCAGCGCCAGGCATGGGAATGAGGGCAAGTAATCTAATTCTCCACGACACTTCCATCTCTATTTTAATATGGAAAATCTTGATGAAATGGATTCTGTAAGAACAGATTTTCATTATTGAAAAGCCATGCCAGAATAAATTAGCATGAAGAAGAAGCAGGAAAACACTAGATTCGATTATGCAGAACAATTTGATTATCCACCTATTGGCAACATGGTTTCATGAACATGTAGTAGGCGTTAGAGACGCTGAGTATTGTTCCTTCTGCTGGTGAAAAAAATTAAATTATCATTCCTGTCTGGGGGGTTAATTTGAACACGTTCCCTTTTACTTCCATGCCATTGGGCTATTGTGGGTCTTGGGTTAATACCAGCAGCAGCCGAGCAGTGATTGGAAGAGGGATTTACCCTTTGTAGGCTGGCTCAGCGTCAGAGCCCTCACACCTGAGCATACCCCTAGGAGGCATCTACTTAGAGAGCACAGTGTCCCCCCTTAGCCACAGGTTTGCTTTCCGTGGCCGTCACCCTCAGTGAACCATGGTCCCAAATATTAAATATGCAAATAACCCTCTGGGTTAGTCAAGTGTCCCACCCCTTCCCATCCCCCAGTCTTGCCCTAAAGGATGAACCCTCATCCACTCTAAAAACTGCAAATATCTGTGGCTTTCTCAGAAGCCCTAGGCAATGGTAAACCTCTGGGTACCCCGTAGAAGAAGGCAGGCTTTCTCGCTGAACTCTCTCAGACTCTCACCAATCAGAGTCTCATTTTGCTTCCTCCATCCATATAAGGTAGTAGCGCCATTCTCTGAGGTTGCATAAAGGCAGCATGAAGTCAATGGGCTTTGTGCAGCCATGAACGAGGACAGCTTTTCATCAAATGAAAGCTTATGATTCTGCCCAGAAGTTCCATCTGGGCTTTCTAGGTAGTTTCCAGCTTCCATTGGGGGAGAGAGCTCCCTGCTTGGAGCTTCTCCCAGGGGCGCGGAGCTGAGCGGTGGGTGACTGACAGCTCCGGAAGGCGTGCGGGGTTCCCACTGCCGCTTTCTATTTTGGGCACGGGGCTGCGGGACCTGGATTCTGTGACAAATCAGAGCAAATGCAGACCGTTGTCACCCATGAGCAGAGGCCGCTGTGTGAGGAATTTTAAAGTGAAGTTTATTCAGCCCCAATTAAATCCCGTTTTACAAATGCCACCTGAATCCTCAACAGGAGAAAGCTCATTAAATTTTTTCCCACGAAGCCAGGCTAGGTGGCAGTGCTGTGCCGCGTGGTGTGGCCCGGGCTCCCGGGAGGCCGTCAGAGCAGTTCTGGGGTTTCTCAGCAATGGCAAAAGGATTTATGTGCTATAACTAAGTACCTGAAAGACAAGGTTATTTCTAAGCGGGTATCAGAAAATAAAAACCACGGGCCTGAAATGGGAAAAACAATCTTTGAAGAGAAGCTTTAGAGCAACCTGGGGCTCACAAATCAAAAGAGAAAAGGTTTTTTTCCTTCGTCTTTGCTTCTTTGAAGAAGGCCAGTTCTCTCCAGTCAGGGAGACCCAGTCAGCATTATGGGCTTTATAATGGCTCGTTAATTAAAGCAATTTTTAAAAGAGCTTCGCAGATAAAGCCTCCTGGATTGTCTTTTAGCTACTGAATGGGCCACTAGAGGATTAGTCCGTTACTCATTCACCACCCATTCAGGAACTGGAAATCATTAGGATATCCTGGTGTTAGGATGTCCTCTCCTCCCCTCACCCTCGTAGGTATCGGGAAGTCCAGTCTAGCGGGCATAGAACCAAATTCTCACTCTTTAGTCCTGACTTGGAGTCAGCCTCAAATGGCCCCCTCACTGCCACCCCTGCTCTCCTGCCCTTTCCCTGTGCTGTAAGTCTCCCTTCACACCCGTGGAGCCTAGAGCAGCTTTAGTTCACGCAGCCAGCTCCTGCTCCTCCGTGGGCCTTGCAGGACGCCTGTCAGCTCTAGGGACCTCCTATGCAGGAGGCATCCCCAGACTCCTGTCCGACAGAAGCGCCATAAAGGGTGAGGAAGGGGAGTGGAAAGGGGGTGGGGAGGCCATTACCATGCCCTCACCCCTGCACCTGAGTTTTGTTTATGACGCACCTGGGAGGGTCACTGAGGATGAGTACAGCACATGGGTGGGGGCAGAGGCAGAGGGAGATTGGCCATCTCCTCCCTCCCTCCCTCCCTCCCTCCCTCCCTCCCTCCCTCCCTCCCTCCTTCCCTCCCTCCCTCCCTCCTTCCCTCCCTCCCTCCCTCCTTCCCTCCCTCCCACCCTCCTTCCTCACTTCCTCTCTCTCCTTCCTTCCTTCCTTCCTTCCTTCCTTCCTTCCTTCCTTCCTTCCTTCCTTCCTTTCCTTTATAAAGTCTAAGTAGCTATGAGTAAAATATATGAAAGAGCCGAGGGCTTCCACACCATTTCAGAAACAGCCTTGCTTTGATTAATCTTTCTGTTCCCATAGATTTACAATTGGCAAAAGGACACTTGAACTATAAAGAAAGAAATAGAAAACCTGGCTCTTCTGTAATTTTTCCTTTTGGAACAATGAAGAAGCCCCATGTAGAACCCCGGAGCATTAAATGGGAGCAGAGCGTAGCAGCCTTTCATCCTGTGATGACTTAGAAGACAGGGGAATGAAAAGTGCTTCTGTTAGAGGAAGGCTGAACGCCCGTCTCTCCACTGTTGTTTTTGTGCTCAAACAGGGGATCAGGTTGCTCTCAGCTGGCAGACTTCCCAGAGGCCTTCCAGCTCAGGGACAGCCAGGTCCCGCATCACACCTGACCACATATACAGCATCGACCCATAAGATCATAATGGAGATGAAAAAGCCCTATCGCCCAGGGATAAGGTAGCACATGCATTACTCAAAGGTTTGTGGTGATGCTGGTGTGAACAAACCTACTGTGCTGCCAGTTGTATGAAAGCAGAGCGCATACAATGATGTACAGGACATACTACTTGATAAGGATAATACATGACTACTTCAGGCTAATGCATTTACTATACTATACTAATTATCATTACTTTAGAGTGCACTTTTTCTACTTACAAAAATGTTTGCTGTAAAACAGTATGCAGTGTTACACTGGCAGCAGCCTCATCTATATATATAAAAGCCTAAGCAACTGTTAGGACAGAACAACCAGAACAACCAGTCGCTATGACACACACTGACCACCAGGGGGCAGATGCTCAAAGCAGGAGCTGCCCCTAGCCTGCAGGCCCCGATCACTGGATCAGGGCCTGATGGCCAACCTCCTGGTCCCTTCCCCCAGCCAGCAGGTCCCAATCACCCAATCAGGGTCAGGCCCTGGGCTGGGATGGGGAACCGGGGGTGGGTGGCAGCAGATGAGGGCAAGGGAAGGACGAGGGGGGAGAGGTGGGCAGCAGGGGAACCTGATCACTGGCCAAGCCTAGGGATCCCACCCATGCACAAATTTTGTGCACTGTGCCTCTAGTACATCTCATATTTACCATGTCTCTTTGTTTTTTTTTGTTTTTTTTTTTTATTTTATTTTATTTTTTTTTTATTTATTTTTATTTTAATTAAATCTTTATTGTTCAGATTATTACATTTGTTCCTCTTTTTTTCCCCCCCATAACTCCCCTCCTCCCAGTTCCCGCCCCACCCTCCACCCTCACTCCCCACCCACTGTCCTCATCCATAGGTGCACGATTTTTGTCCAGTCTCTTCCCGCATCTCCCACACCCCTTTCCCCCCCAGGAATAGTCAGTCCATTCCCTTTCTATGTCCCTGATTCTATTATAATCAACAGTTCATTCTGTTCATCAGATTATTTATTCACTTGATTCTTAGATTCACTTGTTGATAGATGCATATTTGTTGTTCATAATTTGTATCTTTACCTTTTTCTTCCTCTTCCCCTTCTTAAAGGATACCTTTCAGCATTTCATATAATCCTGGTTTGGTGGTGATGAACTCCTTTAGCTTTTCCTTATCTGTGAAGCTCTTTATCTGACCTTCAATTCTGAATGATAGCTTTGCTGGATAAAGTAATCTTGGTTGTAGGTTCTTGGTATTCATCACTTTGAATATTTCTTGCCACTCCCTTCTGGCCTGCAAAGTTTCTGTTGAGAAATCAGCTGACAGTCATATGGGTATTCCCTTGTAGGTAACTGAGTTTCTTTCTCTTGCTGTTTTTAAGATTCTCTCTTTATCTTTTGCTCTTGGCATTTTAATTATGATGTGTCTTGGTGTGATCCTCTTTGGATTCCTTTTGTTTGGGGTTCTCCGCGCTTCTTGGACCTGTAAGTCCATTTCTTTCACCAGGTGGGGGAAGTTTTCTGTCATTATTTCTTCAAATAGGTTTTCAATATCTTGCTCTCTCTCATCTTCTGGCACCCCTATAATTCTGATGTTGGTACGCTTGAAGCTGTCCCAGAGGCTCCTTACACTATCCTCGCATTTTTGGATTCTTTTTTCATTTTGCTTTTCCGGTTGGGTGTTTTTTGCTTCCTCGCATTTCAAACCATTGACTTGATTCTTGCGCTCCTCTGGTCTGCTGTCGGGAGTCTGTATAATATTCGTTATTTCAGTCCGTGTATGCTTAATTTCTAGTTGGTTCCCCAATATAAGATCGAGGGTCTTATTAGTTTTCTTGTAGATCTCATTAAGTTTATCGACGGCTTCTAAACAGTTCTTGAGAGACCTTAAAAGTGTGGTTCTGAACTCTATATCTTCCATTGACAATTTTGTCCTGTTTCTTTGTCTCCGCATTTTGTTATGCTTCCTTGGTGCACCCCCTAGTGGTCTTTGTTCACAGTCTTATAGTTAAATCTTGATTGTTGTAGCTAATTCCAGGGAGGGTTTGACCTCCAGGCCAAGTGGCTATGAGAATCAGCTGTGTCAGCAGTGAGAGAACTTCTGTCCTCTAGGGAGGTGCTAATCTAGCCTTTGCCTGAGGCTATCCAGCAAATGCCTGTGTGCAGGGCTTGGGCGGGGCGGGTCGCACAGGATCAACAGGGTGGGCCGGAGAGAGCAGTTATGGCGGCTCTCAGTCCTGTCCCCAGGGGCTCTGCCTCTCTGAGTCCCAGCACCCGCTGCAAAGCTCAGAGAGAAAGCTGCACTCGCTCTGACCGAAGCCAGACAGTCCCGCTTCTCCCATTTGAGTCTGGGTCCCTAAAGACTCGCCTGTATCTGGAGCTCAGAGTCTGTGACTCCCTCCCGATTGAAAACGCCAACCGCGCCCTCCGCCGCCAGCCCTCTCCGCGCACTCCGCACCTCAGAATTTGACTTCAGCACTGCGCCTCCTCTGAGTGTCCGTATGCGTTTCTCTTTCCTCCTAGTTGTAGGACTTCCACTCAGGCAGCGTTCCTGTGGTTCTGGGTGATGTCCCTTCCGTTTTTTGGTTTCACTTTTGAAGTAGTTGTTCAAAGCAGCAAACTCCAGCGTTAACCTATGCCGCCATCTTGGTTCTCTCATATTTACCATGTCTCTTGATTGCATCATTTCCTCTTGTGTTTGATTTATTTATTTTTTTTAAAATATATTTTATTGATTTTTTACAGAGAGGAAGGGAGAGAGAGAGTCAGAAACATTGATGAGAGAGAAACATCGATCAGCTGCCTCCTGCACATCTCCCACTGGGGATATGCCCGCAACCCAGGTACATGCCCTTGACCGGAATCGAACCCGGGACCTCCCAGTCCGCAGGCCGACGCTCTATCCACTGAGCCAAACCGGTTTCGGCATTGTGTTTGATTTAATATCGTGTGACTTTGTATAGCAACATGCTCTACAGATCTGCCACCTAGGGGCAATAGACTGTACGCTGCAGCCTGGATGTGTAGTAGGCTATACTATCTAGGTGTGTGTAAGTATAGTCTATACCAGCCGTGGGCAAACTATGGCCCACGGGCCGGATCTGGCCTGTTTGAAATGAATAAAACTAAAAAAAAAAAAAGACCGTACCCTTTTATGTAATGATGTTTACTTTGAATTTATATTAGTTCACACAAACACTCCATCCATGCTTTTGTTCCGGCCCTCCGGTCCAGTTTAAGAACCCATTGTGGCCCTCGAGTCAAAAAGTTTGCCCACCCCTGGTCTATACTATTTGAAAAATGAGAAAATCTCTAATGATGCATTTCTTAAAATGCATCCCTATCATTAAGTGGCACATGATTATACTTGGATACAGAGAGTCTCAACAGGATGGAACCAACAAGACTGAATCTGATGGCAAAACTTAGGATGGCTGGTGCCGGGAGCCGGTCCATGCTTGCTGTTTCAAGGGACCTGGCATATATGGCATACTGTTCTTAATATGTTTGCTCACCTTCTTGGCACTATGTGTTTTAAACAAGGTCACCTCTTTGAGAAAGGTTGTTTCCCCAGGTAGGGATTTTCCCCTGAAGTTAGGGAGGGAATAAAACCTCTTAACTAAGTGCCAGGCGGGTAATTAATCACTTTAACTATGAACAATCATGCTTAAGCTACATAATCTTTACTCCCTGGAATGGAGATAAGAAACGCCCTAACCTTTGGAATAGAGATTGATAGGATTGGAATCAACTGGTATAAATACAGATGTAACAAGACAGAACTTAGAATACAGAACCAAGGAAGACAGAACCTACACAGAACTAGAGACAGAAGAACTTCGCTGGAGAGAACATGGCAAAAGATCCTGGACTGAACCTGACTACAGAAATGGGCAAGAGAACCTGACTAGAACCTGGTGACTGAACCTGGCTGGAGAACCTGGACAGAACCTGGCTGGAGAACCTAGCAAGAGAACATGGACACAGAACCTGGCTGGAGATCCTAAGCAGAACCTCTCTGGAGATCCAGACCAGAACTTGGCTGGAGATCCTGGCTGTAGATCCTGGCTAGGCTGCTGATCAACTGAACACTGTCCCCGTGTCATTTCTTCCTCGCCGACTCTGTCCACACCTTTGGGGACCCCTGGACCTGCTGGGGTTGGACCCCAGCAGGCTGGAAGCCAGGAATTAGCTCAGGTTGAGGCAGGTAGGGCTAAGGCATACCAGGGTCAATGGCAGAAATAAACTATCCAGGGAGAAAATGGAAGTCAAGGAGCTGTCAGAACCGGGCTGGGCATTGTTAGGCCAATAGAGTAAGGCCATACAGTTCAATGCCTGTAAACGTCCAACTGGTATCTTAAATGAGGGCAGAAGGTGGTGTGTGGGTCAATAGGGAGTGGTGGGGACTGTGTCAAACTGAAAGCCAAGTGCCTCTGTCTGCAGGATGCTGATTCTCTCCAGATCCAGTGGGTTGTGGCCATGAAAGAATGCAGGTTGAGTATTGTCAGATCTTCCCATTTTTAAAGAAAAGCATTTTATTTGAAACATCCAAGTTTTAAAACACTGGGCAAGTCAATGGAATATAGGTGGGTTTGGTCACATGACACAAGTCTATGACCTGTTCAAAATTTAAATGAAGAAATGAGAGAAGCAGGCGCAAAGCGGAAGGATGGGAGTAGGCAGGGCTCCAAGGGGAGGTGAGGTCTGAGGGGAAAGGGCCAGCTTTATAGGGTGCAGACAGAGGACGGCCACACCAAGTCTCCCCACACAACCTTTCTGGACTGCCATGCGGTCTGCACTGCCGGGGGCCGTCTCTGCTTCTGAGGGGCAGAGGAGCTCCCTGGCACCCTCTTTTCTTTTTCCAAATCATGCATCACCTTCAAAATACTACGCAATTTATTTACTTACTGTTTATCGTCTGTCTCATGCAACTAGAATGTAAGCTCCTCCGCGGTGAAGATTCCCGTTTTGTTCGTTGACTTACAGCTGGATGAGTTTTCACATAAAAGGTACTCAATAAATACTTATTGGAAGAAAGTATGAATTCATATGTCTTCTTACTATCATGGAGCTCTAGAGACTTGATTTTAATAATTCCTTTCTCCTCTGTCTTTCCCAGAATTCAGTCCAAGTCGGCAAATACTTATTTGCTGGGGTCCAACCCCAGCAGGTCCAGGGGTCCCCAAAGGTGTGGACGGAGTCGGCGAAGAAGGAATGACACAGAGGCAGCGTTCAGTTGATCAGCTGCCTAGCCAGGATCTCTAGCCAAGTTCTGGTCAGGATCTCCAGCGAAGTTCTGTTTAGGATCTCCAATCAGGTTCTGTGTCCATGTTCTCTTGCTAGGTTCTCCAGCCAGGTTCGGTCACCAGGTTCTGTAGCGGGGTTCTTCAGCCAGGTTCTGTCTAGGTTCTCCAACCAAGTTCTGTAGCCAGGTTCTGTCCAGGATCTTTTGCCATGTTCTCCAGGTTCAGTCACCAGGTTCTAGTCAGCTTCTCTTGCCATGTTCTTGCCATGTTCTGTAGCCAGGTTCTGTCTCTAGGTTCTTCAGCCAGGTTCTCTTGCTAGTTTCTGTCTCTAGGTTCTGTGGCCAGTTTCTGTCCAGGATCTTTTGCCATGTTCTCTCCAGCGAAGTTCTTCTGTCTCTAGGTTCTGTGTAGGTTCTGTGTCTAGGTTCTGTCTAGGTTCTGTGTAGGTTCCTGTGTCTAGGTTCTGTGTCCTGTTGTCTTGTTACATCTGTATTTATACCAGTTGATTCCAATCCTATCAATCTCTATTCCAAAGGTTAGGGCGTTTCTTATCTCCATTCCAGGGAGTAAAGATTATGTAGCTTAAGCATGATTGTTCGTAGTTAAAGTAATTAATTACCCACCTGGCACTTAGTTAAGGGGTTTTATTCCCTCCCTAACTTCAGGGGGAAATCCCTACCTGGGGAAACAACCTTTCTCAGAGAGGTGACCTTGTTTAAAACACATAGTGACAAGAAGGTGAGCAAACATATTAAGAACAGTATGCCATATATGCCAGGTCCCTTGAAACAGCAAGGATGGACTGGCTCCCGGCACTTATTGAGAAGCCATGCTGTACCAAGCCTCAGCCTGAGTTGTGAGAGCTCAGGGGCAAAAGAGAAGCCTTGACTTCCCTCAAGGAGCCTCTAATCCAGTGATGGCGAACCTTTTGAGCTTAGCATGTCAGCATTTTGAAAAACCCTAACTTAACTCTGGTGCCGTGTCACATATAGAAATTTTTTGATATTTGCAACCATAGTAAAACAAAGATTTATATTTTTGATATTTATTTTATATATTTAAATGCCATTTAACAAAGAAAAAGCAACCAAAAAATGTGTTCGCGTGTCACCTCTGACACGCATGTCATAGGTTCGCCATCACTGCAGAGGTGAGGAACACACATACATTCATAACCATGATGTGCATGAGACGTGGTATTTCAGGAGGATGAAGAAAACAGAGGGGCCATTTGTGCTAGGGCTTCGAAGATGTGGAGAGTTCACCAGAAGAAAAGGATGTCATGGACAGCAGAGGGTAGTGCGGAAGGAGGTAGAAGTAAGTCAACAGAAGATACTATGAACTTAATTTTGTGGGGTATTTAAATGAAGTTACTTATAGCACATTGGCTTATGTGCCTGTGGAAATATGTCCATTGATATTTTGATGCTTTCCATGATGCTGTAATTAGTTTGCTAATGAAATATTTCAAAGGCTGTTCTCTGTTCTTCCTCCTTATCTTCTGCTTAGAAAACTTTTCCCACAATTTAGACCTCTGACCCCTGGCTGGTAAGAGGTTTCTTGGACTTGAGCTGCAAGGCATGTGCTTTATCTCATATTTTGATTGGCAGTGCAATTTTCCACTTATTTTATAGAAACAGAAGTTTTATTGAAACAAGTGATGTGAACAAAATGCGTCTCTATGGGTTAGTACTTGGGTCAGCTTTTTAAAAACAAAATCACTTCTTATACTCCAAGCACTTCTCCTTTTGCCACACTTATCTGGCATTCTAACTTCATTGCATCTAAACCCTGAAGGTCTTTCTTTTTCTGAACTGGGTGTAACTATTCCCCAGGTGTGCTTAGACCTGTACACTGCAGTGCGTGGGTTTGCCTCTCTATGGTTTCCTGGGTTGTTTTTCCTACATGGCAGAGATGAAAAATTAAACTGTGTCGAATTGGGATGGTTCCGGAAGTAGGAGGAACCCTGTGACTTTCCAATCGCTCAACTCCCCAGTCTAAAAGGGAGTGATTATCCCCTGAGCTCCTTGGCTTGATGATGTCCGTGATAAGTGTATCAACGATCCCCACGGTCTCTGACACAGTGAAGCAGAGTGAAGCATGCTCACAAGAGGCATATAAAATGTCCTAAATGTGACTCAAACTGGTGTAAGAACAGTACGCCTCTGGAACAACTTGAGTTCCTAAATTGGCATTTTCTAAAAAGCCTCCTGTAGGAACTCAGACTTATGCTGAGTATAGCCTTTTAACAACAACAACAAAAAAACACACCTTACATACAGAATTGGAAATAAATTTGTTTCATTTTCAGCCCTACTAAGCAAATATTTACTAAGCGCCCCATTATAAGAACATTCTACTAGGTGCTGGAGGTACAGAATGAATAAGATATGGACCTTTTTATGAAGGGTGTTCAGTTCATAAGTCAGGTAGCTACAGATTCACACATATATAACAGTTGCATTGTGAATATAAAGAAAACCACATGGGCATAGATGAATGTACAAGCCTTATAAACAAACTCTTTTTTCCCCTTCTCATTAAAACAGGAAATTCATTTTATATACAGAAACTTCTGAGAAAACATCTGAACGAACCATACTTTTGTTCCTTTGTGGGGTAAATATAACGGGTTTTTTAACCCCATGTTCCATTAAGAGATACTTGAAAGCAGGACATAGAAGGTAAATATAAACAAAAAAAGGACTCCTAAGCACTGGGGAAAATCCCATCCTAGGTATAATTAACACAAAAATAATTGTTTTCTCCTCCATAATTCAATCAACACTGAAGCCAATAGTGACAGTACTAAGGGAGGAAAAGGCATTTTATAGTAAATGTTTTTATATAGTCTAGTCACATAGATGAGTAAAATAGCCAAGAGCTACCTCAAAAGCTAGAATTCAACTGCAGTCAGTGGCAACTTTATTCTTTGACAACTAAATTTTTAAAAAATATATATTTTTATTGATTCCAGAGATAGGAAGGGAGAGGGAGAGAGAGATAGAAACATCAATGGTGAGAGAGAATCATTGATCAGCTCCCCCCTGCACACCCCTTACTGGGGATTGAGCCTGCAACCTGGGCATGTGCCCTGACTGGGAAGCGAACCATGGCCTTCTGGTTCATGGGTCCTTGCTCAGGCACCAAGTCACACTGGCTGGACTGAAAACTAAATTTTGAGGGAAGAGAGAAAGACGGGGAGAGAGACAGAGAGAGAGAGAGAGAGAGAGAGAGAGAGAATTGACTCATACTGGGTGTGACTGGGGTCAGGGAACATGACAGAGGCAGGAATGGCAAAGGGACCTGGACATACCTCAGAAAAGATCAGATTTCCCAGATTCTAAGACACCTTGAATTATAAAATGCCATCAATTTAGACACAGTTCAGGGAAAACAAGCACTACATTTTAAAATTTCTACAAACATGACACATTTTTAATTTCTACTCATCATTGTATAACCATAGATTACTTTCCTTTTTTTTTCTTTTAGTAACACCATCTAGTCTTGAGTCTAAGCTTTTTTAGAATGTTGATTTCAAATTTTTTTCTGAATTATTGTTGGTCAATTGCAGCTATGCCTGTCATCACATGACAAATTGATTTTTCACAAATCATGCTTTTGACTTCTTTGACCTCTTTATTTCTTTTAAGACTGGCAATATAATTTGAGTCATATAAAACCCTTGCATGCATTTCTTATTTGGCTACTGTAGACTTTCCCCCACAGAATGACTAGAAATTAAATTGGTTTTATTAAGTAAAGAGAGTTGAACGAGGTGCACCAAAAAGCTCTTTCCTGTATCCAAGATGTATACCTTAAATAAGCGCCCTCATGGCTGAGCAGTAGCTGAAAAACCCCTTCTGGTGTGTGTGTGTGTGTGTGTGTGTGTGTGTGTGTGTGTGTGTCACCATCCAGGATGACAAACAGGATCTTGACATCTGATTTCTATGAACCACTTTACTGTGCCCTTCCTTCCAGAGTAGAAGGGAACCATAGTGCACCTACTGTGTGCCAGGCATTGGGCTGATACCTTCTAACCACCATTTCATTTATTTTTTACAATGACCCTGAAAGGTATTATTATACTCTTTCTATAGCTGAAGACATGGAAGGTCAAGAAGTTATGTAATTTGCCCTCACCAATTTGGCTAAGTGGTTAGAGTATCAGCCCTCGGACTGAAAGGTCTTGAGTTTAATTCCCATCAAGGGCATGTAACTGGTTGCAGGCTGGATCCCCAGCCCTGATCAGGGTGTGGGTGGGAGGCAACTAATCAATGTGTCTTTCTCACATTGATGTTTCTCTCTCTCTGTCTCTCCCCCAACCTTCCACTTTCTCTGAAAATCAATGGAAAAAATACCTTCAAGTAAGGATTAACAGACAAACAAAAAAGAAGTTATATAATTTGTTTGAAGTCACATAGACAGCAAGAGTTCAAACACAGACTTGACTGCTTCAGAAATCCATGAGGTCAAAGAGGAACTCTTCAGTTGTGGTTGTCTATCTGCAATTAAGTGAAGAATGAATGGGTCCTTGGAGCTCTCCAAATTAGAATCCCATCATTGACAACCATTCTATACTTTGCTGCCCCTTTATCCTAATCTGTCTTGATCAGTTTGCCCCACCCAGTGTCCTGACACAGGAACCCTCGGATCCAGTGCCTCTTTCTACACCTCTCTTTGACCTCAGGAGTGAATTTTCCATCCTTAGGGCCCTTAAAGTCAGCCTTTCCTGATTGCACGATTTGCCCAATCATTTGTTATTTCTTTCTTCTTTATAACCACATACATTTTGGTCCTCTTTTATATTCTTTCTTACATTACCCAATTGTCTTATTTCCCCCCATAGTTTGTAGGGGGCCATAAGAGCAGCATTCCATGACATCAGTGTCCATAGTTTTATAGAACCTTTAAAGAGCACTTGTCAGAAGTACCAACAACATGACAGGTCTTTCTTCCCAGACATAGCAACATTTAAGTCACATGAGCCACTGGCTGCCAAGTCCATCCACACATTCTTCCAGAGCTGCTATGGCTTATTAATCGGTATACTTCCAGCCCAGTGCTACTCCAGTCAACACCCAGAAGAACTATGGGCCATTCAAAACAATTTTAGGAAATGTTTCAGTGTGATAATTACAAAACAAGATATGTATATTATCTATCTATCTATATTTGTAACTTATATTTTATTTTTAATATATATTTACTGATTTCAGAGAGGAAGGGAGGGTGAGAGAGAGATAAAAACATCAATGATGAGAGAGAATCATTGATCAGCTGCCTCCTACACCTCCCCCCCCCCCCGCCCCGCCCCACTGGGGATTGAGCCTGTAACCACAACTGAGGTATGTCCCCTGACTGGAAATTTAACCATGACCTCCTGTTTCATAGATTGATCCTCAACCACTGAGCCACACCAGACTGGCTGTAACTTAATATTTTCTAACACCAAACTCGTGCTTAACCCTGCCTCTCTGAACAAGTTTGTTTTAGAATTACATAGAAAGAAAGGGAGAGGATCTTTTCTACCTAAATTTATGCTAATTGAAGGAGAAGCAATATAAGCTTCGAACCAAAATAGAATGCAAAGGATGACTCCAGACCTTAGATAAGGAAATGCTGTATCAGAGCTGGCTTTTAGCTAAATGAGTGTAAGGGTGGAGAGGAAGGCTCAGTTAGCATGAAATCTGCTTAGAACCCCAGCACTTCCCCCATTGCCACCTCAACTATTGCTTCCTGTGCCCTTCAAGGTAGCAGATCATCAAAACCGTGTCTTTGCTGTTCACCTTCCCTCTTCTATGTTATATTGATCCATCTTTTATCACTTTCTCAACTCATCACTCAGTCCTGATGCTCCAATATGTCAAAGCCAAGTTTATCATAAAATCATTATACAACCACCATTGATATTATGACCCATGTTAGTGGTTGTTTCTTAGGAAGTGTTGAGGCCAAAGAAATGAATATGATGTATCACCTCAAAGTTTAGGAACACCTCCAAATGTATGAAAGTCCTGCAGTAAAGCAGCCTGTTTGGATTGTTTTAATACTTACATATTTATTTTGACAGAATTATTTTGAGCAGATTTACTTTGGCAGAATACCACCCTTATGGCTCTAGCCCTTCTCACAGTCTCAATTTTCTGGGAAGACTTACTCAGATTTCACCCAACTATTCTACTCTAAGAAATTCTATTTCAGGCAATACTGGTTTATAACAAAAATAGAGTCAGGATACGCACTTTAACAGTCTCTGCCAAGTTCAGTAATCTCATTAAGCCTTATTAGTGTCTGAGAATGTGGCGCTGTATAATTTCCATTTAGAATGAAAACTCCCAATGTATTTTAGGTAAGAGTAGGTGGCTTTCTGTTTTGTGCAATAGTTCCTTATGGAAACCTATTTGTAGGTGGACCATTGTTTGCCACATTTTATTTAAATAGAGTTTTGTTTGGGGAGCTGCCTTTCAATATGCTATCTTTCATCAGCCAACTTTGGTGTTGTGAGGGTGTTATATGATATTCAGAATGATTTACATTAGAGAAGAATGTCTTGTTAGGAGAACCTTGAGTAACTTCTCCCTTTGAAACATGTCAACCTGTCTATTCCTAAACACCCAAAGGAATATGGCCACGGCTTTAACCAGAGCCTACAGAGGAGGCTGCAACTTTAAATATTCATTTATTCAGGCCGTAAGTATTTATCTGGGCAGTAAATACTTATGGAGCATCTACTTTGTGTCAGACTCTGTTCCTGATGCTTGGAGATAATGGGTGACCAAAGACAGAAGAGGCCCAAGATCTCTTGGATCTTACACGCTGGTGGAAAGGAATAGGAAAGAAATAAATGAGAGCATCTCAGAGAATAAGACATGCTCCCAGGGAAATAAAGCATGAGAGACAAAGAAGGTGACTTGTGGGGTAGGAGAATAAAGGCCTCTCTGAGGAGGTAATGCTTGGACTGAAATCCAAATACACTCAAGGAGTCAGCCTTGAGTAAGGGAAGAAGATTGTAGAAAGAAGGAACAGCAGGTGCAAAGGCCCTGAGATGGGAGCAAGCTTGGGATTTTCCAGGTACAGAAAGGATGTTTGTATGCTTGTTTTGGGAGCAAGGGAAGGTATGAAACTAGAGAGGCAGGCAGGGGCCAGGCCAGGTGGGGTTTTGAAGGCAGTCAGGGGCCGGCCAGATGGGGTAAAGAGCTGCAATTGACTCCAGGGACAAAGGTAGGTCATCAAATGTTGTGTCAGGGGAGTTCTAGGATACAGTTTATACCAGGACAGAAACAACCTTAGGCAGCTTTTTATTTAGAACCTTGAGATCACTGATCTCCACCACACCACATCCCTGTCAACCTTGGTTGAGCCCCCAGGTTCAAGCTCCTACAGTCATCATTCCTCCTCTGGGGTTTTATCTCCCCATACACCACTCCTTTCCCTCAAAATAGTTCTACTCTGTCTCTAAGAATGCCCACTCCAGAGTAAACACCCCCCCCTTTCTTCTCAACATCCTCATATTTATATCCTTCACCTTCTTGTCTTAAGTGAAAGACAAGACAGACCTTGAAGGTGCTGCTCAGCTGCATTTCTTCTGAGCATCACCAGTGTGTCCTGCTAAGGGCACGTGGTGGAAGGTAGACACCCTCTTTTCTGCACACAGCTGCTTGCTCTCACTTCTTGAGGATGCTCTATCCTGGTTTACAAGTATCTTTCTGTTAGTCTCTTCCAAGTCATTTTCATTAGTTCCCTTTCCTCTGCCTGCCCCTTTAAGTTCTGAGGGGTGCTTGAGACTCTCTCCTACTTTACACACTTCTTCGGGGTTATCTAATTTCCCCTGATAGACTCTTCATCTATAACCTGAAGACTCACAAATCCATGTTCCCAGTTCAGACTTCTTTCTTGAGTTCCAGACTCTTAAATCTAACTGCCTCCCTGGAAACCTCCACTTGAGTATGCCACAGGCACTTTAAACTTAATATGTCAAAACCATGTTAAACTTTACATTTATCGATCTCAACCACCACCCAAATCGCTCCTCTTCCAATAGCTTCTCTCTGTGTTGCATGGCTCTATTGTCTACGCTAGAAACCTGAAAGTCACCAGACTCCTTACTTCCCCCCATCTCTCAGCTATTCAACAAATTCTATTGCTTTTACCTAAAAATTTTTCATATTCTATGTTTTATTTCAGGCCTTCATCACCTCTTACCTGATTGGTACTAACTGACTAGCATATATCCTTACTTCCAAGCTTCCCTGTCAAACCCATTTTCCATATAGTTACCCAAAGTGACCTTTATCAAAACTGCAGCACACATTTGTTGTTCTTACCTGCTCAGTATCCATTTACCCTGATTCTGCTGATAGCATACTTCTGAGGAGGAATCACCTTCCCCTTTCTCCCTAAGGCAGTGGTTCTCAACCTTCCTAATGCCACGACCCTTTAATACAGCTCCTCATGTTGTGGTGACCCCCAATTTCATTGTTACAAATTGAACATAATTAAAGCACAGTGATTAATCACAAAAACAATATGTAATTATATATGTGTTTTCCGATGGTCTAGGCGACCCCCGTGAAAGGATCGTTTGACCCCCAAAGGGGTCACGACCCACAGGTTGAGAACCGCTGCCCGAGGGAGTTTGAATAGGGCACTGACCCTACATCTAGGGGTGGAGCATAAGAGCAGCCTAGCCAATCAGCACACAGCCCCTGCCACAGTGATTGGCTCAGAGAGGGCATGTGACCAAACTGTTCTCAGCAAAAAGAGTACTGGGACTTAAGTGAGAAGTACCAGGAAGAAAATTTGTCTTTCTACTGACGTTACCTCTGGGTATTCACAGACCCAAAACCATCACCTCAAAGAGCTGGAGAATGAAACCAACATTTAAGAGAGCAGAGCCCAAAGATGAAAAAGGACCTGATAACATCATTTAAGCCCTATATCAAGATTTGATTGAAGCCTCCTCCTTTAACCCTTGCACTTTTTAGTAATGTGATCAATAAATTCATGTTTTTGCGTTGCTTGTTTGAGTTTTTTTATTTTCAGCGTTTGTTACTAACTAGACTCATACCATTCTTCTACTTCCCAGTTTCCCAGTATTCTTCAGGATGAAATTCAAAGTCCCTAACCTGTCATAAAAATCTCTATGATTTAAGACCTGCTTACCTTTCTGCCACCCCCTCATATCTCCTTTTGGCCCCCATCACTCAGAGCTTCCAGGTCTCAGAATTTGTCACCCTTCCATTCACCATCACGCATTGCACTAACAATTGACTCCCCGTAGAACGATCTCTATTCTTCTCACTACTTCCTCTTATTTTTCCTTCAGAATTGAAATCGGCTGTATTCTCTCCCAGGAAACTTCATTGATTTCCTTTTCTTAGTTTAGATTAGGAAACCTCCTTATGCCCCTTGGACAGCATATGCAATCCTCACTATTAGCATTTATTCAGTTGAATTATAATTTTCTATGTTGTTGTTTGTCTATCCTCCTATATGAAAAACACCTCGAAGGCAAGATCTCTAAGTCTTTCTATTCTTTTTCTAAAAAATATTTTTATTGACTTTAGAGAGGAGGGGAGAGGGAGAGAGAGATAGAAACATCTATGATAAGAGAGAATCATTGATCGGCTGCCACCTGCACACCTGACACTGGGGATCAAGCCCACAACCCTAGCATGTGCCCTGACAGAAACTGAACTGTGACCTCCTGGTTCATAGGCTGACGCTCAACCACTGAGCCATGCTGGCCGGCTGAATCTTTTTATTCTTAAAGGCTTATCATTATGCGTGGCACAGACTGAGACCATCAATAATGTTTGAATTCAATAAATTAAATATTTCAATATTATTCATATTTATAGGCAGTAAATTGTAAGTTCCTTAAAGAAGGGACAATATTTTACTCTTATTTGTATCACTCATGGCATGAATTTGGCTTCATATATAGTATACACTTTGTAAATATTTGTTTAAAAATGGTTGGAGGAAACATATGCCATCAGACTATGCCACCTGGCACCTCTCCTTGTTGCTGTCAGCTGCTGATTTCCCTGTCTCCCATCACTCACTGAAGGCTTCAGTTCTTTATACCACTCCTGGCATTAGTCATCATTTTGCTAATGCCAACATCTGTGGAGAAGACACAGTCAATTACTGGTCTCAGACATTCAGCTCCTCACCTCTCATGATGAATTTCCTCACCCCACTTCAGCTACCAACTCCTATGTGATACCCTAGTCCAGGTCTTGTCATCACTAATAGCTATATCTCCCCTTGAAAATTGCAATTCCATGCCTCTCATACTCTCCTGCCAACAACCTAGATCCTACACTGTAATAATTCTTCATCCTCATTTGACCCTTCAATCTATACACTCCACCATTTTTTACTCTTTATTACTCCCTCATGTCCACATCTTCCTCCCTGTCTGTCTTACAATCCATCATTATCATCAGTCCCTTTGAGTCTAGATTATGTCCCAGGCAAGTGTTAGGGGATAGAGCAGGGAAGAAGAGACAACCTGGCTCTGAATGCCCGGAATTTATAGTCTAGTGGGAGCATAGATATTAAAGACATGGGGAACATACAGCTGTACGCTTAAAAATTATGAGAAGTACTTGCAAGGAAAAGTACAGGAGGCAAGGAGTTTGCATAATAAGACGATTGAATCTAGTCTCTGGGGAAAGGGAAGACTTCCCTGAAGAATATTAAGAGTTTCCTTTAAATTTATTTCTTTTTATTAAATTTATTGGGGTGACACTGGTTAACAAAATTATACAGGTTTCAAGTGTACAATTCCACAACATCTCACCTCATCTGCATTGTGTGTTCCCCACCCCAAGTCAAGTCTTCTTCTGTCACCATTTATCCCCCCTATAGCCTCCTCCACCTCTCCGCCCACCTCATGCCCTGGCCGTCCCCACACTGTTGTCCATGTCCATGAATTTTTTCTCTCTTTTTTTTTTCTTTCTGCTCAATCTCTCCACCTTCACTCAGCTCTACCCACCCCTGACAGCTTCAACCTTCTCTTTATCTTTGAGTCTGTCTCTATTTTCCTTGTTAGTTCAGTTTGTTCACTAGATTCCACATATGAGTGAAATCATATGGTACTTGTTTTTCTCTGACTGGCTTATTTCACTCAGCATAATGCTCTCCAGGTCCATCTAGAACTTCCCCCCACCCCTTTTTTTAAGGGGAGTGTGTGTGTGTGTGTGAAGTATTTCTGCAGTTTAAATGTTAATTTTTAATTATCTTAAAAATCCACTCAACTTTGACCTAGAAGAAACACTGAAGATTGCCTTCTAATGGACCTCAATACTTCTGGTCTTAACACCCTCCTGGGCATATTACCCTTCTTAGATATCTCGTGTTGTCTATATTTTCTGTCTCCCTCTTCCCCATGCCATAGGATGCTGCTGGAGATACCATCAAAAGGATCAAAACAGGTAATAAGTCCCTTGGAAATCCTGAAAATAAGTGTTACCTTTCCTTCCATGTGCAATGCACAGGCACACTGTCTCATAATTTCCAATAAAAATAAAAATAAACACCTTGGATTTTGTAATTAAAAGCGATTTATTGGCTCATTCGCTCTCTCCCCACCAGGTTCTCTGGAAACTGTCTTATTTATCCGTCACCAGTAGGTGGCTCAAGCCTTCCCCAGAATCTGGATCCGGCTCTGTGCGAGGGTTATCTGCATTTGACCTGTCCAGCCATATTCTGACAGCTTAATGTCCGAGTCACGAACTTCCCTGCCTCCCTGGCACGGGCATCTGCTGGTGTTATTACAAAATGCTGTCTTTTTCTTACAAGCCTATAAAGCCCATTCTACTGCTCCAGGGAATAAGTCATCTCCTTATAGCTGTGGAAACAAATTACAACAGCTCTCTGCTAGCCAGGCAGACCCTCTGCCGAGGGCTGCCTCTCCAAGAAAGGAATTCCCAGGAGCTGCCATGTCTTGCTTTGCACTCATTGGGCAGCAGTCACCCATACTTTGCCTCAAGCTTTCCTCTGGACACCTGACTCCTCTGGAGACAGTAGCAAACAGATAATGAGGCTACTGGAAGAACAAGGTAAAATTATTAGCTCTTTTAGACTTTGGAACTCAAAGAATGAATATTTTTGAATTGGTTATTCACATACTTGAATAAGGATGCTTTTGAAGGCATTTAGGAGATCAGTAATAAGGCAAATGAAAAAGAGAGGGCAAGGAAGAAGGAGGGGGAGGGGGATGGGAGAGGGGGAGGGGGACGGGAGAGGGAGAGGGAGGAGGAGAGGGAGGGGGAGAGGGAGGGGGAGGGGAAAGGAACAGTGCAAGGAGCAAGGAAACTAAGCTATGCTGAACTTTAGCCACTGGGGGTCCAGAGAGTTATGACTTACTCAGATGGGTCTTTCACCTTTTGAAGACTTCCTTCTTTCTGTGTTGAAGTCTTGTCGCCTCTAATTCTCGACATAAACTTTCCTAGGCTCACTCTTGTGATGGGTGTGATGGGCAGATGCTGACCCAGATGGGCAGACGTCGAAGTCAGATACACCTGTTGGAAGGGCGAGCTCATGGAGGTGAGAGATGAGCTAAAACAAAGGCTTTGTGGATGGGAAAGGGATGAGGATGGATTAAAAAGGTTTCGTGTTTGTTTTTTAAAAAAAGATCTTGAGAAAGTAGAACTGGCAGGATTTGTAGATTACCAATATACGAAGGGAAAGGAAAAGGAGTCTTTTGTGATAAGATCTAGGTTTCTGGTTTGAGCTATGGTGTACGTTCACTGGTGGGGAAAGAGGAGGATGAAGGTGGACAGTAGTCAGCCCAGGGAGGGGTCCATAAAAAGGAGTAACTCTGACAGCCATTAGAATGTATGTAGAAGGGAGGCCAGGGCAGGGGTGGCAGAGAGGGGCATATTTTCTGACAGTCCCAACTCGTCACAATTGGACCTGATCCATTGCGCCACTCTTTCCCACTGAGCTGGAACCCAGCTTCAGAACATTTTCGACATAATGGTTCCTGGAAGTCATTATCAGTTAATTGAATTTAGTTCTGACGATTAAAGCTGTTTGCTTCCTCTTATAATCCCAGAGGTTTAGGAGCACAGCTTCTGGGTAAGAACAAGGTGGCCCTGGCTTAGTGCCTGCTTAGCAAACTCACTGCCACCCAGGCCAGCTTCCTCACTCCCACCTTGAGACTCTGCCTTGTCTCTGCATTTCTGAGGGCTCCAGGCAACAGGTCTGAGCAGCCAAGATCTAAAGGGGGGCATTGCATCACCCTGACCTGGGCTCTCTCTCGGTCCCGTCTTCATGCAAGCCAAGCAGCACCAAGCTTCCCCTAACCAAGCTGAAGTGCCCCTTTGTCCTTCTTCCTTTAAAGAGCTGTGTGGACAGCAGCCCTGGCTCATCCGGAAACCTAGAGCCTGAATGTTGGGAGGCTGAGTGACGATCACCCACCGCCTGGGAAGGGAGACAATAGCAGTATTGACCTGCTGGCAAGAGGCAGGCCTTGTCCGCATGCGGTGAGGACAGCTCACAGACAGGCTTTTCCTTTCACACAATTGCTGGCTGTTTCCCATGTTTCACAAGAAAAGGGGTGCACATTCCAGACAAGGGGTCTATTGATTTTCCCACCGAAGGTGACACGTGGCATCCAGAGGTCGAGCCCAGGCCGGGGCCATGTTTGCGGGACTAAGCCTGGCCTTTTCCCAGAGGCCCGGATTATTCTGACAGCCTCCCCAGCTGTGTCCTCTGTGTTGGGAATGTTCCCTCTACTGCTCTATGCAAACACCCGGACTGGCTACTCAGTCTCTGGGTTTGTTTATCGACCAAAGTCAAGGAATGAGTGCCCGCTCCACAGGGTGGTGGGCTCCAGATGGCTCTGCCACACACACACAGGTGGGGAGGGCAAAGGTGCGACCCGCAGGCTGCTCTTTCTCCATAGAGTCTGAGCAAGAAAAGCAGAATTTAGACTATAGAGATGTCTTCAAGCCACAATCCCACTCCTTCAAGAGCAACTCTGCATGGCTGTACCTCTATCTAGCAAGATAGAGGATGCAGACAGCTTTGCCCCCCCTTAGCTTTCAATGGCATGAGAATTCTTTAACAGCCCCTCAAATAGTAGAAACAATTTTGAGATAGCAATAACAGTAACAATAATGATGAACTTTATTTAAAAAACACCTAGACACTTTTATAAACATTACTAGAGGCCTGGTGCACCAAATTCGTGCACGGGTGGGGTCCCTAGGCCAGGCCAATGATCAGGGCCGATCTGTGGGATGACCAGCAGGACGATCGGGGGGGCCCCTGCTGGCACCCACCTTGGCTGACCTGGGGCCTGCTGGCTGGGGACAGCTCCTGCATTGAGCATCTGCCTCCTGGTCAGTGCATGTCATAGCGACTGGTTGTTCCAATGATAGTTCCCCCATTCAGCTGATTTGCATATTAGGCTTTTATTATATAGGATTTCATGAAATGCTCAGTATAACCTGGAGAAATGCATATGAAAGTGTTCAAAGCATGTGTTGGGTGGAGCACTGTGCTGGGGAAGCGTGTAAGGGAAGTAGAAAGATGGATGACAGTTCTTGACCTGTGGGAACCTACTGTTACATATGTGTATCAGGATGGGGAAGATACTAGGGTATTTGACTCTTTCTCCAGTCTCAAAGGATTCCCAAATTTTGGCTGTCCTTTAGGGGAAATTTTGTGCAGCGGAGTAGGGAAAATCTTTGCACAAATATTAATTCTCTCCAAAGTTTAGCCCCAAGGAGTAGCCAAACCTGAATAGGATGATTCAAAAGCTACCTCCCCCTCGCTTGAAGAATGTACTCAGAGTCTAATGCAAAGACAGCAATCACGTTCATCCTGGCTGACGGGAATCTCAGCTCTGCGGCTTCACGGGCTGTGCAGCTCTGGGCAAGGTGCTCAAGGGAGTGAGCAAGGGCATGTCAGCTTCTCAATCTTTAAAACGAAGCCACTATTATTGCTTACTTAATATGTCGGTAGTGAGGGAGAAATGAATTAATGTTCGTGAAGTGCTTTGAATTGTACCTGTCACATGCGTAATGCATGATTAATACGTGCTTGCAGTTGTTATTCCAGTGATTACATGGATGGTGAACTGAATGGAAATAAGGTTAGAAACAGCAATACCAGTTCAGGCGTTAGAGAAAAAGCCCAGAGAAGAGTCAGGGAGAACCAAGATGGCGGCATAGGTTAACGCCGGAGTTTGCTGCTTTGAACAACTACTTCAAAAGTGAAACCAAAAAACGGAAGGGACATCACCCAGAACCACAGGAACGCTGGCTGAGTGGAAGTCCTACAACTAAGAGGAAAGAGAAACGCATACGGACACTCAGAGGAGGCGCAGTGCTGAAGTCAAATTCTGAGGTGCAGAGTGCGCTGAGCGGGCTGGCGGCGGAGGGCGCGGTTGGCGTTTTCAATCGGGAGGGAGTCGCAGACTCTGAGCTCCAGATACAGGCGAGTCTTTAGGGACCCAGACTCAAACGGGAGAAGCGGGACTGTCTGGCTTCGGTCAGAGCGAGTGCAGCTTTCTCTCTGAGCTTTACAGCGGGTGCTGGCACTCAGAGAGGCAGAGCCCCTGGGGACAGGACTGAGAGCCGCCATAACTGCTCTCTCCGGCCCACCCTGTTGATCCTGTGCGACCCGCCCCGCCCAAGCCCTGCACACAGGCATTTGCCGGATAGCCTCAGGCAAACGCCAGATTAGCACCTCCCTAGAGGACAGAAGTTCTCTCACTGCTGACACAGCTGATTCTCATAGCCACTTGGCCTGGAGGTCAAACCCTCCCTGGAATTAGCTACAACAATCAAGATTTAACTATAAGACTGCGAACAAAGACCACTAGGGGGTGCACCAAGGAAGCATAACAAAATGCGGAGACAAAGAAACAGGACAAAATTGTCAATGGAAGATATAGAGTTCAGAACCACACTTTTAAGGTCTCTCAAGAACTGTTTAGAAGCCGCCGATAAACTTAATGAGATCTACAAGAAAACTAATAAGACCCTCGATCTTATATTGGGGAACCAACTAGAAATTAAGCATACACGGACTGAAATAACGAATATTATACAGACTCCCGACAGCAGACCAGAGGAGCGCAAGAATCAAGTCAATGATTTGAAATGCGAGGAAGCAAAAAACACCCAACCGGAAAAGCAAAATGAAAAAAGAATCCAAAAATGCGAGGATAGTGTAAGGAGCCTCTGGGACAGCTTCAAGCGTACCAACATCAGAATTATAGGGGTGCCAGAAGATGAGAGAGAGCAAGATATTGAAAACCTATTTGAAGAAATAATGACAGAAAACTTCCCCGACCTGGTGAAAGAAATGGACTTACAGGTCCAAGAAGCGCGGAGAACCCCAAACAAAAGGAATCCAAAGAGGACCACACCAAGACACATCATAATTAAAATGCCAAGAGCAAAAGATAAAGAGAGAATCTTAAAAACAGCAAGAGAAAGAAACTCAGTTACCTACAAGGGAATACCCATACGACTGTCAGCTGATTTCTCAACAGAAACTTTGCAGGCCAGAAGGGAGTGGCAAGAAATATTCAAAGTGATGAATACCAAGAACCTACAACCAAGATTACTTTATCCATCAAAGCTATCATTCAGAATTGAAGGTCAGATAAAGAGCTTCACAGATAAGGAAAAGCTAAAGGAGTTCATCACCACCAAACCAGGATTATATGAAATGCTGAAAGGTATCCTTTAAGAAGAGGAAGAGGAAGAAAAAGGTAAAGATACAAATTATGAACAACAAATATGCATCTATCAACAAGTGAATCTAAGAATCAAGTGAATAAATAATCTGATGAACAGAATGAACTGTTGATTATAATAGAATCAGGGACATAGAAAGGGAATGGACTGACTATTCCTGGGGGGGAAAGGGGTGTGGGAGATGCGGGAAGAGACTGGACAAAAATCGTGCACCTATGGATGAGGACAGTGGGTGGGGAGTGAGGGCGGAGGGTGGGGCGGGAACTGGGAGGAGGGGAGTTATGGGGGGAAAAAAAAGAAGAACAAATGTAATAATCTGAACAATAAAGATTTAATTAAAAAAAAAAAAAAGAGTCGGGAGAGCCTCACGGAAGCCCTGTCTTCTTGACTCCCTCCCACCTGCTCTTACTCCTTCCTTCTTTCTCTTTTTTTGCTAGAGGAGAGTGAATAGGAAATGGAAAGAGTTAAGGCAGATTGGGTGGCCTTTGGTTGGAGCCAGGGCAGGGTCATATCCCTGGCTCTGGGAAGAACCAAGGACCCATCCAAGCCCAAGACCATGAGGGAGCATCCACAAGTCAAACAGTGGAAGCCAAATGCAAAAATCATGTGCCAAGGATGGGACAGGACTGGAAGCAGAAGGCTGGATGCAGTGACCAGAGATTACAGTTGGGAAGTGGAGTCAGGGTGAGAGCAGGGTGGTAACCATCAGAAAGGTCCAAAAGAATTGCCACAAACAGGCCTGGGAGGTTGGGTAGATATGTTGGCTGGTCCCGAAAGGTCAGAGACAGGAAGGATACAGTAACTCATCACCATTATTATTATAATGGCTATCATCTAGCACATCCTCTGTTAAAGCAATATGCTAATTCTTTTGTGCACATTTCCATTATAATATTGAGTGGATGCTATTATTCTCTCCATTTTGAAAGCTAAGGTTCATAAAATTGAGCTTCTTGCTCAAGGTCACGGGTTGGACATGATGGAGTAGCATCAGATCTGGGACTATTTGACTGTGGAGCCCATACTCTATACTCTGCTATTGCCCTTCACTCAAAAATTCAGCTGACTATCCCTAGAGCCCCAGTGTCTGGATAAAGCCTTCTCTCTATATATGTTTTAGGGCAGTGGTTCTCAACCTTCCTAATGCCTCTACCCTTTAATACAGTTCCTCATGTTGTGGTGACCCCAACCATAAAATTATTTTCGTTGCTACTTCATAACTGCAATTTTGCTACTGTTATGAATCGTAATGTAAATATCTGATATGCTATATGTGTTTTCCGATGGTTGTGACCCACAGGTTGAGAGCCGCTGTTTTAGGACTACAATTTTATAATATGTCATCTGTAGACTGTATTGTGTATTCACCACCCCAAGTCAAGTTTCCTTCCATTGGATAAAGCCTTCTGAAGGCTACACAGTCAAACTGGATTTGGTCCCTGTTCTCCTAGCTAACAAACAGTGCAGCAGTGGAGGCAACCATAGAATCAAAGTGAAATTTGTTAAACAGCGTAAGACATTGAAATGATTTCAAATCTAAGTAACATATTTATTAAGGACCACAATACATCTTCTTGTAGAAGAAAGCAATCAGGGTTTTCCATAAGCAACACCAAAAATATGAAAAGAACTTGGTCTAACATATTCTGAATTAAGGGAGAGGACAACACAGGCAGCCAGTGAGCAGGCCTTTATGGAGATGCTAAAGGGAATAAAGATAGGACATAGGCCAGATGAACTTGACCCAAGTGAGAGGCAGCCCAGGAGAGCAGAAAGAGCAGGGGCTTTGGAAACAAAGACAACCACTGCTCCCTACTCCTGGGGCTTTGAACTTAACATATAAAACTAGAGCCTCGGTGCAGAAATTTGTGCATGGGTAGGGTCCCTTGGCTTGGCTGGTGATCAGGGCTGATTGGGGCTGCTGGCTGGGGCCTTCCTTTGTTCCATGCTGCCCCCGGTGGTCAGCTCACATATTAGCGAGCAATCAAACTCCTGGTCTCCAGGTCAAACTCCTGAGGGGACACTTTGCATGTTAGCCTTTTATATATATAGATGGGAATACTGGTACTCATCTCAGAGGGTGGTGGTGAGGATTAATTATTTACAGAGCCTACTACAGTGCCTGACATCATAGCAAATATAAATAAATGGTGAATTGATGGGGGGGGGGGGGCGCAGGAAGAGAGGAAGATGGTGGGAAGAGAAGGCAAAAGGGAGGACTGCTTCTAAGCAGCCCTGGAAGGTACAGCTTATAACTTTAAAGACAGCTATATCAAGCACTGTGGTGGAGCAGGATGGCTTTCTTGCTCCCCAATCCATGCAAAGCTAGAGAGTAAGCAAATAGCACATGTCAGATTTCCACAACACACTGCAAGATCCCACAGTTCTCCCATGTTGGCAAATTTGTACTTGTACACTTAAATAGATATGAAATTGCCTGGGACATGGTTTTTTTTTAAAGAAAAGGAATGGCCCTAGTAATCAAAGAGTGTGTGTGTGCACATGTGCATGTATGTGTGCATGTGCACGTGTGTAGTGGGGGGTGTGAGTACAAGGGGTTGGCTTTTGACAGGAAATCATTCACTTAATAAGCATCCATAGAGCACCTGTTGGTATGTACCCAACCCTTGAAGGGAAGTCTGAGAACTAACCTAATGAAAGGACAGCAGACCAGGCCCCGTGACAACAGGCCCACGAGGAACAAGCAGAGAAAGCAGCATTAAAGGAAAAGGAGGAAATGAGCTTGGGAAGTAGAATTTGCAGAGCTCAGCAGCTACTGAGGGCAGGGGGTGAGGGGCATCATTACCTGTGCTTCCACCAGCAGCAGTCTTGCCGGGAACTGGACTCTGCCAGAACCTGGGGGTCCCAGCGACACAGAACACAGCAGGGTAGGGTTCACTGGCTATGTGTTCCATCGGCTGGATGGGACAAGTGAGATGCAGGCTGCTTCAGCCCTCAGGACAGGTGCAGAGAAGCTGTATGTACATTCCCACCACGTCTCTGTCCACCTGCCCACCTTCGGCACCTCTGGCACACTCGTCCCAGATGAACATCTTTATTCCACTTTCTCAACCCAGAGACGGAGCTGTCCTCCTTCCCTTGTCTCTGGTGCATGTCCATAACCTTGGCGTTGGCTGAGTTCTCTGGGAACCTCCTTTCTTCTCTTTTTTGCCTAAGGCGGTTCCAGTCAATGCCGGTAACAGCTCCAGCCCCAGTCCCTCCTGCAGCCACTGATGCCTAATTTTAAAAATTCTCCTCCAGGCTTAACCTCTCTCTGGTGCACTCTGCTTCAAACCTTCGTATTCTGGTCCGTAACCTAATGTCAGCCACCTGGCTGTCTCCCGTCCTCCAATCTGCTGGGCCATTTCCATCCTCTAATGGATATGGACAAATGACTCCCACCCCATTTCATATACGAGGGAGCATAGCACCCCACTATTATCTTACCTTTCCTGGATCCTCGATCCCCCCTCTGTAACTTACTTCCTTGCTCCATTTTATGCATCTCCCCAATTTTCTTCATTTCTCCCTAGGTTACTTCTAACATGAGGTCTCTTACAGAGTAGACTTTCCTGAGTAGATTTGGGGTAACAGATAGATTTGAGCACATCACCCTGGAGATCATACCTTCCTCATTGGTGTCTAGATGACTAATGATGGCTTCCTGCGCTGGAAACTCTCTCGCTGGCCGCTTTCTCATTAGGCCTTGCTGTCAGCTTTTCTGTGCTCAGCCTTGGAAACCTTCTCCTCCCCTCCTGCCAGCTCCCTGCCTGAGCTACCAGATTCCTATTTATTTCATTCCCAGAGCTCTGCAGCTCTCCACCCTCAGCCCCCAAACCTTGCACCCCCTTTGTACTTCCAAAAGCCACTCAGGGGCTCTGCTGAACTTTGCCACCTTTTCATGAACTTCAGCCAAAGGCACCCCAAGAAGCACTGAAATAGCAGTTTTCCCTCTAACATGCCAAATTCATTAGAAAGACCTTCCTCCTTTGTCAGAGTACCACCATCCCCCACCCCCTCCATGGCTATTGCACTTGTTTGTTTTTCCAGCTCCATCTGTGTCCCTGGCTTCCGTCTCCGGACCTTAGCTGGGTTTCTCTACTCCACTTGACCCCGGCTTGACCACTAGGCTGCCTAGATCTGATTTCATTTCCGTGCCTCTCTGCCCTGACCACACAGGCCCCAGCCCCCGCCAGGCACCGCAGTGCCCCTGGGCCCTGTGCCACACACTCCTCTGGAGGAGACCCTTGGCAGTTCTTTGGAAGCTGCCAGGCCGTGAGGCCATTTGCTCGTGAGGAGTCCTAGGCCTCCTGCGCAGCGGGGCTGGAGGCAGGGAGCCTGGGCCACCGTCTGAGGTTAGCATGTCAGCATGAGAGGGGACCAGGGAGGACCTGGACATCCCGAACAGGAAGGCAGAATCTAGGGGATGCTTGGCTGAGGGCCTGGCTTGCTGAAGGTGACATGAAAGGGAACACAGGGAAGCAGACTTGGGGCGGGAAATTCCCCTTCAGGCATGTGAATGCTGAGGAGCCTGTGGAACAACCAAGGGTGAGGGGCCTTAAGGTAAGCAGTGGGTCTGCCGCCCCTGCTGGAAAACAGGAAGAATGGGGGCGGGGTGGGAGGTTGGGGGGGGGGGGTAAGGGGGGACTACAGGGCAAGAAAATAGTGTTTTAGACAGAAAAGCTGATTACCTGATAGCTTTGCCCTCCCCAAGCTCCCGGGGGACCAGCGAAGGCTGGAGATCTAAGATCTTCCCCATGGGGGGCCCTGCTGAGCCCCTGAACCGCAGCCACCGCAGCCCGCGCTCGGAGGCGCAGGCCGCAGATAATGCGCGCTGGTGTTCAAGGACAATCACACTCAGTAAAGCGTGAAATCAGTTTTTTCCAACTAAATCACTCCGGGCTAAAGGAACAGTTTCCATCTTCAGAGAAAGAGGAGTGACCTGTCATTCCCTGAAGCGATTTACCTGTTCCAGAGGAAGCGGGCGGACTTTTAAAGGTCCGGTCATCTGTGCCAACCCCGGAGCTGCCGGGTGTCCAGGCGCATCCGCAGATGGAGCTGGGGAGCCCGCTGACTCTCCGCCGCCATCCCGCGGGCTTGCGATGGTGGTGGCCGCGTTAGAAAAGCAGATGTTACACATCAGCAGCCCCAGGCCACTCAGTGTGCATTTATGAAGCACGTTCCATGCCTCAGGCTCTGGGTCCCATTGCTTCTTCAAAGAGACGGAGAAATATAGGGTGGCGGTAGCTGTGTAGAGACAGATTACTTGGGTTTAGGTCTTGGCCCCGCCCCTTACAAGCTGCTAACCTTGAAAGACTCGCCTTTCTCCTTTGTGCCTTGATTTCCTTATTTGTAAAATGGGAATATAAAAATTATGTCTACTTCATGAGAGTATTATAAAGCCCGTTATGATACATGCAAATGCGCTTAGGAACAACCCCGGCACACTGCCAATGCTGCATAAATGCTAGTTGTGCTATGGTCTGAATGTGTGTGTCCCTCCAATTTAGTCCGTTGCAAACTCAATGCCCAACTTGATGGTATTAGGAGGTGGGACCTATGGGTGTGTGTGTGTGTGTGTGTGTGTGTGTGTGTGTGTGTGTGAGAGAGAGAGAGAGAGAGAGAGAGAGAGAGAGAGAGAGAGAGAGAGAGAGAGAGATTAGGTCATGAGGGCAGAGCCATCATGAGTAGAATTAGTGCCCTTATGGAAGAGACCCAGGAGGCTCCCCTGGTCCTCCTGCCAGGTACAATTGTAACAAAAAGATAGCCATCTACGAGGAAGACACCCAGTCTGCTGGTGCCACAATCTTGGGCTTCCCAGCCTCCAGAAATGTGAGAACTAAATGTTTGCTGTTATAAGCCCCCCAGTTTATGCTATTTTTTGTTATAGTAGCTTGAACAGACTAAGGCAGTCTAGAGAAGCAAAACCATTTGATTAATGTAGCTCACACAGTATTGACGGAATGAGGTACCAGGTCCTATGAGGGCCTTGGAGTAGGAATATCTGGAAGAGCTCATGGGGATGGTAGTGGCTGCCCCAACTGTTGGAAGAATGGCAGGAAAGTGTACCACAGGAAGTGGCACATCACTGCTGGAGCCAAGGTTTGTGCAGGGAAGGGGCAGGTAGTGAAGGAAGAAGGATAGGCAGGGGCAGATTGCAGGGGGCCTTGAGTGCCACACCAAGACATTTGGTAATAGGCAATGTGTTGTAAAGATGATTCTGCAATCGTTTCTAGAAAGTAAAATGACATGCCATTTTCATTTGCCTTGGAAATGTTCTCTCGTCAAGAAGGTAGAATTATAGTTTGTTTATTTTTAACAAAATTGATTTTTTTTCAAGCCTCCCATCTCTTTGCCAATAACCTATTGTGCCACCGATGCTGTTTCATACGCCAGTGCCTGTGCTAGTTGGAGTGTAATATTGTTTTTCCTCATGGACTGACTGAAGCAGTGGGCTGTGAGGCAGGAGTTCAGGTTCAAATTAAATGGCATTTGTCCTTATTTAGGTCCACCTGTTCTGAATATTTACAAAGCTGGAAAATAAGCTAAGTGAGCAAGTGGACAATCTGTGATGGTCTTAGGTTGGGGAGCAATCCTCCAGGTAAATGTAAGCACGTGTCCACATATATACCCCTCCCTGAAGTCTTTCTAGGCCTAGAGGGGTCTTGAAGGAACTTTGAAGTGTCCTTATCAGGACCTTTTCATTTTCACCTGGCGGGGATCTTTCCTCCTTGCCCAAGGAGCATGCACCAAAAACAATGTAATTTGGAGAGTCACATGCAGTGCATTAGGAAGTCCATAGGTTTTAGTGACAAAAGACCTGGGATGGTCCCCACTCTGAGTTCTTGTCTCCTCATTCATCAAAGGGGCATCCAGATGCTACTTATCTCATGGGGTGGCTTAGCGAATTAAGTGAGGTCCCCATTGAGAGCTGGAGTCCCAGCACAGTGTGGACAATTACTGTTATTCACTCTGATCCCTCTGTCCTGCAACTTCCACACTTTCCAAGTGCACTCACAGGTCACCAAAGAATTTATATTTGCACAAAACAACAGCACAGGCCCAGGGGCACACACCTCATTAGAAATGTAGGACCATGCTTCCCTCTGAGGGTAAGAGCTCAGGTTTGGGTCTGAACCTGACCCTGGGCAGTGGGGAGCAGGCTCTTATGGAGATTAAAAGAAGTGATGCATAGGAAGCGTTATTCTTGGATCTTAGCATAGTGAACACCCAATAAGTGGCAGGTCCTGGTGTCAGGGTGTTTGAGAGGGGAGCACAGTGGTGTCAGGAATGGGGGCTAACAAAGACGCGGAAGGGTTGGACTTAAGAGAAAACTGAAGACAAAAGCACAGGGAGAATGTCAGGGGAGCCAGAAAGCAAAAATGAGAAACACACATAGAAGTGCAGAGAAAATGACAGACAAGAGAGAGTGAAGGAAGAGAAAGGCAAACAGGCATTAAAGGGTGGCAGCCCTATACCACATGGGTGGTCACACTGGAAAACTGGACAAAGACAATCACTGCGAGTGAGGTGTGTCAGCTCCCTGTGCCTCAGTTTCCTTAGGGGTAAAATGTGGGGAAGGGTGGCTGGGAGAGGCCTTGGTGCGGTCAATGCCTTATGAAGTTGCAGCATCTACTGCCGGGTTTCAGACAACATGGGTTGATGTTCAGGTGCTGTGCCTGGCACACAGGAGGCCATATCACTTATCACCCGACTGGATCACTTCTGAGAGTGAAGGGAAGAAATATTACATATTATATACTTGCACCAGCACAGCAGGGCAAATCGGAACTCTCCACGTCCACACATAGTCATTTCTCAAATAAACATTGGCTTTCCTTAGTATTCATTCATGGGAATCACATAGTTAGAAAAGGCACTCACCTAATGCCTTTTTCTTCTGAGAAAAGGTGGGTTCTGGAGAAACAAATGCCTGATGCCCGTAAACAGAATGTGTCAATAGATTAGAAGGTAGTGGGCAGGATATAGTATTGCCAGAGAAAATACAGGAAGTTTAGCTAAGTGCAAATTTCAGATAAGCAACAAATAATTTTCAGTATAAGTATGCAGTTATTTGTTGGAATTCAAACATAACTGGACATCCTGTATGGAACACCCTATTCTATGGATTTAATTATTAAATTAAAATTATTCAGTGTATACTTTCTTTTTAAAAAATAGGTATCTTTTTATTGATTTCAGAGAGGAAAGGAGAGGGAGAGAGAGATAGAAACATCAATGATGAGAGAGAATCATTGATCAGGTGCCTCCTGCATGCCCCATACTGGGGATTGAGCCTGCAACCTGAGCATGTGCCCTGACCGGGAATTGAACCGTGACCTACTGGTTCATAGGTCGACACTCAACCATTGAATTACCTGGCTGGGCTTCAGTGTATATTTTCTATTTGCCAGGCAAAGTGCTGGATCCCAAGAGAATAAGACACCATTTCTGCCACCAGTTCATAAGCCAGTGAAGGAGGAAGGGGAAAGGAATTGACATTTACTGAGCACCTGCTAGGATCTGGGCCCAGTCATCAATGTTACATATGCTATCTTAGTAAATCCTCACAATCGGGGTCATTCCCATTTTACAGATGAGAGAATTAAGGCCCAAAGAGAATCATGTGTCTAAGGTTTCAGAGTTCAAAGGTCCAGGTTAAAACCCATGTCTGTCTCCAGAGCTAGGCTCTTTCCAATGAAAACACATTTTCCATAAACACTTGCACAAATTGCAATAGCAATAGGCTGTGAGAGCACAACGGAGACAGAGATCGACTCTGCTTTGGGTGATCAGCAAAATTGTTATCATCACCTTCTTTAAGTTTCAAGTCAAATTACTTCATTATATAAGGAGGGGGCTTACTGTAAGGAAAACCCATGGACTTAAATTTGTGGTTGGAAGACTGTTGGGAACTGTTGGGAACTCTCTGCTGCTCTCTCCATCTCTCCCAGAGTCTTGTGGTCTCTCGGCATCTCCCCTCCTCTCTCCTTGTCTGATTCATTCTCTTCTCACTACTGGCTGCTTCCCTCTGCCTAGTCACAGATTCTACTTCATTAGAACTTTGACCTGTGCACGGTCAACATGATTTCTCAGGGCCCCAAGCTACCGCCAGGCTTTTAGCTTCAATGCTCACCAGCAGATGCCTCAGTATTTCAAAATTCCTGCTTTAATTTTTTAAAATAGTTTTACTTAGGTATAATTTACATGCCACAAAATTCATCCATTTCCTAATTTAAATTTTGCAACCAAGTATGAGCTAGTTTATGAATGAGTTTCCCTGGGTCGGTGCTCATCCCTATGTCACGTACCCACCTCAGGTCCAATAACTATGACCAGAGGACAGGTCATATGCTTGTCCATTGAGCAGGTGCTGAAGGCAGAGCAGTTTCATGTAGGATTGTGGACCTGCAGCACTGTGATTGACATGTCTAGTACAGAAAGGTTCTAAGAGGAGAGGATAGTTGATATGGGTCGTGAAGGACAGCTTAGTATTCACCAGGCAGAACAAAAGGGAAGACAGACAGTCCAGCCAAGGAACATCATGTGCCAATGCAAAGGTGCACAAAGCAGGAATGAGCAGAGAACAGTGTGCAGTTTGGAGAGCCTGGAGCACAGGGTCCTAGATGGGAAGGCAGGTCCTAGGTGAAAGTAGACTTCCAGGTTTCTAGGTTGGCTATTTGGTTGAACGCTCATTGGAAATACAATGAGATCGTGCCTCTATAAGAGGTATAACTTTAGGAGGGAAGACAGATGTGCTGGTTTGGGCATGCTGAGTTTGAGGGGCCTAGATGTGGAAGGTCCCGTAAGTAGTAAGATACACAATTTGGAACCGATAATAATCTTCATGACAAACTTTTAATGAAGTTCACCAAAAATGTAGCTCTTAGAAAACCTTGATGCTGAGCTGTAAGACAGTGCAGCAGGAACGTGAAACCATTTCCCCAAAGACAAACCCTCCTGAAGGTGCGCCACACCAAATTCCACATTGTTCATTCAACCCAAATTCAACCACCCATGTAACCTATGAGGAAACAGGGAGCAGCAGCAATCTGGCATACTTTATGTGAAATCTCTGCTTAGCCAGCACCTTTAGATATTAAATGTTGAAAAGAAAAATATGACCTGCCATAAATTCTCATTACACACATTATTGCTTTAATAGTACAAGTACAGATAGGCCCCTAGAGAATTTTCTGATTTGTCATCAGTACCTAGTTTTAGTTCTTGATTTATTAATTTGTTCTTTTTTCACATGTGCTTATGTAAACATTTTAGAAAATGAATATTTTTTAAAAGGAAGAAAAGACACCATAGATCACACCAATGCTAAGCATCTGCTTCAAGCTTTCTTTTTTTCTTAAAATTAAATTTTAATTTCTATCCAAGTAACACACACAGAAAGTTAAACATTAATTGGTACAGAAAATTTATGATAAAAAGTAAGTTGGCTCCATCTCAACCTCCTCGCACTGTCCCACTTCCCAGAGAGAACATATTTTAGTGGATTCTGCTTCCCATGGTGGTTGCCTCCAGAGCTTGTGTCTGTGCTATCTAATATGCTGGCCACAAGCCACATGTAGCTCTTCTAATGAAAATGAGCTAAAATTCAATAAAAATAAAAATTCAGTTTCTCAGTCTCCCCAGCTATATTTATATGCTCAATAGCCACATGTGGCAAGCTACCATATTGGAAAGAGCAGATGGAAGACATTTCCATCATCACAGAAGCCTTTATTGGACTGTGCTAATCAAGATAAAATTATGTTTTTACCTTTATTTCTTGATTAATCAATTTTAGGCAGTATCAATTACCTTAATCAATTACCTTTTATTAAGATATAAACTTTTAGAAAAATTAAAATAGAGCATACGTACAGAAAAGCATATCTGTCATAAACATAAATCTTAGTGACATCACAAAGTAAATAATCCATCTTACTGCTCCCCCAGAGCAATAAAGAGAATATTACAAGGAATCCAAATTGCCTCTCATGCTCACCCCTAATTACTAACTACTCTCTCAATATCCCCTCTTCTATCACCATGAGTTGTTTCTGCCAGTCTTTAGTATCTGGCTTCTTTCAAATACAAATTATGAATATGGGATTCATCTCTATTCTGTGAAGGAGGATTCACTCGTTGGAGTAGTATTGCTGCATAGTATGCATTGTATGACTATATTACCATTTATTTATCCATTATACTATTTAGAGACATTTGAGTTGTTTGCAGTTTGAAGCTATTACGAATAATGTAACTGTGAACATTCTTGCACCTATCATTTGGTGTGTAGGCATATACATTCCTCGTAGAGGAATTTCTGGTCATAGGTCTGAATACCCTCAGCTTTAGTAGATTGTCCTAAAGGGATTATTTCAGTTTACAGCAATCAGTGCCCTATATCTTCACTAAGAGTTGATACTCTAACAATTAAATCATTATGTTTCAAATTTACATTTCCCTGGTAACTGATGAAGTCTAACATCTTTTCAGATAGGTATTGATTATTTGGATATGCTCTTTTCATTAAATGTCTTGCCAATTTTATTACTGGATTTCCTCTTTTTGAAAACACTGATTTGTAGCTATTTTTAATATTTTATGGATATAAGCACCCTTTTATTTATATGTGTTGCAAATCTCTTCTCTCAGACTGTACCTTTCCAACACTTTTGATGAAGAAAAAGTTCATAATTTTAACACAGTCCCTATGCTAGTCCTTTCCTTTATGGCTAGTGCTTTTGTGTCTTCTCTAAGGAATCTTCCTCTACCATAAGGTCATGAATATATTCTCATATCATATTTTCTAGAAGCTTTATCATTTGATTTTTCTCATTTATATTTATAATTGAAATGAAATTTGTTTTTATAATGATGTGAGGTAGGAATCAAATCTCACTTTTTCAATATGGGAGCCAATTGGATCTGTATCATTTATTTAAAAAACCATCCTTTCCCATTTCGTTTCAGCTTTATCACAAGTCACACAGACACACACAGACACACAAACACACACACACACACACACACAGATCTGAATTATCTGTCCAGAGATAGGAAAATAAACCAGCTGCCTGTTTTTGCAAATGAAGTTGTACTGAAACACAACCATGCCCATTTGTTTGTGCATTGTCTTGGTTGCTTTCATGTTACAACAGCAGGGTTGAGTTGTGACAGACCATGCAAAGCCTAAATAGTTTTTACCATCTGGATTTTGTCTGACTCCCGTGTTTTGTCCCCCTCTTTTAAAAAAATGTATATATTTTTTTATTTCAGAGAGGAAGAGAGAGGGTGAGAGAGAAACATTAATGATGAGAGACATTAATCATTGATTGGCTACTCCTGCACACTCCCTACTGGGTATGGAACCCACTACTCAGGCATGTACCCTGACCAAGAATTGAACGGTGACCTCCTGGTTCATAGGTTGATGCTCAACCACTTAGCCACACTCTCCCCATTTTTAAAAAAATTCTTTCACTAATACTATACTGTCTTGGTATCTTTACAATCAATCTTGATTTTTGTAGAGTAAGCCATCCAATTTTGTTTTTCAAGATTATCTTGGCTATTCCTGGGCTTTGGTATTCTCATATAAATTCTGTTCAGATATATTTTGATTATAGAAATGTTTTTATACAAATTACATAGAAAGTTTTATAACTTGTCTCATAAATGACTTAATATCTAGTGGAACTCTTTCCATGATATTAAATGTTCTTCTGCAACATTATATTTAATGACTTCAAAGCATTCAATTATACAGATAAACTATCATTTATTTAAACAAACATATTTCTTGGCTATATGTTTTATTTACCTATCATTAAATTATTAAGTGCTTCTTTAGCTTGTTATACTCTTTCGCTAAGTAATTTCATTTATGGGAATTGAACCAAAATAAGTTATTGTCAATGAAAAAAATGCATTGAAGATATTTATCACAGCATTATTTATAACTATGAAATATTGAAAATGACAGTTCACTGGTACTTGGTAAGTGGCTAATTATGGTACTTCCACTTATTAAAATATTATGCAAATGTTTAAAACAGTGTTCAAGGAGACTGTAAAATTATAATGAAACTAGAGGCCCAGTGCATGAAATTCATGCGGGGGGAGGGGTGTCCTTCAGCCCGGCCTGCACCCTCTCCAATCTGGGACCCCTCAGACATCCCTCTTACAATCCAGGACCACTGACTCCTAACCGCTTGCCTGCCTGCCTGCCAGCCTGATTGCTCCCTAACCACTCCCCTGCTGGTCTGATTGATGCCTAACTGCTCCTCTGCTGGCCTGATTGCCCACAACTGCCCTCCCCTGCCACAACCCACCTCCTCCGCTGGGCCCCACCTCCACTACGCATGTAGCCATCTTGTGACAGCATTAGGGCATGATGCGTGAGGGAATGACAACCACCTAGGCTATTATTAGTATAGATGTTTTATGTAATAAAGCATGTGTACTCTTTAATTATGAGTATTAAAATCTAGCCCTTAGAAAAAGGTCTGGAGGGATATACAGGGATATCTTTCATTTTATTGTGCTTCCCTTTACTGTGCTTCACAGATATTTTATTCTTTACGAATTGAAAGCAAGACCCTCCACTAGCAAAATAATTATGACTCACTTAATTGTGATACTAATTTTATTGCTGTAGTCTGGAACCAAATCTGCAATATTTCCGAGGTATACCAAATTGAAGTTAGTTAATACCAGAGAGTGGCACTTGTGAGGGTAGGGCAAGAGAAAGTACTGTATTCAATTTTGTCTTGCTTGAATATTTTATAGAACTTATGTTACAGTAATGATATTTGCAAATCATTTTTGAAATAGCTTGCATGATGCATGAAATAATAAAATGGCAATGCCCTAAGGAAAAGATAAGCTTTTTATAAAAAGCAATACTAAAGACTTAGTTTTAAGCAAGTGTATAATCAGAGCCTGAGATTTAAAGGGAAGTCTGAAACACCCCAGCTTGGCAGATGAATATACACAAGAGGAAGACCCCAGTCAGACCAGAATTATTTCCTTAGTCACATTGGATACCCTAATTACCAGCTCCTCAGTGAACATGACCTGGAGACTGTGGGTCTTTAGAGACTGGTCGATACAATCATAGTCAACTCCATGTGGTTGTCTTTGCAGAGTGTGGGCTCAAGGTGATCTTGGGAGAGACTGAATGTGACTCTGGAAAAGGCATTCCATGTGGCTTTCCTGTGAGTATCTTGAAGGAACAATCTGGTGGGCGGGTGGGATTTTTCTCTGAAGAGGTAAATATCCCAGTAGACAATCATCACCTTGGGGAATGTCCATCAGCTGGGTGTTTGGACTAGTGGGGAGAAGAACATCTCCCTTTCCTCCCACAATGGTACCAGCCAGGAGCAGCTGAGCCCAGACACTGAGGGAGGGTCTAAGGAAAGTTTTCTGGTGGACATGACCCATCTCTGGCCATGAGGAGGCATGTGGGATCTAGCAACAACATGATATTATTAGTGGCAGTGGCAGTGGCAGCAACAGGACAGAAAGGCGACTCCTATGGCAGCTGATAGCCCCATCTGGAGGCAATGTTTACAGAACCAGACCTGTGACCTCAGAGGGCTCATGTCTGATTGCCAGCACCATTATAAAAATACTGTCGCCCAGGCCTCACTCTAAACCAGTTCAATCAGAATGTCCAGGGGTGCAGCCCGGGCATCTGTTCATTTCAAAGCTCCCCGGGGGTTTCTAATGCACAGTCTGGCTTGAGGACCACTGCTCTAGGACAGCATTTCCCACACCCTTGGGTGCTGGACTCTCGTTATTGCACCTAATTTGGATTGTGCTGCCCTAACGAGTAATGGTGGGTAATAGTTTCATTCATCCACAACAAGAGACAGGGTCCTACAAAACGACTCCATTAGCCCTGGCAAGCTTCCAGGCTTTCTCTTCCCTCTTTGCCAGAAAATTAATGAGACCACTTATTGGAAGGTATAAAACTGTACACTACGTTTGTAGTGTTGGTGGGTCAAATTGCGTACATTGTGCTACACTTATGCTTCCATCAGAAGGAGCAAAGGGAAGGACCCTGGTCACATGCCAAGCCATCTTCCCACGTGCTATTTCTCTTCATCTTCACAAAGCATCCTGGAAGGTAGGTATTACTATTAGTTCCTATATAGAGAGAAGGACACTAAGACATAAAATAGTTAAGAAATAGGCAGAGTGGGGAATTGAACAAGGAGTATTGACCTCCAAAGTTTTATCTCTTGTCTTCCTCTTCATTTGAACACTCGCTCTTCCTTGCTCATCGTTGCACATAAAGTACTTAAAATAATGTCTGGCAAATAGCAGCCGCTCTATAAATACTACTGATACCTCCTGGAATTTTACTCTGAGGATGGGGGTGGGCACCAAATCCTAAATCTGAGCTGTAGAAAGTCAGCTATGTTGAAGAAAAATACCGAAGCCTAGGTACTATGACTGGGTGAAGAGAATTTCCCAGCCTGTGGCTGAACTTCTTATTCTGAGGGTGTAGTGTCCTGTCAATCTACTTAAACAAAATGAAAGACTAAGGCTCAACTTTGCTAAAACAGAATGTGTGGTAGGTTAAGTGCTTTAAAAATTCAAAGCAGGTTCTAGAACAGTGGTTCTCAACCTTCCTAATGCCACGACCCTTTAATACAGCTCCTCATGTGGTGGTGACCCCCAATTTCATTGTTACAAATTGAACATAATTAAAGCATAGTGATTAATCACAAAAACAATATGTAATTATATATGTGTTTTCCAATGGTCTTAGGTGACCCCTGTGAAAGAGTCATTCGACCCCCAAAGAGGTCGCGACCCACAGGTTGAGAAACGCTGTTCTAGAATGTATTGAACTCTTTTCGTAATTAAGCAAATATTTTAACCAGCAAAAGGCAGTAAGGTTCATAAGTTTCCGGTATCCTCAGTGATTTCCACTCTGGATGGCTCAGGAAGCAAAAGGACGATTTCTTGGCAGGCATGTGGGTCCCTCTGAAGTTCTGGAAAGGGCAGAAACAGCAGGTGAGAGCACGTGTAAAGTATGGCAGGGAACAAGTCTACATGGCAATCATCTCAGGACTGGCCCCTTGTCCAAGCACAGCTCCTCCCAGGAAGGGCGGCGAAGGTCTCTGGTGAGGGAGGGCCTCTCCCATCGTTCCCAAATCTGGTTTCCTTTTCTGGGCTCCCACTCTCTAATCTCCTGAGGCTCACCACCTTTGGAGGCTGGCCTTGCAGAAATGGAAATATCTTTTAAGACAGTCTGACTTCCAAAGAAACTTGCCTAAGTAATGAGAACAAAAAGGGGAAAATGATGGAAAGTATAAGCAGCATAAAAATAGACTTTGAAAATGATGGTTCGTTTCTTTTATTCTATCCCAAGTGGCTTCTGGCTCCAAAAGGTTGTTTCATGTCACATGCCCTGTATGTCTTCCCTGCTTTGCATGTGCCAGACTGTCTCCCTCCCCCACAACCAACTTGTCTCCAAGGTATTCATGACCCTTAAGGGAATATGGCCTGCTTCCTCTCCACCATTCCCTTTAGTTTCGTATGTGGTCTGAGGGGTGGGCTTGCTCTCTTCAAGCTGGTGAGCAAACAAAAGAAACATACTCCTCAGATGAGAATCCTGTATCCTCTCACAAAGGTAGGCTTTGTCCCTGTAGATTCCAATGGAATAATATCTGGAATGCTAAATAATTCTCCCTCTATTAGACACAGAGCAACAGAAATAGTATTTTTTAAATAGTGGTATCATGAGCATAGCAAAGACTTTTTGTGCCATGCCAGCACAGCCAAGGGTTCGATGAGCCTGAGGGGGAGGGGGGGGGGGCGCGGCCAAGGATTAAAGAGACAAAGAGAATATAGCTGGGGCTCGGTGGATCTCCTGTGCCTGAATGAGACCACAGAGAAGGATTCAGCCAGCAAGCTGAGGCTTTATTTTATAGTCAGAGAAAAACAAGGTAGTGGTCAACATAGTTACAGCACTCTTGTGAGTTTCACTTGTTTTGGCAGCACTTGCCCATAAGCTACCTAGGAAGGATCTAAGGGCCGGCCATAAGGTCAAGCTTAATTATGCTAAGAAGACTCTGACCTCTAAGCTGGGACTTGTTTGTGGCTCTGCTACAACTTTTTTCCCCCTGATTCTACTCTTGGTGATGTATAAGCACACTCTCATTTCCTAAAAAGTACCTTTAAGTAATAAAATCCCATCACCGATAGGCCTTGTTACAACATCATAGTGTCATCCTTTAGTTAGGTGGTGGTGGATCCTTTCTTTGTGATTTATGCTTTAATTAGAAGATACAAGTTTTCAGGGAATTTGATCAGAAATTTCAAACTCTCAGTAATGCAGTTTCCACAGCAAATATCCCAGGCAGCTCTGGAGACATGATGAGGTCTGTATGTGTTCAGACTGTGAGTGTGTTTTCATGTGCTCCATAAGCCCAGATAGCAAAGGACTGGTCTTAGAGGGTAATGAGACACAGTACTCACTCTGCCTCACAAAGTCACACAGGATGTCTGCCAGAACATAAGTAGCCATGGCTTCTGTGAAACAACAGTATAAAGTGACAGTAGAAGATCGTCTGTGATTAAAATACAGCTGGGGCAGAGGTAAACAACGATGACTGAGATAAGAATAAATTACAAAGAAACCAAAAATGCAGTAGCAGAAGTAATATTTACACTGAAGGACTTACAAGCAGAAGCAGCATTGCTGAAAATCAGATGAGTGATGTGGAGAATGAATTGCAGAAGTTCTCCCAGAATTCAGAGGGAAAAAAAACAAAGAGAAAATATGATAGCCATGAAAAGTAGGGAACAGAGATTCAATATAAGAACTATAGATTTTTTTTTTTATTAAAAAACAATTAGAGCAGAAACAATAATTAAAGACACATTGAAGAAAAAACTTTCCTGGGCTTAAAAACAAACAGACCCTGCCCAAGCCCAGTGACTCAGTTGTCTGGAGTGTCACCTCACGTATGAAAAGATTGCAGTCAGGGCACATATGGGAGGCAACCGGTGGATATTTTTCTCTCACATCAATGTTTCTCTCTCTCTCTTTCTCCCTTCCTTTCTCTCTCTAAAGCCAATGAAAGTATATACTTGGGTGAGGATTAAAAAACAAACAGGCCTTTATAGTTTTGAAATAAAGTTTTTACCTTGAATGATTTTATATTTATAGAAAAGTTACAAGCACAGAGTTGCTGTATGCCCTTTACACAGTGTCCCCTAATGTTAACATCTTCCATAAAATTTGTCAAAACTAAAAAATTAGCATTTGTACATGATAATTAACTTAAAAAAAATCACTAGGTTTTTCCACTAATGTTCTGTTAATGTCTCAGTATCCAATCCAGGATGTCACCTTGCATTTAGCCTTCACATGTTTTACAAAAATGGAATTGCAGTGGGAGATCATAACACTGAGCCACTGGAGCTGCTCAGAAGTCATGCCTTACACCTCACTCTGCCTCACTCCCAAGTGCCCTGGTATTTTCAGTTCCTTCTGAGTTCTCTCCTTGCCCCTCAGACTGTGCACACTATGACCCTAGAACTTCTATTAGTAATGACTTTATTCTCCACATGCACTGTACTGCCTCGGGGGCCTTGGGTAATGACCCTTTCTGCTCTCCCACTCTATTCCTAACACCCCCTCATCCTGTGCTGCTTCCTTGGGGCACCATCATCCCAGCGCCCCGATATGTGATCTGAACCCAATTATCATGCATTTCTCTGCTAATATGTATTCTGGCTGAAAAGACAATTTAGGTTTAGAGAAGTGAAAGGAAAAATGAAAAATCAAAGCCATTTCTATTTGTACACAACTCAGTATGCCTCTCTCTTTCCCTTGATAAATGTGAGACCTTTTGAGAATGCCATTATTTCAGTGTCACAAAAGAAAAAACTTTCATGGCTAGGCTTGGGGGGAGGGGGTGGGGTTCTCTGTTGGGTATTATCCTGTGAGTTCACCCGCCTCCCATCAGTCCCTCAACCTTGCAGACTTAGGAACCTACACTCATCAGCTTTCTGGAAGATCACACATGGGACTGCCCACCCATGCTAACAAAATCTCTAATAAGTGGGAATGAAATCAGAACATCATCTCATTCATTTATAATGAGTAGCACACTTGACAGGCAAATCTGTCACTGTTGAACCTGATCAACCAGCTCCACAGAGCCAAGTTATCAGGCCGGCGCTTGGTGGCCATGGAAGCAGAATAAGGGAGTTAGAGAATTTAAAAATTTAATGCCATTGGGCCCTGAAAAACTGGTGTTTCCCATAAGGATGGGCCTGTCCAGGGCTTGGACACTTACCTGGCCTGGCTGGGCACTCTCTCCTCTGGGCACTATTTGGACAGTACTTCTTTTCTCTGGCTTCCACAGCTGACCAGTCCTTTGGGGCATGCACACATTCTTTACATGTGGCCACAATTTTTCAGATTCTTATCCAGGTTTGGGAATCATTTTGACTTCTTTAAGATGGGGGTTTTGATCAGTTATACCAGATTTTGTCACTTACTTCCAAGTGTGTGTGTGTGTGTGTGTGTGTGTGTGTGTGTGTGTGTGTGTGTTACTGCTATGTATATCTTGAATGTAGCTCTCCTTGACCCCCAGTAAAGTGGGGAGGACCTCAAACAGAACAGCAAGGACCCCCTACATGCCAGGCCTGTGGCAAGCAGTACACACAGCAGTGACCCAAATAAGCCCAGTCCCTGCCCTTGTGGAGCTTGTGATCTGGTGAGGATACTGCCATTAATAAAATAAGCGCACAAATCACAGAGATTTCAGGAATGCTGTGAAGGGCAGGACGGGTTGCCAAGGACCACCTAATGAACACCACCTGCTCTAGATCTGGAGGTCGGGTAGGGTTTTCTTCAGAGAGTTACACTTGAGATGGTATTTAAAGCTTCAATGAAAATTAACTAGAGAAAATGGGCAGGACAGAGAGCTGGACATCTTCCAGGCCCACTCTCTGTCTTCCATCAGGTTCTCTGCCCCTGGAGGGCAACCACCCGGCACTACATCACCAGCTCTCCTACCCTTTCTGGCTTCCTGTTGGGGAGCTCTAGCTGCCTAGGGAATCAAAAGGAGGGAGGAGCATGAGGTCAAGGCATGTCTTCCCTGTGGAGTGGCCATTGGTTGGCTGGGTCCTTTAACATCCTGCACCCTCTCTCTCTTAGCGCTGCCCTTTGACCCACGAGAGAGGGCCACTGCATGGGCACCATGTTTTGGAACTCTGGTCCTTCTCCAGCCACATCACTGCCCATGTGTAAGAGGCCTTGCCCTTACACCTGTGCCTGCCCCTCCATTGTGTGCCTGCACCCCATCTCTCTTTCAGAGTGAAGACTATACCAGCGAAGTTCTTAGCCCCAGGTCTGAGAGTTGGCCAGTGGGTATACAGTGTATGTGTGGTGGGTTCTGGGCATAGCACCGGCGTGGGGGCTGGGGTGTCCACCTGTATGAGTGAGGTCACTTGCAATGGCAAGAAAATTGGGGTGGGAAGAGAAGGGGTGGGCTGTGACCAGGGCCCAGGCGTTTCTCTCTGCCATGTTTCTGCACAGAACTCTGAGCATTTGGAAACTTCTATATTCAAACTTTGTCTTCCTTGTTATAAAGGTATATGCGCCAAGGTCAACAGATAAAATATATTTCACTGAGCAGTTTGTTAGTTTGAGTTACAACTTTCAAGTATTTAGACAGGTGGTTTGGGAGTTCTCCTATTGTTCCCTTGTCCTGGGCCGACAAATGTGGGAGTTGAGCCTGCCTTCCAGTAACTACCCATTCTCGTTCCTGTCCCTCTGGGTGTGGGGGAGGAGTGCCCCAGGCTACCACAAAATCTCCTGTGCTTCCCCCATATCCACACCTGTGCAAAGGCCTCTGTCCATAGATTCCTCCTGAAATACACTACTGGGAGTGGCCATCTATTTCCTATCAGGACCCTGACTGGTTTAGCAGGTGTCTCAGGCAAAGGGAGCTGTATGGGCATAGCACATGAAACACACACACACACACACACACACACACACACACACTTTTTTAAAAAAAATATATTTTATTGATTTTTTTACAGAGAGGAAGGGAGAGGGATAGAGAGTTAAAAACATCGATGAGAGAGAAGCATCAATCAGCTGCCTCCTGCACACTCCCTACTGGGGATGTGCCTGCAACCAAGGTACATGTCCTTGACCGGAATCGAACCTGGGACCCTTGAGTCCACAGGCCGACGCTCTATCCACTGAGCCAAACCGGTTAGGGCAACACACACACTTTTTTATTTATACATTTCAGTTCTTCTGCAAGCCATTAGTTATAGAAGGCAAGGTGGAGGCAGATGTTAAAAGAGGCAGGAGGGCTAAGGGTTATGTGGCTGTTGAGAGAGAGAGAGAGAGAGAGAGAGAGAGAGAGAGAGAGAGTAGATGGGAGGGGTGTGGTATCTCAGCTCCCACTGTGCTTTTCCCCCCATCTCCTACCAAAAGTGAGTGCATCCTAGCACTCCATGCAGGGCTGGCTGGCGTGATCTAACCCCTGGTGTCTTCAGATGCTTCCATGACCCAGGCTGGCTCTCGTCATCAGAGCAGGGAGAAGGCAGCACCATCCCTCAACTGGCCCTTCCTTGCAGAAAAGCTGGATTCCTGGCCCCTCTGGCCCCTCTCCTCAGGGACAGAATTCCTCAGTTTTGCTCACTTGGCCTCCCGCACTGCACTTACCCAGTTCCCCAGGAATTATGCAAGTGTCCCTCCATGCTTCTGTGGGAAGCCAGCTCAGGTGAGGTCATGTGTACATTGTAACTGGATGTTGAACAAGCTCCACATGCATTATAATCAAAATACAATTTTATTTTTGTCTCCCACGACCCTTCTGCAATTCATTCAGTAGGGATAAATCTCCCTCCGCACTGCATGAAACCTCCAGCAGGCTCACAATTATTCTGCTCACTCTCAGGTAATAGACATTCCCAGGTCACTTTAAATTGCAAGCACATTCTAATTTAGTAATTAGAATGCTCAGTCCCAACTCTAAACATGATTTAGCTTGCCAGTCTTCTCCTCCCTCCCCCAGCTTGGGGCCGACTTGAGGATGGGAGACTGCAATGGGACACAGAGTGGTGGTGTGGCTGGTGTCCCCATTTCTCCATCTCGGGTTCCCCCACTACCCAGTCCCCCCCCCCCATCGGGGTGGGGGGATGGGAGATGGGAGAGGGTGGAGTTGGTGGGGGTAGAAAAGGCCTTATGGAAAGGTGTGAGTTTAGCCAACACCATGCTCTCTGGTAGATACTTGAGCTGACTCTCTCTCCCCTGGGCTGCTCTCTCATACTCTCTGGAGTTTCCTATTAGGCCCCTCTAGCCTGAATTTCTCTTCACCCAAGCACCTGCATCTTTTTTAGGGGTGGTAAACTCCCTACCTCCCAGTCAGATATTAGGACCTCAGGCTGTTCTTCCTGAGTGAAGCCCACATGTCCAGACAATCTCTGCAAGTGCAAGAGATCTGCAGGCAGCAGCCTCCCCTGGGCCCACCAGGGAGGCAAGTGGTCAGCCTCTTCGTCTTCCCATCCTCCTCATTTCCCAGGTACCCTGTGTGCACATAAGATCATCCCAGCATCCTTGGTCCAATTCCCATCATATGTTCATCTTTCCTTTAGTTGTTGAGAGCTCAGAGGTAAATTGGCAGTTCCCTTTAACAATCCTGTAGCCATCCTGTGGCTTGGACATCTGTGTTTTAGTTTTTCTGCTGAATCATGTCTAAGAGACTGTTGCAGACCAGGTTCTCTGAGAAAGCAAACTCTTAGGCAGGAAATGCATTGGGGTGTACCCTTGGTAGTGAGACCTGGGGGAGGGAAAGAAGCGAGACTGGGTGAACTACAATGTAGTCACAGGAAGAGGTCTCCGCCGATGCTTGGAGAGCTCTGAAGCTTGGATGGCCCTTCAAATTTGTCTTGAATTGGGGTGAGTGGCTGGGCCTTTATACTCCCTTATACTCCCACGTGGACCGGGCACTGGATGGGTGATATACCTCTGGTCAAGCATGACACCCCCTCCGCTGGGGAAGTGAGCGTTTCAGTCCTGGATGTGCAGGTTCCAGCAGTACCACAGCATCACTACAAGGAGGAATATACCTCCTGATAAAGAGCTCACATCCTGGGCTCAAACTCCTTGCGTTTGAATTCTGGCTCAACCACTTATTGGTTGAATGACTTTGGGGCAAGTTCCATAACTTCCTCATCTACAAAACAGATAATGATAACATCTACTTCATAAGTTTTTGCAAGGATCCATTGAGTAATCTATGGAAAGTGTTTAGATCAATAGCAGGCACATAGTAAGCAATAGGTAAATGTTAGCGATTAACCTTATGGTAGTTTCTATATTTTCTGGTCCAAACTTTAAATTCATTATTTATATGCCTTTGTTGTATATGATGGTCTCAGTTTTTTTTAAAACCTCTGAGCATGGAAGGGATTGATCCTAGGTCCTGGATGTGTTCTGCAGTGAACAGCTTGTGTACTCAACAGTTATAACCTTATTGCCTGCCTCCTTGGAGACCCATCAGGTAGAGGGCTAAGGTTGATTACTGACCACTTGCTTCCCAACTGGGCTGGGCTGGGACCTGGGTCAGGGCAGAGTCTGAAGGTGGGGCAGAAACAAGACAAGGCTGACAGATACTCTTTGACAGATGATATTAAGACACTTACAAACCTTGCTTCCAAAATATGGCTTCCGAGCAAGACCAAGGAGATGATGTTATCTATCATAAGGAGATTTCTGTTTCCCATGTAGAACCCTGCCAGGAGGTTAAATGATATAGAAAACACGGTGACAGCTTGCTGTGTTCCTGACCCCATTATGTTGCCAGTGCATGAAATATGCCTCCGTGGTAAATAAACAGTTATTCATCATGCTGTCTCTCGCTAGCATGGCTCCCTACAAAACAGCATGATGTAAAGATGGGTTTCAGCGGCATCTGTTTGTTCCTAAGGGGAGGCTGGGCCTGCTGCTCCCTGGGCCGTTTTGCCACTAAATACTGATGTCTCATACTAGACGACTTCATGATGCACATGACAGAGAGTTCAGAGCTTTCAGGTACCCAGCATGGGTCTGTGGTCACATTCTCATGTTGCTCCACTCCAAGGCTCGGTGGGTCCCACCTTCAGGCCCCAACTTTCAGGAGACTGGACTGGGTCAAAGGGATAAGAGGCCAGGGCTGACCTGAGGGTGCAGGCATTGTCCATGGAGAGGACACTGAATGCAGCAGTGAGGAGCTGGGTGCGAACTCTGAGTGCAGGGGTGGTGGCAGCCTGGCTTTTAATACGTTACTGAAAACCAGAGATTCCTGCCTTCAGTCTATGTGATATTCAAGGCTAAAGTCTATAGGAGCAAAACACATCAGCTTTACTCAGTACTTCTGCCTTAGAATATATTAGCGTTCCAGAGCTTTATCTAATGTGAGTACCTGCGCCGATCACCACGTTGTTTATCTAATGCTCCTTCATGCACAGTAGGCGAGAAAACCTTGATTCTCTGAGAAATGAAGCCATTAAGCTTGACACTGTCTGTGCCTCTTTTCTCTATGGACACTCCATGGTGGGTCTGCCCCTTCTTCCTTCTCACAGAAGAACAGGTGTCCCGATTCCAAAGCTGAACTCATTCTCTTCACCTGTTCCCCACCCCCCCCCACCTGTGTTTTTAATTCCCTCCTATCTCTAGCACTTTTGCTTCATCAATTAGCATTCAATCATCATGCAAATATACAGTTTTGCATGGTGTGTGACATAAGAATTCAACTCATGTTGGCTACTACTACTATTATTATTGTTATCACCAAGAAGATGCCAGTAAGCTATTTTCACATATGGGCTCCACTACTTAGAACAGTGTGGCCACTAAGTGCTATTATGTTTGCTTTTATTATTCTCCTCCTCCTTCTCCTCCTCCTCCTCCTTAGCCCCAGGTCTGAGAGTTGGCCAGTGGGTATACTATTATTGTTATTATATTATTATTATTGTTGTTGTTATTGTTATTGTTATTGTTATTGTTATTATTATTATTATTATTATCCACCTGGGTAAAATTTCTACCAAGGGTTGCCTAAGGTGACTACCAGAGTGACGTATGCCCAATGAGCCAGTTTGGTCTAATTGTGGGGAATTAAAAAACATTAACAAAATCATTTCACAGGACATTATAAGCTCTGATGATATATGATTTCTAAGATAGTTCAGCTTCAGAGCTTTCTTTTTTGCCAGCAATTTAACTACTGTGTCCACTCTGGTAGTGGGCATGGTAGGGGTCATGAAGGAGGAGAGAACACACTTGTGTAGTAGTAATATAGCCTAATGTAACAACAACAAAAATATTAATTCTTCACATCTTCAACCACTTCCCACTGTCTTCTCCAGCTTCACCAATAGACAGGCTCATGTGGCCTCCATTACCCCAAACTCAGCTTTAACCCAGTATTTCCCCCTCAACCTGCCATCATAGGGTCCTTTGCAGCACAAGTATATTTCTGGAAGGAAAACTTACATTCATCATTTCTCTTTCTTTTTAATCTACTGGCTCCCGCTCCCATCATCCCAATCAAACTGCCCTCCCCAAGGTCACAAATGGCTCCTACTTTTAGGATTCTTCTCCTACTCTCTGACTTTCTCTTTTGTGTGTCCTTTGTTGACTCTTTTTTTTCTATTCAAACTTCAAGTTGCAAAGTTCTGTCCCCAACTGAGTTGCCAGATTTAGCAAATAAATATATTTTCTCACAATCCCAGCCAACTCTTTTCTTATCCATCTATATTCTCCCTGGGAAGGCTCACCCATGGCTTCACCTCGGTGGACATGTCTCAAAATCTCTATCTCCAGCTCTGTTTCCTGAGACTCATGCTAAGAAGTCCAGTCACCTCTTGGATATTCCCCAAACACCTCAAATTAAATGTGCCATCTCCTAGAAACCTGCTGTCCCAATACACAGTCGCCTTTAGAGGCAGGAGTACCAAGCCCATTGCTCCTCTTTCCAAGCTTGTCCTTGCTTCTTCCGGAGAGGAGAAATTGATATGAATGGGTCATATCTGAAAAATTGAATCAGGTCCTACTTACTTCCTATTTATTTGGGTGACGTCGTTATGCTTTAGAATTAGGGCTAGAAAACATTTTCTGTAAAAGGCCAGATAGTAACTATTTTAGGTTTGGTGGGCTATACCTTCTTTGTTGAAACTTAAAGCAGGCATCAACAATAGGTAAATGATGGGCCCGGCTGTGTTCCAATACAATTTTAAGTATGGACATTGAAATTCAAATTTTTTATAATTTTCATTTGCCATGAAATAGAGTTCTTTCAAATTTTTTCCAATTATTTAAAAGTCATTCCGAGCTTGTGGGTCATATGAAGAACACAAGCAATGCACCAGATTTGGCCCATGCAGCTGTAGCTTGCCAACCTTTACTTTAAAGGGACTTTCTCTATTTTTCTTCCTCCATGTGACAAGAGTAATTTGCTAACCCAGGACCTTCTCTAATTAGGTAGGTCCGACCATCTGTCTCTTTTTCTACATGCCTAAATCAGGACCAGTGATCAGCTTGGCTATCTTGTATTTTATCTCTTTTAAGCTTTTTCCATCTATTTGATCGGCGTGGTAAGAATTGAAATTTGAATTTGGCCTTTGAGGGAAGAGGAGCAGCAAAATTGGACAGACTTGTTTACCTGCTTCAGCCTATTCTTTTTTTAAAAATATATTTTATTGTTTTTTTTACAGAGAGGAAGGGAGAGGGATAGAGAGTTAGAAACATCGATGAGAGAGAAACATGGGTCAGCTGCCTCCTGCACACTCCCCACTGGGGACGTGTCCACAACCAAGGTACATGCCCTTGACCAGAATCAAACCTGGGACCCTTGAGTCCACAGGCCGGTGCTCTATCCACTGAGCCAAACCAGCTAGGGCCAGCCTATTCTTTTATTTGCCATGTATGTACGTGTCTTCTTTCTTGGTAACTTCATGGTGGGTGGCTATGCTTTGGGAAGGGATGTGGTAGACTCTGGTTTTCTGGCTAAATACTAAATAACAGCACCTCAAATCCCAGAACAAGCATACCTCAGAGATATTGCAGGTTCAGTCCCAGATCACTGCAATAAAGTGAATATTCAGTAAAGTGAATGATGCATTTTTTTGGTTTCCCAGTGCATATAAAAGTTATGTTTACACTATACTGTAGTCTATTAAGTGTGCAATAGCATTCTGTCTAAAAAAACATTGTACGTACCTTAGTTAAAAATACTTTATTGCTAAAAAGTGCTAACCATCACCTGACTCTTCAGTGAGTCCTCATCTTTTTGCTGTTGGAAGGTCTTGCTTTGATGTTGATGAAAACGCAGTATCTGCAAAGCTCAATGTAGCAAAACACAATAAAACAAGGTATGCCTCTACACTTCCTAACAAATAATATCACCATCCTTCCAGGACCCGAGCCAGGAAATATAAATCATTTTTGACTGCTTCCTGATCTGTTATCTCCCTAATTGCTCTAGGCACCATTGCTATTTTGTGTCTTAATGTCGATCCCCTCCTATCTTCCACTCTTGATGCTTTTGTAGCATACATTCAAATGAGCAGGAAATAATTTTTAAAATTGCAGTGGGAGTGGGAGAAAGAAATTGCCTGGTATTGACGTGATACCAAAACTAACCAGAGATTTAAGTTTGTGCAGAGTAATGGTAAATAGAAAGTCATTACGGAGGAAAACAAGATGGCAGCAATGAGCAGACAACAGGCTGGTGGCCAAGCGCTTCAGAAGGAGAGATTGGCACCACAGAGTCACAGAGATGCTTTATTGTCTGGAATTCTGCATATTCTGGGAACGTATTAGAGATGGTCATAGAATTAACAATAGCAATGGAGAGGCTCCCAGGATCTGAAAAGTACTCTTCTCTTCCCTTTTGTTTTCTCAGACTCTGGACTTATGAATATGCTCACCCCCACTCATCCTAATAAGAAGAGACTTATAAGCCTTGATTAGAAGATTTAATATCTATGATATGTTTTCTATGTTTATTACTGTCCTCTCTATGTCCTGTATGAAAAGTACTTACAAGAACAGGAAAGACACAACCCTATTTTATATGACAAATATTCCCAGATCTGCTGGGAGCAGAAGTGCCACTTGAGACAACCTTTCCTTGAGGGGTGGCCTCCAAGACTTGTGGAAGGGGGTGCTCACCTGTGTGCTCTGTCATCCTGGTCTCCTGCCCGCTGTCCATCTCTCTGGTCTCTGCCCACCTCCCTAATCCACCATCATCTGTCATCTTTTTAAAGGACACATCTGAACAAGCCGGTTTCTCCCTCAGAAACTCTCAGTGGTAGATTTCCCTGCAACCTACAGATAAAGTCAAACTCCTGAACAAGGTGTTTAAGCTCTTCCTTTGATCTGGCTTCTAGAAGCTTCTCAGCCCAATTTCTGACTATTTCCTCTCTGGCCTCCCTGAAGGTTCAGCCACCTCTGAGATTTAGGCACCTAACCTCCATGATGCTGACTGTTCAAACGACTTCTCTCCATCAAGCAAACCATATACTCTTTTGTTTCTGTGCTATTACACAACTCCCTTGACTTGAAATGTTCTTATTCCTAGTTCCTGGCTTATTAAAATCCTACTCAGCCTTCAAGGTCAAATCCTGTCTTCTCGCCTGCCTGGCATGGCTCAGTAGTTGAGCTTTGACCTATGAACCAGGAGGTCACGGTTCGATTCCCAGTTAGGGCACATGTCCAGGTTGCTGCTCGATCACCAGCGGGGCATGCAGGAGGCAGCCAATCAATAATTCTTTCTCATCACTGATGTTTCTATCTCTCTCCCTCTCCCTTCCTCTCTGAAGTCAATAAAAACATATGTTTAAAAAATCCTGTCTTCCCCATGAAAATTTCCCGTTCAGTCAATATCCCACAGCACAGTGCCACTGCCTTTGTTAAACACTAGTTCATTCTGACCTGTTATGTTAATTTAATCAGGCATTTGTTCATTCCATAAATATTTACAAATAACCTTCTATGTGCCAGGCACTACATCAAGCACAGGAGAGAAAATGGGGAGCAAGACTGACATCTAGACATTCTTTCTGAGCAGATGGGTGATGAGGACCCACTGCTCCTTGACCCCTCCTAGCAGGCCAGGTGGATGGACCAGAGGTTCCTGGGCAGCATAAGTTAAGGGAGAATAGCAGTCAGTCTGGCTGTCTCTCCTTGGTTTTACTAAATGGAATGTGCAGCTTGATGATAAACTGAATTGCTTGGGACAATAGAAGGAATTGCTGGTGCCTTGGTTAAAAGAGGACAGAAGAAAGGGACTCCTCAGAAGGTAGTTATTTCTCTAAAGGGAAGAGGCTCTACAGAAAAAAAATCAAAATACCCAAGAGAAAGTTGGCTTAAGAGTTGCTGTATTGTATGGAATGAAATTAGATCATCCACTGGAAGTATTCTGTACCATATCTAAAATATATTAGGAATCAAACAATTGAGTTATTATTATTATTGTTATTTTACCCCTTTTTCTGAATCTCCATGAAATCTTCATTAACATCAACATTACTTGTCTACTTTTTGGAGCTGGATTTTTTGGGGAAGGATGGAGGATTTCAGGAGGATGAGGCAAACTACTAAAGCTGCTCAAAGAGAACCAGTCACATTTGAGGTGTGGACATTTTATTGAGTGCTTAGGAACGGAGCTAAGAGCTTGTATGATATTTCATTTAATCCTCAAAATACCCTATCACATAGGTGCTATTATCACCTCTCACTTTACAGATAGAAAAATGAGGCACCAAGAACACAAATCATTTGCTCAAAGTTACACAGTTAATGGGTGGGTGGAGCTGGCGTTCAAATCCCAAACTTCTAAAGTTCCCCCCACTCTACCCCTGTGCCCTACTGTCCCTCTACTAGCTTCTGGGGTATTATCCTCATTTTATAAAAAAAAGGGGATTGAGACTCTGGAAAGTAAAATGACATAATCTATGCATTTTGAAGTCGGGAGTGCACTTCTGTCTTCTGACTCCCACTCAAGTGCTCTTTCCATTATTGGAAGTTGACTTTTATGTGGGAACAATTCCCACATCATGCATGATTGCTGTCTTCACTCCTGGGCTGACAGGATCACTAAACGCCAGCCAGAATCTGAGTCTTCTTCGATTTATGGCCTATTCTTTTCAGGTATGGGTTATTCAAAGGTCATCTGGGCTAATGGATGAGGACTTCTCTGCAGTCTATATCCAATTTAAATGCAGGATGCCTGTCAGGCTTATTGTTTTTAAAAGGGAACTCTCACTGGAGCAGGGATGCGATTTCAGAGACAATTCTGTGATTGATTTTACAGAATAGATCAGATATGATTCAGAAAGATAGAGTTGAAATTCATGACGTGTGAAAAAAAGGAACCTATGTTCTCAAATGAACTCTTGGTAAGAACACAAAAATTCTCTGAAATATTTCAACAAAATCTTTTGAGGCCATTAAAAATGTGCCCAGCCAGGACTGAAAAGTGCATTAATGGTTATTTCTTTATGGCAGTTGAATTATAGCATCAATCTCTACCTAACTTGAATCACATTGAAGCAGGTTATTTTAAAAATTAGATACAAGTGTTCTGGCTTAAAAGGTGGCTGGCAAGTAACCCCTTGACACAACCTCTTCCAACCTCCCAGTAAAAGTCTATAAAGACAGAGAAGATGTCAAAAATGCATTTAAAAAACTGCAGACTAAGGCTGCTAGAATCTGGGACTAATTAACACCAATTTTAATGCCAATAGAATTGGCCTTTGAATGCAGATTCTTTTCCACCCTTGCTCTGACATTAGAAACAGAGTAAGGCCCTAACCGGTTTGGCTCAGTGGATAGAGCGTTGGCCTGTGGACTCAAGGGTCCCAGGTTCGATTCCGGTTAAGGGCATGTACCTTGGTTGTGAGCACATACCCAGTAGGGAGTGTGCAGGAGGCAGCTGATCGATGTTTCTCTCTCATCGATGTTTCTAACTCTCTATCCCTCTCCCTTCCTCTCTGTAAAAAATCAATAAAATATATTTTTTTAAAAAAATAGAAACAGAATAAGTCTACCAGATTGAAGACAATAATAGTAATGAAAATAGTTACACTGTTGCAAGATAAACTGAAGCATATTAAACACTAGAGGCCCGGTGCACAAAAATTTGTGCATTCGGGGGGGGGGGGGGCGTCCCTCAGCCCAGCCTGTGCCCTCTCGCAGTTTGGGACCCCTCAGGGGATGACCACCTGCTGGCTTAGGCCCGCTCCCCAGGGGATTGGGCCTAAGATGGCAATCAGACATCCCTCTGGCAGCCCGGGAGCCCTCGGGGGATGTCCACTTGCCAGCGGGGAGCAGGCCTAAGCTGCAGTCTGACATCCTTAGTGCTGCTGAGAGGCTCTCACCACCACCGCTGTACTGGCAGCCGGCAGCCTGGCTTGTGGCTGAGCAGAGCTCCCCCTGTGGGAGCGCACTGACCACCAGGAGGCAGCTCCTGCATTGAGCATCTGCCCCCTGGTGGTCAGTGTGTGTCATAGTGACCAGTCATTCCCAGTCGTTCTGCTGTTAGGGTCAGTTTGCATATTAACCTTTTATTATATAGGATAGATGCCTGGTGCACAGGTGGGGGCCAGCTGCTTTGCCCTTAAGGGTGTCCCAGATCAGGGTGGGGGTCCTGCTGGGGTGCCTGGCCAGCCTGGGTGAGGGGCTGATGGCTGTTTTCAGGCTGGTCAAGCCCCCCCCAGTGGGGACCCTCACCCCATGGAGGTTTGGACAGCCTGGGTGAGGGACTGATGGCTGTTTTCAGGCTGGCCACACCCCCTTTAGGGTGGGGGGGTCCCCACTGGGGTGCCTGGCCAGTCTGGGTGAGGGGCTGAGGGCCATTTTCAGGCTGGCCAAGCCCCCTGGCAATGGAAGCTCCCAACCTCTCCTTTTCTTCTTTTTTATTCTGGGATTTATTTACCTTCTATAATTGAAACTTTGTTGCCTTCAGTGGAGCTCAGAGCCGACCAGGAAGCTTGGCTTCCTCCATCACTGGGGCAACCAAGCCTCCTGCTCGCTCAGCTCCATGGCTGCTGGCCGCCATCTTGGTTGGGTTAATTTGCATATAGTCGCTCTGATTGGCTGGTAGGTGTGGCTTAAGACATAGCGAAGGTACAGTCAATTTGCATGTTTGTCTTTTATTAGATTAGATCTTACAAACTTATTTGGGTAAAACTTGATTGGAATTGGGCAGTGCCAAACCAGCAGTGGCTAGGAGTGATCCACCAATGGAAGATAGTGGCGAGGGTTTTATTGAGAAGATGCAGAAGCAAAACAAGGAAATCATTTGATTGACTAGAGCTCAAGCAGTATCATTATTTGGGAAAGACTCAGTTGTTTGTGACTGATTGTTCTTATCCTTGAGGCATTTACAGGAATTGACTCTGGCTTAAGTTTCAGTTTTCTTACCTTGGCTTCCACTAAGGCATTAGGATCACCTCAGTCTAATGGCCTTCTTCTTTGATTACTTTAACAACACTTACTGAGTGCTGACTATGTATGAGGCATTTTGCGTGAAATAAATCATTTAACCCTCCCAACAACTCTATGAAGTAGGTGCCATTATTTCTCCTATTACACAGATGAAGAAACTGAGGCACAGAGATACTAAGTTTCTCATTCTGGACCACAAAGGTAATTAGTAATAAAGCCAGGATTAAAATTTACATACTTTAGTCCTTCTTTCATTGTGTGCCCTGTTCAAAAATACAAGGTCTTCCTATCAGAAATCCATGCAGCCATAACTCTACAATGTCCAGTGATAACAGAGTGTATTGTCCTAAAATGTAAGTGCTAAATTACAATGCATCAAACCAGATAAAGAAGAAAAGTGATTACAAACCTAAGGAGAAACTGATACTTATACAATTATTTGGGTGACTTCTGCAGAAAAGTTAGGACCCCTGCCAAACTGATATTATAGAGAATTTGAGCAATACACAAATATTATAATAAGTAACATTTTAAACAAAATATACCTTGTATTAAAGGGTTTAAGAAACATTTATAAAAATAAATCATATACTAGGCCACATGAAAACTTCAATAAATCTCAAAAAAAGAACCTAAGTTCCTTTTGATAATGGCTGCACTGACTACATTCTCTGCCTAAAATGCAGTAAATCTAGAAGTCAAGAATAAAGGCTTTTTTTTTTTTTTTTTTAGGAAGGATAAAGCCCTCAACCTCATAGAAATGAAGAACTCTCTCCTAAAAAAAAACTGTCATTAAAACAGCATGGTGAGCCCAGCTGGCATGGCTCAGTGGTTGAGCATTGACCTATGAACCAGGACATTACAGTTTGATTCCTGGTCAGGGCACATGCCCAAGTTGTGGGCTTGATCCCTGGTCTGGGACGTGCAGGAGGCAGCTGATCAATGATTCTCTCTCATCACTGATGTTTCTATCTCTCTCTCCTTCTCCCTTCCTCTCTGAAATCAATCTACACTAATAAAAGAGAAAAATGGTAATTGGCATAAGGCGCTACCCTTTTCATTGGCTAATCAGGGCTATATGCAAATTAACTGCCAACTGAGATGGCAGTTAACTGCCAACAAAGATGGCGGCTAATTTGCATATGTAGGCACAATGCAGGGAGGCGAAAGGGAAAGCAGGAAGAAGCCCCCTGCCACTGACAGTGATCAGAAACCCAGGAGGGAGCTAAGAGGTGGGGGGCAGGGCAAAGACGGCCCTGGGGCCGCCTTTGCCCTGCCCCCCAGCCATGATCATCGGAGAATCAGGGCCTTTGCCGCCCTGGCCAGTGATAGCAGGAAGTAGGGGTGGAGCCAGCGATGGGAGCTGGGCATGGTCGAAGCTGGCAGTCCCGGGAGCTAGGGGTCCCTTGCCTGGGCCTAAAGCGGAGCCCACGATGGTGGGGCCGCTGCAGCTGCGGGTCCCCGCTGCCCCAGCCGGATGCCTCAGCTAGAGGCGTCCTGCAGGGGCAGGGGCGGAGCCCACGCGATCGCGGCCCCCCCCCCCCCCCCCCCCCCCCCCCCCCCGCCACTGCGGGTCCTCACTGCCCGGGCTGGATGCCTAGACCAGAGGCGTTAGGCCTGGGCAGGGGCAGAGCCTGCAACCGCGAGGAGCTGGGGGTCCCCTGCCCAGGCCTAATGCCTCGGCCAGCGGCGTTAGGCCTGGGCAGGGGCAGAGCGGGAGATCGCGGGGAGCTGGGCAGAGGCGGAGCCTGCAACCGCGGGGAGCTGGGGATCCCCTGCCAAGGCCTGACACCTCTGCCGGAGGCCTTAGGCCTGATCAAGGGGCCGATCCGGTGATTGGTGATCGGAGGGTGATGAGGGTCAACTCCTCTGGCCGAGGCATCAGGCCTGGGCCAGAGGCATCAGGCCTGGGTGGGGGGCAGAGCCAGGGATTGGAGGGATATGATGGTCCCCTTGCCCAGGCCTGAAGCCTGGGTCAGAGGCGTCAAGCTTGGGCGGGGGGTGGAGCAAGCGATCAGAGGGAGATGGGGGTCGCCTGCCCAGGCATGATTCCTGGGCCAGAGGCCTCAGGCCTGGGCGGGGGTCAGAGCCAGTGATCGGGGGGAGATGGGGATCCCCTGTCCAAGCCTGACACCTCTGGCGGAGGCATCAGGCCTGGGCAAGGGGCCGATCAGGCGATCAGAGGGTGATGGGGGTCTATGCCTCTGGCCAAGGCATCAGGCCTGGGCAAGGGGCAGAGCCAGCAATCGGAGGGGTCTGGGGGTCCCCTGCCCAGGCCTGACCCCTGGGCCAGAGGCATCAGGCCTGGGCTGGGGGCAGAACCAGTGATGGGGGGAAATGAGGGTCCCCTGCCCAGGCCTGACACCTCTGTCAGAGGCGTCAGGCCTGGGCAAGGGGCCGATCCTGCGATTGGAGGGTGATGGGGGTCAACGCCTGAGGGCTCCCAGTATGTGAGAGGGGGCAGGCTGGGCTGAGGGACACTCCCCCCCCCCCACACACACACACCCAGTGCACGAATTTTGTGCACCGGGCCCCTAGTACAAATATAATAAACACACACACACACACACACACACACACACACACACACACACACAGCATAGTGATCACCAGAGGGAAAGGGGGGTGGGAAGTGGTAGAAGAGGGTAAAGGGAGCGTAAATGGTTATGGAAGGAGAGTCGACTTGGGGTGGTGAACACATAATACAATATACAGATGATCTATTATAGAATTGTATACACTTGAAGCCTATATAATTTTATTAACTAATGTCACCCCAATAAATTCAATGAAAAACTGTCATTAAGAGAGGAAATCAATGCTGCAAGTGTAGAATATCTAGGACATTGCAATGAGAATACATTACATCAAAATTCATGGAATGTTGTCAAAGCTACCCAAAGGCAAATTTATGGCATAAAATGATCTTGTTATTTAACAACAACAAAATAAAATAAAGTTTATTTGACTTAGTAGCTTAGAAACCTAGTAGCAAGGTAAATAAGAAAGGCAGAAACAAACACCTTGGAATTGATAGATGTAGTGAAGACTGTATGGTGATTTTCTTAATGTTTCCAAGACAAACTTCATTTTCTCTTATCTGCTTCTATGGATGGAGAAAAGTGAAATAATAAACTTCTCAGGATCCTTTGGAATTAGAAGTGGCCATGTGAAATAAATCTTATCTCTGAGATATCAATGGAAGATGATTGAGGGGGTTTCTTGGACCAGTCTTGCTTTAATGACCTCATAGAGTACAGAGATGGTTCATGCTTTCCCTCTTCCCCTTCCCCAGCCACATTTTCTGCCTTGAATGTACCTCTGATATCTGATGTCACAATGACCAATAAGCCACAAACAGGAGGAAGCCAGTGGGCTGGGTTAGGGAATCTGAAGGACAGAGTGACTGGATCTGAAGGCAGTCTTGAGTAGCTGTGTTATGTTAGAAAAATCAATGCCTATTTGTTGAAGCCACTGTCAGTTTCATTTTCTGATGCATGTAATTGCTTCTAACTTACATGGTATACAAACCAAAGAACTGATCCTGAAAATAAAAACAAAACCCCTGGCAAAACTAATTTTTAAAAAGAGTGAAAAAGCAAATATACAAAATTAAGATTTAGGCCAGGATATCATAAGTACAGAGAGCATTTTTAAATTTTTAAAGAATGTTACAATAATAAAATTGGTAGTCTCAATTGGATCTTTTACTATTGAAAAAAATTAAAATTAAAATAATCCTTGTATATTTAGGCTTTTTATTTCCTTCTAATGATTGTATTAAATGGAGTTGGTCAGGAAAATAAAGTACTCTGGGTAGTTTAGATAGAACATGTTGTAGGAAAGGGAATCGTATGCTTAAAAAACCATTGAACATGGACAACAGGGGAATGAGAGCATGAGTGGGCGGGGGGGGGGGATGGGGGTTAATGGGGGGGAATGAGGACACATTTGTAATTCCTTAACTAATAAAGAATTTAAAGATTAAAAAAAAAACATTGGGAAAAAACAGACACACACAAAAACATTGAAAGAGGCAGAGAAGCAATCTTGGCTGACAGCGCTCAGCTTCCTGCTAGTTCTCAAAAATTGGAAGTTACTACTGGCTCCCCAGTCTGCAACTAAAAGCAACCAGCCACTGCTAATGGTCACATTTGCTTGCAGGACTTAGGTGGGTGTATGGGAGGAAAGGCCCTGAGGCTACTGCACTGCAAAGGAGAAATAATAGTTATGTGTCCTCTGCCTTTTAAACTCACAGTGAGTGAGTGCTTCTCATAATGGACTGCAGTCAGAAACCTGCCCACAAAGGATTTGGGGAAATGTAGTTCTTAGGCTTCCAGCCCCTGTAATGCAGAAACAAGGTAGAAGGGGTGGCAAGAGACAAATGGTACTAAATACCAGCAGCCATCCTGGCACATTTATTTATTTAATTTTTGAATATTTTATATTTAGGAAAGAATGAAAAAACCATATTCTCTGTCTCTGTGTCCCTTTAACATATATAATAATATATAAATTATATAATTATATGTAACAATTGTGTTATATATACTTATATAATAATTATATAATATATAATACTTATAACAATAAAAGCATGATATGCTAATTAGACCAGACAGCCAAACGACCTTCTGAACATCATTCCAGACGCCCTTCCCGATGAAGCTGCTGTGGCAGGGGCCAAAGCAGAGGCAGTTAGGGGCGATCAGGCAGGCAGGCAAGCAGTTAGGGGCAATCAGGCAGACAAGCAGTTAGGAGCCTGTGGTCCCGATTGCAAGAAGGATGTCCGACTGCCAGTTTAGGCCCAATCGGACATCCCCTGAGGGGTCGCAGATTGCAGGAGGGTGCAGGCCAGGCTGAGGGATTCCCCCCTCACCATGCACGAATTTCGTGCACTGGGTCTCTAGTACATAAATAATTACATTAATATATATCCCATGAAAACCTCATGCTATATAACAGTGTATATACCCTTCCCCCAAAATATATGGTATTTAAATCCTGGAAGGAGAATTACATTCAAATGGGTTTAACTACAAATAATTTAATGGAGAGATTATTTATAGAGGTGTGGGTGAGGGTCTAAGAAATTGTATATTGAGGTATTCAAGACTAGCAACAATGGGAAGCCAATATCATACTAGCCTTGAAAGGGGCAAAGGTGGTGTGGGAGTTTTAACATATGTCCTTAGCTTTTTTGGTATTTCCTCCCTTGAATAGGTGGAGCTTAATTCCCCTCCACTTGAGTGTGGGCTGGACTTAGTGACTCCCTTCAAACCAACACAATGTGGTGGAAGTGATGGTGTGTGATGTGGTTAATATACACATCTGCTTCTATGGATGGAGGAAAGTGGAATAATAAGCTTCTCAGGATCCTCCTTGTTTTCTGTTTTGGAATGGTTTTGGGGGAAGCCAGCTTCCAGGACAGCTGTAGCACACTCAAGAAGCCCTTTGGAGAGTCCCACAAGGTAAGAGCCTGAGGCCCTCTGCCATGAGCGAGAGCTTGGAGTCCGTTCTTCCAGTCCCAGGGGAGCCTTCAGATGACCGAAGCCCCTGCTAACATCTTGGCTACATCCTCATGAGAGACCCTGAGCCAGAGCCACCCAGCTAAGCCACTCCTAGATTCCCCACCCTCAGGAACTGTGCGAGACAATAAATGTTTGTTGTTAAATTTGGGGAAAATTAATTGAATTGCAATAGAGAACTAATTAATACATGGAGAAAATAATGTCCCTAGAGATGGTGAAAATTTGAATTATGGAGGAGGGGTTTCTGGGCATGAACTATAGACACAGTGAATGTGGCCTTTGCCAGAACCACTGGGCTCAGGTGGCAGGTAGAAGCCCTCTACGCTCTTCATCCCTCGCTCCCCCCCAACTCCTCCCCCAGACTTCAACCTTCTGCCAGTGCATACACTGACCAAGCCCAACAGAAACCAGAGGGCAAGTGAGCCTCAGTCTGCAAAGATGAGACCTGGGGCACAGAGCAGAGCTGAGGGGGTCAGAGAAATCAACAAAGAATAATCAGAACACATTTCCATCAATCTCTCCTACGAGCAGTGTCTTGATCAGGATTTGGTTGGAGAAGAACCATGCCAAGGGATGTATCATATGGATTGGGCCTCATGCAATTGTGGGAGCTACTTAAAATTTCTATATGGTTGCTGCTTCTGCATCCGGGGCTGGAGTCAGCAAAGCAGGCAGTGAGGACAGAGATAAACAGGAAGTAGGGGCAGCAAGAACTAGAGCCTGCAGAGACAGACGAGAATCTACATCAGTCTTGCTCTGCCTCCAAGTCTCCAATTTTGATGATGGGGTAGGATCTGCAGGAGAAATTGGTAGTCTTCTCATGGCGCTGAAATATATCCAGTTATGGAGTCAGTGAAGCTGGAGGTATGGGCCCAGCTGCTGTCACCCCACAGCCAGGCTTGCCAGCAGAGCAATGACATCAGCTCCTTGTGCCCTGTACCGACCTGTGAGTGCAACAAGAACCTGGCTCTGTTTCACCTCCGCCTTCCCAATCTCACACTGTTGTCTCCCGTGACCTGACTAACCCAGCACTATGCAGGGAAGGGCATTCTGGAAGCAGTCCCAGCTAAGCTGAGTTGATGCAATGCACATTCACCACAGGGTTGCAAAAGGACAAAATATAACAAGAGCCAAATGAAGTACTAAGAGAATTATCTATACAGCTAAATCAGGTTTACTCCAGGGAAGCAAAGATAGCTTCATGTTAGAAAAATCTATTAATGTAATGACATCAACTCAACAATCTCAACAAGAAAAACTATGAAAATCTCAATAGATGACAAAAGATATTCAGATAAAATTCAACATTTTTGCCTGATTAAAAAGGATTGTTCATCCTGGCCAGGTGGCTCAGTTGCATGGAGCATGGTCCCATACACTGAAGGTTATGGGTTAGATTCCCAGACAGGGCACATATGGGAGGCAACCAAACAATGTTTCTCTCTCACATTGATGATTATAAACATATCCTTGGGTGAGGATAAAAAAAAAGTAATTTTTCGTAGAAATATAGGAATAGGAAGATACTCCCTTTAACATATAACATCTTATGTTGACAGCCTGTATTATCCTTATTGTTGAAATATCAGAAATATTCCCATTAAAGTAGGAAAAGGCAGAGATGTTGGATGTCTCCATTGTTATGTAGCACTCACCTGTAAATTATATCTGAGGCAGTAAGACATCAGGCAGAAAGAAAAGGTCAAATTATTAAAAAGGAAGAGTAAAAATTTCTGTCATTTGAAGACAATAGATATATTTAAAAACTGCAAGAGAATCAGCTGAAAGCTCTTAACATTAATTCATAGTAAGTAAAATGGTGGCATACAAGAAAAATGTACAAAATCCAGTAGCCTTCCTCTAAGCCACCAGCGCCACACAGATCCTATATAATAAAAGGCAAATTGCCCCCTCAACTGAGAGTTCGACCAGAAGTTCGATCAGGGGGCAGAGCCGGCTGGCCAACCACCCATGGCCCCTTTCCCCAGCCAGCCCTGCCCCCAATCAGCACCCCTCCCCCCCAATCTGGGTGGGCTGGCAGGACACCACCCATGCACAAATTCGTGCACCGGGCCTCTAGTAATTGTATAATGGTGTCATGGTGATGGAACCCAATCATGAAAGAAACCAGGGAACATTGAGAGCCCCACGACATTAACATTTTTTTTAAAGCATACAGATTATTTACTTCATTAAATGTCTCTCAATTTGCATTTGTCTGAAGTTTCCCCATGATTAGATTCAAGTTATTCATTTTTCGCAGGAATATCTCAGAAGTGATATTGGATCCTTCTGGATGCATCCTATTGTGAGGAACATGATGTCACTTTGTCCTACTGTGGATGATTCTGACTTTGATCTCTGTTAACATGGTGTCTGCACTATCTCTTCTGTAAAGTGATTATTTTTCTCCTTGCAGTTGTGGGAATTTATTTTGAGACCATGTAACCATCCTGTTTCTCATCAAACGTTCACCCATTGTCAACTATTTTATATGACAATGCTGACAAGGATGTGGTGAGAAGTATATTCACTCAAAGTGCTAGGTCACACTCTCTGAAAAGCAACTGAAGGGGCCCTGGTGAGTAACACTAAAAATTGTCATAGTCTTTGATCTACTAATCCACCTTCTAGGAATCTATTCTAGGAAGAATAGTAGTGTGGCCAAAGAGTATTGTTTTCATTTTAGAAATATTTGTAATAGTACCAATTTGGTAACACGGTGAAAGTTCAACAATAGACAGATAAGTTATGATAGTTCTAGATGAAAAAATAATCTACAGTCCATTACAGTAATCTTTTTTTTCCCTTTGTTAATTTTTAGAGAGAGAGGAAAAGAGAGGGATAGAGAGATAGAAACATCATCATTTGGCTGCCTCCTGCACACCCACTACTGGGGATTGAGCCTGCAACCCCAGGCATGTGACCTGACGGGGAATTGAACCAGTGACTTCTTGGTTCCTTAGTCAATGCTCAACCATTGAGCCACACCGGCCAGGCTTTTTACAGTATTCTTAAAGAATACTGTACTATTCTTAACAAATACTTTTTAAAAAGTCACTGAATAATGTTGTTTGAAGATAATGAATTTTAGACTGCATATACAGTATGTACTTATAGGATATTAGTCTTTTAGAAAAAATACACCAAAATTTGAATAATATTTGTCTCTAGGGGTAGATTTGCAGTATTTCTTTTACATTTTTCTGCATTTTCTCAGTCTCCTACAATAACACACTTATGCATTCTTCTGGAAAAATCGTAATAAAAAATCCTGTACAAATTAATTGTCCTGCACATTTTCCTTGTACAAATTCGTTATTGATGTGTTACCTTCTCTGGAGTCAGCAACAGAGCCAATGGAACAGCTGACAAAGCAGGTGAAATCACTTTGATGTGTTCAGTAGCCGTTAAAACGTGACGTGTAATAATACTATACGATATATCCATCCGGTCAGACCATGTCATTTATTAACCTCACATATTTGATCAGCAATTCACCTAATAGTTAGGCAGCACTTTATAATTTACAATGCACTTTTTAATGCATTCTTTCATTTATTAAATGATGACCTGTTTTAGGTCATTTTAGTCTCACCATGAAGAAAACCTTAAAAATTTCATTGGAAACTAACATCACTTTGCCTCCTTAGATCTCTCTTTCCTAGCTCTAAGCACACCGAGGTAGAAAGGCCCGAGGCCCCAGACTCCCAAGGCCAGGGTTTCAGTTGTCTTTCTGCTCCTTATCATCAGTGTGACCCTCATCCAATCACTTGATCTTTCTGTGCTTCATTTTCCTGGTCTTCAACATAAAGGATTCCTGCCCAGCCGGCATGGCTCAGTGGTTGAGCATCAACCTATGAACCAAGAGGTCACAGTTTGATTCCAGTCAGGGCACATGTCTGGGTTGTGGGCTCCATCCCCAGAGTGGGGCATGCAGGAGACAGCCGATCAATGATTCTCTCTCATCATTGATGTTTCTATCTCTCTCTCCCTCTCCCTTCTTCTCTGAAATCAATAAAAATATACTTAAAAAATAAACAAAGGATTCCTAAGGTTTCATTTAGCTGTCTTAGTCTGTGATTCTGATGTGATGTGTCAGTTCCTTCCATGTTCAATATGCTCGGTTCCTATGAGTAGCTGTGATGTCAACAAACATCAGTGCACTGCAGTGTGTCCGCAAACATCATCCCACAAATGCACCTTAGCAGGTTCACATCAGAACAGGACTATGTGTTATTTTGCCCTGAAAATCATAATCAGCACTGGGCACTTTCATTTCATTTCTCCAGAAACTTTAAACCTCTCTCTAACATGGCCCAGTTCTTTGGTGTCAACTCCCTTCCCAACCTCCTTGACAGACTGTTGGCCACACTGCAGCAAAAATAATTTTATAAATAAATGTACAGCTATTAGGCATTATGTAAGAGGGCAAGTGCAATAAACAGGGCCTCAAATAAACACTTCACAGTGAGTTGGGAGAAATAAGGTGGCAAGCCCCCAATTCCCCTCAAGGAGACCATGCCTTGAGCAACTATTTACAAGAATATGCTTTTCAATTGACCTTCACATTAAACTCTGTTCCTCCCAGTAAGAGCTATCGCACTTTTAATAAAATAAGCTCCCCATAGAACACAGTTTGATTAATTCCTGAATTGCTTCATCTGAGATCTGCTTTGGATAAGGCTTGCTAACCTTACCAAGTCTTTAGGGCTTCCAGTAGTCTTTGTCAAGCCAGGAGTTGGGAAAAAAGAATAATATTTATTGAGGAACAACCATGGTGTGGTTACAGCCAATTATAGCAAATAGCCCACAACAATCTTATGAGCTATCTCATCTTCATTATACCAAATGAGAAAAGTGTCTCAAAGAGATTAAATGAGTTACCCTAGGTCACACAACTATACAGATCTGCCTGACAAAACCTATGGTCTTTCTACTGCACCATGACTGACCAGATCTGGGAAATACTGGGTAAGTTTCAGTCTATCTTCATTTTGTGGCTCTAGAGTTATTTATTCATTCAACAAACACTTCTCAAATGTCCTTTATGTGTCAATGTCTTAGTCTGTTCCAGCTGCTATAACAAGATACTGCTATAAACTTTGTGGCTGATAAACAACAGAAATTTATTTATCACCATTCTGGAGGCTAACAGTGAGATCAGGGTGGCAGAACAGTATCTCTGCATCCTCACATGGCAGAAAACAGAGCAGAGTAAGAAAGCTCTCCTGTGACTCTTACAAGGGCACTGATCCCATTCATGAGAACCCCACCCTTGTGACCGTATCTAATCCTAATTACATCCCAAAGTCCCTGCCTCCTAATAACATCACATTGCTGGGGTAGGGTTTCAACACTGGGGGATGGACACAGACATTCAGTCCATAACAGTCAGGAACCATACTAGATTCTGGGAATTCATCATTGAATGAAAAAGAAAAAGTTATTCTATCTGCTGGAGCTTACCTTCCAGTGGGGGAGACAGATAATACACAAAATAAGTAAGTAAAATATCTAATGTGGAAGTGGCCATACATGTTAAGAAGATTAGTAGGATACATTGGATACACTGACAGAAGAGATCAGTTTGGGGCATAATTCTGAAATGTCTGTTAAACAACCCAATGAAGGATGAACTGGAGGACAGTTGGAAATAAGGTTCTGGAGTTCAAGGGAGAGATGAATAAAAGTGCTTCATTATAAAAAAGGAATTCAGAGGAGAAGTTCTAGGACTTTCTCTATTTGTATTTCAATAGCCTCCAAGCCTGACCCTGACAACAACATATGAGCAAGTGCAAAGACCTGAAGGCAAGAGGCACAGTGTGGTGTTTGAGGAACTAAAAGATGCTCAGTATAGCTGAAGTGTGGGAAGTCAGGGGGGAATGGGAAAAAGAAGAGTCTGTAGCATAACCAGAGACAGGATGAAAGGATCATAAGGAGCTTAGACTTTATTCAGAGGGGAATAGGAGGTCCAGGAAAGGGTTTAAAGGTGAGATGGTGTGTATTTTAGAGACAGAATTCTGCAGTGAAGACTAAATAGAGGGCAAGACTGAAGGTAGGACGTCTTCATCCATCCAGAATCTGCTGCAGGAGCCCAAGTGAGTTCGATGGCCTTAGCCAGGCAATGGCACAAGATGGAGAAAAGCACCCTAGTTGGTCTGGCTCAGTGAATGGAGCATGGACGTTTTAATACACAAAAAAATGGTCTTTTGGTTCGTTAAGGCGAAAAAAGTAATACAATTTCCACATGTTCCTTCCAGTAAAGTCAGGAGAAAAGATGAGATGGCGTGTATTAGACAATGGTTAGACAATTATTCTGCAAGGAGAAATATCACCAAATACAAAGTATTTTGTTATTACTTTTTAGTGCCTTTTTGTAGGAGTTCATTAGAGGGAAGGAAAAATATTTCTATAGAGTCTTAAGAGAACCTTTCCATGTGAGCTGATCCCAAATACATAAAAGAATAGAGGGTTTTGAAAGGAACTTTTTAAAATAATGGGTGTTTATTTTTCCTCTTGAAAAATTGTTATACTGTGTGATTTTAAAGCATTTTAAATCCCCAAACTGAAATGCAATAATTTCATTGTAGGATGCACTGAATATAATATTTAACCCAGTGACTGTGCATCAGAGTGAGAAAGATTATATGCTAGAACGGCACATGGAGCGCCTAGCACGATCCGCATAGCTGGCTGCCACAGAGTGCCTTCGGGAACAAGCTCGACACTTTCAATGCCATTGTGCAAGTATTCCTATTCAGCTTAGCCGTGAGATATGACTCCTACATTCATATAAAGGAGAAAAGAAAGTCATTTTTCCAAGTTTGTTTCCACAGCAACAATATTCCATATTTCCTTTTTCTGTGTTTAAACATTAACAAGATTCTACTAGAGGGGGTGGAATAAAATCCTTGCAAAATGCCAGTGAAGACCAATGGAGTGTGAAAACTCCATTGTCACATTCAACAAGTGTTTATTAGAAGTCTACCCTAGACCAGGCACTGTGCTAGGCCCTGAAGAAATAGGGATGAAGAAGACTCAAGGCCTACCCTCTAGATCATCATATACTGATCAGAGATAGCCAAGTTAAAGAATGAATATAATGAATTATAATACTATTATGTGTGTTACAATAGAGGTATATTTGATGTTTTAGGAGGGAGCAATTAACAGCCTGAAGAATTCATGGATATATGACATAAATTTTGTATAACTGGTAAGCTTTTGACAAAAGAGAGAAAAGCAGAAGGAAACAGAGAGACAGGAGACAATTAAAGCAAAGAAAATTGTATGTGTAAAAATAGAGATATGAAAGCAATGTCATTGAGAAAAACACATTGGGATGGCTGGTAGAGATATAGGGTGGAGGGGGAAGGAGCATAATATAGGGCTAGAAATGCAGGCTGGGGCTGCTGGGAAGGACCACATGTGCCTAACCAAAATGTGAGGATTTGACCTTGTAGATGATGAGGATCCATCAAACCTACCAAGCAGAGGCATGATCAGATCTATGTTACTAGAATATTCACATGAGCTACAGAGTAAACAAGAGAGATAAGTGGAAGAATTGGGCAGGGAGTGGAGATAGAGAGACCCAGCTAATCTCTCATAGTTTATCTGAAGGTCTGAGAATTTACCAACACGTGAAAACATGTGTACGCTTTGGCTTCTACTAGACTACTCAGCAAAAGTTAGCTGGTTTTCTTTCACCTCCTCGTCCCTTCCCGATCTTGTTTAACCACAGAGTAGGCAGTTGAGCTGGAGATCACTTTTGCTGGGATTTTGCAGATGAGGAATTTAAGCGTGCTAACAAAAAGAACTAGCCCAAGACTCCAGTGACAGGGCTGGAATTTGAGCCCAGGCATTTGCACTCCGGAGGCTGGTGTCCAATCATCACACTGTGCCACCTCCACCTGCATGGGAGTTTTGTTGTACAGATTAAATGAGAGGAAGTGTGTCTCTTGCTGAGATGATGATGTAGTCAACCCTTTAAATGATTCCCTATTCCTCTCCCACTGTCTGTCCTCCTACCTGTGACTTTATCCTGGTTACTTGCCATTGTTCAGAGTCTCACATCAGTCCTTGCACTTCGAAATGTACCCTCATCCCAAAGCTAAAACTGCTCCCTACAGTCTTCAGATTTCCTAATCCCAGGCCCACCACACACTCTCCCATGTCTTCTCATGAAACATGCCTCCTGGTGACCCTCTGTGAAATAGCTGAACCTCTTCATACAGCCCCCAGTACTCCTTCCCCATTAAGTGCCAAAAGTGGGATGCCACCTAGAGCCTTTTAACCAGAGGTTTTGCGTGTTACAGAGGCATTGATCAATGTTGCTGAGATGCTACTCTACACAAATTGTCCCATCCAAAGTTCTGAGACATTTGGCCTTTCAGTCCGTTGGCTGGCCAGAGACCAATTCAACTCTCCTTTGCTTACTAACTCGAACTTAAACTCAGAGACTCCTGGAGAAGGAGTTAGTCTCTCTGAGATGCTGGAACTTGGAAGTCAGGTGGAGCAGGAGCTTGGGCTCTGTTTATGGGCCCATCAGAACTGGAGTACACAGGGAAAAGTTGAGGGATTGTGCAGCCCTTAAACTCGGGTCCTAACTTTTATCTATATTGACCCTCTGGCTACATTTCTGCCCTCAGGACCTGAGAGCTAGTCCCTGTCTGCTTCCAATAAGCTCTCCTTTTGGATCTGTGTCATTTTCAATAGATATCTGTTTCTTGTGATCAAATATTTGATGACTGTGCTATATGACCATGGATGGTGTTCTCATGTCTGAGTTTTATGTGTGCTCACTTATAAACCCTATCAGAGCCAGATTTTTAAAATGTTAGGGAGTGATCAAATCCCTACTGAGACAGCATTGGAAGTAGATTTGTTTGTTTATAGCTTATAACGAGGTTGTAAAACAAGCTGTTTCTGTTGCCTCCTATTTTTATTTTTAATCCTCCCTGTAGTTCATGTCAAAGTTCTCTACTAGGTATGTCTCCATGTCCAATTGGCTTAACTATTTGGCCAACTTTAGTCTAACCATTTTGCTGACTATAATAACTAATGGTCATGACTAATGTTACAAGTCCTGAGGATAATGTGCTGGAGAACATAAATGCCAAGTAGGGGCCACCAATAAATTTTAGAATTCAGATGGTGCATCTGTTTGTAACTGTCATAAGTCTGCATGCACACACACATGCACACACATCAGGATTCCTCAACACAAAAGATAACACTTAACTTGAAAGTGTGTCCTCTTTGATTTTGACAGTGATCTATGCCAGGTGGTCAATTTGAATGACCATTAATCAGTTCAATGGGGTGTCAAAGGAGGCAGGAATCATTAGGAAGGTATGATCTCTGGGAGGTTTTGCAATTTTCCAAATTTATTTTTATCTACAGAGACTAATGAGGCTCCACAGTGACATATGTGTCCTATTTACTCCATCAGAACCAGGGTGGCTTGGCACAGATGCACCGATGAGGGATGAGCTAAATCAGGCTGGAGGTGACTGCACTCTGAGGGGTCAGGACAGACTACAGCAAAGGGTCAGCACAAGGACGCTATCTCATCCAACTCGTGCAGAGGAGGTACCTAAATGGAGTGAAGTCCCTGAATATTGCCAGGTCTCTGGAGATTGGCATCAACAGGGGACAACTCTGTCTGGGCTGGCCGGCCAGGTGCTGTAAAGGTACAAGGTTGACAGTGGGATGGGTGTTCATCCTCAACAAGGGGAGGCTTCCTATAAAAAAAAAGTACCCAGTTTTTAAGGGATATGCCTTAGCTAGTCACCCTCGGATATCGCGATTAAACTGTAAAACTGTCATAAAAGGAAGTGTGAAGATGAACAGATAATATCCTTTAGCCCTTTAATTTTGCAGAATTCAAAATATAAGAAAAGGAATTTTCTGGCTGCTTGCCAAAGCAGATATAAATAAGTAGCTATTGAGGCTCTAATTTCCTGAGAATTTTAATAAAGTGAAATATTTATGGTTTAAAATTACCTCCGAAATTATGCAGTGAAGAATAGTTTATGACTTCGGAGAACAAAAGGAAACTTGCAAATACTTGATGTTGGCAGATCAATTAAGTGGTAATACATGCTACATTATAATTTTAATTACTATGAAATTAAAATATGGTAATGAGTTAACATGACTCTATCCTTTCCAACTATCATTTAATTTATGGAACTTTTCTTGACTACTTATTGGTTATTTTTCTTACTCTGTGTGTTACTTTCGATTATACAGTTTCCAAAGCATATTATTCAAGACAGCCACCAATTAAATGAATTCTTCTTCCCTTATCAATTAAGAATCTTGTAGGCTATTGTTGCTCATTTTAATCTAGTTCTTTCTGCCTCCCTGCATAAAATATATGCATTAGAATAACTCTTTTTTTAAGGTCTCTTTTTGGTTTTCAAGTTGGCGATGTTTCCAGTAATATAAAGGCAACCCAAGTGTCAGTTTGCCTTCTTCCAGGGCAGCCTTCCTCTAATATAATTGAGGGGTGTGGGAGCTTGTTCTTGGCCTCCATGTGTCAGCTCTTTGGACCAGGTGCAGCCCTCCTGCCTCTCCCATCTCTATTGCTGCTTCAGGGCCCTTCCTTCCTCTCTGTGATGCCACTACCCACACTGGCCTCAGTGGATAGATCGTGTTGCAAAGACTGTGTTTCCCTTTACTATTCAAACAGTCTAATTCCCAGTACCTGGCTCTCAGAGCTCCATGCTGGGATGTACAAAAGTTATCTCAGTAAAGGAGAAGAAAATGTTTGATAGTATACCCAAAGTGGTGAATCCATGCCCAGAGGATCCCACTCTGCCTCCCTAAGGTTCCAGGTGACTCCCTTCATCTTGAGGTCAGCACTCCTCCCTGAACCTGCAGTTACTCCTCTTCTTCAACTCCCTGCATGTAAAACTGTACCCCTCCCCTGCCAGGTCCATAGCTGTTGACCTAACTCTAGAATCCATTTATTCCACCCAGTGAAGCAGCTCAGGATCATTTCCCAAATGCATTTTTAAAAAATCTTATTTATTCAAGCCAGAATCATCATAAAGAAGGCAGGGTTGTTTGAGAGTAGGGCACTGAAGCAACACAGTCTTGGGGATGTTTCTTGGGTACTGAAACCAACATAACTTCCTGCCCCAGGAAATTCTGGGACCAGGCACACATTCTTGTGTCCATGAGAATCCACACTGGGGTCAAGCAAACATAATTTAGTTGCTCACGTCAGGAAATAACAATTCCTGCAAGGTAAGGCTGTGAATCAGCTAAACAATTAAATGATCAACACTGAGAGTTTGCTCATCAAAACTCACTTGAAAATCCTAACCTCACAGTACTCACCAGTCTACAGCTATTGTGCCATAAACCCTGCCCAGTCCTCACTCCTTCCCTGCCTTGCAAAGTCACCCTCTCCAGGACCTTGTTACATGCTTCAGTGGCTCTGTCAGTAAAAGCTTTGATAAAGTAATCCTGTTTTATCTGTCCAGCCTCATCTCCGTCACTCTCAACATTGAGCTTTATTCCAGAACCCTGAAGAATGTGCAAGCGCATTCACGTCTCCTTGCCTTCATTCATTTATCTCATGTTTTAAATACCCCCCTCCTCTCCCACTTGGTACCTTGGATAAGTTCTCCTCAATTGTTATTGGTCCAAGGCCTCTCTGAAGCTCAGGTTATGTTAGGCTCCCTCCCTCCCTCCCTCTTTTCTCAGAGCTGCTTGTGCTCTTACTACATGGGATCGGCCAGTTTATACTGTATGTTCTGCCCTCTCAGCAGAGCTCTGGAGCTCCTGTACCCGACAGTTCTAGTTACACAATTATCTACAGCTGGTGTGTGTGTTGAACTGAACTGAACTGGATTTTGCCATCACAGTGGTGGTGAATGTTTTCTTCGGTGTATTGTTTGCCTTTGATTTAGGTCGTGTGGGCGTTTTTGACATTGAGAAGGCGTTAATTTTTATGGAGTCAAGTTTATTGATCTTTGTGTGGTTTCTTTTATTGATTTTGAACTTAAAAAGTGACTGACTGGTTTTTAAGAGACTCTTCAGGACTTGGCTGAGAAATTCCGCAAACTCATTCTCCTCACTGGGAATAGAAAAATGGAGTGAGGCAGAGAAACAAAGGAGACATTTTCCCCATCTATTCTCAGAAACTTGTGGCTCTTTCCCTTTCCTTTTCCTTGAGGAATGGTACGTGGGTCAAAGGTACAAGTTATATTTTGTATCTTGGTTTTTATAATTTCTATCAATACATGAAGACAGCTGTCTTTAAGCTAAGCAATTCCATTTGTCGTTAAGCCCCCAAAGACAGTCAACATGCTTTCAAACGAAAGGAAAACAACATTTGTTGTACTCTTCTCTTACTTTATTTTCTAAATAAGTGTATACGCCACAGCAATTCACTCCGTGGGCTGTGCTTGCCTGGCTCAGTGTTTTGCTTTTGTTTTTTTCCCATCTGAAATGTCGGCTCATCCTCCGATGTTATGGCCTTGATAAGTCTCTTTTGTGACAAGCGTCTTTTCCTACTAAACCCCAGTCTCCCCCCTTGTAGGTAAGTGTTGTATATGACACTACTAAAATGTAAGCAACACAGGGCGCCATGGATGTCCCACTTGTTCACTTATTCATTTGCTACTCAGACATTAAGCACAGCAGATTCTCTGCTACGTGCAGGAGAAACAGTAATGAACATGAGTGGCACCAATTCTGCCCTCTTAGAACTTGTATTTTCCAAGACAGACATTTAACAACAATTATACATTCGATTACTATTTCGGAAAGTGCTGCACAGGAAAAGTGTAGGAGGCTAAGAGAATATATAACAGCAGGGTGAAGCAAGGGGAGGTCAAGTCAAGCTTGTCTGGAAAAAGGACATTTTAAGTTGCTATCTGGAGGTTGATGAAGTGTTAGCTAGATAGTGTGGAGGAGGAGGAGGGTAGGGCATGCCAGGCAAAGGAACAGCATGTGCAAAGTCCCTGAGGCATATCACCACAGGGAGGGCTGGCTAAGGACACCACCTCAGATACAGACGGTACCCAACATACACGCAATAAGTAAAGAAAACTATACTATTAAATAAAAATTCCATTATTGTGTATAATCATATTTCTTTCCAATATTCTAACATGTTCAACTCTTGATGGTAGAAGCATCAAGAGTAAAATTAAGAACTGCCAATTTGCTAGAGAGGCAGAATATGATAATGATTGACAACGTGAATCAGGGTTTAAATCTCAGCTTTATCATTTATCCTAGGCAGCTATTTAACTTCACTGTGCTTTACTTTCTTCATCTGCAAAATATAACAACAGCAACAACAATAAGTAGTAGTACCCACCTCATAGGGTAACTGCAGGGATTAAATGAAATAAAACATGGGAGGAGCCAAGAGCACTCAGTAAAGGTCAGCACTCATCATTTAGTGAAACCAACAAGTCACCTGTGAATCTTCTCACTATCACTACCTGAATAAATATTTGAGCTTGAATGAACAGTACCAACAGTTATCAGGGACAGGAAACGTATAATTTTTCTTCTTTGCCTTCTGCCTAAGGAATTTTCCTCGTGAGTGTGTCTATATATAGCATCGTTGGTGAAAAGTAGAGCAACAAAGATTTCCAAGTGATACAATCATTTTCGTTCCTGTCATAATTGCATACCTTCATAGCCACTCTCATGCATTCCAAGCATCATTGCTCCTCTGTTTTTGCTTTTAAATACCTATTGATTTTGGAATCCTTCTGGCAATCTTCTACACCTTTTCAAACTGGGGCAGCTTAATTAGAATCTGACTTCTCCCCTTTCCATCAGCAAGTTGCTTAAGTTTCGAAAGACATCATTAAAACAAAGGATGCAGCGAGACTGCCAGAACATGGGGCTTTTATTTGTTTCTCAGACAAGAGCATGAGGAGAGAAGTGACTTGCAAATGATTAATAGACTTGATATTTAGACTTTCCTAGCTTTGATTTCCAGCTTTGGAACTTGCTTTTAATTCTGAGAGAGATTAGGCTGTTGCTGCAAGTTTCCTTTTCCAGCTCACATTTCTGCACAGGATTGACCGGCCCACTAGCTTTCATCTCACCGGGCAGATTTAGACAGGAGGCAAGGTTACAGAGAAACATTTGAGGGGCAGCCTGACTGGAATATGAGAGTAATCATTAATTAAGTTTTTCCCATCTCACCTCCAACAGTGACAGGCTACTCACTCCCCTGGGTCAGCCCTGGTGAGGATGTGTGTGGTGCAGGTGGCTGAGGATACCTGAATCGGTGAGGGGGGAAAAGGGGTAACAGCTTTGTTTATTGACATAGAATTCACATACTATACAATTCACCCATGCAATTCAATGATTTTTAGTATATTTAGAGTTGTGCAACCATCATCATAATCAATTTTAGAATATTTTTATTATCCCCTAAAGAAACCCTGTACCTTTCAGTTATTACCACCACTCTAACACCCTTATCCTCCTAGCCCTAGGCAACGATGAATCTACTTTCTGTCTATAAATTTGCCTAGTCTAGCCATTTCATATAAATGGAATCATATAATATGTGGTCTTTTGTGTCTGGCTTCTTTCACTGAGCATAATGTTTTCAGGGTTCATCCATGCTGTAGCATGTATCAGTACTTCATTTCTTTTTATGCCTGAATGATATTCCATTGTATGGGTATACCACATTTTGTTTATTCATTTATCCATTGGTGGACAGTTGGGTTGTTTCTCCTTTTTGGCTATTATGAATAATGCTGCTATGAACGATCACATGTAAGTTTGTGTGTTTTTTCACTTCTCTTGAGCACATACCTAGGAGTTGAGTTGCTGGGTCAACTCAAATATAAACCTTATACCAAGTTAAATTAAATGACAGCACTTAGTAAATAATAAAGCACTTATAAAAATAAGGCTTAATTATAACTATCTTCTAGGATACTTAATCTCCTAATTTGTTCCGGTAATAATGAATCCATTTCTGTTATGTGCTTTACACTGTGTTATGTACTGGGGGTGAAAATTCAAAGAGAACAAAGATAAGGCCCCTAACTTAGAGGGACTTACTATTTATCAATATAAGTAACGCGTATTGAATCCTTATTCTGTGCCAAGGATGGTACTAAATGTCTATGTAGGCTAAATCCTTGTCTACTACTGTCACCCTATGAGGTAGGTACTATTTTTGTCCTCATTTTAGAGAACCTAAGTGACCTGCCCAAAGTCATGGAGCTGCTAAGTGGCAAAGCTGGATGATTTTCTCGCTTTATCACTCTCCCAGGCTGCTTCTCTAGCAACAGAAGAGCACAAGAGTTAAGAGTGTGTCATCCGAAGTTAGACATCCTGGGTCTGGGTGCTGCCTCCTGAGCTCACTACATGACGTTGGGCCAAAGAACCACCCTTTCTATGCCTCCGATGCCTAATGGGTAAAGAGGGATTGATCCAAGTACCTACATCATAGCGTTGCTAGAAGCATTAAATGAAGTAAAACATATATCAGGTGCTAGACGTGTAGTTAGTGCTCAGTAAATATTCACTGTTATTATTATCTATTATAAACTCTACAGGCAAAACATTACGAGGGCGTGTGATATATAAAGGCTGTCAAGTGCTGCAGTTTGTCTCTGCTGGAAAAGGGAAAACGTCGGGCTGAACTGCAGAGAAGCTATGCCCTGGTTTCTCCTTTTACCCGAATTCTAATTCATTGATATTAACTGACGTCTTAAAAGCTGGCTTCCGATGATCTCTCCTCCTTCTATCTTCAGCACTGCTGGGGCGCCTAATGCAGGATGGCGATTGTATTCTGTAAGTGTCTCTTGTCTCAACAAGAAAGGGGCCCGGCCAAGACTTGAGGTGGGTTCAGAACCTGACACCCAAGAGGTAGGGGAAGCAGCAAAGGATTCAATCCAGGCGTCCACAGAGGTGTCAGCCAGGCAAGATCTATCCATTCCTCTGCAGCCTCCTGCAGGGAGGGGAGAAGGCAACATGGTTATGCAAGGGAAGATCCCATAGAAATGTGTGATGCATTTAAACATAGATGTATTCTGTTCTCGATAATTCAGGGTGGGGAGGGGGGAGGTTGCCATGGCCTTTGGGTCAGCCTGACATGGGGTTGGGGAGGCTGAGGGTGCAGTGTGACTTGTCACACTAAGTACACTTGTCTCCCACGGCAACGGGTTACTGGGCAGCAGGAGACAGCAGAGCTGGGAAGGCATTCAGGGGAATGGTCAAACAGGGAGTACTTCTTTGCATATTTATCCAGCCCAGATTTGACTGATGGTTTCAGAATGTCTTAAGTGGTCATCAGCATTCCTGGCTGTTCTTGGAGATGTGGTTGCTCCGGAGTGAAGGAGAATCAAGATTAGCTTCCTTGTACTTACTTGTTACAGGAAAATCAGACATCCAGGGAGCCCAACCATGGCAAAGGCAAAGTCCAAAATGAGGATGAGTTTATGGATGCACACATACAAATACACAGCCTAGTGACTCTCCTGTGGGTCCCTCACAGTTGACACTTAATAAATATTTATCGCCTCTCTCCCTACTGTCCCTAAAGAGCTTCTCTTAGAGTTCTGTATGTGTCATTACTACTTGCTTACATCTGTCTCTCCCCACCAGCTTGTTGATTTGCAGGATAACAGGGACCAGGTGTCATTCTCTTAGTATTCCCAAGGTGACATAGCACAGAATCGGACCATGGTACATGCTAAAAAAAAAAAATGGGAAAAATTCTAACTGAATAGAATGTTAAGGGTGTATATAACCTTTGTTTGGAATTCTACTTAATTTAATTATCACCTCAAAACCTGTGTGGTAGGTTTTATTATTCCTACTTTAACAGATGAGGAAACTGAGTTCAGGAAGTTTAAGCAACCTGCCTAAGGTCATATGGTGGTTGGAGCTGGAATTGAAATTCAGGTTGAATATCTGGTGGGTGATTAGGACTTACATAAAAATCAATCACCCTATTATCACATTAAGACACTAACTAAGATGATTGAAAGAAAATTTTTGAAGCTTCCAGGAAGTTCAATATCATCAAAGAGCTCACATTAATTGCCTTTGGGCCCATAGCACTGAGCTTAGTGCTGTGAAAGGTAATCCACACAGATGGCATGGCTCTCAGGTGTATTTTAAAAAATAAAAACCTACATGCAAAATACAATTATGTATAAGAAGAAGATTAACACCACAGTGAACTTCAGTCAATCTGAATATGGACCAGATGGATGAGAGCTCCCTAAGATCAGGGACTGGCTCTTTTTACTCACTGTTGTCCTAGTGCCCTGCACAGACCAGGCACAAAGCTGGTACCCAACAAATGCTGCTGAGATGAATTCCATTTGAAGTACAAAGGCTATGTAACCACTGAGTCTGAAATACAAAATGTCAATCAATAGAATTAGAGTCAAAGTGAATGCCATCTTCCTGGCTTGCTTCCCACTTCTGTGTCAGGCTACCTCTGAAGGACTTGTAGGGTATTCACTTCATGAGTTTGAGATGCAAATCTTGGATAATTCATCTTAACTAGCATATTATTGGGGTTAGGATTGCAGCTCTGGCTACAGGCACAGGATGGGGCATCAAGAGCAAGAGGGGTGAAAGTAGTGTATTAGAGCATTGAAGCCATCTCTTCCCCTCTATCCTGGAAGCAGGAGGGGGTGTGCAGAGAAAGCACCAGAAAGGCAAGCAGAAGATAGGGATGGAGGCAGACACTGTTAGCAGGGGACACCTCAGAGTCCAAGGAGCAGTCATGGGAGGTTGATGTTGAGACTCAGAACCTGGGGCTGCAACCTGACTAAGTGCTACTGCAGGTGGGATTGGTTGTGGGCACGCGGTGGGCTGGGAAAGGCATGTGCAGTCAACAAGTTGTACCGTGGCTTGCGGGTGAGCACTGGGGGCAGTGTGGCAGGGAATGCGGGAGAGGACCATGGGAAGAGAGACAAGAGTAAGCTTCAGGATCTTGGTCTAGAGAGGAAGACAGACAGACATAGCCAACAGTTATTCTATGTAACAAGTGGGAAAAGTAAAAATGGAATAAAACATTGCAGTGATTTTTAAAAGGGAAGATGAAAAAGAAGTTTACTGAAAGTTAGTATGTGCCAACAGTTGAAAAGTTTGGGGTTCAAATTCTAATGGTCATTTGCAAGGGATGTGACCTAGTGTATGTCATGTAGTCCTATCTAAGCTTCAGTTGCCTCATCTATAAAATGGGTATAACACCTACTTCACAAGATTTTGTACTGAGGAAAATGAGACATACCCAGTATTTAGCACACAGCCTGACACAAGAACACTCACTGAATATTAGTTGCTATTACAGCTGCTACTATTTCAGCTCCTACTTGCCAGGCACTGTGCTAAGAGCTTTTGTCTTTACTATTGAATTTTACATACATTCTGTTAGCCAGTTATTTTTAATTCTGACTTTTAAATAAATGAGAACACTGAATTTCTGAATGTTTAAATAACATGGGTAGTATATAGCAGATCTAGGACTCATCTCCAGGCACGTCTAGTTTTAGACACTCTACTCACTATTCTGCTTCTTTATTATTCTAAACATATATAATAGGTACCTTTGGGAACTACCTAGGTTAGTGCTTGGGTAGTAATAATTATAGCCCTAGTAGGTTTGGCTCAGTGGATAGAGCATCGGCCTACAGGCCAAAAGATCCCAGGTTTGATTCTGGTCAAGGGCATATACCTTGGTTGTGGGCTCCTCCCTGGCCTGGGCCCTGGTCAGGGCATGCAGGAGGCAATCAATGGATGTGTTTCTCTGACATTGATGTTTCTTTCTGTCTTCCCCCCTCTCTTCCACTCTCCCTAAAGATCAAGAGAAAAATATCCTCAGGTGAGGATTAACAAACAAACAAACAAACAAAAGTAATAGTAATGATAACAAGAGCAATTCTAAATACATTATTATATAACTAGAGGCCCAGTGCATGAAAATTCATGCACTGGAGGGGGGTCCCTCAGCCCAGTCTGCCCCCTTTCACAGTCTGGGAGCCCTCAGGGGCGGGAGGGTTAAGGCGATGCCCCATCACACCTCTGCTACTGCCACTGCCGGCAGCTCAAGCCTTGGCCGGCCCTGGTTACCTGAGCCTCGGGTGGCCCTGAGCAGCTGGGCAGCCACCATCTGAGGCTTGCCTGCACCTCGGGCGTTGGCTGGGCAGCTGCCATCTGAGGCTTGCCTGCGCCACAGGCTGGCCTGGGCAGCTGGGAGGCTTAGGGGACTGGGGGGTCTCTGGAGGCAGGCAGATGGAGCAGCCAGGCCCTGCTGCCCCAGCAGGGCTGAGGTGACTGGGCGCTGCCATCTTATGGCTGTGGGTGTCGCCATCTTTGAGGGCGGGGCAATCAATTAGCATATTCCCTCCTTATTGGCTGTGGGCACCACCATCTTTGCAATGGCATGAGGGTCAATTAGTATATTCCCTCTTTATTAGATAGGATTATACATCATACTGATAGCAATATTGTGTATTTATAATAATTATTATTTTTATTATAATAATTACATATCAAGCACTAAAATAGGTACTTTTCATACATTCGTTCATTTAATCTGTATAATAGTCCTATGAATCAGGAACTATTAACATCTCCATTTTACAGATGAAATTCAGTGACTGCCCAGAGTTACATAACTATTAAGGGGTAGTGTTATGTTTCAAACTGGAGAGAAGGGTGAGGTGGTGGCGCTCATTTCAGTTCCATGTATTTTGTACAACTCCAGCTTAGTTAAAGTTAGGGGAGGAGTTTTTCCATCTTTTTCTCTCATTTTTGTTTCTTTCTCACCCTTCTTTCTCTCCATTCTTCTAATTGGTGTTTCCCCCATTTTCATAATCAGGTTATGGTCACACAAAAGAGAGCACAGATCTGGAAAAAGAGCATTTAACTCCTCTAGTAATTAAAGAAATGCAAATGCCGTTAAATTAGGCAAACATTTTTAAATGAGAAAACTCAAGTCCCCAGGGAAGCAGGTTGTCATTTACAGTGACAGTGTCAGTTGGCACCACCCTTTTGGCAGGAGTTTGCTCTAGGTGGCAATAGCCCAAAGGGGCAGTTCTATTAACAGTCATTTACTCATTTAACACACAGTGACATGTAGGGCGCTTGGGAATTTATCATAGTGCCATGATGAAAATTGCTTTCTTCCCATGGGAATTCCACTTAAGAAGGGATTGCATGTTGCTATTTATTCTTCCCCAACCAGCTGTCAGTTGGCTTTGATCCCCCTGGGGCCAGCTGGGAGAGAGCAGCTCTGCTCAGGCACCCAGCATCCCCCCAGCCCCCAGGACACTGTGTCTGGGGGCTCAGGAGGAGCCACACTCTTGTTTGTCCACAAGGATGCTACTTAGGTGAAAAGTATAGTCCCTTCCTGATGTGGGCAGACAGCATGAAGAAACTCCAGTTTCCTCATTTTTAAAAATATATATATATATATATATATATATATATATATATATATATATATATATCCTGGTGCACAAAAATTTGTGCACTTGTGAGGGAGGAGGGTCCCTCAGCCCGGCCTGTGCCCTCTCGCAGTCTGGGACCCCTCCGGAGATAATGACCTGCTGGCTTAGGCCTGCTCCCGGGTGGCAGAGGGCAGGCCCAATCCCTAGGTACAGCCCCTGGTCGGGCTCAGAGCAGGGCTGATTGGGGAGTTGGGGCGCCGCCCCCCGTCATGCACAGAGCAGGGCGGATCGGGAGGTTGCGATGCCACCCTCAGTCACGCTCAGGGTAGGGCCGATTGGGGGGTTGGGGCACCACCCCCTGTCACACTCAAGGCAGGGTCGATGGGGAGGTTGTGGCGCCACCCCCTGTCATGCACAGAGCAGGGCCAATCAGCAGGTTGGGGCGCTCCCCCCGTCAAGCACAGAGCAGGGCCCATCAGGGGGTTGAGGTTCCGTACCTTGTCATGCACAGAGCAGGGTCGATCAGGGGGTTGGGGAGCTCCCCCCTGTCACACACAGAGCAGGGCCCATCGGGGGTTGAGGAGTTCCCCCCGTTACTCACAGAGTAGGGCCGATAGGGGAGTTGGGGCACTGCCCTCTGTCACACACAGAGCAGGGCAGATCAGGGGGTTGGGGAGCCACACCCTGTCACACTCAGGGCCGGGCCAATGGGGAGGTTATGGCTCTACCCCGTCACAGACAGAGCAGGGCCCGTGGGGGGAGGGGGGGGGTGGGGCGCCACACCCTGTCACACACAGAGCCGCAGGGCGATCAGGGGTTTGCGCGCTTCCCCCTGTCAAGCTGATCCCGGTGCCAGGAGGCCTCATGGCTCTGCTGATCCCAGTACTGGGAGGCATATTACCCTTTTACTATATAGGATAGAGGCCTGGTGCATGGGTGGGGGCCGGCTGGTTTGCCCTGAAGGGTGTCCTGGATCAGGGTGGGGGTCCCGCTTGGGTGCCTGGCCAGCCTGGGTGAGGGGATGATGGCTGTTTGCAGCTGGTCACACACCCTTCAGGGTGGGGGTCCCCACTGGGGTGCCTGGCCAGTCTGGGTGAGGGGCTGAGGGCTGTTTTCAGGCTGGCAGGTGACTGAAGCTCCCAACCGCTCCTTTTTTTCTTTTCTTTTTTCTATTCTGGGCCAGCTTTAGCTCTGAGGCTTGGCTCCAGCTCTGAGGCCTCGGCTGCTGAAAGCAGGTATCTGGTTTGTTTGGGTTCTATAATCGAAACACTGTTTCAACTCCAGCTCTGAGATCCCGGCTGGCTGAAAGCAGGTTTCTGGGGTTTTGTTTAGCTTCTATATTTGTAACAATGTTTCAAACTGCAAGCTCAGAGGCCGGCAGCGGCAGGCAGGGAACATTCGCTTCCTCTGTCACTGAAGCAAGCAAGCCTCATGTTCGCTTCAAGCTGCCTGGCTGCCGGCCGCCATCTTGGCTGGCAGTTAATTTGCATATCACCCTGATTAGCCAATGGGAAGGGTAACGGAGGTATGGCTAATTACCATGTTTCTCATTTATTAGATAGGATATATATATTAGGAAAACTAAAGAATTTGTTTATTTAGTGAGAAACTGATGAGCCCATGACAGCCGGCTTATATACAGTTAGGTAGAGTAAAAAGGAAAAAAAAAGAATATTGACATCACAGTGATGAATTTTCACAAATGGTGACAGATTTGCACGAAGAGCAATGGGATATCAATAAGCGATATCTATAAGCAAGATGTCATGGTATCAGTGACCAGTTTGGATCCAATTAGGTTTTCTAAGCTCTAGAATATTTAAAACCTCAGACTTGAAGTTGTAAATCTAGACATGACAACTGTAAGCACACCACTCAGTCGTGTAAAACATCTCAGTAAGTGGATACATATTTTTTTCCTGATATTATTTTCCTCCAACATTTAGAATGTAACGTTCCAGTAGTTATCACACATGGGATTAAAACCCCAACCAGGAAAGTATCATTCTTTCTATAAAGTGTTCCTTTTAAAAAGAAAAAATTGAGCTATATTTTTTAAAGATTATATTTTTCAACTTTACTGAGGTATAATCAACATAACATTGTGTACATTTAAGGGGTTCAGCGTGTCGATTTGATATACTTATATATTACAAAGTGATGACCACTGGCTTCCTTATTAATGGACCTCGTAGCTCTTTGTGGTTGAACATCTTGATTTTGTCATAATGATTCTGTGGATGAAAAGGGGCCACATACTAAACCTGACAAGCCCAGGGGAGGCCTGCATGGTGGGCCTTACAAACTCAGAGACCTGAAGTAACCACACAATATGGCCTGAAATGAAAACGTCCTAATTAAAATTGAGTCATGGCAAGTAGTCACGTCCTAGGCCTGTATCTTCCTTGACAAAGGTCAATCTTTGCCTCAACTGAGCCTGTCTGTTGTCTTTTTGAATCTAAGATAACAGATAACATCCATTTAGAATGTCAGAGTAATCCCCCCTTTCCAGACACCTCAGGGCACAATCTCCCACCAAAGCAGGTGTTCTCCCCCAGACCACCTTTATACGCTGTAAATAATTGTTAACTATTTTGACCCACCTATGTAAAAGGCATATTTCTCTTCATTTTACTTTTTGTAATGTCAACGTAGGAAACACTCAAACCCGTGAAGAATTTTTATGAGTTTATTGGAGCCAAACTGTCAACAATTGCCAGGAAGCAGAATCTCAACAGATGGAAATAATGCTCTGGAGAATGGCAGTTTTGCACCTTGTTTTATACATTACAATAAAGAAAAAGGAGACGTAAGTGGGTTATATGAAATCCATTGATGATAGGTTAGGGAGGTGGGAAAAAGTAAAACAGGGAAACCTCTAGACCTGAATAAAAAGTAAAACGATAGACACATACTGTACTTCTTTTACTTAGGTAGATGCAATATTTCGTCCAAAATCCAATCTCGGAGATTTCTCCACTTTGCTTTCTCCTGCCTCCCTAACCTACCAATAAATTTCATGTAACCTCTTTTGATTCAAATGTATAAAATAAGAAGCAAAACTGCCATTCTCGGGTGCTTTTCCTCACTCTGCTGAGATTTTGCTTCCCGGTAATTGCCATCCTTTTGGCTCAAATAAACTCATAAAAATTCTTACAGATTTAGACTTTTTTTACGTCAACAATTCATATCTCTTCATCTCTTCTTGCCGACCTGTTGCCCCATTGCTCCTGCCTCCAGGTTTCTCCTTAATGTCCTTCTCCATTCTCAGGGTTGATCTGAAAGGAGGGGCCCCAGCACTCTGTCAACCATTTAATTCCAAAGACTCTTCCTCACCCCAGCTGGATCCCACCTCCTTCCCAGCAGCTGGAGGTCCTGAGCAAATGAATCTGTGGTCATGACCTTTCCCAGTAGCCTCCCTGGGTCTGGTCATCTCCACTCTTGGTGCCTTCCGGGTCCTGGGCAGCACAGTTTTAAATCTGAGGACTGTTAGCTCTGACTGGTGCCAGGCAGGGAGCGCGTAGGGGGTCAGGGAGCATGGGCACTAAGTATTCTCCCGCACCCTCCATTGCCTGCTATTGATTTTTCCCTGCCCTCACTCTTCCACTGCCCCATAAAGCAGCCACAGTAGTAAAGCTGTCAGGACACTTTCCAAAAGAAAGATGTCCGGAATGGAAATGCTGTTAGTGCTTCTTAGCAAAGAGGGGAGGGATGGCTCTGTGGGAGCCGTGGGCGCTGGTGTGGGTTCTGAGTGGAGGATGGGTTCGGAGTGAGATCCACACCATCACGGGTGTGGCTGCTGATGTTCCCAGAGATGAGAGGAGCACCGTGAGCTAATTCTTCTCCCCAGCAAGAGCACAGCTCCCGTTGGAGCTGCTGTGCTGCTTCCATGTCCCAAGGCGAGGCTGAGCACTTACTGGGCAGGGCGTCCCACAAATCAACGTAACTCAGTTTCTGTCCCTCCTTGGATAGCATCCTGCAATATTGTGACTTACAATAAATATATAACTGGTCACTCAGATGACCAAAATACACTTCTTATATGCAGGGTGAGGCGAAGGTAGGTTTGCAGTTGTTTGTATGGAAAATAATACAATAGTTAAGTAAATAATAATACAAGAATATACTCTATGCTTCGCATACTCACAACTGTAAACCTACTTTTGCCCCACACCGCATATGCATATTTGGGTCTTTGGCCACATGTCCTGGCTCACAGCTCCCCAAACCCCTGGAATTCCCCAAGTATTGGGAGTGGTAAAGGTGTATTGTTATGTTAAGGGAGCAACTTTGGAAAGCACCTAAAGATGGGGACTGGTTGTCAGTGGAACCAACCCTGTGATTAGAGGCTTTGAACTTTCACCACTGACCTCCAGGAAGGAGAGAGTTGAGCTGCCAATGGTCAATAATTTAATCAGTCATGCTTATGTAATGAAGCCTTCATAACACCCCAAGAGGACTGGGTTCAGAGAGCTTCTGGCTTGCTGAACACGGGGAGGTGCTGGGAGTGGCCTGTCTGGGGAGCATGGAAGCGCCACACCCCTCCCCACATGCCTTGGAGAGCCCGCACATCCCACAGACTCTCATGGAAGATAACCCAGAGCAGATAGCGCTTGCTGACCCAGGAACTTGGATAGAACTTCCAGGAAGCGGAGAAGGGGGGGCAACTAAAATGTAAATTTGAATTTCTACCATCCAGCATGAATGGGGTGGGGGGCTCACAATAGAAATTGCACTGGCTTCAGCCAAACTGAGTTTTGTAACTGAGGTTTGTATCCATTAAACCATAGTCTCCTTCTGGGACTCAGTGAGAAGTGAAAGATAGGTGTCCAGGAGGAAGGGACAGGTAGATCATGACAGGAGTGGCCCCAGGGAATCGCTTCCCTGCCTCCCCCCTCATTTTACACCCTCCCCACTCCCTCTGCAGGACTTGCTTACACCAAGAGGCCTTAACAAACATGAGGCCAGCGGAGGCGTGAGCTTGCACGTTGGCACTTGTCCTCTCTCCTGCTGCTTTTGGAACCAAGTGAAGAAGCCCAGGAGGGCCTTCTGGAGACACATGGCCCAGCCCACAGCCAGCACCATGGGAGTGAAGCCATTTCAGACCATCGGTCCCAAAATGTTGCCGCCAGATGACTTTAGCTGCGCGAGTCATCTTTACTAATTTGCTTTTCCATAGGAGCATGAGTAATTGAAATGGTTGTTGTTGCAGACGGCCATATTATGCAGTGGTTTGTTATACACACAGCAAAAGATCAGCGACATAGGGGAAAATATCTCTGAGGCATGGGGAACGGAGCTCCCATCAGGAGAGCTCAATACAAATGAATTAGCCAATGACCTGACAGAACTATGCATTTTGATCTAGGAACCTCTATTCCGTTTGACCCCGTGAAGTGAGATTTATTAGAGGTAACTCAGGCCAAAAAATTGTGTTAAAGCTCCTGATTTTTCACCAAGTCTAATTGGTGTTTTAGTAATGTGCCCGAACTCTGATAGTACACTGTAACACTTGCTATGAGGGTGGGACCCAACATGCATAATAGTTAAGTCCCCTTCCTTTCTTTAAGATCCAGTCCCAAACCTGTAGCCTACCTACCACAGACCCCTTCTTCTCCCAGAACAAACAGAAGAATTGAAGGGAAGAAAAGGGAAGGGAGAGAGCCTTTGTACCACCCCTGGGTGAGAGTTGAAAATCACCATGGAGCTCAGTGGTCTCATATGAGACAAAAGCATTCAATTCCCCTCTGTTTGGACAGCTGAGACTTGCCCCTTCTCTCTCCGGCATGCATGCCAGGAGACCCAGGCTGAATCCTAATTCCAGGCAGTTACAGAGGGCTTCTCAGGGAAGATTTTCAACAGTAAAGAGGTGAACACTTTCTAATGACCCAATATTGTCTTCCCGGAATACAGAAAATTTGTGGTTCTATTTGCTATCACTCCTGATTTTTTACCCCATCCTACTCAGAAAGCAGAGTAATATAAAAGCTGAGTATGTGCTGAGGAGAGGAAGGAAAAGACTTTAAAGAAATTATTTGATTCACTGAACAATTTCTTTATATATCTCATTGGTCAGAATGTGTCAGATGGTCCACTAGTGTCTTGAAATATAGCGGAGAATATAGTTTTTTAGCTGGGCACATTGCTCTCCTCCCTCAAGAAGACCAGAGATTTATTAGTAAAGAAGGAGAGCATGGGTACTGATTACACACATAGCAGTTTCTCTAACAACAGATTTTCCAAGAAACAGCTTATAAGCATGTGTAATTTTTTTTTTTTAAAGAGAGTTGCTCATGCCTAACTGGTTTGGCTCAGTGGATAGAGCGTCGGCCTGCGGACTGAAAGGTCCCAGGTTTGATTCCAGTCAAGGGCATGTACCTTAGTTGTAGGCACATCCCCCATTAGAAGGTGTGCAGGAGGCAGCTGATCGATGTTTCTCTCTCATCGATGTTTCTAGCTCTCTATCCCTGTCCCCTCTTCTCTGTAAAAAATCAATAAAATGTATTTTTTTTAAAAAGAGTTGCTCACTAGGAATGTCCACGAATTTTCAAAGAAACTTTCCAGCAGGTAAACCTACTTTTCTTTAATGAAAATGTTATTAGGCTGTCAGAAAAAGAAAATATGGAAGATGTAGTAAACGCATTTATCATCAGCAAGGCACTTAACAAAGCCACTTGTAATGTCCTTATAGATAAGATGGAGCAATGTAGACAACATGACAGCAGAGTAAGGTAAATTTATCAATGGTTAAAGGATTCAAAAGACTGTTGATGAATAGTTCATGTCAGCTCTATAAGCAAAAAGTATTAGTATTATATTGTATTATTTTAATTAATGTCAGACATGAACAATAACAATATTTATAACTGACAGGAAATACAGTCCTTGTCCCAATCAAGCTCCACTTCAGTTTCTGGGATGAGTATCTAGCAGACCTTGAAGATGATGTAAATCTGGAATGACAGATTCAAACTCCAAAATTATCTAGATGGGCTGGAACGGTGAAGCAAATAATATTAACTATCGTCTATTGAACATCCACTACATGCCAGATGGTATGCTCAAGGCTTCCCATGCATAATCCCTTGCCCTCTAAATAGCTCTGCATTGTAGGTCTTCTTATCATCCTCATTTTACAGATAAAAAAACAACAACAACCAAGATTCCAAGAAGTTGAGTCACTTGCCTAATGTCACATAGCTGGAACTGAAATAACTAGATCATACCCAGTTCTCTTTATCTTCAAAATCTTTTCTATCCCCCTCATGCCATTCCGATTTTCCATGCCAATAAAGCTAAATAAGCCCTGTATTTCAGGAACAAGCATAAGATGTGGAAAAAATAGGTTGGGGGAGGGAGCAAGTAAGGAAAGGACTTGATGATTTTGGCAGAAAGGTCAATGGAGGTGATCCCAACTTATTTTGAAATGCACTAAACAAAAAAGAAGGACTAATGGAATGGTAGAGAGGTAGGTAGATTTGTGATAAAGAAAGGCTAGTCAAATGTTCTTTGTGAAGTCAGGGTAAGGGATATTTGGGTGCTAATTGTAAAATTCTTTCAACTTTTCTGTGTTTGAAAATGTTCATAATAAAATTAGGAAAGAAGTCAATGTCAATTGACAGCACGGTGTGGCCATGTTCAGATAGGGCTTCTCTCTTCTGGGATAACACAGCCATACCTTAAATTCTGTTTTGAGTCCTAGGTGCCATCTTTTTTTCAGGGTTGATGACAAAGTGCAACATGCCATTGGGAGAGAGAACAGAAAGATGAGGGATCCAGAGACCATGTCTAAGTTGGAAAAGAGAAGAAAATAGAGCAACATGGCAATTCTCAGCCAGTACTTAAAGGGCTATGCATTAGTTATTTATTGCTGTGTAACAAATTAAATAAAAACTTATTGGCTCAAAACATCACTGATTATTTATATATAGCTTCTGTAGGGCAGAAATTCAGAAGTGGCTGAGCTGGGTGGTTCTATCGTGGGGTCTCTCATGAGGTTACAGCAGAATGTCAGTAGGTCTGCAGTCCTTTTACAAAGTTTTCTCCTTTGGGTGGCATGAATGTCCTCATGCCATGGCAGCTAACATCCCCCAGAGCGAGCTATCTAAGAAAGGAAGGAGCCACGGCACCTTTCATGACCCCATCCGTGAAGCCACACACCATAACTTCTCTATTTTTCTAGTCATTAGAAGCTCGCCACCGAGTCCTGCTCACCCTCAAGGGGAGGGGTATTACTAGTAAGCTCTCTCTTTTGAAGAAAGGAGTCTCAAAGAATCTGTAGACATTTAAAAACCACTGAAGTCTGCTGCTTAGTAAGAGAGTTAGGATTGTTCTGTAGGGATCTTAAGGAAGTAGTTTTTATTTTAATAGACATAAAATTTTCCTGAAAATTAGAGTTGTCTAAAAGAACGAGTTGCCCTTCACTTGACGGATCCTAAAAGAATCTGAATAGTTGACTGGAGATGTGATATTCATTCTTTTATTCAACTAATGTGTGCAGAGCATTCACTACTAGCCATGCACTGTGTAAGGAGCTGTGGATGCAACGGTGAGCAAGACAGATGTGGCACCTGCACTCATGGAGTTGATTATCCTAAGAGAGTGAACAGGCACATCAAATAATTATAGGCTGTGATGAGTGGTGTGAAGGCAATAAATAAAGAGGCCAGGGTAATGGCAACTAAGGGCTAAGGAGCTGCTTTGGTTGTATATAGAGAGCTCATAAAAGAAATAAAGGTTTGGACAAGAGAATCCTTTAGACTCTTTCAATTTCATAGTGGTCACTCATCCATTCCTTCGTCCATCCATTCAGCAGACACTTACTAGGGTCTACTATGTGCCAGGCACTGTGCAAAGTAAACAGTTTCACCTTTTAAAGAATCTGGGGTCTTGTGAAAGTGAACCAGATGTGTGCATAGATGATGATTCCGTGTGATACAGGGGTTATGTGCATGGAGCCTGATGCAGAGAGGAGAGACAGCCCTGCCTGGGCATTAGTGAAAGCTTCCTGGAGGTGCTTTGAGCTATATCTTCAAGGGCACTGACAATCAACATAAGAAAATGTTTTTAAAAGGTCAGCATCTGAGATGCCAGGACTTGTTAAGAAGAACGAAGGAACAGAGACAAAAGTGAAATGTTAAGTTTAATGAGTTAATGGAGCCTGATGAGGGAATGCACTCAGTATACTGGCTCCTGTGCACTACATTAAGGTGCATTGAGCTGGGAACGAAAAGCTCATTTCACATTTAAAACTTCTCAAAAGAAATTCCAGTACCACAGTCTCATCACACTGTGCTTCTGTCACAGCAGCTTTCCCTGTGATTCCCTGCCACAAGCTGTCTGCTGCAGACCGGCAGCCCCCTCACTAATCTGCCACTGTTTTGTGCCCCCATAGTCTGTGCTACTCAAGGTGTCTTTCCCCAAAATTCTACCCTTTCATCCATGCCCGGGTCTTACTGCATCTTTTAGGGTTCAGGAATCTAGAGAAGGGGCTGCGATGTAAATTAATAAAGAGATTAGACATGAAATATAAATTTGGGAGGCATTTTGGGGGAGCCAAGGGAGGTTTAGCTTTAGTAACTAAACTCCCCAAATCTCCGGGGGCCCAGGGGTTTTTATTCCCACATTTTGCCCTATAGCGAAGCAGATATACATATCAAAGGTAAGGTTTGGTAAACAGTAAAGGACCATCAGGTTGGGGGAACTGCCTTCCATTGTTCCAGCAGCAGGTAATAACATGCAGATTTTCAGCCCTGCTTAAAGAGTCCATTCAACCTTTTGAGGACTTCTCTTGGCATTTTTTATGACCCTGCTGGAATTAGCCTCCAGCACATCAAGTCTTACTGCTTCCCTGAAACCTTTGGACCCCTCCAGCCTATAGAGATTTCTCCCTCTGGGCATTCTTCAAGGACACTGAGACCATTTGTCTTGGTTCTTCCTTGACACAGAAATGTCTCTTGTAGGTCTGCATGGGCTCTGAAGTAAACTGTGACTTTGGGCAAGCAAGTGGCCTAACCTCTCCATGCCTCAGTTTACTCATTTGCAAGGGGGGAGTAATAAAAAATACCTTTAGTTTGGTTGTTGTGAGGATTAGATGAGTTTATAAGCATGAAGTGTTTAGACTACCTCTACCTGGCTCTAGTAGGCATGATGTAACTGGCAGCCTTAATTATTGCAAGCCCTTTGCAGACAGGAGACATGCCCTTCTGTCCTTCAGCGACTCAATAAAAAGCTCAGCAGTGTCAATGTGACCACTATCTAATGAATGAATAAAATGTGTCTTATTGTTACTTCCTCTTAGTGCCCAGACCGACACACTTGGTTCCAATTTTCTAAGAAAAGCGAGCCCAGGGCTGATTATGTTCTGGTGACTTTTTTTCCCTCGCCAGGTCCTAGCTCTCTGGGCTGTGTATTTGAAATAACAGTTGGGTGCAGCTTGTTTAAAGCCACAATGCAATCGGTAAACTTGACACTTCAGCAATTATATTTTTCAGGTTGGAAGAGGTGCAAAACTTGAGGCACAGATAATTGGAAGGCAAAGAAGACCTTTCTTATTTTCAGCACATGGACACTTAATCATGGGAGGAGGAGGAGTGGAGCATCCTTTCCTCTGCCCTTTCTTTGTTACTCTTTGCTGACCATTTCTGTCTTCTTCCCTCGTCTCCAGTTGCTGGGTCTCCTTGCTTCTCTTCTGTCTCTTCCTCCTGTCGTCAGGCTGAGAGGATGTGGGTCCATTTTCTCCTCTATTTTCCTCTCTGGTGCCTCCCTCCGGTGCCTCCCTCCGGTTCTAGTCTCATGCGTAAGCAGAGGAGCTGTCAGCCAACAAACCCTGAAAGGCCCTACTTCTCTGATTCACCTTAGGATACACTGTGAACAAGCTACATGTCACCTGGTGAGCCAGGAACAAAGATTATTCTTTTTTCCACTAGCCTGCTAAGCAAGAGTATATTTATCAGATTGGTCTCTTGGTTTGAAAATCAGAGCACAGGACTGAGAGGAAGCAACATAGGATTTTGAGAGCCCCTTAAACAGTGGTGCTGGGGCCCAATAGCTTACCTACTCCAGGTCTGTCCCCAGCGCCCACCTATCTTCTGAGCTGGAGACCTATTGTCTTTGATGCAGTCCATGGTACACCCCCCTTTGAAAGACCCCTTAAATGGGACACATCCACAATTGAATGTATATAATCTCACCCTATCCCCCCAATTCCCACACACATACCATAGCTTCTCTTCTTAAATTCGTTATCTCAGGTAATTATATTACCACTCACACTGCCCTCCCTGCCCCGTGGTTCATGTGAAAACCCTCAGAGCCATTCCTGACTCCCTTCTCCCCTCCTACACATCACTATGCACAGCATCCTCTTCAACCCACTTTCCAAACAACCTTGATGTCATCCCCCCCTCTATCCTTAGCCCATGACCCTTCTCCAGGTTACTATGGAAGCCTTTTAGCATATGTCCCTGCCCCAGACTCTCCCTAGCAATCCATCTTTATACAGTGCCACTGCAAAGGTTATTTGATCATCCCAAGGACACAGCCTGCCTTTTCACTACTCTCTGTCTTTGTACTGTGTATCCTCTGCCTACAGTACCTGTTCCCTTTTCTAATTAGCAAGTTTTTACCTATCTTGCAAGAAGGTGTTGGGAGTGCCTTTTCAAATGTTACCTTTTCCTAGGCCCTCACCCCAGACAGAATGAGTCACTCCTTTCTCTGTCCTCTCATTGATACTTAGTACACAAGTCTTCATTTTACAAATACCTGTTTTATCTGCTTCTGCAACTTCTTGTAGGCAGGAATAATGTCTTCCCTTTGTATCACCCTTCTCCTACTTTATCAATAAATGTTTGTTGAATGAAAGGTTTAAATTTCACAAAAATTCATTGAGTAGCTCGTTCATGCAGACACAATATTCTAAACGCAGTGGAAAACTCAATGACCCTATTATACTTACAGAACAAACAATCCAGTCTAAAATTGGTCCAAGGAGGTGACCTTAGGAGTGCCTTCAGAGTTCCTTCCTTAGCATTACTGCACATTCAGTTTGCTGTCACCAGGTGGCAGGAGTGTGCCATGGTCATGTGGTCCAAGCCATGAAGTTCCAGAACTTCAAAAACTGGTTGGGGGTTGCTAGATTAATAGCAAGAGAACCACAGGGGAAATGTGGGCTGTCATTAGGTTCTGTACATGGATGGCCTTGCAAGGGGCTTGCTCTTGGGAGCTGCCACAGCTGCACCTGACATGCTATTTTGCATTCAGACACAATGTTCTCTCTAAGCCATAAACCCAAAGCAGAGAGATGGAGAGGTCTCCAGGTTGGGACCAGGTCTACCCCTTAGCAGACCTCCTGCTGTGCACATCCCGTTAACATATTCCAATGGTGAGCTCCCATTCAGCTGTGCAACAACAGGGCCCTTGCTGACAGCTTTTGCCTATTTTAATTCAGACCATAACTATGGCAATTAGGGGATCTTGGGTGACCTCTCTCAGAGCAGTTTCAATTAAAGAGATATGAGCTGATCCCAAACTGCACTGCGTGGAAAAATGAATGGAAATGGGGTGGGGGGTTGGGGGGGAGTGGAGATTGCAAGTCAGGGCAACAATTTCAGCAAGTTTGATTTGAAACACAGTAAGAGAACAGCTGGAGAGGGAGAGAAAATTGGTGAAAGGTCCAGTTTCATGCCTCATCCTCCCCACCCCCTACTGCTGCTACCCTCCCAGGATGGGGGAGACATACCTGAGTCTACAGGCTGAGGACATGGACAGGGATGAAACAGAAGCAAACACAAGAAGGAGAGAGGATCACAGCCTGCTCAGTGTTCAGCAGGAGGGGATGAGGACAAGGACACAGGAGGGGATTAGCCTTGGGAAGAACTGAAGAATCAAAACTCTTCCTCTGAGGCAAGAAATGAAGTTGGGATTTGCTAGAGTTTGCTATGAGGATAGAGGAGACAGAGATCTGAGGAAGTTCATGTCTAAAGTACTTTATTTTAGGGTGAGATAAGAGAACAAAGAGTGAGAATAACAAGAGGGATATAGCAACCTTGATAAAAATGATAAGGACTAGAAGCAAGAGAGAAGACGCTATGAAGAATGGGAAAGGAAATTGATTAGGAATAAATTTAAGATGTGTGGTTAAGGATAGAATTCACGAGTTTGTAGTAAGGCTGCTGGTGGGGCTGCCAGGTCTTATACAGCAGAACTCAGAAGTCTGGGATAGTTCTGTTGTTCTGCTTAGCTGATCTAACGAAAGGGGTTAGTTAGAGAAATAGAAGAGGTGACCTAAGGAAGAGTGTTGGTGAGGATGTGGTTAAAATGGTTAAGCATGGTGTCCAGACTGAGTGAGGAAGGAATTGACAACAAGACAGGTGGGAAGAGCAGAAGTGATTATGCAGTCATAGGTCTCATTGACCCAGAGTCACTGAAAGTGGGTAAGGAAATGGGAAAGTTGGAGGTGGAATGAGAGAGGGCTGTTGAGAGTCAAGATTTACAACCCGAGGGTGTTTCTGTATGGGGAGGCATTTGGTGTGGAGGGAGCTAAGCTCATTGGAGCAGTGGAAGTTAGAGGGATGGCTGCACCTAAAGTATGAGTTAAAAGCTCTGGGATAGTGGTTCCCTGAACTTCAGTTTGAATTTGTTCAAAATACAAATTCAATAGGTCTGGGATGGGGTTTTGGAATCAGCATTTGAGGCAAACATCTGATGCTTGTGTTTCAATGACCATATGCAGAAAGACACAAATCTAGAAACTCCAAGTTTTCTTTCCTTCTCCCTTAAAGAGAGGGATTGGGGGGAGGCCGATCTCACCTTTTTCAATCAAAGGTGTACTTTTTTTCTTGGAGAAGTGAAGCCCCCAGCTCTTGTCTTCTATGACTTACCCCCACACACTGATAAAGTTAATTATCTACTCTGGCTAAATGACTTTCCCTAGCAACATCCTAGCAACTAGCGTCAGCTCTGCCTTAGGCTATGAAACTGGAAAGAGATTTCTTGAAGTCCAGTGTATTTTACACAGAACAAAACATCTGAACAGGAAATTAAACAGAAAGTAAACTGGATTCATTGCTAGGAGATGAGACACAGACACAATAGTTCATGACAATCCATCAGAATGCAATAGTCAAAATAAGAAACTTTCTCCTCATAGGTTCTGCTGAAGTCTGAGGGAGAGAATGAGGGATCTCATTCCAAAGAGAAGAGGAGAATTTAAATGGGCAGGAGAAGGAAGGGCATCCTAGGTGGTGGGAAAGGTATAAGAAAATGCGCCAAGTCAAGTCTGAAAGTGGGGGACAAGGGAACCCAGCTGGGTGGTGCTGGGAGCTGTCTGCAATCTATGACCACATTGTGGAGGGTCTTGAGGTCACTTGAAGAAACTGAGTTGAGTCCTAGGGAGACAAGGACTTTTTATTCATAGAACAAATATTTATGGAGACAGGCTCTGTGATGTGCATGGAGGGTACAGTGGTGAGCTCCAGGGACAGCCCCTGCCCTTTCAGAGCTCAGAATCTAGTGATGGGAGACCGACACCGAACAGATACAAAAACAAATCAAACATACAAATGAATAAGTAATTCTAAACCTTGAGAACATTAAAAGGAAAGGCATCAGGTTCCAGGAGTGCATATAAAGAGGGGCAGGATCTGTCCTAAGAAATCAGGAAGGACTTCTCTTTTGAAGCAGTGTTGCACTGAGATCTAAAGGATGCATACGAGTTGACTGGGAGAGGGTGATGGTGGGAGAGACTAAAGAGTGTTGGATTCCAGGCAGAGAGAACCACACAGGCAGAAGTTCACAAAGCAGAAAGACCATGGTGGCTGGAGCCCATGAGAGAAAGGGTGCGTGGCCTGAGCTGCTATCCAGCAGAGCCTTGGAGGCCACATTAAAGATTCCGTCTTTGTTCTGAGAGCCCTAAAAAGCCACCGAAAAAGGATTTAAACCTTGGGATTGACATCCCACCCTTCATTGTAAAAAGGAGCACTTGGGCTTCAGAGCAGAAGACAGATTGGAGGGGAGCAAGAGTGGATGCGGAAAGTCCAATTAGGAGGCTGAGAGATGATGACAGCTCAGACTGGTGTGGTGGCAGAGGAGATGGAGAGAAGTGGACAGATTCAAGAGGTAGTTGGAAGGTGAAGCTAATGACTTGGTGATGGATTAGATGTGTGAGGGGAGCAGAAGTCTGCTGTGACAGCCGAGCTGGCTAGGGAAAATCTAGCTTGGGTAGTGGCATCGAAGCGTGATGGGCTGCTTAGAGCCTCTGTTGTTGCCCAGATGATGAGGTCACCCCTGTATAGTGGAAAGAACCCTATTCTATTGTTGGTGAGGCCGGCTTTGAATGCTGGCTCTTTCCCCTTTATTAGCTGTGGCACTTAGACAGGTGATTTTATAGGTTCCTAATCTAGAAAATAGAAGTGTGTGTGTGTATGTGTGTGTGTGTGTGTGTGTGTGGTGGTGGTGGTGAGGGGGGGGTGTGCTCCTATCTCACATGGTTTTTCTGTCAATGAACTATTACATCCCAGCCTGCTCCACACCACCCACCTCCATGTTAGATTTGAATGTGCTGATTTAGATGAAAGACATTCGAGAGCATATATTTGGGCTTCTTTGCTTATCATGAGCTTTGTGAAACAGGAGCCACATAATATGCATCTCTGCAGTCTCCAGTCCTCTGAGATATAAATTGGGTGTACTCTCATGAACCACATAGTTTGTAGCATATATCACAATTATAATTTGAAAAGATTCGTGGAACTGTTTTTAATATTTGCCTTTCCCACAGGATTGTAAGATCCACAGGGGCAATATAGGTCTTGTGTCCCAGAGCTGAGCACATGGAGAGCCTTCAACATGAATGAATAAATGAATGAATTTTTTGTTCACTCTGGTGCCCACTGCTCAGCCCAGAGTTGACCCCTACATCTACATTCAGTGCGAACTTACTGTATGACTAGAATTATGCACCATGGAGTCTAGCATGAGCGCCAAGCCAATATAGTGACACTGGAGATAATTCACTCAGGACGCAGATGTGAATCTGAGGATCACTTTTACAAAGGAAGGCTGGTCAGCTGGATCAGGTGCTGTTGAGGGTCAAGGAGAATCAGGGCTGAGAAAAGAGCATCCAGTAATTGGCTTCAGCAAGCGGGCACTCTCGGGTGACCTCTGAAAAAAGGTGTCCAGTTAATAGTGGCAGCGGGAGTCTCAGCAAAAGAACTGACGAGTACGCAGGCAGATGAAGAGCAATGAGGACCTCCAATGCAGATGGCTCATCCGGGCTGTTTGTTAGTGATGTCAAAGAGAGACACCTGACCTGGAAAGCAAAGGTGATTGATATTTACTTACTTACTTATGTATTTTTAATCCTCACCAGAGGATATTTTTCCATTGATTTTTAGAAAGAATGGAAGAGAGAGGGAAAGACAGAGAGAAACACATTGGTTGGTTGCCTCCTGCACCCACCCAGACCAGGGCCCAAGCCAGGGAGGAGCCTGCAACTGAGTTATGAGGTGTGTGCCCTTGACCAGAATTGAACCCAGAAGTCCAACGCTCTATCCACTGAGCTAAACCAGCTAGGGTGAGATTGCTTTTTAAATGGAGACTCTTGAGGTGTCTTGACTGCCCAGGGGAAGCGGGAGCTGGGTAATTGAAGTTTCTGAGAGCACCTAGTTAGGAGTGTGCACACAGAGGGGAGGCAGAGGCCTGAGGCATCTCCACGGTGGGCTTGGTCTTCACTGCTGTGGTTTCCTGGGTCAGCCCAAACCCAGGGAACCAAAGGACCAGCCCAAGTTTTATATGGCTCAAATCATTTGGTCCTAGCACCCCCTAGAGGAAGAGTGTATTGCCCACAGGCACTCGCAAATACCTTCCCCAGAGCATTGAAAAGAAGCTTGGAGAGGTTAAATTATTCTCCCAAGTCTCACAGTAGGGGAGTGGCAGGACTAAGGTTTGATTCAGGCCTGCCCCGAGGCAAACCCTGGGAGAAATTTCTGCACCTGGGCCTTCTGCTGCCTGGCCTTGGGCTTGATGCCCCAGGCTCTGCCCAATGAGCCCTGGGGCTCAGCTCCTCTCCAAACATCTCACTGGGGTCTGAGAACCTGAACTAAAATCTAAGCCAAGGAAACACAGGCTTTCCTTTGAGCCTTTCAAAACTCCTTTCCAAGGCACTGTGCCTACTGGGCCCAAAGGATGAGTTATTTTGTCCATTTCTTATCCTCCAGTCCGACTTGTTCCAACAATAGTCAGGTAGTCATGGCACCTGATCCTGCCTTAACTGTTTGGCTGAGGCCTCAGTTTTCTCATCTATACAATGAGTGAAAGTAATGCCATTATTGTGTGCAGTCAGGGTGGAGAAGGGGAGCAGATAGCATAAGTAAGCCTCCCAGCATATAGCTAGGCACAGAGTAGGTGTGCAACAAAAGTTAGCGTCTTTCCCTCCTTCAAATACCCTCCTCCACAAAGTGTAGCGGGGGGGTGAGGACAGCAGCCTCCTCGGTGGTGGGACAAAGCCCGCAGTGTCCCAGTATCCTATGATTTCCTCGCCCGACCCTGGGAATCAGCATCTCAAAATAAACACACAAGCGCCGCTAATCGCCAGCTCCGAAACAAAACAGCGCTGCACTCGGGGATCTGGGCAAAATCAGCCCTCCCTCCTCCTTTGCCGCCGCCCTCCTTCCTCGCGCTGCTCCGCTCGCTCGGCTCAGCTCGGCTCAGCTCAGTTCCGCGCAGCGCAGCTGCCAAGCCAAGGCAGGCACGGGCTCCGGGCTCCGAGCTCCCGTTCCCGCCCAGGCTCTGCCAGGTCTCCGCGGGGACCCCTTCGGGCAGGAGTTGCGTGGCGAGGGCCTGCGGCAGTAGCACAAAGTTGGGGGCCCGCGAGGATGAGGGTCTCCCCGGCGCCCCTGAGGCTGAGCCGGAGTCCAGCGCTGCTGGCCCTGGCGCTGCCCCTGGCCGTAGTAGCGCTGGCCTTCTCCGACGAGACCCTGGACAAAGTGCCCAAGTCGGAGGGCTACTGCAGCCGCATCCTGCGCGCTCAAGGCACGCGCCGCGAGGGCTACACCGAGTTCAGCCTCCGAGTGGAGGGCGATCCCGAATTCTATAAGCCAGGAACCAGCTACCGCGGTAAGTGGCCCGGAGTGGCGTTTGGGGGCGCGGGACCCGGGCCCCCGGAGGGCGCCGACCGCGCGGGACCGGAGGAGGGCGCACAGTCCCCGGGCGCACGGTGCCTGCGCAGCCCGGCAAGGACCCTTCTGTCCTGGCTATCCTCAGCCCTTTGGAGCTGTGAGCCAATTCCCAAGCCAGTTCCTGGCCGTCGCGGGGCCCTCTGCCAGGGGAGGCAACCCCCATTTCCGATGCGCGGTTCCCGGGTGTGGGCTATAGCGAAGCAACGCGTCCACACCGGCCTGGCTGGGAGGGAACCGGCTGGGTCCGGGAGAACAGTGGAGACCCGCCTCTCTCCAGATCCGTCTCTGGAGTGGAGGGGACCTGGTTTCTCCCAGTTGAATCCCAAGCAAGGTGGTGAAGTCCGGCTTTGCCCGCTTCCATTACTGGAGGAGAAGACATCAGCTTCTCTCTGACTGACTGACACCCCAGCGGAACCCTCACTCCAGCTTCCCCCGACAGATCCCTTCAGGAAAAGGGACTTTAAAGCTTCCCCTTGAACTGGCATGGGAAGGAGGGAAGAGCCTGAAGCTTTTCGGAAGGGTCTCTGGACAGAACTCCCGATTATTTTCCAGGCAAGGGAGATGACCCTGGATTTCTAGGACCCCCCAGTGGACCGGGCCTTCAGTGTAGCCTCGAATAGGAAAGGGGAACCCGGTGAAGATGGAAAGGGACGCCCAAATTCCCGAGGTCTGCTCCCTGGAGGGCGGGGGACCGTGGCTCGGGAGGACCCGTGCCCCAGGGACCGTGCCAAGCGCCTCAGCCGAGAGCAGGCGTTCGGGAGCGCAGGGAGGGGATGCCCGAGCAGCTGAGCGCCTTCCCGGCATGACGGGCAGCTCCATGGCACAGACCTGACCAGGGGCAGGGAGGGAAGCCTACCTGGCTTCACCTGCCCCGCCCCCACGCCCCCCGGCAGGCGGGGAGCGACAGGGAGCATGTCTCCCCACTCCCACCCTGTCCTAAGTCAACTCTGGCACCGAGCAGGGGAAAGTGGGTTGTTGGGCGCATCTAGTGGGGCGAATGGGTTCACAGCCACCGCCCGCCCTTCCACACCAGCCTCCCCGGTTCCTAGAGCTTCGAGGGAGGAGGCGGTGGGAGCAACACGGGAGAAAGTTTGGGGCAGTGTCAGCGGGCGCCCGGGCCGCACAGGCTACCCGGGACCAGGGGCCACCCTTTTCCGAACGCTTTTCCCGTTTCTCTGGGGGATCCCCGACTTTCTCCACCGGGAGCTACCCAGAGCCGGCTGCCGTGCGCCCTTGGCAAGTGGGGGCGCTCAGCGCTTGACAAGCAGCCGCCAGGACCCAGGGCGCGCGGGTTGGCGGGATGGTCGGGACTTCACCGAGGGGAGAAGGAGGTTGGGTGGAGGACGTGCGACCCAGCGACCCAGCGCTGGAGGGACCGGGCTGGGCTGGCGCGCAGCTGAAGGAGCTAGGCCTACAGCTGGGAAACAGCCAATGCCCTCAGTGGACCAGAGGGGAGCGGGAATTGGTCTCCTTAGCCCTTCCCCAAACAGAGAATCTGCGTTCTCTTGGGAAATGGCCCCAGATCCACGTGGCAGGGAAGGATGTGGCTCTGGAGTCAGAGGGACTTGGATTGAGTAGCTGTACGACCATGTGCAAGTCCTTAATTTCTCTGAGTTCATTCACCAGCTGTGAATATGGCTGTTTATCCAACCTCTCTGTGTGCTTGTCTGGAATGAGTTTACAAAGATGAGTGTGCCTGAGGTCTTCAATACATGTTAGTTTGAGTTAGACAGCCTTTATTAGTTTAATAATTCAGATTGGTTTTGTTTTGTGTGTGTGTTGTGTGTGTGTGTGTGTGTGTGTGTGTGTGTGTAAGTAGGTTTTTCTCAGTACTCCACCTGTCTAATCTACTGTGAATAGCAGTTTTCTGGTCTTCAAGAATTAATTGAATAAATGAATGATTGATTGCTCCCTGGTAGAAGCCTTGCCTAAAATTGTTCCTAATTTAAGCCCAGGAGGATTTTTTTTTTTTTTTCAATGGTTTAGGCCAGTATGAGGCCTAGGCCAAGCGTGCTATGTGGCATTTCTTCCCAATCCTCCCAGTTTGGCTGAGCACTGGCCAGGGCCCCAGAACTGGGAAGGAGGTGCCTCAGGTATTCACCTGGGCCAAGGGGTTCCCTGATTGCCTAGGTGTCCGTGGCCGGGAGGTGGGAACTGGGGCTGGGGGCGAGGGGAGCACTAGACTTTCACCCTACGGTTATTCCAGCCTCAAATGTGAGTTAGCCTTTTGGACTGTGAGGCCCCCACTCAGGCTATGAGACGGGCAATCATCCTTTTCCTTGCTGGTGGCTAAGAAATCTTGAAAGAAAGACCTTGCAGAAACCACACTGAGGCCTTCTGTGATTAGCAAACCCGATTCCGCCACTCAACGTTAGGAAGAAAGGGGTGCTGACCTACTTTGACATTTTAATGTTGGCTTTTACTTTCTTAGAATAATTGTGTGAAAAGTAAGTCTAATGCATTCTTTCTGGAGTATTGACTTAGGGCTGTGGAAATGAACATTTTCCTGGTGTTCTATTTGCTTTTTTTTAAAAAAAACTTTTTCCTGAATTAGGGCTCCTCACAATCCTTGGAATCAATTCTTGGCTTGTTTTCCTGCCGCAAATCTTTGTCCCCAGTATTCCAGTCCACCCCCAAATAGCTTCTGCTCTCCATGCTCCCCACCCCAGCATAGCCTTCAGGCTTTCTGGACTGGAATGAAATGGCCACTGTTTATTGCAAATGTATTGAAACATGGGGTTTCTTCTCAATTGTCAGGATCCAATTGAGATTATTATTCAGCTTTTCCGAGTTGTTAGTACTATACTGACTTCCCTCTCTCTCCCACCACTTCTCTCCCTCCCTCCTCCCCATCTGGGTCCCTCTGCAATAATTGTGCTTTAGAAAGCCCTGAAAGGCCTGCTCTGTTTCTGACCAGGGCCCCCTTTGAAAAGGAGATTACAGTGATTAAAAATAACAAGTGGAGGATCCTCAAGGGGGCATTGCTTCTGGGAGGACAATTTGCAGGACCAGCCATTCCCAGATCACAATTTCAAGCCGAGGGGAGGAAAATCAGCTGCAATGTTCAAGAATTGATTGAAAATAAAAGAGCCTCCGTTGTCTGATTTATTAGGTCTGTTTATTAGGAAAACAAAGCCAGACCCTGGCTAATGAGAGTGGCTTTTCCTCGATGCTCTTTAAAGGGAAATTTCAAGGAACTTGATGGGAAAAGAACGTCTAGTTGAAATTTGAAAAGCTTCTCCAACTTCAAACATAATTGGGGGATTTATTCTAAACTGGGAGGTTTGGAGACCTCCAGAGCTGCTTCGCCTTGTCTTTCTCTGTCCTCCTCTGGGGCACACACCACCTCAGCCTGGGAGAAAGAGCACAGGCTTTGATATTGGCTGAATCTGTTTCAACTCCTGCTCAGTCACATAAGTACTTGGTGACCTCAGGCAGGCCGCTCCACCTCTCTGACCCACAATTTCCCCAACTGTAAAATGAAAGTGAGTCCCCACACCCCATCCCCAGTGTTGCTGTGAGAATTAGAAATCATCCTTGTCAAAAGAAAATGGTCACACAGTAGGTGCTAAAATAAATATATGTTATGAGATGATTATTTTAGAAATAGGAAAATACTTGGCAGTGAATATCGCATCAGGCATTGTGTTAAGTGCTTCCTACTCATCTCACATCTTAGTTCTTGGAGTACTTTGAGGTGGTTTATTCTTCTTATTTTTGCATATGAGAACACTAAGTCTTAAAGAGTTTAGTAAGTTGCCATAGTCACACAGCTAATAATCAGCAGAGTCAAGGTAAAAATTCAAGGATGACTGCCCTGGCTCGTGTGGTTCAGTCGGTTGGGCATTGTCGGGTACACCAGGAGGTTGCTGGTGGATTCCCCATCAAGGGCACATGTCCAGGTTGCAGCTCAGTCCCTGGTAGGGTGAGTATAGGAGGCAGCTGATATCTCTCTCTCTCTCTCTCTCCCTCCCTCCCTCCTTCTCCTCCCTATCCCCTCTCCCCCGCTCCCTTCCTCTCTCTCTAAAAATCAATAAACTATTCTTTAAAAAATATTCAGGGATGTCTGGCTCCTAAATCTGTGCTCTGAACCAGTCTTCTATACAGATTCAATGAAATGAATTGAGAGTAGAATGAATTCTCTCGGCTACCCTCAGCCTTCTGGATCTGTCTTCATTGAAGGAAAACAGCAGCAGCAAACCAAGATAATAACTGACATATCTTGGGACACAAAGTATGAAGTAATAGGTCCTTATTTACATTTGCTTTTTTTCTTGTTATAGACTTCAGTTTTGCATTTTCCCATAAACCAGAGGATTAATTTAGAAACATGAAGAACCTTGTCAATCTTTAGCCAATTCCTTTTGTTTGTGGGGAAACAGAAACAAATTGGATAGGAAAAAAGAAACTAATTTGACTATTGTTTTATTTTCACATGAAGATGCTATATGATCATGCCTGTAAAATTATATGTTTGAAAAGTATGTAGGTATAATCCGAGAAATTTAAGCAGGATGGGGTCTTTTAAATGAACTCTTATCTAGTTTTACTTTATTTTTATTTTATTTTCTTGGATTCTTTATTCTTTTTTTAAATTTCATTTTATTGTTTAAAGTATTACAAATAGTAGTACATATGTCTCCTTTTTTTTCCCCATTGACCTTCCCCTGGCCTCCCCTACCGCTCCCCCCACCCCCTGCCCAGCACATTCCCTCACCCCACACCCCCCAGTGTCTTGCGTCCATTGGTTATGCTTATATGCATGCATACAAGTCCTTCGGTTGATCTCTTACCCCCCCGCCCCAACACTTCCCAGCCTTCCCCCTGTAATTTGACGGTCTGTTTGATGCTTCTCTGCCTCTGTAGCTATCTTTTTGTTCATCAGGTTATAATGTTCTTTATTATCCACAAATGAGTGAGATCATGTGGTATTTTTCTTTCACTGCCTGGCTTATCTCACTTAGCATAATGCTCTCCAGTTCCATCCATGCTGCTGCAAATGGTAAGAATTCCTTCTTTTTTACTGCAGCGTAGTATTCCATTGTGTAGATGTACCACAGTTTTTTAATTCACTCATCTGCTGATGGGCACTTAGGCTGTTTCCAGATCTTAGCTATGGTGAATTGTGCTGCTATGAACATAGGGGTGCATATATCCTTTCTGATTGGTGTTTCTAGTTAGATACTGCTGATGATATTGTAATTAATTGTAAGTCACTCCTCCCACCTCTCCTCTTTTCTTGTACATTACCCTCTTTCTTTTTAAAGAAAAATTTTGAGGCATAAATGATTTAATATTTGTATACACTACAAAATGATTACCCCAATAAGTCAATAGTTACCATTTGTTACCATTCATAATTACAAATTATTTTCTCTTGATGAGATCTTTTAAGAATTATTTTTACCCTAGCTGGTTTGGCTCAGTGGATAGAGCATCAGCCTGTGGACCAAAGGGTCCCAGGTTGAATTCTGGTCAAGGGCACATGCCCAGGTTGCAGGCTTGATCCCCAGTAGGGGGGGTGTGGGAGGCAGCAGATCATTGATTCTCATCATTGATGTTTCTATCTCCCTCTCCCTTCCTCTCTGACATCAATAAAAAAATATTTTTTTTTAAAAAAAAGAGTTACTCTCTTTGCAACTTTTAAGTATAAAATACAGTATGATTAACTATAGTCGCCATGCTGTACATTACAACGTCAGGATTTATTTATTTTATAACCAGAAGTTTGTACCTTTTGACCACTTTACCCATTTCATCAACACCCTCTTCCATCCTCCTACCCCCTCTGGTATCCACCAATTTGTTGTCTGTATCTATGAGCTTGGTTTTGTTGATGTTGCTTTTTTTTTAAGAGTCTACATATGTGAGATCATACAGTATTTGTCTTTCTCTGTCTGACTTATTTCACTTATCATAATGTGCTCAAGGTCCATTCATGTTGTCATAAATAGCAAGAGTCCATTCTTTTTTATGGCTGAGTAGTATTCCATTATACATACAGGGGTTAGCAAAAGTAGGTTGGCAAAAGTTTGTGTGTATGGAAAAAATATAATACTTATTAAATAATAATACAAGAACAAACTGTGTTTTGCATACTCACAACTGTAAACCTACTTTTGTCCCACTCTGTATGTACCACATTTTCTTTATCCATTATCCATCAGTTGATACTTCCTTAATTTTTTTTTTTATTATTCCTCACCCCGAGGATATTTTTCCATTGATTTTTAGGGAGAGTGGAAGAGAGAGGGGAAGACAGAGAGAAACATTGATGTGAGAGAAACACATCGACTGGTTGCTTCCCACACGAGCTCTGACTAGGGCCCGGGCCAGAGAGGAGCCTGCAACTGAGGTACGTGCCCTTGACCGGAATTGAACCCAGGATCCTTTGGTGATACAGACTGATGCTCTATCCACTGAGCCAAACTAGCTAGGGCCATCAATAGACACTTAAATGAGGTTGTTTCCATGGCTTGGCTGTTGTAAATAATGTTGCAATGAACATGGATGTTCAAATATCTTTTGAAATTAGTGTTTTCATTTTCCATTTTCCTCTTTTTTATTATTCAAATTTATTTTTAACCTTTGTCCCCCTTTAATAAGTATTTAATTCAAATTGATAATAAAAATTAAAAGATGCATAGTATATATTTAAGTGCTTAATAGTTGTGGAGACTGTTTATTACTTTTAGTTTCATGAAATGCAAAAAAGAAAAACATGCAAAAAATGAAAGTATATCAAATTGTAATTTTTCAAGGTTTACAACTTGAGTACTTCTGTATACATAGTTATATTGTTATTCCTTCTGTCTTGTTGCTTCACCATCATCTAGCACTCTTTGTCCAATATGTAGCCATGAGTCACAGCACTGAAATATGGCTAATCCAAATTGAGATATGCTGTAAGTGTAAAATGCACATTTGTTGAATAATTAGTATGAATAAAGAATAAAGTTCTCATTAATAATTTTATACTGATTACATATTAAAGTGAAAATTAGATGTATTAGGTTAAATAAAATATGTTGTTAAAATTAAAGTTATTTGTTTTACATTTATTCCTACTGGATATCTGTTAACAAAGAAAATTAATTTCACCTGGCTTAGGCTTATTTCTATTGGACAGTACTGTTTTAAGATGTTCCTTGCCGGAAGCCGGTCCATCCTTGCTGCTTGACACAGTCGCTGCAGGATAGAAACATCTGCACAGCATATGTTTCAAGGGACCTGGCGTATATAGCATACTGTTCTTAATATGTTTGCTCCCCTTATCGCTGTGTGTTTTAACCAAGGTTACCTCTCCAAGAAAGGTTGTTTCCCCAGGTAGGGATTTTTCCCTGAAGTTAGGGAGGGGATGAAACTCCTTAACTAAGTGCCAGATGGGTAGTTAATCACTTTAACTACAAATAATCATGCTTAAGCTACATAATCTTTACTCCCTGGAATAGAGATAAGAAACGCCCTAACCTTTGTAAATAGAAATTGACAGGATTAAAATCAACTGGTATAAATACGGATGTAACAAGACAATAAACAGCAGAACCTCTCTGGAGATCCAGACCAGAACTTGGCTGGAGATCCTGGCTGGAGATCCTGGCTAGGCTGCTGATCAACTGAACACTGTCTCCGTGTCCTTCCTTCTTCGCCGACTCCGTCTACGCCCTTGGGAACCCCTGGACCTGCTGGGGTTGGACCCCGGCATCTGGCGCCCGAACAGGGACCCTTAGGTAAGTCCCCCCGTACTTGGGACGGATAGGACTGCACCGTAGGGTCCTGCAGACCCCCCCCCCCCATAGAGGATAAGTAGGGTAAGTGGGTAGTTAGTATAGAACTTAGATTGACAGGATGGGTCATACTGAGTCTAAAGAAAAAAGACTCTGTATTAATCTTTTAACACATATGCTTGTTAGCAGAGGAGTTAAGGTTACTCCCAGTCAGACAGAAAGTTTTATAGAAGACGTATGTCAATGGCTTCCTGAGGATGGAACTGTTAATTTAGAAACTTGGACTAAAGTAGGAGAGCAATTAAAGAACTATTACAACTACCATGGATCTGAGAAGGTCCCGGCAGTTACCTTTTCTCTCTGGAATTCAATCTGTGACACCTTGGCACCAGAGGCAAAAATGGTTGAACTTTCTCAAAATTTAAATAGTCCCTCGGCTCCACCCAGAGAGGATACATCATCATTGTCTTCAGCTCAATCTAAAAGCAATTTAGCTATGCCTACTGATTGGGAGGAGAATAAATATCATAAACATGACCATTGGTCCTTTCCAGTCAGTAGAGAGGAGAATGGCCCTCCCATTCAAAACAGGCTCCCCAAATTAGAAAGGAAGCCTAAACCAGGTCCTATGGCTCCTATGAGCTCCATGTCTAAATTTCAAAGGGCGATAAGAGAAGCTGAAGCTAATGGAGATCTTGAATTCTCACTCTGCTTCCCAGTTACATATGAGAATGAGTCTGGTGGGAATAGAAACCTCACCTTGGAGCCTATACCTTACAAAGTACTTAAAGAATTAAAATTGGCCTGCTCTGAATATGGACCTCTAGCTCCTTACACACAAACCTTGGTAGAAACCCTAGCCAGTAAATGGATGACTCCTTATGATTGGTCACAGGTTTGTAAATCCTGTCTCTCAGGAGGCGATTACTTATTATGGAAAACTGAATATGAAGATCTTGCTAAGAAAGCTGTAGCCACTAGCGAAAAAACCAGAAAAGGAATAACCCTAGACATGATATTAGGAGAAGGTGATTTTAACACGGCTGAGGAGCAAATGAATATGCCCACAGAGGCACTTACCAAAGTAACCAGTTGTGCAGTAAGTGCCTGGAAATCCCTACCTTATACAGCAGGAAAAACCACCACCCTTACAGAGGTTAAACAGAAGGTCGAGGAACCATATCAGGATTTCCTTTCTCGCCTCATGCAGGCAGTCAAGAGAGTAATCAATAACAAAGAGGCAGCCGATATCCTAATCAAACAACTGGCTTTTGAAAATGCTAATAATACCTGTCAGGCTTTATTAAGGCCGATTCTCAGAACAGGAACTATAAATGATTTTATAAAACAGTGTGCTGATGTAAGTCCAGCATTTATACAGGGTGTAGCTATAGCTGCAGCTCTCAAAGGGGAGACATACCCTCAATATGTACAGGCTATAGTACAAGCCAGCAATAATACAGGTAATAAAAGAAATATGAACTGCTACTCTTGTGGCTTATCTGGGCACTTTAGCAGAGAATGCCCAAATAAAAATAATAATACTCAGGCCAGATGGCAAGCTCCTCGACAGCCTGGAAATACATTAGGGAATAATATTAATCCTCCAAAAACCGTTTGTCCCCGATGTCAGAAAGGATTCCATTGGGCAAAGGAATGTAGATCAAAATACCATAAAAATGGTCGGCCTTTAAACTCTACAAATAGCTCCCAAGGAGGTTATATCCCATCACCTCAATTGGGAAACTTGAGAAGGGGCCAGCCCCAGGCCCCTGCAATAATAGGGGCATCAACCTTTAACCCCTCTGCAAATTTTGATCAGTCAGTGACCTCTTCAGGGCAACCCCAGGCAGTGCAGGATTGGACCTCCACTCAACCACCCATGCAGTACTAACCCCAGACTCGCCAGTAGCAGCCATTCCTACAGGAGTGTCTGGGCCGCTGCCTGAGGGAACCGTAGGTTTAATATTAGGACGGAGCTCCACCTCGTTACAGGGGATCTTAGTCATCCCAGGAGTTGTTGATGCAGACTACACAGGAGAAATACAGATTTTACTTTCCCCACCCACCACAACTATACAGATTCAGCCCAACCAGAGAATTGCCCAATTAATCCTGTTACCAATACATAAAATAGGGACAGCTGTTACTCAGGAAGCTAGAGGGGCTGGAGGCTTTGGATCTAGTGATGCAGCATTTTGGATACAAGAAATCCATGCTACTAGACCTACAAAAATTTTACAAATTCAGGGAAAACCAATTGAAGGTCTATTGGATACAGGAGCAGATGTTTCCTGCATAGCAGGGAAGGATTGGCCCTCTTCATGGCCCACGCACACCACCTCCACTTCCCTAGTAGGACTAGGCAAGGCATCTAATGTAAAAAAGAGTTCTCAGATTCTAACTTGGGCTGATGAAGATCAACATTCAGGAACATTCTGTCCCTATGTAATTACGACTATCCCCTTTACATTATGGGGAAGAGATATCTTGTCTCAAATGGGAGTTGTATTATAGCCCCAGTGATAGAGTAACATCACAGATGCTAGACACGAGATTTAATCCAGGAAAGGGATTAGGAAAGGAAAGTAATACCTCACACTCCTCGACAGGATCTGTAATTGGGGCCATTGCCCTTAGGACTGCTGATCCCATAGTCTGGAAATCGTCACAACCAGTATGGGTTGAGCAATGGCCCTTAACATCTGAGAAAATATCAGCAGCCCGACAATTAATTGATCAGCAATTAGCAGAGGGACATATAGAGCCATCAAATAGTCCCTGGAACACACCCATATTTGTAATAAGAAAGAAATCAGGCAAGTGGAGACTTTTGCAAGATCTAAGAGCCATAAATGCCACCATGGAAGATATGGGCTCCTTACAACCTGGATTGCCCTCCCCTGTGGCAATTCCACAGGAGTATTGTGTTGTTGTTATTGACTTACAGGATTGTTTTTTCACTATACCTCTTCACCCAGCTGATTGTCAAAGATTCGCATTCAGCATACCATCAGAAAACTTTAAACAGCCTTATCAGAGATACCAATGGAAGGTTCTCCCACAAGGGATGAAAAATAGTCCTACATTATGTCAAAAGTTTGTAGATCAGGCATTGCAAGTTATTAGAAAGAAATTTTCAGATCTATATCTTATTCATTATATGGATGATATTTTACGAGCTCATAAAGATCGCGCTACTTTACAGGAAATTCTTACTCAGACCATCCTTGCTTTAGAAGAACATGGTCTAAAAATAGCCCCAGAAAAGATTCAGACTGAACCTTCTTTTTCATACTTAGGCAGAATATTACATACCTCTACTATCACCCATCAGCCTCTACAATTAAGAAAAGATCATTTAAACACATTGAATGATTATCAGAAACTATTAGGTGATATCAACTGGGTTAGGCCATATCTAAAAATAACCACTCTTGACTTAAAACCTCTATTTGACATTTTAAAGGGAGATTCTAACCCTAAGTCTCCCCGACAATTAACTGTAGAAGGAGAAAGGGCTATAGCAAAAATAGAACAGGCCATCAATAAATAGCAACTACAGTATCTAGATTATTCCAAATCTTGGGCCTTAATTATTCTAGCCACTAAATATACTCCTACAGGATGCTTGTGGCAGGAAGGACCATTAGAATGGATACATTTACCTGTCACTCCTAGGAAGATTGTACCACCCTATCCCTCCCTAGTGGCCACTCTCATTATCAAAGGTAGACGTCGCAGTATCGAACTCTTTGGAAGAGAAGTTACTGAGATAATAATACCTTATAAAAGAGAACAATTAGACACACTATTACAATTTGAAGAAGAGTGGCAAATAGCTATAGGTAACTTCCCAGGACAAATTTTACATCATTTGCCAAGATCACCTATATTGCAATTTCTCTCCCTACATCCGTTTATATTTCCTATTAAATGTTCAAAAGAACCATTATCACCTCCTGCCTCCTTAGTATTCACAGATGGTTCCTCTAATGGTAGGGCAGTAACAATCATTGACTCAATAACCCATGTTCAACAAACTCTAGAGACGTCAGCTCAGAGAACAGAGCTTTTGGCAGTCATTTATGCTTTTGAACAATTGCAACAGGTTCCCTTTAACTTGTACACTGACTCTCAATATATAGTTAAATTATTTCCTCATATTGAGACTGCCTCTCTCCCACAAGGAAGAACAGCCATTTTCTCTTTGTTAACTCAGCTACAAACTTGCATTCACAAACGAGAAAAGGCTTTCTATATTGGACATATTAGAGCTCATTCCTGCCTACCAGGACCCTTAAGCGAAGGAAATTATCAGGCGGATTTACTAACTCGCCCAGTAGTTTGTACAGCTCTAGAAGAAGCCCGGCGGCCTCATGCCATTCACCATCAAAATGCTTCTGCTCTCCGTCTATATTATCGCATATCTAGAGAAGCTGCTCGAAGTATTGTGCGTGACTGCGGCCATTGTCCTACTCATTTTCCTAGCCCTGCTACTGGAGTTAATCCAAGAGGACTTAGACCCTGTGACTTATGGCAGATGGATATTACTCATGTCCCATCTTTTGGCAAACTTTGCTATGTGCATGTTTGTATTGATACCTTTTCTCATGTTATCCTTGCTTCTGCACGTACAGGAGAAGCCCTTAAAGATGTAAGTCAACATCTATTCCAATGCTTTTCCTACCTAGGAATACCAAGGGCACTTAAAACTGACAATGGGCCTGCCTATACCTCTAGAGCTTTTAAAAACTTATGCTCTACATTCGGCATCGCACATACTACAGGAATACCCTACAATCCTCAAGGCCAAGCAATAGTAGAAAGGGCTCACCAAACTTTAAAAACACAAATTAAAAAATTACAAGAAAATGAGTTTAAATATTCCTCTCCTCATCATGTTCTACAACATACTCTATTTGTAATTAATATACTAAATGTAGATTCTGAGGGAAATTCCCCAATGTACAGGCATTGGAACCCTGATCTAACTAAACCTAAAGCCCTCGTCAAATGGAGAGACTTGCTTACAGGAGCCTGGGAGGGACCTGATGTACTTTTAACCTGGGGGAGAGGATATGCTTGTATATTTCCACAGGACGCAGACTCACCTGTGTGGATTCCAGACCATCTAGTCCAACCTTATGTTTCACTGCCCGCCATCTCTGCCTCATCATAGCACACCTGACCAGAGCCCGTCTGCAGCAGATGTGCAGCCCTGAGCTGGAACAATCTGTCCATTGGAAGGATCACATGTGCCTCCTTTTTGTCTTTCCACATGTCCCAGCTTTGCCCCACATCTCCTTTCCTTTTTCCTTTTTTTAAAATCTAACTACTTGTTTGCTGGTTCTTTGGCCTTTCTCCTTCTTTCCTGAACACAGCCTCTTCTAGAATCTCCCTACCCTACTGTTCCAGGAAGGGCACCTCCCTTTTATGCCGTGACTAGGGATGTTTGGTATATGTCCCATACATGAAGTTGTCTTGTGCCAAGAGCCTGACATCCTGGGCTGAGAAAGCCCTGTTCCGGGACTCTCCTTTGTCCTGTATTGGCCCCTCTTACCCTTGTGTCAAGAGGGACCCTCTTCTTACAATCCAATTGCCCATAGCTGTTGCCTGAGCTCTCTGTTCATGCTGAGGTTGAAGCCTCATGGTGGCTGGTACCATGGATCTGTCTCTGGCCCAATGGCGTAAGCTGGGCCCCCTCTAGAGAAGAAACCTGAGTTCCCTATGATCAATGCCAGAGCCCCGCCAGCAGGCGAGGGAATCCAAAGGCAGTTGCTGGGCATGGAGGCCAGAGGGACATAGGCTACCAAGGAGACAGAACTGAACCTCACATCACCCTACTTGGCCCAGAGATGGCTGGTAGTCAAAGACGGGTAAGACCCCACAGGGTGGGGCAACCTAAGACAGGCACAGTCGGGGGGCCAGTAGGAGAGAACTTGGGGTTCAACAGAGGTGGGGCACAGATCCTCACCCCCCCAATGGTTCAGGGGCTTGAACACTCGCCCCTTCTGAGGAAGGTCTCCTGTCCCCATGGCTGCTTCCCGCTTCCCATGCCCAGCTCAGATCGGGACCCAGACGCAGTCTCAGACAGAGACTGGCTGACAGCAGCTGCCCTCTCACTGCGACAGGACTTGTTTCCCATTTCTACCTTGGACCACGGGGAAAGGGTCAGCTGAAGGAAAGGGCTGTGTCAGGATGCTGCCTTCTTCCTTTTCTTCTCCCTCTTTTTTCTAAACATTTCCATGCCTTGTAGTTCTTTTGCTTTCTCTTCTTTTTCTCTCCACTACCCTCCATCTTCCATATCAGCTGACCCAGAGGGCACAGCTTACTCCTCCTCAGACAGCGACACCACCATCAACCACGGCCCTGATGGACCCTTTGATGCAGCCCTTCAACTCGCTGACGCTTCGGGAAGCCTGTCGCCAGTGATGCCGCCCGCTAGCCAGACCAACAAAGACAATCAAACCAACAACTTGAGGACAGCTATAATCCCTTGACTGAAGAGGCCGGCAACCTTCTACAGGAATGGGGCTCCTTGTGCTCTCCATCCACTATGTTTATAGTTATGCTCACTGTCATTGCTTGCCAGTCTTCTTCTGAGTTTTAAACGGCCCAATCTGAGAGGTGGCCACTGATTTGCATGCGCTATCATTTAAAAAATAAAAAAGGGGGAATTTGCCGGAAGCCGGTCCATCCTTGCTGCTTGACACAGTCGCTGCAAGATAGAAACATCTGCACAGCATATGTTTCAAGGGACCTGGCGTATATAGCATACTGTTCTTAATATGTTTGCTCCCCTTAGTGCTGTGTGTTTTAACCAAGGTCACCTCTCCAAGAAAGGTTGTTTCCCCAGGTAGGGATTTTTCCCTGAAGTTAGGGAGGGGATGAAACTCCTTAACTAAGTGCCAGATGGGTAGTTAATCACTTTAACTACAAATAATCATGCTTAAGCTACATAATCTTTACTCCCTGGAATAGAGATAAGAAACGCCCTAACCTTTGTAAATAGAAATTGACAGGATTAAAATCAACTGGTATAAATACGGATGTAACAAGACAATAAACAGCAGAACCTCTCTGGAGATCCAGACCAGAACTTGGCTGGAGATCCTGGCTAGGCTGCTGATCAACTGAACACTGTCTCCGTGTCCTTCCTTCTTCGCCGACTCCGTCTACGCCCTTGGGAACCCCTGGACCTGCTGGGGTTGGACCCCGGCAGTTCCTATCAGCATAGATATAGCCAGCTCATTTACCACCCTTCTGAGCTCCACTCAGCATATAGGCAGGGAAAGAAAGTAGAGCTTTCTTTTAATGATGTGACCAAGAAATTGCACCCAGAACTTTTAAATATACTCCATTGGTAAGAATTTAGTCATGTGGTCACATCTAGCTGCAAGGGAACCTGGAAAATCTAGCATTTAGCTGGACAGGCACATGCCCAGCTAAAACTTGGAGGAGGAATTTAATTTTTCATAAGGATGAAGATGAAAATGGAATTAGGGAGACAACTGGAGGTCTCTGCCACATGTTTTAATGCACAGCCATGTAGAAACACAATGTTTCATGTTCTTGCACTGACAGGTCATCTAGATGGATCTCCTCCACAGCATGTGAAGTTGATATTACTGCTGACTAAACCAGTAGGTGAAGAAGTGTGTGTTGATAGGTTTCATACTGAAAAGACAGAAAGGGGCCAGTATGTTGGAGTTGCCTGTTCTGTCCCATCCTCTCCCTCAATAAAGGAGGAAGCTGCAACGAAAGAAAGAAGTGAAGGTACAGTTGGATAAAACAGAAAATGGCCCAACTGGGTGTGGCTTAGCGGTTGAGCACTGACCCAGGAACCAAGAGGTTACAGGTTTGATTCCCGGTCAGAGCATGTGCCCGGGTTGCAGGATCAGTCCCCAGTAGGGGCCATGCAGGAGTCAGCTGATTGATGATTCTCTGTCATCATTGATGCTTCTCTCTCCCTCTCCCCTCCTCTCTGAAATCAATAAAAATATATTTTAAAAATGCACATGTGTTTTGAGAGAGAGAGAGAGAGAGAGAGAGAGAGAGAGAGAGAGAGAGAGAAAGAAGAAGAAGAAGAAGAAGAAGAAGAAGAAGAAGAAGAAGAAGAAGGAGAAGAAACACTGGGATATACATTCAGAATGAAGACAAAATAAATAATTTGAGTACAGTGGAATTGAATCTTAGATTCAAGAGGCACTATAGAAAGCCAAAATCTCATAAATCAAAATTATTCCTTAAAAATCCTTTGAATTTGTACATTAAATATAGCATGGATACTAGATTCAATCTAGCCTTATTTATGTTCCCCTCCAGATGATTTGTCAGTGGGGATTTCTCAGTAAGGCCAGCACTCCTGGTTCCCTCAGCACTGGAAGAGATCAATGTTTCTTAAGTTGAGTACTGGAGTGTGTGTGTGTGTGTGTGTGTGTGTGTGTGTGTGTGTTTCATTTGTCTTTAAACACTGACATGACAAATCTGAAATCCTCACTATATGCAGGAGTGAGGGAACCATGCTCATTCAAGCACATAATGGAGTAGCAAGTGGCCCAAATTATCTAAGGTGTTATTTCCTCTGTCTTTTTTCCCCCAATAGTGTGTAGTGTGTTTGAATATATATCAGGGAACCCACTACATCACATATAGCTTTCAATGTGGCTGGCCAGCTCTTGCTAGTATGACATTTTTACTAGGTGTCTTGGCTAGGCTGGAATTGAGGCTAAGATAGGAAGGGTCTGGGGTTAGATGGTATCACCAGAAGTCCTTTGCAAGCTCTGCATAGACAAAGCTTCTAACTTTCACAGAATAATAATAACTGCCATGACAAATTCAGGGAAACTTAAACAGGGGCTTCTGCTGATTTGCGGAGGCACTGGAGATCCGAGGAAAATGACTTGAATCCAGTTTACAGTTGTGGTTCAGAGATTTGCAAATATGTCTCCAATATGAGAGAGAGGAAGGGTTCCAAGCATAAACCGCTGTGTGTTGAGGATAGGGGTAAAGGCAGGTGGGCAGGCTCTGAAGCAGACCATAAACACTAAATGTTGATTCTAATGCTCTTCCTCTTTCTTCCCTCTTCCTTTTCTCCTCATCCTTCTTCATTTTTTTACTTCTTTCTTCTCCTTCTCCTCAAAACAGCAATACTGCCCTTTGAATTTTCTAAACACAACAGGTTCACTCCCACCCCAGGGCCTTTGTACGTGCTCTCTTCCGTGTCTGGATTGCTGTTTGTATGACTCACTCCTTGTTGTTTAAGTTTTGGCTCAGATATTATCTCTTTAAAGAGGCCTCTCTGACCATCAATTTCTGTTTCCCATTACTTTTGCCTGATTTTATTTCTTCATATACCTTAACAACTCTCTGAAATGATCTTATCATCTGCTTCCTCGAGCTAGCATACAAGCTTTATGAGATTCAAGGACTGTGTCTTATTGCCATTCTATTTCTAGCACTCCGAACAGCGTGTGGCTATACCAGGCACTAGATCCTTATTTGTTGAAAAAAATAATAATGTATCATTTAAACCCCAAGAACCCAGGTGTGAGATCTCCCTCTAAGAGAGCTGGATGGAAGGAAAGAAAAATGTTTTTCTCTCTGCCAGAGAGAGAGAGGTGAGACCAAGGGATGGGGACAAATGGCAAGGAGCTCCAGGAGTTTGAGGGCAGGCAGAGGGCCTGGGTCCAGGGAGGGAAGAGGTCAGCAGTCACATGCATGGTGAAAGCTGGATCATTGATGGTTCAGAGGTGCAAAGCAGAGGATAGAAGGCAAACGAGCAAAGGAAAGGGGCTGCCAGCTTCAGACACTGACTCTGATTATATGAAGAATAAAGCAGAGGGGACTGCTGATCCATCAAATCTAGAAACCAGCTATGAAAGTGACCTTCCCTTTGTAGGGTCATTTGTGCTGTTCCCAAACCTAGCTATGCATCTGAATCCCGTGGAAAAATTAAAAAAATATATAGTTTTACTGGCCCCACCCCAACAAAGGGCTGGATTCCAGGACTATATTCTAGGTAGTTTATTTCTGTTTCTTTTGAAATGAGATGGTGAGGCACAAAGAGGAGATGGCCAAAAGGTGGTCACTTTTCTATGAGCATTTCCCCCATTACCATCTCTCCCAGCCTCCCCCTTGGCCTCCCAGTCGCAATGGGACACAGTACAGTGGCCAGTGGAATGTCCCCAAAGCAGCACAGTAGCAGCGCCCCCTGCTGGCAGTGGAGTGGCGAGGAGAGAAGAACCCGAGCTTCCTTTAGGTGACCACACGCACGGACTGGCGCAGTCTGAGCTGGGGCTGATTTGGTTTTACTTCTTTGCTGCCAACATCTGCCTTCCATGTAACTTTCCCTCATCGTCAGGTTCTGTCCTTGGGAGTCAAGCACATAAGGTTTCCCCTTGGCCGTATATCAGCCCTTGAGGTGTTTGTGGAGAAATAGTTACTATGACTTCTGACCCTTTCTTGAAGCCATTCTTTACAGGATGCTGCTTCTTGTTTCCTTGCACCTTGTACTCCAGGTGTGGTCTGATCAGGAGGGAACAAGGCCAAATGATTATCTCCCTTGTCCTGGACACTGAGTTTGTGTGAAGCTTGCCAGGTCTTGTGTTTGCAATTTTGGCAGCTGTACTCTGGGATCACACCAAGCTTATAGCCAGCCAAAATTCCTGTGATTTTCTGGGAGGCCTGCTGCCCCCCTCACACTACACTGGTGTAACTGGTCCTTGAAAGTCACATTTGGCATGATTCCCCATTCCTCCAATCCAGCATGTTTGGGTCCACCCCTGTAGCTGTCAACCATTCATGAATCTGGATTCTGTCATTGAGTCACTAATCCACACGATCTAATTTTGGATTATCCACAATTTTAATGAGCCTACCTTAGAAGCCGTTATCAAAGAAGTTGATAAGAATGTGGAGCAGATCGGGCCTCTGGACAGAGTCTTCTGACATCACTTAGAATCCTTTCCTAAAGATGATATCTAGTTAAATAGTTTTGAAGCCAACTGATCTGCTATCATCTCAATGATATTTAAATACCAACTGTCACCCTCCTGGTCAGCCACCCCAGTTTAGTCATGAATACTGTTTCTATAATCTAAGCAGAGTTATTTTCTTTCTTTGCTTCAAGATTAGTCAGAACTCTTTCCACCGCAAGTGACAGGAATAAAGTTAAACTAAAGCAAAAAAGAGAATTTATTGAGTCCCATATTTAGACAGTCCAGGGGTGGTTCTGGCTTCACGTATAAATGGATCTAGGGCCTCAAGTGGGTTCGTTCTCTCTCTCTCTCTCTCTCTCTCTCTCTCTCTCTCTCTCTCCATTTCTACCTTCCCTTCCACCTACTCTGTCTTGCTCCTTTCATCCTTTACCTCTGTCTGGATTTCTGTGTGTTACCCTCATTTTACTTACTAGAGATAAACTTTCTCCAAATGGCAGGAAAGATAGCTGCCAATGACCTTCAGTGAAAAACCTTTCAGTTAGTTCAGTAACTAAAAGAAAATCCCTTTCGCTTTAACTCCAAAATGAAAAACCCCAGGGAAGGATTCTGATTGGTCCAGTTTGGGTCACATACCCAGGGGAATGGAGTATAGACATAAGCTGACTCTGGATCACAGTCATTTTTGTGACTTTATATCTTAAGAAGGAAAGAGGGACTGTGATTAGTATCCCTGAAGGTCACATGGTCACAGTAGAGGAAGAAGTATGGTTCTAAATAGCATATATCCTGTAGAGCTTCCTGCCCTCAGCTACATTCTCTTCGCTGACCTATCCCCAGTTCTCCAGGAGCATCTTTCCCTTTCCTTCCTCTTCCGATCCACATATTGTTCAGTTTAGGACCCATTCATCTGGCTCCCATGATGAGGTAGCACATGGGAGAAAGAATGAACTTCTATTGCACTGTTGTAATGTATTTCATATTCATTATCTTCTTTAATCCTTATGACATAAGATGATAATGATGATCCCTATTTTATACAGGAGATTGACTTATTTTATATATTTATTTATTTTTAATCCTCACCTGGGGATATATTTTCACTGACCTTAGAGATAAAGAGGGAAAGAGAGAGAGAGAAAGAGAGAGAGAGAGAGAGAGAGAGAGAGAGAGAGAGAGGCATTAGTGTGAGAGAGAAACATCGATTGGTTGCCTCCAGTGTATGCTCCAACCAGGCATCAAACCTGCAACCTAGGTATGTGCCCTGACTGGGAATCGAACCCACAACATTTTGGACTATATGGGACTATACTCCAACCAACTGAGCTTAATATTAAGCTAGGGCTTAATATATTTTATTAATTTAGCAAACATTTATATACACTAACTATTAAAAATATTAATTTACTGGAGGCCCGTGCCACAAATTTCATGCAAGAGTAGGCCTTCCTTCCCCTGGCTGCCAGCTCCAGCTTCCCTCTAGCACCCGAGACTCAGCTTCCCTCCTTCCCTGGCTTTGTCAGCAGTTCTCAACCTGTGGGACACAAACAATGAAAATACATCCTGCATATCAGATATTTACATTACAATTCATAACAGGAGCAAAATTACAGTTATGAAGTAGCAACGAAAATAATTTTATGGTTGGGGGTCACCACAACATGAGGAACTGTATGAAAGGGTTGCGGCATTAGGAAGGTTGAGAACCGCTGGTCCAGATGGGCCTCATAATAACAACATGACATAAGTCTATTACTGCCATTTTATAGGTGATTGGAAGCTGAGACATTGAGAGGTCACATAACTTGCCTAAGGTTACACAAAGTGAACAGAGGGGAGTTTGAAGGCAGGTCTGATGGCTACATCCATTATCAAAAGACAGCCCTTGCAATTTTAAATATGCATGATCTTTAATTGGGAATGTGAGATGTTTCATCTCTGTCAGGGAATTCTGGGAGCATCCACTGCCGAAGATTATCCAGGGGAACAGTATAATCCAACCCCACTATACACACTTGCTCACCCTTGGACTTTTAGCTCTGTCTTCCTATCTGCCAGTGCATCGCCAGCATCTTTTTCTGCCCAATCCTGGAGGAGTGGGCTAAATTGTTGTGCCAATTTCTAAGTGAAGCACGTGAGTTGCAGCTCCCCAGAGCCTTGGAAGTTGTGCAGAATAGACAGTGGACCACAGAATCATGTTACAATTTAAGGCAGTAGCTGAGTTCCTTGTAGTTGATGTGTGGGCATAAAGGCTGGTGCATCTCAGTCACACATAGCGGGTGGATGTCAGGGACTGGCTGCGTGATGGAGTGGGATCTGCTTCAGGACCTCCTGGTTGACACTGGGGCTGGGGGTCCGAAACCCAGAGGCAGAGTGGTAAGGGTGATGACACTGGACAAGGTCCAGTAAGGGCAATGGGCATAGACAATGAATTGGGTAACAGTCCATCAGAGTTTATATTAGATGGTTGACACAGCTACATTTGAAGGACCCAGAAAGCTACTTGGGACTTAGGTGGAACTGAAGTATTCACATGGCAAGTGTACCCAAAGGTGGGGAAAACTCAACCTTGGTTGGAGATTTGAGGCTAGCCTCTAGTGTAAATTATCAATTCTCATATAAACAAGCCAGAAAGGCCCTTGCCACTGAGCTGGTTTTAAGCGTAGGGCTGTAATCCAATAATCATATAACTTTCAGTCTGATATTCTTAAAACATAAATCTGAATATGACATTCCCCAAACTCAAACCCATCAGTGCCTCCTCATTGCCTCCAGGGTGGTATCCACACTTCTTAGCAAGGCTCTGAAGGCTTTAACTATCTACCCCCTGGGTTCCTTCCTCCCCTAGCCTCATAGCACACCCTCCATCCCAGCTGGCAACTTACGAAATACAGAATTAGTTGTCATTTCCAAGGCCAAGACTGGCCTACCATGCCTTTCCCTCTACCTGTGGTGCTGTTGCTCATCTTGTCCACTGGACAGACTCTTCTTCCTCCTTCAACTTGTAGCTCAAATGCCATCTCTTCCTTGAAGCCTCCTCTAACTCCCCCAATAGACTCACATGTTCTCTCCTCTAGGATCCCAGACCACTTTGTTCATACCTCCATAGTATCTATCATATGTTATTAAAAACATCTGCTGATGTGTCTTTTCCTGCCATCTATTAGACTGTGTGCTTCTAGAGGGCAGAGGCAATGCCTTTTCCCTCTGTGCCTCTAGGGACACAGCATTGGGCTGGCACAGACAAATGTTCAGTACACAAAAAGATAAAGGAAGATAACATATTACATATGGTAACCCATAAAATCCATGAGAACTTTGGAGGAGGAACCAGAGTAGGAGTAGCAAATTATGCACTAAAGACAAATGAACTCTTTGTCATTCATTCATTCCACAAGTATTTATTGAGGATTTTCTTTATGTTAAGAGGTGTGCAAAATGCTTAAGATACAGTGCAGTTCAAGACAGGCTTGGTTTCTGTTCTCGTGGGGTTTACAAATTATTAAGGGAGGCTATCATTTAACAATTCACAAATAATTAAAATTGGGTGAGAGGTATTCAAGAAAAGGGAAGGGGTATTGACTGGGTATATTGTTTGGGTGTGAAAGGCTGAGAGGATCTCACATAGCGCCCTGTCTTGGGTATGGTGAGCTGCAAGAAGATTCAGTTTATTATGACTTACTCAAATTCCCCCATAACCTGGCCCTGCAAAAGTCATCCCCAACACAGTTATCTCCATTGCAATCCTCTCAGTGGTCTTTCATTAGCACCCACTAGAGTTTTTCTTTGAAGATTCAATCATTGTCTCTGAGAACCAACTTTTTGAAAATTATTGTTCGTTAATCAGCCTACTGGGCACCATGATCTTCGTCATCATAATCATCATGTTCATCATCTTCTTCATCCCCAACATCACCATCACCACCGCCTCCACCATCATCATCCTTTACAATTCTTGAATGCTTTATATGTTCCAGGTACTGTGATAAATGCTTATTTAATCCTTTCCACATTCCTATGAGAAAGGCAATATCATTAACTCTTTTTAAAAATGAGGAAATGTGGAGGTTAAGTAACTTGCCAGGGGTCACATAATTAATAAGTGGTAGCTCTAAGATTCTAATTCAAAATCTTTGCTCTTAACTAGTTTCCTGTATGTGATCACAGGATGGCTCTCTCTCTCTCTTTTTTTTTTTTTTTATGGACTTTCTTCTTTTCTTTTCTTTTTAAAATCCTTTGTAAGCATTTTTCTTGAATTTCTTGGGTCTCTTAATGGCCTCTCTTGGGAGGCACTTGGAAGAAGTCATTAGAGAGAAAATTCTATTATTTATTGCCATATTTAATAATTACTGGAACTCAGAATACACTACATATTTGTTCCTTTCAGGAGAGTCATATAATGGGGTCCTCTGAGAGATAGGGGTCTCCTGTTTTCCTTCAAATTATATACTGTGTAATACCATCATCACCTGTGATAATTATGGATTGAAACACCACACTGAGCTCAGCCTCTTGTGGGTTGTATTCTATAAGGTAGAGTCAAACCTTAGTTTTCTAGCACCTACAGGAATGCAGCATTCTGGGAAGCTGAGTTTATGATTAGCCATTTAAGGGTGCTGCACAGATATACAGTAAGATGAACATTTATCATTCAGAAACATTTAATAAAAATGTAATTTACATACAGAAAAGTTCACTAATCATGCCGCTTAATGAATTATGACATTGAATACACCCAGATCAAGAAAAACAGAACAAGCCTAGCACTCCAGAAGCATCCCTGTTCCCCCTTCAAATCAGTACTCACTCTCCTTTCCCACATGTGTAACTGATGTCCAGACATCATAGATTACTTTGCCTGTTTTTGAACTGTATATAAATACTAGAGGCCTGTGCACGAATTCATGCACCAGTGGGGTCCCTCAGCCTGGCCTATCGGATTGGGCCAAAACCGGCTCTCCAACATCCCCCAAGGGGTCCCAAATTGCAAGAGGATGCAGGCCAGGCTGAGGGACCCCACTGGTGCACAATCGGGGCCAGAGAGGGATGTGGGAGGTTTACCAGTCAGGGAGAAACTGCGAGTGTCCAGGTGTGTCCGGCCCATCTCGCTCAGTCCCGAATGGCCAGACCCCAGCAGCAAGCTAACCTATGGGTCAGAGCGTCTGCCCCCTGGTGATCAGTGCACGTCATAGCGAGCGGTTGAGTGGCCTTAGCATATCATTAGGATATTATGCTTTGATTGGTTGAATGGATGACCAGACGACCAGACACTTAGCATATTAGGCTTTTATTATATAGGATATGTAAGCGTAATCATATTTTTTATATTCTTTTGTGTTTATCTTCTTTCACTCAAGATTATGTTTGTGAGATTTATACATACTGTATGTACAACAATTTGTTCATTTTCATTACTATAAGGCATTCAGTAATGGTTATTCAGTTGTCCTGTACCATGTATTGAACATATTTTCTTTCTCCCACTGCTCTGAGGTACATCCTTTATCATAAATCAAGTTTATTTGTGAAACCTTTTCTGGACTCCAAACTATTCATCTGGCCTATTGTTTCCCTTGCTTTAGTACACTGGCTTAATCTCTATAAATGTATATTGATATCTGGCAGTATAAACCCTCCAATTTTTTAGTTCTTTCTCAATCTCCTTAGATAGTCTTGGATCTTTGCACTTGCATATACGTTTTAGAATTGGCTTCTCAATATCATAAAAACATGCTGGGATTTTAATTAGATTGTACTAAATCTATAAATCAATTTGAGGAGATCTGACATCTTCATAACACTGAGTCTACCAATCCATGAATGCAATTCAGTAGGTTTAATTACACATCAGCTCTGTGTCAATTACGGTACTGAGTTCAGATGTGGTTCTCATCTTTGAAGGATTTACAAAATAGGTTAAAAAAAACACACACAAAATATAATTAATGGGATAATCTCACCACTGATGATAATAATAAGAGCTAATATTTATTAAGTGCCTATTATTTGCCAAACATGATTTTAAGGAATTTTAGGAATCATGCCAAACATGATATTAATTCATTTATGCTTCACACTGTTAACTTTGAAGTAAGTTCCGTTATTATGCCCATTGTATAGGTATTTTTAATCTTAACAGGGTCCAGGAAAAAAGAGCACCCAGGTTGTGATGAGGAAATCAGAGGACACATCACACAAAAGGTGAAAATTTAGCTGATTTTTGAAGAAATTTGTTAGGAATGGAGCAAGTAGAACATTCCAGGCATATGAGGAGCTTGTGGAGAAAAAATACTGTAGGGTGAAGTGATAAGACTTTCCAGGAACCTAACAGTGAGTGAGTCCCAGGACTGGAATGCAGTGTTGGGAGGAGGAGGGATGGGAATGTGGTTGGTGAAGCTGGAGTAATAGAGGCCAAGGGCCTGCCAGTCTATGGAGTGTGAACTTCATGCAGAAGCCAGTGGCTGTGAAGCAAGGGTTGGCTATCTGTCTCAGGTTGGCTTCCCCAGAAGCGTACTGTATTCATTTCCTAGGGCTGCCACACATGATACCACAAACCAGAGGCTTAAAAAAACAGAAATGTGTTCTCTCACATTTCCAGAGGCTAAAGTGCTGAAACCAAGGTGTCAGCAGAGTTGGTCCCTTCTTGAGGCTCAGAGGGAGCATTTCTTCCATGGTTCTCCTGGCTTCTGGAGACAATCCTTGCTGTTCCTTGGCTTGTAGATGCATCACTTCAGTCTCTGCTTCTGTCGTTACATGGCATTCTTCCGTGTGTCTCCAGGTCTCTTCTAAGGACACCAGGCATATTGGATTTAGAGCTAATCCAGTGTGATCTCTAAACTAATTACACCTGCAAAGATGCTATTTCCAAATAAGGTCACATTTCCAAGGATGGGGGTGGGGGAAGGTCAGGGGGGGAATTGCAACATATATTTTTAGAGAATACGATTTAATCCATAACACAAACCCTCAGGTGAGGATTTGGGTATAAGTGACTTATTAAGGAAGTGCTCAGAGGGAAAAACTAATAAGGGAGTGGGGAAGCAAGATGGAGGGGGAAGAGTCCCTGAAGGGCTGTGACCCCAGGGGAGGTCCTGAAGGAGAGTTTCAGTCTGATCCTGGAGGGCCATTTTGAAGTGGCGGGTACCCCTCAGAGCCTTCTCTCCTGATGTGGGACTTTTATATTAGGCAGAGCAGGCTCCAGTGACCTGAGGGTCACAGGTGTTGGCCACTAGAAGCAAAGACACATCAGTGTCAAGGGCACTTTAAAATGGTAAAAAGGAATTTGAGGGGATCTGGGCAGTGCACCTTTATTGTCTGCTCCCCTTCCTCCAGAATTGTGACCTTTAAGACCACCCCACTGCACTTCAGATAGCCTCAGACTGCTTTGGGGGATTCCATCTGTTCCTCGGAGATCTCAGCTCTTTATCCTGACATCATAACCATCATCCAGTGGCTGCTTGCCACTGCTGAGCACCACAATGTTCTTACTGTACTTTATAGTGCTTCCCCCCCTACATGCTTTCTTTCTTACTTTCTATATGACTTTTTATAGACATCAGTAGCCAATAAGAATGCTCCTTTACTTTTTGCAGGATGAACTGATCAATCACAGCATGAGATTTGCAATCTTTGTGTTTCAAAGTTCTCTGAGAGTCACTGTGTTGGTTGCTCATGGATCACTGAACATTATCCAAGATGGTGGTTCTAGTTTTGGGAGTTTTAGGGTGCTTCATTTTCAGGACTGAAACTAGTTTGAGGAATACTAAATGCCCCTCCCCAACAGGGGGTTGCTTATCAGAATTGCATAAATATTATATTTTAAATGAATTGATCATATTTTTTTTATATCATCAACACTTGTGGGATACCCATACTATGAATAGACTCAGTATGTGCAACTCTAGGTGGTCTTACTACCTTGGGGCTGTTGTTGCCCTCTCTGTGTCTTTGGTTCCTATTTGTAAAGTCGGAAGGCTGGAATGGATGATTCTTGGGGTAGCTTGAGGCTCTAATAGTCTATAATTCCATGTTTAAAGACCAGAATCTTAGCACTTTGATCAGGCAGTAAAGTAATTTAAGCCTTGATTTAAATAAATTTCAAGAAACTTTAATTGAGTGTCTATTAGATGCCAGGCTCTGTGCTAAATGCTGGGGATACAAAGATAATTAAAATCCAGTCCCTCTCCAGCATTAATGGACAGTACAGTGGAGAAGGCAGGTAAAAAGGGAATTTCAATTCAGTACAAAAATTATAGTAAAAGATCTTCATCTCTGGAGATTGGGTATACAAAGGGAGGGTTGACTATCATTGCTGAGAAGACACTTGAACAGGATTTTTATGAAAACATAGTTCTCTAGGTAAATGTGAAGAGGAAGAGTGTAATGTAAATTCATAACCCCAGTTGCTATCACAAAACTCCATAATATAAGTTTATTTCCAGTTTATGCAAAATACAATATGGTTGTCTCTGGTCAGTGAGTGATTCTTTGTGGTTATTCAGAATCCCAGGTTCTTTCTATGTTGTGGCTCCTTCTCCTTCTCCCGGGACACCAGTCCTCGGCCATATCCCTTGCATTTGGCAGGCAGAGGCAGGAGAGAAGAGTGGAGGATCAAATGGAAAATGTGTATGTGTCAGGTTGGAGGTAGCATGCATCATGCCTGTCCATGATTTCCACCTAATTGCAAGGGAGGCTGACTGTGTGGTCTAACTGAGTGCCCACAAGAGAAAGGAAATGTGTTTTGGAAAACACAAGACAGTCTCTGTCAATATGTGCTGTGAGCAGCTAGATTTCCCCTGGGTCAGTCTAATGGAAGTGTACCATTAGATAACTGTCAAGATTAGAGTTGCTCACCAGGGACTATCTTTATCAAATCATGGTTACTGAGAGAGAGCTCACCACAGTCTTGGTTGGTTCAATAATTCCTTAGTGAGAGAGCAATTCAGGCATTTAGCAAGTATTGAAATGTAAGAAGGAACTGGGCGGAGAGAATGAGAGTTCACTAACTGGACAAGCCTTTCCCACTGTCCACTGCCCCTCTAATCCACAGGTCTGGAATGCTGATGGAGAACTCACATCTATCCATTTCACAAATAGAAGGCAGTTGGTTCCTGTGCTTATAATCTGTTTTCTTCTCTCTCCACAGTGACACTTTCAGCTGCTACTCCCTCCTACTTCAGAGGGTTTACACTAATTGCCCTCAAAGAACACAGAGAGGGTGATAAGGAAGAAGACCATGCTGGCACCTTCCAGGTAAGATCCTTTCTGGGCTTATCCATGGTCCTGGTAGGTAGAAGCCAAGTGATAGGTGGACAAACTGAGAGGCCTGAGTAAAATGAGGGGTGTAGGTGTCTGAGGTGGCTTCTCGTGCAATTCCCTTGATCATTGGCGAGGTGGGCCAGGTCTCCTTGAAAGACCCATCATGGAGTAGGCAGCAAATGCCTCAAATCTACCTTAAGGGGTTGGCCGCTAGGCAGGGCTTTTCTCTGGGCTCGCAGTACCTCTAGGCAGCAGACAGTCAGCTCGGAGAGAGCGCTTGGAACCCGGGCAGGCCCAGCTGTTTTTCCTGCACAGCCATTTCATGAGTGACTGGCAATTCTCAAGTGTAAACGGAACAAGAGCTTAGGATGGCCAGACTGGAGGGAGTTCAAAGCACAGGAGAAGGACTATTAAGGGAATGACGGGATTGATTTATGGGGGAAGATTAAAAGAATTAAACATGCTTTGCTTGGCTAAATGAACAGGAGTGAGTTTAAGAGGTGGAAATGGTCTTTAAATGTCAGTCCTCACAGAGCAAGCTCCTCCCGGAGAGGCTTCATCTGACTTTGTACAAAAGGGCACAGCACGATGAAAGTGGGTCAGGAGAAGAAAGGGGATCGCAAAGGCGCGGGCCCTGACAGTGAGTCATATTTCACCGCGGAATATTCTGCTAACGGAAGTGGCAGGAACATCATTCCTTCTCAGAGGCTTCATAAAAGGCCGGCAAGTTGTCAGAACATGTCCCAGAAGGACTGGGCGATCCTAGGAGGGGGCCTGGCCAAATTTGTGGTAACCATTACGCCTCTCAAATTTCCATTGTTCTGGAATCCATTTCTAACTGGCATTTGCAAACTCAGAAGATTCCTTAGACCCATAGCTGGCCGCTGGGGATGCTGGTATAATACGTGGGCTTCACAGAGGACTCTGCCCCAAAATATTTTCCCCATTCAGAGATATGTTTTAATCCCTTGTGGCCAGGTTGTAATTTTGAATCCTGTGATTTAAAAAAATTTCCATTTTTTAGGATTTGGGGTTTCTGACCTAGTAGATCTGTTAAGTCCATGTTCATTATAATGTCCTTCTGTATACCTAGACGGCAGGAACTTTCTTGGCATGTATCTGAAGGAGTTACTCCACAATAATACTAACAACAGTATTAACACATGTATATAAGGTATATATGTATTTGGGTACTTACCATAAGCCAGGCACTCGGTTATGTGCTTTATTTTATCTTGGTTTATCTTAATTTAATTAGCTTGCCTTATCTTAGTTTTATTCCTACTTTATAGATCAGGAAATTGAAACTAGAGAGATTAAATCGTTTGCCTCAAAGGCTAGTAAATAGTAAGACCAGATTCCTCTATCAGGTGTCTGATTCCAGAAACTAAATCATTTCCTTAGATTATTTTTAAAATATATTTTTATTGATTTCAGAGAGGAAGGGAAAGGGAGAGAGAGATAGAAATACCAATGATGAGAGAGAATCATTGATCAGCTGCCTCCTGCACGCCCCACACTGGGGATGAAGCCTGCAACCTGGGCATGTGCCCTGACTGGAATTGAACCGTGACCTCCTGGATCATAGGTTGATGCTCAACCACTGAGCCATGCTGGCCAGGCATAGAATTTTGCATAAATTCCTGGCACAGGTGTGTTGGGACAGTGTCAGTTAAGTTTTCCATTACAAGAAAAGGAAGGTTTGGGCATGCATTCAGCCCATAATGCATTCAAATATATTCTCTTGTTCTTGTTGTGCTAATTTACCTGGAGGTGGATGATTTATCAGATTCACGCAGCTGAGAGATCTGGGTACCTGAGTGTTGGGAGTGGTAAAGTTCTAAGAAAAGAAAAGGTGGGGTGTGGGATGGAGGTATGTGATCTTAATCTTCATGCAAACAAATTCTATCTGCTTTAAAATAATGCTTAGAGTTATATACCCAAAAGGGTTGGAAGCAGGACTCAAACAGGTATTTGTACACCGTGTTCATTGCAGCATTATTCACAATAGCCAAATGTCTATTGATGGATGAATGGATAAACAAAATGTGGTATATACATACAGTGGAATATCATTCATTCCTAAGAAAGAAGGAAATTCTGACATATGCTTTAACATGGATGAACCCTGAAGACATTTGTTAAGTCACAAAAAGACAAAAATGTATGATTTCACTTATATAAGGTACCTAGAATAGTCAAATTCATAGAGACAAGAAAGTAGAATAGTGGTTGCCAGGATATGTGGAAGAGGGGGAAACAGGGATTTATTGATGAACAGGTATGGATTTTCAGTTTGAGAAGACGAAAAAAAGTTCTGGAGATAAATGGTGGTATGGTTCACTACAGTATGACTGTACTTAATGCCACTGAACTGTACACTTAAAATGGTAAGTTTAATGTTATGTGTATTCTACCATAATTTAAAAAATGATGCCTGAGCCTGGCTGGCATTGCTCAGTGGTTGAGTGTCAATCCATGAACCAAGAGGTCCCCAGTTTGATTCCAGATGGGGGCACATGCCTGGTTGTGGGCTCAATTCCCAGTAGGGAACATGCAAGAGGCAACCGATCAATGTGTCTCTCTCATCGATGTTTCCGTCTCTCTTTCCCACTTCCTACCCCTCTCTCTAAAGTCAATAAAAACATATTTTTAAAAAAATGATTCCTGAGTTAGGCCAGATGGGTACATGATGTAGAGTTAGGCCTGTGGAGACATGGCTTCTCTTTCTTTAAGGCTGTTCTGTTTTAATTCAGTAGATTGATATTTCTCTACAATTTCACTGTTGTTTCTGCTCAGTTAAATCTTGGTCCTTGAAACTGACTGGTGAATACAGAACCCTGCTCACAATGGGCAGTGAGTAGATGTTTGGTGACTGACTAAATGAACAGATTATTTTTCCAATCAGTGTCCGTAATTCAGTCCTACTTGGAATTTTTTCAGAACTCATATCTCTTTGTGCAAACCTCCTTTTTCCTTCTCTTGGAACTTCTGACATCCTTTCTTATTACATTTCAATGGTTCTCAGAGTGTGGTCTTTGGACCAGCAACAGCAGCAGCATCTGAGAACTTGTTAGAAATACAGAATCTCAAACCCATCCCAGACCTACTGAATCAGGAGCTTTGAGGGGAGGGCCCCCTCAGTCTGTGTTCTAACAAGCCCTCAGGGGGAAACCAATGCACTAGAATTTGAGAACCAGTGTTGAAAAGAGACACGGATCCAGCCCATCCAACATGAACTCCTCCATCATCACATCAACACATCTGTCTGCTCCTATCCATCCTCTCACTGTTTCCACCAGCCCTAAAGAGATCAAAGTGGGAAACAACTATGAAAAATGTCCAGCGTACAATGGACACACAATGCTTGTGTGCCAGGTGTGGGTCTAAGTGTTTTACACTTATTAATTGATTTCATTCTCAGAGCCACACTATGAGATAAGCATTATTGCCCTGCTTTTCACAAATGAGGAAACTGAGGCCCAGAGGAATTAAGACCAATTCAGCTCGAAGTGACAAGGCTGGGATTCAAACCTACTCAGTCCAGGTCCCTGTTTCCAACCACAGGGTACACAGCCTCTCAATGTGCACTTGCTGGGTGAAAACACAAGGGTATGCTATGACTTTTTATGGAGGTAGTTTCTGTGCCAAGGGCTTTATATACATTTTCCTACTTAATTCTTGCAGCAGTGTGAGGCTAGCATTGTTATCCCCATTTTCCAGATGATGAAACTGAGTTTCTAAGGGGAGAAGGGAGCAAACACTGTGCCAGTGATTGTCTCTCACGTCACCACCCCACTCTGCCCTACCTTGTGTATTAAACGCATACTCCACTTGGGTTCCCATCTTCTCAGACGTTAGAGGGTGATGCATCACAGCTCATGCCTCTGTCCTACCACCCCTGCTTCACACATGCTGGTCTCTGTGGTTGGCCCTCCCACTCTAGCATAGAAGTATTTTCTCTCTGTGCCAGAGCTGTCATCTGAAGTCATTCATTTATTCATCAGCATTGATTGTCTCCTACATCCCAGGCACTGAGGTTGGCACTGGGGATATGATGCCGAGAAAAACAGATGTAGTTGCCCTCATGGAGCATACAGTGTCCTCCTTGTCACTGGACCTGAAATGACCACTGTGACCAACAGGTATGGTAGAAAGACAGCAAGTCATCAGCTGGGACATGAGTAGATAATCAGAAATGACAAAGGCCATTGTAGTTTTAAAAATATATACATTAACAAATATTTAGATACCCTTCTTTGTTAACATCCTCACTCTAAATCTGACAGCTTTGAAGACTTAACATCAACAACAAAATTATAATACTCTTTAAATTTAGTTAAAGTTTACATTCTTAATTCTAAAAGTGACTCTGAGAATGGGTGATTTTGCTTCTGAATGAGTCAGCCCATACACAGAGAATCCAAACTTATCCAGTACAGAGACAACACAAGTGAACGTTAATGCCCCTTTATACTCAGTGGGGGACTAGAGCTGCTGGGCACAAAAAGGTAAGGGTTACAACTCTCACCACAGGGCAGAGGGCCCATGAGAAGAGCTGGGGCTGCCTTCTCTGCTTAGCACACAGGGTGCAGCGTGCCAGTGTTGGCACCGGCTGGGAGATCTGTCTCTGGCGGCCAGACGGGAGAGACATAGGAATCTCTCTTGGATGAGCTGGTTGGGTATCCTCATGGTTAATTGAAAGTGACAAGGAATGCAGGGCTGGGCTGCCTGTACAAAAGTAACCCACCCATCCTTTAGTATTCTATTGCTGAAAGGGAACTGCTCCCTGGAATGCTCACGGCCCAGCCGACTGCCCGGCTCACTGTCCTGTGTCCTTCAGGTCTCTGCTCAGATGTCCCTTTCCCAGGGAGGCCATCCTGCTCACCCAATTTGAAACATCATCCCTCCTCCATTCCACCCCTGAGCTATATTCCCAATGCTTCTTCCCCACTTAATTTTTTTCCATTGCCTTTATTGTCACCTGACATGCTATCTATTCTACAGGTTGACTTGAGTATTTCCTGCCCCCTTCCCTTATACTATAAGCTCCATGAAGCAGAGATTTTTTTAAAAAATTATATTTTATTGATTTTTTTTACAGAGAGGAAGGGAGAGGGATAGAGAGTTAGAAACATCGATGGGAGAGAAACATGGATCAGCTGCCTCCTGCACACCTCATACTGGGGGGGTGCCTGCAACCAAGGTACATGCCCTTGACCGGAATCGAACCCGGGACCCTTCAGTCCGCAGGCTGATGCTCTATGCACTGAGCCAAACCGGTCAGGGCGAAGCAGGGATTTTTATCTGTCCTGTTTGCTGCTGGAACTGTGCTTTGCACAGAATAGACACTCAAATATTTATGGACAGAATTTTAAGCTGCTATTATATAGTACTATTGCTTTATTTAGTTTTAATTGGAGGCCTATATGCATCAGCTAGTTTAGGTTGCAGTCTGCCAATCAAAGGAAGAAAGACTCATTATAAAGGGCTGTTAGCCAAAGATCCCTTATCAATACCATACAAACAAGTATTTTTAATAGCTAATTATTTCATATTTTTAATCACCTGTTTCTGAACTATTTTCATTATCTCTTCATTAACAATAACTAGTTATTAGCATTTAATGGATTCTGAGCCATGTGATAAGCTAAAAGAGTTTTTGACACACTCTTCAAAAACTAAAATGCTATTATTGCAAGCCTATTCTTAAGAATTCTTAGTTTATAAGAAAACTGTTCTTGTTACAGTCACCTAAGCTTAATCATGCACCTTACAAGATATTAGTGTTTTTTTTATCTGCCTTTCACTATTGTAGATAGTGGAGTAAAAACAGTTCTTATATAAAACCTTTTTTCTTTTGTTGGTATCATTTGCTAGAATACATTCCCAGAAGTGTAATTAAAAATGAAAAGGATCCGCACATTTTTATGTTGTTGATGTGTATTGTAAAGGTGATTTCTACACCCTACCCCTCCAAAAAATTTTTTACTCAGCACTCTTTTCAACAACTTGAATAGGAGCCCTCCATTATGGTAGCCACACTCACTGATGTGAAGGGGAACATATATTTCCATATCAGGACTGGGCACCACAGGATTTGGACAGGTGAACTTGATGGACCAAATCTAGCAAGATGAAAGCCAATGGGGGAGCCAAGAAAGTCACCTACCTAGATCCAAATTTCAGATAGGGTGATCAGGATGGTTTCTCTGGGAGGTGATAAATGGTACAAGAAGAGAGATTAGGATTTGTGGCCAAATATTAAACTAACAATACCAGGATTTTAAGTTGCCTGTAAGTAAGTTTAGAATGCATCATCCATGAGACAGGACCCCTCTCCTCCCCCTCTCCTCTAAACCGGAATCTGACCAGAATCAAACCTGGGACCTTTTGGTCCATAGGCCAAAGCTCTATCCACTGAGCCAAACCAGTCAGGGCTCTTTAGAAGGAAGATAAAACAACCTCAAAAAGAATGATGTATATAACGGGATTCATTTCCAGAGCATTCACAGATGCCATTTATGTTGCAAGTCTTCCTTCCTGAATTGTTTTCAATTTTCAATTGAGGTGTTATTTTAAAGCAAATAGATGAACCTGTTGAAAGGGACAAAGAGAGTGAGGAGGGAGTGTGGGAAAGAGAGGCTTTGTAATGATTTCCATGTGAGGACAGCCTGGGACCCCTTTCTCCAACCTCATCTCCTTCCATCCTTTCTTTCACTTTATGGTTGGAACACATCATAATTCCCCAACTTGTACACTATCTCAAGCCTCTCGGGTCTTACTTGGACTGCTCTGTGTCCATGTAGTTCTTTTTCCCTCCTTTTGGTACGGATTCAAAACCCTCTGCCTTTCTCCTTTCCTTCTTCTAGGGAAAAAGAAGAGAGGAGAAAAGCCCTGACTGATTTGGCTCAGTGGATAGAGCGTTGGCCTGCAGACTGAAGGGTTCCAGATTCATTTCTGGTCAAGGGAATGTACTCTAGGAGAGTCTAATTACCTTTTCCTGTCTGTGCGAGGTACCCTCCCCTGGGGCCCAGTGCTATCCTGTGCTTATCTCTGTCATGGTTCTAGTCATATTGGATGGAAATAATCATTCTGATCCTCTTTTCTAATTAGAGTGGTTCTCAACCTTCCTAATGCCGTGACCCTTTAATACAGTTCCTCATGTTGTGGTGACCCCCAACCATAAAATTATTTTTAATTTTGCGGGCTCGATCCGCCATAGGGGGCATGCAGGAGGCAGCCGATCAATGTTTCACTCTCACACCCATATTTCTCTCTTTCTCCCCCTCACCCTTCTTCTCTCTCTAAAAATCAATAAAAAATCTACATCATTTTCTCTATTGAACATCTTTTGTAGCTGCAGGGGCAGTCGTGTGGGAGAGACAGACATATCGACTTCTTGGTGCCCTGAAATCCTTTCTGAGTCATTCCCAGGATCACACCAGATTTGTCTTCTCACAGATCCTTCCTCCTCCAGGTCTCAGTCCCTTAAATGTCATCTCCTCCGGGCTTCCTGACACTCATGTCTTACTGTCATTCAATTCAGAATCAGAGCCCCGTACCCCATCTCTGAGCTCTCAAACACAGACACATCCCTTTGCCGTAGTTTTTCACTTACTGTGTGACCCTGATGTGTTAAATCCCTCTCACCCTACACGATTCTGCAAAGAGGCAGAAATCTGGGCCGCAGACATCTCTGTATTCCCACAGTCTCACCAGGGCTTGGCACACTGGCCAGTTGATAAATATTTTCCAAATTGATGGATGACTGTTGCTGGAATCTCTGGCCCTACCCACTTGTTCGCTGGCATTATTTGACCTCATGCTTTCTTGCATGGGAACTAGCATTGTTTCCACATCTACTTTTCTAAAGGCCTGGGAATCATTTTAAATACATGATAGAATTGCTTAGCAGACAATCTATCATTTTTACTGCCCCAAAGAACTACCACCTATGTATTAAGTAGCTTAAAAATGCCACTAAGTCAGTGTGCGGCCTTGCAATCCCTCATCTTTAAAATGAACACAGTGGGCCTCCATTCCATATCCAACTATTTTATGAAATAGATCTTAATTCTGCTTTTACACTGAAGCCACCATGTTTGCTTTTGAAATTGGAGTTAAATACAAAGAGTGAGTGGACCATAGTTTACTTATACAAAACTATCGTAGGATATTTAGGTAAATTTTTAAATATTATAAATAATTTAGCAAAGTACATTTTTATAAAGAGAAGTTTTTATCCACTTAGATATTGAGTCAACAAATATTTATTAAGCCTACTATGTGCAAGACATGTTCTATCTATACTGTGAGAATATAGCTGTGACAAGACAAAAATCTCTGCCCTTATGGACATTGTGTTTCTATATTTTGGATCATTTTTATGATTTAGAGACTTAAATTTCTGGATCAAATAGTTTTTAGGCCCTTGATGTATATTATTATATCATATTCCATTGCACTTGAGCAAGTAGGAGTTTGAGTAGGAGCCTGACTCAGAGCTTACTTTTAGAGAGAATGTAAAACCTTTGCCATGTTACTTTGTCTTGTTTTCTCCCCTGCACACAAAACTGTCCCTCCAGTTGACCCCTAGCTGATACTTGATGTCCCATAGTCCTTTGTTTCGGGGAAGGCCAGAGTGTTGGTAGGAAGGAATTCTCATCCATCTACCATATGGTTACTAAACCACAGCTTGTATATTTCATTCTTGTGCAATTACCTTCTTGGAATAAAGTTCAAGACCTTAGATTGTTGCCCTGATCCATTGATTATTCAACAAAGCCCATCTCTCTAGTATTTCAAAATTCTTCTAGATTTGGCATCTTTTATCCAACATAGTTAATCACGGTCCTCACAGTCTGATGTCATCTGCAGATCAAAGGAGCCTGTATCCTCAGCTGAGCCACTGAATCAAGGATTTTGTGTTTCCCTTCCCTTTACCCAGATGCTTTTCCTCCAGGCATCCATAAGTCTCACTCCCTCACTTCTTTCAGGTTTCTGCTCAAACATAACTTTTGTCAAATAGTCCATTTCTGACCATGTTTTAGAAAACAATACCCCCATCACTCTTAATCCCATTTATCTTGCTTTAGTTTTCTTCATTTGACTTATCACCACCTCACCTGGTCTATGCTTGCTGGCCTGTAAATCATTTCCCCTCACTGCAATGTCAACTCCACGAGAATAGGAACATTGCTTTGCTCAGCACTCTTCACAGTGCCTGCACATAGTAGGCATTTAATAAGTAGCTGTCAGTTTCTTAGGCATGCCTTTTTTAATTCAGCCCTAAAACAAGTTGTTCTTTTTTTAAAAAAATTTAATCCTCACCTGAGGATATTTTTCCATTGTTTTTTGGAGAGAGTGAAAGACAGAGAAAGACAGAGAGAAACACATTGATTGGTTGCTTCCTGCACGAGCCCCCACCAGGGCTTGGGCCAGGGAGGAGCCTAAAACCGAGATATGTACCCTTGACCAGAGTCAAACCTGGGACCCTTCAGTCTACAGGCCGATACTCTATCCACTGAGCCAACCTGGCTAGGACCAAAGTTGTTCTTTTTGAGAGTCAAATGACAATGACTCTCTGATATAGACAAGGCCCCACTCTCAGTCCCTTGCCTTCCCAAAGTCAGGGGACATCCAGGGCTTCTTCGCATGTACCCATATGAGGACACACACATGCTCACACACACCTCTTGGCCTCTTTCCAGAGCAATCAGTACTTGTACAGATGTCTTTCTGGATCCTCGTATAGGATTTTGTCCAAATATCAATTTCATGTTTTCATTTTTGTGGCAACATAACCATTTTGTGCTTGTACCTGAGCTCTATACTTGGAGAAAAACTTACAGCAGTGCAGATTGGTAGACAGACATTCTCTTAGTTCCCTAGAGCTGCTGTAACAAATTACCACAAACTTGGTGGCTTAAAACAACGGAAACTTATTTTCTCACAGTTCTGAAGTCCAGAAGTCTAAAATCAGTTTCACTGAGCCAAAATCAAGCTGTCACCAGGACCACACTCCTTCCAGGGGCTCTAGGGGAGAATTTATTCCTCGCCTCTTCCAGTTTGGTGGCTGCCAATAGTCTTGGGCTTGTCGCCACATAATTCCAGTCTCTCCATCTTCACATTGCCTTCTCCTGTCTCTCTCTCTCAAAACTACTTCTGAATCTCTCTTTTATGGATACATGTGGTTGCATTTAATCTCTCCCCTCTAAATAATCCAGGATAAATGTGTCTTCTCAAGATCCTTAAATTAGACATATACTTTGCTATATAAAGTTATATTCACAGGTTCTGAGGATTATGAAGTGAATATATTTTGGGGGACATTTTCTACCTCCCAAACACATCCATTTAGGATCCCTGATCTTAGAGGGCCCTCAACCTGCCTGGCAATCTGACTAAATTACTATGGAAGGTTCTCCATCCCTCTTCCTTAACCCTGATTTTCTCTAATTTCTCACCTTTCTCTACTTCTTTCCACATCTCTCTCATCAAGTGACCATGTCTCTTTCTCTATGGGAAAATTAAAAAAAAGGAAATTCCTGGACCAGCTCTAACCAAATGTGTTGGTATCAAGTTAATAAACTACCTGCATCTTTTCTCACCATCCCTGCTACGAAAATAATGGAATATGAGTAATCTCTCCTTCTAAGGCCAAATCCTTTACTTAGGCTCTGGATACCGCCCTATCCTACCTTCTCTGTAAGTTCAATGGCCACTAACCCCTTCTCCTTTTCATAGAGTCAGTCTTTTCCTCTCCATTAGATCCTTCCCTTTAATTCAAGTTTTATAACTCTTCCTTCATGAATCCCTTAAAATGAGAACAACAAAATCCCACAATAAACAGAAACTCCATCTCCCTACCAATCCATCACCAAGTCCTATTGATTGTGCCCCCTAAGGATCTTTCTTATTCATCAGCTTTTTCCCTTCTCAGCCTAGTTTTAGCCCAATCAACTGTCACGTACCCCTGGACCATCACAGTCACCTGCCTGCACCCACTTTTGCCACGTCACAGTGGTTCTGCTGAGCACCCTTCAGTGGCCTGTATGACCAGTACATCAGCTCCATGGGATCAGGATTTCGTTTCATTCTCTGCTGTATTCCCTGTGTCCCTAGCATCTAGATGTATCTGGTGCTCATGAAATGTTTGTTGAAGGTAATCAATTTATTATTAATTTCGAAGAAGACAAAATTCCTTAAGAAGCTTAAAGGTCTGGTCCCCACTTATATCTCTTCTCATATCATCACCCCCTTGCTTCCTGGGGACTATACACACTGGTCTTCTGTGAATATTCCAAGTTCCCTCCTTCCCCAGGGCCTTTGTAAATCAATGGTTTTTCATTATTTGGAACATTCAGCCCATCTTTTCCTACCCAAGGCTGACTCAGTTTTCAGATCTTAGCCTCTTTGTTGCAAAGTTGCTTCCTTGGAAAAGCTTTCCTTATTTGTTCTTATATGTTCTCATTGCACACATATATTTCCTCTGTAGAAAATTCCCCAGCTATAATTGTGTTCTCATTTGATGACTGTTTGATAAAGGCCGTCTTTCCCACCAGATGGAAATGGGAGACATTATATTCCTCGTGCTTAGCATGTTGTCTGACAGAGATGCTTAATAAATAAGTATTGCAGGAATAAATGGATAATGGAATAACACTGGCGCTTAGATCAGAGACAGGAAGAGGAGAGAGTTTGATGCAAAACTCAGTTTTGAAATGTTAGAAAGCCCAGCAGATTATCTAGTTGGAAATTTAGGTTGGGCGCTCAAGACAGAGTTCAGGCTGGTTATTTAGACTTTGACGGTTGGTGAAACCATGGTGGACAGGAAAGACTGGAGATACAAGAGGATTAACATCTGGAGATGAGAAGGGGATGGATTAAGAGCAGACTGGGAGCTCATTTTAGAAAGGAAGAGACACATATGTGAAAGATGGCTGTGGATAGAAGTAAGTGTGGAGATGGACGAGAAGAAAGAGTTTGAGGGGCACCTGAAGCAAAAGGTGAGACCAGATGAAGAGGAAGGAGGGGTTGGGGAGAAGAGGGAAGGTTTAGATTTCTGAGGGGGAAAAAGACTCCTGTTGACATAGGCTAAGCAAGTAACCTATGTGAGCAAAATGTGTGTGTGTGTGTGTGTGTGTGTGTGTGTGTGTACACATGAACGTGTGTGTGGGGAAACATGATCACACTGTTCTCAACGTGGACCTGTTTCTCAATAGATTACTGTGCCTCTGTTCACAGCTACCCAAACTCCCTGAGGCAGGCAAGTCAAGTGTGAAGATCTTTCTCTTAGATGCAGTATTCAGTTGGATTCATGTCCTTTGCCTATGCTCTTTCTTCTAAACCACACTGTCTCACCCTGCTCTAGCCTACCTGTCTGGGTTTGAGAACTTGTTACTGTCATCTTTCAGAGTTTCAGTCTATTGCAAATGCAACTGACCCCCAGCCAGAGAAAAGAACATCCTTTATAAATGGCATTCTAATAGGATCTCAACCTTAAGAAATCCTGATGTTCCTTGTAACAAACCATTTTCTTTCTTTAATTGGGAGCCCTTAAGAATGAATTACATTCTCTAATTAGGACACACCAGGACCAATATTATGCATAGAATGTGACTCAAATTCAGGACAGCTGAATGTGAGGAGCACCTGCAGTCCCAGGGGCAGATCTCAGTCCTCTTGGCTCCTTTGTAAGGGTTTGAATTCAACTATCTTTCTTAAGGCCCATCCTCTAGGTCAGGGATTGGCAAATTAGCGCTGAGCCAAATCTGGCCCATCACCTGTTTTGGTAGGACTTAAGAGCTAAAAATGATTTTTACATTTTTTAATGTCTTAAAAAAAGAGTTTTCAGGACTTGAACATTACATAAAATTCTAATTCAAATGCCCATAAATAAAGTTTCATTGAAATATCAAAAAATAAAGACGCTCCAAAGAAAGCGCCCTTAACTCTACTGAGGGTGTGAGGTGTGAGGCAGCAATATAATGCCTGGAAAGTGCTCAGCAGAGTCTGGCCAGTAAACAGGAGATGAATGTAGGATGATGTGGTACCTCCAACTGCCTTAGTGGTTGAGGGTCAGGTCATGGAGGCCTAATAGGCCACAGGTGGGAGCTTCTTCCCTTCTTTACCTTGAGCCAGATTTGACCTTGAGTCAAATTCTCGACTTGCTGAATCATGCTCAGGACTTGCTAGACAGTCTTCCAGAGGCCCAACACTCAGTGCTCCCAGCTCCTGTACCTGACCACACGCTGCTGCAAAGCCTCCTCATGCCAACCATGATTGCAGTCCAAGAAGACCCAGCCTGCTGACAGGCACCTTCAGTTCCAACACCCACCCTGGCATTTCACCCTGAGCCACCGGACCCGGGTGAAGAGATTGATGCCATGCCACAGCAATGCTTCCTGCGACCTCACATGTGGGGCAGCTCTGGACCCTGGTGAGATACATCTGGGAACCAGGCTGACACCTGCTCCCTCAGGGAGCAACTTAGCAGTGCCAAGCATTGTCTCACTGCGGAAACGTGCAGGCCACGTTTATCTTGTGTGCAAGGGAAAGAGGCTTTTTCCATAAGAGCATCCTCCACATGCTGCAGTCTTCTAAGCAGGTACAGGGAACCCATCCTTTGGTTGGCCTGGCAAAGGCTCACTCCTCTTTGAGACTCAACTCAAGGTCACTTCCTCCGTGAAGCCTCTCCCATTCCCCCTCCACCACCCCAGCCTCCAGTAGAAGCCACGCCCTCCTTAGGTTTCCAGTGTCCTTGGTTCAAGTGAATTTCCCTTTTATCGGCACTTCTTTACCTCAGTCTTCTAGACCACAGGCACCTTGAAGACAAAGCATGTCATATATATATATATTTCAGAGAGGAAGGGGAGGGAGAGAGAGATAGAAACATCGATGATGAGAGAATCATTGACTGGCTGCCTCCTGCATGCCCCCTACTGGGGATCAAGCCAGCTAACCAGGGATCTGCCCTCACCCAGAATGGAACCGTGCTCTTCTGGTTCATTCATCAATGCTCAACCCCTGAGCCACACCAGCTGGGCAATGTTTTAATCTTGGAATCTCCAGAGCCCAGCACAAATTTTAGCTCTTGGTAGTTAATTAATAAGTGTTTGTTGAACAAAAGGATGGCTATGTTTGATGTCCCCTTCCTTAGTTATTAAATATTCAATATGTCTAGTTACACATTCTGCCTTTTTGGAGCGGCAAGGCTTGTCCCTGCACAGAATGGTCCCCAATGACTGTTAGTCTGGTATTTCATACATCTTCTCCCTCTGAGTCTGTTTCTAACAGCAACCCCATCCTCCAAATGGAATTTCACACATGTTACTAAATCAGTTTGCTCCAGCCTGAACCTAGGTTTGCTTCTTCTGCAGAATAACGTGCAGGCTGGGAAGCAGATCCAGGCAGTCCCAGAAGGCTCTTGCTCAGCGAACTGAGTGAGCCCAGCCCGGTGACTTATGTCTGTGCTATGACTTCTTAATAGTAAGTGAGATGTCAGCCAGCATAGAACGCCACGAGTGGGAAAAAAAACCCACAGGCTGCCACAGATTCTAAAATGCCCAATGTTGAACACTGTAGTCAGAATGCCCCTTACAACTGCTATACCCGTGAAATGTAAGACTCCTTCTCCCCAGAGAAACTGTTACTATATCATCGCTGCCTCTCACACTCAATGGCATCTAAGATTCAAGAAGCTATGGCAGGTTTTGTCTTGTATGTTGGTTCTGACCCATTGGTGGAGACCATCTGGAGTTTGGGAGGAGAGGGGTCGGATGCTGTGTCCTGTCGCAGTGAGGAAGAAGGATACGCTGGGTGACAAGGTGCATGGGGAGATGACAGGAAGCCCAGCACCAGACATTTGCAAGTTCATGCCTTGTCTTTGGGAGTAGAAGAAGGAACACCTGCCATGTCTTTAATTGTAAATCGAGGGACACAAAACCTAGGGAACATTTCCTAGGGACCGGGTTAGAGCCCTTCCTCCACTCACATAGATTTGTGACTTTGGGCTTTTTAAAAAGCTTTTAAAAGTATTAATTTAATTATAAAAATAGCACATGCTTGTTGTAAAGCACTGATATATAAGTACTTGAAATTTATATTTTTTCATTTTATGAATGTTAGTATTAATTGCCCATATACATTGTTTTTATCTCTTTTTTATTACAAATCAAAATACATGTTCACATGTATATGTGTGTACACACACATTCACTTGTGCTAGTATATCCACCCAGAGAGTAAATTTTAAAAAGAAGCAGAATTCTCGTGTGCATCATATTTAATAGGCCAAAAAAAAAAAAAAAAAAAAGTCCACTTAACCTTTCCCTATTGAGGTGTAGCTCAAAGATTACTTCACTATTATAATTACTAGGGGGAAATTTTTTGACCAGCAAAGCTTTTCTTACATTTTAGATTAATTCATTAAAATGATTTCCCAGAAGTGGAATTTTTAGAGTAAGGGGTGTGAATATGCTTAAAGTTTTTGATAATTTGTGAATTGATGTTTCTTAGACTTGGTTGATGGACACATAACTATGGATACATTTAAGCTCAGTAATAAAGCCTTTGTGTCTCAACAGCCAACGAACAAAAGAATATTGGAACTATCCCACTGTGCAGCCACGTTGGCTTAGCAACAGCTCTTGCTAGGAGTGGAGCACGTCATGCTGCCCAGATGCAGGGAATCAGGGGTGCAGGGTCGGAGGGACACCTCTTGGGAAATATGCAGGCCCTGGGTCACCATTCACTTCATTGCCTTAAGCGAATTGTCCATAGCGGGCTGGGGAAGTCTCCACACTGCCAGGTCTCCAGGAAGGATCTCAAGTGTCAGGCCACTGTCTCTCTTCTCAAAGGTCAAGTACAGATGGCCACAGAAGGCTGGGCAGTTGAGGAGTTAGCCCCTGGAGTCATAAAATCTTGGGATGATTCTTTTTACATTTGTTGGCAAGGAAGGGGCAAGAAACGAAGGGGAGGGGCTCTGATAGCAGTTCAGGCACTATTCTTCCTGTCTGTTGCTTATGTAAGAATAAGTCAAGTTATTCACTCATTTATTTGGAAAAGGGCCCATGTAATTATGACATTGGTCATATTTTCTCTAAATTTGTTAGTAGTCAAACGAACACACTGTTCACATATTGAGTGCTAATGGGTGCTTTAAAGTAAGTTCTCAGAGGAACGTGTTTTTTTTTCTGTTATGTTTTTATATTCACATTAAAAAAGAAATATACCCAATCTTGTTCAAAAAGAATTTAAGATAGCTCATTTCTGGTTTAATAAAAAATTAATCTTTTTTAAACAGGATTTTTAAATGATCATTTTCATAGTGCTTTGGGGACTCACAATGGGAAAGAAAGGCAGCTTGGTGTTGACTCAAACATTTGCTTTCACCTCCACAGAAGGTGATGTGCCATGCTCGTGTGTTGTTTTTTTACTTAAATTCAGGCGACACTTGTGTGACCAAGAATGACCATTCGCCAAATGCCAGGGGCTGCCTGTAGCCAGTGAGACCTGTGTGCATTGTGCAGCAGCTGACAGCAGGTCAGCAGACTTTGGCTTCCAGAGTGGACACAGGGCATTGCAACTTTGCAAAGCAACCTTCAGACCTCCTTCACAGGTGCCCGGGGATTGCTGGTGTTGAGGGAGATTTTTGTAGGTTTCAGTGCTGGTGTCAGGCCCATTTTCATTGGCAGTGGCCCTCCTGGAGCATGTTGCATTTTCCTATGTTCAGATGAGAAATTCAGTTTTACTCTCCAGAAGTATTAATTATTAATGAAAATATTACAAACCACTTTTCAAGTTGAGACTGACAAGCCAAGTATAACTGGATCCAAAGCCCCGAAATAATGACATTGTTTCTTTAAAACATTTTCAGTGAGTTGAACACCAATGAGGTCACAAATAAAAATAGTAAAACTCAACGACAACAACAACAAATCTCACTTATTTAGTAAATAGGGAGAGCCAAATAAAATGACTTAAAAAATCAGTGTCAATGTGTTCTCTTAAATAATATCATTGTTTCTAGATTAAACATTAACTGAGGGACTTTAAATGTTGCTTAATTTGCACTAATTTTGTTTAGTGACCTGTGAATAAAACCTCTCTCCTTTTTCCCCTGGATTGACTATGGGCTGATCCTTTTGCAAAACGCATCTACATTTCTAGAGAACTTAGCATGTATAACCCATGTTCATATTCACTCTCATTTTAACTCCATGACAGCCCCGTGAGGGAGATAGAACTGGGTTCTTATCCAGATTGTACAGATAAAGAATCTGAGGTTGAGCAACTTTCCTAAGATACCAAGCCAAGAAGTGGCAGAGCCAAGCATATCTCATCGGGCCATGCTGCCTTCCACATATTTACAAAATTAGACACTCGAATGGAAATGTGGGGGCACAAGAAATACTTTTCCTCCCACCTTTCTAAGTTCTTCCGGCTGGGCTAATAATCAAATTAACATGAGACAGATGAACAGGAGAAAATGTCCACAATTTATTACAGATGTACATTCAGGGGTTCCATAACAGCAGGAGACCCAGGAGGCATTGGGCAGCTGAGGTTTAGATACCACCCTAGAGAAAGAAGAAAGCGGGTGAGGGGTGTAGTTTTGGACTTCAAAGGGCAGGAAGGCAATTTACATGGAGTTGGAAAAGCAAATGTTTGGTAAATAAATGTTTGCTGGACCATCTTTAACAATGGGGCATAGAGAGGATTTGGGACAAATGAACCTTGCTAGGTTCCTCCCTCTCACACACTTGTTTATAATAAACTATAGTTATCTATAATGATATCTCCCTTCCTGGAACAGATGCTCTATCCAAATTCCTTTTAGGCAGTTAAGGCGGAAGCTCAAAGGTTTTTCCTGAGTCTTTTGTTACTTAAAAATAACCATCTTAAAATCAGTATCTCAAAAGGTATATTTTGGGGTGTCAAACTCTTCTTCGCTTCAGAAGACCTTCACCAAAACTCTGCTTGCAGTAGGTCAGGCGAGTCCATGGGCTGGAAGGTTTGGGATGGTGAAAGCCAAGACAGCAGGAGCAGCTCAATCACAAGGAGCCTGGTAACAGCAGCCAGTATTCATTAAGCGTTCGCTGGGAGCTGGGACAGCGGAATCGTTCGGGCTGTGTTCAGAAGGCAGAATTGTCAGCATGTGGAAACTGATTGGATGTGGGGGAGAAGAGAGAAGCACAGGTCCAAGGAGCTATGATCAAGAGGGGGAGTATGAAGGAGGAGTCCGTTTGTTAGGGAAGAAGAGGATGGGCCCCATTTGGGACCTGTTAAATTCAAGGTCTCTTTAGTCATCCAGGCAGCTGAGAAGCAGGCTGACATCATATTTGGGCATAGGATCCCTGAAACCATACTGTCCTCACTTGAATCCTAGGTTGGCCACTTAGGAGATTTATGACCTTCGGCAAGTTAATAAGGTTTCCTTATTAATAAAATGAGGATACTAATAACATTAACCTTACAGAGTTACAGTGATGTTTAAATTTTATGTATATACTAGAGGCCCGATGCAGGAAATTTATGCAAGAGTAGGCCTTCCTTCCCCCAGCTGCTGGCACCAGCTTCCCTCTGGCACCCAGGACCCAGGCTTCCCTCGCAGCCCTGGCTTCGTTCGGAAGGTCATCCAGTCTAATTAGCATAATGCCTTTATTATTATAGATTAGAACAGGTCTTAGCTCATAACAGGTACTTAATGAATATTTGTTGTTGTTGTTGTTGTTGTTGTTGTTGTTGTTATTATTATTAGCATTGTACATAGTTCTGAGTGGGTTGGCACCATAAGGTAGAGTATTAGGCTAAGTTGAGCATTATGTATCTATCTGTTAGGAAGTATTTGTCTGTAAGAAACAGAAAACCCATTTCAGGCTCTTCTCATAGGTTATTTTATTGTTTAGCAAAGAGTTTGGAAACGAGTGTGTTCAGCATTCTTTCCGCAGCTCACTGATGTCAGGTCCCTGGACAGGTGGCCCAGTGATTCACTTGGCCTTTCTCTCCTGGACCATAAAACAGTTGCTCAAACTCAAATCATCTTATGCTCAATAACAGTGTTCCAAAAGGAGAGAATGAGGCTTATGGGGAAAAAATGCTCCCTTCACAGATCTCTTATGTTTTTATTGTACAAGAAAATATCAGAAGCTCCTGGGTAAAGTCCCTTTTGTGTCTCATTGGCCAGAACCGGGTCACATGGACACCAGTAGCTCACAGAAGGGGAACAGGACAGCCATGATTGGCTTAGACCTTTCATGATTCATCCTTTGGGGCTGAACACTTTAAGCCTTAAACAAAATTGGGGTCCTTTTAACAAGGAAGTAGGAGGGAATGGCTATGGGGCCTGCCTGCCACACTAGGGAGTGTAGGCTTTTAGAGCAAGAAGAAAAGGGGAGAACCCAGGACTCCATGGACACATGGCATTCCTATAGGGAAGAGGGGCGATGAAGAGTTTTTACGTCCCAAAGAAATAGAAGAGGAGAGCCAGAGGAGAGCGCCAGGAAAAGCCCAGGAAGCCTTTCCAGGAGGGCATGTCTACAGCGGTTCCTGTGGTAGAGCTTTGAGCAAGATGAGGTGGTAAAGAGCTGTCAGATTTGGAAGCGAGGAGGTGACAGTGGCTACTGCCAGAGCAAATTCAGTGGTACCAAGGGTTGAGAATAGAATGGCATCTCTACCAAATTCAGTTGGTGGGGATGCAAATTAATTCCACATTTCTATCAGTTTGGTAATGTGTATCAAAGTGTAAAATGCTCATACCCCTTCACTTTGAAATTTCACTTCTAGGAATTCATCCAATAGGAAGAATTAGACAAATGTAGGCTGATGTAGTAGGTATAAGGGTGTTGCTTGCAGCCTTGTTTATGATAGCAAAAGAGCAGGGGTAATGGATCTAAATGTTCATGGTGCAGGATTAATTAAAACAAACGAGGGCACATCTTGGCAATGGAATACTGGACACAGTGGCTAAGAGCTGAAGTTCTGGAATCCGACGGTCAGAACTTGAGTTCTGACTCTGCTATTTACCAGCTGCCTGACTTCAGCTTTCTGGGGCTCAGTTTCCTTAGCCATAAAATGGAAAATTCTAGGACCAACTCATAAAGCGATGGTGAGAATTAAGGAAATCAATACAAATGAAATACATAGACTATGACTGGCACACATTATTATGCAACATTAAAAATATATGATCGATCTATGGGTATGGAAATAGAGAGAGGTTTATGAGATGCTAAGAGAAAAAAAGTAAAGTTACAAAATAGCAAGATAATATGACCCAACAGTTAAACAGGTCTTTATTTTCTGGGAGGTGGAATCATGGAAAAATACACTTTCTACTTTATACATTTATGTATTTCTTACCTTTCAAACAAAGGCATTTTAATGTCTGATTCGCCTGGCTGACGATAAGCCACATAAGGGCAAGTACCACTTTTGTTTTGTTCACGACTGTATATCACAGTATCTGGCACATTGCAGACAGGTGATAAGTATTTGTTCAATAAATGAATGAAAAATAGGAAGTCATGTTTAGGAGGAAGTTACATAGAACAAGATTTCAAAGATGCAACAGTGCTGTACCCACCAGGCCCTGGGTGACCCCAGGGAGGAGGAACTTGAGCTGGGGGCTATCTGTCAGTCGTGAGCATGGGTGTTGCAGTTTTCCAGGATGGGGACGGCATGCGAGGAAAGCAGGCCCAGAAGCACTAGAATCCAATCCCTGCTTCTGTTCAGCCCTTCCCAAACTGGCTGGATCTGAGAGCACAACCATACATTTTTGAACTGCAGGGGATTTGGGTGACATTGAATCATTTACATGAATAAATGAATGCCCAGGAAGGTGGAGTTTCCCATGTTTCCTTAGGACCTGTGTTTCCCAATTCCTGTGCTGGTGTTGGTTCCTTCCTCCAGTAATTGAACAACGTGGATATTTCTTATGTAAATGGAAGTGTTGTGAGAGGACACTCATTTGGATCTCTAAGAAACTCGTTTCTCTTGCGTAGCATGACTTGCTTTTCTACAGTTCACTGATCAGTATGCCCTTGATTTGTAAAGAACAAAGGGACTAGGGGTATAATGAACTCATCCACATCTCCCATTGTCCTAAGTCTTTTCTGAGATCATTTTATTTTTTAATTATAGTTGACATACAATATTATTTTAGTTTTGGGTATATATCCCAGTAATTAAACATTATATAACTTACTAAGTGATCCTGCTGATAAATCTCATACCCAGATGCCAGACACTTCAGTTCCTCCCTATCTGTTCCTGGTGCCTTTTGAGCTGGTGCCCCAGTGCTGGAACCCAGAGGGAGTGAGTCTGAGTAAATCCATGCATGGGCCCTTTAAGAGGAACTTTTGGGACACCACCAGCCCTCCATCTCCCTCAGCCACAATCCCCACTGGTTTTTACTAATAGCTATGGGGACTTCTCTTCCAAGCACTGGAACTCTGGGCTGGGAGGGCTGGTGTGGGGCTGGGATCCCTTGATCCTTAGGGGGGACCCCCACAGCCGATATACCCCTCCTGATTTTTACCCACCACATGTGAGTGTGGGGCCAGCCCATCTGCCTCTCTGCCCATCCTACCAGTTGCAATGTGGTTTCTTCTTTATATCCTCAGCTGAAGGGCTTTTGCTCAACTGGATTTCAGGCAGTTTTGAATGATGGTTGTTCTGCAGATCAGTTGTATTTTTGATGTGGGTACCACATTTGCCTACACTGCCATCTTGATGGAAGCACTAAGTCTTTTGTGCAAGCATTGATTGTTGTTTCTATTATTGAAAGCAGGATTGTTCTTTTGGCAACACAACCAGAAAGAGGGCCCAGTGGGAGGCTCAGCCTGTGACACTGTTGAAGTTTGACTTTATGGGTCAGAAGAATAACGGGAAAAAGCACTAATTGAACTGGTTAGCAATCTAAACTAGAGAATGCTTTGGGAGAAAAGACATTTGGTTATTTTCAAGTACATTTAGGAATTCCGAATACTGGCCAACTGAGCTCTCAAGTACAGGCCCTTAGGGGATCCAATTTAATTAATGAATATTTAAGAACAGCTTGTTGTTAGGATATTACAATTAACAGAGGTAAATGGAGGCTTCAAATGTGCTCTTGGAAAATAGCCTTTTCTCACTTTTATATCTTAATCACTGCTTACTCATATATTGCTGTTTACTCTGAGGCTGATTTTGCTGGGAAGAAAGGATGTGCTTAGGGAAGGAAGATGGTGGCAGAGGAGAGAGGCTGAGATTTGGGATCAGATGTAGCTGGGTAGGGTCTTGGCTCTGCCCATTAAGAAAGCTGTGTGTTCCTCAGGAAATCCTTTCACTCCACTGAACCTCAGTTTCCTCCTCTGTCACATAGAATCATAATGCCGATTCCTGCTGATCCAATAAAACCATGTGTAAAAGTCCTGGCCCATGGTTCAATAAATTCTCGCTGCCCTCTCCCAAAGCTAAACTTCTGTTTCTGACCATCTAAAAAAATCAAGGTATGAGTTACTGAAATCTCTCAAAAGATGAAGAGAAGGCAGTGTAGTGGTTCTTTACCACATTTTGCATATGCCTTTGACTTTATCCATAGAATTTGTCAAGTTGTTTCCTTTACCTTTCCTGCAGCAGCACACTGAGGAGCAAAGCTAAAAGCAGGTTCATGTTGGTTCACCTGGAAACCAGCTACCACGAAGTCTCATGCATATCGAAATTTGTTCCCACTCTTTTCCTTCCTGACTTTTTAAGGTCTATGGGTGGGATCATGTAGAGTGGAGACAACCAAAAGCAACCATCAGAGGCTCTGGAGCAGAGCTATGTTTAAGAGACTGGAGTGTGGCGGGTGAGCCTAAGAGTGGCAGGAGATGCTGTCCAAGGAGTTGGCAGGGACTAGATCTGGTGGGAAACTTACCCCCAGGGATCTGTCCCCAAAACCCCCAGTGGATGCCTGAAACCAAGGATAGTACTGAATATATATCTATATATATAAAAGCCTAACTGACCGGTCCACCATTTGGACGTCCTACCGGTAGCTATGACGTGCACTGACCACCAGGGGGAAGACACTCAATGCAGGAGCTGCCGAGCTGCGGTGACTTGGCAGCCGCAGTTCTCAGGTGATGCACACAGAACCAGAGAGGAGGGAGCCTGATTCTGGGGTGTGTAACCCGAGAACCACCCTCTTGCAATCCAGTTCCCCTGGGGCGATGTTGGAGATCCAGTTTCGGCCCAATCCCCACAGGCCAGGCGGAGGGACCCCACCTGTGCACGAATCCGTGCAGCAGGCCTCTAGTGTGTGTGTACATATACCTATTATACATATAGCTATTATAAAGTTTAATTTATAAACTAGGCACAGTAAGAGGTTAACAATAACTAGTAATAACAGAGAACAATGTAACAATGTTCTGTAATAAAGTTATGTAAAAAAAAAAGTTATGTGAATGGCTTTGGGGCAATTATTAAATAAAATAAGGGTACACACAACACGGCAATACCAGGACAACTGATATAACTGAGATGGCTGCTGAGTGACTATGGGTGGGTAGTGTACACAGTGTTGATATGCTGGACAAAGGGATAACTCACATTCCAGGTGGGATGGATTGGGATGGCACAAGATTTAATTATGCTACTTAGAACAGCAGGCTATTGAAAACTTATGAATTGTTTATTTCTGGGATTTTTCATTTAATATGTTTGGACTGCAGTTGACTACAGGTAACTAAAACTGTGAAAAGAGAAACCACATGTAAGAGGTCAATATTGAATGAAGTTGCAATTTTAAGTGCAGTGGGAAGCCATTGGAAGTCTTTAAATAGGAAGTGGCATGATTTGATGCACTCTGGCTGTTGTGAGATGATTGGGTTATAGGAATCAGTGTGGAAGCAGAGAGATAAGTTGGGACGTTGCTGCCATGTTCTTTGGAGTTCAGGTGCTCTGGGGAACTGGAGAGAAATATTGTAGGGGGACAGCTGACAGGAATCAGAGGTGAGGCTCCAATAAGACAACAGGATGAAGATCCAAGTGTGTAACAGCAGACACTTAACAAATGCAAGCTCCCTTCCTCCTTTGGGCTCCAACTACATCAACAAAGTGCTGCTTTTCTCTGGAATTGGGTTTAGAGGGATGAGAAATTAATAACCACATTTTCTCAGCTATGGATTTGCTCTTTGGAGTGAGGGCTGACCAGGAGATGAAGGCCAGCTCGTGCTGACCACCACCTGCCTATCAGGAATAGTTGCCAAAGGAGGGAGAAAGGGAAGAGGGGCAGGAAGCAGGGAAGAAGGGAAGAGAAGTGTGGAAAGATGACTTGAAGGTGCTATTGAGGGACCTCCTAACAAATAAGAAGATGCTGCTGTGGGCTGAAGGTGCTGGCATAATAGCTGCATATGCATCCTTAAAGTGACAATGCAGAGGTGACAGGACGGTCTGCTGTGATTAGAACTGGAAGGAATCTTCTAGAGGCCATTTCATCCAATGTCCTGATTTTAGGAAACTGAGATCCAGAGAAGTGACTTGTGCAAAGCCACATAGGTAATGGCAGAGGCAGAGCTGGTAGAGGATAGAGTGGAAAGAGATTGATTTTTAAAGTTAGAGAAACAAGGTGCAGTCTTTAGTCAATGAACATGTGCTGAGCTCCTATTCTGTCTGAGACCCAACTCTAGGCACTGGAAATACAGCAGACAAGGTCCCTGTCCCAGGGGGCTGGCACTCGAGTTCCTCCTCTTACAGCAACTGTGCCACCACGGGCCAGCTATTTTGCCTCCATGAATCCAATTTCCTGTTCTCTAAAAAGGGAGTAGTAATACCTCTTTAATTTTAATTAGTTAATTGACTCATTCTGCAAAGATTAATTAAGTGTATATAGTGTGCCAGGCACAGTGCTAGGTGCTAGGAACACCAAAGTAAGCCCCTGCTTTCAGATATGATTCAAGGTGATGTCATCCTAAGTGTCCATCTAAATCCCCAGGGCCTTTTAAAAATTCAGTACTGAGTCGAGTGGGGTTTTTTCTGAGCAGGATGCAAGGGTGATTTCTTTCCCAGGTTCTTGTCCAGGTGGATTCGAAGAATGAAGCCACAGACAAAATGTGGTAGATGACAAGGTGGAAATTTATTGGAAACAAGTACAGAATCCCATTGTGGGGAGGGGGGCGGGGCCCAAAGAGGTAGCCCATTAAGCCCCTTTTTTTCTGGGGTTTCTAAAGGCTGCGGCTCTTTGTTTTTTTGGTATTCCCTTCCGATTGTCACTATAGCAGCTTCCAAGCTCAAACCCCATGTGGTGCCCCCACTCTCTCCCACTTCAGTGGTAGAATTCTGTCTCCTTTGAAAACCTGTTTTCCTCTTGCTCCCATTTGTCAGCATTTCTCTGCGAGATCCTCTGTGCAAGTTTGTTTCCTCTTCCTCCCCATACCCTGTGGCTTGCCCCTGTCTTCTGTGAATGGATGGCTTCCTCTCCCCTTATCCTGGGGCACCTTTTGTTCTCTGTGAATGGATGCCTTTTGGCAGCTCCAAGCCCCCAACCAACTATTCCTTCCTCCCCATGAAGCCCCTAATTCTTAAAACTCCCTAAACCTGCCTATTTTACCCCTAAAAACTCCTTCCAGTGCTACCCTGGCCGCACTCCCAGAGCTTCTAACTCAGCTGGTCTGGGTGCAGCCCAGGCTTCACTGTTTTCACAGAGTTCCCAGGTGGTTCTAATGTTAGGGTCGGGGAGTGGAGGCGGGGAGATATAAAGGATACTGGCTGCTGAGGGAGGTGACAGCACATATGGCTCAGGCCCTGGGCTTTTGGAAGGTTTCCCAGAGGAAGTGACATGTAAAGTGAGACCACTAGCAGAGGCTGGTCCTGCAACAAGAAGTGGGAACAGTGTCTGGGAAGGTGCGAGGACCTCAGAGCATCGGTGAGTAACACATAGACACATTCACCACAGTCCAAGGCCAGTGATGAGCGCTCACTCAGAGTTCTTTTACAGTTTCTCTCTCTCTCCCTTTGTTCTTGCCAGCCCCACTCCCTTCCCATTACTGTTCTTCCTCCTACAATGCCCTGTGTTGACAGGACAACAGCTGATTCTCCAGCTCCTAGTAATTATCCGGAAGCACTTCCTCCTGTTATCCATCAGCGGGTGGACCACTCACATCTCCTGCTCCTCAGCCAGGCATGAGCCAGGCCCGGGCTCCCTCCCGCTGCACCCAGCTAACATGCCCGCTGAGGGAGAGGGGAACCCCCACAGCCTTCTCTGCATCACTCCATCAGTGTTTCCCCCAACCCTCCACCTTCAGGCTCACAAGGACAATACGCATTCTTCTCAGGTATTTGATTTCCTTTGCACTCAGTGCCTCCCCTGCCACCCCCCCCCCCCCCCCCACCACCACCACCACCCCGCCCTCTGCCTCATGGGCTGGTAACTACTTTGGATGTGTTTGACAAATAGCCACTGAGAGTTCCCATCAATCCACTTCTTAAGAGAGATTCTTACTGTTAAAATATAATTGAAGTTTGGCTTTTCGGGAGTGGGGTGGGGTGGGGTGGAGAAATTCACAGATATGTACCATATTCAGTAAGATTTAAGTCTGCCACTTTCATGTTAAAACGAGAGAGAACTCGGACATGCTTTTATATCCTGGAGGATGGAGACATTCAAGGGCCTGTTTAACCCTCACAGAACCTTAGCTCATTCTCAAGGCCAGGGGTGCGGGAGAAGGGGGTCCCATTCTGACCTGTGCTGATGTCTGCTGACTTAGAGTACAGCCAAGCATCAGGGTCAGGAGGAGACTGGGATTTGAGGAGAAAAATCCATCTTCTGCTGGAAATGTCATTGCCCTAGGAGGCCAGGGTGGAGAGATCTGGAGAGTGCACTTCTTCTATCTACAATCTCCTAAATGTAAAAGGAGAATATTATTTTCCCTGCCTGTTCGATGGCCCCACCCTTTCCTCCTCCCTCCTCACTTTCCTCATTTTGGGCCACTTTGACATATGGGCCCAACCAGAAACAAAGGTTGCAGCTTCATCCAAGCAGCCATCTGTCCACACTTGCCGGTGAACTCCATGTGCCAAGAACTCCCACTCTGAGGGCTCTCTGGAGAGGCGAGCTGATAAGCTTGTGCCTTTGATAAAGCTCACAGCCTCAGATGGTCTGAGCAGGGTGGGTGGGGAGGCTGAATCCATGGGAAACTGCGTCTCTCCTGGAGATTATCTGGATCCCTCTCTGCCTGGAGGTGCTGACATTATAAGAATGAAGAAATGAGGAAGGAGGGGTGGGGGTGAAGGATCATCTCAGATGTTAGAGGAGACAGGGCTGCAAAGAAAACCTGGCTTGGCTCAGTTTTCTTCTGCACCTGACCTTACTGGAATCCTCTTTCCAAAAACCTAAGCCTTCTCTGGGCCCACAGGATCTGTCCAGAGGCTGGTGATATGGTGGGAAGGCCCCTTGTTTGGAGCCAGACTGCCAGGTATGAGTTCACGATGAGCCTGGTAAGTCTGGTTAAGTGGCCCCATCTCTTGGAGCCTTGCTTTCTTCAGTGAGGTGGAAAACAGTCCTCCCTCAGGACTCCAATGGACTTAAAATGCACCGACATAGTTAATACATACAAACCCCAGCACAGTGACTAGGACATGGAGGGGGTCTCAGCAAACTGAGTTTTCTCTCCTAATTTTGTCCTTTGCTGAATGAAAGCAAACCCTTGAAAGCCCCATTCGTGCACACGAGACATTCATCTGTCCATCCCAAAATGTATTATTAGCACAAAATAACAACTTCAGGCATACATTTTGCTGAGCTAATCATAAATCTGAATGAAATAATTATGTAAAGTATTCAAAAGCAATTCAGTGAGAAGACGCTTCATCTGCCTTGATGGGCTTTTCAATTACTCATTTTTAGTACTGCATTATACCATTCCCTGGCAATAATTATTAAACACTTCAACTGTATTGCAATATAAAACTTAAAAGGCTGATTTATTTCCTAGGTATTAGGCTACCTAGTATAGCATTCCCCAGTTATATGGTTTATTTGTTTTTTTAAAACCTGTTTATCAGAGTGATTTTCTAGCATTGAGTCAGGATAGACATCCTCTCCCCAGGTGGAAGACAAGGGGACAATGGGTTAGGACCAGTGATTACTCATCGGGGACATGAGCCCAGGTTCCCTGCTTCCTAGTTTTAGTTTCTGAATCTGTAAGATGGGGATAATTCCTACTTCACAGGATTGTTAAGATGATTATGTGAAATAATGTAGATGAAGTGCTGGCAAGAACACAGAGTATGGATTTGTAAATGGTTAGTGTCATTGCTATGATTGTGCATTGTCCATTTCCTGGTTGTCACTTTAAGAACCAAAAGAAGTCACCCAACTATTCCAGCCACTCTGCTAGACACTGTACACAGAGCATCTTCTTTTGTCAGCATAACATATCCATTTTACAGATCAGAACACTGACGCACAGTTAGTTACTTCATTCATGCTCATTCAGTGAATAAGATAGCAATCGGGCCAAAACCGGTTTGGCTCAGTGGATAGAGCGTCGGCCTGTGGACTGAAGGGTCCCAGGTTCGATTCCGGTCAAGGGCATGTACCTGGGTTGCAGGCACATCCCCAGTGGGGAGTGTGCAGGAGGCAGCTGATCGATGTTTCTCTCTCATTGATGTTTCTAACTCTCTATCTCTCTCCCTTCCTCTCTGTAAAAAATCAATAGAATATATTTAAAAAAAAAAAAAAAAGATAGCAATCGGACCCAGGTCTGCTAGGCTCCTAAGCCCACACATCCCACTCCCTTCACTCCCCAGGAGGCATATTTCATCTGGTTTGAAGGAGAATTCTTCCTTTACTTCTTGATTCCTTTAAAGGATATATCTCTTTCTTTTTTTAAAAAAAAAAATATATATATTTTTATTTCAGAGAGGAAGGGACAGGGAGAGAAAGATAGAAACATCAATGATGAGAATCATTGATTGGCTGCCTCCTGCACGCCCCCTAGTGGGGATTGAGCCCGCAACTCGGGCATGTGCAGGCCGAGCTCTATCCATTGAGCCAAACCAGCCAGGGTGAGATATCTCTTTTCTTACTGAGGATTACCTACCCCTGGTAAATGACCAGTTCCCCCGAAGTCCGTTCTACCTTTTAGAACCCCCCAATCATCACCTGGAAGGTGAGGCTCTCTTTTTAAATAAGGGCTACACTGTGGATAGAGTGATTGGGCAATGACCCCTACACACACACACACACACACACACTGGAACCTGTCCATTGTACTGGAGGCTCCCAAGCCAAGCTGGATTTAGGCGCAGGCCAGCTGGGCTGGCGCCAGGACACCAATTTGTAAGGAGCATTAAAACATCGCTGAAAATGTAATGAGTTGGGGAAAACCATCTTTACCAGAATTACTGCGAGCAAACATGACATGAGAATGATGCTAGTATTTATTATTATAAGGGACCCATCGTGAGTATAATACACACAGTGGTAGCTCTGTGCCAGAAACTTCTCTAACTCCTTTCCATATATTAACTCATTCAAGCCTTCCAGCCCACGGAGGTGTAGATACTATTATTATCTCCCATTTTACAGGGAAGAAGACTCCTTCCAGAAAGGTTAAGGAATTTGCTAGTCATTCCACTAGTAAATAAGCTGTAGGCTCTCCCAGGATGTTCACCTGCCTCTTGGGGGGGGGGGGGGGGGGGGGGGGGGAGGGGGAGTCCTGGGAAGCACTTAAGAGTCAAGAGATGGTGTCTAGCCTGCCTTCCAGGGCCCTGAGTTGCTAGGTGAGGTGTGCAAGTTCATGGCTGAGAGCTGACCTGCTCAGGGCAATAAAGAGTGAGTGAGCGCTGAGCCAGCAGTCTCCCCTGCCTCCTCCCCACACACAGCACTCAGCCTCCCTCCAAATTCATGTTGGGCATATATTTAGAGAATATCATTTTGAAAGGGGACCATTATTAACCTCTCAGAGCACCCGCGAGTCCCGCTCCAGCCCTGCTCCTGAGACTGGCCTGCTGTGTTTGCTCTCACTGTGGGAAACAACCCATTGAACTTGGAGAATTTCTCTGCTGTAGAGGGAGGACACAATCCATTAGCTCTTGGGACTCAACCTCTGTGGATTGGAGGCCATGTGCCCAGGGCGAGGTGTCTGAGGGGCCATCTACGACACTCATGGCCACCTCTGCAGGCTCTCAGGGAGGTAGGGGGCACACACCTAGGAGAGAGAATATAAAGCAGAAGAGGTAACAAAGATGAAAATAATATTCTGTTGGAAGAAAATGCCAGTGCAGAAAGGGATGCTAGTAACTTTGGTGAAGGGATATGAGGTTGAGAGGTGAGAGTCTTTGTAGGACTTTGTCGGAAAGAGGACAAGTTTGGGGCCTAAATCTTCACAGCCTGCAAGAGGGACCACTTTCAAAAGCTAAACTGGAAAATGCAGCGAATGCAGACATTCAAAGGATGTTTCTGACACGATTAGAAAAACCTGGAAAAACCGGAAGGCTCCAAGTATGAAAAACAAGACAAAGTTATGCACACAATATGAACACAACTGTTCACAACTTCCAAAGTTTAAATAGAGAAAAGGCTAGAAGGAAACACACAAACCAAATTGATTGAAACAGTGGAAGATTTCTTCCCCTTTACCTTTCTGTCTTTGTAAAGTTTTCTATAATGCACTTACTCTTTAGAGCAATAAAGAAGAAAATCTTTATTTAATTTTTAAAAATCGATATTGAAAGCTCTTTCATAAAAGACAAAGCAGCTGTCTTTCCTCCCATGGTTTTCAGACTGAGAAAATACACATGGGAAACTAGAAAGAGGTAGTTTAATAGCTGGGATTGTTTTATTTGGGTTCTCTCTCAGATTTTATTGAAGTTGTTCAAAATCCCTTCCTGGACAAATCCAGCAATAATAACCTGAATTAACTTTACTCCCATAAAAATTAAAGATATGAAATTTAGCCATAAGGGATGATCATAATAGCTCTAAATTATAAACAACAAAATGTCCAACATACCGAGGGTTTGTTAGGTGAAATGTGGGTAACCCATACTGTGGCTATTATACAGCCATAAAATATTTTATTGAGATATTGAGTAGAAAAAAAAAAGTTCATGATGTGTTATTGAGTGCAAAGCAGATTCCAAGACAGTCTAGTACAATCTTATATTTTAGAATTGCAGGTATGTGCATGTATATGCATAATCTGAAAAGATATACATCAAAATGTTAATAACTAACTTGGGGGTAATATAATTATGAGCAATGTTTGTTTCATCATTTTTGCTTCACTGTTTTCTAATTTTTCTCCAATGAAACAGTATTCCTGCTTCTTCTCTTTAGGGTGCCTTTCTCCTGTGTTAATACAATTAGACTAAGGTGTTGGGGGACCACTTTCCTCTAACTATAATATACTGAGGACCCATTATATGCTTTGTAAATACAATCTCATATATTTCTTTTGTTGACAAAACAATAAGGGTATTATTATCTTCATTTTGCTGATGGGAAAACAAACTCAGACAGGTCAGGTAACTTGGCCAAAGTCATAAAACTGGAAAATGTCAGCCAAGATTTAATCCAAACCTACCTGACTCAAACATTCATGCACTTTCTACTCTACCACTACTCACAAACCTTAGAGAAGAAATATCCAGTCCCCATCAATGCCCCGTATGCTCTCTGACTCAACAATCTGTATTTAGATGCACTGATGCCCTCTCCTTCAGACTCAGCCCACCTGCTATTGAGATCAATAAGGACTTAAGCGGACACTGTCCCCAGTTGAAAGTTATCACATCACTATTCCTGATAGGTGTGGGGACATGAAGAATAATTTTCTGGGTGAGCTAATAATTAAATTAACATGAGATAGATTAACAGGAGAAAATATCCGAAGTCATTACAGATGTACATTTGGGGGTGCCAAACGAATATGAGACCCAAAGAGGCATTGGGCAGTTGAGGTTTAGATGCCATTCTGGAGCTAAGGCGAAAGGGGGGAGGGTGGTTTGGAACTTCAAGAGTCAAGAAGGCAATTCACATGGAGATGGAAAAGCAAATGTTTGGTAAATGAATGTTTGCTGGGCCATCTTTAGCAACGGGCCACAGAGAGGACTTTGAACAAATGAACCTAGCTAGGTTCCTCTCTGCTATTTACACACTAGTTTAAAATAAACTATAGGTATCTACAGTGATTCCTCCTTTCCTAGAGCAGGTTCTCCATCTAAAGTCCTTTTAGGTAGTCAGGGGGAAGGTCAAAGGTTTTTCCTGATTCTTTTGTTACTTAAAAAAAACCATCTTAAGATTAATATCCCATAAGGCATATTTTACATGGCAAAACTTTGGACCCCCTCCTAGGCATCCTTGGTTGTGGTGCCCTGCACTGACCCCTGGGCTCCTGAGTTGTTCTCTTACTCACATCGCACATCCCCTTAGCAGACATCCCTTCCTATCCCAAGGCACAAGTTTCCAAACCTACCCTCTCCTGCCAACCCTGCTGCAAGCCCAAGCTCATGGGGCCAGTTTATTTTCTGTTGTGGCTGCTGTTTCAAGTTCCTGTTACAATTATATGACTTATCCTCACTTCTCAGGCGGGAACTGGAGCCCTGACCCTGACCACTAGCATTGATGTCTATGTCAGGCTGTCTTCCCTGAAGACATATGTCCAAGAGGCCACCTACATGGATTTGTGGATAGTATTCTCTTTGATGTCTGACACAGTCCACACATTTTTTGGAACGCTTGGAACTTCATCTGGTACTTTAATGTTGTTTAGGCTCATCTCCTGAGGCTTATGTCTGTTGGACCAGAAAGGGTGAGACAACTTATCAGGAGAGAGAATCCAGATCAGAGTTGAGAAGGGGAGCCAAGATTAGATTAGGAAAGAAGTATTGTGTATTCAAGTCTCAAGAATGTGAGGCCATAAATAGGATGAGGGAGGAGTAAAATACCAGGGTAAAGGTAGGTTATGAAGCAGCTTTCAAATAGGTTTGGTGTGTGACTCATGACTAAGATTGTGATCAATGGAAAGTTTTGGAAGTCTTTAAAGTCATACTGATGAGGTGGCGTAGAACGTCTCTAATATTTGAAAAGGTTATTCATGACCAGATGCCACACTAGTTGCTTTAACTGTAGGTTGCCAAGAATTCTGGAAATAAAACCTTGTCCACCTGTCTAAACCTGGGTCTTACCTGGCATACCTGGATATCTCATCTGGTTGGATGGGGACCAGTTAGTAACAGGTTCTTAAACTCTCTTGCTTGCAGGGAGTCAAGCAGCTGGCTTGACCAAGGTCTATTTTAGCCTTCAGTAAAAACATGGAAATGTTACCCATGGACTGCTGTGATGAAGTCCTTTAAAAAAAATTAGAAACTTTTCCATTTAAAGTAATTTATCATTATTGTAAAAGATTTAGAAAAAACAATAAGCATAGAAAAGAAATAAAAATCACCCATAATGCTACTACCAGACACAAACCCCCTATTGTACTATGTTTTAATTTTCTGGTCTCAGGTCCTCAGAAAATAAACCACAGATTGAAATGATTGTTGAGGGGCCCGGCTGGTGTTGCTCGGTGGTTGTGTGTTGACCCATGAACCTGGAGCTCACAGTTCAATTACCCATCAGGGCACATGCCCGGGTTGTGGACTCAATATCAGTAGGGTGTGAGCAGGAGGCAGCCAGTGAATGATTCTCATCATTGATGTTTTTATTTCTCTCTCCCTCTCCCTTCCTCTCTCTGAAGTTGATTTTAAAAAATACATAAAATGATTGGGGAAGGCTTTGTAAGGGAACTACATTTAGTTGGTGGCTAACATGTGGAGACGTTTGGGGGTTGGGGGAAGGCACAAGAGCAGGTTCTGACAGAACCAGAGTTTATGGAAAGAAGCTGATATTTTCTGAAAAGCAAACAACTTCGGAAGCATTCTCTGAATTGGAGGAAACAACCCCTTCTGTTCAATACTTAATCACCATCTGGCAGCGGAGGTTATGGATAAACAACTGAACCAGTGCTTACCTGACTAGGCTTTCATGGTTTGGAAAACATTCCTCTTGGTTTCAGTTCTGGGCCAAGGGCCTTAGTCTTATCGCCCACTGGAATTTTTGGCAGAGGCAGCTGGAAAGAGCACAGGCTTTGGCTTCAGATAGCCTGGGGTCAGAATTCAGGGCAGATCACTTCAGCTTCATTCTCTTACCTGTAAAATGGTAATAATTATTCCCATCAGGAACTCAGTGATGTAACCTTGTTAAGTACCTGGCACATAGTAGGTGTCGATTAAATATTAATCCCCTTTAGTTTTCCCAATGTAGTCACCCAGAACCCTCCCAAAGGTCTTAAAGATTGTGGGCTGGAATAGGTTAATGGGTTGGGGTGGGGGGGGGGAAGGACCTATGTAATACTTACAACAATAAAGATAATAATAATAAAAGATTTAGGATTAGTGGTCCCTGAGAGAGTTCTCTATGACAACCTTTACTTAAAGGGAGTCCTCACTGGGGGCCACCGTACAAGTCCAAGAAAATCACACTGTTTGGAAATCCACCCTCACCCCAACAAAGCTGCAGAAGGGAATCTAAGAACTCTTCAAGGAAGTATGAAGCAAAAGTACTACTATTTACATTTACCAACTATCTGAGTGTGTGTTGGAGCGGGGCGTTTTGTTGTTGTGGGCTGGACCAGTGTGTGCGGTTCAGTGGGACTAAGCCTGGCTAGAGAGAAAATTCTTACCTAACATAAGGGAGATGACACTATTAGGAGGGTCTGTGGTGTAGGGAAGAGAGCACAGGCATTAGAGCCACGTAGGGCCGGCGTTAACTCCTAGCTCTGCCACTACGGGACTTGGACAGGTTATTGAACCCATTTGCATCACAGTAGTTTCTTCAAGGACAGACTTAATAAGGTTTGAGGGGAATGAAAATAACATATGTAAAGTCTTTGACTGCTCAAAAATGCTAGCCATTTATTAATAATCATTTAGGAAAACAAAGTCTAAAGTCAGAAGGAAGTCCAGGGAGTTGTCTAATGAAGGGAACTGGGCAGATAGTGCAACCAAGGCACAGAGCCAGGAATCTTGCAATCAAAGGGAGGAGGCAGTACACCTATTTATTCAGTGCACACCTGCTGGGGTCCAACCCCAGCAGGTCCAGGGGTCCCCAAAGGTGTGGACGGAGTCAGCAAAGAAGGAATGACACGGAGACAGCGTTCAGTTGATCAGTAGCCTAGCCAGGATCTCTAGCCAGGATCTCCAGCCAAGTTCTGTTCAGGATCTCCAGCCAGGTTCTGTGTCCATGTTCTCTTGCTAGGTTCTCCAGCCAGGTTCTCCAGGTTCTCCAGCCAGGTTCTGTAGCCATGTTCCCTCGCTAGGTTCTCCAGCCAGGTTCAGTCACCAGGTTCTAGTCAGATTCTCTTGCCATGTTCTATCCAGGTTCTGTAGCCAGGTTCTGTCTCTAGGTTCTTCAGCCAGGTTCTCTCACTAGGTTCTGTCTCTAAGTTCTGTGGCCAGTTTCTGTCCAGGATCTTTTGCCATGTTCTCTCCAGCGAAGTTCTTCTGTCTCTAGGTTCTGTGTAGGTTCTGTGTCTAGGTTCTGTGTCCTGTTGTCTTGTTACATCTGTATTTATACCAGTTGATTGTAATCCTATCAATCTCTATTCCAAAGGTTAGGGCGTTTCTTATCTCCATTCTAGGGAGTAAAGGTTATGTAGCTTAAGCATGATTGTTCGTAGTTAAAGTGATTAATTACCCACCTGGCACTTAGTTAAGGGGTTTTATTCCCTCCCTAACTTCAGGGGAAAATCCCTACCTGGGGAAACAACCTTTCTCAGAGAGGTGACCTTGGATAAAACACATAGTGCCAAGAAGGTGAGCAAACATATTAAGAACAGTATGCCATATATGCCAGGTCCCTTGAAACAGCAAGGATGGACCGGCTCCCGGCACACACCTATTATGTACCAGCACTGTGTTAGTGCTGAAGATACAATGGGGGGAAAAACACACCAAGAGACAATACCTATCCTCCTGTAGCTTACAGATGATTAGAAAAGTAGATGTTAATCAAGGAATCAAACAAATACATGTAAAATGAGAAGTGTGATATAAAGTCTAAATGGAGAGGAATGGGTATATGAGGACATATATAAGGAAGGGGAATTGCCACAGTGAAAGGAGACAGGGAAGGCTTTTCAATGAAAAGTGAGGTGGAGGAAAGGAATGAAGGGAACAAGGAAAGGAGGGAGGGAGACACAAGGGAGGGAGGACGGAAATGGAACTGACTAAGCTTCAGAAGAAAGCAAGACCAGTGTGGCCAAGAGCAGAAAGCAAGGAGGGAGATGGCACAATGAGGCTACAGAGGCAGGAAGGCGGGGACTCAGCTCTGGTAAGGATTCGGTCTTGATTCTGGAAACAAGAAAAAGCTGTGGAATAGTTCTAAAAAGGGACATATTCTAGTTATATTTGCGTTTTTAAAAATTGCTCTGGCTTGCAGTGTAGAGAACAAACTGAAGAAAGGAAAGAGAGGATGTGCAGAGACTAGTTAGGATAATTTTGTGTTGTTTGAGATTTTAAATGATGTAGCTTCAAGGGTTGTAGTAGGGATAGTAGTAGAAATTCAAGAGCTATTTGGAAGGTAAAATGGAAGCATTTGGATGTAGAAGGATGAGCCAAGGATGATGTCCAACATTTCTGACTTGTACAATGGGAATAGGACCAGGTTAGAGGGAAGATTGTTAAGTTAGTTGTTGACAAGGTGGATTTGAGGTGTTTTGATCCAAGAGGAAATGCAAGTAGAATATAGAAAGTTGGAGATACATGCCTGGAGCTCAGAGAGGCAGCCAAGACTAGAAATATAAGTTTGTGAATTATCTACACAGAGGTAGTAATTAAAGCATGAGCCGAATGAGATCACCTACAGAGAAAGAATAAAGTCAGAACAAGAGAGGGTTCAGGACTGAGACTTGAGAAATTTCCAATTTAAAAGCCAGTAGAGTAGGATGAGCAGCCAAAGAAAGTGGAGAAAGAGTGGACAAGAAAGTTGAAGTGGGGAGAAGAGCAGCAAGGAGCCATGGCACAGAAACCAAGGGAGAAGAATGTTTCAAGAACAAGGATTACATAGTACCTATTGGGTTAAGCGTTGCAAAAGCCAGGGGTCAGCTCCCGGCCAGTGTGGCTCAGTGGTTGAGTGTCAATCTATGTATGGGCCAGGAGGTCGTGGTTCAATTCCCGGTTGGGGCACTTGCCTGGGCTTGTTCCCCAGTAGGAGGCATGCAGGAGGCGGCCAATCAATGATTATCAATGATTCTCATCATTGATGTTTCTATCTCTCTCTCCCTCTGACTTCCTCTCTCAGAAATCAATAAAAAAATATATATATTTTTTAAAAGCCAGGGATCACCTTAGCTAGAGCTGTTTGGATAGTGTGATGTATCTGCAAACCTTGGGATTGGATTGAAAATGAGTGGGAGGTGACGTGAAGACAGTAAATGTAGCCAACTCTTTCAAGTAATTTCATTATGATGGAGAGAAGAGAGATAACACCATAATCAGAAGGGGATGAGGGTTAACTATAAGTTTTCTCTCTGCCTCAACCATCACTGCTAGAGAGTGGATGAGTCCTGAGTAGGGGCAGCTGGAGATTGAGAAAAGGAAAAAAAAGAGACAGACACAGAGACAGTAGGGAAAGCTGGGGCCAGGTGGGACGCTGCCCTCTGATGGAGAGACAGTGACCCAGAGCTGGTGCAGTGCGTTTATTATATACAGCATGATTCCAGGAAGTTTTACTAGAGTTTAAGACAAAGGAAATTATGTGAAATCATGGTTAAAGATCAAGCTGTAATTCTTCATTCTTGTGGCTTCTTTGTAATTGTCACTCCTGGCTGAGCCCGGATAATTGCGTCTGTTCCTTGCACCTGGCTGAACTTAGATAATGAAGCCCACTCCCTGGCACCTGAGCTAAGGGTCAGGCTGACAACATACCTGCCTCTGTCACAGTATGTTTCCAGGATGTGGCTCTGCTGATGCCACTGGACTCAGCCGACAGTCAGCTCATGTGCCTTCCCAGGCGCTGCCTACAGTTAACTGAGTGTCTCTTAATTTTTAAGTGGAGAGGCTCAAAGGTGCTTAAAAGACTAATGGGAATGACTTAGTTGGGGCAAAAGTTGAATCTGGAGGGGAGAAAGGGAGTAATTGCTAGAGTCAGGAAGAAGGGATGGGACCAAAGCAGAGATGTAAAGAAAGTATGACTCCTCTGTTATAACAGGAATGAAGAAGGTCATGGTGGATGCAGATGGGAAAATGAGGGAATTTATGTCTGATAACCTTTGGTTTTGTTTGTTTGTTTGTTTCCTGTAAAGTAAGAGGCAAAGTAATACAATAAGAGGTTTGGGAAGATTCGAAATCATTGTTGTCAAGAGTGGGAAAGTGACAGGGCAGACCTGAGGCTAGGAGTCAATTAATGTAGGAGATAATTGACCTTATCACGGGCTTTGTCCAGCAGCCCTGTGCTGCACAAGTGTGAGAAGGTCATCGAGGATTGGGATTTTGTCACATCAGGAAGATAAAATGACAGAGAGGTAAGGGGGCTTCTAAAAATAAAGAGCCACACACAGATAACACAATGTTGATAAAGAAGAACAAGGAAGAGGGACTTGCCCTTCCAGATACTAAAATATATTACACTGCCAGAAACAACACGAGTGTTTAGGAACCTGGTACACGATTACATTGAACATGTGTCCCATTTGCCTGGGAAAGTCTCCGTTTTGCCTGTTGTCCCAGAACAATGATTAATAACAGCCCTTTCCATCCTTGTTTGACAATAAATCGCATCATCAGTCTATATAAGAGAGAGGTGGCATCGCAAAAAAGTGGGGGAAAGATGGGTTGAAACCAGTATTAAAAGCAGCTCACAGTCTGGGCTCTTCTGGGGCCCCATCCCAAGTGAAAGGAGCCTGGAAGCTGTCCCTCCGCCTTAACAAGTATAAAGCCAATCAGAATGGAAAAACCAACTCTTTTAGCATCTACCAGAGGGAGAGGCAGTTAGGAAGGCACGGAGAATCACAGCTGATCAGACCAGAAGCCTCCACAGACCAGGGCAGGAAACCTAGACTGTAATTGGTAGATTGCTAAAGGCTCCTCGGCGTGGACAATTCTGAGAGCTAAAATCTCCAGGGGCACCCAGCTGGTGAATTCGGGGAGGGGAACAACACTTCTGTGAGTTTTACCTCCAGGAGCTCCGTCACATCTGTCCTCACGGCGAACATCAGAGAAAAATTCCCTTGCACTTCTGGCAGGGGGAAGAGAGAATGAATAATTTTTAATATGCCAGAGCGTTCTGTTCTCAGTAAGGCCTGCCCTTAATTGATCGATCAGATAGCAGTTTGTTAAAAACAATAGCAATGTATTCAGTTTCATATACTTATAGCTATAAATATGCTTATGCATGCTTATGTATAAGGACTAACTGTTTTATCAGGGCCTAACCTTTAGGAGGGGCGGGGGAGGGAACCCACAACCCCAGCCCTCCAGCCACCCTGTCTCATCTAAGGAGTAGGGGGAAACTGAGAAGCACCTGTGACGTTCACAGTGCAGGACCTCAAGTCACCAAAAGACCGAGACCTAAAAATAGGACCACAGAAGGCTTCCCTCACCCCTCACACACACCTCACCACCACAATACCAAAGGTCTATTTATCTCAGTTCCTTTACCCCGTACATCATGTCCAGCTCTCAACAAACAACTGAAAGGTCTACCCCAGTTTGAAGAGACAGAGCAAGTATCAGCACCAGACATAGCAGGGGTGTTGGAGTTATCTGACTAGGAATTTAAAACAGCCATGATTCATAGGCCAAGGGCACGGGTGGATTAAGTAGACAGCATGCAAGAACAGATGGGTGATGTAAGCACAGAGATGGAAACCCTAAGGGGGGAAAACAACAACAAAAAGAAATGCTAGAGATAAAAGACCTTGGAACAGAAATGAAGAATGCCTTTGATGGGCTTATTAGCAGACTGGACACAGCTGAGGAATCTCTGGGCTTGAAGATATATCAACAGATACCTTGAAAACTGTAAAGCAAAGAGAACAAAGACTGAAAAACAAACACACAGAACAGAATATCCAAGGATTGTGGGACAGCTACAAAAGGTATAACATACACGTAATATGAATACCAGGAGAAGAAAGAGAATAGAACGGAAGAAATATTTGAAACAGTAACAACTGAGAATTTCCTCAACTTAATATCAGACAACAAACCACAGATCCAGGAAGCTCAGAGAACATCAAGAAAGAGACGTGTCACAAACATTACATCTAGGTATATCATTTTTATTCTACAGAAAATCAGAGATAAGAAAAAATCCTAAAAGAAGCCAGAGGGGGAATAAAACACCTTACCTGTAAAGGAACAAAGATAAGAATTATATCAAACTTTTCTTCAGAAACTATGCACACAAAAAAGAGTTGAGTGGAACATTTAAAGTGTTGAGAAAAAAAGAACCACTAACTTAGAATTCTGGATCCTGCAAAATTATTCTTCAAACGTGAAGAAGAAATAAAGGCTTTTTCAGCCAAAGAAAAATTGAGGGAATCTGCCACCAGTAGACCTGCCTTGCAAGAAATGTTTAAAAAGTTCTTTAGTGAGAAGGAAAATAATATAGGTCAGAAACTCGGATCTTCACAAAGAAAGGAAGATTATCAAAGAAGGAATAAGTGAAGGTAAAATGAAGTTTTATTTTTTTCTTATTCTTAATTGATCAAACAGATAATAGTTTTTTTCAAAACTACAACAATGTATTCAGTTTCATATACTTATAGCTATAAATATGCTTATGTATGCTTATGTATAAGTGAAATAAATGATAATGCAATGGACATGATAGAGAAATTAAGAATATATTATAAGGGGTTTGCACTATCTGTGAAGCAATATAGTATCATTTGAAAGTAACTTGGGTTGGTTGAAAATTTATGCTATACAGCAAATTCTAGGACGACAACTAAAAAAAGCAAAAGAAAAAGTATGACCGATATGGTTAGTAAAGAGAGAAAAAGAGTCATATAAAATGCTCAGTTAAAACCACAGACGGCTGATAATGTGTGGGAGACAAAAATAGGAACAAAGAACCAGGGCAACAAGTAGAAAATAATAACAAATATGGCGAATATTAATCCAACTATTATCAATAATTACCTCAAATGTCAATGGCCTAAATACACCAATTAAAAGACAGATTTTTCAGAGTGAATAAAAAAACAAAACCCAACTGCGTGTTGTTTACAAGAAACTCACTTTAAATATAAAGACATGTGCCCTGGCCATTTTGGATTGGTGATTAGAGTGTCGGTTTGAGGACTGAAAGGTCACGGGTTTGATTCCCAGTCAAAGACATGTACCTCAGTTGCAGGTTCCCCAGCCCCGGCAGGGGCTCATGTGGGAGGCAACCAATCTATATGTCTCGTTCACATCGATGTTTCTCTCTTTCTGCCTCTCCTCCCTCCCACTCTCTCTAGAAATCAATGGGAAAAATATCTTTGGATGAGGAATAAATAAATAAAAACACATATAGATTAAAAGTAGAATGATGAAGAAAGATATACTATGCTAACACTAATCAAAAGAAAACAGGAATAGCCATATTAATTTCAGACAGCACACTTCAGAGCAAGGACATTTACTAGGGATAAAAAGAGAATTACAGAATGATAAGGGGGCTCAATACTTGAAGAAGACATAACAATCCTTAATATGTATGTGCCTAACAACCAGTATCAAAAAATGTGAAGTGCAAACTGGTAGAAATGCAAGGAGAAATAAATGAATCCACTATTATAGTTGGAGACTTCAACACCCCTATCAGAAATGGACAGATCCAGCTGGCAGAATATCCATAAGGATATCCATACTTGAACTCAACCATACCATCAATTAACTGGATATGATTGACGTATATAGACTACTTCATCCAACAATAGTAGATTACACATTCTTCTAAAGCAGTGGTTCTCAACCTTCCTAATGCCGCGACCCTTTAATACAGTTCCTCATGTTGTCGTGACCCCCCAACCATAACATTATTTTCGTTGCTACTTCACAACTGTAATGTTGCTACTGTTACTAATCATAATGTAAATATCTGATATGCTATATGTGTTTTCCGATGGGTGCGACCCACAGGTTGAGAACCGCTGCTTATATGGAACATTCACCAACATAGACCACATTCTGGTCCATAAAACACACCTTAAGTTTAAAAGAATGGGAAGCATGCAATGACTGCTCTCAGACCACCATGATATTAAACTAGAAATCAATAACAGAAATCTTCAAATACTTGGAAATTAAGCAACATGCTTCTAACTAACACACAGGTGAATGAAGAAACTTCAAGCTAAATTTTAAAATCTATTGAACTAAATGAAAATGAAATTCAGCTTATCAAAATTTATGGGATGCAGCAAAAGCAATTCGTAGAGGAAAATTTATACCATTGGATGTACATATCAGGATAGAATAAAGATCTGACGTTTATAATTTAAGGTTCCACCTTAGGAAATAAGAAAAAGAAAATCAAATTACATTCATTGTAAGCAGAAGAAAATAAATAATAAAAATTAGAGTGGAAGTCAATGAAATTAAAACTAGAATATTAATAGAGAAAATCAACAAGACCAAAAGCTGGCTCTTTGAAAAGATAAATAAAACCCATAAGCCTCTTGTCAGGCTAACTAAGAAAAAAAGAGAGAGAACACATATTACTAATATCAAAAATGAAAGAAAGGACGTTACTACAAATTTTATGTCCACTAAAAAAATAACAAAGGAATATTCTGAATAACTCTATGCCCACACATTTGATAACCTAGATGAAATTGTCTAATTCCTTGAAAGATACAATCTGCCAAAACTCACACAAGAAGAAATAAACAATCTGAATAGGCCTATTTATAATAAAGAAAGTAAATCAATAATTAATAACCTTACAATACAGCACCAGGCCCAGATGGGTTCACTAGTGAATTCCATCAAACATTTAAGGAAGAAATTATACCTATTCTCTACTTCCCGACTCGTTTTATGAAGCCAGCATCACACTAATACTAAAACTAAAAGACACTGCAATAAGACTAAGATCCGTATCTCTCATGAACGTAGATGCAAAAATTCTCAAGAAAATATTAGCTAATTGAATCCAACAGTATATAAGAAGAATTGTACACCCAACCAAGTGGGGTTTATCCCAGTATGCAGAGTTGTTTCAACTTCTAAAAACAATAAATGTGATCTATCACATGATCAGGATAAAGAGGAAAAATCACATGATCATATTAATAGATAAAGAAAAAGCATTTGACAAAACCCAATATACATTCATATTAAAAACTCAGCAAACTAGGAATAGAGAGGGATGTCCTCAATAAAGATGTTGATAAAGAGCATCTACAAAAAATAACCTTAGCTAATCTCATATTTACTGGTAAGAAACTTGAAACTTTCCTGTTAAGATCCCTTCTCACCACTACTTTTCAACATGTTACTGGAAGTCTTAGATAATCCACTAAAACAAGAGAAGGAAATAAAAGGTATCTAGATTGAGAAGGAAGAAATAAAAGTCTTTGTTCATAAGTGACATGATAATATGTAGAGAAATCTGAAAAAAAAAAAAGACAAAAACTCCTGGAATTAATAAGTGATTATATTAAAAGATTGATGGTTGCCAAGTTTTTCTTGGAGGGTTGGGGGATGAATAGGTAGAGCACAGAAGAAATGAAACTATTCAGTACAATACTACAGTGTACAATGCCTTTAGTAGATACATGTCATTATACATTTCTCAAAACCATTAGAATGTACAACACCAAGAGTGAACCCTAATATAAACTATGGACTTTGAATGGTAATGATGTGTCAATGTAGGTTCATCTAATGTAACAAATGTACCACTCTGCTGCTACATGTTGAAAATGGAGGAAGTTGTGTGTGGGGGGGCACAGGAAGTATCCAGAAATTCTTGTAATTTCTGCTCAAATTTGCAGTAAATTTAAAACTGCTCTTCAGCCCTAACCGGTTTGGCTCAGTGGATAGAGCATCGACCTGCGGACTCAAGGGTCCCGGGTTCGATTCCGGTCAGGGGCATGTACCTTGGTTGCGGGCGCATACCCAGTGGGGAGTGTGCAGGAGGCAGCTGATCGATGTTTCTCTCTCATCAATGTTTCTAACTCTCTATCCCTCTCCATTTCTCTCTGTAAAAAATCAGTAAAATATATTTTTAAAAAACTGCCCTTCAAAAAGTTTATTAAATTTTTTAAAGTAGCTCACAGTATGGAGAAATGGAGTTGGATCCCTACTCCATCATATTAAAAATGTAAATTCCAAATAGATTGAAGACTTAAATGTGAAAGGTAAAATTATAAACTTAATGTAAGAAAATATTGGACAATATCTTTGTGATCTCAGTTTTTAGACAAAACCAAAAAGGTACAAGCCCTGGGAGAGAAACTGATGAATTTGGCTAGATTAAAATTAATTGAGTTCTGTTAAATGAAGAATTTAAAGATAAGATGAACCTCTGAGTGACAGAAAGATATTTGTAAATGATGAAGGATTCGTATCTAGAAAGTCCTACAAATCAGCAAAAAAAAAAAAAGATAGGAAAATCTACTGACAGCGATTTTAAGTAGACACTTCACAGAATCCCGGTAAATTTGTGAAGAGATGCTCAAATGTGCTAGTCTTAAATCAAGATACTAATTTACATCTATTAAATTGGAAATTATTAGAAAGTCCAACAATCACAATACTGGTAAGGATGTGGGGAAATGGGAACACTAATGCATAGCTAATAGAAGAAAAGTAGTCATAGTCATTCTGCAGAACAATCTGGCAGTACTTAGTGAAATTAATATTATACCCACCACCCAACAGCCCCGCAATCCCACTACATGGTTTATATTGCCGAGACACTCCCATGTGCGTTCACAAGTAGAGCAGCATGAGGACCCATTGCAGCGATGTTTCTGGAGGCAAAGAGCTGGAAGTCAGCTGAGTGCTCCTCCGTGGGAGAGTGGATAGATAAAATGTGGTCTATGCATGTAACGGCATACTAGGCAACAGAATCAATGAATTACATTCAAATATAGTAACACAGACATATCCCAAAAGCATAAGGTTAAGTGAAAAAAAATCCTTAAAATACAAAACAATTCTATGCAACTTCAAGTAAGTAGCACACACACAGAGAGAGAGAGAGAGAGAGAGAGAGAAGGACATATATTAAATATTTAGGAGTACGTGTTAAATAGAGGAGGGAAATGGGAACAGAGTAAAGAATACAGAGATAAACAAATGTAATAGGCAACTGCCTTGGCTTTGTCCAGTGAAGAAAATAGATGATGAATTAAGGAGTTTGAGTGCCTTTTTTTTTTTTTTTTTTTTTTTTTTTTTTTTTACCTGTTGTGCTAAAAGGAAGAGGATTTTTTTTTTTAAATGTGAAACAAGTACAATATGGGTTTAATAGTTTTATTAGATTATATTTAAAGATTAAATGAGTAATTCAGATAAGCACTTAGTTTAGTGCCTGGCGCGTACTCAACACTCAATAAATGTCATCCATTAATGTTATTAACACTCCTCATGACATACCAGTCAACTGGAGTTGGCACTTAAGACCAATTGGATTTAGATGATTCCCCAAAAGATCCATAGTCTATGGCTCTACTAAAATGAATAGGCAAGTACTGGCAGCAGACCCAGAAGCAAGCAGGAGAAATGCTGAAAGCAGCCTTGGGGAATGGGAATGGCTACCAGCTTTTTTGCAGTGCCATTGGAAACCTTGATGGTTAACTTGGGACAATACTAATCTCATGTACAAGTTCAGAAGGTAGAGAGCCCTGGCTTGGTGGCTCAGTCGGTTGGAGTGTCCTCCCGTACACCAAAAATTGGCAGGTTTGATCCTTGGTCAGGGCTCTTACAGGAGGCAGCTGATTGATGTTTCTCTCTCACACCAGTTTCTCTTTCTCTCCCTTCCCCCTACCTTTCTCTCTAAAATCATTTTTTTAAAGAAACAAAGTAGAGACCACAGGAAAACAGTGCTGTGAAGCTGGGGAACTTCATGTAATTTGTGATACTTCTCCAAAGGGGTGTTTTCTTATAACACTTTCATTTCAAGTTATAAAATCGTTGCTGCGTTACAACTAGCCCTATAGAGTGTTTGCTTTGAATTTTCTCTTTCCCGTCCTCCTCTGCCTTCCCTGAAGTGGGACACGGCTTATCTTAGTGAAATGAGCAAGGTCATCCCCTAGTTTCCTGATCCTCAAAGTGCTGACCCAAGATCCCAGTCCTGGAGAGCATAGGACATATGCCCAATCCTTGCCCTCTTGTTAAGTCAACAAGCAGTGACTGGGACTCTAGGCCAGGCACTACTCTGGTGTCTGGGGATCGAGAGCTGCTAACACAAAATGACAGCTTTAAAAATAAATGAAGGGCCGAACTGGTTTGGCTCAGTGGATGGAGCGTCGGCCTGCGGACTCAGGGGTCCCGGGTTCGATTCCGGTCGGGGGCATGTGCCTTGGTTGCGGGCACGTCCCCACTGGGGGGGCGTGCAGGAGGCAGCTGATCGATCTCTCTCATCGATGTTTCTGACTTTCTGTCCCTCTCCCTTCTTCTCTGTAAAAAATCAATAAAATATATTTTAAAAAAATAATAAAAGTAAAATGAAGGAAGTGTCAAGTCAGAAACATAAGAGCCTTCCCGAAACGAAGCACATTTTAAAGTGTTTATTTTCCGCTGGTTTTCCATAGATCATAGATGAAGAAGAAACACAGTTTATGAGTAACTGCCCTGTCGCGGTCACGGAAAGCACCCCACGGAGGAGGACACGGATCCAGGTGTTCTGGGTAGCTCCGCCGGCAGGAACGGGCTGTGTCATTCTAAAGTAAGTGAGCGTGGGATTCTCGTCACACTTCACTCCCCTCCCCTGCGGTCCACCAAAGGCTTCATGGTGTGGTTGCAGAAAGAAAAGTGGCTTTGCTGGGCCACCGGGCAGGTTGCATCATTTCTCTGCCCTCAGTTATCTCCACTCAAAAATGGGACTGGAGGCCATCATTGGTAAAGTGCTATAAAAGAATCATTTGCCGAAATCTTGATTTTCACCTAATACAGTGATTCTCCTGGCCACTCTCTATCTTCCTAGAGATAATGCTACTATGGCTGGTCAAGAAAAATTACGAGCCAGGTGAGGATAATCTTTGACTTTCTCCACCTGGAATCTAATACCTAGTAACCTTAATCTGTGCCAGGCTGAGCTGAGACCCAACTGTAACCTCCATTAGCCTCCAGCTCTGCTGTATGATCCTATGTTTTACCTTCTCCCATCAAAATTGCCCTCTTGTGCCACGTCCTAGGGGACCTCCTGGTTTTCCTTTTGGTAAGTTACAATAAATGATCAGAAGTGTTAACCAGCTAATAGTTTTCCTCTGAGAGGTAGCATTATCTCAAAACGGTGTCTCCAAAACTGTATGCCATAGAATGGTGTTCAGGGAGATGTAAATAGGCGGGCAAGAAATCAACTTCTGTGTTTAAACAAGTTTGAAAAATGCTGTATATTGTATCTTCTTCTTGCACATTCACAGCATATGTTATCATATTGAAGGTTTTACAAAATCCTGCTACAACGAAATCTGTTTAACTTGGTTTCATCCAGCATTCCCCAGACTTACTTGACGCAAAGCTCCTTTTCTACTGAGACATCCACTGATATTCACCAGCTTTGGAAACTAGGAATGACTTATTTTAAATAGATTTACAGAATGTATAGAGTGACAGTGAGAATTTTAGGAATTCAGATATACAATAGTCATGGTTAGATGACCAAGGCTCCAATTCCAATATCTGAGAAGTCTTTCCCATGGAGGTAGGGGCTGGGACCTTCCCAACCGTCTTCCTCTTCTTTAAGCCACCCAAGGCCTTATTCATGTATTTGGTTTATTTGTCTGCATCTCTGGCATGTGGACATTTCAACAGAATTACAAATGTGGTTAACTCCAGGCCAGCCCCCAGGAGAGGCTGCTAAGGAAGCCTTTCACCTCCCCAGTCCAATCCCTGTAGTTTCCGGACTCAGCTGGGCCTGACGTATGGAAAAAAAACCCTGCAGAGATCTCTAGGAATCTCTGTCCCCTGCCCAGACTCAGCCCTCTCTTTTGCTGCTGTTTCTGGGCATCATCTGTTTCTTTTTTTAGTTTAATGCAAGCTGAGCATCCTTCCTCAGATTCCTTGCGAAGTTTGGCTCTTGGCATTAATTACACTGGTGATTTGAAAAAAAAAAAAATTAGCAGTAGAACTTTAGCTCTTGGTGTTAATTTACATTGGAGATTTGTTTTAAAAATAGCAACTAGAAGTTTTAAAATGAAATTTTACATATAAACTTAATATATAACATATATCTAGTATCTAGTAGAAATGTGGGAGAAGACCCTGTGGAAATCAAGAGACCACTGAAACGAAAACACGCAGAATCTGTTTATTCAGAGCTTGCTGTATATCAAGGGAGTCAGCGACCATCATCACTAGCATTTGGCAGAGTCTCAAAGGCAGCAGAGGAGTGGAAAAGCTTTAGAGTAAAAAGAGGGAAGACTGCAGGTATGTTCTGGTCGGAGGTTGTTGGCATGGGGGACCAGGAACAGGGATAGCTAGAAGTGCGGCCTCTTATGCAATTGGTTTGCAGAGTGCATTTGGCTTTCTTTGGTTGGTCAAGACTTAAAAATAGAGGAGGCAGTGGGGGTGGGGTGGGGCGGGGGGAGGTTAGAGAAATCGGCAGTCATTGACCAAGTCCTAAACGTTCTGGGCTGATAGCTTCAGAGGTTGTGGTTTGGCTTCCCAGGCGAGTTGCTGCAAAGGTTGGGGTCAGATTTCTATTGTCATTGTCATATATGGTCTGCCCATTGACCATTAGTATGTCCAATCTCTCAGCCTGAACACGGGTCTCAGTTTGGCTTTCTAGCACCCACACCCCTGCCCATGGTGGCCCTATCCCTCTGCAGGGCCTGGGGCTCTGGAGAAGAAAGTTGGAAAACATCAGATCTTCCCACTCTAAAAACCTTACCCTCACCTAGATCTCTGTTTTTCTATGATTTCTTGTTCTCACGAACCAGAGCATTTGATCTCCCTGGTGGAAGCCAGAAAGGCATCTCTCGTTTACCCATTAACAATGAACATATGTGGACATACATTTATTTATTACCAGTTAAGCAATGTGGCTTGTGCATTCACTCATTCTTTCAGCAAATGTAACCAAGCTTCTATCTGCATACGCATGGTATTTATAGGGAACTGACGTATGTTTTTGGCCCTTGAGGTTCTCATGGGCCAAATGCAGGAGAGAGCAAAAGTCAACCAATACTTTCTCTGTACCAGGAACACAGCGGCACAGCTCACAGGTTTTATCTAAGTTAATCTTCACAACAACTCCCCCATTTTACAAATGAGGAGTCAAGTTTCAGGGAATTAGACAAGTTTCTTTTTTTAATTTTTATTTATTGATTTTAGAGAGATGAAGGGAGGGAGGGAGGGAGGGAGGGAGAGAAAGAGAGAGAGAGAGGGAACATTGATTCGTTGTTCCACTTCTTTACGCACTCACTGGCTGATTCTTGTTATGTGCCCTGACCAGGGATCAAACCCACAATCTTGGCTTATCAGGCCGACACTCTAACCAACTGAGCTACCTGGCCAGCGCTAGACAAGTTTCTAGAAGTCACACATCCACATAACTCTAAAACCCCATGTTCTTCCTTTTCTTTGTTTCTTCTAAAGGAACTAATGCAAGCTAAAACTATTCACTGAAGAATTAATAGTTTTTAAGATAAGACGTACGTACATTTACATTGTAACATTTCAAATAATACAGAAAATAGTGAAATACAGAATACAGAAGTGAAAAGAACAACAACAACCCTGACATTGCCCCTAATGAATCTCAGCATTTCCTACCCAAATGGTAGCAAATATATCAATTTGGTATTTATTGTTTAGATTTATCTTATGCTTATATGCAGATAAGTAAGGATAAAAGAATATAGTTTCATTTTTGTGGAAATTTAAATTTACACAAATGGTTTCATGGTCTACGTGATGTACTGAATTTGGATGGCTTTTCACTAAATAAGATGTGTTGGAGAGATATCCAGGTCAGAAAATATAGCTCTACCTCTTTTTAAAAACTGTTGCAAACCATCTATAGTGGGAATGTGTTAGTTATTCCATAGTTGATGGACATTTAGATTGTTTCCAGTTTTTTGTTATTGCAAATAATATTATGATGAGCATCCTTTGTACATGCGCCTTTGAGCAAATGTGCAAGTTCTTATCCCTGGTAGATGCCAAGATATGGGATCATAAGGGATACACATTTATAATTTTAATAGACATTGCCAGATTTTCCTCTATAAAGTTTGACAACTTAAATATCTTCTCTGACTATGAACAAGAGAGCCTGCTTCCATATTGACTCAATAACTCTTGATATTATCAATCTTTAAAGATCTACCCATCTGATAGTTTTAAAAAATGGTATATTATATTCACTTGCATTTTCCTGCTTACTAGTAATACTAAGAATCTTTTCATATATATTCCATTTCTGTTTCCTCTTCTGTGAAGGGCCTGTTCATATTCTTGCCTATTTTTTAATGATGTAGCTTTTAAAAATTGATTTTAAAGTATTTTTATATAATTATATAAAAATATTTTATGTAAAGATATTTACATATATAATTTTATATACTTAAATGTACTTATATGTAAAATTGATCTTTATATATTCTGGATAATAATGCTTTGTTATAAATTTCAAATATTTTTTCTACCTTTTTAAAAAACATTGCTTATGGGTATCTAGTCATCCAGAAAATTAAAATCTTGATTTTAATCTCATGTAGCCATCCTTTCCCTTATGAATTTTGATTTGTGTCTATTTTAAAAAGAACCTTCCTACATCCAAGATTATACATATATTCCCATCATTTTAATATTTTTATAAATTTTATAATAAATGTAGGTCTTTAATCTTCCTGAAATTTAATTTTGTGAATGATATGCTACAAATAAGTCTGCATAGAAAACACAGGGCAAGCTCAAATTGAGGCGCCATAGGGTCAGTTTAATAAAGGGTCTATTTACCATGGTGTGACCACAAAAACAGTGGGAGGAGCTCTCACGGCCCAGAACAGGAGAAGCACGAGGTGGGGAAAGAGAGGACAGAGCCCAGAGCCGAGGAGACCATTACCTCTCAGGAGCTGAGACTTCTGGTGAAGGGAAGCACCTGGCCTGAGGTTATGGGATCCCAACTTCCTCTGATTTCCTGCCAGTCCTCCCCTTTGGCCTGGCTCCAATTCTCAGGACGATGGAGTCCACTGATATTAATATAGTTTATATTGATTCCCCTCTCAGGCAGAGACCAGGGTGCCAAAGGATGGGGACAGCATCTGGAGAAGCAAGCCCAAGACATCAGCACAGATGGGAAATCAAAATCTACCTGTTTTTCTCAAAGTGGCTAGTTAGTTGTCCCACATCCATTTATCAAAAAGTTTGTTCTTTCCCTGATTATTTGACATGCTACTTTATCTAATATAAATTTTTATACAAGTCTGTTCTGTTCTGCTGATCTTTGTATCCCTGCATGAAACCCACACCATTTAGTATCATAATTTTATTTTATGTTTTGATAGCAAGTTATCGCTCATTAATCTTATGGTTCAAAATGTTCGTGGCCATTCAAGCAGATTCATAAGTGCAGGTAAATCATAGAATAAGCTTGTTGTGTTCAACAAAACTTACAGTATGATTTTTTAATGGTGTTTCACTGAATTAATAGTCTAATGTGAGAAAAGTCAGCATCTCTACAATATGTTTTCCAAGTCAGAAACATGAATATCCCCTATTTATTCAGGTGTTTTATGTCCTTTGGCAAAATAATGTAATTTTTCTTCATTTAGATTGTGCATTTTTATGAGGCTTTTTCCCTCATAGGTGTTTTATGGTTTTATTGCTTTTTAGAATGGGCTTTTTTTTCTATTATACTTTCTAATCTATGATTGCTTGTGTTCAGGAAACCTACTGATTCTTGTACCTTGACTTTGAATCTGCACATTGCCAAACTCTCTTGATAGTTCTGGTGACTTGTTCTTTCATTCTTTGGGGGAGATAATGAATAAGTATACCTTTTATTTCCTTTTCATGCATTAGTTTCTTACCTATCACCTCTACTAGAATAATAGTGGTAGTCATGCTTAGTCCTGATTTTAACAGGAATGCCATTATATTTCACTTTTAACTATAACATGGAGTACACGTTTCAAATTGTGTCTGCAATCAAGATGAGAAAGACCCTTTATCTAGTTGAGAAAGTCTCTATATTTTTCATGTGGAAGGTGGTTGGGAAACCAACCAAGCAATCAGTATTCCAGCTGCACCTACCATGTGCCCAGGGCACTGATCCTGACTTCCAAGGCACTTTTAGTCTAGCTATGATAAATAAAAATGTGTATGCAAAAGTCAGCAAGCCCAAGACAGAACAGGGGAGAAATTAAGCATGGTTATTCAGAAAGGAGATGAGTGGGGGTTGGACTCATGGGAGCACCAGAGCATCTTGGAAAGGTCAGTTTATATCTTAAAGGCTGAAGTAGAATTTGGATGAATGGATAGAAGGGAAGAGGTTATTCCAGGTGAAGGGGGTGGACAGAGTGAAAATTGAAGTCAGAGCTTAGATGTGAGAGGAAAAATGGCAGCCTTGGGAGACACAAGGCAGAGTTAGCAAGATTAGAAGGTCTTTGGGGGCCAAGATCCATTGCTCAATCATGGAGGTCCTCCAATGTCAAGATAAAGAGATGGAATTGGACTCAAGAGGACCAACGGAGCCATCAGTGGTTATTAAACAGTGACCTGACATGCTGGAAGGAAGGCTCATTAAAAAGTTAGTAAGGACACTGAAATCTGGCAGCAAGTTTCAGGACAGATGAAAAGGGAGATGCCAGGTTTGCTGCAGAGCCCTCACTTGCAAAAAAAGGAGCATTTGTGTTGCAGTGTTTGGGTAATGTTCCTGGGAGATGACAGCCTGGTAGAATGAGCTGCAGAGTCTGCTCAATGTCTGCAGACGACAGCTCTGAAGCCTGCTTGGTTGTGTTGCTTTGCCCAGGAGGGCTGCGAAGGGAAGCACAGAGCAATTACGACTTTCCTTTTGGCACAAACCTGACACCGTTTCCATTTAGATGCAAAGATCTGAACATTTCTAAATTACAAGCTTTCCAGGCAGCCCTCCTTATAGCCTTCCCCCTCCGAATGAATGATCCAGCACTTCAAGGTTTCCTGGCATGCTGCAATGCTGATGCTGAGAAGCACTGCAGCGAAGGCACAACTCATTGAAAGAAAAAGCCCTCGTGAATGGGACAGATCCTGTCCCCTGAAGTGATCCTCTCTTTCCATACACTTATTGCCTTTATTGCACACGCTTATTACTAGATTTCTGACACTCATTTGTCACTTCCCGGGAGGGTCTGAGGTGCCATCCTCCTCCTGAGGAGACAGTCACTTGGTGAATCATTCGGGAAATTCAACCTTATGAAACAATGGTTGATTACAGGTGATAGTAACAGCCAAGAGCCAAGTCCTCTTCTAGATGCATTACAAATACGTATTCAATTTTCACAGCGGCCCTAGGAAGTGAATACTAAAGAGGAAACAGAGGCCTGGCCAGTGTTGCTCAGTGGTTGATCATCAACCTATGAATCAAGTGGTCACGGTTTGATTCCGGGTTCGATTCCTGCCCAGGTTTCGGGCTGCACAGGAGGCAGCTGATTGATGACTCTCTCTCATCGCTGATGTTTCTATCTTTCCCTCTCCCTTCCTCTCTGAAATCAATAAAAATATATTTAGGGGGAAAAAAGAGGAAGCAGAGGCACAGAGGGGTTAAGGAACTTGCCGAAGGTCACAGGGTAAGTGACAGAGCTGGGATTTAAACAGAAACATCTGGGCTCCGGAGCCTGTAATCTTAATACTGCACTCTACCATCTCCAACTGGTGCCACTAGGTCAGGTTCAACGCCGACTCCTCCCTCTCCCCCAACATCATTAGTTGCCAGAGCTGTCATTTCTGTCACTTGCTTTGCGTTCACAGTCTTAGTCACAGACACCTCTTGCCTCACTATTGCAAGAGCCTCCTAATTGCTTACCCGAGCACCTTCCTCCGCTGGCACAAGACTTGCCGCCCTCATATGCAGCTGAGTCACTCTACTTACCCAATAACTAGAGCCGGAGCTTCCATCACCTTCAAGATTAAGTTAAGAATCCTAATCAGAGCATTAACGCATCCCCAGGGTCTTTACCAGAGCCCCTGACCAGCCTCTTCTTCCCCCGAAGCCCTCCTTGAACACTGTTCTCCGCCGTTCTTGTTTGCTCAGTCTCTTGGGAATGTTGGTTGAGCACCTCCTGTGTGCAGGTACTGAGGACTCAGAGACTGTCTTTGAGGACATCACAGCCTAGGGGTGAAACACAACAAAACAAATCAGGTCCACAGTCTGCAATTCTGCAATTCAAAAATCTCTAAAATACAAAACATTTTTCTTAACTCACTTAGGGCTCAAACCTACTCTGAGCTGACTTGAAATTATTTGTAGTCTTGCCCTCGCCCGGTGGCTCAGTTGGTTGGAGCATCATCCCATACACCAAAAGGTTGTGGGTTCGATTCCCAGTCAGGGCATATACCTAGGTTGCAGGTTTAATTCCTAGTCAGGGTCAGGGCACATACAGGAGGCAACCAATTGATGCTTCTCTCTCTCTCTCCCTCTCTCTCTCTCTCTCTCTCTCTCTCTCTCTTCCTCCCTCTCCCTCTCCCTCTCCCTCTCCCTCTCCCTCTCCCTCTCCCTCCCTTCCTCTCTCTCTCAAAATCAATAAACATATCCTTGGGTGAGCACTTAAAAAAGTATTTGTAGTTTTTTTAGTGTAAATATTAATGTGTTAGATGCTGCCCCAGGTCCTAATGGGGATAATACAAAATATATGGAATTTTCACATTATTATCTTTCTGAAATCCAAAAATATTCTGAATTCTGAAACACATTTGGTCTCAAGGCTTATCAGATTAGGGACCTCTGCCCTGTTGATACAATGGGGTGGGTGAGGGGAGTTGGGTATCACTCAGAGTGCTGCTGGAGGAGTGCAGAGGAGGCAGCCCTCGGGCAGGCCTGGGTTTCACATAAATGTTAAAAAGAAGCAATTCACTTCTTGCCAGTGAAATAACCTATTCCCAGCTGCAGTAGCTATGAGATCTGAGAATTTATTAATGTTCCCCATTGCCAAAGACTAATGTCAGATATCTTAGCATGGTGTTCAAGGTCGTTTATGACTGGTTTGAGCTGCCTTAGAGCCTCATTTCCAGGCACTTCTCCACCCATGAACTTCACAGAGAAAGGGATCAATTTTGCTCCTCTTTGTGGCCCTAATGCAGGGGCTGGCAAACCACACCCTATAGGCCAAATCCGGCCCACCGGTTGTTTTTGTAAGTAAAGTTTTATTGGAACACAGCCATGTTCCATGTATTGTTTAGGGCCGCTTTCACCCTAAAGCAGCACAATTGGGAAGTTGCAACAGAGACTGTATGGCCTACAAAGCATAAAATATTCCTTCTCTAGCACTTCATAGAAAAAGCCTAGTGACCCCTGCTCTTATGAATCCCCCAGTGCTAGGAACTCAGTAACTGCTGATTTCTGGCCCGGGTTCTCCCAAGAGTCCAGGTGAGACAAAGGTTTATATGCAGTTGGTTTATTTGGGAAGTGATCGCAGAGAGCGGGAAGTGAGGGGCGGGGAAGGGGAGGTGGGAGGGGTGTGTGAATGTGATTCAGTCTAGTGCTATTGACTTGGTTGTCACTATAGGCAAGTGGTGCTTGATCCTGCTGGGACCTTTTGAAAAGGCTTATGACATGTGTCTCAGAATACTATGTTCAGAGATACAGGAGAGAGCTGTTATCCATTAGCTTCCATCCTCCATTAATCAAGGGGCGGGGCGCCCTGTGCTTCTGGATTGCACACATGTGAACACGCCTCAGATCCTGAACTCCTACTACAGTATCGGAGAAGCTCTGGTATAGGAAACAAGAGGTACACCATGCAGGCAAGGTGTGCATCACCCCGTTACAGTGGGGCAGAGCTGGTCACAGCACATCAGTGTTTGGAGTCAGAATTGAATAAGAGGATGTGAACAGGCATAGAGAGGTGCCCAATGCATCGGTTAGTGTGAATAGCAGTGGAGGTAACTTAGATGTATTGCTAAGCACTGCCCTAGGTGTATTGCACGCTTTCTCTCACTTGATCCTCATTAAAGCTTACTTATAGGTCTTCTCTATGTCATTCCCATTTTGTTGATGATAACATTGAGGTTTACAGAGTTTATATTCAGGGTAATAAAGCAGTTATGTGGGAGAAGTGAGTCTTACACCCACTTCTGTCTGACTTCAAAATTCTTGTTGTTAACTAGTCACCTCTAAACTACAATGGCTGAGCTTGACCAACCCCCACCCTCACATTCTGCCTCAATTGGCCTGTGAGGGTACAGCCCCCTCCTATAAACCAAGGGTAGAAGACTGCCTTGTGGGAGGAGATGTTGTTCCCCAAGTGAGGAAACTAAATGCCTTTTTTAAAATGGAAAACAAATCCGGGGATCTGGCCAGGGAAAGGCTTCTTAGTGGGAAGCGAGGATGAGTCCTGAGGAATTAGCTAGCACTCACAATACTTTGTAGCTTCATGGAGCTCACCAGCTCTTTTTACCTTGGAAGGAAATAACACAGACAACCCACACGGGATGACTGTGTGTGATTTAGAGCAAGCTGGCAGGGTGAGCAGGATCTGACGTGGCTGGGGTGCAGCTTACCCCACAATTTTCCTGGCGTTAGGTATTGAGAAGAACCACAGGCTCCTCTGTTGTAAGTCAGGGCCCCTTTCCCTTGAGGTTGTCTAGAACCTCAGCAATGCTAACAGGGCCGGCGGGTTGGGGGGGCGGTGGGATGGAAGGAGCCTGGAGAAAGGAGTGAAAAATCCCCAACCAGCTAAAGTAGCTGGTTCTTGGGAGAGCATTGGAAAGACCGAGGTCATGGCTAAAGGGCAACACGTGCTTGGTTCAGGAAGACTTTGATACCCTAAGACCTATGCTCCAACAGGTGGAATCCAGATGCCAGGGGTTCCTGAAAGGCTGGCGGGGGCACCGGTCCAGGGGAGCTGCCCAATGGCAGCGTAGTTTCTCTCAGCAGCTAGAGTCCCAGGTGCAGGGTGCAGCCCCCAGGGGAGGAAGCTGTCAAGACGTAAACAGGAAGTACAGACTGCAGAGACGCCCTAGCCACAGGAGTAAACGGAAGCTCAGGTGGGATCGCTGAAGCCCTGCTCCATGGACAGTGCTAACACTGCAAGGGGTCAGATGCTGACTATAACTTGGTGGGCATGCGTGAGTAAGCCCATTGGCTGTAAGCCATGCATGCAAGCCCATTGGCTGAAGCCCGCCCCAGGGCCCTGGCAGTGAAACCAGTCCCAGTCCTCTCCCACTGATGGAACAGCAGTTGCCCATATAGTCCCTGTCCTCGTCTCAGTGGGATCAAAACACAATGTGTTGGCCCTGTGGACATTTTTTAAAAATTGAGATAAAATTCACATGACATAAAAGCCACCATTTAAAAAGTCATCAATTCAGTAGCATTTTGTACATTCACAATGTTGTGCCACTACCACCGCTGTCTAGTTCCAAAACACTCCCCTTGCTTCAACGTAAAACTCTTTCCTCATTAAGCAGTTTCTCCCCATCCTCCTCTCCCCCCAGCCCTTGGCAACCACCAGTCCTCATTCTGTCTCGATGGATTTATCTATTCTTGATATTTCATATAAATAGAATCATATAATATGTGATCTCTTGCATCTGGCTTTTTTCACTTGAGTAATGTTTTAGAGGTTCATCCATGTTGTAGCACGTATGGCACTTCATTCCTTTATAGATCTGAGTAATACTCCATTACATGTATGTACCACCATTTATTTATCCCTGCAAGCATTTTTTACATGGAATGGTCAAAGGATAAAAATGGAAACATTTAGGCAGCAGAGAAAAAGTACCAGGTGGTATCATACCTGCATTAACCTTTCAGTCCATGTATTTTTTTTAAAACCAGGGAATAGATCATACAATAGGCATGTTGTTCCTCTCCCAAGCCTTCTCCCAGCCCCAAAAAGGATAGTGATGACCCTGGGACAAGGGTAGAAAAGGACAAAGAAATGGTTTCACACCTACTCTGTCTTTCAGGGTCATAAAGTAAGTGTGAAGCAAGTTAGCATATTTTATCCTCTCACCCAAATGGCTTCATTAAATTGTTTTCACCCAGTATGTGACCACAGGGTCACAAAAGCATATACCTTCATCTGGAGGAAGCACGGGCTGCATGAAGCCCACTGAAGATGCAAACCGTGCTGGAGAGATGAGCAGAGGGTCCTCAGTGCTGCAGAAGGAGTTCCCCTGCAGATGCTCACGGCTCCATCACCATTCACTCTCAACCAGCAATCAAAGACTTGTCCCTGAAGTACACAACTCCCTGCAGCACAGAGAACACTCAGCCTAAAGCCAATGAATAAGTGAGATTTCTTAAGAAGAATGCCCCCCACGCCTTTCATGATTCATTATTGCAGGTTGATTTCAGCTACATTTTTCCTTGGGCATTTCCCTAAGACTTCACATAAAAATAGCCCCTGGACGCTGGGAAAACAGAGGAGAAAAAGCTCCTTTATATCTTAGCTCTACGCTGTTCATAAATGAAAATCATTGTTAATTTAGAGTTTGACAGCTGTGGCGCATTTGTAAGTTTAGGGCAGCTGTCATCAGCACTCCAGCTTATTTTTCAAACAGATGTTTAATTTGACTTTAGTGCTGTTGCCAATTTTTGAGGCGAATGAGAGGGGGGAAGCAGAAACAGAAATAATCATTACATTCATCATTTGATTTCCTTTCAAAACATAAATCGGCATGATTAACGATGACATCAGAATTGCTCTAATTGCAATTTTGGGTGCAGGACTGGTTAGCTATCATCTCCTTACTTGGTCCAAACTCCTTTTTTTTTTTTTTTTTTCCTAGAGTCAGAGGCTGTTTTGTGATAATTACACCCAGACCTTGAACAACAGTCCCAGCTAACCAGAAAAGCCTTCCAGAGTACAGGAAAAATCCGGGGGTGGTGAATGATGGGTGGCTGGGCCCCAACCCCAGATGAAAGTCCCAGGACCGAGTCTTGTCTTGTGGCTGAGGAATCAGTGCCCAGACTGGCGGCCAGGGTCATTGATCCCTCTTACGCATCCGCTATGCTTATGTGGCTCAGGCAGCTGGGTCCGTGCATGCTCACAGTGTGTGAATTGGTCTCCGTGTACAAAATTAAACACATCTGTGGCTCCTCGTAGAAATCTGATGAGTCAGAATGTACTTGAACAGGCCTTGCTGTTCCAGTCCACGTTGCTTGGAGGGAATCTTCCTTCACACCAGCTGTGTTGCTAGGTAAACCCGCTTCCCGGATCTGGTTTCTCTACCCTCGCCTTTTTGTGTTTGGCTTTCAGTGGTCTCCCTTGGCTTTTACTTTTTACCATCTATCACGTGTGTGACGGTGGCCCTCAGTACCTCTCTGACGGTGCCTCTTAGGGGGAACACTAGATGCAGTAACACACTAGTGTATATCTTTGTACTTGTTTCTTTGTACATTGAGATGAAAGACTCACCTTGCCTTTTCCCTCAGTCAACAACTGTGATACATGCTGTGCTAAAGAAGAATCCACCCCCATAAAAAAATTGGGCAGAGAGCGTTGATTCCAGTGTTAAGTCATGATTTGACAGAGGAATAATCCACAGCCCAATCCAACTAGTGCTAGAAATAACAGGGCTCTAAATGGAATCAGAGATGTGCACTCCAAGGACCAAGTCTGAATCCTCACAAAGTGGCCCTCCAATCTTTTAAAATGGAAAGTATTATTTTCAGATTATTAATCAGAAACTAATTCTTCTTTAATGACAGAAAGACCAGGCTTCTGCCAGGTCGACCACCCACGAACTTGGGGGAATCTTTAGGGAATCATAGCACAAATCAAGAACTCCTGGTTGTCGCTTGCCACCCCGGCCATCTACCTGGATCTCTAGACAATGTGTCTGTCCCTCAGGAAGTTGCTCCCCTACCTCTGCTCCATGCTGGGAGCCCATCCTTTACTGCCCCACACCCCGGCCAGGGTCAAGCGACAATGGCTAATTAGATGGGAACTTCAGCACAGAGAACGTACATAACTGGCTTATAGGTTTGATTGTTCTCAGGGCCCAGAATCCTAAGCTCATCCCTGGGGGTTCCCTCCTCTCATACTTGGTGAGCATCAGGCTCCCCACCTAACCTCAGGAGCCAGTTTACTTCCCCCAAACAGAATGCCCCTGTACAAGTCTCAGTAGTTGCCCCAAATTTGAGACCCACCTCCCCGCTAGACTGGCTTGTTTAGCATTATAGTTATGAAGGTAGATTCAGGGAACCCTCAGGTGCTTTCCTGTAAAGTGGGATAATAATAGTTCCCACCTTATGGGGCTGCTGTGAGGATTAAATGAGTTAATATATGTATACAATGTATTTAGAACAGTGTCTGACACAGAATAAGCTCTATACAGGCTACTTATTATTATTGTTTTGTTATTGTTGTTGCTTTACATTTGCAATAAAATGAAGATCCTGCCCTGGCTGGTTTGGCTCAGTGAATAGAGCATCGGCCTGCAGACTGAAGGGTCCTGGGTATGTTTCCAGCCAAGGGCACATGCCTGGGTTGTGGGCTCAATCCCCAGTACGGGGCATGCAGGAGGCAGCCGATCAATGATTCCCTCTCATCATTGATGTTTCTATCTCTCTCTCCCCTCTCCCTTCCTCTCTGAAATCAATAAAAAATGTTTTAAAAAAATAAAATGAAGATCCTCATGTAGATGTTTCCTAATACAAAAGAAGCGAAGTCCAGTTTCTGGCACTTAGGACAAAAACTGTACTTTATAAAAATATTTTCTTTTATTGATTTTAGAGAAGAAGGGAAAGGGAGAGAGATAAAAACTTCAATGATGAGAGAGAATCATTGATTGGCTACCTCCTGCATGCCCCCTACTGGGGATTGAGCCTGAAACCCCAGCATGTGCCCTTGATTAAAATCAAACCCAGGACCGTTCAGTCTGCAGGCCAACGCTCTATCCACTGAGCCAAACCGGCTTGGGCCAGGCTGTACATTTTAAAGGTGGTTTTTTGAGCTTCAGAAACTATTAAATTTCAGCCCTGGCCAGTGTGGCTCTGTTGGTTGAGCATTGCCCTGTGAACTAAAAGGTCACCGATTTGATTCTGGTCAGGGCACGCACCCAGATTGCGGGTTCAATCCCTGGTCAGGGTGCTCAAGGGAGACAACCAATCCATGTTTTTCTCACACATCAATGTTTCTCTCTTCCTCTCCCTTTCTCTCTCTCTCTAAAATCAATAAAAATATATTTTTAAAAAAGAAACTATTAAATTTCAGTCTCACGGGTCTCATTTCCTTTTGCTTGCTTGCTTCCTTGCCAATTCACATAAGAAAAAGATAAAATAAAATAATCATGTTAAACTTTAAAAAAATCAAAACTAGGGAAAATAAAAATTAAAATATAAATCAAGACAAGAGGGAGGCCAAGCACAAATGTACATGGGCTGTAACTTTCCACAGAGTTGTAAGAGTAACAGATTATGACCCATTAAATAAGATGGAAAGCTAGAGATCATCTGATATAAATAATTACATATGCCAATTAAAGGAGTGAATGAATGAATGCATGTGGGAAAGTTTGATAAAGAACAGAATGTGTAATCTCCAAATATCTGCACTCAAAATATTTAATAACCACAAAGAAAAAAACAAAAACAGGAAGTTTAGAATGGAAAAGTCTGGCAGACACCAGTAATGGGACAAATCTAAATCTACATCATGTGCCACCTGATAAGATGCAATGAGAAAAACACAGCATCCCTTCTATGATATTCCTACTAAACACACATAACCTAAATCTAATCCTAAGGAACCATCAGATAAGCTGAAATATTTTACAGAGTTGCTGACATGTAATCTTCCGAAGCGTCAAAGTCATAAAAGTCAAGGAAAGACTGAGAAGCTGTTTTAGACGGAAGGAGACTAAAGAGGCATAAAATCTAAGTGCAACGCTGCAGTTCCAACCTACACATTTTGGCTAGAAAGGAACAATGGGCAACATTTCAATAGGGCTTGAGGATTGGATGCACTGATGTTCACTTCCTAAATCTGACGATCAAATCGTGGTTCCATAGGACAATGTCCTTGTTTGTAGGAAATGCACAATCAAGTACTCAAGGTGATTGGATATCATGTCAACCAGTTGCTCCCAAATGCTTCACAGGGGAAAGCTTCGCACTGTTCTAAATTTTCTTTAAGGTGGAAATGGTTTCAAATGTAAAAGACTCAGCTCAAAAAGTTGCATTTGCATCTTTCTCTCTTTTCTTTCTTTTTCTCATGTCTTCCTGGCTTCTTCCTCTCATCTGCTTGGGCTGAGCTGTGGATGAGAAGACATTGGGTTCAATGGAGAAGACAGGCAAAGACTCACCAGGCCCGAGAGGCTGGGCAGAGTTCATTTGTTCTTTGATTCTTTCACCTCGAATCACTGTTCCATACCAGGCATCATGCTGGAGGTCAAGGATGCAGAGCTGAGCAGGGCACAGCCTCCCAGGAACGCGCAGAATGGTGGGATACAGACAATGGGCAGCAAATAGGTGGTGTGAAAGAGGCCACCCTGGGAAGAGCACAGGGCTGGGGTGGGCAGGCACCCAACCTAGTCTAGGGTGGTGCAGAAGGCCACAGAACACAACTTGTGAGCAGACAAAAGGCAATTAGAGAAAGCAGAGGAATCGGTGTGCAGGAGTGTCCCTAGCCCAGAGAAAAGGAACTTTTGAGGACCTGCATTTAGATCTTAATGGTGGACCAAGAAGGAGTGTGTTTGGGGCAGAGGTGACTCTCAATAAAGTCACTTTTTTTTCTTTCCTTCTATTCTTTATCCTTTCCTTTGCCAAAACATTCCTTCCTTGAGCATTCAGCTGAGTATTGCTCTAAAATTTTAATAACAGTAAAATAATAGCTAAAACAATGTGCCAACAGCCCTATAATGAAGATACTATTCTCCCATTGTATAGAGAGGAAATTGAGGCACAGCCTGCCCAACAGCATAAGTAATAGAGCTGGGATTTAAACCCTAGACAGACCAACTCCACAGCACAAACTTTGATCTGCCACAGTGCAGATCTTTAATGAGGCTGAATTCTTAAGAGGGTTGTCTTTTGTGAGCCTCAGTAGTTCTCTAGGGTGAATGAGGGAGATGCTTATCCACTCAAGTCACCTCTCCTCTCATGCCACTACTGCCTTCCCGTGCCTGCACTGTCAGCAGTCGTGTGTACCCTGCCATGGGGCCAGGTACACTTGGAGCTGGAGCTGGACCGGGTGATGGTTATGCCCTGGGTGGCTGCAGAATCAGAGCAGCTCATAGTGGAGGATGGTAACAAAGGGTCAAGATGAAGAAGAAAGGCTAAGAATCAGGTCCAAAGGGGCCTCAGTGGGGGAGGCCATCACAAGGGAAGAAATGGGACACAAAGTTGGGTTAAGCTGAGCAGAATAGGATGGAAACTTGTGACTAAGGCGAAAGCATATTTGTATGTGGTGCTACAGGGGGCACTTGGCCTCAATCAGAGGGAACATCAGTGTACCTTTCACCACCCTCCACACCCCACTGCCCCACAGGACTCTACTGTTTATTTGACAAACATTTAGTGAGCACCTGTTATGTGCCAGGCTTGTGGTAGGTCTGGGGAGAAGATGAAAGAACAAGGCTGAGGGACTAGCACATGAATATTCATCTGAGAACCGGAAATGCCAAGCTCTCTTTGGAACAAGGGCGCATTTCCATTTTCACTTTAGCCCCTGGAACAAAGCCAGGAAGTGACAGAAGGGGGTGGGAACGGGAGTGTGGGAGGGAAGGAGAGCACGTTCCCCCAGCATGAGGACCATCCGTAAAACAGCTCTTTACAGAAAAGCCTAATTATTTCATTATTCCTCACAACAGGAAAAGTCTCCCTTCTACACCTCTTTGGCCATCACAATAGATTACATGGCTACTCACATTTTTCGAGATGGTTCTTGACTGATTGCAAACACTGCATTAGACAGTTTGCCCCTTGCAGACAAGCTCTGGTGTCAGACAAGCCAAGGGTGGGGTCCTGGCTTTACCCATGCTGAGCCAGATTGTCCCCCTATAAAATGGGGGTGAGGCACCAAGGCGTGGGAAGTGCCCCCTTTACATTTTTTAAGTCATTTCGGGTTTACAGAAGTGCCTTCCCAATTCTCCTGTAAGGTTGACATCATAGTATTCAGGTGAAATTGAGGCTCAGAGAGATAATGTGATTTGAACTGCATCACAGAGACCATGAGTGTAAAAGTCAAGATAGAAACCTTGTCTCCACTTTTGATATAGGAAGGATTCGCTGTGCTTTGGCACATTTTTTTTTTTTTTTTTTTTTTTAGATGATGATCATCAGAGTCACTGGATAACATGGCGACAGCTGCATATTCTACTTTTCCCAGTAGTTTTAGCTTGGGATTTCCTTGTCGCCTGAGAGATGGGAGAGCACAGGGGAGAAAGTGATGGGTTGTGGAGTCAAAGCCATTGGATTCCTAATGCTGGTTCTGCCTCCTAAGGGTTATATAAACTTGAGCAAGAGGCTTGGTCCCTCTGTGCCTCAGCTTTTTTCATCTGCAAATGGAGATAATAATAGTACCTACCTCATAGGTGGGAGAACTAAACAAAGTAATTTAAGTCAGTTGTTCTTGGCCACTCATTAGAATCACCTGAGCAGCTTTTAAAAGTTACCAATGTGTGGCCCCACCTCTGGAAATTCTGATCTCCTTGGCCTGGGATGGAATCGGGGTGCCAATGCTTTTTAAAAGCTCCCCCAAATAATTCTAATGAGCAGCCAGGGCTGAGAACTCTCAAAGTATGCAAAACACTCACTACAGAGTGCCTGGAACATAGTAAGTACCCAATAGATGTTAACTATTATTGTACCTGCGGAGAAAGTAAGGCATGTGGGCTAATACTGGTGAATTGGTACGAATATCCAATGGGCTTCAGCTGCTGGGCAGTGCACTGTGGGTAGGTACAAAGATGAGCAAGAGAGAGTCCCTACTTCATAAGACTTTAATTAACTCCCTAGTTGGGTAGAAAAGGCATAAATGAGAAGTTAAGTAGCAACACAAGGTTTTAAGTAGAAGGAGGAAAGGATGATAACATATTTTCAGGCACCTCCTTTGTGCGAGGCTCTTTGCAGATCAGCTTAGCTCATTAATGCTCACAAGAGTCTCATAAAGTTGGTATTAACCCCAATTTGTAGGGAAGAAAACTGTAATTCACCTACTCCACACTGAAGAGGCAGCTCAAGATCTGCCTGACTGGAGGTCTTTCTATTACACCCTGCCTTTATATGCTGGTTTCCTGGTGATCATAAACAAAAGTAATGAACTAGTTGGCCTCAGAAATTAAGAGGTTTCAATCTCAGTCCTTATTTACATATGTATATGTATGTATCTGTTATTCTGTGTGTCTATCATTCTATTCATTTATTCTTCTTTCCTTCCTTCTGTTCATCCATCCATTTAATTATGTTACCCAGGATGGCTCTAAAATAAGATTTTCCATCTAATCAAATATTTTGGTTAATAGGCCAATCTGTTGGGTAAATTTTAATTAGTTCTTCATTTCCCTGCATGAACTAAAAAAAAAAATAGCTAAACAATATATCACTCCCAATAAATCACAGAGGAATAGGAATGCTGAGGTTATGCTTTAAGGTATGCTAATAGTATCGGAGTTCTTAATGCAGATTAACTACCAGTCCTAAACAGTAATAGAAATAGAGGAAAACAAAATTAACGTGATTAAATACGCTCAGAGACTGTTTATTCTGTTAATTGTTAAAATTCAGGCAGCAGTCAGATTGCAAAGAGACTTGCAGCTGCAGCTCTGAGAGAACTAGTCCTCCCTCAGCTGTTGCTAATTAATGTGATTTTCCTAATAACAGTTGTCTGATAGCAGAGAGACAGTAGCAAATCAAAACAACTTCATTTCAGCACTTGTGAGCCCTGACAACAAACAACCAAAAGAACCCAATAAGATCCAAGTGGAAATGTTGCCAGCTGCAGGCTTGCATGTGGTGTTGCTCATGCACCGCTGACCTTCAGTGCCAGAAGCTTATCGTACAAACACCCGGGGTATAGGGGAGAGTATGGCAGGTGACATCATTACATCAGCCGCAGTCCTACTGGGTCACAATGGGATTATGCCTCAGGCTCCAGAGAGGAGCAGAAATGTACTCTGGACAAGTGTCCATTGCTGTGGACCTAGGCATGTGTAAGCGGCCCACCTTCCCTTAATTTGTCTAACTTTCCCCCCAAAAGACAGACTTCAAGAAGCCAGTTTGCATCATTTAATATGCATAACATACAGGGAAGAGTTTTCAGGAAAAGAATCCAGAAGTAGCCAGTGTCTCTCCTATCTAACCCACCCTGTGGTTGCCTTTGGCTCAGGTATTGATCCCCAGTCAATCAGTTGCAGCTAAATGGTTTCACCAAAATATGTTGCACAAAGCATAACAATGTATAGGTCAAAGAACTGGTTTGATTTTCCTAAGGAAGGTACCAGCACATGTGAGGCTAGAATTTATTAGCCTTTTCTACCAACAGGGCAGTATAACAGCATCGCAAACTGGGCCAGTCAGTGACATTAGACCCCTCGCCTTGAGGGTCTCCTGGTCATCTCGAGAGCATATTGAACAGAGAAGAATCCAAGTTGACAGGAACTTGAATTATAGATTTCCAAGACCAGCCATGTCAACCCAAAAGAAACACTAAGCAAAGTGTCATTACCAAAAGATCATTACCGAATATCCTGCTAGTATAAGGATTCTGCTGGTTTACTTACTTTGTATCAAAACATCCTTGCCATGGAGCCACCCCAAAACTAGGGAAACACCCCCCAATCTGATGACACAAACTCATCCATTTGCAAACACAAAACAAAACACTACCAGGGCACAGACACTGGAGAATGTTTGGTCTTTGAGGCCACCACACTGTGAGGATCCAGCTTTGAGGACGTCTGTTTTGCTGCCCTCTGGAGGTGGTTACCATCTGCTTTCGCGCTTGTTTCCTCACAGAGGTGAGGCCATTGAAGCCTCCCCCTCCTTCCCTCTCTTCCCTCTCCACCTCAACTTCCATCCCTACTCTGTGACAGTTCTAAGCATTTCCGTGAGGACACATGCACTGCTTCATCTCTCAGAGATATGCGACATGTTAATGTGGTGACTCTGTCACCTTTAGGATAGACACCTTCATTGATTTGTTGGATTTTAATTTATTCCTTGGAAGGAAAAAAAAAATTTGCAGTACCTTGTTTAATATGGATAAGGGGCTCCAGATTCATTCCCAAGACCCCCATCTCAAGCATTAGTGAGATTTTTTAAATTTAGAGATTTTAAAGAAGAATTAGTCACTTGTATTCTACTCTGCATCATAATGAGGTCCCTTTAATTTCTTGCCCACATATTTTACTCAGAAAACTAGACCTCTTGACCTTCTTTCTTTTTTTCTTTTCCTCCCTGCTTCCTTCTCTCCCTCCCATCTTTTGATTTCTTCTTTTTCTAATCTATGAAAGTATTTTCTATGAGAAAGGCTAGAAAACCGGGCAAATCATGCCCAGACCTTGTGGCTTACATGTGGCTCATGTTGTTGCTCCAGAAATCTTGGGAGTCACATATGATCATGGCTTACCTCTGATACATTTATGTGACATTAGGATGAGGTCAGATGCTGTAAGAGGGGTGCAGATGTTGTAAAGAAGGAAAATGGGGCAAATCTGGAGTAAAAAATGTAGGCGTTTTTTTGTGTTGTTGGGTTTTTGTTTTGTTTGTTTCTTTGTGTCAACTCAAGAGATAAGCAAAGTGGAATACATTGTGAAACCAGCAACTCTCTTTTCCATAAAGTTCCTTCCTTGGTTTAACCTCTTCCTGGCAGACATATTAACAGCCTGCTCATTCCCAACATTGTGAAGGGATTTTGAAGTCAGCCTGAATGGTTCCTTTGGAGAATAATGGTTGCCATCGGCCACACAGCCTCGCTTGAACAAGGCAAAGCAGACTTAACTGGCCTTTGTGCAGTGGGAAATGTTGCGTGACTCAGACCAGCTCTCCAGGTGCCACTGCTAATACCAAAGAGCTTGTGCTTCTTGCCAGAGTGAGGGCCTGTGGTAGACACTCAACACTGTGGGTTGAATATAAAAGAGTTGAGTGATGAATAAAGTCAGTGTATGAAAATATATCATATCAACACACCTTCAATACCCCCTGCATGATGGACACTGCTGAGTGTTAGAGGGGCCACAGGCATGTAAACAAGGCCCCTTCCCTGAAAGAGTTCAGAACTCAGACAGAAGTACACAATGTAAACACAGTAAGTGGTAATACAAGATATTCAAGTTCACAAATAACCAATGCCCAAATGCCAAATGGAAAGTGAAGACCAGCCGTGCTCTAGAAACCCAACGAGAATGAGGAGACAATGAGGTGGTAACGGGTGAATGGGGTGTGATTAGGCACAGAGGAGGCGGAAGTACAGTAAAGAGGAGGCTAGTTTATTGAGTAGCATCAGCAGAAGCCAGGAGGAGCCATGGGACACATGTTCTGCACACAGTGATAAGGCAGGACTGCATTCAGGTATTTGGGAAGAGTCAGGGGGTTCCTGTGGGGTGACAGATATTGAAGGCAGCTTGTATCTGGGTGTTCAGAATTGTGGATATTTAACCAAGAGTTTGGACTGCAATCGATAAGTGAGAAAGGACCTACTATGTGCAAGACTCTGTGCTGGAGTGGGCTGGGATGGGGCAGAGGTGGGAGATGGGAGAATTAGGACTAGGGTGCCATTGCTGCCTAATAATCTGTGAAATGAAGTGATAATGTGCTCAAGGTAACAATTAATCCCCAGCAGAGTGTAGGTAAATTAGATGGGTTGGCAAAGAGAGGAGACTCGTTGGGAGGTTACTGCAATAATTGTACAGGGAGTCCTTCACTTCATCCTCCATGCATGTCCTTCCTGAGGGTGGGGTGGGTAGGACTGGGGCCGATACTAAGCGGCATGAAAAATCATGACTCCCAGTGGAGGGCACTGGTTCTTGTAGAATCTCTCCTCAAGCAATGTGCATGCTTCCCATTTTGAGAACGTTTTCTCAGGAGTTCAAGAATCCTCAGAAACCCATTCACCGAGCATGAATCCCTAGCTAAGAACCATAACCCCCCTCTCCCCCACCCCCAGTCCCTAACCCTAACCGCCTCTCCCCACGCACAGGTCTGCTTTTCCACTGCAGAATCCCAGGTGACAGTCAAGGAAGCTCTCTGAGGAATGGAAAGAACAGCAGGTGGCCTGTGCTTAAGGACATTGCTCTGTCGCCTGGATTGCTTCCTGACACCTGAGGGGACAATGTTGCCAGCCCTGGCTTAAAGGAGCCCACTGACAGGGGCTGAGGGCACGGTGGAGTGGGACCAACTGCAGAGAGCAATGACTGGAAAGCAGCGGGAAAGGCAGCATTTCCTCTCTAAGGAGGGGGTGGGGAGACTGATTACACCCACGCCCTGCGCCGAGCAGCAAGCTCTCAGCAAGGAACACCCGAGAAACCCAGGAGCAATGCTCTGCTTTCTATTTCTTGTTTTCCAGCCCAGACAGGTTCTATTTCTGATCAGAGCACAGTCTGGAGAGAACGCAATTGAAGCCCTGGGTGCTCGGAAGAAAAATTTAACCTTCATCTTTAGTAAAGCATAGACCGTAGTTGAAGATTGTATTAAATGGAATGACAGTCATACCATTTCACATACTTCCTGTCATTCATTCCAGACCCAATCGTAGTTCTTAAGGTCAGGAACCCCTTGGAGAGGCAGACAAAAGCTATGAACTCTTACCCAGAAATATGCACTTGTGCACCTCACACAAAATCCCTTCATCCTGAAACCGGGCTGCAGACCCCAGAGTATGAACCCCAGGTTCAATAAGCCTTGGCCAGATCCTCTGCTAGCTTCTAGGTGCCCGATGAGACGCAGTCCTGGGGCTGGAGGGTTTATAGGTGTGAAGAAGTTGGAGGAGAAAGCGAGGCAGGGGCTGACCAGCAGCTTAACTGTATGAGACATTAGACAGAAGAATCATGGGTTCAACAATATCACAGAAACAGTGAACCTAGCCGTCAGCCGTCCTTTGATCAGTCACTCCCCAGGTACCATTAATCATGTTGCTATATGCTAAGGCTGTTGTTTTCTTTTTAAAGTAATTTTTCAGGGACATAAAACCTTATGTTTTTGTATTCTTAAGGGAGAAAGGTATTTTGGCCTAGAGATGTTTTGTAAGATACTGCCTTCCCTCCAGGTTCATATCTCTTTGCCAGGTTAAGAAATGCCATGGATAAGGTAAGCCAGAGAAAAGAATCCAGTAAGGGTCCAAAGATGCCGGGGGAAAGCTCAAGTGGTTTAAAACAATTATAGAACATGAGAAATGGCCCTGTTTACTGCCCAGAATTGCCTACCTGTCAGAGCTCTCACAACTGGGACTACTTCCTGCAGTCTATTTATTTTGTCCATGTGAGTTTACTTAAGATTTTTTTCCAACGGATGACAAATTTCCAGCCCGGAAACTAGCAGGTGCCCCTAAGGGTTTCCACTGTTTCCTCGGCCACGGTACACGGGCATGTGAAATCCTCCTCCAGAGAAAAAAGATTTCTCTCACCTGTGTTTTCCTATCAGCCTCCCACCCACTCCCCTTCCTCTTACAGCCACGTCTCTCTTCACAGTGGAGTGTGCTTACAGGCATGCCTGCTCTCTTCCGCGTCACGGCAGACAGGTGCCTGTCCTCCTCAGCTGAGGGAAAGGCCCAGCAAGGGGCAGCATGACCTCCTCCCCACCAAATCCAAGCCCTTTGTTAAGGTCTCATTCATAGTGTCCCACTCCAAGATTCTTCGGACCAAACTGTCCCTGCCCCCACTCCTAAGTCCTCAAGTGGCTCCCCAGTGCAACCTGTTGGCCTGGTCTATAAGGCCAACAACACGTGCTCCGCAACTGGGAGTACTTCCTGCAGTCTATTTGAGCTGCCCTCTTCTGTACTCCCACATGCTTGGCTCATATTTCTTCCTCTCTGTTGGCATACTTTTGAGAGCAATGTTCATTTAAAAACGTGACTAGTAGTAATAGCTTCAACAGGTAGAGGTTTCTTTTTCTTATATAATAAGAAGGCCAGGGGTAGGTGACTACTGGCATTATTTCAGCACCTAAAAGATGTTAGGGCCAGTGTTTCTGTGATTTTTTTTTTTTTTTTTTTTTTTTTTTTGCTATTTCCTCATGGTCATAAAATAGCTGTCATGTTTCACACTTGTGTCTGTAATCAAGACTGGAAAAAGGACGGGCCAGGGTGACTCATCCATTTCTTTTATCTGGAAAGCAAGACTTCCTCAGAAGGCCTCCCCTATATCCTGCAAACCTGTCCTATGTTACTGAGGCCACATGTGGGTCATATACTCCCGTTCCCCAGCTGCAAGGAAGGCTGGGAAAGTGAGAGCAGGATATTGTGATTGGCTTTACCTTGTACCATGCCTCCAAAACTGAGGGTTCTGTAGGCATGGCAGAGGGAGGAAATGGATATTGGGTAGACTCTAGTTCTTGATATGTACTAGATTACATATTGATTCATCAGATTACATATCTCTCTCTCACACCAGGCTGTCAACTATTTGGTGTCACACCCACTCTTATTCATTTAGTACTTCTGGTTCCTCACACAGCTTTGTGGCACCTACTCTGTTAGACAAAAACATGAGTAAATGAATGTCTTCTTGGTTTTAATGCCTCTCACATCTAAATTAGTTCTTTTAAGCCACAATCCAGTTTTACCCTTTTGTTTTTATGTCTCTCTTGTAATATGAAAATCAATTCCTCGCTGTTAATTTTCCATTGGATTTTGTAGGGGAGGGGGTAAATTTTTAAATTCCAGCATAATAGCATTGACAAGATATATGATAATGATGAGGTCTGAAATTGGACAATACTAAGAGAAAATGGAACCACAGTAAACTTGTCATCCTCGGGGTGATTCTAAGAAGAAATACACTGAGTGCTAAAACTAATTTTCTTCTCATTTTTGTTAAAATTAGAACTGGGGCTTTGTAGATGTAACTTTGTTCGGTGACGTGAATCAGGAGCTCCAGAAATCCAATGACCATACAAGGGTGGGAATGGGCTGTAGTCTTAAGAACCTGCGTGACCTCTTTGCCAGGTTCGGTCACAACCTAAGCTGCATGTGTACATGGAGCTGATGCTCCAGATTCAGGCTGAGATGTCTGCTCAGAGCAGAGGATGTTGCTGCCAAGGCCCAAGGATGGTGTGCCCGCCAAGAGACTCTTTGTTGTGCAGCTCTAGTGGCTTCAAAGAGCCCGTCCCTGGTTACATACTCAGTATCTGGGACTCCAGATCCCCCAGTGCCGTATTATCCTGATTGACCTCCTTCCTACCAGTTAATTCCCCCACTTCACCTCTTCCTCTATCTCATCCCCGTCAGGGATGGCCTCTACCTCTGAGTCATCACCCATTGGGGCTCAAACATACATTGTGTGCTCAGAGAGTCATTTGGGAGTGCTCTCTCATAGAGTGTGGCAGCTCACGGGCAAGTTGCATGGCATGATCTGGCCCTCATCTAGCCTATTTATAACCAGACTCAAGCCTGGGGGATTATACCAATGTCAATATCTTGGTTGTAATACAAGGTGTGGCAAAGTAGGTTTACGGTTATAATACAAATACATAAATAATACAACAATCTACACTAATAAAAGAGAAACATGCAAATTGGTGTCACTCTGCTACGCCCACCAGCCAATCAGGATGAGTATGCAAATTAACCCAACAAAGATGGCAGTTAATTTGCATATGCAGGCAGGGAGGGAAGACTGAAGAGGCTTGGCTTCTCCGCTGTAGCCAGAGTGGAGAAGCCAAGCCTTGCTGCTGTGGCCAGACCAAAGGCCTGGGTCCCAGGTGCCAGAGGAAAACTGGTGCCGCTGGCCAGGGGAAGGAAGGCCTGTTGCACGAATCTTCATGCAATGGGCCTCTAGTTGATAAATAATAATCCAAGAATAAATGCTGTGTTTCTTATACTCACAATTGAAAACCTACTTTTGCCCTACCCTGTATTATACTGGATTTTGCAAACTGTTACCTTTGGGGAAAATGTACAATCTCTCCATAGTATTTCTTATAACTATATGTGAATCTACAAGTATCTCAATAAACCACCCCCCCCCAAAAAAAAAAAAATTCTTCCTTGTCCCTTCTTTCTTTTGTTTCATTTACTGGCATCACCATTCCTCTCTCTAGTCATTGGGTTTGTATATGGGAAGTCAATTTACTTATCTTCCACTATCTCACTTTTCTCATCTGTAAAACAGGGGTAATAGCAGGGCCCACTCCATGGCATTGCTGGGAGGATGAAATGAGTTAGCATCCATGAAGGACTTAGAAGGGTGCTTAATTGTGTTTTGTTTTTAACAGTTGACCACTATCTTTAATGGCTAAATGGATGCTTAATTGTTAAATAAACAAAAAAGAAGTAAAATATCTTATACTCAACCTCCTCCTTCTGCCCCAGATCCAGTAAGTTCCTAAGTCCTTATAAACTTCCCTACAACATGCCTTTGGGATTCTCTATTCCCACTGCCCCTCTCCCAGTTCAGACCTTCAGGGCCACCATAGTGCTTCCTCCTGGAGCTTTGCCAAGACGAAGTTAATCTCTGCTCCTCTCCCTCCCTTGGCTCCTCCATTGTTGTGCTCAACATTGAGGTCCTGTTTCATTTTTCTGTTTCTGTCTTTTCCTCACTGGGCTAGCTGCTCCTTACTAGAAGGCAACATCTCCTACTTATCTTTACATTTTCAGCTCCTAACAAAATGTCCATCACAAAAGAAGTGCTTAGTAAATGGTTTATGAATGAGTGATAATTAAGCAGGAATAATCTCAAGGCAGCTACTAAAATTGCTTCTTTGCAGTAATGATAGAAGACTATACCAGTCTTTGAATCAATAGTTTTATGACCTCAAGCAAGGACTGTGGTGGCCTTGCTATTGGGCAGACATGGACTTCATGGTGTGTGTGTGTGTGTGTGTGTTAGAACCCTGCAGATAAGCTTTCACTTTTTTCTCCCATGGGCACATCATCATGGGCTGCCAGAATGTCTGTTAACTCTTGGACAGAGCTCCCTGCCCTGAGATCCACCTAAAGCCATATAAAAGGTTGGTGTAAGGGTCTATAAATATTTGTTAATTAACACAAGACCATGGTCAGGTTAGCAGTTGGCATCCTTGTGACATAAAATAAGGCAGATAGCCTCAGTTCCAGTTGATATTACCATCACTATGACTTTAATATTTCATTCCTGGGTCTTCCCACAGAGTTGTTCTTTCATGGTAGAAGGAAGTAGATGATACTGATTACAAACTGGATCACTTCTGTAGAAAACATCCCTGAGATTATAGACAAATTTTGTAATGTACTCCAAGAAATGTTCAGTAATAGGGATTTTACTGGAATTGGGAAGAGGATTGACAAGAATAACCTGGAAACCACAAAGCCGAGCTTCATTTTGGCCATTCATTATCTCTGCCTAAAGCAGATAACCAGGGTAGCCCCTCACTCCTCTCTCCACAGGGAAGGTGACAGACCTGACATCAATTATAACAATAGCTACTACTTATTAAATATTAGAGGCCTGGTGCATGAAAATTCATGCACTGGAAGCAGGGAGGGGTGGGGGTGGGGGGGCCTCTCAGCCCAGCCTGCCCCCTCTCACAGTCCGGGAGCCCTCAGGGGCAAAAGGCGACCTGGCAATCAGGGAAAGGCAATGCCCCCATCACACCTCTACTGCTGCCACTGCTGGCAGTGCAAGCTCGGCCAGACCTGGTTACCTGAGTCTCGAGCAGCCTTGGGTGGCTGGGTGGCCACCATCCAAGGCTTTCCTGCGCATCAGGCTGGCCCTGGGCGGCTGGGGGGCTGAGGGGACTGGGGGACTCTGGAGGCAGGCACACGGAGTGGCCGGACCCACCTGGGGGCGGGCCCAGCCATGCCGCACGCCTGCGCCCCAGCGGGGCTGAGGGGACTGGGCGCTGCCATCTTGTGGCTGTGGACCCTGCCATATTTGAGGGTGTGAGGTCAATTAGCATATCCCTCTTTATTGGCTGTGGGCGCCATCATCTTGTGAGGGCATGGCAGTCAATTAGGATATTCCTTCTTTATTAGGATGTTAGTGTGCCAGGTGCTTCGTTAAGGGCTGGCAATTTTACCGTTGCAACAATAATGGCTACCACACAGTGACTATTCACAACATGCATGTAGGACCTTGCATGAATGATCTGTACATGGCAATGACCCAGCCACTGATGACCCATGTGTAGTTTTAAGCCATTTCATGGCCAAGTCTTTTAGTTTCTATGGTCTCCCTATCCCTTGTCAGTGAGAGCAGGGATCTCAGGCCCTTTAACACTAGACAAATCCACAACTTAGCAAACTCTAACTTCACTCCAACAGGCAAATTCCCTGAGGAAAAAGAACAGCCAATAAATAAACCCTTCAGACAGAAAAGGGCCAAGCATCCAAGAGATTCCCAATGGCATTTCTGGAAATGTTCCACTTTAGGTTTAAAAGAAAACTTTTAAAATGATTAAGTTATTTAGAATCTCAATCTTCCAAAGTTTGAGAAGCTAACACACTGAGAAATTTAATTTAGATTTCCTTAACACACTCTCTCGTGATAAGAGAGCATTCAGTAGATCAGTATAGAAATGCTATGCAATAGGACGGCCAAATTGCAACACAGAATGGGAGAAATCTGTCATTTTGAAATGCTAAGGGAATTCTTACTAACAGCTTTCTCATCTTGTAAAGCTATTATTTTCCTGAATGATAATATGATTTATAAATCTCAGCTGAGTTTTATACTTTCAATGCGAACAGACTTAATGTGAAATGCATTTTCTGGGAATATAAAAGAAGCATCTTCTGCAACCAAGCGTATCCTTGGTCTCTGCTGGCATATCAGTAGGTGAGCGTTGGTCTTCTTCAAAGTCCTGGGTGTAGCTTGGCTTCTTCCTCTGTACACATTCCCTGGGTGACATCAGCCACTCTGAAAGCTTCAACTTTTACTTTTGCCCCAGTAACCTCTATAACCACACTTCCCACCCCTTCATATCTCCCCTGAGTTACAGGTCCCTATGCCAAACTCCCCCCTAGACAGACCACCGTCATATCTACAGACAGCTCAATCTCAAATTCTCTCCTTTTCCTTGATCCCATTTCTTCTCCCAATACTGCAGTGCTACTGATGTCTATAGAAATTAGACAGATACAGTTCCTGCTCTCAAAAATATAATAATCTAGCACAGGGGATAGAAAAGTAAACAGACAATTATAATATAGGTTAATCAGTGCTGTGGTGGGAAAAACCCAAGAGGCTGTGGCTGTGGTTCTCATAGGAAGACCACCGGTCAAGGAACCAACCTGGGAAGTAATATAGTTCAGTATGAGGTAGGTAACTAAAGTGTGAGTGTGTGTGTGTGTGTGTGTGTGTGTGTGTGTGTGTGTGTGTAATGTTATGTTATGTTATGTCATGTCATGTTATGTTATGTTGAAGAGTAATGAAGGACAGAAGAAATCCCATGGACAGAGGCCCAGAGGTGTAAGACCATGAAGACACATATAAAACATGGCTTGGATAGGTTTGGATCGGGGTGAGGCCAAATCACCAGGGCCAGATCAGAACCACATTTGACCCGCACTGGGTTTGAAATCCAAAGGGCATGATACAGAGCGCTGACCAAGCACAGGCATGGAGATGTCTGTTCGGGCTTTTCATGGTGATCACAGCCCAGGCTCCAGGCAGGCCCACCAAAATCTCAGTTCTCCATAGCGCATTCCATGAGATGATCCAAGGAAAACTGATCGAAGGAAAATTAATTGGGGGTTGCATTTCATGATACCTCGCAGGACAATTATACTTTTTCTACCTAATCTTTAATCCTTACAACCACTCTGAGCATGAGACAAACCGTGGACTTCGGAGGTAGACAGAAAGAACTTCAAAACCTTAGGCGTGTTACTGTAACCTCAGCCATTCCCACCTGGAAGATAAGGGTGAAAATGGCCACAAGCCCTCATCATAATCCCTCTGAAAATGAGCATATTTATAAGTTTGCCAAACTTGACCTAAAGTGACATGAAGCTCCTTATAGTTTTATTTACCCTCTTAATATAAATATTCTTACATTTTGCAGCAGCATATTAATGTGTTTGCTTATGGGGATGTTAATGGCATATTGCCATCTTAACTTTCTAATAGCTGAAAAATTGAATTAAAAACACATCTAGCCGAAACCAGTTTGGCTCAGTGGATAGAGCGTCAGCCCGCGGACTGAAAGGTCCCAGGTTCGATTCTGGTCAAGGGCATGTACCTGGGTTGTGGGCACATCCCCAGTGGGGGATGTGCAGGAGGCGGCTGATCGATGTTTCTCTCTCATCAATGTTTCTGACTCTCTATCTCTCTCCCTTCCTCTCTGTAAAAAATCAATAAAATATATTTAAAAAAAAAAAAAAACACATCTAGCCCAAGGGTTTGGGGTGAGGGATTTGAGGACCTGTAATATGTATAAAGCATAAGATATATGAGATAAGTACATAAAGGGCCTCCATGGCCCAGGAACAAGCAGGCACAGTACAAGGGGCTCAGAAATTACAACTATTATCAAAAGGAGAGAGTGAGCTGCCTTAGACTTTAGAAAACAAAGGATGAGGGAAACTGAAACCTCTTATAAGGAAATACATATTTCCTATCTCTGGCCTCCCAAATTTTTGCAATCACATTTTTGGGAAATTTTGGGATGATTTAATTTTTCAAAGTGAGGTAATGCTTTTAAGTCATTGGCTTTGCCATTGCTCTCATATTTACAGCAGGAGGAAGGAAATGAAAATTATTTGTTATAGACACTAGCAAAGGTGGGTTTTGGGAGATTCTGGGAGAGAAAACAGCACAGACAGCACCTGGTAGAGTGGACAAAGTGTTCAGATAAGTGGCATAAACTTCTCAATGTCTGGAACCCAGGAAGCATGGCATCAAATGGCAATAAATGAAGCCAGAGGGATGTTTGGGAGAAACTTATGAAAAGCCTTAAATACCATAGTAAGTTTGTATTTATCCTCTGCATCAGGGTTTTCAAACTATTTTGACAAGAGAATATTATTGAGACAAAATTTGATTGGCATGAGAGCTTTGTATACTGCCACCACACACCAACCCATTTTTACTCTCTGACCCAAGAGTTTTTTCAAAAGAGCAAATGTGATCATCTCACTCCATAGGACACACTCTTCAAATATCTCTTCAAGCTTGGAGTAGAACGCCATCTCCTTGCAGGCTCTGGATGATGTGGTTCTGCCCACTCTCCAGCTCGTTTCACACTACCTCTCTGGTTTGCCATTTGTAGATTCTCCAATGAGTCCTGACCCTCCCACGTCAAGGATTTTACAAAGGAGGCCTTCTCCCTATCTTCTCCCTCCCAACTGCCTCGTTAGCTTCCTTCTCTTTCAAATCTGTGCTTGGCCATCTTTTCTGGGGAGAGCCTTTCCCAGCTTGGCTAGATCCCCTGTGTTATATTCTCCCATGCCTGTGGACTTCTCCATTCAGCACTTAATCACAGTTGTGTTAAATGATTAGGTAAGGATTTTGTTGTTTGATGCTTTCCCCCCACTGTACTGTAAACTTTCAGAATGAAAAGTGACCCCATCTGTCTTGTTCATGACAGTGTCCCTGGCCAGTGTCTGGCCACTAAGTGGGCCTCCGATAACTATTTGTTGAAGATATACCAGTAAATTCAACAAGAAGGCAGATGGGGGAGGATGCTGTTTTGGTTGAAATGAGGATAGAGCCTTTGGTTGAAGCAAGAATGTGGGACCTGGAATACTTCCCACTAAGCCTTCTCCTTGCTTTCCACATGGGTCCCTGAAGCCCTTCTCTGTGGGAAACACTTTGAGAAGCATTCTGGAATATTCTGACTAATAAAAGGCTTTGTTATCTGGCTTTGGGGTGAGAGTAAGTGTTCTCAAGAGTGTTCTCTTGGCCTGAGGAAACTTTCTGCTTGATGGTCAACAGAATGGATAAATGATCAAAGTAGCTTTGTGTAGACAGGAAGCATATTTCATTCATTTATTTCAACATCTTGTCTCCCCTGGGTGAGGAAAGACTATAAAAGACATATGTAGACTAGTCTGAATTTTAGCCTTTTATGCAAGACAGGGTGTAGAGTAGACGTTTCTTTGGAAAATCATCTTGGCCCAGGCCCAGACCAGCAAGAAAACTGCCTCTGTACTCAGCAGATCTGTGCACACTTGGCCCCATTCCTCGGTGTGAGATCATGTGACACAGGGCAAATTGGCTGACTCTATCACTCGTTCAGTGTGGTCAGCTGGGATGGAGTCAAGGGCTCCCTTTATCTGTTTAATAGGATAAATCAAAGTAAAAATTACCTTTTGATTGAGTAGCACTGCTAAAGAGAATCAATAGCAATGGCTGGAGATCCACTGGCACTGTCTCAGCGTTAAGCATAGTAGACTTTCAAATTACTGGAACTGGGTTTGGAGATTCAACTTCTGTGAAGCCAGCTCAAAATAAGTAGCCGGGTGGGTTAAAGGAGAAGTAGCATGTCTAATTAAAGAGAAAACATGTGCTGGCCAAAAGTAAGTCATTTTTCAACCTCAAAATATTCTTTCCAGATTCTAAGAGTCTGTGTTTGACATGTTTAAGAGAGAGATATAACAGCTGAAGTTGTCTTTGTTCAGAATGTAGGAGACAGTTTTGTCTAGACTTTCAGGAAAGATATAGAATGACATTTTCAGAACAAATCAAAATATATTTTTAAATTCCTTTTTTCCCCTTCAGGAAGAGGATTTGACATGCTTATCTTATTTGAATTTCATTGATCTACAATGGCCTCAATAGTTTGATATAGAGTAAAATGAACCATTGAGAAAAGTTATTGAAAATGCTGTAGTTCACTTTCTTCCCTTAATATTAGCACCGTCACCACCAATACAATTACTAGTATTTATTGAGTGGTTTCTAGGTTATGTGCTAAGCTCTTACCATATAGTTTCATATTTAGTTCTCATAGCAATCCCATGATGTAGGTATTATTACTGTCAATTTTTCAATGAAGATACTGAGGTACAGAGAGTTGAGGTGATTCACCCAAAGCCTCACAGCTATCAGTGGCCAGGCAAGGAACTGACATCCTTATCACTACCCTGTGTCTTCTTTCCCTACAGGGCCAGCATCGTACAGAAACGCATCATTTATTTTCAAGATGAGGGCTCTCTGACCAAGAAACTTTGTGAACAAGGTAAGAACATGCAATGGGAGAGGGCCAAATAAATGGAAGGTGGCTTATTCAGTCCAAACACCTGGCTTCGGGAATTAAGATGATTGTGCTTTCTGAGTTCCTCTGGGTCTTGCTTCCTCACGTAGCTCTAATTTTTAATCTGGCTGTGTGCTGCGGATAATTGGATCTGCCTTAAGCTCTAATTACCCAGCTTGGTTCCCTGGGTAGGAGATAATGTACCTTATATTGGTGTTGTCTTTTTTATTTTTGTGAAACAGTGATTATTCTGAAGAGGTTCCCTGGAATAATTCACAGGACTTAATTAAGGAATGCACAAGAAGTTTTAATGGTTTTCCAGAATAATCACCAACAGAAACTTGGGTAGTACCCAGACAATATGGAGGAACCTTCTCCAGGAAAGCACAGAGGGAGATGGGGTTGCCATGGGGGCATTGGCCTTGTGATTTCACCACATTCAAGGATCTGGTCCTTAGATGTGCAAGCTCATCATTGCCCTCTCCATGGATTGAAGGCATTCTAACAAAGCCCACCCAGATCAAGTAGACTGGGGAGTTCAGGGCAGAGGCCTGGATTCAGATCTGACCTGGGTTTAAAGCCTATCTCTGCCCTTTCTAGTCATCTGACTTAATACATGTAAAATTGTACCATGCCTCCTTGCCACATAGTAAATGCTACCTGTAAGTATTAGTTATTATTATCTGTATCTGAAAGCTTGTTTATTAATCTACTGTAAAAAATGAAGATCTTAAACATCTGAATGTGTTTAGAAGTCATTAAAGAACTAAATAAAAATAGAAAATGTTCTATAATTATACATCTTTATCTCATTTCTATTCATTTTTGCAGAAGTTTATTTGCATTTCAAGCCATTAGCATTTTGAGAAGAAATAATCCTCTCTAATTCTAGCAAATCATAAACTACTAAGAAAAAGAAAGGTTGATAAAGGTCTTCTGGGAAAATTATAAGAATAGGTTTTTGTTTTTTGGGTTTTTTTTGAGTGCTTGCTACATGTCAGGCACTATTCTAAGCACTTCACAGACCTTAAGCAGGTAATCTGCACAACCCTATATGGTAAAAAACCATTACATCATCCCCATTTTATAGATGAGAAGTCTGAGGTGGGGAAAATTTAATGTCTTGCTCAGCATCATACAGCTTGCAGCAGAGGGCAGAGTTTGAATCTAAGAGCCAATGCCCTTAACATTTTCCTTTCTGTCAAAGGGACTGCCTCCCAATTCAGTAGTGTGAACTGTTGCCTTCAGTAGATCAAAGCATCCTGAAGCATATGTTTCCCTGTAGATGAGCTAGAACAGAAATTATATCCTATATGGGGGAGAGTGGTGTTGCATGCTAAGCATGGAAAGAGCAAAAAGGGAGAGGTTAGATACCTGCATTAGGGCCATACCTGCCATAGGATAGGGGCCAGAGAATGGAACCTTTGGGTCAGGACCCTGGTCAGTTTCCAGGTGGGCATCACCATACGCGGCTTTTGGGACTTTCCTTTCCTGTATTTCATTGTTCACATGCCCATTCAGCTTTTCTCCAAACAAGGGAGCATTTCAACTATTGAGGCTCTCGATTTCTAAAGGGCAATCCCATTCCTACCCTGGCTCCATGAGATGCCACTGAAGTCCCGTGGGTCAGAGTTGTGGGTTTTCAGGATCACACATTTACAGGCCACGCTTTGGGTTCCACTCACAGACGGCGGATGGCTTTGTGAGTTTGACTATCAAGGACAACCTTATCTCCCGGATTTGAGGGTTCTAAGGAGGGCCTTGGCTGACACGCCACATACTGATAGCAATCCTTAACTAAGTGCATGTCCAAAAACTCAATCCTTGTCTAAGCTATGACTATGCTAAAATTCTGCAGATATAATGTCAATAAAGTGGCATTGCAAATCTCTATTGGTTATTGCTTCTAAAACAGAGATCCTCTAGGCATGGATACATGGTACAGGCTGATAGAGGTCAGAGGGGAGAAGACTGGGCGGGGGGAGGGGGACGGGGGCGGGGGAGCGGAGGACCGAATGAAAGAAGGTGAAAGGATTAATCAAAGAACATATATGCATAGCCCACAGGCACAGACAACAGTGTGGTGATGGCCAGAGGAAGGGGGGTGGGGGCTGGGTGGAGGTGGGTAAAGGTGGGGGTGAAATGGTAGACATCTGTAATAGTGTCGACAATACATTTTTAAATATTAATATTGAATGAAAAAAATAATGACTAAACACGCACCTGTTTGAAATACCACTTTCCTTTTTTAAAAAAATATTTTTTATTGATTTTTACAAAGAGGAAAGGAGAGAGAGTTAGAAACATCGATGAGAAAGAAACATCTCCGCCTCCTACACACCCCCTACTGGGGATGTGCCCACAACCAAGGTACATGCCCTTGACCAGAATTGAACCTGGGACCCTTCAGTCTGCAGGCCAACGCTCTAGCCACAGGGCCAAACCAGTTAGGTGCTGGGAGCTGGTCCATCCTTGCTGTTTCAAGGGACCTGGCATATATGGCATACTGTTCTTAATATGTTTGCTCACCTTCTTGGCACTATGTGTTTTATCCAAGGTCACCTCTCTGAGAAAGGTTGTTTCCCCAGGTAGGGATTTTCCCCTGAAGTTAGGGAGGGAATAAAACCCCTTAACTAAGTGCCAGGTGGGTAATTAATCACTTTAACTACGAACAATCATGCTTAAGCTACATAATCTTTACTCCCTGGAATGGAGATAAGAAACGCCCTAACCTTTGGAATAGAGATTGATAGGATTAGAATCAACTGGTATAAATACAGATGTAACAAGACAACAGGACACAGAACCTAGACACAGAACCTACACACGGAACCTACACACAGAACCTAGAGACAGAAGAACTTCACTGGAGAGAACATGGCAAAAGATCCTGGACAGAAACTGGCCACAGAACCTAGAGACAGAACCTAGCTAGAGAACTTGGCTGAAGAACCTAGAGACAGAACCTGGCTACAGAACCTGGATAGAACATGGCAAGAGAACCTGACTAGAACCTGGTGACTGAACCTGGCTGGAGAACCTAGCCAGAACCTGGCTGAAGAACCTGGCTACAGAATCTGGTGACTGAACCTGGCTGGAGAACCTGGAGAACCTGGCTGGAGAACCTAGCAAGAGAACATGGACACAGAACCTGGCTGGAGATCCTAATCAGAACTTCGCTGGAGATCCAGACCAGAACTTGCCTGGAGATCCTGGCTAGAGATCCTGGCTAGGCTGCTGATCAACTGAACGCTGTCTCCGTGTCATTCCTTTTTCGCCGACTCCGTCCACACCTTTGGGGACCCCTGGACCTGCTGGGGTTGGACCCCGGCAGTTAGGGTTAAAACACCACTTTCTAATGACAACTTTATGGGGGGGCTGAGGGAGGCAGGGAGCCCAGCAGGACCTGGGCTGTAGGATCTTTTTTTTTTTCAATTCTTTATTGTTTAAAATATTACAGAATGGGCTGTAGGAACTTTAGATATAGTTGTAGATGATCCCCAGAGACAACAGACCCATGAGGAAATTCATCAGTTAGCAGGCAGATCACGTTAAGAAAGTCTTTGATTCATCAGCGTCGAGCAAAGGGATTTCTCTTAAATGTGTATGCCTACTTAATTATCTCTAGCTCTTTCATTAAGGCCTTTATATCCTTTGGTGAGTCCAATCAAATCAATCAGGGAAGGGGAGAGAGATGCAAGTATCTATTATTTTTTTCCCCAATAGAAGCTGTTAATGCATAGGGGAAAAATTAAGACCTGCACAGCTAAAAAGCAATGGCAATCGTTATTTTAAGAAAGAAACAGAAAACATTAAGCTACTTACAATTAAGTGAGACACATAAAATATTCAAAAAGGTGACCCATAATAAACATATGCATCCACAGGCTCACTTTAAATCTATGTCACAAACAATTAAGGGAGAGTGATAAGGCGAGGGGAAGATCAAGGGGAAAGCAGGGAAGAGAAGAGACTGCGGGAGAAAAGGGATAATGAGAAAAGGAAGAAAAGGGCTAGAGGAATGGAGAGTAAAGGATGAAGGCTGACAAGGAAGCTGGTGGACTGAGAGTAGAAATGGGGAGCGAGGGCAGCTCAGGAGACGCTGCAGGGCCTGAAGTTACCTGTGTTTTGCAGGCCCTGCTGTGGTTAGAAGGCGGGGAGAGAAGTTAACACTTGTTATCACTACCCTTTGAAAGCCTGGCTCATTTTCAATAGGCTTGTCCTCAGTAGGAAACCATATGTCTGTTTCTAGTTTCAAACTTAGAAATTTTCTTTTTAAGTGGAAGCTTCTTTTCTGTTGGAAGTTCAAAAGATTTATTGTAAAATGTATTCCCTTGAACTCCTGGATACATGTTAAGTTTACCACCTATAGACCTGAGAGCCCTTTTGATAAGGTAAAACTCCAATTTTGCCTTATTTTGGTTTCTTGAGAGGTTATTGCTGCTTCATTTGACAGTGCCTGGTCGTCACCATTGAAACCCCAGCCTGTACCTCTTAGCTCTGAATCCCTTTTTCAAAACGAATTTAGTTTTTCACAACATAGTTGGTCATAATGGAAATGTGAAAAGCAAAAAAAAAAAAAATACATATATTTAGGAATTATTGATTTATCCTACCTTTCCTGAAATATGTTCAACAGAGCTTGTCCCTCCACTGTCCAAGTGGCTCATGCAGGAATCAGACGTGGGTTACCTGTGCATGAGGCAGTGGGAGCCTGTTCCTCAGCACAGACAATGCTCTGGTCTCTTCCAAGTATACAAAACGTAGCCACACAGGGACTTCTGTTTTGCGTGGTTTCAGAACTCTTCTTTAGGACTGTTTAGAAATCCTGGAGCTGTGTAGGGAAATAATTTTTTAATGTACCATTCTCCATTTGAAAAAGCAAAAAGAGAAGCACATGGAAGAATTTTCACTCTCCCTGGCTGGTGTGGCTCAGTTGGTTGGGTGTCATCTGATGCACCAGGAGGTTCTGGTTCGATTCTAGTCAAGGGCACATGCCCAGGTTGCAGGCTAGATCGCTGCTAGGGGGTGTGTAGGAGGCAGCTGATGGATGTTTCCCTCTCACATCAATGTTTCTCTAAAAAAAAAAAAAAAAAACAGTAAACTATTCTTTAAAAAAATTTTTTTTTCACTCATTGGTATTTCTGTGGATCTATCCAGCCAAAGGTCTTTGCTAGACAGATAGTGGGCAGAGATGAAGGGCATGGGCTCCAGCCTGGCTGACGTGGCTCAGAGGTTGAGTGTTCACCTATGAACCAGGAGGTCATGGTTCAATTCCTGGTCTGGGCACATGCAGGAGGCAGCCAATCAATGATTCTTTCTCATCATTGATGTTTCTGTCTTTCTCTGCCTCTCCCTTCCTCTCTGAAATCAATAAAAGTTAAACAAAATAAAGAGAATGGGCTCCAGACTCAAAAAGACCTGAGCTCCAGTTTTGCCTGCACCACTCACTAACCCTGTGACCTTGGGCTGGTTACCTAATATGCCACAGTTTTCTGATCTGTACAATGAGGTTAACTAAAGTACTTACCTCCTAGGATTGCTAGGACAATCCTAGCTATATGTGGAAAAGAATCAGCACATACAAGGACTCTATGCAGTGTAGTTATTATTACAATAACTCGTCCTTTTTTCTCCATCCTGGAGCCCAGAATGCACTTCTTCCACCCATCACTGATTTTGCATATTCAAACCAAATGAACCCAGTGAATTCCATATGGAACGCTTGTAAAATGCTCTTTCTTACACTCAAAAGATTTTTGTACTCTTTGTCGCTTGCTCTTTATATAATATTTAAGAATAAATGTCCAACTTGGAAAAAAAAGAACATTTATGATAATACCGCTAGAGAAACTGAAGCACTTGAAGCAAGTTGCAGCTGTAGTCATTGTTTTCATCTTGCAGGAAGCAAAAGAGATGACAGGCAACAATGCACAGTTAGGGATGTGGGCTTGACAATTGGAAATTCTGAATTTATTCATGTAATCTCTCTTTCCCCACTTATCAGCTATTCACAGCTAAAAGTAGGGGCAGAGAGGGAATCTTCAGTTTTTCCTGGCTGCCACTGTGCTCAAGTAAAGTTGAACTTCGGAACATATTCCCCACCCACCACCCCTCCCAGTAAAGCCTCTGAAAGCTTGATAAGAAGTGATGTGATTATATATGCATATCTTTTTAAAAATAATAATTTCCAGCAGACCTTTATCTCTCTGTCTCTGTCTTTCTGTTCTCACTGCTCCTTCAAAGCAACTCCTTCTGGTCCTGCCAATCTGGCCCCAGGAGATATTTCTTAGAGAAAACACACATGTATATTCTTCTTAAAATTTGGTGGGAAAATCGTGTTGTGGGAGGGGTGAGGGAGGAGACCAGGGCCCAGAATGGATAACTTAGTCAGTTTTATCTCTGGTTTCTCAATACAACCTCCATCCCAAATATTCTGCATTCTTGATCCACAGGTCTCCTCACTTGATAAGAGCAAAAGTAATTTATTGATTGATTGATTGATTGATTGATTGCAGAATGTGGTTGCCATACTGAGAGGTATACAGAATCCTTTATAGGCCAAGTCCTGACCTGGTTCTCTGTGTTATTAATCAATGAAAACTGCACCTCATATGTTTTTCCCCAAGCATTAGGATGAGATCAAGACCCACATTTGCTTCCTAACTTGGTGCCTTTCCTTCCTGACTGTTTCAGATTCCATGTTTGACGGGGTGACGGACAAGCCAATCCTAGACTGCTGCGCCTGCGGGACTGCCAAGTACAGACTCACCTTTTATGGGAATTGGTCTGAGAAGACGCACCCAAAGGATTATCCTCGTGAGTAGAGCAGCTACTTTATGGGTTTGGGAAAAGTGCATTACAGAGTTCTGTCTGATGGTGGGATACACTAGCTGAAGTATGTTAGGTCTGCTCGTTCCTGCCAAATGATACATGAAATGCACATTCCCCGCAAGTGAATTCCTCAAGACAGAGGTCTGCTTCTGGCTTCTTTGCATATCATTGTTCTAAGTGTATTCTTATTTGTGCTTTAAAAAAATATTCCTGAGGTCAGGCAGCTTATCTTCAGCTCAGACATGCGGTAACCCTCAGTCCTCCTCAAATGGCTCTATCCACGAACGATACAATAGACACCTTTGTGCTTGAAATGGCTGGCAAAGGGGACCTGCTCCTCACTCAGACCAAGGTCAACAAATATGCAGCATCCTTAACCACAGTTGGCCTTGGTAGTGTTCCAGCACACCCTTTCCTTACTGACTCCAGATACCACCTTAGTATCCTTTGTGACACCATGCTCCAGGTAGCCAATGCCAATCCACGAAACTTTTCGGGAGACCCCAAACTTGCTATTTTGAAGTAGACCCTTAAGTGGGACTCTCCCAACTCACTTTTCTCACACAATTATCTCAACAAATGCCTAGTAAGTGCCAGCCACTGTGCAAAACTCTAGAGATGGAATGTACACAAAATACATAGCTCATGTTCTCATAAAACTCAGAGATTAGTGGGGAGGCAGACACTAATCAAATAATCACACAAAAAGATGTGACAATTATGATGATGAAGAGTGGACTTACTGTGTGCCATTTACACATTGTGTCATTTAAGTCTCCAAAATAACCAGTTTTTGCGGATGAACTCACTGGAGATCAGAGAAATGTCATGATTTGCCCACAGTCAAATGTAAGTAGTGGAGCCAAGATTCCAAAAGGGGTTTTCAGGCCTCTTGCCCTGCCTTTCATTTGGGTTGCCTTTAAGAGCCAGTGTTGCCCATTCTCTCTAACGGTGGGTGGCAGGATGTCCCTGTGTGGCACTGAGCACGCTTTTTCTGTTTATTGTTTGATTCTTGTTCATTTCACTTTGGAGTTGCCACAGCTGGGAGAGAACAGTGGGACTGGGAGAAAGAGATTAAAGGGAGGGATTTGAGTCAGCCCCCAAAGGAAGGGGGAGCAAAGGGTACATGGTTAGAACTTAAGAAGACCCAGTTCAGACTAGAAGCTCCGTGGTCCCCAAACAGCCCACCCAGACGGCACTCCAACATTTCTTGGCAGATCAAGAGCCCAATTGTTTAATTTTTACCCACATGTAATTAAGGCTTGCATCTTAGGAGCCTCTTATTAGTTCATTTTCTTGACTCTGGGATTCAGCTTGATCTGCTTCAGCTGGTGTGGGAGACCTGCGAGAACAAACCTGGGCTCTTTGCCTGGGGGTGGAAACCACTTGGAACGAGTATGAAGGAAAAGATTTCCCCCAGTGCCTCCCATCCACCAACCCAGAGGCAAAATGTTAGGGGTCCATTGCTCATCTTTTGTAATCCTAATGAGCTCCTTGCTCTTTTCTATTCTGACACTGTTCTTTCTCAGAACTAAAAATCACATTTAAAAGGTACAGACCATTGTTTCTGGATCTTTGGGACAAATCAAGGACAAATCTGTACAGAACGTCTGTGGAGTTGTTGGGAGTTTCTTTTATTTATTTATTTTTTATTGCTTAAAGTATTACAAAGGGTATTACATATGTCTCCTTTTTTCTCCCACCCTTGACAATCCTCTGACCTCCCTACCCCCCAGTGTCTTATGTCCATTGGTTATGCTCGTATGCATGCATATAAGTCCTTCAGTTGATCTCTTACCACCCCACCCCCGCTTCTGCCCTCCTACCCTCCCCGGCCTTCCTGCTGCAGTTTGACAGTCTGTTTGAGGCAGCTCTGCCTCTGTATTTTGTTCATAAGTTTATAATGGTCTTTATTATCCCTGAATGAGTGAGATCATGTGGTATTTTTCCTTCATTGGGGAGTTTCTTAATAAATATATGTATTCCCGATCCCTCAGGATGCTTCCATTGACAGATGTCAGAGTGTGTCTTAATTTTTGGTCGGGAAAAATTTGGTCACTATGTACAGAAGAGCATTTATCACATCCAACTGTAATTATTCTTCAGGAGCCTTTATTCCCATCAGACGAAGTTCTCCAGGACAAAAGCCACGGCAGGCTCATTTGTTATTCTCAGTGCCTGGAAGTGCCTGGTGCCTCCCCAAGGACCGTGTGCTGATTGCTGAGCTCAGGGTGGCATTCGCTATGACCGGGGAAGCGGATTTCTAGCCCGCATTTGGTCACCATGGCTAATACTGAACAGGGAGTGTGAGCTGGAGGTGTGGGCCAGACCCTCCTTGGAGGAAAAGGACTTGAATGCTCAGGAGACTGGAGCTAATTGAAAGGGCACAGAGAAGGTCCAATCAGGGCTTTAAAAATGTGATATTACCAAAAGTGATTTCTACCAATCTTTGACCATAGATGACTATCCTTTGGCGTCTCCAGGGATGATTTTGTCTTGATAACCAATGCTTGCCGTTAAGCCCAACTAAGCTATGCTGCTGCTTCCTGACAATAGTGCAAACTGATAAATTCAGAGTCTCTCTCTCCTTATTAATTACTCATCAAAAATGCTGCTTTTTCTGCAAGGATCTTGGAGCAGCCGTCCTCAAGCTTTTTAATGGCAAGGTCCCTTTTACACACTTAAAAGCTATTGGGGACTCCCGCAGTCTTTTGTTTATATGGGTTGTGTCTCTCAATAGTCACCACAGGAAAAATTAAAACAGAAATTTAAAAATATTACTTACTTTTTGAAAAGGAACATGCAATGAATTAGCAATAGTAAACTTATTACATGTTACCATATTTTATGAAAAGAACTGGAATGTCCAAAACAAATGTAGTGAAAAGAGTATCATTGTTCTATATTTTTGCACATCTCTTTTTTTTTTTAATATATATTTTATTGATTTTTTACAGAGAGGAAGGGAGAGAGATAGAGAGTTAGAAACATCGATGAGAGAGAATCATCGATCAGCTGCCTCCTGCACATCTCCTATTGGGGATATGCCCGCAACCCAGGTACATGCCCTTGACCGGAATCGAACCTGGGACCTCTCAGTCCGCAGGCCGACGCTCTATCCACTGAGCCAAACAGGTTTCGGCTGCACATCTCTTTAACCTCTGATTTAATAGAAGACCCCTGGATTCTCATATTTGCCTCTGCATTCGACCTGTCATGGTTTATATTTTGGATTGTTATATATGAAGAAAATTCTATCTCGTCCAGGTAATTGGAAAAGGGAAGAATATTTTAATAACCTTTTCAGATCATTACAGATAATCTTCTTTGATTCTGTACCAAAACTCTGCAAATGGTACAGTTGTTCCCCCTTATCCTCAGAGGATATGTTCCAGGACCCCCAGTGGACTGAGCCATATATGTACTACTAGAGGCCTGGTGCACAAATTCATGCACCAGTAGGGTCCCTTGGCCTGGCCTGTGGGATCGGGCCAAAACCGGCTCTCTGACATCCCCTGAGGGGTCCCGGATTGCGAGAGGGCACAGGCCAGGCTGAGTGACCCTACCAGTGCACGATAGGGGCCAAGGAGGGATGCGAGAGGTTGGCCAGCAGGGGAGAGACTGCCAGAGGGCTCTAAGGCGTGTCTGGCCCGGCTCTCTCAGTCCCGATCAGCTTGACCCCAGCAGCAAGCTAACCTACCAGTGGAGCGTCTGCCCCCTAGTGGTTAGTGCACTCATAGCAACTGGTCAGCTGGTTAACTGTCTGCCCCCGGTGGTCAGTGCACATCACAGCGAGCAGTTGAGTGGCCTTAGCATATCATTAGCATATTACGCTTTGATTGGTTGAACAGACAACCAGATACTTAGCATACTAGGGTTTTATTATATAGGATGTTTCTTCCTCTACATGCATACCTATGGTAAAGTTTAATGCTTTTCCCATCTTAACTAAGCACTCATCACGCTCTGTGGACATTGTTTTTGTAATGTGAGATGGGACAGCCAAACTAGCATGAATTTATTTTTGCTTCTGCACAATTTCATTGGTAGAAGATTAGTTCTTAGAGTAGATCTTAGCAACCTCAGCATACGGTTGTGATTTTTTCCCCCTTATTAAGTTGAAAATGTTCAACTTTTCACATAAAGGAAGCACTTTACACCTTCTCTTTGGCATATCTGAATTGCCAGCATTACTATTCTTAATAATTCTTAGCATTATTAAGTAAAAGAAGGGTTACCTGAGCAGAAGCACTGTGACGCTGCGACAGTCCATCTGATAACTAAGACAGCTACTCAGTGACTAACGGGCAGGTAATGTACACAGAGTAGATGCACTGGACAAAGGATAATTCACTTCCAGGGCAAGGCAGCGGGAGATTTCATCGCATTGCTCAGACTGGCGTGCAATTTAAAATTTATGAATTGCTTATTTCTGGAATTTTTTATTTAATATTTTCAGACCATGATTGAGCTCAGGAAACTGAAACCGTGGAAAGCAAAACCTCAGACTGGGGAGAGAGGGGACTACTCTACTTTCTTAAAGGGTAATTACAACGTAGAATATTAAAACCATATTAATAAACTCATATTCCATTGCATTAAAATGCATTGCTTTCCTTGGCACTGTGAGTACATCTGATACAAATGAATGATTTTGAAACATCACACATTGGTCATTTGGAAAATATTGATGTTCTGAGTTATGCAGATGATCCAAAAGTGGAGACGTTTCATTATACAGTATCAAAAGTCACACTCATTATACCACTTCCAGTCTCATCAGAAAAGGGTTTAAATATTAGAAAGCTATAAAATTCATAGTGACAGATACAAGTTTTCTAAAATTCTAAGTTTTGCTTGAAAGCTTGAATTTTATCATTAGCCGCAAATGCTGTCAGGTGTCTTCCTTGAAGTGACAGGCTCACTTCGTTGTTGAGAAAATGTCTGCCAGATTCTCAAGTCTGAATAACCATCACTTGTCAGTCCAGCTTGCACCTCAAACAATCGCACAAGTGCTTTTATGCAAGACAATCATGGTACTTCAGTTTGCAGTTGAAGTGCTTTACGCATATTTCCCAATTAGTCGCACAGTACAATAGGAAGATGTGTACTCAAAGGTACAGATATTTGATAAAATTAATAATTTATATGGTTTCATCAAGGACATTCTCAGGGGAAACTGACTTTCGTGGTTGTTGTGCGCTGCACGTTTCTGGCGGTGAAGAATACACTCTACTGATACAGCTCAAGGCCACTACTTTGATCCACACTAACTTCCAATAGTTTTACTCACCTTGGGTTTGCACCATCAATGGATTTTGGGTTGGTTTTATTTCCCCACCAGCAATGTTAATGTCAACACATTGGAAAAGGCAAATCATATCTTAGTACTGTTATGAGAATAGTTTCACCTCACAGACTCCCTGGAAAGGCCTCAGAGAGCCCAGAGGTCGCTGTGGCACTCTCTCAAAGTAAACCATGACTTTGAGAACCTCTGCAATAATATAAGATAGCAACTTAGGGTGCCTGTCCTTCTGTTCTCTTTGGATAACTTGCCCTTGAGCATACAGATGGGGGATTGGGCAACACCTTTATGCCTTCAGCCATCTGTTGTGTGGGCCACATCTGCCCTGACTCTTCTCGGCCATTATGCAAAATGGTTTGCTCCAAACACTGATGGTTTTAGAGTTCCGTCTCTTGGAGACCAGAGCACTTTCTGCATCCAGTGCACCCCTTCCTCTTGGAGGGGGCAGGTGTGGGGAGCTAGGGAAGATGACCTAAATGACTTCTGACATCCCCTCTCTATTGTAATGCCATAAAACCCTGCTGGCCATCTGGAAATAGTGAAATCCTGTTAAAACACTCCCAATTGAGTACTTTTTTAGAAATATGTTTTAAGGCTGGTTCATGCAAGTTTTACTTCATAGGTGGAAAAAACCTAAAGCACAAAGAAGTTCAGGGCTCAGATCTCATAGCCAGAGTGTCAGAACCAAAATCAAAGCTCAGCACTCCTGGTTCGCTTCTGCCTTCCTCTGAGGGATGTCGTGAGGCAGGCTTCTCTCCTCTGCAGTGAAATCGAATGTCTTATACACAAAGCACCTTTTAATAAGGCCCTGCTGTACCACCATGGCCTCAACAGATACCAAACTCTGAACAGCTTTTCCCCACTGTGCAAAGACCTGCTCTGCGGAGATCCTTAGAAGTGAAAGTTTGCATTCTCTGAGCCTGAACAGAGTTCTAGAACCCTGGGGTATTAACAGTGCTAGTGTGGCCCGCCCCAACCCCCCCCCCCGCCCCCCCCACACACACACACACTTCCCACCCCACCCCAGTGTCTGTCCTCAGCAGTGTGGTGAGTGTAGTGCCCAGCTGGGGTCCAGGAGTAGGTGTTCTTTACAGAAACATGGTGACTGGGCAGTGTTACTGCATAGGGGTGTCCCAGGAGTTGGAGACATGCCCAGTCTTTGCCAGGGGATTGGGAGTTGCCTAGCACATGCTGAGTCTCTTTACTCTCTTGTTCTGAACACAGCTCCTGGGTTTTTGACAAATGCTTCCACGCCGGAGAGACTCTGTAATCTCCCTTGATAATGTAAAATGCATGACTCCCCCCATGCTTGGATATAGGTTTAACACCGTTTAACAAATAAATATTGACAAAAAGAAAATCTTTTCCAGGAGCCAATTATTTTTTGCATTTGGGAACACTACCTCACATATAAACATGGCCACTGGGAAATATACTCTACAGAATCGAAGTTAATTTTACAGTGAAATTCAGCCTCTTTTTCCATTGGGTCACTTAATTTGAAAAATCATTCATTACTAAATCCAATCACATGAAAGACCGCCATGCTAACACTTGACAACGACTTTCATTTCTTTGTATATTCATCTGTACACAGAGTTCCTATATCACATTTGAACACATTTTTGCATTGGATTGTGTTTCCATGGCCACAGTTTATTACTTGCTCTTACCGCTCACCTAACTGTTCTTTTATTGAACAGTTAGGTGATGCCAGGGCCATTGCAAACATAAAAAGCACTGCAATACCAAAACTTTGTACATAAAACCTTCCTCTTCCCTTTCTACTTCCTTTGAATTATTTCTTTGAGATAATTTTCCAATAGTAAGACTGCTGGATCAAAGGAGATGAACTTTTGTGGCTCTTGAGATTTTTTTGGCCACATTCTTCTCTAAAACATTTCTATCACTTCACCATGTGACCAAGAATGAACAAATATATCTGTGTCTCCCAGCCTCTTCAGTGTTCAGTGTTTGAGTTTTGCCAGGTAATGGTAATAAAAAACAAATTTTATGATTTTAAATTGAGATTGGTTCAATTACTAACACACTTGAATCTTTTTTCATTTTGTTTATTGTCCTTTGCCTTTAAAACCACTAGGGTGTTGGCAGGAATCGGATCTGACTTTTCTCATTATCTCCCCGAGGCCTAGCTTATTGTCTGGCATACTGAATGCTTCTCAATAAGTAGTGTTGTATGAACGAAGGAATGGATAGATGAATAGCAATTACAAAATGAGCAAGGGAGGGAGTGGAAGGAGATGAGCAGTGAAAAGCCATGAAGAGGTGAAGGCAGAAGAGAGATAGGACCTTACATGGCTGCTGAATGCAGAACACATTGGATGGAGCTAGTGGTATATGGGAAGATGGGTTAGGGAGATATCACAGTGACTGTGATACCTCGGACTAAGGCAGTGAACATGGTGATGGAGAGAGGGATGGATTTGAGATCTTTTAGAGGTAGATTCATCATGGATTGGATGTGGAGGAGTGAGAGAGAAACATTAAAGCTGACAAGCCTGGTTTCTGGCTTGGAAGGGAAGGTAGTATGCTTCCTTCTTAAAATATTCCTCAATATTATCGTCTTTCTATGTTTATAAATGATTGTGAAATAATTTTATCAAGTTCTACAAAGGATCCTGTCAAAATTTTAAGTGAGATTGCACTAAATACACAAATTATTTTGGGACGAATTATTAGCTTTATAATATTTAGCTTGCTCAGTTCCTTGCCATTCATGAGTAAGACTATTATTTGTGGGTTTCCTTAGGACAGTGGGTTGCCTAGGACAGTGATTTTCTTCATATATGGACCATAGGACTCTTCTCTTGATCTAACAAAGATTTAATTTTCAGAAACAAAATTAAACATTCAACAAATAATAATCCCACTGCTTTCTGCCATCACTGGGAAAATCTTCCTCAGGCTGAGTAATTGTGCCCATCAGACCTCCCAGCTGTGCTGCCACCAGTCTGAGTCACAATAGAGCACATCCCCAGGAAATAGAATTTGATACCAAGCACCTGTGTCATGATACACCGGTTCAGTGAAAGAAGGGGCAAAAGAGAAAAAATTAAATAGTTTCTTCCCCTTTTTTTCCCTCTGTTCCCTCCACCTTTCTGGGAAGTCTTATAGCAACAACTCACTATTTATGGAATAGAAAAGGAAAGTCAGTAATCAGTTTTCCAGTTAAACATAGCAGGTCAAACATACACATTAATCTCTGATCTTTCCTCAATTCCTATAAAGATAACATTAGATGAATAAAAAGGATATAAACCCACAAAGACAAGAAAAGAGGAAAGAAGGCTACAATAACACCAAAATCTGGAGGATGAAAGATATAGAGAAAGGGTAACTGTCTTAGCAGAGCATGGAAAGATGAATCCTAAAACCTGCACAGAGGGCAGTGCCTAGGAACCAAGCCAGTTCTTTGTACAAATGCGGGAATAGCCTCAGGAACTAAAAGAAGGTCAAGTGCTCAGCACAATGAATGAAAAAGGCATATTATCTTGACATTTTAGAATAATGAGCATAAGGACAACCCTACAAGCATCCAGAAAAAATAGTCACAAACAAAAGATCAGGAACCAAGTGGCATCAGACCTCTTTCAAACAACACAAAGCTGCAAGACAATGGAGCAATGTCAAACTCCAAACCCATGGTTATAAATTCTCAAGGGAGACCCTTTCTGCTCTGCCCAGAGTTCAGGTGGACACAAAGAACCTTTCTTTCTGGATCACTTTTTCATTGAAAGTTTTTCCATCCAAGGGCCCTGATCTTCCTGCTTCTGTTTAACCTTGACATGTCCTTATAAATTATTCCTTCATCAAACTCTCCTCTCTTGCCTCATTGCTTATGTCATCAATCTCCTGCGGGACCTGACTGATGTGGCCACACTTTCAGAAATTGATTCTTGACTCTGTACATGTATTACCTTGGTACAATAACAAGCAAAATTAACAAATACAGTAAAGTCAGTCATCACGATAGGATTTTGATTACATCCCCCCACCTTTGAGTTAGAATCCCCCACCTGTCAAATGCTGCTTCCCTCCCACTGCTCATAGGACATCCAAATGGGACCGTCTTCCCTCTGGGCCTGTGGGTAAACTTGGATGCCAATTCAATTCCCATTCCTTAGGCCTCTAATTCCCTTCTCCCTTTCTAGGCACTAGGCTCTCATTCCACCCAAAGCATATTCAAAGTAGCAAAGTAGACACTTCAGTGCTTACATGTTAGGTGGTTTCTGAAATTTTAGCTAGGAGAACACCCTTTTTTTTTTTAATGTATTTTATTGATTTTCCACAGAGAGGAAGGGAGAGAGACAGAGAGCCAGAAACATCGATGAGAGAGAAACACCAATCAGCTGCCCCCTGCACACCCCACACTGGGGACGTGCCCACAACCAAGGCACATGTCCCCAACCGGAATCAAACCTGGGACCCCCCCAGTCTGCAGGCCGATGCTTCATCCACCGAGCCAAACCGGCCAGGGCTAGAAGAACACCCTTTAATAACGGGGAGTACATTTTCAAAGCTCATGTTTCCTGGTATAAACATATATGCAATTTCTCTAAACACTGAGACTTGAACAAATTTTAATTTTTCCTAAATGATTTCCTTTCCCTCATGAAAGCTTTGAAGTTTCTTTCTTGTATATCCTTAATAATTTTCTAGGGTTATTTTACTTTTTTTTTTTTTTTTACTAGAAATCTGATTTCCAATTTTTGTCATATTTTTTGCCAGGTTATACTTAGTGTACTAGAATACTATTGATCTTTTATTCACTTTTATTGCAACTATATGCTTTTATTACTAATAGTTTTATCCACAATTCCTTGGATTACATAAGTAATCATTCATCATTTGCCTGCGAAGAGCAACATGTTTTTTGTCTTTTTTTTTTTCCTTCTGATTACTATCCTATGATTTCTATGGTGCTCTTGTTCACTAACAAGAATCACCATTACAATAAAATAATAATGGTAAAAGTGGATAATTTTGTTTGACTTTTATTTGCACTTAAAATGCATTTAATATTTCTCTTTTTTTAAATCTTTATTGTTGAAAGTATTGCATCTGTCCCCTTTTTTCCCCATTGACACCTTCTAGCCCAACCCCACCCATGCTCGTGCCCCTGCCCTTGCCCTTGTCCTTGATCACCCTATTGTCTGTGTCTATGGGCTCTGCATATATACATACCAGTTCTTTGGTTTATCTCTTCCCATCTACCCATCCACCCCTACCTTCCCTCTGAGATTGGACAGTCTATTCCATGCTTCTATGTCTCTGGATCTATTTTGTTCATCAGTTTATTTTGTTCATTAGATTCTACATATGAGTGAGATCATGTGATACTTATCTTTCTCTGACTGGCTTATTTCACTTAGCATAATACTCTCCAGGTTCCTCCATGCTGTCCCAAAGAGTAAGAGATCCTTTTTTTTTATTGCTTTAATATATATTAAGCACAATGTTGACTTTTGACCTTAAATATTTATATAAATGCCTACTTTTAATTCTTAAATGATTATTGGACTTTTCAAAAGCTATTTGTAGCCCCTATGGACATATAATTGTTATTATTTAATCTCTTTTTGTAGAATATTATAATTAACTAGAAGCCTGGTTCGTGAAAATTCATGCACTGGGATGAAGCAGGGCGGGGGCCCTCAGCCCAGGCTGCTCCCTCTCACAGTCCGGGAGCCCTCAGGAGATGTCCTACTGATGGCTTAGGCAGGGACCATGCCTAAGCCGCAGTCTGGCCTCCCTTTGCGGGAGGTGACCAGGCCAATCGGGGGAAGGTGCCGCCTGCATCACCCCACTGCTGCTGCCACTGCCAGTTGCAGCAGCTGCTGGCCCTCAGACCTCACTTCTTAGCACTGGCCCTGCCCCCCGCCCACTGGTGGGCAATCTGGGGCCAGGCCAGCTTGGGGAGGGTCTATGGGAGGTTGAGGCACAGCAGGTCGCACCCTGTCCAGCCTCTGTGGAGGTGCGGTGCCGGGACTGTGCCCATGCTGCTGCCTCTGTGGCTGCCTCTGCAGAAGAGGCAGCACCGGGACCAGGACCATGCAGCCCCCTCTCCTGCTGCCTCTGTAGAAGGGGAGAGCACTGCGGCCTCTCCCACGCTGCCGCCTCTCCGATGCTGCCAGCCTTCTCAGTGTTTGCGGCTTTTGTCCGGAAGGACGTCCAGAAGACGTCCGGTCTATCCGGATGTCTAATTACCATATTAATTATGGTCTAATTACCATATTACCCTTTTATTAGTATAGATAGTTTTTCATTTGCTAGACTACTCTTCCATTCTGTGGTGAACCTAACTTGATGGTGTGTTTTTTCCTTCAGTGCATGTGCATAATTATTATTCTCCCACTACTATATACTATTTGCAAGATGTCATATTTATTTTTCCACATATTTTCTCAATAACACTTGCCTTAGCCCCATAGGATGAATATGGTTTCCTATTTAAAGAAGAATAATTTGAGTCCCAGGAATGTTAGCAATTAGGTGCAGTTCATAGAGTCAATGCTGGTAGAGTCAGGCTTTGAATGAGGTCCAACTGACCCTAAGCCCTTTGGCCATGACTCCCTTTAAAATACTAATGATCAGTATTGTTTTTAAATTTTTCACAAGTATATGCAAGAGCGAAATAGGTCTACAGTTTCTGATTTTTAAATCTGATCTTTATGTGACTTTAGTCTCAAGATCATATTAACTTTCAGAAGGAAATTAGTTAGTTACTACCTACCCATATCTATCAGTCATTGATACTTTGAAAGAGGTAACCACAAGCATAATTTTTCCTCCATCCTCACCTCCACTCTCTCTTCCAATTTCTTCATCAGTTATTGCTGTACTCAGGCTCTTTATTTTGTGTTAGTTTTAGAACTTTATTTCTTTCCTTAAAAAATTATCTACTTTACTCAGATTTTCATAGTCCATAGCAAGCCACTGTAGAGTACAAAAAGGATAATTCTTCTTCATTTCATGACTAAATCTACCTGTGTTGACCTTATTAAATAAGTTTTGTTAACTTAGTAAATAATGCTATTTTTATCCCTTTTCTAATTTACATATATTTGGTTTACATATACTATTCTCTCATTTCTTTTAGATTGCCCTTTTGTTCTGTGCTAAATTTTTATATTATTTAATTAATATTGCTTACTTAATATGCTGATTTTCCCTTTTTTATTTTTTAAAATATTAATAATAAATGCAATTATAGCTGTGACTTATCTTCTTAGTAGAGTTCTGAGCACCTCCTAGAGATTTTAATATGTAGTTCTCATTTTCATAGTTGTTGTTTTTTTTAAGAGAGTACTTTTGTACTCGTTCTACTTGACATACTTGTTAATTTAGCTGAGTATATTTAAATTTCCAAATAATCAAGGATTTGGGTTTCTATTTGTGTTTCAAATTTTGTATTGGTAAGAGAGTAGTAAATAACTCTTGGTTTTTTTTACTTTAACAGTGTTTTTTTATTATAACCTGTATATGTTTACTTTAGAAAGCCCTTTTTTCTTATTCTACTTCAGATGCTGAGGAGTATGTTACTTATTTCATACAGCATGAACATTATTGGTCCATGCAAGGCCCCTATGGCTTTATTTGTTTCTTTCATTTCATTACACCACATACATTGTGATTACTATATATTACAATTTTTCTGCCATCTTATATTTTCTGATTATAACTTTTTTAAAAATACCATTTCTTTTCTTTCCATGCCTAAATGAACCAAGTAAAGTTTTTTATACTCATTTAGAAGTTACTTGGTTCATTTTGTTGTTGTTCTTAGGATGGTTGCCTTTATTTATTTGTTGTTGTTGTTGTTATTGGGTTTCTTTCTTCTCTCTCTCTCTTTGATATTTTTAATGGTTGTGGTTTTGTTTTTTTTTGGTTGTCTTTAATTTAAGACATGTGCTTATGTTTATTTATCTCTATTGATTTCATAAACATTATAAGATTTATGTTTTCTTCTAACAAAACATGAATATTAGCATGCCCTCAGATTCCTTTGGTCTTCATCGCTCTACCCAAATACATACTTTATATTGGTTATTTCCTAGAATTTCATTTCTGGATTGTTATGGATATTTCTTTTTCTCTTCTTCAGTCTTTGCTGTTTTACACAACCCAACTTCTCTGAACTTTAGAGAGTAAGCAGCAAACTTCATCCCTGGTCTTTTGCCCTTAAGTACTTCAGTCACGTATTTTCTAAGAACAAGCACATTCTCTTACAACTCACAATACACATCATTAACACTGACAAAATACTACTATCCAATATACATACCTTGTTCAAATGACATTAATTGTACCCCTATAGCAATACTATATGATATCAGTATAATGTAAGACATAAAAATGAGCCACATATGTCATTTTCAATGTTCTAGTAGCCACATTTTTAAAAAGTAAAAAGAAGCAAGGGAAATCACTTTTAATAATTTATTTTATTTAAGCCAATGTATCCAAAATAATATCATTTCCATGTGTAATTAATATGAAAATTTATTATTGATATATTTTACATTGATTTTATGCTAAAACTCTGGTTAGATTTTATAATTAAAGCACATCTCAAGTCAGACTACCCACATGTCATTTACTCAGTAGCCCCATAATCTAGTGGCCACTATATTGCACAGCACAGCTCTGTAGCAAGTTTAAACTAAAAATTTCAGCCCAAGATTCAACCTAGGATCACACTCTGCATTTACGTGGCTTGTTTATCCTCCTTTAATCTGGAACAGTTCCTTTGCCTTTCTTGACCTCCATGACAGTGACAGTTTTGAAAAGCAGCAGTTATTTTGTAGGTTGTCTCAGTTTGGAGTTATCAGATGTTTCCTCGGGAGTAGATTCAGGTTGTGCATCTTTGGCAGGGATATCACAGCCATTATAAACATTTGTTTAACACCCAATTTACACTTGGTTCTTTTTCTTTACTTCCTATCTTTCCTTCGTATTACTAATATCTTCCCTATGTCTTGAAGATATGTATGTGCTTATGTTAAATCTTCGAACCATCTGTTGAAAGACAGAAACTACTCTATCCACTCCCCCATTTGCTTCCATTCTACTGGGTACCTTCTCCTGTCAGGGATTCATCTGGGCACTCTTAGAACAAAGCAGGAGTAGGAAGAGGTGATCTCCTTAGGTTCCAATTCCCAACCCTGTGAGTTTGGAGTGGGAAGGGGTGGAGAAGGGTGCACCCAAAGATGCCTGGGCTCCCTTTATCTCCTCTTCCTTTGAGGAGAACTTTTTGCTGCCCTGAGATTACTCTGGATAGAAGCAGGAATAGGGCTGGCCTGCTGCTGCAGACATCTTGGTTGCACAATAGGCACTGTCTCTCCCTTGGCAATGTCAGAGATGGGAAATAAGAGAACTTCCAAACCCATCCTGCTACATCAGTCCTCCTCCATCCATCCTCTTATTCTAGGGTCAGGTGCCTTCCCCACACTCAAGACAACCTTTGATCTCCCTTTTATTTTAATGTCTCTGTTAGTTCCATGGGTTTGTGTTTCCTTCTGTTTCTGAAGTTTCCCAACATTAAATTTAGAGTGAGGAGGATGTGCTAATTCAACATCTCATCAGGTACCACAATAAATTTGTAGGGTTTTTTTATGTTATTTCTGTTCAATCCATTTAATTCTTGGTAATATCCATCCTTACTGCTATATTATGGTAAGTTTAATTATGTTTTTCAGACTCTTTATTACTTTACTCTTTTCTGCTTGGTTTTTCATATTTTATAATGGGGTGTTAACACATGACCTAAAATGGTATACTTACTTATCATTGATTTTTTAACAATAATTGCTTTCTACTTATCACGATGTTCTTTGAGCCCTATAGACACAATATTGTTATGCTCTCATTACTAATTCTGACTTTTATCACCACATAATTAACATAATTAAATTCCTTTAATAACATTTGCCTTAAATTCAACCACGTCTGACATTGCACTTGCTTTTCTTTCACTTTAATTAATATATCTTTTTAATGTTTTCTTTACACTTTCTAAGCCTTTTTAAAGATTTCCCAATAAATTATTGCATTAATCCAATTGGAAGTTTTTCTTGTTTTCTTTTTCCTTCTTTTGTTTTGCTTCCCACATGATTGTTTAAACTTAGGTGTATTTTAACCTTAATCCTATCTGCTTTATGTTCTGCCATTCTCAATTATTTATCTCTCAATTTATTTATTTTTTTATAGTTAGTTTTCTTCTCTCTAGGTTTTCTTTGGTATTATATAACAATGCAATTTTTGTTTTATTATTTTGCTTAATTTTATTCCCTTTGACAACATTATTTTTAGTTCAATTTAACTATCAATTTAGAATAAACAGCAGAGATATTACTTCTATTTTATCAATACATTCATACCTTATTTGAATAGTATCTTTTAACTCACTTTTATGGAAACCTTTGCTGTTTTTTGTTTTTCTCAAATCTTTTCTCATTTCCATTCTCAATTGATTTAACTTGCTACTAAATTTATTTATTTTAATCTACTTTTATTTTAATAGTTCTCCTAATTCCAAACTCCTATAACAAACAATTTTTCCCTGTTATTATTCTTATTTACATCTCTTCAATGGATACTTACAAATTCATGATTTCTTACTATTTTTAATAGCATCATTTTGTTTCAGATCTGTCTTTAAAGATCAGATTTATTTTTAAAGTATTAGTACTTTTGAAGTCAATGCTTATTTATTAGTGGGTGATTAAGTTTCTTAAGACTGAAAATCTGTGAAAGCCTTTTTATTTTTATAAAAACCTAAATTATACAGCTTTCTATTCTGACTAGGCTTCATACGTGGTTTTCTATTGCAATGAAAGAAAACATAGTCCTAATTCACTTATGAATTATATTCCTTTACATGACATCTGTAACCAAGCTTTTACAGAAAGCTTTCTCTCTTGTAGTTAAAATTAAATATTTTATGATGCATGTTCATCTCAGTTATTTTAAATGGAATCTTAAGTAGGACTTTATACTTTCAGCTATTTCATTAGTGGTGACATTTTTCTTCTAGTACATCTTTTTTTTAAAATATATTTTATTGATTTTTTACAGATAGGAAGGGAGAGGGATAAAGAGTTAGAAACATCAGTGAGAGAGAAACATCGATCAGCTGCCTCCTGCACAGTCCCTACTGGGGATGTGCCCACAACCAAGGTACATGCCCTTGACCAGAATTGAACCTGGGACCCTTGAGTCCACAGGCTGGCGCTCTATCCACTGAGCCAAACCGGTTAGGGCTCTTCTAGTACATCTTTTTAAAAATCTTTGTTTTTGTTGTTGTTTTGTTGTTTGCTCTATCATGCCACAAATCTATTCAGAGCATTGATTGTGTGCAATGTGCTCAGTTAATTCCTGTTTATTCCTTCTCTTTCTTTGGGAACTCCTATCTTTCCCAGAGTACTCCATTATCCAGATCCATCTTCTTTTGCATCTTTTCATATCTCTTTCCATGCTCTGCATATTTTTCCCTAATTCATTTTCTTTTTCCCTGTTTATTTTCTACCAGAGGCCCGGTGCACAAAAATTTGTGCACTCGGGGGGGAGGGGAGGTCCCTCAGCCTGGCCTGTGCCCTCTCGCAGTCTGGGACCCCTCACGGAATGACCACCTGCTGGCTTAGGCCCGCTCCCCGGGGGATTGGGCCTAAGATGGCAATCAGACATCCCTCTGGCAGCCCGGCAGCCCTTGGGGGATGTCCACTTGCCAGCGGGGAGCAGGCCTAAACTGCAGTCGGACATCCTTAGCGCTGCTGAGGAGGCAGGAGGGGCTCCCACCACCACCGCTGTACTGGCAGTCATCAGCCTGGCTTGTGGCTGAGCAGAGCTCCTCCCATGTGAGAGCGCCCTGACCACCAGAGGGCAGCTCCTGCATTGAGCGTCTGCCCCCTGGTGGTCAGTGTGTGTCATAGTGACCAGTCATTCCCAGTCTTTCTGCTGTTAGGGTCAGTTTGCATATTACCCTTTTACTATATAGGATAGAGGCCTGGTGCACTGGTGGGGGCCGGCTGGTTTGCCCTGAAGGGTGTCCCGGATCAGGGTAGGGGTCCCGCTTGGGTGCCTGGCCAGCCTGGATGAGGGTATGATGGCTGTTTGCAGCTGGTCACACCCCCTTCAGGGTGGGGGTCCCCACTGGGGTTCCTGGCCAGTCTGGGTGAGGGGCTGAGGGCTGTTTTCAGGCTGGCGGATGACTGAAGCTCCCAACCTCTCCTTTTTTTCTTTTTTTTTATTCTGGGATTTATTTACCTTCTATGGCTGTCACTGAAGCTGAGAGCTGGCTTTAGCTCTGAGGCTCAGCTCCAGCTCTGAGACTTTGGATGCTGAAAGCAGGTATCTGGGTTTGTTTGGGTTCTATAATTGTAACAATGTTGCGGTCCTGCTCGCTCCAGCTCTGACGGCTGAAAGGAGGTTCCTGGAGCTTGTTTAGCTTCTATAATTGCAACATTGTTTCTTAGAGTGCAAGCTCAGAGGCTGGCAGCGGCAGGCGGGAACCTTGGCTTCCTCTATCACTGGAGCAAGCAAGCCTCCTGTTTGCTTCAGCTGCCTGGCTGCCAGCCGCCATCTTGGTTGGCAGTTAATTTGCATATCTCGCTGATTAGCCAATGGGAAGGGTAGCGAAGTTACAGTTAATTACCATGTTTCTCTATTATTAGATAGGATAGTATCCAATTCTACATTTTACCTATATTATCATTGTTTACTCCTTCTCACTCCTCCCTCCCATAACGAGCTCTTCTGAAATAAGTATAATGTCTTTCTCCCACATTTAAATATAGGTTGCAACTATTCTCTAAATTCTGTTTTTATTCTCATTTCATTTCATGGTTTACTCATTCCACACATACTACTGCCACTCCCACCTCACCCTGCACCCAGGTTTTTAATTCATATTTCTTCTTTCATACAGACCAGCATTTTGAATAATTCAAAATCACTTTTATTTTCTATTTTACTCATGTTGACATAACATGAAAACCTGTAGAGAATTTTTATAACAGTTTTTATTTGAGTCAAACTAATAACATATGCCAGGGAGCAAGATATCAAATACTTCCATAGAATAACAGTTTTGTGGCTTCATTTAAGCATTTGAAATTAAGGAGGGAAGGTAAGGAAGATTACATGGAGGTGGGAGAAAGCAAGGCAAGTATTGGACTACGGGACAAGATAACGTGCTGTCTTAAAGGTCAGTAGGGCTTATGTCAAAGGTGTATTAACCTAAATGCCCTGAAACAATGGACAGGGCTTACTTAAATATAAACCTTTTACTAACAAAGTACCTACCCACTATGACCTGCCCAGCTAGGAATTTATGATCAGATCCTCCCGTGAGGCTACTTTCTGTAGAATCCCTTTTTTCATCCACACTCATTTTTCCTGGAGTTTCTTGGAATGATTATGATGGCTACTTGGAAACCTTTGCTTCAGACTATTTGACTGGCATTTAAATGGGACTTGAAATTGGAAGGTTCACAGCCTCTCACTCTGCCTTCCTCCTGGAAGTCTCCAAACTGTATTTCTTGAGCATATCCTTTCTTAAATAAGACATGCCTCTATTAGAGTGACCATTTAGAATTATATAAAGCAATACTTTCTTTATATCGTTCAAGGCAAAGTCCCATTACCACTGATTGGCACAAGTTACTTCACTGAGAGGCCAAGTATTTAAAATTGTGATTTTAAATTGTGATTTTTGACAACCCTTTGTCAAGACACCCACAAATTTACTCTTGCTAGTTGGCAGTTTAAATAGGACATGGTTTCTGCACTTCATTCACGCAGCTCAAATAATCACCTGTTTTGAACTGATTTGTGAAGGAGAAAAGATTGGACTCATTGGCACATCATGGGTCAGTTATTATGTAAGTTCTAATGCTACCAGTTTTCCTGGCAAAATGGATGTGGTTAACATTTAAGTATGAAACCAACCCATGCATTTTTCATTTAATATTTCCATCAAACCTGTTTGCCACTTCTTAGGCTGTGATTCCAAGAAATGCATGCTTTAGTAACAAAGACTTAATTTCCCCTTTGCATGAAAATATTCTAAACTCCAAAAAGCTTTACGAAATCATAGGGGAGGGAATATACACAAAAGTCCATTAAACAACAGCATTATGTGTGGTTACCCAGGAATTTGCACACAAAACTCCGCTGAAGCTAATGGCAGTTATGTCCTTAAGTTTTCCAAACAACAAGTTGAAAAATATACCCTCAAGAATTGTTTCTGCCAAGAGAGGCCAAGTATTTATAATCACAAGTGGAGTTTCTGCAAAGGTCTGTGCCAGGCACTACAGCCCTGGCAAACATCCCTCCCAATTTGCAAGAACTCTACTGTTTTGGGCTGGAAGAGAAGCATGAGTACAAAGAAATACTTTGAGCTTTTTCCTAGCCTCAGTTAAATTCAGAGTGAGAGAACAAACATATATAAAAGGACAAAGGGTATAGCAATCACAGCCCAGGCAGCCCTGCCTTGTGTCTAGTAAAAAGGATTAATACAGGCGACCCTGCAGTAAATTGCCTGTGATGAGGGAGTAGGTTAGTTGTAATCCCTTTACTCTACCACCGAGTTGATTGATTAAATTGAAAGTTACAAATCTAATGCCCCAGAACATCTTGGGACCTTTCAGAATCTGTGCATATTCATATGATCCTCATGCCCTTCCGCTGGAAGGGAAAGTGTGCACTACCTGCAGGGACCCCAGGACGTAAGGCTTGGGCAGAAACTAACTTTTCCACAACTGCCAGCGAGAGTTTAATTAAATTCTCTCTGACATAATAAGCCTGGTTCAATTTAAGAGGAAAATGTGCCCTGTTTCCCCCACATATGGAGCTTCACAGGGCCTTGCAGCTCACAAGTGGAAAGAACAATAGAAAGCAAAAGGCTTTCTCTTTGCATGTGGCTCCTCGAAATGGCCTAAGAGGCTTTCTGGAGGGTTTGGTGGCTGGGACAGTTAGTGTTTACAGATGTGAGTGGCTTTCAGTCATTGAATGCAAATATTCATTGGCTTTGTTGCACACACTCTGGGAAAACCAAGAGGAAGAAGAGGAATAATGTTCCTTTATCCGCCCACCCACATTGAGATTCAGGACACAGCCTGTTCAGGTTTATTGGGTCCCTAAGCAACCTTTGAAGAGAGCTGGACATCTGTCTGCTGTTCCTCCTGTGGCAGACATGGATCCATTTGGCTTTGCTTTTCAACTTTCTGGTTCCATCTTTGGGCCATTGATTAAATTTTTAGGTAAACATTTCTTGCCCGCAGACCTGGGCTAATTCTGCCGTCCTCTTAAACTTTGATCTGTATTCTGAAGGCAAGGCCATCAGAAAAAGAAGAAAAACAAAAGCGGTCTAGCTTTCAGTGAGGAGGCTTAAAGCAGAAAAATAAACTAAAGCAGGAAGGTGGGAGAGAGCAGGTTCTCTGCCCAGTGATGAATCTCAACACCAACTATCAGAGCAATGTGGGAGCTGCAAGAGCATTTCTGAGATGAGAGGTGCTGTAATCCAGGTTTCTCTTGCCCCAAGAAAGAGTAGCCAGTGGTCTGCACTCTGCTGAAAGGCAATATATGCTCCAGACAGCCTGAACCATCCTGGACTTAGAAATCAGTTCCAACTTGGAGTCTTCTATCTGAGATTTATAGGGCTTTAGGACAATTGCTGCTCTGCTCTATGGCCTCAGGTTACTCATTTGTAAAGCAGGGATCATCAAAGCACCTACCTCCTAAGGCTGTTTTGAAGACGGTCTGGGTTCAAAGTCTAGCTCCTCCATTTACTAGCCTGTAGGACCTTAGGGGGAAAAAATACCAACTGACCTCTTTGAGCTCAGATTTTGCAGAAAAAACCCCCACACAAATCTACATTATTGGGTTATTATAGGGTTAGATGAGCTAATATTCTTACAGTCCTTAAAGCAGACTTGGCATATAGTGGGAGCTCACAGCATTAGTCATTGTTATTTTAAAATGAAATAATGCATAAATGGTTTTTGAGCTCAGTACCAGATCCACAGAAAGTGCTGTGTCAGCTGTGGTGACAATGCACTGATTTCTAGCCTTATCAGTATGTCCCTCCAATTTCTCAGTCTTTAAATAAGGTTTTAGCTCTGGTCTCACATTGATGTCATGGACAAATGCTCTCATCTGATTGGCTTCTGTCATCCGGTGAGAATTTGCTGATGTTCCAACCTAGCTCCTGAATTTCCTCCGATTCCCAAATGGAGAGAGGCCGCGTGCCAGGTTATTTTATCCTCCTTAACTCCACAAGCACCACTGAGATTGAATGGCCCCAGATTTAAAATGAAAATACACTTTACAAAAGGTCTCACACTGCAGAAAGCCTCCCCAGCAGTGAGGAAATAGGTAGAGCTTGCATCTGTGACTCCCCCCACTGTCGGAAAGGAATTTAATAATAAAACAGCATACGTTTCACAACCAGCCAGCCTAATACATGGAGCTAGTCAGCTGATGTCAATTACAAGTTAGTGCTTACTGCCTTGTATTGCTGTAAATAAGCGAAGGGAAATAAACAGAGTGTGGGATTTATGTGTTCTGCAATGTCTGTTGCCCAGGGTCAGTTCTACTTGATTTTCCTCCTGTTTTCCCCTTTCCCCCAACACACACACAAAAGCAATTCTTAGGTGGGATTTGCCTCAAAGTACACCAGGGCCCGAGCAACAACCAACTGGAGAAGATACAAAGTTAGGGTGAGAAAATGAAACTGACCTAAAATATTGAGCTTAGTCCTGTGTACAGCCCTTTTCCCTCTTCACCAAGTCAGGCCTTGCTCAGCCTTCCTAACGCAGCCTAAACTATCAGTTCTTCAAGGGGGTCTTCCCTGACACCCCACCCTGGACTGGGTCCAGTTCTCTTCCCTGACACCCCACCCTGGGCTGGGTCCAGTTCTCTTCCCTGACACCCCACCCTGGGCTGGGTTCAGTTCAATAGCCTCTTGTCCCCTTCTAAACCATTTATTATTTACTATGACTGCTACAGGTTTCCCTAGGTTATGCTCCTCAAGATATCTATCTATAATAATAAAAGTGTGAGATGCTCATTAAACCAGACAGCCAAAAGACCTTCCAGACGAAGCTGGGGCTGTGAGGGCTGAGGCAAGCCGCTGCAGCTGCGAGGGCCGAGCCCCTTGCACGAATTTCGTACATCGGGCCTCTAGTATTATATAAAACTCACAGAATTCAAGATTAATCCTGAAAGAGGATTAGGACTGCTTTTTCAAACCAGCTAAGAAGTGGTACATCTGTACACCAATAACATAAACATGGCTCAAAATTCACTCAGTTGCCAGCTTTGAAATTGTGATTCTTGACAATCCTTTTTAATTTGATGGAGGGGTCATTTGCATTGCTTGACATTTTGTGCATAGAGGGACTTTAATATTTTAATATCTCTTTTCACACGTCTGTATCGCTATCCTTGTATATTCCTACTAGGGGCCCGGTGCACGAAATTCGTGCACTGGGTGTGTGGGGGGGGAGGGGGAGGCGGGAGTGTCCCTCAGCCCAGACTGCCCCCTCTCACATACTGGGAGCCCTCAGGCGTTGACCCCCATCATCCTCCAATCGCAGGATCGGCCCCTTGCCCAGGCCTGATGCCTCTGACAGAGGCGTCAGGCCTGGGCAGGGGACCCTCATTTCCCCCCATCACTGGTTCTGCCCCCAGCCCAGGCCTGATGCCTCTGGCCCAGGCATCAGGCCTGGGCAGGGGACCCCCAGACCCCTCCGATTGCTGGCTCTGCCCCTTGCCCAGGCCTGATGCCTCGGCCAGAGGCGTAGACCCCCATCACCCTCCGATCGCCTGATCGGCCCCTTGCCCAGGCCTGATGCCTCCGCCAGAGGTGTCAGGCTTGGACAGGGGACCCCCATCTCCCCCCGATCACTGGCTCTGGCCCCCGCCCAGGCCTGAGGCCTCTGGCCCAGGAATCATGCCTGGGCAGGGGACCCCCATCTCCCTCTGATCGCTTGCTCCACCCCCTGCCCAAGCCTGACGCCTCTGACCCAGGCTTCAGGCCTGGGCAAGGGGACCATCATATCCCCCCAATCCCCGGCTCCGCCCCCCACCCAGGCCCCCGCCCAGGCCTGATGCCTCAGCCAGAGGAGTTGACCCTCATCACCCTCCGATCACCAATCACCAGATCGGCCCCTTGACCAGGCCTGAGGCGTCCAGCAGAGGTGTCAGGCCTGGGCAGGGGACCCCCAGCTCCCCGCGGTTGCAGGCTCCGCCCCTGCCCAGGCCTAACGCCTCTGGCCTAGGCAGCGGGGACCTGCAGTGGCAGCGGGGGGCACCGCGATCACGCGGGCTCCGCCCCTGCCCCTGCAGGACGCCTCTGGCCTAGGCGTCCGGCTCGGGCAGCGGGGACCCGCAGCTGCAGCGCCCCGCAATCGTGGGCTTCGCTTTAGGCCCAGGCAAGGGACCCCTAGCTCCCAGGACTGCCAGCTTCGACCGTGCCCAGCTCCCATCGCTGGCTCCACCCCTACTTCCTGCTATCACTGGCCAGGGCGGAAAAGGCACCTAATTCTCCGATCATGGCTGGGGGGCAGGGCAAAGGCAGCCCCAGGGCTGCCTTTGCCCTGCCCCCCACCTCTTAGCTCCCCCCTGGGTTTCCGATCACTGTCAGTGGCAGGGGGCTTCTTCCTGCTTTCCCTTTCGCCTCCCTGCATTGTGCCTACATATGCAAATTAACTGCCATCTTGTTGGCGGTTAATTTGCATATAGCCCTGATTAGCCAATGAAAAGGGTAGCGCTGTACGCCAATTACCATTTTTCTCTTTTATTAGTGTAGATATCCTATGATTCACCTCCACATAAAATGAAGCTATTCTGACCCAGCCAGCGTGGCTCAGTGGTTGAGTGTCCACCTATGAACCAAGAGGTGATTCCTGGTCAGGGCACAGTTGCTGGCTTGATCCCCAGTAGGGTTGTGCAGGAGTCAGCTGATCAATGATTCTCTCTCATCATTGATGTTTCTATCTTTCTCTCCCTCTCCCTTCCTCTCTGGAATCAATAGAAATCTACTTATAAAAAAAAATGAATTGAGCCCTAGCTGGTTTGGCTCGGTGGATAGAGCATTGGCCTGCGGACTGAAAGGTCCCAGGTTCGATTCTAGTCAAGGGCACATGTGCGGGTTGCAGGCTCGATCCTCCGGTAGGGGACGTCCAGGAGGCAGCCAATCAATGATTGTCTCTCATCATTGATGTTTCTATCTCTCTCTCCCTCTCCCTTCCTCTTTGAAATCAATAAAAATACATTTAAAAAAAATGAATTGTAGCCAAGAGCAGGGCCCGCCCACAACAGGGTTACCACTGCCACAGTCACCTCCTGTCTCCCCTCCAGGATGTCACTGGTGGGGCAAGGGGGTCCCTAGTGGTGGGACACTGGACTGCCAAATGTGTTCCAAAGGCAGCCTGAGCCCTGGGCAGCCAGGGAAGCCATCCGGAATCCGCCACTTAGGACAAGTGGGAGGGGCAACATAGACCTGAGCTCCCCGGGGGTGGCAGAGGCCAGGGCAGGTGTGGGCAGGGAGGGCGGGTGGGCCCGAACTCCTTGCTGCACCATAAAGTAGATATGAGCTCAGCGTAACCACTGGACAAAGAACAAGGAGTCAAAACAGAGCTGAGTTATGGGTCAAAAGAGAATGAAGATAAAGGTTTAATCCAGCACATGGGCAAAGCCCCCATTTAGGGGCTTTGCTGCAGTCCTAACCCCCAGGGCCTGCGCGTGATCTTATTAGGAAATAGGGCCTTTGCGGATGATCAAGTCAAGATGAGGTTGTTAGGGATGGTCCTTATCCATAAGACTGACATCCTTATGGAAAGAGGAGATTAGGACAGAGGGACGACCATGTGAGGACAGGGAGGAGGAAGCTGTCTACCAGCCAAGAGACTCCTGAGGCCACCGGAGCTGGGAGGAGCCTGGAGTTTTCGGAGGGAGGAGGGAGTGCAGCCCTGCCCACACCTTGATCTCAGACATCTGGCCCAGAACTGAGAGAGAATAAATTTCTTTGTTTAAGCCACACTCCCTTTCCCCGCCCCTGCCCCCTCCCCCCCGCCCCCCCTCCCCCCCCACACACACACAAATTAGTTGTCTTCCCTAAAGGGTGACTTCCAGGAACTGTCACGCTAACCATTGTTCATTGCAGTACAAGAGTGCACAGCAAGATGCCTGGCACACAGCAGACTCTCAAGAAACCTGAGAGGGGCTGAGGAAGGCAGAAACTGACATCTTCTGAGAATCTAAAAAAAGGAACAGTGTTCTTTTCTCTGTGGACAGGAAGGGCAGTCATGTCTTTCATCTCAAAGACAGAGAAGAGAGTTATCTATTCCTCTGGACCCCATCAGCATTTTATCCACACCTACATCATGGCACAAATGCTAATGGGCAAAAAGTGTTCATCAATCTATTCCCTGCACTAGGCTACAAGTTCCCTGAGGGCAGGGGCTGTGTCTTCTTCATGGCTGTATCACACTCTCACCACCAATGCAAAGCAGAGTAGACACTATGAGTATGAGATGGATGAAAGGACAGATGATTAAACTGGGCTCCTGGGTCCACTCCATCCCTTGTAACGATATCATGGAAATGTCATATAGGATAGAATCTAAACCAGCTCTAAAATCTACCTTAAATACATTCTGCTTTCTTTAATCTATACGATCTAGAAAAATCTCTCATGTTATCTTCAACCTTGGGGCATGCAACTATAATTAGCATCTTGAAGGTACTATACATATTAAAAATAATATTGGACAACATTCCTTACGATCCTTTTTGTCACTCTTTATTCCCTCTGTCCTCTTTGCTATTTCCCCACCTTCTATAATATTTTTATGGCAGACCCTGGAGGAAGGCATTGGAGTTGGTTTGGACTATCACTGTATCCCCAGCTCCATCCAGCACAGGATCCGATATATAGAGTTCGTGCTCAGTACGTGTTATTCAATGGGTTTGCTGAAAAAAAGTCTTCTCTATTTTTAAGACAATATTCTATCTACTTAAAAGAATTATAGGAAGGGAGAATGGGTGTGATCTAAAAATTTTAATCAGTTTACTCAGAATTGTACACACACAACTCTGCTGAAGCTAACAGCATGTATGTGCTTATGTTTTCCAAACAATGAATTGAAAATATACCCTGAAGAATTGCTTATGCCAAATAAGGCTGACTATTCATGGTCATGACTAGAATTGCTGCCTGTTTTGTGCCAGCCGGTGCATTCCTGCCAAACGTCCTCCCAATTTACAAGGATTCTTGGGTTTCACTTTGGAAATACAGCAGGAAAATGCCTCTTCAACCCAATTTATATGCATCTAATTCTTCATTAGCACTTACTTAGGCTACACTGATTACAGCAACATCCTAACTCTGTTTTGAAAGTCTTATTTTGGTTGACAAAGTGGCATGGATTTCTACCAAAGAGCATGGAAACAAGTTAATAGACTTGTGATGCCAGTTGGGGTTCTGAACACGCAACACTTGGAAAATGGTTCACACTACTTCTGTGCCAGAGGCACCCACTGAGAGGTTGTCAGTCAGATATTTCTATCAGCCAAAGAGAAACATCAGCTCCCCATCCTGGCGGCTACTGAGCCAAAACTTGCAGATTAAAGGAAAAAGGGGAAAGCTGGCAGACCGAGGTGGCTTAGATCTGCTAATCACAGCTACTAGGATGATACGCTTGAAATATAACAACAAACGGTGCTTCCAGGCAAAAGTGCTCCTGAAAAGTGAATGGGATGAGGACCTTGAGCCCCTTCTTCAGACTCAGTCCAGCCCCTGGGGTTGTGGAACCAGTGATTTTCTTTGTTTGGAAGAATTTTTGCAAGAGCTCGATAGCCCATCATTGTCCCCATTTTAACAAGGCCATCTCTTCTAATGGTTAAGTGTGTGGACTCTGGAGCCAGACTGAATCCTGCCTCTAACACTGACTATCTTTGAGATGATAGGCAAATCACTTAATTACCTTCTCTGTGCCTCAGTTTTCTCCTCTATAAAGTGAGAATAAAAACAATAGTGGCTTCACAGGACTATTGTGAGGATGAAATGATTTAAGATATGTAAAGAGTTTAGAAGAGTGCCTGGCATATCGTGTTATAGAATGATTAGCTATTATTATACCTCATTTTTGTGTGTGATCCAGTCATTGCTTTAGACCAAATTTTCATAATTAGGTCTCAATCTTCAAGCACTTATTGATTCTATAAGTAGCTAGGGACTGCCTACTCTTTGGCTGGCCTTGCCCTTACTATTGCCTTTTAGCTTAGTACCAGATGCATGGAAATGTTAGCGAGACCCATGTAGGAGCCTATCTTTGCCCCTCCAAGGATGAAGTCTCTCCCTTGCTCCTACCAATTGTTTCAAGCCCTGGAATTCTGCCTCTTAGAGCTGTCAGACCTGCCTGATGCTGGAGTCCCTGGTGTCCCCTAATTCTGGGAGGTCCTTAACCCGCCCAGTCACCTCCACTACCAGTTTCTCTGTCTTATCTCTAAGCCTGGTCTGGTCTTGATTCTGACAGCACCCTTGAAGTTTGTTCAAGCAATGAATAAATTATTCAACCCTTTATTTCCCTCTGAGGAAGAACTAGGAAGACAAACCTTATGGCAGGAATTTGTGCTGTCCTTACTACGATCATTTAATCTCTAAGAAGGTTTTTTAAAAGAAGAAGGAAATATCCCTCTAACCATAAACTATCCCTCCTCATCAAGGGAAAACAGACTTCTGCCTAGAATTGCACAAACAGAACTCCTCCATTTCACCAGAGCTCCAGGGAATAATAGGCCACCAGCTGCCACCTTGGGCTGCAGGTTTGGGAACTTGAAAGGAATTTTCCATCCTGATTACTGCCTTTGCAGTGTTCTCAGCTGCCAGCATATGGTGGTGGGCGTGGGTCTGAGCCAACTTTTGTGTTTCTAAATAATACGCTGAGACGCTGTTCTCCTTTGCTATAGAACTTGGGGCATTCATCGATCAACCACTTTCTTGCATGTACCTACTATGTGCGGGCCTTTAGAAAACAAGTCACCTCTTCATGTATTTTTAAAACTATTGGTGGGAAAGCCAACGTAAATTGAATATTCAAGGCAAAACTCATATAGTTCGGATACTACCAAAGCAGAAGGAACTTGGTCAAGGTCACAGACTCCAGAAGGGGTAAATTCAAGATTTAATTGCATCACCCTGGGCCAAAATACAAATTCTTCAACTGGGCTAAATCCACCAGGACCTGACAAGTACCAGTCTAATCTCGTGCCCCCTCTGCAATTTGTACTCTTGGCTGCATAGCCATCTTATGTTCCCTGAGAGCACCCTGCTCGCTGTGATCTCTGGGCCTTTACACATGTCCTGTCATGTGCTGGCAGCGCCTGCCCAGCCACACCCCCTTCACCTGGCTGATTACATGCCACCTGTTCATTCATAGCATAAACCCCACTGCCTCGGAAAGCCTAGTCCCATTTCCCAATCTAGATTAGCAGCCCTCCTCTTTCCTGCTCGAGCTTTGTGGTTGTCTTATCACAACTGTGTCCATGCTGCATTGTAACTGCCCATTCATGTCTGAGCCTCCCTCTTATGGTGATAGGCCCTTGTCTAGTTTGGTTCAGAATCCCCAGGACCTTGCGTAAGACGTAGAGTATAACATGTGACCAGTGAGTTGCATTAAGATAAACCAAGCTCTTGCTCTACCAAGTTGCCTCCCTGAGAGGTCAAATCTCAGAATAAAGATCCCAGCTTTGCAATTCCCAGCTAATGGCTCCATGCAGGCTGAGCCCCTGGCGCAGAGCACCTGACCTCTGATCTTTAAAATGTGCTAAGGTAACCTTTGCCTCTTACAAGATCACAGCTTATCTCAGTCATTTTCCCTGTCACATCCCCATTACATGAGAATTAAACTTCGGGTTCCCATAAATGCAGCTCAAGCCTGGGGTAGTCCAGAGTGAGCCTTGAGAGACAAGGAAAGAGAGGTAACGCTGTATTCATTTTCACATTTTATTTAAAGTGAACTTTTAATTGAAACATAACATACATATAGAGAAGTTGGTAAATTTTAAGTGTACAGCTCACCATTTGCCATTCATTTGAACACATTCATGTTACCAGCACAAAAATCAGAAAATTACTAGGACTCCAGAAGCCTCCTTTTGTCCCCTTCCAGTTTTGCAAAGGGCAGTCCTCTTCTTGAATTCTATTATTGAGTAATTTTACTTGTTTAAACGTTTTGTAGATGAAATTTTATAGCATGTACTCTTTAGTGTCTGGCTTCTTTTGTTATCTTTATAGTTTGTAAGATTCATCCACATGGTTGCATATAATTTTGGTTTGTTCCTTTTCATAGCTGTATAACACTCCACTGTGTGAATGTACCACATTTCATTTATCCATTCTAATATGGATGAACATTTAGACAGTTTCCATTTTAGCACTAGTATGAATAGTGCTGTGTAAGCAAGCGTTCATGTGCATGCCTTCTGGTAAATATATGCATGCACTTCTGCTGGGTATATACTATGAGTGGAATTGCTGGGTCATAACATATGTAACCTAGTTTTAGTAGATGCTGTTAAATAATTTTGCACAACAAAATTATTTACATGTGGTGATGTAGCATTATGATTTTAATTTCTTTTATTTTGATTACTATGTTGATATTGGCCATTTGGCTAATCTAAATTGACTGTTTTTGTCTTTTGACCATTTTTTCTATTGAGTTGTCTGCCTTTTTCTTATTGCTTCTTAGGGGTTCTTTATATATTCTAGATATGAGTCCTTTGTTAAATGTATATATTCCTAATATCTTCTCCCATTCTGTGGCTTGTCTTTTTATTTTCCTAATCTTTGATGGACAAAAGGTTTTAATTTTAATGTAACCCATATGATCTTTTCTCTTTGAAGTTGGCACTTTTTGTGTCTCACTTAAGAAAATCTTCGCCTACCTCCAAGTCATGGAGACTTTGCTCTATATTTTCTTCTAAAAGCTTCATTGTCTTTACCTTTTATATCTAGATGTTGAGTTGATCTGTAATTTAATTTTGTATGGTTTGAGTAGGGGTCAAAATCTTTTTCCCCCCAGAATTATTTATTGGAATGCCCATTCTTTCCTTTCTACATTAGAATCACCTTTGTCATATATCTAGTGACTGATTATATCTGTGGGTCTATTTCTGGATTTTATGTTCTGTCATTCTGCTTGATTGGGTCATTTTGTCTGTCCTTCATACCTGGGAATGTTAGTTCTCCAACTTTTTTCTTCTTCAAGATTATTTTGGCTGTTCTTGGTTCTTCTAATTTCTAGAATCATGATCTCAATCTTTATTTTTTAAAGACCTGCTAGTATTTTTATTGGGTTTATGTTGAATTTGAGGGAAAATTAGGGGATATTTGGCAATTTTGGATTATTGACTCTTCTAATCAACATATATGTTATATTGCCCCATTTACTTAGATTTACTCTAAGTAAACTCAGTAATGTTTTATAGATTTTTATGGAGAAGTCTTGTTCCCTATAGTTATCCTTTAAAATATATTATTTATGCTGTTCTAAATAATAGCTTTTTAAAAAATATTAATTTGATTTGTTTGTCATGGTATTTAGGAATTGAGTTAATTCTTACATATTGACATAGTATCCAGAGACCTTGATATATATACTTATTAATTCTATTTGCTGATATATAGATTATTTTGTAATTTCTTATAAACAATTATATCTTACCACAATTACTTTCCAATCCTTATGCCTTCTATTTCTCTTTCTTGCCTTGTTGCACTGGCTATCACTTCCAGTACAATGATGATTAGAAGTGGTGATAGTGGGCATTCTTGCCTTGTTCCAATCTTATGGGAAATGCATTTTATTTTAGCAGTAATTGTAGGGAAAGCTTTTAATATATTATTAAGTATGATTTTTGCTATAGCTTTTTTGGTAGCTATTTATGAGGTAAAGAAAGTTTCCTTCTGTTCTAGTTTGCTGAGATTTTTTAATCATGAATAGATATTGAATATAATAAAATGTTTTTTTCTGTATCTGTGAAGATATTTATATAATTTTTCTGTTGATGTGATGAATTATATTGATTGAATGTTGAATGTTAAACCACCACTACATTTTTGGAATAAGCACTATATGATTGTGATATGGTATACTTTTTCTAAATAACTGGATATAAGGCCAATATTTTGTTTGAGGTTTCTGCATCTATGGTCAGGAAAGAAATTGAGCTCCTATCTTCACTTTTACCTTCAATTTTGAGGTGGATTTTTTTTTACCTCAGCTTGACTTCTCTTTCATCCTATATATAGACTTGGTTCAATAGATTTTGCTTCTATTATTAGCTTAACAAACTTTCCCTAGAGCCTCTAGCTTCTCTCTCACTGGCAGAGCAAAAAGTCTTCCCAAAGACAAGGTAATCATGATTTAAATCCTGGTCCAATCACTCACAAGCAATGTGCCCATTGGCATTCTCGTCAAGCCTCTGTTTTCTCACCAATGAAATGGGATTGAAAGTAAATTAGAGGATACATATGAAGCAGCCGGAACAAGCATGTCCTCAGTAATTACTATTTCTTCGCTCTGCTGCCCAAATACTTTTTAAACACAGAAGAGCAATGGCTAACTACTTACAGAGTACAGCTGACAGTTAAGATACAAACCTGAAAAATGAACTAATGGGGTGGGAGACATTCTCTCTCTCCCTCTCTCTCTCGCTCTCTCTCATACTCTAAAAAATAAAGTTATTTATTGTTCCTGCTAAGTTTTTAAATACAAGCTCTTAGATTTTTAAAAATAGATAAACATTGCTAGAATTTATCATCCAAAGTACTACAGTTTCTTCCCTGGGGTTTCAAACTCAGATGTTAATGGTGTATTAAACATTTGGAAGGTGTCCAGGAATACAGCCTCTCTCCCATTTATAATAATGTTTATGTGGAAAAGTCAGCTTGGAAGGACACTTTTAAATAAAGATCCTTTTTCTAGAAATATAATCCCTTTGCTATTTGTCAGTGCACAATAAACTTTTAACCAGCCTCCACAGTAGCGATGGAGAGTCTAGAGGTGCCCTAAGATTATGTTCTTTGACTCTAAGACGAGAATCACGTGGTTGACTAGGCTTTAAGAGGTGTCTAAATAAATCACAGTCAGAAGTTCAGAAAAATTGGCTTGGAAAGGCTGAATTTGAAGAAGGCTGAAACTGATGATGTCAAGAGCCAATCCCTACAATGTTGTCGGGGGCTGGACAGGCACAGTTCCATTTAACCCTCTGGTATACCCACCCCAAGAGCTGGTTCTGGTGACATCAGAATGGCCTTCTAACTATATCTAGACTTAGTTCAAGCTCTGGATCCCTAGGGGAGTAGAAAGACTGTGGCCTTGGCAGATCTGATTATAATCTCAGCTCTGCCCCTTACTAGAAGCTCAATTCCCTCATCCATAACACGGGATGGTTTTGACCTACCTAGTATGACCATTGTGAGAACAGCAGGACGCTAGTTAATACCTGTGGTGTGCATGATGCAGAGAATGCGTTCAATGAATGGTAGTGGTTGTGTTGATAATGGTCACAATGACAACAATGATGAAGACAACATCCATAGCTTTGGGTAGAGGGGTGCTGAAGGGTCATCTGTATTATGTAAGAAGACTCTGAGGAGGAGCAGCCCCAGCTGCCTCTCATCCTATCCCCAGGCTGTCACTTTATGGGCCTCTGGGCCCAGACACATCATCTTACTTGGGTTGAGCCATGTCTCAATTTCCCCAAAAGCAGAGCCCGAGGCAAGAACTTTGGTGCAGACACTTTATGTAGAAGATGATCCAGGAAGCAGGAGAGAAGGAATTGGGGGGAAAGGGAAGGGGAGGGGGAGGAATCCACCTAAGAGTGCAGTTTGAAGTCATTGGCATCATTGTATCTCTGAAAAGTGTACAGACGCCTCCAAGAATTATCCACCTCCCGGATTTGTCAGCTAGCACCCGCCCCTCTATGGGTGGAGGATAGTCTCCAGGAGCACTAACACCCTAGCACTTGACTGTAGGCCAACCGGGCCTCAGAGCTTCCGAGACGGCCATGAGGCAGTAAATGAAAGGAAGCACAGTGCATCTGAAATGCACACTGGCAGTGCGAGTGTGGCCCACACCTGCCACCATTGTTGTGGCTTAAGTGAGAGGCCGATGGAGGTGAGTAATACAGAGCACCACATACGGCTGCTGTGGGCCAAATCTTAGTCCAAGTGCATTGGCTCTTCCTGCAGGCCGTCCACCTGCCACCTGTGATTCATACTGAGAGACCCCAGTGCCCGGTGGGGTTTATCCTCTTCTGCTTCCACTTCCCAGGAGGGGTTACCTGCACTCCTGGTCCTTGAACTTGGCAACAGTCCTCATATCTATCCTAGATTCCAGAACCGTGCTGTCCAAATTGATGGCCGCTAGACACACATGGCTATTTAAATTTAAACTGGTTAAAATTGAATAAAATTTAAAATTAAAATTCTCAGTCACACTGGTCTTTTGTCACTGTAAGTGCTCAATAGCCACATATGGCAACTGGCAACCACATTGGACAGCGGGATATAGAACACCTCCACCTTCACAGAAAAGCTCATTTAGACAGAACTTCTCTAGAGTGAGCTTGCATGGGTCCAAATCCTGGCTCTGCCGCGTACTAACTGGATAACTAGGCAAGTCACTTAAACTTTCTGTGCTTTATTTTCCTAATCTGTCAAGTGGCTTTGTTCCAAGGATTAAATAAATAGCAATATGAAAAGCACGTAGTAAAGTCTCACTAGCTGTTTTAATTATTATTATTTCCATGTTTCTGGGGCAATTCCTATGTGAGACAGACAGTTGTTAAAGACACTGCAGCCCCGATCCCAGTCCTGGGTCCTGTGGGGTTCCTCTCTGGGCTCCTAAACTATCTCCAGACTCAAGAATAGAGATGCTGCTTTGGCCCCTGCTTCCCTCTAAGCCTCTTTTCAGTAGAAGGGAGAACTGAACCCTCATTGCAAGCTTGTGACAGGGGCTCTCGTGGCTGCTTCTGTCCGTTCACATGACTCACTCTGCTGCCATTCCCTCACCCCTTGCTCCACCACCTGATGGGCTTCTACTATCCCCCTCCCCAGAGCTGACTGCCTCCTGAACCACAATCAAGCTGACCACACCACCTGGAAAATTCAGCTGTCTTCCAAGATTTTGCTTTAGCCTAATGGATAGGTCCTGTGCATGCTCCAGTTTGTTCCCAATCCCTATCTTCCTTGGAGAAATGGAATATTAAAAGTAACATTTATTAAATATTTGCTATGTAACAGAAACTGCACTGTTTTCATATGGATTTCCTTCTGTAATAGCCATAACAATCCTAAAGGGTAGGCACCATTGTTATTTCTTTTTCACAGATAAGAAAGCAAAGTCTTAGAAAACGCAGGTAGTTTTTTCAAGGTCACACTGCTAGTAAACCAGAAAATGCCCAGGACCAATCTAGGGCTCCCCTCTTACGTTTCCCTTCTTTCAAGGATCCTAGTCCCTTGCTGTCTGTTTTCCAACATCTGAAAACTGGTGTTTCATAGATGTTGTCCAGTTTTACAATTATGTGCAGAGGGCTAGTCTAGTGCTATTTGCTACGTAAGAATGAGAAGCAGAAGCTGTGTGAGCATGTGTAGATTTGGGAGTTGTCTGCAGACAGGACTATCACATTCTCTTCTCTGCTCAACCTTACCTTCAAGATAAAATAAAAACTTACTGTTAAGACATTCATATCCCTTCATGATATGCCTGGCTGACTGGCTTCATCACTGATCATCCCTTTCTTACAAATACACACACACACACACACACACACACACACACACACACACACACACACACAGCTTGATCTACTTGTGGTTTTCCATGTACATTTTATTATGCTCTGCTTTTGTACATACTGGTCCTTCTGCAAAAATATTCTTCTCCTATCCCCTAATTGCCTTGCTAACTCCTACTTATCCTTCAGAATGTAGCTCAACTATCATGACTTCCAGGAAGCCCTTTCTGGTTCAGTTAGCGTTTAATGTTCCCTTATTTGTGCTCTTATATCACTCTGTTTTTGCCTTTTTCAAAGCTGTATTGCACATAGTTGATTGCAGTTGCCTATCATGGCCTGTCTGTCCTCTGTGCCCTCCACCCTACCCTGCAGATTGAACATCTCAAGGAAAGGGGCCAAGTCTGATTCTTCTCAGTCTCCATGGAGTGGCACAGGTTTTAGCAAACTTTTTCTACATGGGGCCAGAGAGTCAATATTTTAGGGGGTTTGCAGTCAGACCCTCTCTCTGTTGTAACTACTTGACTCTGCCATTGCAGCATGAAAGCAGCCATAAACACTAAAAACTAGTATGTAAAATAAAACACTTTATTGGAACAAGAACAGGCAGTGAGCTGTAGCTTGCTGATCCCTGGATTAGCACATAGTATAGAGGGTGTCCCAAAAATGTATACACAGTTTGAATAATTACTAATTCCAATGGGTTAAACCTAAAAAGAAATGAACATCTATTGAGCTATCAGAAAAAAAGTGTGTATACATTGTTGGGGGTCACCCTATATGTCTAATAAATGTTCATTCAATGAACTAATTTAATAGAATAGAATATTATTATTGGAGGCCTCAAGGAAATACAAAAGGATATAACCAATTTCATAAGTGCAAGAGTTGGTTCTGGAACGAAAAAGTGACACTTTTTTGAGACCTGAAGGAAGGAAAAAAGGCCAGCTGAGCAATAGAAAGGTGAGGAATTTCTGGCCTAATTGACATATTTCCCCATGCAGAGCTTTTTCCAGGAGGCCATACTGGGATGTGATCCTGACAACCAGAATGGCTTGGTTAGAGTGAGTTTCTGAAGCAGCCAAGAGTGAGCAGGAAGAGCCACAGAACAAGTACTAGTACACGCTGTGTCTTGGTCAGCACCCAGGGGCAAACCCAGAGGAGCCAAGTTCTGTAGCCAATTCCAAGGTATCAGAAACCATGCAGATTCTGGAACTGAGCCTAGGATGAGAATAACAAGGGCAAGAGGAAAGTGAGATCCAAGATGACTTTTATGAATAGAGCTGGCAGGTCCACCGCATTTTTCTATTGGCCACATGGTGCATGGATGAGTCTGTGAGCAGGTTGACCTTGTCTTCTCAGAAGAGTTAAATGACAAGGTCATTTACTGAAAGATAAAAGGTGGGAAGAGGATAAGACTTAGAGATCAGAGGAGTTCTGGTGTTGCTACTCTAGCAAATTACAGGGTTCCATCCCCTTCAAAAAAAAAAAAAAGATTTGCTGAGGCTGAGGTTGGATAACAGGATGCTGTTGTAAACCAGTCACCAAGTTGTAGAACATTCTCCAGTGAAGTGTTATAAATGGATGTCAAGGAAATGAATGGGCGGCTTTGTTCAGGCTTGGGATTGGCAGGGGAATACAGCCACTGTCAAAGCAGGCCAGGAAATCTGGGCTGTCACTGAACACCTGCTGTATGCAGAGCATCTCAGGGAATCCATTTACCCTGCAGTGTGCTGTCTCCCACACCAGACAAAAAGCCAGAAAACGCTCTTCTTTTATCAGTGATGGCCTTTTAGGCATCATTATGAACAATGGTAATTTAGCACCAGCAATGACAACAGAAAAGGTGTCAGAAATAAGGTTACTGCACATATATTCAGGATATATGTCCCTGGAGTGGCATTTTAGACAAATGTACCTGGTTGGCTATCAGTATCTCAAACTCACATGTATAATCACTTCTTCCTGCCACTTCCCACCTGCCTGTGTTCCATCTATGCCTTCATCCAAGCTATTGGGAGTAAATGTCTAGACCCAGATGTGTATAGGCCAATTGGACACTGCCAGAACCAGAATGAGACATGCTAAACCAAATGGCTGGGCCATACCTGAGAGCAAAAGGGGTTGGTGATGGTCTTGGTGTCTCTGCCCCTGCACCCAAGACTGAAGCTCGCTGTTTCACCGAGGACCCCAGTGGGAGTATTCCTTTAAGAAGGCCACAAGCATTTACCTAGCCCCCTAGCCCCAGACCTTCTGATAATGGGGCTTCTCTCTCTCCTTTCTTATTTCCTGGAGGATGGTGGGGCCCAAGTCTAAACTTCTCTGTGTCTCAGTTTACTGGATTCTGCTTAACCACCTTACTCTGCAGGCCCCAGACCACTGTGTCACATTTAGACAACTCTCTACCATTTTTTCATCTCTAGGTTCTTGCATCTGACCTTTCTATCTCTACCCACCAGTCCTAAGTCAAACTGCTGCCCAATTATCCAATCAGATTCTCTTTGGCTCCCATGCCTTCCAGAAACTTGTCTGGGTTTGCCCTGCCTTGTTCCAATTTAATTTTACTGATTAACATTTATTAGCATCGAGCCTATTTTATGTGCCAGCCACTAGTCATTACTTCAGCCTCAAAACAACACTAGGAGGTTGGTCATGTCAATATTCCTACTTTACAGAAAAAGAAACAGGTTGAGAGTGATAATTTACTTATTCAAGCTAGAAAGTTTCAGAACTGAGATTAGAGTACATGTTAGTCTAATCCAAATATCAGTGTTTTAACTATTTCACCAAAATGCCTCCCAAAGATTGTCCCATCTTTCCTCTTATTGCTCATACCTCTGACCCCGAGTTTCCATTTTCTATCGAATGCCCTAAGTCAGACCTTATACAACTCATGCAGGAAATGCCGGTGGGTCTCCTATTTGGTCTCTCCACCCTTGGGCCCTCTGGAGTATATCCTGCTGGAGATGTGGTGCAGTGTGGTGGAGAAGAGCTGGGCCCTGGCACCAGACAGACCCAACTCAATCCCAGCATCTTCAATCATCGTTTCTGTGATCATGGATTAACTCCACATCTCTGAGTCTAAGTTTCCTCATGTGAAAAATGAAAATTATAATTGTATCTGTATCAAAATTGTTTTCTGTTTTGAGTGTTTAATGTGATAATGTTGGTCAAGTCCTTGGCACAGTGCCTGGCACATAGCATCAGCTCAATATGTAGCTATTGTCATTCTTTCCAGAAGGAAACTCCCATCATGTTTTCCCCTTTAATCAATGCCATTTACCATGACCTGAACTCAGCACCCTCCCACAACCTGGCCCTGACTTTCTTTTTCATCCTATTTCTTTGTCTTCTAACTCTTCAGCCCACCAAATGGTCTTCTCTGGTTCCTGGCCTCTCAGTGGGGTGTAGAGAAAAGAGTGTGTCTTCTGGGATCAGACAGACCTGGGTTTGAACCCAAGCTTTGCTATCACTAGCTCTGTGAGCTTGGGTAGGTTCCTTACCATCTCTGGGACTCAGTGTCCTCATCTAGACAATGAGAATGAGGTTGTAGCGAGGGTTACATCTAGGAAAGCATTATACCTCATACCTAATACCCTTCAATAAATGTTTAATCCTCTTACCTATTTTTTAATAGAATCCTTTCCTACTGCCCAATCTTCCCTGGGAGACTCCTTTCGATGAGAAAGTTTCCTGGCTCCCCCCACTTTTTTCTGAATTCCTCTTGTGGATGCCCATAGTGCTTTCTGCCTATAATCGTTCAGAGACCTTTGTTTTGTACAGTTCTTTAAAGTGTTCATAGTCCTTTCAGAAACCAGCCCAATTACTTTGCACAACTCTGAGAGAGAAGTCAAGCCCAGTAATTACTCTCTTTTTTTCCCCAGTGCAAATTGATAGTTGCAGAATAGCCACAGGGATGCAGATTGCCGAATGGGGGGTATAGTTGATAATGTTGAGATAGCTGGGTATGGGGCCAGGTGAGTGCTTGGGGCAGCAGGGGTACTGCTCTGTAGAGTGCATGGTTTTCTGGCCACTTTGCTGTTGTACATCTGAAACTGGTATGAAATGGTATTAAGTGTAAACTGTAGTTGAAAAATAAATTTTTTTTAAAGGTAAGCTGAGGCTCTGAGAGATTGAATGGCTGGCTCGTGGTCATCATGCTTTTCTCCCCTGTATCATTCTGCACCTGAATGACTGCCCCTCAACTGAAATCATGCCCTTTCCAATTGTTTTTCAATGGATGCCTGGCTTGTTCCACCAGGGAGGGTATAGTCTGGTCCCTCACCCTAGCCTAGTGCCTGAATGTATCTGTTATGTGGTTGATGTTATTCATGTGTTGAAGTGTGAATTAATGTGGTATGTTGTAAGATCATAGTAGAAAACTTGCAAATGTATTGACTAGAAGGTCGGAACTGGTATAATGACATTCATTGAAGGGTAAGAAAGCACAAAGGCATCCCATGCTTGAGGCACTTGCTTCTCTGCACATGTGCCTTTAGACTGAATCGTTGGATGTTAGGGGAATTTGGAGTTAGCTGCTCCGTCCCCTGTGCTCTGTGTTCTTGTTTCTGTAATCACCCTGACCTTGCTTAATTGTACGTAATCTGCTTATCCATCTGTCTCTCCGCCCCTAGACTGTGAGTCCCTCCAGAGCAAGCACCATATCTAATTCCTGTCAGTGTCCATGGCCAGCCACTGCACTTGGCACAGACTTAATGGAAGTTGAATGAATAAACCAGAAAAACCCATCTGGGCCCATCTCCTAATCCCCCTATGATTGTGCTTGTTCCCATCCTCTTATCCTGTTCCATATTTTCTATTTCTTATCTTCTATACTGAATTAAGGCAGGTTTCATGTTTTACTCATTTTTACAGTCTCCCTAACAACCAGGAAAGGAGGAAATTATAATTATTGAGTGTCTATTGTGTTGGCAGTAGTAATTGCATATATATTATCTCACTTTTTCAAAAATTGAATTTAATTCATCTAATAAGTTGATAAGGCAGGCATTATCATTCTTGAATTATAAAAGAGGGAGACGAAACTCAGGGAGATACAGTAATTGGAATTTGACCAAGTTTACACAGCTAGGAAGTAACAATGCCAGGATTTGGATCCCTCTCTGTTGGCTTTAAGACCAATGGTTTCTTTTCTGTTGTTGGTTGGTGTTTGTTTCTTAATAGCATCAGGATAGCTAAGTGCGTTAGCCCAGTAGGTGTCAGGAACTATGCTGAACTGAGATTTGAATGTAATCACATTGAGTCCAATCTGCACAAGCCTGCTCCCAAATGCTCAGAGCACAGACACTGCCATCTTCCCATTGGATCATTTAGATGAAATGCTTTAGGAAATGTGTACTGAGCACTCACACTGCATCAGGCACAGTGCTAGGTGCTGGGGATACAGTGCTGAAGACAAGTTCTATCAGAGAGCTTAAGTCTAGTGGGAAAGCAGACATGTAACGAGTGATTTTAAACGTTATCTGTGCTGTGGGGAGGCCTAAGACAAGGGTTTCAGTCAGTCTTGGGAGGCCTCTGGGTATTACGAAGGAAGGATGAGTTGGCCAAGTCAAGAGTAAAGAAACACAGAGGGACCAGAATGGGCTAAGCCACTGAGGTACAAAAATTGTAGGTAGGACGCCAGGCCAGCATGGCTCAGTGGTTGACCGTCAAACTATGAACCCGGAGGTCACGGTTCGATCCCCAGTCAGGGCACATGCCTGGGTTGCAGGCTCGATCCCCAGTGTGGGCTATGCAGAAGGCAGCAGATCAATGATTCTCTCTCATCATTGATGTTTCTATCTCTCTCTTCCTCTCCCTTCCTCTCTGAAATCAATAAAAATATATATATTTTTTAAGTTGCAGGTAGGATGGGTCTCGAACAAGGGGGCATTTTGATGGCACAGAACACTGGGACCAAGAAGTGCTTTGACCGGTTTCCCTGAGTTCACATCATGAACCAAAGGCCAGCACTAGTTCCTGCTCTTGCTCTGACACAAGCAGTGCTCTTGGCTGAGATGACAGCTAGGACATTCTCCCCACTCAGGAAGTGAGTGAGAGAAATAGCGGGCAGCGTCTCCATCTGTCTTCTCTAGGGACACGACAGATAAACACAAGTTTGCATCTCCCTGATGTGTGGGAAATAATGAACAAGCAGTTGCGCAGACCCACGCGGTGTTGTCATCTGCCTGGGGTGGGGCAAGGCTGCCCTCAGCAGGCCAGAAGGCTGGCTTTGTGCCCATGCTCTTAATGTGCCCCTGGGAGCAGGGACCACGGGATAGCAGGTGGCAAACGTAAGCAGGATCAGGCCCCGTTGGGAATCATTTCCTAAGTGGTGGGTTGCAGTGGAGCGTTCTGCCCACTCTGGGCCACAGGGTGGTGAACTGCAAATGTCAGTTGAGGCCGCCCAGTGCAAGTTTTCCTCTTCCCTATGTCTGAAAATGTTCTTAAACTGGAGACTTTTTAAACCCAACCAAAGAATGGCAGAGAACTAAGCCAACCCTATGATGAATTGTATGTAACTTAGTAAGACATATATATGTGTCTACATTCATCACGTGCAAAGCAAACCCAGTGTCACACTGGTATTGACTCTGCTCCTCTCCCTCCTCTCTCTGGGACTTTAAAAAAATCTCCAGGTTAAGGTCTGTCTTGGTCCCACCAGACCTTATTCTGCTCTCCTCTTATGTCAATCATGAATTCCCGCCTACATCCCACAACAGCCATCCTCCTGCTTAATCCCCACCAAACCGCAGTGGACTGGTCACGTCCTCATATGCCAACTGCCTTCGCATCCTTCAGCACGGCTAGCCTGCCTCCCCCACCCCCATCCTGGGAGGTACAGAAAAGCCAGCTAAAGGCAACCACTCTTATTCCCCAGAATTGTAAGCCTATTTCACACTCGATCCCTTTACCTTTTGCTCTGTGCTGATCGCCCCAGCTCTGCACTCCAATTTTGCTCCTTCTAATGCATTCTCTACACTGCTGCCTGGATGATTTATCTGAAATTCAAATGTGATCGCATCATTCCCCTACTCAGAACCCTTCTGTGGTTTCAAACCCTTTCAAATGACATCCAGCCTCCTGAAGTATTCAGAACAAAGCCATCCATGAGTAGGCTTCTCCCTACCTCCCTGGCATTATTTCTTACCTCTTCCCTTGACAGTTTGTGACACAGCAATGCTAAATTACTTATGGTTTCCCAAACACACAGTGTTATTTAATGTTTCTTAGCCTGCCAGAAATAGTATTGCCTCTCTATTCTATCTTACAAATTTGATCAGCCTTTAAAATTCTCTCAGCTGTCCCCTTCTCTGAAACCCTTCCAAATGGGAGTCATCATTCTGGGCTGCCTCTGTGTCTTATTCAGTCATCTACCGTTGCCCCGTCTGCATATTCCCAAGACTTACTTGTTCACAGGGACTGTCTTGCTCATTCCTGAATAGCACAGGGCCTAGCACCAAGCAGGTGGGTAGCCAGCTCTGGTTAAGTCATTGTCCAATTATACTTCCTCCCCATCATTTAAGGGCCTTGAGTTTGAGCCACAGCCACACTGATACCTGCATCCTGATTGGCTTTCCTAGGTCGGGCCAATCACTGGTCTGCAATCATTGGTGGATCCCACTCCAAGAATTATGTGCTGTGGGAGTACGGAGGATATGCCAGCGAAGGCGTCAAACAAGTTGCAGAATTGGGCTCGCCAGTAAAAATGGAGGAAGAAATTCGACAACAGGTAAGAAAAACAATCACAGAATAACCCAAAACCAGAAATGCAGTCAAAGCATTCTTTAGATTTCTTTCCCAGGATCTCGAAATTGATAGTACAATGAGCTGGAAAACCGGTACCCATGAAGCAGAATCTGTTTGCTGAGTCTGGAAGGTCTGGGTTAGGCTGAGGACAGAGGCACCAGTGCCCATCATGTTGTCCTTCTCTGACTATGTTTGTGTTTTCTTCCGTTTGTGCTAAAAGCTGCTGTTGTGGCCACATTATTGGGGCACCGTCTCTGGTTTCCTGAGAGTCCATGTGGTGGGTTACGATTTGCTTACCATGATCCTTGAGAGGGTCAAGGAGAGACATCCAGATTGTCCAAGCCAAAACTGCCATTTCCAAAGATAAACATTTGAGGTGTTTGGTAAAGTAGGCAGGCGTTTGTTCTAATCATTAGGTACCATGTGCCATGTTCTGTGGGTCCAAGAGCTGTACCATTATCTAGGTACCCACTCCTACCACTGAGAGACAAAGGAGAAATAACTTGTTATGAGGGATCTTGGAAGAGGAGCTGTGTTTTCTTCTGGCCTTTCACAGAGCTGCCCTGTGGAGAGGATATGGTCCAGCTTTGGCCATCACTACCCACAAAACCCCTCTGGGCCAGAGAGAGAAAATGCAGGAGGCTCCAGAGACACTGGGCCCATGTCTCCCGATGTGCATGTGCCCACAGACCTGAGCAGCGAAGGAAGCTGAGTGCAGCTGAGGTGCTTCCCCTGGAAGTCACACATCTGGACTCCCGGCCCCCACACACACTAAATTGAAGCAACAAAGGTCACCCTGACTCCTACTTTAATCCTCTGAGAAATCCTTTTGGACCAAAGTCCCAAAATGCCCAGGAATCAGCTTATGTTTCTTATGAATTCAATTTAAAGTCTTTTCTTCATTCTTGGAAAAAATAATGTTTAACCAGATGTTTTAAGATTGCTTGTCATGTATTCATCACAAGTCTATCTGACCAACTGCTCAGTGTTCCTCTGACTCTGGCTGTCCTGCCTGGTAATTGGCATCACTTATTCAGGCCATAGCACAGCCATGCACATCCGCAAAGTCACGGCGGGCTCCTATTGGTCCCAGTCGGTTCCACTTGTCATGAGGGTGGGAGGGAAGTTCCCTGTTTGGGATCCTGAGGATCCATCCATATGTCTAGTTCTCAGGATTGGAACTGTGATATGCTGGCTTGTCAAGTTCTGTCGTGTGGTATGGGGAAAACCATGTGTTACAAATAATGGTTGAAATACTGAAGTTTGCAAATAAGTTATATCCAAGGCAAGGGCATCTTCATAATAATGCCAGTCTCACTTGTTCGCTATCTTGAGAGTTTTCTGGAAAAAAAGGAAGCATGTATGAATGTGAGACACTGAGACCGTGTTGTGCTGGTGAACATATCTGTCATGTATCATAGCAGCAAAAAGATTGATAATTGATAGACAGGGCCTTCAGCCTTAGAATGCTCCCCTTAGGAAAACATTCTTTGCTTAGTGTGTTCAGAAACACTAGCCAGCACACCTGGGGTTGGCTTCTGTACCACACAGGTGATGTCTGCTTGTCCCAGCTGGCTAGTGTTTCTGACATTAAGTCATAGTCATAAGTTTAATTATCGATACTGCACATGTTGATAAAAATCCCACTGAGCACGTCTCAGGGTCTATCACTGTCTTTCAGGTCCCCTGCATACTGGACGTGTACCTTTAGCTCTCAATTCTAGTTTGAGAAGACAACATATTGTCAGTTTTACAGATAAAGAAACTGAGGCAGTCAATAGCTAGAGAATACCAGAACTTGAACTCAAGTCTGTCTGCCTCCAAACCCTGTACATAGTACCAGATATTAAATCTGCAGGGCCTTGTGAAAATGTCAGTTGCCTTGTTCAAAACTTGTTAAGATTTTCACTATGACAATGCTGTGAATTTCACAGTTCGGGGCCTGAGAATCTGTGGGTCTCACACCTGACACTGGCCCCGCCTATCCACCTTCCCTGCCCCACACAATTGCCCAACAGAGAAACTCCTCTCGCCAGCCTCTGATGTAAGCCTGTTTCTAGAGCTACACTAACAATGCATCGAACTCCGAGCTCCTTAGAAAGTCAGTTGGATAGAGTGATTTCAGGGCCCCATCACTTCCAAACACGTCATGGTTCTATTGTTCCTGCAAGCACCCAATTTATTATATTTTTATGTAAGTCAGGTAAGAAGCAACATAAAAAGGAGCAGATGTGGGAATCCTCCTAGAATATAAACATGTCCCCTGAATAACCAGGAACTTGTTTGAACACATCTACAAACTAACACAGTGTTCTGAGCCTTTAATACTTTACATCCTACCAATCACTCTATCAAAGAACCCGAGTCCAACCAGGATGAAAATAAAAAGCCCTTTCTTCCCAAGAAAGACATTTATATGCTTACCAGCCTTCTCATATTATAGACTCACTACAAGTTTCAAGGGCATTAAAAATCACAGTAGATATTGTTGGAGGTAAATCTTATGCTAATGGCTTTCAAACAAATGAACAAACTAATAATCCCATTAGTAGTGGGAAATTGTGATAATATCATTGAGTATAATTTTTAGTGTTAATATAACTACAAAACACCAAGAAAATTCATAAAAAAATTACAGCAGCATTATTGGCAATAATGACACTGGTGGCTGGAGAGAGTGGGGGAAGGGTGCAGAGCACACTTCGTAGGGGGAGACGGAGGCAAATATGCTCTGGTGGGCACTGTGCATTAGCCTGGCAGGTCACAAATGGGCCACACAAGGCAGGTGGTGGCAGTAGAAAATGGTAGATCACACCTGTAGGTAGACCCGGGAACAGAAAGTGAGCTGATGTGTACTGATGGTAATGAAGATGTTACACTAAGACCATTTTGACTTCATCAAGTGTACATTTATAGCATGTGTACTGACTGACTGACTGGTTTTCTGCTGGCTGCTGGCCCAAATCTGGTGCCCTACTCACCATGTTATCCTTACTAGAAACCTAGGCATCAGATTCTCCCCCTACCCCAACTTCTGCCTTCTCTCTTAAATTCATTCAGTCAGCTCCCTCATCAGCACTACCCCATCGAAGCCAGCCTCATCTCTTGCCTAAATTCTTGCACTAGCCTCCCGATCTCCCTGCCTCCAATCCTCTTCCTATTATTCATAGTAGATATAGTTGGAAGTAAATCTTATGCTATGGCTTTCAAACAAATGAACAAATTAATAATCCTATTAGTAGTAGAAAATTGTAATCGTAGATATTAATCACAGTAGATATTGTTGTAGGTAAATCTCCAGGCCCCAGGCCACTTTATAAAACATGAATCAGGTCCTACCACACCCCAAATTAAGTGTATTAATTTACTTATTCAATAAATGTATTGAACATCCGCTAAATGCCAGTCTTTAGAGATGATGTGACAGTTCATTTCCTGCCTTCATGGCGCCTACATTCTAACAGGGGAGACCAAGGAAAAAATAAGTAATTGTAAATTATAAGTGCGAAGGAACAGGGGTGACATAGAGGTCAGTGGTAGAGAGGGACCATTTAGATAGGTGGTCAGAGGAGGTCTTCCTGAGGGGTGGCCATGAAGCTGAGACCCCAAAGGAAAGCAGAAGGGAGAGATTCTTCTAGATGGTGACAACAGCATGTGCAAAGCCCTGCAGCAGGACTGGGCTTATTGTGCCTGAAGAACTAAGAGAAGGCTGGTGTGGCAAGAGGAATGACGGGGAGTGTGGCGCAGCATGAAATAGTCACAGAATGGGTGGAGAGGCAGATACATAAGTAACTATTAAAAATTATAGTTTCGCCCAAACCGGTTTGGCTCAGTGGATAGAGCGTCGGCCTACGGACTCAAGGGTCCCAGGTTTGATTCCCTTCAGGGGCATGTACCTTGGTTGTAGGCACATCCCCAGTAGGGGGTGTGCAGGAGGCAGCTGATCGATGTTTCTCTCTCATCAATGTTTCTAACTCTCTATCCCTCTCCCTTCCTCTCTGTAAAAAAAATCAATAAAATATATTTTTTAAAAATTATACTTTCTTTAGGGGCATCTGCGCATCGGATGGGGAACTGCAGACACTGGACTGTGACCGCTCTTGGACGTGCCATTTTCTGAATCCCCCAGGCTTCACTGCTGTTTCCTCCCCCTCCCAAGCAGGCTAGGTGTCCCCTGAAAGCAGGCACCTGTGGGCCTTCCTCACTGCCTCTATTCATACTCATCCTACTGTTTCGTTACGGTTCCTTTTACCTCTTCAATTTTGAACATGTCTAATTGCCTCCTTTGGATTATTCTAATATCTCGGGGTCTTCAGGACTAATGTTTCTTTGAATCGAACTTGCTCTCTCTCTGCCCATCACTAGTTTCCTCATTTGGTTTTGGGTTGTTTGATGATCTCTGGTGGTGTTTTTCTTTTTTTTTTCAGGGGAAGTCCTCTGTGTCTCCTTAGGGTGACAGTGTATCTTGGTCTGTCCACCTGAGTTTTTATGTCATTTATCAGTGGGGAAGGCCCTACTGCATGGCCAGTGTAAATATGGATTCTGCACTCATACATGGGAGAGACTAGGGCTTCCGTTTTTTGAAAGTGAATTTTACTCAGGGGTCTGGACAGAGGCCAAGCTTCCTTGCCACCTTCCCTGGTGACTGATGGAGAACTTTCTTGTATCCTGTTCATAAACAGGGTAGCTCTCAAATGTCCAACTTGATGCAGGAATGTCTTCCTGCATCTCATCTCCCGTCAAGATCTTTCCCTCTCTCCTCGCATGGCTTTATTCCCTCCACCTCTAGCCGCAGGGCCCATGTCCTGGTCCACAGCCCAGACAGGCCACCATGTGCCCGCTCCTGCTCATGGGCCCGGGGTAGATTTTCTTCCCCACTCCTGGCATCTAGACATTTTCTAAACACAGTTAGGTATTGTTAAAATCTGTCTTGTTGTATTCTGTCTGGCATTTCTATGTTTGTAGCAAAAGGAAGAACCTTCTGCATCAGCTCAGTCTTTCGTGTTTCCAGATGCTCACCAAATATCTCCAGCACCTAATTCATTCTCATATCTAGTAGTTGCTCAACAAACATCCGAATTGGTTAATCCACAAGCAAGCCATGAATGTCTCTTGCATAAAACCATGAGCTGTGAATGGCCACTCACTCATGAAAAAAAAATGCACGAGAATAAAACACGCCAGATTTTAGGTTTCTCGGATTCAAGGCTTCCCTGCCAGTGAGAGGTCAGATAACGGTGCACCCTAATATAGGCATTGCTTGTTTTATCTTCAGAAAGCCTTTGGCAGATCACATAAGCCAGCCAATAGGATGATTGTACCACCTATGGCCCAATAATCAATAAATAAACAAGTGTTCTTTTTCTTTAAAGTTGAAACAGTTTATAAGGGTTTGGGAACTAGTAGAAAGGCTTTGAAATTTTTTTTCTCATCTTTAAACAGTTAGAGAAGATATATATGTCTACTAAACTTACTTTTCCTGATTGATTTCCTAAACTTTTGATCACTTTTTTCTAATGAAAACCACTGCCTTATTTCTGATGTTTTCCATGGACTATAACATGCTGCCCTGTCTGGTTGAGAAAGTCACACACACACACACACACACACACACACACACACACACACACCAGCTCTTATTAAAATAAAGTTCCAGCCTGGCCAGTATTGCTCAGTGGTTGAGCATCACCTGTGCACCTGAAGGTTGTGGGTTAGATTCCCAGTTGGGGCACATTCCTGTGTTGTGGGTTCAATCCCCAGTCAGGGCACATGCGGAGGCAACAATCTCTCTCTCTCCGTCTTTTTCCCACTCCCCTTCCTCCCTCTCTAGAATCAATTTTTTAAAATTAATAATAAAAAAAGACCTACAGTACTTTCCAAGGCTTCTTGGAGTCAGATTGGATACAATTTTTTTAGATTTGTCACCCTGCTGCATACAGCCCCCAGGAATGCCCAGTTTTATCTGTGTTACATTAACATCATTGTCCATCCTCCTTTGTCCTTCCCCATCTCATTCAAGGTTTAACTCTATGGAGTGCCTATAAGTGGGCACTTGTGTTTGATAGAAACAACATGATACAAGGAATGGGGTAGGAAAGGATTTAAAGATTCTCAGTCACAGACATGAGACAGAAATTAGAACATCATTTGAAAGGTGTGATTTGAGTCCCATGAAACCTCTTGTTTGCTTTCAGTTGAGTCTTCAAATAAATCAAAATCACAGTAAGACAAGCAGCCAAAGCGATTCAGTAACGCCTGTTCTTTCATAAAACTGGTCTGCCTCTTCCAGCCGTTTCTGGCCTCCCCCGTTCTGCACCGGAGCATCACCAAATCCGGGGAATTTTTCTGAGAATCTCTGTCTGAGGGAAATGGGGTACAATTTTATTCAAAACTTATAGATTACTTAACTCACACAAGAATCTATTTTTACAGCAACTGAGCCAAAATATTGCAGACCGAAGGCAAATGTAAATGGGGAATAATTAATAAATTGCCCTTAAGATGTAGAGGGCAGTTTGGCAATAGCTATCAAAATGGTACATTTTCTTGTTTTATTGTAGCAAAACATGTAATGCAATATTTATCATCTTAATTGTTTGTAAGTGTACATTTATGCAGTGTTGAGTAGATTTACATTACCATTTGTACGTTTTATTTATACGTCAACATAATAATTCTCTATTTAGGAATTTGTCTTCTGGAAATATTCTCACACAAAGGTGTATGAGGAAGGAGATTTATTATAACATTGCTTATACAAATAAGAGATGGAAAGAAGAAATTTTATCAATAGAGGACTGGCTGCTTTTATATAGTTAAATGCCATGCAACTATTAAGAGGGATAAGGCAGATCTGTATATACTGGAAAGCAAAACAGTACCTCTAGCTTTCTGCCATGTAGGGAAAAAAAGGTAGGTGGGTGAGAGTCAAAATATTATGTGCACATATAAAATTTTATATGCATAGAATGTTTCTATGAAATTGTCTCTAGACCAGGGGTTAGAACTGAAATGTGTGTCCACATTTCCCATCTGCCTTTTTGTACTATTTGTACATGTACAAGAATGTTATTTAAATAAACAAAGAAAACTTTGATAAGAAATGGAATACTACAAAAAGACCAATACCCCAAATTTAATTTTTAAACTTCAAGTGCTACCCCCAAAAATGCCAAATAAGTTTTTAATTATACAGACTAGTTCTATGGAAGAGCTACATAGTCAAGAATAGTTAGAGAATGGCTTAAAGAGAATAATGATTTGGGGGGTGTAGGGAAGAGACTAGCTAAACCAGATATTAAAACTTCATTAAATAAAACTGTGTGAAACTAGAGCATGAGTAGACAGAGTAATAGCCTCAAATTCATCTTAAATTAAGTGTATGAAAAAAGTGTAATTTCAATCAGTTGGGGGAAAATTGATTCTTTAATAAATGATAATGGCACAACTGGAAGCCACGAGAAAACCAGTTTGCTTCATACCTCAATTCTTAAACCAAAATAAACTCCAAATATATAAAAGATTTAAATATTTGAAAATGAAGATGTAAAAGCATTAGAAGAAAACAAGAGAGAATCATTTTAATAATCTAGAACAAAGTCCCTTCTAAGCATGTTGCACAATCCAGAGGCCCTAAAAGAAAAGACTGATAAAAGTAAGCTAAAAACCAGTTTTTAATTGTGGGAAAGATTCTTTAAAGTTTTTAAAGATGAAGGACAAAGTGGGAGAAAAAATATTTGTAGCTCTTACAGTCACCAAAGGGCTAAGTTCTTTAGTATATAAAGAGCCCTTATGCCGAAACTGGTTTGGCTCAGTGGATAGAGCGTCGGCCTGCGGACTGAAAGGTCCCAGGTTCGATTCCGGTCAAGGGCATGTACCTGGGTTGCGGGCACATCCCCAGTGGGGGATGTGCAGGAGGCAGCTGATCGATGTTTCTCTCTCATCGATGTTTCTAACTTTCTATCTCTCTCCCTTCCTCTCTGTGAAAAATCAATAAAATATATTTAAAAAAAAAAAGAGCCCTTATGTGTCAATTTTAAAAGACCAATAAACCAATAGAAAAAAAATGATCAAAATACATGGAAACTTCTCAGAAAAAGAAATTATGTGGCTTTTAGATAGTTTAAAAGGTGTTCAACTTTATTTACAATTACAGAAATGCAAATTCATTCACAGAGCTACAGTTGACAGATGTAGGAAAACAGACACTTCACTATGCCAGTTGTGGCAGCACAGATGGGTACAACTCTGTGGAGGGTACATTTCTCTGACTCAGTGGTTGAGTATTGACCCATGAATCATGGTTGATTCCTGCTCAGGCCACATGCCCAGGTTTCTGTCTAGATCCCAAGAAGGGGGCGTGCAGGAGGCAGCCAATCAATGATTCACTCATCTTTGATGTTTCTATCTCTCCCTCTCCCTTCCTCTCTGAAATCAATAAGAACATATTTTTAAAAATGAGAAGGTGAGCAGAATATTTATAGTGTGTTCCATTTGTGTTATTTTTTGAAGACGTATGCATACATCTCTTGAAGGGTGCATAAGAATACGAATGGGGGTTGCCTCTGAGAAGGGGACTGAGAGACTGTGGAATAGGAATTGGGGGGGGTGAGGGGGAGATCTCCATTATATTGCTTTTGGTGCCCTTTGAATGTTGTGCCATGTTTTTGCAGTTATCTATTCAAAAACTGATTATTTCAGAGTTGAAGTAAGCCAAACACCCAAGCTTGGGAATCTTTAAAAGATACCACATGAGGAAACACATTATGTGTTCTTGGTGGAATGTTCTCATCCCAGTGACCAACAGAGCTGTCTAGACTTTGCTCACGGAGTCAGGCCAACATGGTGCCAGTGTGCCCTGCAAACCCCCAGTTAGGACCTGGTCCCAGGGGCCAGGCTGATCAGAGGCAGGGATTTATAATCCAGGTGGTCCAAAGCAGTTTGCTCGGGGAAGGAGTATGAATTGTGGCCAAGGAAGAAAGCAAAGGCAACATTGGTACTTGGCTTAGGTCTGAGGGGTGAGGCCACAAACAGGAAGAGCCTGGAAGTCCAGACAGCATGGGAATGGCTGAAAGGCGCCCAAACACCCTTCTGGTAGTTGGCAGCCACTTGGCCTTGGAAGGTCTGATGTCTTAAAGGATCAGAAAGGACTGGCCAGAATATTCTCCAGAAAGGCCCCAGGAGAGTTCACAACCACCCCCTCTCCACCTCCGAAACGACCAGGCAGTGTGTCTACAGGCTTTCAGGGTTTAATACCCGCCGAAGAGAGAAGCTTGTCTGTGGATTGTCCCATATTCACGGGACTCTGGTGCGAGCCGCCCTCATGAGTGTTACACAGAGTGTGGTCTGTGGGCTGGTGCCTGCCCACAGGCATTTGCAACTAGTCCGTGAAGCGCTAAGTCCAGAAGTTAAGAATAGGCACTTAGAAATGGCAACTTAACAATGTCCCCAGATCTAATAATAGAAATGTCAGCAGTTGAATTTTACTTTTTCTTTTATTGTTTTTACTATTACACTTTAATTATATTTTACCAAAATACAGTCTGCAAGAGATTGGATATTTTTTAAATGACAGCATACACTGGTCTTTCACCTCAGAGTTGAGAAGCACTCTTTTGGAGACAAGCACCATTTCTGAGTCATGTCTTTATCCCCAGCACCCAAGTCAGGGTCTGAGGTACCATAGGTGTTAATACGTGTTTATCTAAAGTCACCACAGTCCGGTGTTTGCTTGTTTGTTTGCTTGTTTGTTTTAGATGAGAAAACAGGGGCTCAGGAAGTATATGTGACTTGCCCAAATGCTAGTGGCAGCACAGATCTGCAGCCTGAACTCCTGACTTCCAGTGCTTGGTTTCCTCCCTGCTAAAAGAGAAAAGGGATAGGCAGCCCTGAAAAATCTCACCCTGTATGGACGACCCCGTTTACTGAAAAACTTACGTCGTTTTCACACTGCTGTTTCTGAGATCCATTAGTGCCAGACTTTCCAGTGAATTATTTGCCAGCTAGTGGTAAAAAGGTATATGCACCTAGTATAGATTTCATTCATTCATTCATTCATTCATTCATTCATTCATTCCTGTGTCAAATACCATATTTGGGGAATCACTTATCCTTAAGGGGCAGTTGATTTCTTGGGGAAATTTGTCATAGAAACAGGTGAGTACAACACAGAGCAACCTAGACTAGGGGAGTCAAGTGCAACAGGGCTGACTGAGCACAGACTGAACTTTCCCCTGCCTCGGGAAGTGAGGTTTCATGAGCTGCATATTAAACTCAATATTTTGATGCTCAAAAAATATTAGCTCCTTTCTTGTCTTGCTCTTGCTGGACCATCAGGACCAGGGTAGCAGTTTTTCTTGTCACCTTCCTCATGTGAGGATGGGGACTCCCTAACTGAGCGTGTTAGGATTGCAGCCAGTGCATGCGCTTTGGCTGCATGGAGTAGCTGTCTCAAGAGCTGTATCCCTCGGCACCATTACATTTGGTCTTCAGGTCTGTTTTGAGGATGGGTTGTTCATTTCGTACCTCGTGTCAGAGTGTCTCTGGAATGTCCCTCCTATCTATGCAGTTCCTTAGCTGTCTCATCCTGAAACTCTCCTAAAGGTAACCCTGACATTCCCCATGCAAACAAGTTCTTCCAGCCCATGGAGCCAAGAACCACCCTCCCAGTGGTCCAGCTTGCCATCAGTGAGAGACGCACAGCATAAAGGGGTAGGGGATGGACCTGTAAAGGGAGGTTGGGGTCATCTCATCAATGACCTTGAATACCAGGCTGCAAAGATTACAGGTAGACCAGTAGGAACAGGGCAGTGACCAGAGACCAGGGCATTGGTTCAGTCAGCAGGTAATTATTGACACGTATTGAATAAGATCCCTTGTGGGGGACAGAATACAACATCCCCCAAGTTATAATGCACTCTTTACTCCCCTGCAACAACTTAAAATTCTTGTCTCAGAGGAGGAAAGAAATTAAATTGTCTCTGAAACTTCATCGTATATGAAATTAGCTACAGAAATTATAAAGCCATAAGTCACACTTCCAATGGTTCTATAACTGTGTAAACATAGCAATTTTTCTTTAGGATAGAAATAGAGAAACAAACCGCAGAAATAAGAACCCCGTCTCATGGAGAGAGACTCTGCTGCCTTCTCAAGTTCTGCCCCCACGTTATAACATCTCCCCTTGATACCATGTGGGCGATAAAGCTTCTAAGGCCTGGCTTTGAGGACTAAGGAAAATGGAACAGCAAGAAATTTCAAGCTGCTGAGCTGTGCATCATGATAGAGTTTTGTATAAGGTTACACAGGAGTACTAACAAGAAAGTATCAGCGCCATCTAACTCTGTCTTGAATGAAGGACCTCACCAAGTCATGAGCTGAATTTTAAAGGATGAAGAGAGTTTGTAGGTAGACAAAAGGGAAAGGCACTCCAGGGGGCATGGAGGTGGGAAATACCTTCATGAAACTGTAAGGGATGGGAGAGCGCTAGGAGATGGAGTAGGGCGGACATACTCATTCCCTCATTCTTTCCTATTATGGGCCTTGCCCTGAGATAAGCCAGAAGGCCTATAAAGGTTCATTAAGACAGATCTTACCTTGAAAGAGCTCAATTACTCAGAGTTCAGGTAGGCAGAAAACCCAAAAAGCAGTAAAATGCTTTTGCTTCAGGAAAGGAAGGCCAATAGTTCTTTCAAAGTCTTGCTATCCTTTTTATAGCTTCCACTATTGCCTGCCCTATTCCAGGCACTATGATAGATTCTTTGCAGACTTACAGATTTCAAAGAATCTTAACAACCACCCTGGAAAGGTGGTTATTATTGATTTCATTTACCCAGCGAGAAAACCACAGTCCAGAAAAGTTAGGTAACTAGCCCAAGTCGCACAGCTAATAATTTCAGTGGCCCTGGAATTTGAGTTCTTTTCGTTGGCTCTTTACTTTTCCTCCACGCTGGCTCTCTGTCCCTAGAAGAGCTTTCCTTCCCCCATCTATATCTATCCAAATTCCACCCAGCCTCCCATAACCTACCCTGTCATGATGCCTTTCCTGCTCCTCCAAATGCATACTGTTTCTGCCTTCTTGGGTCTTCCAGAGCATCTTGTTTCCCTATTGGCTCATTTCCTGCCCTGTATTATGAATGTCTGCATCTGCCTCTGGAAGAAAGCACAACACGTGTCAGTCTGAGCCGGCTGTGCCCTGAACCCACCCCCTCCACACCCCAGTGGAGCTTTGCCTGTGACTTAATCATACGAGGATAAGTGTCTGTTGAGTTCAGTTGAACACTTTAGCCCTTGGTTCCGTGACAAGGACTGCTTTAACCAAGTCAGCCGTTCCACCTCCTTTGTGCCCATACCTGCCATCATTTGTCCAAACTACAGTCTGTTTCCCATTGGGCTCCAGTTACAGTATTTCTTAATTTATCTTCCCATTCAAAAGCAAAATGACTGCTTCATTAATCAATAAGTAAAGAAAATCAAAAGCCTATTAACTGGCAAGCCAATGGTATTCCCAGGGCATTGATCCATCTGTGTTATGGGCAGCATGTTCATTGATAGCTGCAGTTCCTGAGAGCAGTTCTCTAGGGTATCAGTGGGGGAACTGGGATCTTTTTCAAAATAGCCTTTAAGTGCATAGAAGCATGTCAGATCCTTATTGGGAATTTTTTGGCGGGGAGACTATTTGCTTGTCAGTATTAAGTATTTCCTAGGATTTATGCATGCATTTAGCCAAGAAGCACTGACAGGTATGTATGTGTTATCTGGAGCAAAATTAATTTATTCTTTAAAATTTAATGAACTCCTTGCAGAATGTATTCAAGAATCAGTGCAAATATAGAAGGTGTACTCATCTAGCTGCTGATCTGAGATCATGACTGCAAACATGTTGGGTCTTTTAATATGAGGTTTTTCTCTACACTGATGCCCAAAATGTTTTCTTTCTGAAATGGCTTTGGTGATCATTTAAAAGTCATTCTTCCGAATTATCTACATTAAGATTAGTGACTCCAAATGTGAGAAAAAAAAATATACACACACACACACACACACACACACACACACACACACACACACAATATCCAAACCTACCACAAAGAAGGGTGTCAAAGGTTACTTCAAAGCCCTCCAGGTCAGGGCATAAGACAACAGCAGTGTTTGTTGCAGGGGAGGTGTCTGGCCTAGGGTAGGGCTTTATTTTATTACTAGAGGCCCAGTGAATGAAATTCATGCACGGGTAAGGTACGTAGGCCTGGCCGGTGATAAGGGCCCATCTGTGGGGCTCCTGCTGTCACCCGCCTTGGCCAGCCTGGCGCCGCCCACTCACCAGCCCCACTGCCGCCGCTGCTGGTCACCTCCCTCTGTGGGCAACCAGCAGGGCAATCGGGGGGGGGGAGGGTAGCAGGGGGTGCTGGCACCTGCCTTGGCTGGCCTGGGGCCTGCGGGCTGGAGGCAGCATCTGTGTTGAGCATCTACCTCCTGGTGGTCAGTGCATGTCATAGCCACCAGTCATTCCACTGTTTGGTCGATTTGCATATTACGCTTTTATTATATAGGATTCCAATCTCCATTGGTTTATTAGTTTTACAGTCTCCACTACATGCATTCTTTTCCAACATGCATCCTGACTTACTAGAGTCTAATACAGTGGGGTCTTGACTTACGAGTGTCCCGACTAACAAGTTTTTCGAGATACGAGCCGTCTCTCGGCTGATTTTTTGCTTTGAATTGCGAGCTAAAATTCAGGTTATGAGCCAGCTTCAGATACCCCACTGCTAGTTGTCTCAGCGAACGTCACAGTGAACGCCACAACATCAACCCAGCATCACGTGTCATTGTAATGGTGAAAATTGATTTGACATACAAGTAATTTGAGTTACGAGCTCCGTCACAGAACGAATTAAACTCATAAGTCAAGGCCCCACTGTATACTAACATCTAAGGTACTTTTACTACATCCAGGACAATGCAAGGACCTTAGAACACTTTAATTTTCCTCACCTCACTAACACCTTAAGTCTTATTGTTGCCAAATCATTAACTTTTACAAATGCTAGCCTACAAGACATTATTAGTATCGTTTTGTGCAGTCAATATTCCTTTAGCATTACCCATATACGTACTTAGCCTTTCTGTTGCTCTTCCTTCCTTCTGCATTTCTATTTTCCTTCAGGGACCTTTCCTTCTACCTGAAGAACTCCTTTAGCATTGCTCCTGTTGAGAATTTTCAGGCAAAAATTCGCTTAGTCTTTATTTGTCTGAAAATGTCTTTTTTTTGTCTTCACTCTTGAAGAATTTTTTAAAAATAAGCAGGCAATTATTTTCTCTCAGTATTTTACAGACCTCATCGTGCTTCTGTCTCTGGCTTTCATCATTTCCTTGAGAAGTCACATGTCAACCTGACTTGCTCTTTTGAAGATAACATGTCTTTTTCTAGAGCTGCTTTTAAGATTCAGTCTTTGTCTTTGGTTTTTAGCAGTTTCATTACATGCTTAGCTGTGGTTTTGTTTTTATTTCTTTATTCAGTGTAGGGCTTATAGCACTTCTTGAATCCACAGCCTGATACCTTTGTCAATTTTGGACAATTGGGGCCATTATTTCTTCAAAGATTGGTTCTGCCTCGGTTTTCTCTCTCCTTCCAGGACTCCAATTGCACATATATTAAATTTTACCATCATTTCTCATGTTTTTCATGCTTTTTTTCTATATTCTCCATCATTCTTCCCTCCAGGCTTTAGTCTGGATATTCCCTAATTCTCTCTTCTGCTGGGCTTAGTTCTTAATTCCAGTTATTATATTTAGCAGTTCTAGAATTTCCATTTGATTCTTTTCCACAAATTCTAGTTTATGCTAAAATTCTCCATTTTGATCCCATTTCTTTGAACATATTAATCACAGTTTTTGTTTAAGTCCAGGTTTGAGACCTATATCTGGACCATCTGTGGATGTGTTTCTAGTATATTTTTTGCTTGATCCAGCTTCCTGGTATGTCTGATAATTTTGTATTGAGTGCTAGACATTGTATATGAAAAATTGTGAAAGCTCTGGATGACCCTATCTTCGTTCACAGAGCATCTACTTCTCTCAGGCAGTTAGAGGTGGGCAGGTCACTTTAATTAAATGTTGGGTTGGGCTGTTTTGAAGCTGATTGTCAGTCAGGCTTTGTGAGAGCTATTTTATTTATGGTTCACCCTTACACCAAAGGTGCAGCTATTCTGGGTCCTAACTGAAAGCCCCCGAGCTTACCAGTGTCTCCATCCTCACGGTTTCTGACTTCCAATTAATCTTCTCAAACTTTGAGGCTGCTGAAAGCTGTTTGGCCTCTTAGTTACTAATTTCTACTCAAATTGGTGAACTCTCTATCCTGTGACTCTTACAAATCAGCAATTGCCTCAGGAGGAAAAGCAATGCTGAGTGTTGGACTCACTTCTCTGTCCTTCCTTTCTCTTCAAGATCTTAGCCCGAGTCATTTGCTCTCCTGAGTCCTGTGAGACTGCCAACAGCTATGCTCAGCTTCTAGTTTTTTATGTATGGATGATGAAAATCCAGTGCCTAAAGGGGAATGCAGCTCAGAGTATCTGACTCACTTCTATGCATTTCCATGTCTCCCGGATCTTGGCCTTCAAGTTCTGGCTGCATTGAGAGCTCTCCAATGCTTTGAACCAAGTTGTTTTCTTTTGTTTTGTCCATCTTTTCCAGCAGTTCCTGGTAGGTTGTTGGTCTGACACAAGCTAGGTCATCATTGTTGGAGGTGAAACTATGATCCCTTCTTTAAGCATTTGGGTTCTGTCTCCCAACACACAGCTGTGTCTCCGACATCATTCTGATCCTTTGTCTTAAAACCCAACTCCATTTTCTGAAATCAATACTAATCATGTGGAGAACTCTGTCTTTCTATCTGCAATTGTTCAAAGCTCCCCCTTACGTTATATTTGTTGTGTTTGTATTTGCTGTTTGTTTCCTTTTCTAATTTATATTGTAAAGTACAGCATTACACCAGGTGCGACTTTTTCTTCAATGTGAGTGCCTTGGCTAAATTCTGCAGTGGAGAAGGGGCTTATAACGCTCTGGGAGTTGTACTGGGCAGGCTTTCCTCTGCATGGAAGTCTCTCTCCTGCTAATCAAAGCACTCTTTTTCTGTGTCCTGCTTCTCACTCACGTGACCCCACTGCAAAGGAACCATCTGCCCCTGAGTTTGAACTCAACCTGTCTTGGAACTTTGCTTTCTGACTTATTAATGGCCAGTGCATGTGAATGACAAATTTGCTAAATATGTCATAATAAATGCTAATAAAATTGGGCTTTGATTTTTCCAAATACTCAAACCCTTAAAAAAATTTTAACATCTATGAATTTAAAGTAAACAAATTAAAATTAACTAATTAAAAATAAGGAATTAATAGTAGTCAATTAGTAGGACTCTGATTGATTCTAAGATATCATGAAATTGTGCCACTTTTTTTCAGTGTTTGAGGCATTAGAGATGAATCAGAGATTATAAAAGAATTTCTTGATGCCTTTGAAAAGGAATTAAATTAAAATAATAAAGAGTTTGCTAAATATATAAAATGAACTATATTGGTTATCTATTGAGCATGAATCAGTGTGTAGATAGAACTGTTTAATGTGGTAGATGAGCTCAAATCCAACTCAACTGGGAGCAGCAGTGAGCACTGTAACCTAAAACAGAATTGTTAAAGCAGGGAACCATAAAAAGTAATACGTGAGTATGTCAAATATAAAACACTCCAAAAATTCACCGTCCCTGATTTCTACTTTAGGTTTCTTGAAAGTGGATCTAGTACTTCAAAATACTTGCAAAGCAGTCTGAGTGCAGAAACACTGATTTTTACAACTTTCCCCAATCCTTGACAGTTATCCTGTTCTCGCTTATATGCAATATGTCTACCAACTTGTCCTTATTGGGTCCTTTCAAAACCATCACCTCCTTTTTCTCACTCATCACTCATTCATTTAAAAAATTAGCCCTAGCCAGTTTGGCTCAGTGGATAGAGCATCAACCTGCAGACTGAAGGGTCCCAGGTTCGATTCTGATCAAGGGCACATGCCCAGGTTGTGAGCTCGATCCCCAGTAGGGGGTGTGCAAGAGGCAGCCAATCAATGATTTTCTCTCGTCATTGATATTTCTATCTCTCTCCCTCTCCCTTCCTCTCTCTAAAATCAATAAAAACATATTTTTTTAAAAAATTAAATTATGTAAAGACAGTATAAGAATTGCTAACATAAGGAAATTTGGGGACATACACAACTAATTCTTAGCAAACACACAACTCTCCTGTAAAAGCATTAATGTGCTGCTGTAGCCAAGAATGGCACATGGCTGGAGCATTCAGCATGGGGTGGGCTCTGTCAGCATTTACTAGAGAGGAATGACAAGCAGTGGTCTGACCTGCAAGGAGGTTAAGTGGCAGGTAGTCAAGAATGCTTCTACAGTGCTACTGATGAGTACAGTACATTTTGCTCAGGCTGGGTTAAATCTTGTCTATTGAAGTCACCTTCCTTGCCACTATTCCTCTTATCCTTTATATTCATTCACTGGCATGATTTCAGAATGATTGAAAATAGCTCCTTCCCCAATCTGTAATTTTACCTAAGTTTACTAATAACAACAGTGAACTTTCATGTGTATTACCAAGTGCCAGACTGCTAAACACTTTACATGAATCATCTCATTGAATCTTTAGAACCCTATGAAGTAATACTATTATTCTTTGTTTTATACTTGAGGAAATTGAGACTCAGAAGAGTGGAATGACTTGCCCAAAGGTTTATAGATAGTAATGGTAGATTCAGAATTTAAGACCAGATCATCAGAATTCAGAACTCACATTTTCACCAACACACTTAACTGCATCCCTCGTCATGGAACTTGGAAGTTGGAGATGAGTCCTTCCTGTTTCTCAGACTGGGGTCAACTCCCCACATTGCCATTTTTCCTTCCATCCTCCGCCCCCCCCCCCCTCTGGTCAGCATCTATCAACTCTGCCCACTTTCCTTTTCTTTGGGAATTGGCCTTTCCTCTCTCTCATCCTCCAAATTTTCCCTGACCATCCAAACCTGGCAAAGTGCAGGGTTCCAACACCCTAAGCTACATGCAGTGAAACATACATCCTAAGTTACATACCTATTCCTAATCGACATAGGTAAGAATTTCAACCATATTTCAGAAACTGAAAGACGTGTTTCTTGTTCCCTTTCAAGGTCATTGTTATGTGAAGTATATTTACCTCAAGGATTCTCGGACTTTTTCTTTACTACACTGTCTTAAAACACACATATTTTGGTCTCAAGTGACTGCAGAAGAGTCATTTATTCTTATAGGTTACGGTCTACACACACTTCATCAATTAAATGAGGGTTTAGAAGTCAGAAACAACACAGAATCCTACACAAACTTGCTCTCCTCTTACAACCAATCCCTACCTCCACCCCACTGGTGGGAAAAGAAATGAAATCAGCCTGCTTTGTTTTTATTATTCCTTGGATTCAATGAATACCCTTCAAGGAAATGAGAATAGATATTTCCAAGATTGTTCCATCATACACAAGAACTCAGTAATAAATACAATAAATGCCTAAATAAATCACGACTAGAGTTGGTAACCATTCATATAATTCTTGTAAAAAAAAAAAAAAAAAGCACTAATGTGTCAACCCACATGACACCCCAGCCCCATTTTAAGTTAAGTTACTAGTAATTACACAGCCCTCTTTTATCCAGCGCCTCTGCTATTGTGGCAAGTGTCTGGTTCATCTTATCCCACCACTCAATAGATTTTAAGGTATAGCTGCTGCAGCAGACACCTTGAGGTGCATTTCCTATAGAGACCATGGCAGCCTGCTAGACTGGCCCAATGATGACTAATTTCAATGATTTGATTCACTGCGGAAGAGGAGAGCCACTTCCATTTTAATTACATCTGCAAGAGGGTCACACTTTGACTCCAGCTCATTGTCCTGAAAGAAAAGACCTCCTGAAAGGAAAATAAAATCCAGGGTGTGGTGGTCTCTACTTGTGCAGATCTCCTTTCCACAGTTTATTGCACCACAACTGTCAGCTCTATATTGGGAAATACTGGAAAGCCACTGGGATTTGCAAGCAGACTGGAACCCATGAAGAAAGCATTATTCAGCTTATTTTTGTTTATTTTACTTGGGCAATTAAAATGCATTGAGTGGTTAAGATGAGATTTGCAGATGTTTTGCATAAAAAGGTCAAGAATAATCAACTCTGACATGCAGATGCACTTATTTATTGTCCCACAGAGCCAGAGCCAAAGACATTTTTGGGGTTTTCCAGAACACTCCATATTCATTCGTGCCCTTGGATGCTGGCACACGCTGTTCCCTTCCCTCTACTTTTCCTTTTGGATAAATGGCATCTTTCTGCAAAGCCCAGCTCAATTGCTGCTTCCTCTGCCCTGCCCTGCAGCCAGAGTAGTGTAGGGGTGGGGGTTGAAAGACCAGAAGACCTTAAATGAGACATATCTGACAGGGAATGCCAGTGCTGTGTTGGCCTTAGGCAAGTTACTTTGGTCTCTGAGGCCCAGTGTTCTCATGTGTACATGGGAGGAGAATTAGCAGTCTCCTAGGTCCGTGGTCGGCAAACTGTGGCTCTCGAGCCACATGCGGCTCTTTGGCCCCTTGAGTGTGGCTCTTCCTAAGCCTTAGAAGTACCCTAATTAAGTTAATAACAATGTACCTACCTATATAGTTTAAGTTTTAAAAATTTGGCTCTCAAAAGAAATTTCAATCGTTGTACTGTTGATATTTGGCTCTGTTGACTAATGAGTTTGCCAACCACTGTCCTAGGTCATAGTTGTTATGCATAGTAAATGAGATACTTTATATAAAGCACTCAGGATGATGCCTGCTCATAGAAGGGGCATTGTGGGTATAACTTACTTTCTCTTTTGGCTCTTCCAACAGTAGCATTTTTTAAAATCTTCTTTATGATGCTAATTGATAAACAAGTCAGAAAACAAGGATTCAAATTATTCTTTGTTCTTTTCTCCACCCCCTACCCAAGTAAAAAGCATGACCAAGTTTAGTTGTCTCTACCTCCTATTTTACTTATTTTTTAAAATGTATTTTTATTGATTTTAGAGATGGAGGAAGAGGGAGTAAGAGATAGAAACATCAATGATGAGAGAGAATCATCCTTTGGCTGCCTCCTGCATACCACTATTGTGAATTGAGCACACAACCTGGGCATGTACCCTGACCAGGAATCAAACTGTGATCTCCTGATTCATAGGTCGATGCTCAACCACTGAGCCATATCAGTTGAGCTATCTCCTATGTTAGATCTATTCACTCCTCTTGGTCCTCACTACTGCTTTGATTAATGCATGGGGTTTTTTTTTATCCCTCACCTCAATTAATGCCATAGTCTCTTTACAGATCTGCCTGTCTTCCATCTGACCCCCTCCATTGCATCTCCATGAGGCTTCCACAGTGAGCTTTCCTGTCTCTCCCCTGTAAGGTAATTAACCATCCCAGTTTGCCCAGGACTGAAGAGGTTCCCTGGATGTGGGACTTTGAGTTTTAAAATCAGGACTGTCCTGGGCAAACCAGGATGAGTTGTTTACCCTACATCTCCTGCTTAAAATCTTTCAGTGGCTTCACAAAGATTCCAAGATAACTTATCACAACCAGTGTAATTCAGTCCCACCTTCCCCTCTACCTTCATCTTCACCACACCCTCCTTCAACACACAAACACACACACACACACCCTTTGCTTCAGCAATACTGAAACATCTTCTACAGATGTTTCACACTCTTTCCCAACCCTTTTCTGTCTTTGCCCCAGCAGTTCTTCTTCCTTGTACTGTCCATTCCCCTACTCATTTCATCTGGTAACTCTTTCAGTTCCTAACACATCATCTGGACTAAGAGGTCTCCCCATTGCAGCTGCCTTATATAAATGTTCCTCCACTGTTTTCCCATAGTGCCCTGGTTTTGCCTGGACCTGACATCTATGGTCTGTATGCCCTAACAGACTGAGAGGTCCTGAGCACAGGGACAGTGTCCTCTCTTTGTAACTCCAGGCACTGTCACATTGTAAGTGCTCACTGCTGAAGGAACAAATGAGCTGTTCACATTTGCCTCCCCACCCAGACTGTGTGAACTTTGCAAAGGCAGAAAGGACAAATCTTGATATTATTTGATTTATTTTTGTCTCCCCCACCACCTCATACCCAACAGGGTTCAAATAATATGTAGACTCAATCTATGAATGAATGAATGAATAAATAAATAAATAAAATATTTCTTTAGTTATGAGCCAGACGATGAGCTTTCATAGTGAAATAAACTTCCCTTCAGTCTGTCCCTTCCCCCTAGCCATATGCTCTAGGCAAGGTATCAGTTGTCAGACATGGTACCCATGCTGGCCCCATGCTTGCCCCACGGTAGATCTCAGCAGTAAATCACTGGGGTCATGACCTCTTCTATAGACACAAACTCCAGAAGAAAAGGGGTTTCTGTTCAAAGGCTGATTTCATATCTGAGAAAATTCTCAACTAGACTCCCTACACAATTGAGTGTAAAGGCCACGAGCACATGGGGAAGAAAGCTATACCAGATGGATTTTCCACTACAAAGAGATGAAATATGTGTCATTTCCATCTCTGTAGTGGTTTAGTCTTTTTGGAGCTCAGCATTAAACAGCTGGGAGCCTCTTTTGACAATGCAGATTCCACTGCTGATGGCAGGAATCAGGCAGTAGTCAGGTCCCATCCATTTCCTCCAACCACCTTCTCAGACAGTAAGTGATAACGTTTTCCCCTCTGAAAGTTTAATGGCAAGTTGAGTAGAGAGCTTAGCAGAGAATAAGACCTCAAGGGGTTTGGCAGCATGAAGAAAATGAGAGCAGATTGGAACATGAGTGATTGTTCTTGGAAGTAAATGCAAAGAGCAGAGAGGACCAAGGGCCTTGAGGTCGCATGAACCTGGCATCAAGACCTCGCCCTTCTGTGCACATGCTGGGTGACCTCTGTTTTCTAATTTCTACAATGAGAAGAATAACAAAAACCCACTCAGCACAGGACATGTTCAGTACATGTTAGCTCTCTCCCTACTCTTGACTCTTATTGTATTTGCTAAAATTATACTTTTGGTCTGACAAAGGATATTTTCCCCCTCATTTATAAGTTTCTTTATAATGATAATTCTCATAGAGACTGTTTTCAATGAAATCAAATTTAGATGTATGGGTTGTTTTTTAAATCACTTACTTTTGAATAGAAGGACAATAATATGTTGAACTGGAAAAAATTAGAACAGTCAAGGGGGGGTCTTGGAAATGCAATAGTTCTAGCCATGTGCTATTGGCACTAACCAGCAGCCCCTGAGTGACGGATGAATGAATTATTCCAACTCAACTGTTTGTTGAGAAAAAGAGGGCTAAGGGGCTGCCTGGCTAAAGGAACTGGACAGCCTCAATTGCCTGCCTCATTAGGCTTTTATTGTAACAGCTGTTTGAGATAAAGTTTATCTTTTAGATACAATCAGCAAGGTAAGTAATATTGGGAGGACACATGCGTTTGTAGTGTCTTTTAAGCAAGAACACCCAAAAGATTAAGCATAAGAATTCCAGTAAACACCCAAGGGTCTGCTCATGCACAGACTTGTTTGGAAAGGTCAAGGAAGAATTAGGGGCACTGCCTTTGGCACTCCCTTAAGTCAGAATTCCATAAACAGGGCAGATGGCCCTCCATACACTTCCCTTTTCTCAGAATGTCCTCCTTACAAACTTTCCAACCAAGTCTTGTGTGCTCCACAACAATGTGCCAACCAGGAAAACTAAAAAATGGTGGTTGTAAGTTACTGTGAGTCTCTAGAAAGGTCTAGAAACACCTATGCTCTTCTTTAACTCTCATACTTCTGCTCCTACATCTCTAACAGCCTTAAACTCTCTTATATACCCTTGGTGTCTGTCCTTATTTTCATACAAGATTGTTTCTGACAGTTATTCACTCACCTTACCAAGTTCTCTAATCTTTTCTAATTACATTTCAATAGGCATGTATGAAGGGAACTTACTCACTTTCAAGCTAAGATCATCTCATAGGGATCTGTAGAAGACAGCCCACCAAGGCTCAATGAACAAGGATTTCAGAGTCTGACGCTAAATTCTATTTCTGGCTACTTCATCTTTGCGCAAGACCAATCTTCTGTCTATCAGCCATTAGGTAAAATCTCCAAACACATGTCACTTAGTCCAAGTTCTCACCCAGAGCTAGAAACCACTCCGTCACATTCCCAGCAGACAGTCACCCTGCCTCTGCTTGAGTGCCTTCAGTGACAGGGTCCTCATTTCTCTCAACGGCCAGACACGGTCGTGCAGGCAAATGGGAGCTGAAACCCAGTTTCCTTTCCAACTGTCAAACTGCATGTCCCTAAAGCCGTGCTTCTCAACCTTCCTAATGCCACGACCCTTTAATACAGTTCCTCATGTTGTGGTGACCCCCAATTTCATTGTTACAAATTGAACATAATTAAATCATAGTGATTAATCACAAAAACAATATGTAATTATATATGTGTTTTCCGATGGTCTTAGGCGACCCCTGTGAAAGGGTCATTCGACCCCCATAGGGGTCGCGACCCACAGGTTGAGAACCGCTGCCCTAAAGAGATGCCTTTTTCTAATCTGACCATCCACAAGGGCTACTTTTTCTAGTTTTCCCAAAGACATCATATGGACTAGCAGTGACCTTATCAGGTCAGCTCACTCCAGGGCTCTTAGGAGACTCTGCTCCCCGAAAAGTGGAAGCGACTTCCATCTCCATCACGAAGGCGTCATTTCACCTACCAAGTAAGCGGCAAAGCTTCGCATCCTTTGGCTCCTCTTGGTAAAGACCAAGTCCCCAGATGAGTCCAGATGTGGAAAGACCAGCAATTAGTGGGCATCCCAGTGAACGTTTTCTCAAGGAAAGACTGTAACAACATAAACAAGGACCTGTGGCAGCGAGGTCTGCTTGATCATTTATCAAAATTGTCAAATCTTATCCGTGACTGTGAAATGTCTTTATGGTTAGGAAAATGTACTAATAATTTTATTAGGCAGCAATTAAACTTAAATTCCTTTTAACTGTATTTGATGTCATCCTTTCTCTGAGCCCATTAGAGTAACATTAAGGTGTTTGTGCAGATAGCTAAGTCATTTCAAATTACTTTCCTGTCTAATGTGGGAGCCTTTAATAGCATACTCTTAGGTTGAATTCCATTTCAGAGACACCAGGCATGCTAATTAGACCCTCTCAGTGTTCCTTGAAGAAAAAGACAAAGAAGGGCTCTTTTTCTCCCTCTTCTGCTTAGTAATGTTGATAGAACACAATTTTCTGAGCAATTAGAGGTATAGACCCTTTGCTACACAAAATCTCACTTGAACCCAGTGAGTATTGCTAGCAGACACAGCATCTGGTTAATATGACACCACTGTTAAAATGTTTTTAAGATCTAATTAGAACCGGTAAGTTTTCTCTCCTGTTAGTCTTAGTATCATAGTTAGTGTTTGTTCCGGCTCAGCCCTCTAGCATTAGAGTGGAAAGAAAGCAGGAGAAAGGAATGAACATTTATTGGGCACTTACCATCTCCTAAATTCTAGATAAGAAAGGCTAACAGTTTAAATCCCAACACCACAACTTGCCAACAGGGTGACTTTGGTACTTTACTTACCCTCTCTGAGTCAAAGTTTCTCTATCTGTAAATGGAGATAAGCCATAGTTCACAAGGCTGTATAGACAGTAAGCCTCTTATCTAGGATTTAGGAGGTGGTAGGTGCCTAATAAATGTCCATTTATGATATATAAAATGGGGATGATAATAGTACTCACTCCTTCACAGTTCATTGTGTGGATCAAATACAGTCATAAATGTAAATGGTTCTTGCAGAAGATGAAGTGTCATACAGATATAGATATGATAGGTACATCCCTTGATGTTGCCACATGAAGTCTTGGGTGGAGTCTGCCTTCTTTCTGTGGGGTTGAAACCCCACATTTAATGCCACAAGAAAGCTGGAGAGAGAGCCAATCAACCACATAGTTGGGACTTTGGTAAATCAGATCCAAAGGAAAAAGAAGATAGCACCATGAGAAGGATTTGCTCACAGTCCCAAAGGTGATTTGATGGATTTGCAACTCTTGGGGCGCCTCTGTTTCCCCACCTGAAAACAGGGGTTGATCTGTGGATTAGATGAGCTGGTGTTAAATATAGCAAACAGCACATTGCCCAGAACTGAAGCACTCCACAAAATAATAATCTCATTTCACAATCATTTCAGCCAGTCTTTGTCCCTGGCAAACTTCCACCTATGTCATCCCTGCTCACTTACAGATTGGCTCTTTCCTCGTTGATCAATTAACATAAATTCTTTCTCCAAAGAGTCATTGTACTTGGCATCGATCTACTAACTTACAGCTATTACAATCATGATCGCAATTACCATTTGTCCAGACTTCTTGCAATGCCATCATCGCTTTCTCTCATGATAAATGTTACTAATAAACTCCTGCCTCAGAATCTTTGTGGAATGAGGAAAGAGATTAATTTATTAATTGATGGATTAATGACTCATAACTGTTATAATCATCATTAATTGTTGTTACCTTTGAAGCATCAAATGGTTGAGGAGGTTGAGAGCTGGGCTAAAAGAATGCTTCTTCCTCTCACGGAAAAGATGAAAGATGTCACCAGTCAGGAAGAGAATGTGAACGTCACCTTGAGAGTCCAAGCGTGTGAAGGCTGTCATGGCACAAACCACAGCTGCACCAACCCAGTCCTTTGTGTCCCCTGGCTTTCCCCAAAACTACCATGATTCTCTCAACATTACACACCCAGCCGTGGGCTGCTGGTATGTCCCTCACCCCAAGACCATTCCCCACCCAGGAATTTTTGAGAGTCAGTCTGGCAAGATAAAATAACAATGGAGTGTTGGTCCTACCAGCCTCCAGGGTCCCTACAAGCTCTGGTTAATGCAGCATGTCGCTGCAATCTTGTTACCCCATCTTTGAGAGAGAGTCATCCTCCAGCACCCAGAATCCCTGTAAGACAAAAACTCCAGATACTCAAGTCAGCAGGACACCAGGGCGAGCCCACTCCACTCCACCCCCATTCACACCCAGCTCTCCTATGTGGGGACGTAATCCTTGGAGTCACACAAATCTCTCCTGCAATTCTCTTAGCCCTGAGGCGTTTCTGCTTCGCCAACAGAGGAATGCCAATGCAAAGCAGGTGGCTTTTCCTGAGTTATTCTGATCAAGCAAATATAGTATCACACATTCTCCTTATCACAGGGTCTACCATCTGCAAAGCCAATTATTTTCTCTTCAGTATTATAGTCGCTGGCCCTGGCTTTTGGCTGCAGTTTAGTTGGCAGTTTTGCCCATGGCATATACCCCGCCCTTTACCATCCAAGATCTATGTGAACTGTTTTCTCTCCCTTTACTATGAGCCCTGACTGTTGTTCAAATCCTGTGCCTCCCACCCTTTTCTCCTGAGGAGCCTTTCTCAGTCAGACTTGGTTGATCTCATAACTCATCCATGGAATCTTATGTTTCCTAAAAAAAAATGATGGGAACAGACCAGGGGCTTTGTTCCCGAATTCAGCTCTGGGTTTGAATCTAGCATTTCACTGCTTTTAATTTAGCTCTCCATAGCACTTAGACTTTGGTTTTCATGAATTCCATTTATTCTTCCTTGAATGGAATTCTCACTGAGATGGTGTCAGGCTAGTGGGGGCTGCCTTTCTAGGACACTGTCTGTGAAGTGTATGCTCACTGGTGGGCCCTATAAATAGGAGTCATGCTCTGCACAGATGCATCTGTTAGGAGATGTATTTTGTGACCTGCACATCACAGACATCAGTGAGGGGGTTGACACTCTTTATCAACCACTGGAGAGATTCTTCACAATAGAGAAGGTAACATCAGCAAGACTGTCAGTGAAACCTGAAGCTACATGGCAGAATGCATTCTATACAGTTTAATAAAGAGATTAAAATATATACAGAACCACCATAAGTAGCATATAAACATCATTACACAGCGAAGTTGGATTAAATATCAGTTTCTCCAAAATGGCATTGGGCCAAGGCCTGCTGAGTAGATCTGCCCTGGACCTCCCCAATCCACCTCTGTCTTGTGGTGGTACTGCTGACCTGCATCTCTAGTCAGGCTGATCGGCACACTTTCTCATCAAACCGGCCACGTCCATGCATCAGAGCTGATGCTCACACTGCGAAGAGTTCTTATTTTTTTTATGTCGGTCCAACTGATCTGATATGACTTGGGGGGCTTTCAATGCCAGATTTTGCATTAGCGCTTATAGTCAATAAAGAGTGTTAAGCTAAGGAGTAAATCCTAATAATAGGCACCTCCCTGGGTTGTATGAGGAACAAATGAAATAAGACATGCAAAATGAGTCTGAAGAGCACACAGGCCTGGTTGTTATTATCTCTTTTTGAAAGGAGCTATTCCCTATTAATGATTCCTGGCTTGCCCTGTTGGACTCGCCTTCAGAAAGGCAAGCCAGACACATGTGACAAGTTAAACAGGCATAGAAGATATTTTTATCTGTTTAAGCCAACAACAGTAAATGCATCATAAGACAGTATGTGATTAATTGCCAAGTGAATTGTGAAAAGAATAATTGCCAGAGGAATATGAACAAGGGAGGGCTCACTGGAGCTGGTGGGGGAGGGATAGAATGAGGCTCCGGGGAGGCTGTATAGACTAATAGATTTGTTCTGGGTCTTGTAGAACCGATGGGAATTTTGGTTGGTGAGGGGAAGGCATTCCAGGAAGGTAAGTTATATAGAGATGGGTGGACAGATAGGTAATGGGGTGTGCAGGGGAAAGTTAGGGGTGGGGGACAGTGTTCAGAGTAGGGTATGGATGTAGTGATAAATTGTGAATGATGTTTGCTCTGATTTTGTACCTTTCAACAACTTAAACACACCTATGCCATATGCTCTAACCAAATGAAAAAATAAGCTCCAAGCCTGGCCATGTCTTTTGCCCAGCACACCCTCCTTCTTGCTCCCTGCCCATCCTTAGCCAGTCCAGCTCAGCTAAACTCATAACTATTCTATATTTCTATTTAAACCCCTGCTCAGGCCCTGAGAATTTGATTTTAATGTTTAACCTCAGAAGTTTACTGCTCAATTCTGGCTCAAACCTATAGAATTGAAGCTAACACTTACCTAGCTTCTTTAATTCTCCTTTAATTCTCAAAATAATCCTGTGAGATGGCACTGTTTTTACCCTCCACCCCCTTTTGCTGATGCTTAAGATGTTAAGGACCAAGGTCACATCACCCACAAATGTTAGAGTCAGGATTTGAACCACAGCTGTCTGACCCCATGGAATGATTCCCAAACACTAGACAGACAATACAGCCTCTAATTGCCTAAACCCACCCTATTGGTCCTTTCCTCTCTGGTCACCCTTCGATAGGATGGCTTACTCCAGTCAACCCTTGGAAACTTAGACGCTGTCTCATGCTGCCATCCTATTGCAAACTCCTAGGTACCAAGGACATGATACAGATAGGAATCGTTGGTGGGGCAGTTAGTCTAGGGTCTTAGAAAACTTTCAACACCCACATTTATATTAAGGTTTCATGATGATTATAATCATGAAGAATAATATTCTCAAAACCCATGTTTTCAGAAAATGAACCAGGGGACCCAGTTTGGCACTGTTCCACCCTGGATTGTGGAGAGGTTGCAGAAAGAGGCAACAATGTCTAACCTATTTTGTGGTTTGAGGCAAGTTAGTAGTATCTGAATTAAGGTACTGGTGGTGGAAATAGACAGAATATGCTAATAAAGAATCACTCATTTCACTGTGAAATAAAATGTATTTTTTATGAAATCAACTTTCTCACCAACATCACAGTGTTATCTGTAAAGAATCAGCTTCTAGCTCCATAGTTCCTAGGGTTCAGCTACATCTCACGTATATCGTCCCTTGGACTGTGTTCTCGAAAATGCTAGCGGCAACATGACTTGGGGGGGAAGGGGTGTACAAGGAATTCATACGCAGAAGTCAGACAGGTGTGGTTCAAGCAGTGGTTTGGCCATTCAACTAACCATGTGACCATGGGAACGTATTTAATCTGTCAAATGGGGATAAAATGTCTGTCTAACATGGTTGTTGTGAGGATGAAATAAGACAGTGGATGGAACGGCTATGATTAGCACAATATAAATGTCACATTTTGTACTATCATTTCTTAGCCAAACATCTCATTAAAATCCCTGCATAATCACCCATAAAATCTTGTTTGAAATAAAAGTGATTGGGTTCAACCAACCCTTTGGGAAGCAATTTGGCTTTCAAAATGCTTTCCACTGTGTATTAAGACACATAAAAATGTTCGTTTCATATCCTTTGACCCAGTTGTTCCACTTCTCGGAATCTATTCTTAGGAAATTGTCCTCGATACAGGAAGAGCATAATGTACAAGGGGGTTCACCGCACAGATGGCTAAGAGTGAAAAATTAGAAGCAAACTGAACGTCCAGGAGCAGAAGATTGAGGAGTCCTTGTGTAGTCTGTTGGTGTCCTAAAAGTGCCTTAAGTCAGTGTTAAATACAGAGTTCAGAACAACGTTTTAAAATGGGTAAAGTCAATCCTGGATCAAGCATATCCTTTTCTTCAATTCATTAACCAACCCCTGTCCTCCGAAGGGATTCCCTGAAGGGCCCACAGACCAGCAATTCGGTCCCCTTTTCCCCTTTGTCTGCCATCTGGGCACAGATGTTGGGTTCATGCCAGAGCCCACTGCACAGCCTTAGGCTTCTCATCCCTCCGCAGCAAACATCATCTCTCCCTTCTGCAGACACTGAGAAAAAAATTCTCTCCAAGGCAGGTGCCCTTTGGCTCAGCTCTCTTTACGTCTCCAAGGCTGCCTTGCCAGTGCATCTTCCTCAGCCGGCCCCCACCTCACATCCCTGCAGTCTTCCCACTTCCAACTTCTTTTCCATTGATTTCAACACTGTTTGTTGGGTCCTTTTAAGCAATAGAAAGTATTTTCTCAAATGCCCAAAATGTGTTCGTCCAATTAAATGTAAAGGAGGAAAAGGATTGACTTGGGCGTTAAGTGTTATTTACACTTTTACGCTTAGACTTAGACTCTGAGTCTTGGAGCCTTGAATGCTTTGCAAAATCCTCCAGGAGAAGACTGAAATCTTATTCAACCACCTCATTTCAAAGCTGGAATCCATGAACTTAAAACCACAGACATTTAGGCTTAAAAAAAAAATCCAAGCCACACAGCTTGGACCTATTGGAATTTTTATTGATAACACCTAACAGGAAGAGCATTTGCTTCCTCTTGAGTTTGTATAATTATGTGCATTTTGTAATTTCGTAGCTTTGGCAGACACTGGGTAGCATTTGGCCTCAGTGCTTTCAGCTTTAAGGACAATTTCACAACTGGGCTTTTCTGGAGAACTCGAACATCTGGACCCTGAGTGGCCCAGGCTCACCTTGTGGTGAAACCTCTGTGATCCTCCTCAGCAGAACAAGCTGTACAGAGCCCTGTCCTTCCCTCACTCCCAGGAGCCTCAGTGCAGGCTGCCCACAATTGTGTAAGTTATGGGCATTTTTAAAAAGTAAATAATCTTTTTTAATGTTGCTTGCTGGTTGAACAATAGCCAGTATTTCAATTGCATATTCACTCAGCATCTACTGCATTTCAGGAGTCCTGTGCTGAGCACAGAGATGTGAAAATAGCTCATGTTGGTCCACTGTGGCCCTTCCTTCCCTTTACCTCTTTTTTCTTCCTTCCCTTCTTCCTTTCTTTCTTTCTTCCTTCTTTCCTTGCTTTTTTCTTTTTGTAGGTATCTATCTATATATATATATATATATAATAGAGAACTATGCTAAATAACCAGGACACTATAACAGGTGGACTGGTCAGGAGGAGGTTGCGCACACGCGTCGGGGGCGGGGCAGCAGGGGCCTCCGCGCCTGCGCTAGGGGAGGGCCTGATCAGCTTCAAGGGCTGGAGAGGAAGGCAGGGCCGGACCAGCAGTGGCCGCAGCTGCTGCGGGGCCTGGGGAGTGAGGTAGGGCCAGACCAGCGACTCGAGGGTGGGCAGTGCCACACGATTTCAAATCGCGCACTGGGCTCCTAGTTGTTTAAATAATACTTAAAAACAAAAAGGAAAAAAATTACTTACAGTCCCATTATTTGAACATAAAGTGGGGGGAAAAAGAATGTCTCTCCTTTCCCATCCTACCTTCTAAACCCAGAGGTGGTAACTATCCTAAACAGATTGGTGTATGTCCTTCCCAACTTCTTAAATTTATATAAATGAAGCTCTGTCTACGTATGTATCTGCTTATCCAGACATTCTTGGAGAAACAGGATGACATTATCCTTAGTAGTCCCCACAACTTGGTCACTGTACTCAACATAGTATAGATTTTACCTAATTATTTTAATGGTGAATTAGTATCTCATTATACGGAAGGTCTATAATTTATTTAAACATTCCCTTATTGGTGGATGTTTAGGTTGTTTTTAATTTTTGTGCTATTGCTATTATAAACAATTGTGTAGTGAACATCATATATACAAATTTGGGTTATTTATTTACAATAGATTCCCAGAAGTGGTATTAGGGACTCAAATAACTTTGTCTTTTTCAACTAAAATAGTTATTACCAATTTGCTTTCCAAATACTTTCCACCCATTCACACTCCAACCAGCCACATGTGACAGTGCCCATTTTCCTGCCACTCACAAGCACTGGAGAGGCCTCTATTCTAGTTTTTGCAAATCTTGTAGCAAAGCTATTGCTGTTTTAATTCAAATTACAAAATGCACTTGTCAAAAAGTTGTATATCTCCCACTTTTGTATGTTTATTGGCCATTAACACTTAATTTTTAATCACAACTTCATGTCACTATTAACTCTGATGTATTGAAAGCCAGCTAGGAAGCCAGCATCACTAGACACTTGATGTGCATTGTTGTGTTTAACTCTATAACCCCGGAATGAAACAGATGCTATTATCATCTCCATTTCACAAGTGAGAGACACCTGAGGCTCAGGGCAGATAAGCAACTTATTTGTCTAAAAGGCATAGCTGGCATTTGAATGCAGGTCCGCTGGCTCCAAAGCTTTGTTCGTTCCACCTCTTACAAATCTGTCCTCCTGCACGCTCTCCCAGACTTCTGAGTCTTCGCTCTCTTCTATAGATTATTTTGTTCATCTCTCATCTGCCTTGATGGCCCATAGTAGCCTTGGGATGGGAACCCAAACCCTGCACCAGCTGGTCCCTGAATCAACAGAACTTAGGCGAATAAGGACAGTCTCTGTCTGGGAAGAGCGCGTAGATTAAGGTTATAAACTGTGCATTGACAATTTAAATTGCCTCCTTAATTTATAACCTTGTGCCTGAGCTTTCTGATTCTCCCACAGACTTTCCCACTCCAACCTCCCCTGATGTAGAACTCCTTTAATGTTGAGTCACTTCTTTCTTCCCTCCCCACACACTTAAAACAAGTAGGGCACATTTTGTTCTCCGTGATCTTGCAGGACTGGGCACACATTGTGAAATAATAAAGGGAAGGGAAGAAACAGCCAGGGCTGCGTGACTTTCTGGCTCCAGCAATTTTCATCCAGGGCAAGTTAGCATCCAGTTCACTCTAGCAAACAGTCCTGAGCCAAAAGATTCCAAATCAAAGCAAAAATCTATCAAGAGAATTCTGATTTAAAACCTAAGAAAACAGCCTGTACATATTTTTAGAACAACTCAGAAAAGAATACATCTGTGACTTGAAACAGCTGGAAATCTACTTTTTGCCAAAATTGTGCTGATTACGAAAGCCGTGAGAGAAGAGGCGTTCAAGATCCAAGCAGTCCTGTATTTTTTTTTTTCATATATTCAACTTCTGAATAACCTTCACTTTCATACATTAAGAACCTACCTCTCTCAGCTGCTGTGAGCACCAAATGCCAGCCAGCCACACAGCTTGTACAGCAGTGTTTGTATAACTGCTTGAGCATTTTACTGTGTTTTGCCCTTATTGGCTTAGTAAAAAGGGTGGTAAACCAAAAGAATAAAAGTGATAAGAAGCGTAGGTCTTGTAAGCAAGCTCACAATGTGTCTGAGGAAAATAGAAGGAATTGTGAGGCGTGCTGAAAACAGGATAGCATTAGCCTCAGAGAGTCATTGGACTTAAGCCAGTCAACCATGTGTTCAGTTCTGAAGGAAAACAACGAAATTAAAGAACATGTGTTGAAAATGTTGGTAGCAAATTGTGGATAAAAGACAAAGTGTCATAAGGGAGTAAAAAAAAAAAAAATTTTAAGTTTACTGAAAATAGAACCTTCTCTTACCCTAGGGCAGGGTCTCTCTTATTCACTATTATGTCCCAGTATCTTCCTGGCACATAATAGAGGTCCATAAATAGGTCAGTTGCGACATTATTAAGGACTTCATTGTGCACAAAAGTTAAGGTATGTTTTCCTGCACTTAAATATAGGAAAAGCAGGGAAGAAAGGATTCCTAAGGCTGCTCTGTTACTGTGCCTTACGATGGGTCAGTGTCTCACAGGGGCAGGGAGCAAATATGAGTAGAAAGAGTGACAATGAAGGACTTTTTGTAAGACTGTTGTCTAAATGCTCTTCTATAATACTGCACCCCTTCTTCCAATTCACACACACACACACCTGACCGAACACAGGCAAAATACAGACCCTGCCAGTTCATGTGTCCCAAGGACAGACAGAGCTTTGGAGTGAGGTGTCTCTCATTAGAGGGTGCAGTGTTTGAAGGGCATGTAGGGCTGGAACCTGTGCCCAGAAGGAGACCCAAAATCAAGATCAAAGCCAATAATCCAAACCAAGGAATAAAATAGTGAAGCCAAAAATTGGACACAGTTGAGGTCAGACACTGGAGAAGTATTTCAGCAGTGCCAATGCCACAAGCATAGAAGAAAAACAGTATCAGCTATAGGTGAGGTCGAGAGCAAGGTAAGAGCGGGGTGGGCGAGTTTCCAAGATGGGAAACAGAAGGCTTGGCAGGAAAACCTAGGAGATGGTCAGATGGTTCTGCAAAGACGAAGCCTCCTTCGAAGGCCCTAGCCCCTAGCCTCACCCCCATTGCCACACCACCCCAACCTTAAAGACATCGCACTCTGAACTTCATCTGTGATGGCTTGTGAACATGTTGAAGGCCCAGGAGGCATTGTGGTAAAAATACGTACATGTATGCAGACATACTTATATACATACTACACATTTACTATTCTGTTGAAGGGTTTTTGAGGATGCTAACCCTGCTCATCCCAAAGATAAAGAGGGTGGTTATTCATTTCACTTGATATGCCCTTAAGGTTTACTTTAAGTGAATTCACATTCAATGTGTCTTATCTTCAAAAAGTTGCTATAGTGATGCTTGGAGAGGATGGTTTTTCATTGCTAAACCTGCCTTAGCTCTCTGCATTCCCCCAGTTGGTCTTCCTCAGACAAACAAAGCCAGGATACTGTCCCCACAGCACAGGTATTGCCTGGGAGTCCCAAGAGAATGGTGGCTAGGGGATCTGTGATCAGCTAAGACCATTAATCAGGTCACAGTGTACAAATTTTTTTTCCTAAGAATAAGTCATGTGTTATTTCCAATCCTAGAAAAGGTTAAGTACTAGAGGCAGAATATTCATCAGTGTCTCTATGGGAAGGAGGTAAATAGGAGGGAACGCATGTCCAGAATCTCACCATTGCTTCTCAGGCAATGCCCTCAAGTGGAAATCGACAAGCTGATAATCGATAATCCTGTCTTGAACTTGAGCCCCACCTGAGCTTCCAACCACGGTCGTGTCCTGGTGGAAAATTGTTATTCTCTCTTCCTGATGAGGAGATACTAAAATATACCATCAGTTGCTACTCTCCCCTCTGCTAACCAGGGAGGCCCACGGGGGACCCTTGAAGAGAATTGCCACAAAGTCTTTTGACAGCAACGGCCATTAGCAGCTTTTAGGGTTTCCTGCTCACCAGTGTAGCTCTTCGGTGGCTGTAAGACTCAGCAGTGCTGCTAAAGGCAGCAGTTTAGAAAAGGGCCCTGTTGAGCCTTTATTGAAGCTGAGTTGCTGCACAGCTTGCCCAAGGAACATCTTTCTTTAGAAACTTCCTCAGGCCCGTTGAGATTGCTTCTAGAAAACAAACTTGAACTGGGAGCAATCCCAGAGGCCCTTCTTCCAGTGCCCAGCATAGCTCAGTGGTTCCACCCCTTTTGGTTAAGGATGAACTTCACCTCCCATTTTACCCACTTCTCACTGGTGAGGCAGAATATTCCTATGAAACCTTCCCATTGGTGGCTGAGATTTAATCTCCAGGGTATCTGGCAAAAGCTCTAGTGACTTATATGCCTCTGGGCATGTAATTGAGTAATGACCGTCCTAAAGTAGCCTTCCGCTTCTTAAGCAATAAATGCAAAAGAAACTTCATTAGTGACTCTGACTAGAATGACAGATGTCAGCCACTGGGTCAGTTTAATGCTTAAGGGTAGATGTTAGCAGTGAAATACCTATAGCAAAACCTCAAGTGAAAGGATGCTAGAGAGCAGTGGGAAAGAATTGAGAATCCAGACCCACTCTGCAAAAAATAGAGTCTGCCCTGGCTGACACAGTAAATGTGTGTGTTTACTCACTCATCTAGTTCATTACAAAGCACCAATCACAAAGATATTTGTCTTCTTTCCTGCTCTTGTAAGCTAATTACAAAGTAATTAAATTAGCTAAGAATAAATTAGTTGTTATCAAACTAAAAGCAAAGGCATTCTTCTAAAAATTATTTAGAGTAAAATGCTGGCTTGAATGATAATTCCAGAGGGAGAAATAGTTTCTTTCTTTGACTAATGTATTTATTATTTTAAAAGGAACTCCTACATTTAAAGGCACATCTAAATACTTATTCTACCTTCAGTGAATGACAAATACAAGACAGCATGTTTGAATTCTTGCAAGCAAGACAGGGGACAGCCAAGGTGAAATATTTACACGATGGTCCTTGTCAGCCGAGGTCGCGACGATATTGAAATGTCTTCAGTGGTGAGTAAGTGGTGTGGAAATTAATGGTGCTTGCTGAACGTATTATCACCTGATTTACCTGGTAGCTGCCTCACCACGTATCATTACTAAGTAGCTAGAAATAATGCCGTTTTCAAAAGTGAGTACTCTGCCCTCTTAAAATTGTGAAAACATTGAAAGTTATTTTCAAGTTCTAAATTACACTTCTACTAGATGCCAAAGTTCAAAAATATGGCTGTCTCTGATCAATTGATTTTGCGGAGTCCTTCATGAAGTCATTTCTATTTGATCACAAATATGTCTGAAGATACCATGTGATAAAAGTGTCAGGCTTTCAAGCTCTCTAACAAGATGGAAGTTATTTATGAGTTGAATGAGTGTGGGATATTAATGGTGAAGACAAAAGCGAGTAGAGTCAAAGGACAAAAGCTGGAATCATTAAAGATAATAAAAAGCAAAATCCCACAATCAAAACCCTTGTGATATCATGGATGTCTTTATAGAGCAGGTCAAATCAGGGCCTATGCTCATAATGCTTTATGGGGGAGGGTGAATGTCAGGCCCCACATGTGGGCCCAGGACAACAGCACAATTACAAGAGCAGAGAACTGTCTTGGGCATAAATATGTCTTGCAGGTTTTCATGGCTAGTAAAGTCCAATGCTGTCATGATCACCTTTGACCATGTATCTTTGCAACTGTCCTAATGAATGCCTAAGAATCATCCTAAGAGTGGGATTTCTGGGTTTAGGGGTATAGACCTTTCTAGTCATCCTAATGCATCTTATCAAATGGGTCTCTAGGAAGTTTGTGCAGTCTCTGCTCCTAACACGAGCACCTGAAAGTTCCCATTTCCCACCCAATCACGTTGGATCCATGCTTTTCACCAGGAACACGTTTTAAAGTAGAAGGGAACCTGAAATCCATCCTTTTCACTTGTAGGAGGAAAAAAACTAAACTCTGGGGGCGGTTAGGTGAAGGGTCCTCCAAGCTAATAGCAGAGCTGGTGGGGTTGGGGAGACACTGGTGTCTATAGCCCCCCTTCCCAGCCTGAGACCTGATCTATAACAAGTCCTTGAAAATGTCCAACACAGACAAATCTATAGGAACAGAAAGTAGATGAGTGGTTACCTAGGGAAAGTGACTGCTCATGGGTATGGGGGTTGCATGAGGGGGCAATGAAAATATTCTAAATTGATGTAGTCATGGTTGCCCAACACTGTAATACCCTGAAGACCATTGAATTGCGTACTTCGAGTAGGTGGGTTCTGTAGTGTATGAAATATATCTCCATAAAGCTGCTATTTAAAATAAGAACAGGTGCCCTAACTGCTTTGGCTCAGTGGATAGAGGGTCAGCCTGCGGACTCAAGGGTCCCAGGTTTGATTCCAGTCAAGGGCATGTACCTTGGTTGCGGGCACATCCCCAGGAAGGAGTGTGCAGGAGGCAGCTGATTGATGTCTCTCTCTCTCTCATCGATGTTTCTAACTCTCTATCTCTCTCCCTTCCTCTCTGTAAAAAATCAATAAAATATATTTTTAAAAAATAAAATAAGAACAGGTGCTTAGTAAACATCTGTGGAAAGAAGAAGAAAGGGAGGAAAAGAAATCAAACATCCCTGTTCCTTGATTTCCAACCAGTGGTCGGTCCCCTTTCTCCATTCACAGAAGTGGAGCAGATCTGTAATTCACCCCAGGGTTCAGGGTTTCCTCTGGGTAGGTGTTTCCCTGTTTTCAATACACACCCATCTGCCTCTTCTCAGAAAGTATGAGTAAAAAATAAAAAAGAACCCGATCTTCATCCTCTCATATTCCCCTGAGACTCTAGCTCAGGGCTGGTTACAAAATAGGAACTTGATAAATGTCTGTTTACTGAATTACTGGTGAACTGTGAGTAAATTAAATATTAACTAACACGGCAGTGACATAGTACTATTTTCTAACATTGGTGCCTCGTTTTCTGCAGCTGTCAGCTCAGGCTCTATAAATTGGGTTGACAGCTATTCAGTTTGGTATTTTGGACATTCTGATTTCCCTCCTGATGCCTTGCTGCAGATACTGAGTAGCCATGGGTCCCATTTGCCCTCAGTGCTGGACAGCACAGGACTCAATTTAGACTCAAGAGTAGTGACTGCTGCATTTAGGGACGAAGCCAGAATCCATGGGGCTTAAAGCTTACTCTCTTTGGGAGAGGTTGTTTTTTAAGAAAAAAAAGACTACAAAGTTATGGATGCAAATTAGGTATAGGACCGTAGAAGCTTGTGCCCAGCGGGCTTTGAAGGTAGAGCTTCCTAAGCCTCTGGCCGTGTTTGTTTTTCTGGTCCTTCTAGGGCAGCAGTTCTCAACCTGTGGGTCATGACCCCTTTGGGGATCGAACAACCCTTTCACAGGGGTCGCCTAAGACCATCGGAAAACACATATATAATTACATATTGTTTTGTGATTAATCGCTATGCTTTAATTATGTTCAATTTGTAACAATGAAAATACATCCTGCATGTCAGATATTTACATTATGATTCATAACAGTAACAAAATTACAGTTATGAAGTAGCAATGAAAATAATTTTATGGTTGGGGGTCACCACAACATGAGGAACTGTATTAAAGGGTTGCGGCATTAAGAAGGTTGAGAACCACTGGTCTGGGGGCATTTTCTTTTCTTTTGGTGTTTAAATGTCCATTGCTACAAGCAGTTGAGCATTATGAGCCTCCTAGCCTTCTAATTCTCCTTAAGCATAGAGTTCAAGCAATTATTGAATTAACTCCCAGCACCAACGTGCAGGTAACTAGAATGGTGACAGGAGCTTCCCATCTTGGGTGAGGGTGGGTCTCTAAAATCCGTCCATAATGTGAAAATTACGTATCATTGTCCTTAAAGTCTCTGAAGTTGCCTGTTCAATAGAACATAGGGTTCTTATGTGCACAACCTTGAGTTCTTGTGCGCACTCAAGTCTGAAAACCACTAAGCCGGGTCAAAGGTAGGGAAGTGCAACTGGCGGTGGCAAGACTTCACAGACCTCTTTTCCTTATAACCACATCCTGTTCTCTAGCTGGCACAGGAGGTGGGTGCTCCCCTGGGGTGTTTACTCCACCCTGTTTTAATGCCAAGCCTTTATAAGCTGAATACATGTTACAGATTTGTTTGTTGTTATGGAATTTTAAAAAGTGAGACATATGAAAGCTAATGAACCAGGACCTGGCATAACCGCTGCTCCATAAATGTCTGCTGGATTTAAATCTCACTCTCATTTGATTAGGTCCCCATGCACCCTGCTGTGTATAAAGACGGTGTCTTCTGAGCTGGTGTTTCTGCTGTGGCTCCCACTCTAAGACACCACTCTCAGGCCCCGGGCCCCGGGCCCAGCACCTCAGGCTGGGTGTGGCATTCCTCGGACCCAATGGAGTGGTCCCCCGTCTCCATTTAGAAACATTTCCTCATTACAGCTGCTTTGCCTAACTTTGTATTACAACAGCTGTTTGGGAATGAAATTATTTATTTAGTCATTTTTTTTGCTACATTTGCATTTTTATTTCTTTCAAAAGCTGGAACTTAGAGGAGAAAAGGGGCTTCTGTTTTGTTTGTATTTTTAAAACTGACTCAAGTGAGGCAATGAAGAGGTTTCCAAAAGGCAGCCAGGAACCTAGCTAAATTGGTCTCAAGACTTGAGTGAACCTTGTTCCTGCCTTCATATTTAATGCAATATCTCATTGATATCAGTAATAACTTGCCCAGTATGCAGTCTCATAGCACTATCTACTTTGGGGGGAAAAACAGAGAATCCCTTTGGTACGAATTTACTGAGAACCTAAGTAGCAGTCCAGTGCTGGGCATGCAGGGTCCAGAAATGAACAGTGCACACCCTTGACCTGAAGGTCACAATTGTCTGGAAATATTTGGTCCCCTAGATACTTCAAGGAGATATACAAGTGCTAGCTTTCAATAGACCTTCCAGGAGCAAAGAATAAGTCCATTCCTCCAGGGTCTTCATAGTTACACTGCTCTAAACAGAAATATCCTTCCACCCAGGTGTTCAATCCAGACACCAGGAAGTCCCCCAAATCACTCCTGTCCTTCACCCCCACAACAGCTGACCACCAAGGGACAGCAGCTCTAAATCGTAAAATATTCCTTGAATCCATGACTTCTTCTTTCTCCTCTGCTTCTTCCCTGGCTGGGGAAGCCTTCTGTGTTCCTTCCACACCCCTGGTTTCTTCATTACATGTTCCTCCCCAAGCTCATGCACGGCTCCTTGGGAATCTCTAATTAAGAGAGCACTCCAGTTTGTGGCTTGTCTTGTGCCCTGGAGTATAAGCTCCTTGAGCCCAGGGGCGTTGAGTTATTAATTTGTAAGACTTCAATGCCCCGCATAGTGCTTCGCATCCTAGGAACCTGAGAATATTTGATATTTGTGGAAGGAAGGGAAGAAGAAAGGAAAGGTGGGAAAGTGGAGCTATAATCATTCTTTTTCCATCAAAGCCATGGAAAAGAAAACATTTTAAGCATCCATTTAATTAGCTTCTATAAAGTTTTATTGCTGACTTCATGCATTTTCAGTTTTTATGTAAAAGATCTTTATGATTTCTTTTTTTTAATTCAATCCTATTTATTTCACTGTAAAAGAATACTTTTTTCTTTTTTTTAATTGTTTTATGGCTTAAAGTATTACAAAGAGTATTACATAGGTCTCCTTTTTATTTTTCTCTCCTTGACCCTCCCTTAGCCTCCCATGCCCCCCAGTGTCTTGTGTCCATTGGTTATGCTCATATGCATGCATACAAGTCCTTCGGTTGATCTCTTACCCCCCCCCCATGATTTCTTTATTCCCACTTTTGGTGATTGTTTCAAAGTTATATGAAGGATTCATAGGAACCTGCAATGCTCCCAGATTCCAAGAGGGTCTCTACAGGATGATGGCTGAGACCTTGGGCTCTGAAGTGAAACAGACCCGTGTTTGAAGATGGTAAGCGTGGCCACTTACCATCTGTGTGGCTTTGGCAAGTTACCTCCAGTCTCTGAGCCTCAATTTCCTTAGCTATAGAATGGAGATAATAAGACTACCAACTCCATAGCATTAATTTGAAATTTAAATAGGAAAATACATACAATTGAGTAGATATACATCTGCCAATAAACAGTTATTATTATAAGGACAAAATCTAATATATCCACTCATAAGTCATGGCTTCATTAGCAGGTAACTATTAACTAGTGGATTCTAATAAAGGAGAAATAAAAAATTCACTTAGAATTTAGATAATGAGATGATGGAGAAACCATCTTTTTCTAATATGGCTAGCTCATTTTCTTATAATTAAGCTACAAGGTTCTTCCTTCACCTACAAATAAATTCCTCATTGTATTGACTTGTTTGAAAAGATATTCTAGTTTAAATGGAATGAATTTCCCTTTAATATGATTTTCTAGCAAGATTAGATTCCAATATGGATGAATATCCTAAATTGAAAGTTCTAAATGAACACTGCAGGGAACAAGCATGTAGCCAAGACATCATCCCTTTTACAAATGTCAGTCACTGAGGAAACATTCATCCGTGTGTTGGAGGAATCTCACATCAACAACAAGAAGTGATATTGAAGGATGCTTGCTGTGCATCAGTCAGCCCAAGTCCGGCTACCCAACCTGAGCAAAGGCTGGTGCCTACACCAGGTGCTGAATATCCATTTACAGTAAGGGAAGCCTCTGGGTAGTGAGCAGAGCACTTTTCTCTGCTCTTTGGAGCATCCTTTACTCGGGATCTTGGGACCTGCCCAGCGGCCTCTGTGATCAGCATGGATCCCAGCACAGGGAAGGAGGAACTCCCCAAGGCTCTGTCATCCAGACTACAGTGAGACTCAGAAAGGTATGTGCTTCACATCCCTTTTGCAGAAAGCCCTTTCCTCCCTTCCCAGCCATCCTCTAATATTTTCTTCACAGTGCTTATTGCTTTCTGAAGTAATCTTGGACCTCTATTTTTTAGCATCCTGAAGCTTCCATAAACACAAGAACCCTTCATTTCTGTCTTATCCACTGCATCCCACGCCCATGCCTAGGACAGTATATGGCCTACCTGTGGTCAGCAAACTGCGGCTTGCGAGCCACATGTGGCTCTGGCCCCTTGAGTGTGGCTCTTCCTAAGCCTTAGGAGTACCCTAATTAAGTCAACAACAATGTACCTACCTATATAGTTTAAGTCTAAAAAATTTGGCTCTCAAAAGAAATTTCAGTCATTGTACTGTTGATATTTGGCTCTGTTGACTAATGAGTTTGCCAACCACTGGCCTAGACTGATGCTCAATGAATATGTGTTGAATGAACATAAGAAAGGAAGGTGGGCAGGGGGAGGGGGACACCCTCCAATGGTAAGGATCCACATCCCCAAGGACCTGTGCTTGCTTGCCCAGACCGGGTCACACTGAACCAAAGTCTCTCTCCCAGACTCTGTTTTCCAAGTGTACTCAGCCCCCCTGCCCCATGCCCTCAGTTAACCTACACTTCCTTTGAGCCAAACTCACAGATTATCTTTCTGTTTCTTTCACTTTCAATCATGCCAGATCCCGTTCTTCCTGCTCAACACTTAGGGAAACATCTTATCCCTCCCCACGATTTCTGCAGGTGGTTAATGTCATCGATTATTTGGCTCATTCAACTCTCAGAGAGTAATCTTTTCTTTAATCCAAGTTTTAAGGCCATCTCACTGTGGGCTCCTGTATAGCGCTGATTATACAGGGCAGAGTCCAACAGAGGTGTTGGCACTGCTCATACAGATTCCTCTGGAAGCGCTGGTGCTGTCCATCTCCACGCTGTCTGTGCTAATAGTGCCTGTCTATAAGCAACCTCCATCTACCCTTCACCACGCCAAAAAGATAAATGCCAGACGACAAGAAGCAAACTAAAGGCCGTCCTCGAGGCCCAGAAAATCTCATCCACCCTGCCAGGGCCCAAGAACTCCTGATTTAGGAGCTTGGTCTCTTCACTAATTCATCCTTAGAATGTATTGCAAATTCAAAAGCCAGTAGTTACACTTCTCGGCAAAGGAGCAGACAAAAAATGTTTTTGTTTGACGCAGCAGCAACAGAAACAAGACCATGTTTCTCTTTTATGAAACCTCTGAGAGTAATTCATTGAGATCTTGACATTTAATATCACCTAATCACCTCCCCAACAAGATATTTGCTTTGGCTCCATCAGCCCCACATGCAGGCCTTGCGGCTGCCACTGACTGGATCTCGTCATTAGGTGGGCTGCCTTAAATACCCAAGGCAGGATTTGGCAAGAGGAAGCAGCACCTGCTTTATTGAAAGACAGCTTCCCACTTTATCCTCTGAAAGAGAAATGTGCCATGTAAATGTCCTGAAGAGATGATAATCATACAGCAAGGTGTCCCTTCCAGCAAGCATTGTACCAGATGCCCAGTCACGGAGTCACCAGAATGGAGGCGGCAGATGGAGAATTGGAGCTTTTAGAGAAAACAAATTTGTAAGCTTTAAAGTGCCTGCATGCTTCTGGCCAACACATACCCAGGTACTTTGAGTAGCGCCCACTGGCCCGAGGAAGAGTTTCACACCTCAGAGATGGCTGGGGAAGAAGATAACGTTCAGGTCCCTTCTTGGCCGGAGGGCGATGAATAGATACTCGCAGAGCACACGACCTCGGTCCAGTGAGTTTTCTGCACTGAGTTAAAATAAAGGATTGAGTGAGCACTGTCGATCGACACGTTAGTGTTGGTTCCCTGGCACTGGGGAGACATTAATGTGGAAAACTTTTCCTCTCCACGTTTCAAAAATTGAAACAATCATTCCAGCAGTGGGAGCAGGGAGTAAATCCATAATGCTTAGCAGCTCAGGTACAAAGAAAATAAAATCAGAAATCCAGGGTGTTTGGCTATTACTGCCAAGGGCCTATCTTCCGTATAACAGCAATCTTTTATATTTCGCATGGTTTGACTCCTGCAAATCCGATTGAGTCATTCCCTGTCGAAAATCCTTGAGTGTCTCCCACTGCCCACAACTGTAGCTTTCAAATTGTTCTGGGGGTAGTTACAACTTTACACTTTAAATTATTACCCCACATATTTTGTGACAAGGGCTAAGGATGCAATGATCCCATCCTCCTGACATAAGCAGACTTTGGTCTGCAACATGGAACATTTCAGTGAGATACCAAACAAACCCTTAACACATAACATCCAAAAGATCCTAAAAAAAATCAGATTAATACAAAGCTCTTTATGTGATATGAGCAAGAAGAAAGGGGAAGTGGAAAAATGAGACATTGAGGATGCTTTAAATGTATAGTATCTTGCGGTCTCAGAAAATAGGTGGAGTAGTAATTTAAAATGTGAAGTTGTAGCATATGTATGTTTAAAATAGGAAATGCAGCCCAGCCAGTGTGGCTCAGTGATTGAGCATCGACCTATGAACCTAGAGGTCAGGGTTCAATTCCCAGTCAGGGCACATGCCCGGGTTGCCAGTGTGGGGCATGCAGGAGGCAGTTGATCAATGATTTTCTCTCATCATTGATATTTCTATCTCTCTCTCCCTCTCCCTTCCTCTCTGAAACCAATAAAAAAAAATAAAATGGAAGTGCAGTGCAAAAGATGCGAAATGTCTTGTGTCTGATGTCCTCTGTATTTATGTAATAGACTTGTCTTTTACTGAAGTGTGGGTCCAAGACTGGTCTCCAGCCAGTTTGCATCTGTAACCCACTAAGACTCTGGGCAGCTTCCACCTCTGGTCTTTGCTTTGTATTACCATATTTTTGTTTGAATAAAGCATATAATAACAATGAATACCAAAAAAATTTGTTCTGTGGGGCCTCGGGGTAAGACTTCTGTGGGATCTGAAGGGAAGGGGTGTGGCTCTCAGCCCAAAACCCTTGCCCCATTCAGAGACGGTCTCCTTTCGTCTGTTCTAAAAGTCGGGCTTCCATGTGGAATTACCAACAAAGAGTTTTGTGACTTAGAAACAAAGTTTGAAAACGACCTTCCTACAAGGATGAAATCTAGACAAGCCCTGCCTGTTCCTTATCCTCTCTGCCTCTCAGGCAGCCGCCAGCACACAGCATAGTGGCTTTCGTTTCTCTTATGGGTCCAATCTTCCTTCTGTTCCCTTTGCCTGGAATGTTCTCCCTTCTTCTCGATCAGGTAGATCTGTACCCTTTTTTTGAGATGTGGTTCAAAGTTTACCTTTTGAGGGCTACTGTCCCTGCCCTAGCAGCGATTAGCCATATTCCCATGGCATCTGTGCCTGTGTTCACACATATGGAATTGTTAGATGTGTCTGAATCTTGGACCAGTCTGCACACACATAGAAGACAGAGTCCCTGTCTTTTTTCTTTTCTCTGCCATCGTCCTCCAGGCCTGGCATGCGGTGGGCACTCAATAAATATTTGATGGATGGATGTGTTTGGCTATTTAACTTACCATCAGATAGCAAGTTGGCATTTTCCCAACAGCCTGATTTAGAAGGGATTCAAAGACACAGGGCCACAGTCCCATAATCAACTCAAGCAGTTCTGGGTTAGCAAAGAGCATAAATTCTTTTAACTAGTTCTGTATGGATCTGAACTTTACTTTTATAAAAATAATGATTACAACAGCAGTAAAAGAAATATTGTACAGAGATCACACTCTGAAAACCATGAACAATAATAGTCTCTTGAACTGGCATAGTTTGGTCCTGCTGATCTCATTGAATCGCTTCTCCATTGAGAATCCATGTGCAGCTCCCTGTTGCCCATGGCTTTCTAACTCTTCTAGGAACTTCAGGTGCTCCACGGACACCCCTCAGAGTCAGGTCTCCATGGAGATCTGACTGGGAGGGACACGGCTCTGGCCTCACGCCCTTTGCTCCAATCAAAGAGGGTTCCACAAAATCTAAGTGTTTTGCATTTAATTTTAATATTACTTTTTACTTGAATGACTTTGTCTGAGCCTGACTCTCCAGTTCACCTTAGGCCTCACCACTTCTTTTTCTATCCATCCTCACCTGCCTGATCCCTGATATCATATGAGTTTACAGCTCAAAACTCACTCCAAACCCAGCTCTCTAACAGCTGTTTTCATTTTTATGAACTGCCGTCGAGGTCCAGAGCACACACATTCTGGTTTTTATAAAGTTGTAGTCATGTTGCACGTACCATTTTATGTTTTCTTTCTTCACTTAACACTGTATCATAAACATCTTTCCATTACGTGAGACACATCTTTCATGGTTACTTTTTAAATGATGAATTTTTACGTTGGTTGGCTCTAATTTATTAGGTCTTCCATTACCGTTAAAACAGCTTTTTACTTTCCAGGTCACTTGGGCTGTTTCCAAATCTTGGCTATTGTAAATAATGCTGCAGTGAACATAGGGGTGCATATATTCTTTTGGATTAGTGTTTTGAGTTTCTTCAGATATATTCCCAGAAGTGGAATCATTGGGTCATAAGGCAGTTTCATTTTAAATTATTTGAGGTGACTCCATACTGCATTCCACATGGCTGCACCAATCTGTATTTCCACCAACAATGCACAAGGGTTCCCTTTTCTCCACATTCTTACCAACACTTGTTGTTTGTTGATTTATTGATGATAGCTATTCTGACAGATGTGAGGTGATATCTTGTTGTGGTTTTAATCTGCATTTCTCTGATGAATAGTGGCATTGAGCATCTTTTCATTTGTCTATTGACCATCTGTATGTTCTTTGGAGAAGTGTTTATTCAGATCCTTTGCCCTTTTTTAAAAAATTGATGAGAGAGAGAGAGAGAGAGAGAGAGAGAGAGAGAGAGATTTATGCATTCATTGGTTGATTCTTATATGTGCCCTGACCAGAGGTCGAACCTCAATCTTGGCATATCAGGATGATGCTCTAACCAACTGAGCTACCCAGCCAGAACACTTTGCACATTTTTTAACTGAATTGTTTGTTATTTTGGTGTTCAGTTTTATAAGTTCTTTATAAATTTTGAGTATTAATACCTTATCAGATATATCATTGATGAATATGTTCTCCCACTCAGTGAGTTGTCTTCTCATTTTGTTGATGGTTTTCTTTGCTGTGCAAAAACTTTTTAGTTTGATGTAGTCCCATTTGTTTATTTTTTCTTTTGTTTCCCTTGCCCAAGGCGATATATCAGAAAAAATATTGTTAGGAGAAATGTCCAAGATTTTACGACCTATATTTTCTTCTAGGATTTTTAATGGTTTTGAGTCTAACATTTAAGTCTTTAATCCATTTTCAGTTGTTCTTATGGTGTAAGAAGGTGGTATAGTTTTGGTTTTTTGCATGTATCTATCCACTTTCCCCAACACCATTTATTGAATAGACTATCTTTACCCCATTGTATGTTCGTGCCTCCTTTGTCAAATATTAATTGACCATAAATGCATAGGTTTATTTCTGGGCTTTCTATTCTGTTCCACTGATCTATGTGTCTGTTTTTATGCCAGGACAGTGCTACTTTGATTACTGTACCTTTGTGATACAGTTTCATAACAGGTAGCATGATTCCTCCAACTTTGTTCCTTTTTATGCTTAGTAAAATAAGCCAGTCAGAGAAAGACAAGTATCATGTAATTTCACTTATATGTGGAATCTACTGAATCTAATGAGTCATCTGTATATTGTATTGTGTGTTCACCGCCCCAAGTCAAGTCTCCTTCCATCACCATTTATGTCCCCTTATCCAGGTCTATAAAATTGTACACCTGAAACCTATATAATTTTATTAACCAATGTCACCCCAATAAACTCAACTAAAGAGAGGAAGAATATTTTTATTCTATGCTCTTAGAAATAATGCTATGATGAATGTCCTCATACATGTGAATTTCTAGAACTAAACATGTTCTTTTAACACTTTCTATAGCCCTGGCCAGGTGGCTCAATTGGTTAGAGTGTTTTCCTGAACATCAAAAGGTTGTGGGTTTGATTTCCAGTCATGGCACATATCTAAGTTGTGGCTCAATCCCTGGCGGAGTGTATACAGGAGGCAACTGATTGATGTTTCTCACATCAATGTTTCTCTCTCTCTCTCTCTCTCTCTCTCTCTCTCTCTCTCTCTCTCTCCCCACCCCCCTCCACCCTTTCTTCTCTAAAAAAATCAAGAAACATATCTTTTGGTGAGGATAAAAAAACAAGTTCTGTAGATGTTATGGATTGTACTATTTTGAAGCAAATATTTCTCAGTGCTTTCTTTTTTCATTTTTATATTTTTACCATGGATTCATGCGCCAATGGGGTCCCTCAGCCTGGCCTGCACCCTCTCGCAATTTGAGACCCCTCTGGGGATGTCAGAGACCCCATTTCAGCCCAATCCCTGCAGGCCAAGCCGAGGGACCCCTTGGTGCACAAATCTGCGCACTGGGCCTCTAGGAGGCATATAAGATCTTGGGTTAATCTCTTCCCACTCTCCCCCCTCTCCCCTTCCCTCTGAGATTCGTAGTCTGTTCCATGTTTCCATGCCTGTGCATTGAGCGTCTGCCCCCTGGTGGTCAGTGCACATCATAGCTACCAGTCAAACAGTCTAACAGTTGCTTAGGCTTTTATATATATAGATGATTAAACTATGTTAAGTATTAACTAGTTGAATCATTTTATGTCTGCTATTATTATTTTTTCTATCACTCCAAGCCTTTACCAGTTCTTCAAATTCATTGTTTATAGGTCCCAAGATCTGATGCAATCTGGGTTCTCTATTCTTTTGGTTATTCTATGATTTAAAAAATTATATTTAACTGTTTAATTCATTTGAATATATTTGGCACATGTTTAGATATAAATGACATTTAAATTAATATTGCTTGTTTAATAACTTCTCCTTTGCCCATTATTTATCACACTTCATCATATACCAGATTATCATATATAAATAGGTTTGTCTCAGTGCTTCTAATTCTCCTCTACTGTTCAATATGTCTGGTTATGCAACCAGTACTGTATTTTTTTATTTAAAATTAATCAAGTCTTTATACTGAATTTCTCAACTCATTGCATACATCTCATGTTTTTATATTATTGTACATATATGAGTTCTGGCTGTTTACTGCTTGTAATACGGTGTATATAATACATAGCAATATGTTGTGTACAGGCATGCTATAGATCTTTGAATTTGAATAGCAAATTTGCTTTCTTTCTAAACTTGTTGATTTAGTTTCAAGTGTAAAGTCTTTGTAAATATTTTCCTCTCCAACAGTTATTGTTCTTTATACCTTTTGTGATTTGCCTAAAGCAATATTAAGTTATAATAGTAGTGACATTCTTGTTTTGGGCCTAATTTTTTAAAGAAAAGCTTTTAGTGTTGTTCCATTATTGGTTTATGATTTAAAATAGGTATGTTTATCAAGTTAAGGTAATACTTTTGCTCAAAAAAGTTCCTCTTTTGAAATGCATTGCATCATTCAAGGTTCACATATTTTCCTGTATTGATTTCTTTCCTGCATTCCTGGAGTAGCCTTCATTAAGATCAAATTTGTCACATAGAATAAATTAGATGAAGTCCTGCCTTGTCTGTGTGTTGATACAGTTAGCACAGCTTGGAAATTAGCTATTGCTTGGGCGTCTGGAGGAATTCATTAAGTCTGTGAGCCTTGCTTTTTGGTGTATTCTAAATTGTTAAATCTTTCTCCATTACTGGTTTAATAGGGTTTCATTGTTTCATTTTGGGGTGTTTTATATTTTTATTTAAAAATATTCATTGAGGCTGTTAGTCAAGTAGCATGTAATTAGGTATAGTTTTCCGACGTAAGTAGTTGGTTCCCTTTATATATACAACATAAGGAATTAGTCCTGAATTCTCATCCAGCTTCCACCACTAATTATCTGTGTGACATGGACCAAGTAACTTGACTTCTGACACTACTTTCTCTGTAAATAGAGGTCATTTTACTTACATCCCAGGGTTACTGTGAGGATCACAGAGAATGTATGTGAAGTTCTTAGCACGGTGCCTATCCTCAATAAATAGAAGATACTACAGCATTCCCTTTTTCTAATACTGTTTGTCTCCTCTTTGGTTCTTAATTGTACAGTATTTGTGTGGGCTGTAGATATTTCATAGTCTTTTCAGTATTTTCAGGAGCAACCTATAAGAATGAGGAGCCACTGAAAGTTTTTTGAAGAAAGAACAGCAGCTCTGGGAATCAAGTGTGAGCTGGCTTTGTGGACAGATCATCAGAAGATGGGCTTATGCTATGAGAAATGACCCAGTTGACAAGGGGCCAGCTCGACTGTTCTTGCTGAGTAAGATGTGGAGGAGTAGGCTCCACATTCATAGTCAGAGAACACAGCCTCGTGGCCTTGGGAGAGGCCCTTTCAAGGACCCCAGGAGTGGGAAATTGCCCAACTGGCCCCCAATTGTCCTTTTCTAATATCCAACCCTCAGAGCCTGGAAACAGATGCTGACAAACAGCATGACCCAGACTAAGCCCAGCTTTTGAATGGGACAACAAAATGGGCTTTGTTCATCCTTTTAAAATGGGGCCCAATTATGTTTGATTAATAAATGAAACTCTGTGTCCAAATAGGGGAGACACTGTAGAGCAATAGTCAGAAAGCACTTTGTGTAGAAAAGAGCTGATGAAGTTTTCAGAGAGCATTCATTTTCCTGGGGCGGATCTAAGACAGAGAAATTTTCAGCCTTCAAATCCTTCTCTTGTGTCCCTATTCCACTTTTTTTTCTTAAATATGTTTAACTATTCTGCGTAAGATTTATTTTGCCTACTTGATGATGGATTTCTGTGTTTATTCTGTCATTTAAGGAAAAAATGCACTATTAAAAACATTCCTAATCTGTTTCTAAATGTCAACAGAGAAATAAGCCAAAAGGTTAACAATAGTATTAATCAAAAGATATTTATTGAGCACTTTCTATCTACAAAACTCTGTGGTATATGCTATAAGGGAAGAGTTAAATAGTTCCTACCCTCAAAAGTCAGTTAATCCAGTTGGGAAAAATGGCTAAACAATTGCTGGCTGTAACACAGGAGAAATTGAAATAAATGCTACAATTAGGTCATAGGCCACACCCTATAGACCAATTGGATCTACAAGTCAATTGATTGATCCAAAGATCAATTGAATAGATCAGTAAGGGCTTCAGGAGCAACTTGCATTTAGGTTGCATCTTGGAACATAAATAGGCCTCCTGAGTGTGTGTTCTCTCAGATTCTTTTAGGCAAGCCAGCCAAGGCATCTGTGCACTATGCCCCAGATGTCCACAAACACCAGCAGCTATTTTGAGCTATTCCCCCAGCCCCATGTGTGCACACAAGCACACAAAGACATTCCCAAATCACATGTGTTTGTTGTCCTATCCCTCACCACACTTGTCCAGCCCCAAATCCTCACTCCCAGATAACCTTGGCCCTCCTCATTTTGGTGACCTCCAAAGTTTGGCTTCTTAGATCTAGTCTTTTCTGCATGGTTTTTGGTTCTTCTACCTTCCTTAACTATAAGCCTTTCCCTATGTTGTCTTGGGGAAGAAACTCTCAGATCCATTCCTCTGCCCATAGAGCCCTCATCCCCAGCCAGAAAGGCCGTATTGAGGAAGCTGCTGGAAGAGTTCCCTTCGTTATCCACCCAGGAGACATGGAGGTAACCAGGTTCTCTCTCCTCTAGCCCCTGGCCCTAGGTAAGGTGAAGGGAAGGCAGATGCGAAGATGTGCAATGGAATTCCACCTTTGTTGTCCACCACCAGGCAGAATAACTGGAGGTTATGCATCAACTTCCAGGAGAACCTCAGAGGGCTGCCTCAGGATAAATCAGCCTTTCCCAACTGGTAAACTTATTAAAGAAGTCAGAGTCTGATTTCAAGCCCAGCCAAATCCTCTGGTCCCCATAACAGTCAGCCACAAGTAACAGAAAAGTTAATCAAGAGTGGCTTAAGGTAGGGGGGCTGGGTGGGGGGTGGCCATGGGGGGATAAGGACACATATGTAATACCTTAGTCAATAAAGAAAAAAAAGAGTGGCTTAAATACTAGTAATACGGACTTTTCTATCTCACTAAATGAGAAATCTGGAGACAGCTGATTCCAAGGTTAGGACTGTGGCTCATTGATGCAATCAGGGACTAAGACACTTCCATCTTTCCACTCTGCCATATTTTTTTGTTTGTTATTTATTTATTATTTTTTATTGTTGACACTATTACAGTTGGCCTCCATTTCCCCTCCTTTGCCCAACTCTACCCACCCTCACCCCCACCTCCTCCAGCCCTCACCACACTGTTGTCTGTGTCCATGGGCTGTGTATACTAGTATATATTAGTTGGCTAATCTCTTCACCTCCTTTTATCCAGTTTCCCATGCCTCTGACATTTGTTCCATGTACCCATGCCTTTGGTTCTGTTTTGTTCATCAGTTTATTTTGTTCATTAGATTCCACATATGAGTGAGATCATATGGTATTTGTCTTTCTCTGACTGGCTTATTTTGCTTAGCATAATAATCTCCAGGCCTATCCATGCTATTGCAAAGGGTAAGAGGTCCTTCATTTTTGCAGCCCCATAGTATTACATTGTATAAATGTACCACAGATTTTTTTATACATTCATCTACTAATGGGCACTTGGGCTGTTTTCAGATGTTGGCTATTGAAAATAATGCTGCTATGAACATAAGGGTGCATATAGTCTTTCTGTTTGGTGTTTCAGGATTCTTAGGATATATTCCTAGAAGTGGGACTGCTGGGTCAAAAGGAAGTTCCATTTTTAATTTTTTTTTTTAGGAAACTCCATACTGTTTTCCACAATGACTGCACCAGTCTGCATTCCCACTGTACCATTTTCAATGTGTCATCAATGGCTCCCTTTACAGCCACGAGATCAGTACAGCAATTCCATACTTTGCCTCCCCATATAACAACCTGGTTGATTTTTTTCTGCTCAGAGTACTATTGACCAGGTTACTCGTGATATCCAGCTGACAAATGGGATGGTCTAATGGGTCTGAGATGGCATCATTCATACATCTGGAACCTTGAAGGGGTATCTGGAAGGCTGGGACTGTCAACTAGGGTGTCCACACACAGCCTCTCAGCATGGCGGTCTGAGGGAGTCAGACTTCTTCCATGATAGCTGAGCTCTCAAATACAGTATTCCCAAAGACAGAGAGCATAAGCTGCCAGTTTCCTAAGGCCTGGGCTCAGAAATTGGCCAGAGCAGTCACACACCTTCTCACATTCAAGAGAAAGGGCCATAGACCCCCACCTCTTAATGGGAGGAATATCAGAATGTATGGTCATCTTTGGCCCACACATAAGTTATTAACAAAGGTGATGCAATCAAGAAACCAAAAATATGGTGATTTAAATCAGACAGAATTTATTTCCCTTGTGTATAACACTGCAAAGGGGAGCATCACAAGGCTGGTGGCCTGTTTCTGCCAGACTCTGTACATGGCTTCCATATTTGCATCCAAGACAGGTGTTCTAGCTGTTACTCCTTCCCAAACAGTGGGGAGGGGGAATTGGAAATGGAGGGCAAATAGCTTCCTTATACAAAGTGATCAAAAAGTTGTACACATCCTTTCTGTTTGCATCACATTGGCTAAATATTGATCATCCATCTGCAGGCTATTGCCAGTGGAAGACAGGGAGAATGAGTATTGGGAGATAACCACTTCTTGGTCTCTCTTGACAGCCCAGAAAGAAATAGGTGGTGGTGGATGAGCTTCAACTGAATCAGCCTGAAGTACAGAGATAGGGTCTTCACACCGAGGGCTGGGTAGTGAGTCACTGGCATTCTGAACACACTTGTAAGTATTGATCTACTCACCCAAACAGAAGCAAATAATGTGCGGTTACCCCTTATTAGGAGTGGTTTCGTTCTTGAATCTCTCATTCAATAGGAATGATAATTAGCAGTTGGGTTCACTTGGGGGCAGTCCTTCTTCTTAAAAGCATCTGATGTGGTACCTTACTCTGACCTTCACAAAGACCACTATGAATTAGCTGATGAAAAAAAAAAAATAAGCTAAACAGTTTACTAAATGGTTTATCAACTGTAAATGTAACGCAGATCTAACTTGTGTTAAAACCACTCATATGAGGAAGGCGTAACAACAGCATTAGCCTGAGCTAACCAACCGATCCCACTTCACGAGGGTGTTGGTGAAGCCCTTCCTGGGAGAAGGTAGCATGTGTCATGGGTGTTCGCTGGGATTTCTTCTGCCTTCTTCCTAGTTCTGAGGAACTCACTGGTCCACTTTTGCATCCGTCTCCAAAGCAGAGCAGAAGGCTCTCTTGCTTGTAGCAGAGCTAATGTTCCCATGGGGAGAGCTCCCAGTTTCTGCCCACGAGCCCTCCCAGTTCAGCCTGTTAAAAGCACCAACACTTGTTTCTCACCGCTAGAAGTCACCCTAATCATGTCTGCTTTATATATCGGGGTCTGGCTATACTTTTGCTTAACAAAATGTGCTTCATTACTAAAAAAACAAAAAAGGATTGATGTCTATTGGCTTAGGAGGCTCCTTGGGCTCAGGGCACAGCCAACTCTTGCTCTCATATATTTTCACAACTATTTTCAAGAAGTAAATGGTCTTTCACTGGCTCTTGGGGGATAACTTTAGTAATATATTCGGGGACATACTTGAAATGGAATAAGGGTATTGTGACTCTAGACTTTACTTATTTACAGTTAAATCTCTTTAGCTTCTGTGTTTAAAAAGAAGAAGAGGAAAGAAAATACACTTTTTTACTGAAAAGGATGATAGAAAAAAAAAACACATGGATTTTTCTACTCAAAAGACTTAGGTTTCAATATCCTATCACTGCTACTCATTAGCTCTGCAACCCTAGGGAAAATATTGAGATCATCGAGTCTCCACTTTCTCGTGTATAAAATAAGGATGACAGTGATAATTCCTACAATATAGTGCTATGGTGAGGGTTAAGTTAGCTAGTTTATGTAAAGCACTAAGCTTAGTGCCTAATACTATTAATAACTATCATTTATTGATCCCTTACTATGTGACAGATTCAGTCTAGGCCAGTGGTTGTCCCTTGGGAACTTATTAAAAATAAAAAATCTCCTCAGTACCCATCCCAGACTCACTGAATCAGAAACTCTGGGGGTGGGGGTGAAGCAATCTGTTTTAACAAGCCCTCCTGGTGACTCCGATACACAATAAGTTTGCAAACCCATCAGCCTAGGTGTTTAAGAAATAGAAAATATGATTTTCACATGCACATTACACTACAGCTAATAATCTGTGCTGGGGAAAAAAATGCAGACAGGCCCTCTTCTGTTTTCTTTGATGATAACCGCAGAGTCTTACTGACTTAGTCACACCTGTGATATTTGTGGTTCCCAGAAACGTTTCTTACAAGCAGATGGAAGGTAGGAGACCTGGGAAAACCAAATATCTCACCTCCTCCACCCTCCCAGGTCCTCTCCTTCCCCCTGCACAGGGTCTGCACTCTGTCTATGTCAAACACTTTGTGAAATGCCTGCTGAGAACTCAGCCAAAAAGTGAGAATAGCTCCTCCTTAGTGCAGCCTCAGCACCTGGCGCCACTATCTCCCCAACTTGTCATTACGTGTTCCATCTGTCCCTCCAGATAAAATACGAGCTCCTCCAGGGCAGGAACCATGTCTTAATCATCTCTGTGTTCCCAGCGCCTGGTACCCGTAGTAGACACCTAATAAATGGGTGGTGAATGAATGAAGTGTCAACCCCAAATCAGAGGAGCATTTGTTCCAGGAACATTCAGGTGGTAGGCGTGCCCTCACAGCCAATATATCTGGCCCTGGTGACAAGCAGGCAACAGGATTGCCTAGGGACCTGTGAAATGTTACCTGAGCCACACCTCCTCCATCCTTCCATGGGTTCGGTACCACAAGCAAAGCTCTATGAGGGTCTCAGGGCAGATCAGAACCACATCAGGAACAGCCTAGAAAAGCAAACTGAAAATATCCATTTCTTCTCTCTGTCATAAATTGTTTTCCCAGTCACAGGTGAAGTTGAAATGAGCTTTGTCTGTTGACAATTTGGGTAGAATAACTTTTCTGTTTCATGAATTCTGAGCAGTGGAGGAGTGAATTTTGCTCTGGGCCGTGGATAATGAGCAAAGCGCTCGGTGGGGCAGGTGGGAACTGGGCGCTGTCTTAGCGGAGGAAGAATTTGGCCCTACTTTGGGCTTCCCCTGAATGGTTTCTGCCTGTCAGCTCTTTTCATGCTGGATGGGAGCTGAAGGCCATCCTGCTCCCCAACCTGGCCCCCACCCACTGCCCCAATGCTGGAAGCCATTCGTCTAGCTCACTTAAAAGAACCAGAATATATATAGATTTCTTCTTCCACACATTAGTTTATGGAACCTTCCTATTCCTTTCTCATTGCAATGCGCCTACCTGCTGCGGTCACATTCAACTTCATTGAAAAGCAGTAGGGAAATCATCCTTTGATAGAAAACTTTTGTCAGTTAAATTTAGACTATGAGGGAACATCTATTCTAGTTCTACTAGCCTCTCTCTCTAAATGCAAATGTCGTCAGTATGTAGTGGGAGATGGTGAGGGGCCCCCATAGTGAGGAGAGCAGGCACCCTCTAGGCGGCGAAGGAGGGAGAATCAGTGCAGGTCTGAGTTAAACTGTGCACAGAAGTGACCCCAAGTTCTAGTTACAAGTGATGATAGCTAAGTTCCAATCGCCCAACTAGGGTGTCCCCTCTGAAGTCTATTTGTTGTAAAACTGCCACCTATTTGTTTCAGATGAAGGAAGGAAATGCAGATGGAATGGAGTGGTCAGCATGGCCTCTAGAAAGAGGGAGGCTGGTCAGGGAGAAAGAGTTTGTGAAGGTTTTCTGTGCAGTCCGAGAGAGAGGATACCACGGCCAGCAGACATGATGTTTTAATTTACCCCATAATAGAGGTAAATTCATTTGACTAAGATAGCGCCAAGAATATGTCCATTTAAACTATTCAGCTATACCCCTTTGCTTCAACTCTGTGCTTCCCATGCAATATTATGACTTCTCAAAAAGATTTTCTTGCCCGGCCAGCATGGCTCAGTGGTTGAGAGTCAACCTATGAACCAGGAGGTCATGGTTCAATTCCCAGTCAGGGCACATGCCCAGGTTGTGGGCTCAATCCCCAGTGTGGGGCGTGCAGGAGGCAGCTGATCAATGATTCTCTCTCATCATTGATGGTTCTATCTCTCTCTCCCTTTCCCTTCCTCTCTGAAATAAATAAAAATATATTTTTTAAAAAGACATTCCATAAAATATATAAAATTAAAAATGATAATAAAATAAATAAAAATAAAAAAGACGTTCCTACACGTATAGGTTGTGCTGCCCAGCACTCCTGGGTTTATATAAAATCCACTTGACTTTCCTATTTCTCACTGGTGAGCACATCTCAGTTCCTTTGGTTGACCCCCTCTGTACACACCATCAGGTGCTGGGTCAGGAAAGGAGAGGACTGTACTGGTCCAGCCAACCTCCTAGATGACAAAGCTTTTGAATTCAACTTCAGGAGGATGATTTATCTTCCCTATCTCCCTCTTCAGAGGGCCAGTATTACATTACAATCTTAGTGTCTTTTTCTTTTTAATTCTTACCTAAGGTAAATTGTTAGGGTTTTTGAAGCACTCCTTTGAAGTGATTTTATTCTAACTTTTTCTAATTTTTGTTCATTATATATTTGAAAGGGATTTCAAATTGCCTAGTGATAGAAAATGAAAACATACAAGCTCTACACGCCAACCTTAAAAATGTCTATAACATAGCATCATAAAATATAATTAGAAATCCATTCCAACATCACATTAAAGATCTATGACTTAAAGGTAATTTCTGTCATTTGAATATGATGGTGAGCTGATGGCTGAATTGGGTTCTAAGATAAAAGCAATTCATCCTGCATTAGGAGTTATTATCTTAATTGAATAATATCTGGATAATGCCAGTAGTTAATGTTATTACCTATTATCTTGGTGATTTCACCCCCTGTTTCCAGAGAAAATATAGCCCATTAAATGGATGGTAGGATTAAAACATAAAAAAGATGGAAGCTTTTCATGGCTCATTATGCCAAGGTCAGGACGGAAGAATGGCCCCGACCTTGAATAGGACAGAGGACCTGGCCTGGGCTAAATGCTTAAAAGAATCTCAAAGAAAGTGCTTTCAGTCATGGCAGAGTGCCTTGGGTTTCCCAACAATATATCCTTCTGAAAATTAGCATTCATCCATTCATTCATTCATTCACTTACCCATTCATTCCTTCATTAACTCATTCATTCATTCAACCAACATATTTTGTACACCTCGTGAAACCATAGACGGTGTCAGACCATGGAGAAGCAGAGGTAATTTAGTCAAGGAGGGAAAGGCAAGGCTTATTGAGAACCTACTATATCTGAGACAATATTGTGGGAGCTTCCAGTCAATATATGGTTTATTCTTTACTGCAACCCATATGGTAGGTAGAGTTACTATACCCATTGGAAACATGAAGAAGCTAAAGGTCAGACAGGTAAAATGACTTGCCTCCGGCCTCTTAGCTAGTTTAAAAAAATAAGAAGAATAAGAATTCAAATTTAGGTCATTTCAAAGTCTAAGCTTTTGCACTACATCTAGAATTCGGACTAAGGACATAAACACATTTTTTAAAGTATAATACAGTGTGATAAAGGATATACAGTAATATGGAGCAGGACAACCACACTAGGGAAGCTACAGCCCCACTCTGGGTGAACTCATTGGCATTTTGGGGCATTTGGAAATGTTTGGGTGGTCCTCAACTATCCTCCAAATCTTCACTACACACCTAACCCCATCACACAGTTGTCTTCATCTCCTCCTTATCAAAAACCTGGTCTGTATGCCCCCAATCTCTCAAGTGAAGGGCATTCCCCCCCACACACACACACACACACATTCCACATAAGTCAAGGCAAGAGATGGGATAAGGCTCCTCTTTATTTCCATTACATCCTCACACGTCTTCTTATGGAAAGAACCATGCTCCTTTGAGATTCCTCACACCAGCCAAACCAGTCTCTGTCCTGGTCTCTGCCACCTACCAACCTTCTGGTTACTCCCAGTCTTCTCTTGCATATTTTGGGGTGGCATTTCTGTTACCCTTCACCTGCACTGGACCTTTTATGAATCACAAAATAGCCAATAACAAGAGTTAAAGTTAAAAAAAAAAAAGATCAGGTCCCTGGCTGGGTGGCTCAGTTGGTTGGAGCATCATCCATCCACCAAAAGATTGTGGGTTTGATTCCCAGTCAGGGCACATGCCTAGGTTGTGGGTTCAACCCCCAGTCGGGGCACATACAGGAGGCAACCAATCATTGTTTCTCTCTCTCTCTCTCTCTCTCTCTCTCTCTCTCTCTCTCTCTCTCTCTCCCTCCCTCTCTCCTTTCCTCTCTAGAAATCAATAAAAGCATATCCTCAGATGAGTTAAAAAAAAATCAGAGTGTCCACCACTGAGGCTCAACAGTTAGTTACAAATGATGGGCTCTTTCGGCTGGCTCCAGCCTGGCAAGGAATCTGGTGGAAATGAATTCTGAGTTTAATTTTCCTTATTTCTCTGAGCCACTTCTGGCAAGAACATTATAAGCAAAGCAAATCAAGTTTTGATTAGTTGAAGCCTATTTGAGGGCTCTAGGAAATGCTGCTCATTCATTCATTTATTAAGCAAACATTTATTCATTATCTTTCTTGTGCCAAATCCTGTGCTGAACAGTGGGGAGGAGGGATATAGAGATGAATATGACATAGTTGCCCACCTTGAGGCACGCACAGTGGGGAAGAGGAGGGAGGGAATACGTGATAAGTGAAAGGGTAACCGCTGTTCATGACTCAGGTCAACATAGGGTATCTTGGAGGCCCAGGGGAGAGGATACACTAAACTGAAGGCTCGAGCTGCATTCTGAAGGTCCAGGAGGCATTATCTGGGTGAGGAACTGTTAAAAGGCACCTCAGGGAGATGGTGGTTTATGCAAAGGTACAGAAGCTTAAAGAAAGCATATCTGGCTCAAGCACTGCAAGCAGTGCAGCAGGAAGGCAGGTACCCTAATGGTTGTGCTTTATGCTAACAGGACACCAAGGACCCTGGGCTCAGATTCTCACACCTGTGCTTTTAGCCGAGTGAGGGGAATGGATAGTTGGGTTTCTCTGAGCCTCAGTTTCCTCATCTACAAATTCCTCCTTATAGGACTATAGGTACCTGGCACATAGACCATACCAGGCACTTGGTAGCTGGTTTGGTGAAGAGGAGGAAGTTCAAGATGATGGTGACTAGGATAAAGAGTACATCTGCGTGGAGGCAGATATGGAGGCCAAAGGGTGAATCCTTCATGTTCCATGCCAAAAACTTTGGAGTTTATCCCTAAAGCCAAAGGAAGAATTTTAAGAAGTCGAGTGACCTTGACAAATGTATACTGTAGAAAGATCCCCGTGAAGGGTTGGATTGGGGAGTGGGAGGGTAATGTTGGAGGCAGAAACGGAGTTAGGCGGGCTCTTGCACTAATATAAGGCAAGGTGGGGCGGCCTGTCCAGAGTGTAGCTGATGGAAGTCGGAAGCCAGAAGCCATTCCTATGATTTCTCCAACTTCAGTCATGACTTTCCCTAGGCCAGGCCACTCACTCACAGCCGGGCCCAACTACACAAAGGAATGGAGAGAATCCTGGCTCTTGTAACATTGGAATTAAGCTGAATTGGTGACTCCATAAATGTCACACTCAGGCACACTGAAGTGTCTGTTTTTCAGCTTAAAATGTAAAAAGTTACAGTGATTTTCTGCAGGTGGTATATTTATTATATATTTATTTATAATATATTTATCAATATATTATTCTTTTTGGCGTATCTCTATTATCTGAATACTCTACAGTGCACACATTTTTTTAATAAGGAAAAATCTACTGCAAAAAAGTTTTGTAAAAAAAACAAAACTACACATAGTTTGAATCAAAACAGCAATTCTTTTCTTACTACCAGAGTAAGGAAATGCTCAATTGAATTACAAAATTGGAAAAAAAAAATTGTTGATAGGCCCCAGCTTCAAATTTCTAAGCTATTTATTTCTCCCTTTTGCTTTGGGAGATGGTGCTGTGCCAACGAAGACAGACTGGAGACATGTGAACAGCCTTGCGTTTGAAAAATCATAGTCGTCTTTATTGTTATAGCTTCAAGCATGGATTGTTTCCATGATTTATACTTCAGGAATCTTCAAGTGCAGGAAAATTGCCCAATAGTTAGAGATGATTGGATTGTTGATATTCTCTTCATAAGGAAAATAAAATATCTCATCAGAGAGAAGCCCAAGTGACAACAACATCTTCACACTCGGCCTGGGTTGTAAAAGTAAGAAATTGCAGGCGAGCCCTGGGGTCAGTTTAGTGAAGTTCAACAAGAACTAGACAGGAGTCTAAGAACTGAGATTTTTCGGCACCATGCCCCAAAACATTGAGTCAGCATGCCCAAATCCAGCGTTCTGAATTCTCATTATACACATTTATACTTCATTAGGCCATCTTCCTATGAGGTGGGATCTTGATTAAAATTTTTAATTTTTTAAAAAAACAGTAATAATAATAATGAGAATAGTTCACATAATTTTATGGTTCTTAAGATGTTCCAACATTTAATCCTCACAACAACCCCATGAGTTAACTTTAGTCCCATTTTATTTTTATTTTATTAAGGTATTACATATGTGTCCTTATCCCCCTATTGGCCCCCCCAACCCGCACTCATGCCCTCACCCCCCTATTGTCTGTGTCCATTGGTTAGGCTTATATGCATGCATACAAGTCCTTTGATTGATCTCTCCCCTCACCCCCACCCTCTCCTACCTTCCCTCTGAGATTTGACAGTCTGATCGATGCTTCTCTGTCTCTGCCTCTGTTTTTGTTCATCAGTTTATGTCGTTCATTATATTCCATAAGTGAGTGAGATCATGTGATATTTATCTTTCTCTGACTGGCTTGTTTTGCTTAGCATAATGCTCTCCAGTTCCATCCATGCTGTTGCAAATGGTAAGAATTCCTTCTTTTTTACCGCAGCGTAGTATTCCATTGTGTAGATGTACCACCAGTTTTTAATCCACTCATCTGTTGATGGGCACTTAGGTTGTTTCCAAATCTTAGCTATGGTGAATTGTGCCTCTATGAACATGGGGGTGCATATATCCTTCCTGGTTGGTGTTTCTAGTTTCTTGGGATATAGTCCTAGGAGTGGGATCACAGGGTTCCCTTTTAGAGAGGAAGAAAGTGAGGCTCAGAAAGCTGACTGACAGGCCTGAGGTCACACAGCAGGAGAGTGGAGAGACAAGGATTCAGACCAGCTCTTCAGACTCTAACAACCAAGGCCTTTCACTCTCTTTTCACAGTTGTTCTCTGTTATTTTACAGGATGGGGCGAAAGTAGGTTTACAGTTGTTCGTATTGAAAATAATACCATAATTAATAAATTATAATACAAGAACAAACTGCATTTTGCGTACTCACAACTGAAACCCTACTTTGCCCCACTCCGTTTGTTCATTAAACACACTAATTGAAAGGGCGAATAGGGCCCATAGGAGTTGTATTAGTTCCTGTTACTGTTATCACAAAGTGAGTGGCTTAAGGAAACACAAATTAATTTTCTTACAGTTCTGGAGGTCACAGTTTCCAAATGAGTTTTGCAGGGTAAAATCAAGATGTTGGCCAGGCTGATTCCCTCAGGAAGTTCCAGGATGCTTTCTGCCTCTTCCGGAATGTGGCTGCTGGCATTCTTTGGCTTGTGCCCACACCACTCCAACCTCTGCTTCCGTCCTCAGTTGCCTTCTCATCTTCTGTAGTCAATTCTCCCTGTGCGTCCCTATAATAAAGACACCTACATTTAAGGCCCACCCAGATAATCTGGGATAATCTCCCATCTCAAGATCCTTAACTTATCACATCTGCAAAGTCCTTTTGGACCTAAAAGTTTCCATTCACAGGTTCCAGGAATTAGAATATGGATAGCCTGTGGGCTATTATTCAGCCTGCCACAGGAATATTTATTTCATGTATTGAGTAGTCCTTAAATGTAAAATTCTTTGAATTTAAATTTAGGCAACAGATCTTCTTAGTTTTCTATTTTTAACCTTTCACTTTTGAGGGCCTTGAGGCTTTAGTGCTCGCTTGCTGCTAGCTTTTAAGCAAATTTGACTCTCAGCTCCTCTTGGGAGTAACTTACCTAAAACTTGATCCTTCTACTATCTTCAGAGATGGAGGCAGACCACAGAGTTTTTCCAGGTTGGGAAAGAGCATGCAGAGAAGTGCATGTTTTACTGTTAGGCCTCTCCTGCCTGTGGCAATTTATTGATCACTTACTAAGTGTCAGTAGCTGTTCAAGCATTCTACATTCATTCGTAGATCGTTTACATTTTGCCATAAGCCTGTACTGTAGATATCATTATCCCCATTTCACTGATGAGAACATCAAGGCTCAGAGTTAAGTAACATGTCTAAGGTTACACAATTAAGCCACAGAGCCTCTCAAACCCAAGCTCTTAATACTATGCCATTGAACTGGATAATTCCCCAACCTGAGTAAGGTATGGACTTCTTTTCAAGGGCATGTACAAGCTCACAAACCCCCAGGGTTGAGTTGTATTTTTACCATATTATTGTTTAAATATGTGCAAAGATAACTAGATGTTAACTTTTTATGCTTATAGCTCTCATCCTATCTAATAAAAGGCTAATATGCAAATCAACCAAACAGCAGAACGACAGGTCACTATGATGCGCACTGACCATCAGGGGTCAGACGCTCAACACAGGAGCTGCCCCCTGGTGGTCTGTGCGCTCCCACAGGGGGAGCACTGCTCAGCCAGAAGCTGGGCTCATGGCTGGCAAGTGCAGTGGCGGTAGTGGGAGCCTCTCCTGCCTCCACAGCAGCACTAATGCGGGGAGCAGACCTAAGCTGGCAGTCAGACATCCCCTGAGGGCTCCCAGACTGCGAGAGGGCACAGGCCGGGCTAAGGGACCTCTCTGCAACCCGCCCCCGCCCCTCAAGTGCACAAATTTTGTGCACTGGACCTCTAGTATGACTATAAGAGCAAAATAGCAACAATAACAACACAAACAAAACTAAAAGCCTTTAAGATGTTCATTAGTAGCATTGTTTTAATGTGGTGGGTGATGCCAGGTCGCTGAAATAAGTGACTGCTCACAACCTACATGCAACACTGACTGCCCGGACCCAGATCCTTCGGAGTTTGGCAAACCTGTATGCCAGGGTCCCCACGTCACTGCTCCCACTCCTCTCCCAGCCGTGGACACCACACATGTCATTCAGGCTTTACCCGGTAAGAATGCCATTGATTTTTTAACGCTGCCTCTCTCTTTTTCCACTTACTATAGCAGCTGGGTTCTCTGGGCAGCAGATTTAGTCAACATTAACTGCAGGAAGCTATCAGGGAGTGAATGCTCTTGGGAACCACACCTGTGAAAAGGCAGGGGTGGGAGTAGAAACAGACAGGGGAGAAGTTGAGCTGGGTTGCAGGCCCAAAAAAAGTCTCTGCCTATCCAATGGGTCCACCCCACTCGCCCACAATAAAGTTGTGCAGAGCAGCAATGGGATGTAAATACAAATGTATCCTGGCTGCTGAGACTGCCTGGCGTGCTTGCTTATATGCTCTTTGAGATCATCCATATTATACTTTTAGTTGATTTTTTAGATTATCATCTATAGTAACAAAAGGGTAATATGCTAATTAGACTGGACATCTTCCAGACATCATTCCGGATGTCCTTCCTGACGAAGCCAGGGCAGAAGAAAGCCAGCCCAGGTCCCGGGTGCCTGCGGGCGGCCAGAGGAGGGAAGCAGCCTGGGTCCTGGGTGCCAGAGGGAAGCCGGTGCGAGCAGCTGGGGGGAAGGAAGGCCTACTCTTGCACAAATGTTTGTGCATCAGGCCTCTAGTTTATATATAAAAGGCTAAGCAACTGTCCAACCGGCCAGTAGGTATGACACACACTGACCACCAGGGGGCAAATGCTCAATGCAGGAGCTGCTGAGCTGCAGTGACTTGGCAGCGGTGGTTCTTGGGTGATGCACCCTGGAACCAGAGAGGAGGGAGCCTGATTCTAGGGTGCATCACCCGAGAACTGCCCTCTCACAATCCAGGACCCCTCGGGGGATGTCGGAGAGCCAGTTTCAGCCTGATCCCTGTAGGCCAGGCCGAGGGACCCCACCTGCCAAGGGGACCCCGCTAACTCCACAGATGCCCTTCAAGCCACGGCACTACCCCAGGTGCAGCCAGACGGGGAGGGACCATGGGAGGTTGGCTCCAGGACGTGTCCAGCCCATCTCACCCAGTCCTGCCATACCCACCACCTTCTAATTACTAGTAATTGCCTTTCAATGTGCACGAATCCATGCACCAAGACACTAGTAAAGTATAAAATGTTTAAATTCCATAAAGAACTAAGAGACACTAACCATGAATTCACAGACCCCTGGAGTTCCTCAGACCTTACTCTGAGAAAGAAGAACATTAGGAGGCATCTGGTTAGCTCTGCTGTGGATTACTATAAAATCCTGTGATGTCTCCCTGGTGTGAAAATCACAAAGTTTTACAAATGCTTTTTTGGGTGACAGTAATAATAATTTCCAAATCCTCTCTTAATTCACATGTAACATTTGGGAATAGGAACTTCCATTTATTGAAGATTAATTCAATATATTCGGTCAAGCACCTTCTATGAAATGGTCTGGTAGGAAAGAAATGTTAAGTGAACAAATAATAATGCAACATGATTGAGGTCATAGGAAAGGATGGTTTGAGAGTATGGGGGCATCAAGAAGGTGTTGCCAGATGCAGGATGTGGGGAAAATGGGAAGATATTGGACCGAGGGTACAAAGTTTCAGTTGTGCAGAATGAGTAAGTCTGGAGATCTGATGTACAGCATAGTGAGTATAGTTAATAATACTGATTGTGTATGGGAAATTTGCTAAGAGAGTAGATTTCACCACACACATAAAAAAAGTCAACTATGTGGGAATCTCAATATGTTAATTAGCTTGGCTATGATATCATTTTACTATGTACATGTATATCAAAAAACCATGTTGTTCCCTAGCCAGCTTGGCTCAGTGGATAGAGCTTCAGCCTGTGGACTGAAGGGTCCCAGGTTTGATTCTGGCCAAGGGCACATGCCTGGGTTGCAGGCTAGATCCCCAGTAGGGGGCGTGCAGGAGGCAGCCGATCAATGATTCTCTCTCATCATTGATGTTTTTATCTCTCTCTCCTCCCTTCCTCTCCGAAATCAATAAAGAAATATATATATTAAAAAAACCATGTTGTACATCTTAAATATAGTAGTCCCCCCGCTTTATCTTTGTTTCACTTTCCACAGTTTCAATTACCCATGGTCAACCATGGTCCAAAAATGTTAAATAGAAAATTCCAGAAATAAATAATTCATGTTTTCTATTGCATGCATTTCTGAGTAGTGTGATGAAATCTAGTGCCATCCACTCCATCCCACCTGAGACGTAAATTGTCCCATTGCCAAGTATATCCACTCTATACACTCCCCACCAGCTAGTCGCTTAGTAATCATATAGGTTATCAGATCTACTGTCATGGTATCTCAGTACTGTGTTCAAATAACCCTTATTTTACCTAATAATGGCCCCCAAACTACTAGAGTAGTGATGCTGACAGTTCTGATATGCCAAAGAGAAGCTGTAAAGTGCTTCCTTTAAGTGAAAAGTTGAGTACATACAATAAGATATTTTGAGACAGAGCACATTCACATAACTTTTATTATAGTATATTATTATAATTGTTCTTTTTACTGTTAGTTATTGGCTAACCTCTCACTGTGCCTCGTTTATAAATTAAGCATTATCATAGGTATATATGTATAGGAAACAACATAGTGTACATAAGGTTCAAAAGTATCCATGGTTTCAGGCATCCACTGGGGGTCTTAGAACATATCCCCAGAGGATAATGGACAACTGTATATAAATTTTTATTTAAAAAGAAGAAGAAGCCACCATTTAGAGGAGGAGTTGCTTAAGAAGAAAGAGATAAGGACATTCCAGGCAAAGGAACTCACAGCCTTGAGCCAACCTGGACATGACAGGTAATGTAGGAGATTTATGCTGAAGGGTAGGTCGGCAGAAGTGGGAGATCACAGTGAGAGAAGGCAGTGTGGAGTGATATAAATACATCTAAGTGATCATAGTTCCCTTTCCATTACCATTCACCTTACATTACAGTATCTCCTTCAATCTTCACGTGTTATTATTAACCCACTAGAGCAGCGGTTCTCAACCTGTGGGTCACGACCCCTTTGGGGGTCGAACGACCCTTTCACAGGGGTCGCCTAAGACCATCGGAAAATACATATATAATTACATATTGTTTTTGTGATTAATCACTATGCTTTAATTATGTTCAATTTGTAACAATGAAAATACATCCTGCATATCAGATATTTATGTTATGATTCACAACAGTAGCAAAATTATAGTTATGAAGTAGCAACGAAAATAATTTTATGGTTGGGGGTCACCACAACATGAGGAACTGTATTGAAGGGTCGCGGCATTAGGAAGGTTGAGAACCACTGCACTAGAGGACATATCCCACAAGAGCAGGGACTGTCACCTTGTCCACTGCCCTACGCCCCGTGCCCAGTACAGCCGCTGACTGCACCCCTCCAAAAAAGGAGCTCAACAAGTATGTTTTACACAGGAGGAATCCTTTCAGCGAGGATGAGTGACTTCCCCAAATTTACGTAGCACGTCAGTGGCTGAGCCGAGATTTGAACTTCAGTCTGCCTTACTCCACCACACTGCTCTTTAACTCCTGCTCCGTTGTGCCACAATAGTGACTAGAAGGGGGTTTTCACGCCGGGGAACCTGCTGTTACCAGGGGAAGCCCAGCAGAGGCCGGCCGTGTATGTGCGATCTTAAATTCCTGGTAGGGACATCCCTTTAGTGACAGCCAGCAACGTAGTTTCTCCCATTACCTCGATGATAATCTGAGTATATGGGGTCTCAGGAATGAGAAGGGTTAAGCTTTTAAAGCTTATCAAGTTGTTCCTTTGCATTTAAATAGCACCATTTAAGAAAGCAGCCTTTCTGGAACCTTATTTGAAGCTGCTGTGCAGCACACCGTAGGGTCTGCTTATTTCTCCCCCATCCAGGTCATTTAGAGCTTCATTACTTAATAATTTGTAAGCTTTTTCTGAAAATCAGTGGATGAAGGGAGATGATGAAGTGAAATATTATATTTAAGGACCCAGCAAAACAGGCTGACAGTACGATACCTGGGCCAGAAGCTTCTTAAGAGAGGAGAGGGAGATCTTAGTGTACAAATGAGTTCTCATTTCCTTTTGAAATTGCTTTTATTTTAAAGATAATGAAGCCTTCCCTACTCTCTTCTCTGTCTCCTCTCACTCCCAGGTACTATGTCCTGTGGCTTTAACTACCACCTACTGTATATGCTGATGACTTTCAAATGCATACCTCTAGCCTGATCTTGCTCTCGAACTTCAGCCTCAGATCTCCAACTGCCTACATGATACCTCCCCTTGGAGTCAGCCTGGACCCTTTTTTGTTTGACACCCCACATCTAATCCATCAACAAATCTTGTTGCTTCTCCCTTTAAAATAATGTCTTGACCCTGGCCAGTGTGGCTCAGTTGGTCAGAGTGGCAACTGGTAATATATTGAAAGATCTCAGGTTCCATTCCCAGTCAGGGCACATGCCCAGGTTGTGGGTTCAAACCCCAGTTGGGGCCCATGAAGGAGGCAGCCAGCTGATCTCTCTCTCTCTCTCTCTCTCTCTCTCTCTCCCTCCCTCTCTCCCTCCCTCTCTCCCTTCTCCTCCCCTCCCTCCCTGTCTCTGAAATCAATAAACATGTCTTCAGGTGAGGATAACAAATAATAATAATGTCTTGTATCCGACATCACCTCACCCTCTCTATTGCTCTCTCCAGGTCCAGTCCCTCCCTCCTCCCGCTGGCCCCGTGACAGTGTCCTCCTCCCCTCCCCCACAGTTAGCAGAATCGCTAAACACGTGAGTCAGGCCACAGCACTGCTGCTCACCAACCTTTCAGCAGCATCCCCATCCCAGAGAACTTGCAAAAAGTGCCCCTAAGGCCCCCTGGGAGGGCAGCCAAGGCCGGAGGCTTCCTCTAGCTTGTCATTAATTAATTGTTTAATTAACTAATCCATTATTCATCCCTTAATCATTCCCTGCATACCTCCCCCAAGCCAGGCCGGCTCTGGGGACACAGGGAGGACAGAGCCCAAGCCCTGCTCTAACACAGGCTTCCAGATTGGACAGGAGCTGTCCTCAGAGGAAGGTGGGGAAGGGAGACAGGGAAGAGGAGCGAGGGGTGTGGAAGGCTGTGCCTTTAAAACCACCGGAGACTGTGCAGGGTTGGGGCACTGCCCTTACAGGTTGCCTCAGGCACCTTCAGCCAGAGCCTTTCCAGGCCCCCGGGGCTCCTAGCAGCCAGGCCTGTTTGAAAGCAGCCCCTGCTTCGCCCCCTCTCTCCTGGGTGATGGCAGAGCCTCACCTGTTCTGGCCCCTTTCCTACTTCCCTGCCTGGCCCTGGCACTAATGTTTTCCTAATTGCTGGACACAGAGAAGGAGGTGGGGAGAAGGGCCTGGGAAGTCAGTCATGAGAGCTGGTGGGACAGGAGAGATGGACATGCCCCACTGACCTGTTCAGCTCCCTGCGTAACTCAGAGGAGAGATGGGCTTTCGCGAGCATTAGGAAGGACACATTGAAAATCCAGAAAATGAGGTTAAGCCTGGGATTGGCAGTTTGGTCACCGAAGGCTGAGCTAAATCGATGCCTGTGGCTAATAGAGGGGCACAGAAGGACGGCCTCTCGCTCAGGTCAGGGAGTGATGGCCGCGCTCAGAGCTCTCCGCCTGCCACAGACCGACAGCCGGGTGGAGGGCAGTGGGCGCTCTGATGGGCCCTGTCCCTCGCGCTTCGGAAATGCCAAGCTGCTTTCACAAAACTGCCTCTCGGGAAGATTGTTATCTACAAGCATTATGCAATTTCCTATCGGAATTACAGGCTGTGTTTGGAAAGAAATTGGATTTGAAATGCTTCTGTGCAACCACATCACCTTCTTGTGGATCTGTGAATGGGCTTCAGATACCTTCTCTGGCTTCCAAATAGCTGATGAGACAGCGGCTTGTGAGGCAGCCGCTTCCCAGGGGACCAGGAGAGCTATGGGCACTTCCAAACAGCCAACCCCGATTTCCGGGCGTTTCTGGGGGCCGACTCAGAACCTGGGAGCTCCGACCACGGTTCCTAAAGTGACCTCTGTGTCCTGCCCCTCCCCCCTCCCTCTCCCACCTGCAGTCCCAGCGGAGTGGTCTGGCTGGCGCTCTCCTCTTGCTCGTCCAACGCCCACCACCTCCACGCCCAGGTTTCCTGTGTCACCTCACACAGCTCCGGCTCCACCCTAGGCTGAGGGGGTGCTGGTGGATTGGGACTCAGAGGACACCGGCCCCTTCCTCATCACAGCCTCTCGTCCATTCAGCACGCATTCATTGAGCATGCTCAAAGCATGGTTCTGAACGCTGACAGTACAGCAGTGAGCAAAACAGACCCTATCTTCATGGGGAGACAGATGACAAAAAGTGAATATTAGTAAGTGGCCCAGCCAGCATGGCTCAGCGGTTGAGCGTCGACCTACAAACCAGGAGGTCACGGTTCCATTCCTGGTCAGAACACATGCCCGGGTGGCGGGCTTGATCCCCAGTGTGGGGCGTGCAGGAGGCAGCAGATCAATGATTCTCTCTCATCACTGATGTTTCTATCTCTCCCTCTCCTTTCCTCTCTGAAATCAATAAAAGTATATTTTAAAAAAGTAAATAAGCAAAATACATAGTACCTAGGACAGTGACAAGTGTTCTAGAGAGAAGGTGGTCATGGAAGGTGATGGGGGTGTGCTGGGGGGCGGGAGGGACTGGGAATTGCTACTGTGAACAGTGTGGTCAGCAGAGGCTTCACTGAGAGGTGACATGTGAGCAAACTGGAGGAGGCAGAGGAATGAGTGTTCTGGCAGCTGGAGGACACATTCCTGACACGGGGAGCTGCCTGGCACGTTGAGGAAAAGCAACACGTCCAGGGCGGCCGGAAACAGGGTGAGCGAAGGGAAGAGTCATAGGAGATGGGGTTAGTGAGGGGACAGGGGACAGGGTCCTGGGGGCCACGGCACGGTCCCCACTTGCTGTGAGATGTGAAGCCATTGGGAGACTTTGACGAGAGGAATGACATGGCCACTGTGGAGTGCGGAGGAAGGTGAGGAAAGAGGCAGAGGGATCAGCCAGGCAGCAACTGCAATGAGTGATGATGGTGGGTTGGACCAGGATGGTGGCAGAGCAGGTGACGAAAAGTCATTGGCTCATAAAGACGATTTAGAAGTGGAGATGACAGGATGTGCTGACGGATCAGATGTATAATAGGAGAGAAAGAAGCATCCAGGATGAGAAACTGGAAGGATGGCTTTGCCATTTCATGGAGGGGAAGCGGGGAGGCCAGGTTTGGGGAGGGGACGATCAGGAGTAGGATTTCAGACACGTTGAGTTTGAGATGCCAATTGGACATCAGATGAAAACGTTTGACCGTTGATAACAAGCCCGGAGTTCAGAGTCAGGCTGAGGTAGAAGATTTACTTCAGTGGGCAGCAGTGTACATTTAGCTAGTATTTCAGGGCGTGGGACAAGATGACATCACCAAGGCTGTGTGGACAGAAAAGAGAAGAGGACCAAAGGCTTGAACCCGGGGCGCTTCAGTGTTTGGAGGAAGGCGAAGAAGGGCCAGCAAAGGAGACTGGGAAGGGGAGGCCGGTGAGGCGAATGAGGGGGCAGCAAGTGCCAGAGCCAGGCAGACCGAGCTTCAGGCAGAGGGAGTGGCCAGCTGTGTCAAGTGCTATGGAGGCGTCATAGAAGCTAAGAGCTGGGCGTTGCCCATTGGCCGTGGAAAGCTCATGGGTGCCCTTGACCAGAGCAGTTTCAGAGGAGAGAGGTGAGTCTCAGTTACTTCATCTGAGAAATGGGACCATTTGCCTGCTTATCTCAGAGGATGACAGTGGAAACAAATGAGACCAGGGGCAAACTATAAAGCACCAAGAAACATGAGGTGTCTGTTTTTATTTATGACCCCATAAACCCAGAGGCTGTTGAAATGATGGGAGGGACCGTTGGGCACAATTGACTTTAAAGATGCTTATAGCTCCATTATCACCTCATGAAATGGCTCATTTCCTGCTGCTCATCCCCAGGACACTCACAGAGGGATGACTTTCCACTTCCCTTCAGAGGTGGAAGCCATCAGAATAAATGTTATGGGTGGTAAGTGGGGATTCTGGGAAAGAGTAGAAGCAAAAAAAAAATGAGGCCAAACACTGCTTATTCGGGTCTTAACACAGAATGATGAACGCTACCCTCCCAGAGGAAACCTGGTGACCCTGCGCCTCCTGGGAGAAAAACTGTCAGCCAGGGGCAGCCACACTCTTGCTGGGGAAAAACACACACACACACACACACACACACACACACACACATACAAAACAAGCAAAATGGGAGAGGAATGAGAGGGAGATAGAGAGGAAGAATAGTCAGGGGAGGCGGGAAGAGCATGAGTTTTGGAGTCAGACACTTCTGTATTGGAATCATGATTCCTGGTGATTTTCAGCAAGTCATGTGACTTCTCTGAACCTCAGTTTCCTCATCTGCAAAATGGGATCATAGCTATTCCCCAAAGGTTTTCATACGAAACAAGCTGATGACTGCACAAAGACACACGAGGGGGCAGGGCTGTCTGTGCGCATGCACAGGTATCACTGTGCATTTCGTGTCATTGGATTTCCCCGTCTTTGGTATTTGGTAGCCAACAGTTTCTCCCCAACTCAAGGCCCCTGTGCTACCCCGCAACTTCTTCAAAACCTGGGCAGCACTAACGTTGACGGTTTTGTGAACACTGACAATCCTCCGAGTGTGGCTGCAATGTTCAGCTCTCAGATATGCTCCCACAGGCGCAGAGGCATGGGCCAGCGCTGGGCCTGACCTTTCACCGGGACCCCTGCACCGAAGCTTCCCCACTCCTAGCTGCCCTCTGCTGGGGTTCCCAGGGCCATGGGTGTGGTCTCCCTGGGAACCCAGGCTGAGGTTTAAACTCTGCCATTGACTGTGTAACTAATTTGGCCAAATAAATGCTTTTCTGAACATTAAAAAGTCTATGCCTACCTTGAAATGTGTAGTAAAGATTAAATAAGATACTATGTGAAGGTAATTAGCAAGGGGCCTAGCACAGAAAAACAATAGATCACTGTTATTGTTGTTTCTCCCTGTTTCAGTTGCTTTCCCTGTCTCATTATGGATAGCGTCCATTTCTCTTCCTGGAGGGGAGGAGGCAGCGTGGATGGGTGGCTCAGACTGCAGGTGTGGGGCAGGACCTGCGATGGTGGGAGAGCCCTCAGGGCCTCCCGGAGCCAAGGGGCCTTAGGATGAGGAACAGGTGTGGTTCAGGACTAGAAGATGAAGGCAGAAGGGCAGGACCCAGGAAAATGCCTGCAGAGGAGACGGTGAGGAGCAAGGCAGTGAGGGCATGGGAGGGTCCGTGTGGGGTAAGGTTGGTTCAAACGCCAGCCCCAGCCCTGACCCCCTCTAATTCACATTCTTGCTGTCTGCTCTGCTCAGTTTTGGCATCTCCTGATACCAATGTGATTTCTGCCTCCAACCAGGCCCAAGCCTGTCTTCGCTCCACATGAACCCTTCCTCCTCTGGATCTGACCTCAGCCCCTGGCCTTTGTGGGGGCCGTGCTATTCCCACTTGGTCCCAGTAACTAAGAAGTCTGAGTACGGCTGTCACATCTTCCCAATATGTTTATCAAAAGCAAAATGAAAGCACTTGTCCCTGTGAAGATGGACACGAGTGACCTGTAGTTTTTTGGGGGGTTTTTAATTTTAATGGGCGTATCTCTGGAAAACTGCTAACATCATGCAAATGAGGCATGAACTGTGAATGCCTTGAAACACTTTGTTTGAAAGGGGTCCTAGGAGACATGTGTGAGGGCTCTAAGGATCGTTGAAAGGTCCTTTCTGTGCCTTAGAGACTTGTGAAAATGGCTTTTCATTTACATCTGAAGTTTGGATGGCTTGCTCTGAATGTTAAATCCTCCATTCTTTAAAATGTAAAACGCCTAGTGCCCAAGTGGCCCCATCCAGGGCTCACCGAGTTATGGAAACGTCTCGTCATTTGCTCCCTGGGTTTCTGCGTTCTCCTGGGGCTCTGTCGGTTTGTAGATGCAACTGTGCACCCCACTTTCTGTACTCAGGCAGTGCAAATCGATTCTAATACCAGCTTGGCCAGAATGTAAATAAGAATGAGAACAGCAGCTAATATTTGTGCTGATAGAGGCACTGTATTAGCACACTTTCTGAATGGTGTTATTTAATCCCCCTAACAATCCAATGCCATAGATACTCTTGTTAACCCCATTTCACAGGTGAGAAAACTGAGAGGTCAAGAGACTTGCCAAAGGACATGGAACTAGTAAATGGTGAAATCAGGATTTGAACTCAGGTACGACTCCTGAGCTTGGGCTCCCAGCCATACTACATGCCTGCCTTCTGGATGAGTCAATACTAATGAGAATGATCCAGTGTATCCAGTGTGTCCAAGGGTGTGATGACATGGGCACATACACATTCTTGCTGGAGTATAAAATAGTACAGGCATTTGAGGACAAATTGGTAGATTCTGCCAAAATTTTCAATGTGCTTCATCTTTTAATCATTCCTGGGAATCTATGACACAGGAACCCTCGGGTTTGCAAAGACAGAAATACATGCCCAAATGTTCATCATAGTATCATTTATGGCAACAATTAAATATCTGCCAATAGTGTTGGTTAAAAAACCCGTCCATCGCATTTAGATATGGCCATGAACACGCCAGGCACTCTCCAATCCCGTAGGACTTCGGTTCTGCCGGAGAATTTTGATGCAGCAACAAAAATATTTCGCTTTTAAAATGAATGTTGCAGAAGGCTCGTGCGTTCTTGTTTCATTGGATGACACGAATGATCGCAAACAAGGAACAATAAGCAGTTGATCCTGCAGATGGTGTGGAACCACCAGATGAAACAAATTCCAGCAGCAAGCTGTTCTAATGCCCACACGCGCGGACCCACCATCCTCCGGGCCCCCATAGCTCTGAAAACTAGACAGAATTTCATCACCATAAATAAACACTAATGATGGGTCCAAACAATTTTTGTTGAGTTATTCTGCAAAAAACAAAATCAATATGTCATTAGTTCGGACTTGAAAACCAAGATTGAATTGCAATGCAAAGCCATCGGAACTTCCCGCACACTGATTTATTTTTTTCTTTTTAGTAAAGCATTTTTTTCGAGGGCAAAATGATCATCATCAGACAGTATCTTGTCTCCTGGATTTCTTTTTTATTAGTCTTGACCAAGCTTATCATAATTTGAAGATCTTCAATGTCTTAAAAATCAACAAAAGGAGAGCTACGATGCTGTAGTTACTAACAATGAAAGATTCCCATGATGTAATAGTAAGGGAAAATATAAAAATCATGGTGCAGAATAAAATATTCAGTATGAAAGCTGTATCTAATATATGCACACACACACACACACACACACACACACACACACACAGTTGCATATGCGTAGTAGAAGGCCTGGAATGATACACCCCAAACTGTAACATTCTGGAGAAGGAGGCAGAAGGCAGGGTAGATGCTAAAGTGGAAAGAGCTCAACATTTACATTGTGTGCTTCTGTGGTGCTAATTTTGTCTACAATAAGCATGGATTACTCTGGAATTAAAAATCTAAAAAGGCCCTAGCCAGTTTGGCTCAGTGGATAGAGCATCGGCCTGCAGACTGAAAGGTCCCGGGTTTGATTCCGGTCAAGGACACTTGCTTGGGTTGCAGGCTCGATCCCCAGTAGGAGACATGCAGGAGGCAGCCGATCAATGATTCTCTCTCATCATTGATGTTTCTATCTCTCTCTCCCTCTCCCTTCCTCTCTGAAATCAATAAAAATATATTTGAAAGAAAATCAAAAGAAGTATACCAGGAATTTAAAAATTATCTTGGACATTGTGGGGAGCTGCTGAAGGGTTTAGGCAAGGAATGGATAGGTTGGGGGAGGGTGGGTTGGGGGAAAGCAAGAAGATACAGGAGACTAAGAGACCAGTGAGGAGACTGTGGAGGGGTTCACAGGCGGTGAACACAGTGGGTCTTGGGGCCTGACCGCTGTGAAGGGGTGGGAGATGGAGGAATGATGGCGATGCCTGGTGTCTGGTTCAGGCAGCGGGTGGATGTGCCTTTAGCCCAGATGGCACCAGCTGGAGGAGGAGCAGGGCTCTGGGGTCAGATGAAGAGTTCAGTGTGGGACGTGGAATATATGAGATGACCATAGGAAAACCAGGTCATGGGAGACCCAGCGCTGGCATTCGGAAGATAAGTTAGGTCTCACAAGTGACTTCATGATAAGCAGCTTCTCTCAGTTATTCAACAGATATTTATTAGGAATGAGTCAGGGAGACATTCTCAACAAATAAGAGTGTCTCTCATGAGAAGTGTAAACCTCTCAGGACTTAGACACACTCTCCCTGAAGATGTGTGAATGTGGGGTGTTTGTGTACCCAGTGAATCTTTCCTCTGATTAAAAGAGGGAACCCCAGGCCTGGGCTCAGGAAGAGGCTGCAAGGTTCCCCGGGGTGGCAGTGGATGGGGTGCCTCTGTGGCTTGTCCCTGTAGTGCCCAGGCCAACCTGGATCTGGCTGATCTCCTTCTTCTCATGGGCCCACCACCCACCCACTCCTTCCTGGGCTCCAGGCAAGGCGTCCAGATCAAAGGCTTTTTCTAATCTTTGGGCCTGATCCTGGAGATACCTCTGACCCCTTCCCAATTTCCTCAGGGCAGTGGGATTTTCTGGGCAAGGTACCGAACTAAGAAGAAATCCACCAACTCATTCCAAATATGTTCTAGGCACCCACAGCCAGGCATGGCTCTAAGAACTGGGGCAGCCCAGCTGGTGTGGCTCAGCAGTTGAGTGCCAACCTATGAACCAGGAGATCATGGTTTGACTCCCAGTCAGGGTACATGCCCAGGTTGTAGGCTCAATCCCCAGTAGGGGGTGTTCAGGAGGCAGCCAATCAACGATTCCCTCTCATCATTGCTGTTTCTATCTCCCTCTTCTTTCCTCTCTGAAATCAATAAAAAAATATTTTTTAAAAAAACAACTGGGGCAGAACTGTGAGCCAACCAAGCAAGTCTCTGCCCCCTGGAGCTCAGGGACCTGTTCAGTCAACAACAAAACTCTTGCTTCCCCAGCTGGTGACATCCTGGGCTTTTTGGTGTGTAATGGGCAGTGGTGTCTGAACACTGCTGAGCCCAGGCCAGAGGAAGGGGAGGTAGATCCAGAACCAGCTGAATCCACTCTGGGGAACATCCCCAGCCAAAGCCAAATTTGGACTATGGCAGTATTAAGCCTTGAAAAGAGTGTGATACCCCCTCACTCCCAGTGTGTAATTGAAAATAGAAACCCAAACAAATCTCAGAGTTTAGCAAGATGAGCAAAGTTCTGATCCTTCCCCCGACCCTCCCACCCCCCATGATGACTTAATGCTTGCCTTCAAAATGTTAACCGTTAGGTTCTTCCTCAAAAAATATTTTAGGTCCTTAGACATTAAAGGTGCTCTACACACTGTCCAAAGCAAAATGGAGCATAATATCATGAGTGGCACAGGGGTGTGGGCCCCTCAGTTTTATTCTGGCCTCCTCAACCCAAGGAGTTTAATCTGATGCCTGAGTCTCAACAGCAGGGAAGGCCTTGGGTGTGGCAATTGTTGGGGCCAGTTGTTGGCTGCATTGCAGCTCCTGCTACAGTCCAGGCCCCAGTCAGTATCTGGGCAGAGCACACAGTCTTCCCTCCAGGCTAGACACAATATGGAAGTCTGGCCATCCAAGGAGGAGTCCAGGTCAGAGCCTGGCTCCCGGGGGGAAGAGATGGGCTGAGCTGCAAACCAAAGGTGTGGCTCAGTGGACCCATTGGTGCCCAGGACGCACCAGGCACACTGGACACTCAGCCCCACCTCCTGGGATTACCGGGGCTCCAGGGCTTGCCCACCCTGGGGCTGGATGGCTCCCACACCTGGGCAGGTAGAGCCTCAATAGCAGGTAAGTGAGGGGCGGTAGACAGTATGATCATGTCAAAGCCCTTTTGTTCCCATGAGCCCGGCTCTCCTCACTAAGTGTCTGTGGTTTGTTTTTTGCAGAGCGATGAGGTCCTCACCGTCATCAAAGCCAAAGCTCAGTGGCCAGCCTGGCAGCCTCTCAACGTGTAAGTAACAGACAGACCCTGGCTCTGCCCTGCCCCTGTCCAGGCCTTGTCCTCAGAGCCACCCACCTAACGGCCACCCCATGCCAATTGGGTCATTAAAGTCAGCAACACCTCTTAGATGGACAGACAGGTGAGGTGCAGTATCACAGGTGCCCCTATCTTCTCAGGAATGCAGGCTTGGCCTCTGTTTCCTCCAATGGCTCAAATACTGCAGAGGAATCAACTCAGAATAAGGGTTAACCAGTAGGCATTCACTTATGTTCTCAGCCACAAATACGTGTGCTCACTCTAAGCAAATCTGTCTCATGGGAAGCCAGGTTTACCCCAGGTTCCACTCTCAGTCTCCATCTTTTCTGTCTATTCTATCTCTTGGAGATTTCATTCTCCCATGCATTTGGTGACTATCGGTATGCTGATGGCTCCCAAAACTACAACTCCCCCAGGCAGGTATGTAGGTAGGAAGCTAAATCCATCCATCAATTTCTTGGACACCTCTCTGTGGATGGCCCACATGGACCTTGAATTCATCATATCCAAAATTGAGCCTGGCTGGTGTGGCTCAGTGGTCCAGCATCGACCTATGAATCAAGAGGTCATGGTTTGATTCCTGGTCAGGGCACATGCCTGCATTGCGGGCTCAATCCCTAGTTGGGGGCGTGCAGGAGGCAGCTGATCAAGGATACACTCTCATCAGTGATGTTTCTATCTCTCTCTCCCTCTCCCTTCCTCTCTGAAATCAATAAAAATATTTTTTACAAAAAACAAAATAGAACCCATCAGTGATTCCTACTGGTGCTGCCTTCTGAGTAGCTCACAAATCAGTCCTCACCTGGCCATTCTCCCACCATTAGTTTCTCACTTGGTCTACTCCAATTCTCCCCTCTTCTACGGCTCCCCCATCAGATCCCTCATCCACACTGTGACCAGAGTGATCTTTAAGAATTCAAGTCTGATTCCCTGACTCAGAATCCCTCCGTGACTTCCAGGATCAAGTCTGCGCTCCTCAGTTCACCTGAGAGGACACAGAGAGCATCACATGCTTCAGCCCCTGCCTCCTTTTGGGGGGGGGCTCATGTCTTACTGCTCCCTACTCTGCACCTCACTGCGGCCACCCTGAATCCCATGAAATTCTTTGAACAAGGCTTGATATCACTTATCCTTTATGGGTACAAAGTCTGGAGCAGACAAAGTTCCCAGTCAAGCACCAGAAAATGGTTTATGAGAATGGCTTGGCTAGCCCCTCTGTGGAGCAGTCTGCTTCCACTAACGATGACATTGATGAAGATGGCAACAACATGGGGGATGTGTGAGATACTCAGTGGGAGAAAAGGCAAACACAAAATGGTAGGAAAGGAAGTACAAGAAAGACTCCAGCAGGAGCAGAGGGAGGAGGAGCACTCACACATGACCAGCTGGTGGCAGGGAAACTGTTGCCAGGCGCCTGGTGCCCACCTGTTTAACCATTCAGGAAACTAATGGCTCATCCCCTACTATGCGCCAGCCCTATACACAGTCCCCGCCCTTTGGAATGGCCAGCCAAGAGGGAAACAGACAATACACAGAGTTCTACCACTCCAGGTCTGCTCTGCGCAAGTCCAAGTGGCCTCATATGCACAGAATATGAATACTATGGCACTGTAGTAGCCTTGTGCGCTCCAGGGGATAAGTGTCATGGTGAGGATACGGGTGTCCCTAGGAACCCGGAGAAGGAGCCCACACCAGCCCAGGTCAGAGAGAGGTCATGAAGTCTTTGTGCCGGAGGCGCCAAGGGGCTGAGTCTGGAAGGCTGCTCCTAGCCCTGGAGTGGCCCCAGTTGGTGGGACTGAGGCCCTGAGTGGAGGCCTGAAGACAGCTGACCAAGGGCAGCCCAGCTGGATGCATGGAGGCTTCTTCTAGCTTGCTGTGACCTCCAAGCCTTGCTCTGGATCGCCTCTCAGGAAGCTGACACCAGAGTAAGCTAGCCCTTAAACAACAGGGGTGAGGAGTGCCAACCCTCACACAGCTGATAGTCTACATATAACTTTTGACTCCCCCAAAACTTACCTACTAATAGCCTTCTGTTGACCAGAAGCCTTACCGTTAACATAACAGTCAATTGCCACATAGTTACATGCTTTATTTATTGTACACCGTATTCTTACAATAAAGTCAGTTAGAAAAAGGAAAAATGTTATTAAGAAAATCATCAAGAAGAGAAAATATATGTCCTATAGGACTGTATGTATTTATTGAAAAAAATTCCCCATATATAGGGTAAAAGTAGGCTTATGGTTGTGAGTACATGAAAAACTAAGCTTATTCCTGTATTATTATTGACTATTGTGTTATTTTCCATAGGAACAACAGTAAACCTACTTTGCCCCACCCTGTTAAGTGGACCCGGGCACTTGTTATTCAAGGGTCGCCTGTAGTTGAAAACCTGCCCAGGCTTGGAAGTGCCTTTCCGTCAAGAAGCAATAACAAGCCCTAGCCAGCTTGGCTCAGTGGATAGAGCGTCTGCCTGCGGACTGAAGGGTCCCAGGTTCGATTCCGGCCTAGGGCACATGCCTGGGTTGTGGGCTCGATCCCCAGCAGGGGGTGTGCAGGAAGCAGCCGATCAATGATTCTCTCTCATCATTGATGTTTCTATCTCTCTCTCTTTCTCCCTTCCTCTCTGAAATCAATAAAGAACTATATTAAAAAAAAAAGAAGAAGAAGAAGAAGCAATAGCAGCAGTGCCTGCTGCCCTGTGCTCTCGACTAGTTGGCGGGCATTTGCCTGTCTCACGCTATCCCACCAAACAACACTGATGTGAATTCACAAAAGCCCTCAGCCCTCTTTGCATAATTCACATCAATCAGAAAACATGGCCACTCTGAATCCTGTTTGCTCAGGCTCTCTCCTCAGCTTCCCCCAGCTCCCAGGCTCCCAGAACCTAGATGCAAAGAGTTCCTCACCTCTGGTTCTCTGAACAGGCAGGGGCTCAAAGCCAGGAAGGGGCTGGGGACATCTGGGCCACAGAGTTTGTGGATGACAAATTACCCCAGTTAGGAAACCTTACATCATTTTCCCTTAAGGAGCCTGGGTTTAGAAAGATGTAAACTGTAAAGCAAGATGGTTCAGGAAGGAAAGAGGAAAGAAGGGAGAGAAGAAAGGAAGCGGAGAGAAATCCTTTTACCCTGAGCACCTACTATTTGCCAGATACCCTACGAGGCACTTACTTTCCTTATCCCACATAATCCTTGCACTAACCCCATAATAAACCCCGAAAGGATTATGACCCTCACTTTACAGATGATGGGACTGAGGCTCGGAGGTGGTATGACAGGTCCATCCCCAGCATCCAGCTCCATCAGTGGAGGAGCTGGAATTCAAACAGTATCCAGCTGACTCCAGTGCCTACGCTCTCACTACAATTAAGTAACCATTCATTAGCCATTTCTTAATCAACCAAAACATATAGGTCAATTGGACTTCTGAGCAGCATGAAATAGCAGTGTGACCACCAAATTGTCTTACTCCCACCAAAAACATACAAACAAACAAAAAACAAAGTCTTAACTTTCACTTACCCTGTGTCCTATCAAGGATGACTGAGCCTGGCAGGTGTAGCTCAGTTAGTTGAGCATCATGCCATGCGCCAGGAGGTCTCAGTTCAATTCCCGGTCAGGGCACATGCCGGGTTGCAGGCTCCATCCCCAGCAGGAAGCATGCAGGAGGAAACATTTTATTGGGGGTCTCCAAAGGAAAGTACTGTGAAAGGTTCTTAGGGATCCAGTAGTGAGCAAAGCAGAGCTTCTCATGGAGTTTACAGTTTAATGGGGGAGAGATATTCACCAATGATGACAGATGTGACGTGTCTGTGAAATAAAGACATAAGCTGCCATCAGAGTGTGTGATTAGAACCTCAACCCAGCTTGGGGCGTGGGGGGGGTGGGTGGCGATCAGAGGAATCTTCCTTGAGGAAATGAGAATTGAGCTAAGAGTTAAGGAATCAATAGGAGTTAACTAGGTAAAGAAGCAAAGCAAGGGGAGAACATTCTAGAAAGTCTTGAGAGACCATTATGTGCAAAAGCCCTGAGGAGGGAGCAGAGCATAAAGTACGAACAGGGTATATGGTGTAACTATATCCAGAAATCAAAGCTGAGCTTGGTGTGGGGCCAACTCATACAACATTAGGGATTTTGATTTTTACATTATGAGTAATGGGAAATCATTGAAGGGTTTTGAGCGGAATGACAACATGATCAGATTTAGGTGAAAATAACAACACTCTGGCTCCAATATGAAAAGGGTAAGAGTAGATGAGGTGAGCCCAGTGAGGAGGCGGTTGCAGAGGTTCAGGGAGAATTAATAGTGACTTTGACTAGGGTGGTGGTGGTGGAGATGGGGAGGCGCAGAGACCTGAGAGATCGACAGGCTGTGGTGATCGGTTAGGTAAGGAGGATTAGAGAGGCAGACAGGGCAAGATGCATAATTAATGAGTTGGTGGGGCCTCTCATAAGATATGGAACATCAGATGACGTTCAATGGGAAGATCGTGAATTCGGTTCTGGATGGGATGTGTCAGAAATGGCTTCAAGATATCCAGTTAGAGGTGATCCGTACACAGTTAACTGTGAAGCTCTGAAGGTCCTGGGGGGAGGGGAGAGGAATTATACACAGAGTCAACAAGGAATGGGAGACAGCAACATGGATGGATGAGAGAGAGCTTGAAACTAAGTCAAGGACTTCAGAGCGAGACCCAAGGAGCTCCAACATTTAATGCTGAGGAGGACTCGCCTGCAAAGGAAACAGGAAAGGAATAGGCAAGAAACTGGGGAAGGAGGCTTGGTGTCAGGGAAGCCACGTGAAGAAAGCACCTGAGGAGAGAGTGGTCAGCCTGTGTCCAGTGTAGATGAGAAATCAAGTGAGATTAGAGCTGCAAAATGCCTGTTGGATTTATCAACATGAAGATCCAACGGTGACCTCATTGGGACTCCTTTCTGTGGGGGGAAGTAAACAGCCTGGAACAGGGTGAAATGTGCACAGGAAACGAGGTTATGGAGTCAGTGAGTACAGACAGTCAGTGACGTTTGCTGTGAAAGAAGAGACTGGGCAGGAGCTCCAAGGGGTTGAAAGAATCAATGGACCATTTTTCTCCTTTGCTTTTCTTTCTTCCTTTCTTTCTCTTTTTAAGATTGGAGAGACTTTCTGAAAAGTTGGAAAAAAAATATTTGGGCACCCTTCACCCATCCCTCAGACGTCCTAAGATAAGACCCCCAGTGAAACAATTAATTGATGGCAAACACTCAGACCTCTCAAACACCCAAACCCTCTCCATTCAGGGCTATCAGCTGGTGAAGGGAAAGCTATTTTCCTTTGATACTCCCCAGCATATACCCCATGCTCCCCTCCCCCCTTCCAAATCTCATTAGGAAGTCAAATTAGAAACCTCTACGCAGCCAAGTTTTGTTTTGCAGACGCAGCCCTGCCCCCCCTCCCTGAGCCCGCTCTCGATTGAGGTTAATGGGATTCCAGCCTCCCTCGGGCCAGCGGAAAGCCAGGCTGACCTACTTTGCCAGGTCCTGCCCGTGGAAGCTGACTTGTTTTTCAATGATCTTCATCTTTATCCACAGGACCACTTCTCCAAGGACAGCCACCAATGAACAAATTAGCTGCTGACTTGTTTAGCTCAATAAATCAAGCTGTGGCTCCCACAGCCCAGAGCGCAGGTAGAGACAGGAAAGACAAATTCTCAACGAAACCCACATCCGTCACTAGTTCCTCTGGCACCGGAATAGAAAACGCCCAGGGTTCCTGCAAATCAATTCAGAGTGTCCACCACCCAGTTCCTCTGGTCTAGTCTGGATGCGAGGAATTACTGAAACTTTTAAAAAGAAATTCTAGTTCTTTAAAAAATAAAATAGTAGAGATTGTATTTTAAAGAATTTACATTCCTTTTCACATAATGAGTTCCCTTCATTATTCCGGCCACTCTGTTTTAATTAACGTTTGATTAGACAACGGTCCCTGTTTTAGAGACAGATGGTGAGGCGAGTGTATTGGAGGCACGGTCACCCTCACCAGAAATCCCACCTCTGGAGGTCTGTGCCCCATAATCACCCAAGCCATAAGGTCAGAGACATCTCTCTCCACGGCTGAAGGCACAGCACCCTCCCTGCTCCCTGTAGCACTTCTCGGACCCACTGATGTCCTCAGGATTGTAAAGGAAGACTGGACCAGAGGATCTAATCAGCCAGATGGACCCGGAGCCCTAGATGCCTCCAGGTTATATTCAGTTTTCCAAGCCAGGAGCCCTTCCTCCACGCACCCAGGATTTCAGCCTAGTGCATGGATAGAGCGCCCTCTAGTGGAATGATTGAGTTTCTGCAACACCAAAAGCTCTTCATTGGGGATTATTTGAAATACATGATGAGGAGACAGAACTCATCATATGAGTGACCTGAGTCACCAGTGACCTGAGTCTCATAAAATCCTTTATTGCCTCTTTTGTGGTGTTTTCGGAAGTTCTGTTTAGAAATGTTTCCTCTTATCTTTTGAGATGGTGCTATTTTCTTACGGATTTGGATTAGCTCTGGAGATGCAATAGATATTAGCATTTGTCAGTCACACTAACTTAGTGTGACTAGAGGGAGACCTTTTGGCTAACATGTTATTATTTATCTCTAATTCAACACTGCTGTTTTCATGACTCAGATGTTTTTCGTTGGTGTCTAATTCAATTAGTTACCTCTGTGATTGCTTTTACTATTGCAAAGCTGAAAAACTTACTTTCTCTAACAGATCAGAAAACTTGGACATTTTTTTCTTTGTTCTGATTGTTTTCTATTTAACACTGGATGTGTGTGTGTGTGTGTGTGGGTGGGTGTGATATTAAATGTGAATATGATATTTTTAAATTGCAATTAAGTTAGCCGAACCCCACTTGTTGCACAATCTTTTCTTTCCCCCTAATTTGGAATAAATCTTCTCTAAAGTTCGTGGGAACTCCAGTCTGTGCCACTAATTTATATTTATTTCTTATCCTGAATATTACATCATTTTAATTTTCATGCTTTAGAACATATTCAGTATATGATATGACCACATCTTTGCTAGAAAGCTGATTAAAATTTAAATCCCACATAGAAAACTGAAACCAATATGGGGAAATGTGGCATATAAGAAAGCATGAGTAAGAATTTTAATTATGGTTTGGACAAATTAAAGAACTCCGATCACATCTAGCATTTCCTAAGGAAAATTTATGTATATTCTTATCCATTTCATTATTTTAAATAGCATTTTTATTATCGAAGTAATAAATACGTTGAGGTGATTTTTAAATTACATTTGAAGGTCAAAGGAAGTACAAGAATTTCACATTCATTTCTTAGATTAATTCATTTATTTCAACAACTCTTTGAGGAGAATCCACTGCACTGAGTCCTAAGCCAGGCACTGGGAGCTACCTGTGCCCAAGACAAAAATGGCCCCCACTCTCTAGGAGCCCAGTCGGGAAGGTGGAAATCAAACATGACACTCCATGGAAACACTGAGTTCAACATGCTCTGAGAAGGTGCAGCGCCCCTCAGCAATTGCGGTGAAGTCAGGAAACACTTCCCGCAGCACACGTTATGTAAGCTAGCGGTCGGTCAGGGGTGAATTTTCCAGTCAAGGGGGCAAGAAAAGAGCAGGGCATAGCCGAAGATTAGAAAACTGCTCCTAGGCCCTTATAGATTCACATGTACCATATTACCCAGCCTTAGGTCAGGTGTGTGTGCAGGGATGGGTTGCTGCCCATTTCTGCCTCCTGAAATATGTACCAAGAATTATAGGATCCCTCACTCAGATTACAGATTTGGCCAAAATGCATTTGCAGAGAACAGTTTGCATAAGTCCTTATAAAACCCAACGTTCTCAGCTGGTAGCATCCATCACTGGGCAGTGTAGATGGATGGGGGTTGGTTTGGTTTCTCCAGCTCTGGATTCCTCAGTAGAGCTGTTTTTGTCCCCTTGGGTTATCATGGCGAATAGTGTGACCAGTGGGGTACGGGACATGAACCACTAACCTGACCCAAAGCCACATGCTCAGGGAGCTGGAAAGGTAATAGGTGGAGAGGATGGTCTCTATGGCAATGAAAGAGGAAGGTTGGTCTCCGAGGCACTGCTGGGCTCCAGGCGCCAAGGGCCAAGGAGGGCTGGGGCGTACAGCAGCCCTGCCCAGATGCCAGTGTTCTCTGCCGGGCACTCATGGAAGGCAGGCCCCGGACTGTGTCCTCTTAGTCCCTAGGTGAGCAAGGCTGCAGCTCCCCGGACACAGGTCTTCCAGGAACCAGGTCTTTAAGGAAGCTGCTAAAACCACTGACCTGCCTGCCAGGACATGCGGGCATGGGGAAGGAAACGGGCATGGTGATAACAGCTCTGGTGCCAGGCCCTGGGCTGAGTGCTGTGAGCACGTGATCTCCCTGAACACAGTAACCCACGTGGGGATCCCCATGTTGTAGGTTTGGACACTGAGGCACAGAGAGGTTTGGAAATTTGTCCAAGGCTGCACAGCTATGAGAGGCAGTGCCAGGATGCACCCAGGCTTCCCGCTCTGCGATGCCCATTGTTTGATCCCATCTGGCCTGCCAGGGCCCAAGGGGTCCAGTTCCATGGCTCCTAACAGGGCTGGAGTCCATGCTTTCCGGGGACAGGTGAGGGCAGCCAGAAGCAGCTGGTCCCAACAGAGGGACACAGGGACTCCCAACAGCTGAGGTGGCCCAGCTGCCAGCTGGACTGAGCAGACGAGCTGGTCCCCAGCCGAGGATTCCCCGCGGTTAGCAGCCTGGGGGGGTGGCGTCAGGCAGAGCTGCCTTCCAACCTCGGCCCGCTGTTGTCGCTAAGTTCATGAACCTCTGTAGACGCTTTTCTTTCTTCTCTACAAGGCTATATAATCATTCTAACCCCACAGGATTGTCCTGGGGGTAGGGAAAGAAAATACCGCAGGTCTGCCACGCAGGGTGTGCCGACTGACTCTAATCCCCCGCCAGGCCCCTCGCTGGGCGCCTGCCTGATCTCTACAGCCCTGGCTGTGCCACGCCAGCAAGACCAAGGGTGATCCCAAGTGGGGGGGGGGGGGGGGGGGTGAAAGGATTAAGGAAAAACAGACAAGAGAATAATAGCTGGGTCTCGGTGGGACGCTGCCTCCCTGATGAGGAGACAACGACAGCGCCCACAAGCCGTGTCTTTATTTTATAGCAGATGCCACGAGGCAAAGTAGGGGTGTGATCACGTTGTTTACAGCATTCTCGTGAGTTTCAACCTCACTCAACTACATGCACCCGAACTCTATCACAAGGCACGTGGGGCTACGTGTTCGGACCGTAGGTTCAAGCTCACAACCACAGCCGTTGGCTATGATTGTGCTGGGAGGGCCCTGCCCTCCAGCTGGGACTTGCACGTGGCAATGAGAGGACCCTGTCCTTTCATTAGTCCAAGGCTTGAACCTGGCCAAAACACCGTAACCGTGCCCCACACCTGGCCACTCCTAAGACTCCTTAGCAGCACAGGGACAGGTTGAAGAGCTACCTCTTGTAGTCGGGGGTTGTCAGCCAGAGGCCCCTGGCTCTGCAGCCGGTCCCGGCTGGCCGACTGGAGAGCACGGCTGTGAGTCGGGGCCGGGGTGGGGCCATGGAGGCAGCAGGATCTGGTGTAGATCTCAGCACAGTGAGGAAGGGGCAGGGTGGGGGATTCAGAACTGGATGATGAAAAGGATACCGACCTTGTATGGACTTGGGTTGCGGTCTCCATTCTACCACTTCACTTGGTGACTTTGGACAAATTTCATAACCCATCTGAGCCTAGGTTTCCACATCCATAAATTGGAGTCCGGTATCCCGTTCTGAGGATTCGATGAGAATGTATAAGAAAGGGCTTAGGGCATTTTTAGCCAGTTTTTATTTGTAAAGGTCATCTCACATCCAACACAGCTGGGCTCACATGTAGCACAAAGTATTTATTCATTCATTTATTCAGAAACATTTACAGAGCATCTACTCCGTGCCAGGTACTGTTACAGGAACTGGAATTAAAGCCATGAAGAAGGCAGACAAAAGCCCTCCTTTCCTAGTCAATAAATAGCTAAACAAATAAATAAAGGAATAGTAAGTGCTGTGTACACATTAAAAGTGGATGGGACTTAGCCAGTTTGGCTCAGTGGATAGAGCATCAGCCTGCGGACTGAAGGGTCCCAGGGTCGATTCTGGTTAAGGGCACGGGCCCTGGCCGGGGCTCATGCAGGAAGCAACCAATCGATGTGTTTCTCTCACATTGATATTTCTCTCTGTCTTTCCCTCTCTCTAAAAATCAATGGGAAAATATCCTTGAATGAGGATTAAAAAAAAATAGTAGGTAAGATGGCAGCATATGGTTCTCTCTACGTGTGGCCAAAGGATAAACTCAGGAGAGAGAATGGTGTAAACCACTCATGGCCAAAGGCACGGGGAGACCGAGAATCTGCCTTCCTGTGCCTTCATCCTTTACACCAGGCATGTCAAACTCAAAGGCTAACACGGGCCAAATAAACAAGGTTTAAGTGCATGTGGGCCGCAAAAAAACAAAAGCTTCCATTTTCATAGAAACAAATGTAGTTTTATTTCGATAGAGACATGCTGAATACAAAGGGCTAAAATAAATGAGTCACCATTAACATAAAATAATAAAACATTTTAATAAAAATTAGTATTTTCTCTTGAACATTAACTTACCAGACACTGAATAACTGCACAAATTGATAAGCGTAACACAAATAAACTTATTTTTCTTGTTCTCCGAAAGCGAAAAATTTCCTGTTGCGCACACCAAACAAGTCAGTCCAAGACTAATGACGTGGCGATCGGCTGCTAAATATTCCCTGCTAGTATTAGTGGAGAGAAATGGTGCACCCGCGCCTAATGCGCGTAAGGGAAATGAATGCAACACGATTCTAGGAATCAGTCATTAGCGAACGTTGAGGTTCATTATTAATAAGTATGCATAACAGGATATTGTAAAAATTAAGTTACGAAATTATTATTAAAACGTTTCTTACAGACCGTTATACTGGCTGGGCTGCAAAATTATTCGTTGTGGGCCGCGAGTTTGACATGCTTGCTTTACATGGCCTGGCCAGATGTCCCTCAGAGAGTGCGCCCCTGGCCCCCTCGTGTAATGGTCTCTGTGTTTGGTTTCCAGGAGAGCGGCACCCTCGGCTGAATTTTCCGTGGACAGGACACGCCACTTAATGTCCTTCCTGACCATGATGGGCCCCAGCCCCGACTGGAACGTGGGCCTGTCTGCCGAGGACCTGTGCACCAAGGAGTGCGGCTGGGTGCAGAAGCTGGTGCAGGACCTGATTCCTTGGGACGCGGGCACTGACAGCGGGGTGACCTACGAGGTAGGCGTGTGCCTGGGGTGGTGAGTGACAAACCTTGCCCGCCTCTGTCCCGGCGTCCTGGACCCAGACGTGAATCTGGCCCGGGCGGTGTCCTAGACGAACTCACAGTGTGGCAGGGGAGGCCAGCGCGGTCTCATCACCACGTCCTCACACACAGTCTGATTTGGGCTCTGGACAGTGTCCGTGCGGCCGGTCAGGAGGCACAGAGAGGGGATCTGCCAAAGAGCCGCTCATGGTGAGCAAGGGAACAGCAGGCAAAGGGCGCTGCATGGAGGAAGGGGCACTGCATAGAGCGGGGAGAGAGGGAAGAAGGGGGGACTGGACCATATGCCGAAGGCTTCTGGACAGCCAGGCTAAGGAGTTTGGAATCTCTCCTGAATGCCAATATTTCTCAGATATGGTCAATACGCCAACAACATCAAAATGGAGCCATCAGAAAACCAGTGGTAGAACAATCGAGAACAGGTGATGGTGACTATGGTTTACAGGATAAATCCGGCCTACCACCTCATTTGGAAATAAAATTTTTTTTTTAAATATATTTTATTGATTTTTTACAGAGAGGAAGGGAGAGGGATAGAGAATTAGAAACATCGATGAGAGAGAAACATCAACCAGCTGCCTCCTGCACACCCCCCACTGGGGATGTGCCCACAACCAAGGTACATGCCCTTGAGCGGAATCGAACCCAGGACCCCTCAGTCCTCAGGCTGACGCTCAATCCACTGAGCCAAACCGGTCAGGGCGGAAATAAAATTTTTGAACCCGGCCTCACATATTCGGTTACATGTTGTCTGGGGCTGTTTTCTCACTATAACAGCTGAGTTCAGTCCTTGCGACAGACACGGTTTGGCCCACAAAGCCTAAAATATCTACCATCTGACCCTCTGCAGACAAAGGTTTGCCAACGCCTGGGCTGGTAGGAAGAGCTCTGGATTCAGGCCAGCCCGGCTCAGCCATTTCCGAGCTGTGGGGACCTCTCTGAAATTTGGCTTCTTCATCTGTGCATAATCCCACCGTGGACGTGGGAGACTCTGAAAGTACAGACCTACAAATTTCCTTGCACGACACATGGCGTGAATAGAATTCCATAACATAAATAGTAGTTAAACTTGTTAAATTCCTATCAAGGTTTTTGTTCTGATCATATTACAATCCAATTGCTTTGCGAGCAAATACACACAAAAAATTGCTTTTGTGGTTCTTAACCAATTCTATTTCCCTCTCTCTGTATCTGGTTTTTTTGTTATTGTTGTTTTCCCCATTGCAGTCACCCAACAGGCCCACAATTCCCCAGGAGAAAATCCGGCCCCTGACCAGTCTGGACCATCCTCAGAGTCCTTTTTACGATCCGGAGGGCGGGTCCATCACTCAAGTAGCCAGAGTTGTCATCGAGAGAATCGCCCGGAAGGTACTGGGTTAGAGCTCACCCTGGCATAGACCTTTCCCACCAAGGGTTCGAGGAGACAGTCCCCCTTTCTGCTTTAGAATCATGGGGTCCCTGGCATATTCCAGGATGTAGGATTGCTGGGCCTCCCAAAGTATCTAGTATGAAAATTATTCAGGTTTCATGATGAGTCCCACAGTCAATTACTAATATCTGCCCTGGGTCAGGAATCGGAAGCTGTGACTTTATTGCCATTTTTTTTTTCAGTCAGACTGTAAATGTCGACCCAGAACTCCGCCTTGTATACACAGGGTGGGCATTATATTTTACATCCTCCCTCATCTTCCCCCTGCCCGTTCCATTCTTCAATGGGAGGCCTCTGAGTAAAGCTCTCTTGCAGGGGGAACAATGCAACATCGTACCGGACAACGTGGATGATATAGTAGCAGACCTGGCTCCGGAAGAGAAAGATGAAGGTGCGTTGCTTCCCTTTGTTGCCCGTGGCAACCTAAATTGGCCCCATCTTTTGGGAAAGCAATTTGCTAACATGTTTTAAAAGCCACAAATACTTGTGTCCTTTGACTTGGTCATCTCATCTTTGAGAATTTCTGCTTGAGAAGTATGATCCAAAGCAAGGCCAAGACTAGGCACAAAGATTCAGGGAACTGGTGAAGGTGTGATACTGGAATATGCACTCAACAGCATCGGGCCTTTAAAATGATCGTGTAAATGGCATTTGCATAGGCTTCACAGTACTCAGGTCGCTGCCTGCTTTGGTTCTCATACTGGCCTGTGAGGCAGACGTGGGTGAGTCCACTCCCCCAGCAAGAAGAGTGAGGCCCAGATCCCACAGTCAGGAGGGAGTGGCAGGGCCATGGCCGCGGCTCTGGTTTTCTCATGGGATCCCCCTCACCTTTCTGCCACGGTTTCCTCACCTGGAAAATGGGGATCATAACAGAACCTGCCTCAGAGAGAGTTGTTATGTCTCCAATGGGATAAAACATATTTGGTTCTTAGAATGACGTTGGCTCATAATAAGTGCTCAGTGAACATCGGCTGCTCTTATTCTTATCATGACACCCATGTGTGTATCATGATCATGGGAAGATGAAGCAGCAACACAAAAACCTGTGCTTGCCCACATTGCCTGTGATGTGCCCACAATGTCTGCCACGGTGAGGGAAATGAAAAGACGTTCATTTGTTGAGGGGAAGGGATAGCAGGAGCATCTTTACTTGTTATTAGGTTATGTAGCTACCCGCGGAATGCTGAAATAAAGGTTTTAAAGGGAAGGGACCGGCTTGCTCCCATCCCAGGAGTACCAGGCTCACGGAAGCCGGCCAGGCAGCAGGGATTTTCTTGTCTCCCAATGAGCTTGTCTGGGGAGAGGGCCAGTCTCAGCAGCCACAGGCTCCCAGGGAAAACCTGTCACCTGCTCTTCCCAGATGACACCCCAGAAACCTGCATCTACTCCAACTGGTCCCCATGGTCCGCCTGCAGCTCCTCCACCTGCGACAAAGGCAAGAGGATGCGGCAGCGCATGCTGAAGGCACAGCTGGACCTCAGTGTCCCCTGCCCCGACACCCAGGACTTCCAGCCCTGCATGGGCCCGGGCTGCAGCGACGAAGGTGAGGAGGCAACCCAGGCCAGCAGGTGGCGGGCAGAAGCTCAGGAGGGAAGGGCTCTGCCTGGTGATGCCGGCTGCTCATACCTACTCAGGCCGGGTCCATAGTAGGGCACCAGGACCCTGACTGCAGTTGTCAGTGGGGTCCACCTAGGTCAGTCCCCCATCTCTAACAGTGTCTCCAGGCCTCTGAACACAGAGCACATTTTATGACATCAAATGAATTATTGAGATTGACTGACCACCTGCCTCCTTCCCCAGCCACCAGAAGAAAATATACACAAGTTACTGAAGAGCTAGCAAACATCTCATGACAAATTACGGATAACAAGCAGCCTGCTCTGGGCCTTAACTCCAGCCTATTTTAAAGAAGCAGATGAACAGGTTGGGCAAGATTGCATCTAGATCCCTGGCCCTGATTCTGGGTCAGGACCCTCTGGCTCTCTGTCCTGCCTGAGCCTGAGGCAGAGCACTGGCTTCCTTGTGTCAGGACCTAGGGGATGATTGCAGGAATCCTCAGTCTCTCTCTCTCTCTCTCTCTCTCTCTCTCTCTCTCTCTCTCTCTCTCTCTCTGTGTGTGTGTGTGTGTGTGTGTGCCTGCATCTGCTCAAAGGTCAGGCTAGAACTACGAGCTTGCACCCCTATGTCAGGATGGCTCAGGCTTCCAGATGGCGCTAAGCCGATTGCTGTGCAAAGGTCAGCTGCCTCTTTTCCAGAATACGATTCCTTTCTCTGTCTGGGCAGATCTCTACTCGGTGCTCTGTGATCTTAACCATCTCAGAGAGGCAGTGAGGCAATGGCAAGGGATAAGACTGAGCTGGTTTATGGCCGGAAGAAAACTGCTTCCAAGTTGAGGATGGTTGAAGAGAGCTTCCCCCACTGCACGTCATCCACTAGCTGGCTCTTCCTGGGGGGCAGTCTAAGCACCTCTCCTGGCTGCACTTCCACGGTGGTTTCTTGTTAACGGTGCCCGTGATACGACTCTGCAGAGGGGAGTGAATTTTAGGATATGCTTTTCTATTTCTGCAAGTCAGCCTGCACTTTGTACCTGGGGTCCATGTTCCCCAGAGGCTACTCGACCCAAAGTCAAATAAGGTTCTCTTGTGCCCACAGCAGGCTCCCTTCTGCACTGGTTATTTGGGGAGCATTTAGAATAGGAAAGAAGCAAGGACCCCTTTGGACATTTGGAACTCATTATATGACCTCATGAGTGTACGTTGTATTGTGCAACCACAACAAAATAGCTGTCGTTAGGGTTTCTTCCTGATTATCTGAGCCAGCCCTTTATCCCAGGCCTTATCGTCTCTGCCCACTTCCAGGCACCCCTAGAAGGGTCTTTTGCAAACGAAGATCTGGTTGTGTCACTCCTTAGCTGAAAACTCTGTGGCTCCTCACTGCCCAGTGTGCAAACTCCTCCGCTTAATTGACTGGCAAAATGGTTCTGCGGAGAACCAAGGTGGAGGCCTGGTGAAAATGAGCATTCGGACACTCACCCCACCAGTGAACATTGCACTGAAAACACGTTGTTAGTTAAGGCGCCTGAGGATGTCTGGGGGACGCCTCTCGACTCCAACCTCTTCCTCTCACAAGACACTGGGGTTGGTGGTGAGGGTATTCTTCCTGCTCAGGGTAACGTCTTGCCAGGCTATGGGCAGCCTGAATTGGGGCTTGCCAAACCCTGAGCCTCCACCCATATCACACCGGAGCATTGTTATCGTATTTGGATGTACGTGCACCTTTAGTTAGCTTTGTCCCTGGGTCTAACGTGGGCTCCAGCTGTGATTTCTTGCCGTGCCACCAGTATCGTGTAGCTACACTGTCCGAAGGTTAAATGACAATGTGTGGGCACCACACGTGCGCAGGTGGCAGCCTGTGGCCACGTGCAGGCTGGCCTCACGCTCTGACTCAGTCTTCCATTCCAGCTTCATCTCCCAATACCACACACACACACACACTCTGCAGGGTGTTGGCATAAGCTGTTTCCTGTACCTGAAATGCAGATACCCATTTCCCACCCAAGTTCACTCAGATGTGCCTCTTGTGTGAAATCTTCCCCAGAACTCCCAGAAGGGGTGACTTCCCCCCCCTCTCCTATGCTCCCCAATTCCCTGGGCTTACCTCTGTCGTCATATTTTCAATGCCTGGAATTAGTGTCAGTCCCCCGCCCCCGCCCCTTTCTTTCTCTGGAGTAGAACAAGATCCATATCTTACACCTCTTTTTAACCTCAGCGTGTTTGCCTAAGCCAGGGGTCCTCAAACTTTTTAAACAGGGGGCCAGTTCACTGTCCCTCAGACCGTTGGAGGGCCGGACTATAGTTTAAAAAAAAAAACTATGAACAAGTTCCTATGCACACTGCACATATCTTATTTTGAAGTAAAAAAACAAAACGGGAACAAATACAATATTTGTATTTGTATGCGGCCCGCGGGCCGTAGTTTGAGGACCCCTGGTAAGCATTCAGTGTCTTCAGTGACATGAATAAACGAATAGATGGTAGAGGGATGACTTCATTTTCCTCTTTTTTAAACAAGTGCGCGCGCACACGCACACACCTGTATTTCCAACTGGAGCAGCACACCACCAGCACCACCTTGGAAACAGGACCACAAGCCAAGGTGGGAGGTTGGCTATCTTCTTCACCAACATCCTGAGTGTTTCCTACGGGATCATGGTCTTTGCTAACACCCACTCTTGGGAGCAAAGCTGTAGGTAGTCCAGGATATCAACATTGCCTTCCTCATTCTTCCTCTATGCCCCCCTCTCCTGACACACACAGACATTCTCTCTCAATTCCCCACCCAACCATTTGCTCCCCATTAGTAGCTGAGGTTTTCTCTTCTTTGTCACCAACCTCAACTGAGGCATTGAGGTGCCTGCGGCCACTTAATATAATCTGCTCTTTGGGTACAAATCAGCCCTCAGGTCCTGTGTCTCAAGGTCAGTCATGTTCTCTCCTTCGGGAACAAAATTCTCTCATCTGTATTTCTAGACTGGGAACTGACAGTTTACACAGTACCTCAAAATATGTATATACTAGAGGCCCAGTGCATGAAATTCATGTCCCTCAGCCCGGCCTGCACCCTCTCCAATCTGGGACCCCTTGGGGGATGTCCGACTGCCAGTTTAGGCCTGATGCGGGATCAGGCCTAAATCGGCAGTCAGACAACCCTCTCACAATCTGGGACCGCTGGCTCCTAACCGCCTCTGCCTGCCATCCTGATGCCCCCTAACTGCCCTCCCCTGCCAGCCTGATTGTCCCTAACCACTTCTGCCTCGTCCCTGCCACCATGGCTTTTGTCCCGAAGGACATCCGGAAGATGTCTGGTCTAATTAGCATATTACCCTTTTATTAATATAGATAGTCATCCTTCTATCATCCAAGTGTCTTTCATATGCATTATCGCGGAGTAAGGAGTAATCCTCACTGAGTGCCCCATGTACCTGGAAAAGAGTATTTCATTTACTCTTAGAGACATTTCTGGTTTTAAAATGTAGACCTTTTATGTTCCCTTACATCCTCAACTGGCTGACTCCCCTTTGAAAGCCAGCTGGTTCCTTTGGATTCCTGCCCTTATGGAGTTGGGTCCTGCGAGTCGTGTCTGGCACGCCCCCTGGCGCACGGCGCTGGGGCTGCAGCGTCCGCTCCCTGTGTTGCAGATGGGTCCACCTGCACCATGTCCGAGTGGATCACCTGGTCGCCCTGCAGCATCTCCTGCGGCATGGGCATGCGGTCCCGGGAGAGGTACGTGAAGCAGTTCCCGGAGGATGGCTCTGTGTGCACGCTGCCCACGGAGGAGACCGAGAAGTGCACGGTCAACGAGGAGTGCTGTGAGTGAGGGGACGCTGGGCGGGCGGGGCGGGGTGGGGCGGGGCCCGGCTCTGAGGCAACCAATGACTCCAAGGCCACTGGACTCCCCAGCTTCCAGCAGCTGCCTGATGACCGAGTGGGGCGAGTGGGACGAGTGCAGCGCCACCTGCGGGATGGGCATGAAGAAGCGGCACCGCATGGTCAAGATGAGCCCAGCCGACGGCTCCATGTGCAAGGCCGAGACCTCTCAGACAGAGAAGTGCATGATGCCCGAGTGCCGTGAGTGGGCGTGGGACGTGGGGCAGGGGAGGGAGACAGGGACAGGATGGGGGACCACAGCACCCCCTACTACCACCTCCATCAAGGTTGGAGGTGGGGTAGGTTCCGTTCCACCGTCCTTGCAGGGCACTGCTAGGATCGAGATGAAGGCCATAGCTGTGTGGACATCAACCAGACCCAGAGAGAGTAGCCTCCTTTGAGGGACACTCTGAGCAATGCTGGGCGGCAAATTGGTGACCTTTGGATAGAATTCACCTGCAGCATGTTTATAGGGGCCCGGAGTAACCTTGTGAGGGTAACGATACATTCAGGTGGCATGTGCATTCCCCAGGTCATCCGAGGCCTCCCCACTCCTGTACATTGGCTTTGCCTGGCCCCATAAAACACTACACCCCTGCTCTGTGCACAGATGCACATAGGCTCACACATATGTACACATGCACAGAGTACATACACATTCTAGGGGGTTCCGCACATGTCCAAAGATGCCACATTGAGCCTAACTTTTAGTGTATGGTTCCTGGGGTGTGTGGGATGTTTCTAATAAGACCCTACTCAGACCCTCAGTGGTGTTTCAAGTGAGGACTTGTATATTCATATTACTTGTGTGTTCAGTATCATGTGATGTCACGTCAGCCTCCAGCAAGGCCAGAGGAGTTGCAGGAGAGTGACAAGAACAGCAGGAATCTGCTGAGCCACTTCTTGCCCCTGGGGTTCACTTGAGTGTCTGAATCTATCAGTCAGTTTCACATTATTCCTTGGACAAGAGTGGGGACAGGGAGTGGGGGGCACAGGGATCAAAGAAAGCAGAGGGGGCTTATTCTCAGTGGCAAACCTGGCTCTCCGCCTAGACACCATCCCATGCTTGCTGTCCCCATGGTCCGAGTGGAGCGACTGCAGCGTGACCTGTGGGAAGGGCATGCGGACCCGCCAGCGGATGCTCAAGTCTCTGGCCGAGCTCGGGGACTGTAATGAGGAGCTGGAGCAGGTGGAGAAGTGCATGTTGCCCGAATGCCGTAAGTCCTGGCGCTCCCACACGCCCGCCGTTAACCAGCCCTGTGCCAGATCACACTGCTAGGTCAAAATGTCCAACCAGCCCTGTGCCGGATCACACTGCTAGGTCAAAATGTCCAACCAGCCCTGTGCCAGATCACACTGCTAGGTCAAAATGTCCAACCAGCCCTGTGCCGGATCACACTGCTAGGTCGAAATGTCCAACCAGCCCTGTGCCGGATCACACTGCTAGGTCAAAATGTCCAACCAGCCCTGTGCCGGATCACAGTGCTAGGTCGAAATGTCCAACCAGCCCTGTGCCGGATCACACTGCTAGGTCGAAATGTCCAACCAGCCCTGTGCCCGGATCACACTGCTAGGTCGAAATGTCCAACCAGCCCTGTGCCGGATCACAGTGCTAGGTCGAAATGTCCAACCAGCCCTGTGCCGGATCACACTGCTAGGTCAAAATGTCCAACTGTTTGCTGGGGAGGGAGAAAGAGCTTGGATTTCCATCTCTGTGTTAGCAAAGTGGTTTTTGTTGTTACTCCTAAACCTGAGTATATTTTTCCATTGATTTTTAGAGAGTGGACAGGAGAGGGAGAAAGAGAGAAACATTGATGTGAGAGAAACATCGATTAGTTGCCTCCTGCATGTGCCCCAACTAGGCTGGGAATCAAGCCTGCAACCCAAGTATGTGCCCTTGACCAGAATTGAACCCTGGGCCCTTCAGTTCGCAGGCCGACATTCTATCCATTGAGCCGAACCGGGCAGGGCTCTGTGTTAGCAAAGTAATTTAAATAAGCATCTATAGACGCAAGGATGGTTTCTGTTTTGGACACGTGGCAGTTAACTGGTTAAACTCTCAGTCAGTCTCCTCATTAGTAATGAGGATCCCACATCCATCTACAAAGCACACAAACTGCAAGTTGTTGTGCAGATAAACAGGAGACTTAGATGAAAAACGCTTTGCACAAGGCTCGGTAAGCCTTACTTCTTAGTTCTTTCCCTCCTCACCTTCATCCCCAATTAGCAGCTGTCTAACCAATGGATATTCCAAGCTTTTTTACTTTATTCCTCTTCCCTCTGACCATTTTATTTGTCCATGACCTAAGGGTGGACACTGAGTCAGTGACTCCTGTACCCTTGCAGCCTTGATAAGAAAAACAAGCCAAGCTCTCAAAAGCTCAGTGCCCACCCATCTCCTCCCAAATCTGCGATCAGCTGTGTGCATTACACGGGGACTAATCCTGAGGGGAGAGAGACTGCTTTTCTGGCTACTTTTCCAGGAGAGCTTCTCTTTTAGGTGTTGGAAAGTCAGACACACTTGGCTGTGATCTGCTTTTTGGCTTCCTCTGAAATGCACTTGCAGTCGTCTTTCATGCTCCCTCTCCCTTATGACTCAGGCTGCTTGCCCAGATTCAGATCTATGCCAGCAGCTCACAGAGCAAGGCAAGAGGCTCTGTACACATCCACAAAGTCCTCTTCCCACCCCTTCCCCCTCCTCCCCTCAAGCCTTCTTGAGTCACAGAGAGGCCATAAAATGTAGGTTATGAAGTTGAGCCAGTCCTGCCCCTCCTGCTTACCAACCGTGTGGGCTGGATGAAGTTAGTCTGCCTCTTGGAGCCTCAGTTTCTTCTTCTGTGAAATGGGATAACAGCACCTGCTCTGCGTGTCTCACAGGCTTGATTTGAGATGTTCAAAGGAGAGTGTAAGTGGCCGTATCTTGTTTCAGACATGAGCTGCTCTCATGCCCTTCTGTGTCTTGCCAGCCACTGATTGTGAGCTCACCGAGTGGTCCCAGTGGTCGGAATGTAACAAGTCATGCGGGAAAGGCCACATGATTCGAACCCGGATGATCCAAATGGAGCCTCAGTTTGGAGGTGCACCCTGCCCAGAGACTGTGCAGCGAAAAAAGTGCCGCCTCCGGAAATGCCGAAACCCATCCATTCAGAAGCTGCGCTGGAGAGAGGCCCGAGAGAGCCGGAGGAGTGAGCAGATGAGGGAAGAGTCAGATGGGGAGCAGTTCCCAGGTACTGCTCCCATGTGTGAGGCTGGAGTGCAGGGAGATGAAGCGGGGGAAAAGCAAGGGGGTCTTGAAGAGCCTGTAGGAGTTTGCCAGTTAGAGCAGGAATAGTAATTGCAAAGGCACAGAGATACCAAGCAAAAAATGGGATGCAGATGGAGCAGAGTATAAGGAGAGCGGCAGGAAACCCCGCTGGAGCGGTGGGGACCAGGCCAGGAAAGGTCTCGTGGCCCTCTGAGGATTGGAGACTTGGTTCTGTAGGTTTAAGCCAGAGTGACTTTCACAGGCGTGTTGAGTGGTTTGGAGGAGGCACAAAGCCACTTACTAAGTTTTGTTTGTAGCCTGGGAGAGAGATTATGTGCCCCCTCCTCCAGCATAACTTGAGGGGGTTTTAGGACTTAAATCTCCCCACCTGAGGCTACACTGCTGAATAAGCTGATCCCAGCCAAAACTGCAAAACCATCAGTAAATCCATGAAACAATGAGATGGGAAGATCCATGGTTCAGTCTTGGGTGCAGGCCAATGGATGGTCTTTGGATTCCCTAGAGTGGGTGAGGAAGGTGCCTGCATAAACGTGAAGGTTAAGGGTATGTCGTTACACTGTTTTTAAAAGCACAGCTCACATTACCCTTTTCTTCTCTCTTCCTTAAGGCATTCATTCCATCTAGGGCGATGAGAAATGCACATACAAGGAGCTATCTGACAGTTCATGAACTTTCTGATAGCAAGCTGCTTGCACACCAAAATGCTGTCTGTTGCACACGGTAGTTGGTCGGCTAGTCAACACTCATTTGAGCCCCACCAGGTGCCAGGCAGACACTATGCCAGGTTCTTCTCCTCCATGAAACTCAGCATAGTATTGGAGGATCATAAACGTGACTGGTTCTACAAAGCAGTCATATGGAGAAAGCCAAGGAAAAATTTTTTTTTTAAAAAAAGATCTAACCTTATATCCGGGGTTCAGGGAAATTTTCTTTGGGAAGGGCACATTTTTGTAGGAAGAATAATAAATTACACTTGCGTTTATTTGGGAAGGAAGCTAAATACCTGGGGAGCAAAGCATAAGAGAAAGAAGTGATTAATTGCAACTTGCATCGTTGCTGCCTTCAGAAGCCACCCCAAACAGTAGCTACTTAGAAGTCATGTATTAACATGATTCTGTGCTCAGTGACTTGGGCTGGCTCAGCTTCAGCTGTGGTCCAGCTTCAGTCCTTCGTGTGGTTACTGTCAGCAGCTGGCTCGCCTGGGGCTGGAAGGTCTACACAGGCCTCGCCTGCATTTCTGGGGCCTCAGAGAGGGTGGCTGGGGCCCCTCCACAGGCTTGCTCCATCAGTCTCACCAGGCTTTCTTATGTGGCGTGGAAGGTCCCCAGCAGCTATTTTTCCAGCCATTGGCAAGTCATATAATCAAGCCCCGATTCAAGAAGTGGAGAAGCAGACAGCCCGGTGATGGGAGGAGCTGCAAAGTATTTGCAGTCTATCACCTAGGAACTATCAGTTCCTAATAGGGACTCTAGCCATTATTTAATTCAACAACTCATTTCGTACAAGAGCAGAGGAGAAGCCCAGACAACCAGATGTGACAGCTGTTTGCTAGAATTCAGCACCCCTGTGCTGCCCCAATGTCTGCTGGCCTAACCCGGCTTCTCGTGCTTTCAGGCTGTAGGATGCGCCCCTGGACAGCCTGGTCGGAATGCACCAAACTGTGCGGAGGGGGAATCCAGGAACGCTACATGACTGTCAAGAAGAGGTTCAAGAGCTCCCAGTTTACCAGCTGCAAAGACAAGAAGGAGATCAGAGCCTGCAACGTTCACCCTTGTTAACAAGGGTCCAAGTATCCAGGGCCCCGCTCGAGATGCAGAGTCACCGGTGGCTGGATCGTTTGTTTGCTTGTTTGTTTAAGGCAATTTAAATCGTGTACGCTAGTTGTCATTTCCGCCGTGTCATTCGCCCAGTGGTCTTGTGGGTGCCGGGGACATCCTTTCTGTATACTTGTTGGTGGGCACAGACTGAGCAGGGCTCCCTCACCCTCAGCCGGTCCTCCTCCAGCACGAACGTGTCAGCCACCCTGTACCACATGGAAATGTGTCCCCCCGAGAGCATCCACCTGGGTGCAGGGCAGAGACCTGGCCTCCAGGAAGAGGCAGCTGTGTCTGGAAATGACTCTGTGCCTCAGTCCCGGGGTGCAGCAGGAAACACACCCCTCAGATAAAGAGAGCAGATCCCCTCATTCTCTCTGGCCCGCCCTCTCTTGCAAGAAGCTATGGTTTGCTCATCTCTTTTTCCTTAGTGGAACGTGAGGTCCCTTGTTGAGTCTCCTTGGTCATCAATAGTTCTTGGGGAAGACAGAGACGGTAGACAGGAAGAGGAGCATTGAAGTTGGATGGCTTTCTTCTTTCACTGAGAAATTCCGAATACATTTCTCTTTCCTGATACTGGTTCCTGATAGCCCAAAGGAAATGATGGCGGATTTATCTGAATATAAGGGTGCCAGTTCTTATACCTGATGCACAGGGTCACTAGTCTAGAAAGGATTTTTGCCTTGTTTTGAGTTGTTTTTTGCCATGATTCTCCTAGGAAGCCAGTCTTATGACGTTTCCAGTACTAGGTCCTCACCAGAACCAAGGCCCAGGCAGCAAAAGGGGCCTCACTAGCAAACCCAAACCTGAGTTTTTAAAAATCTCCCAACATGCATCTAGACCTTTACGTTTTCAAACCAATTCTAACATATTTTACTTATGCAAAACAAACATGTGAGTCTCCCCACAACCTACCATGCCATTCTTCAATAAAAATATATCTCTGTATTTTAAAGTTTTTTTTAATCATAAAATTTTATATGTAAAGTTTTTTCTTTCTTCTGTAGACATAAAAGGTGTTGCTAAGACATTTAGAAGATAGGAATCTAGGGAGAAGAGAATATGACAGAATCATGTTGGGCAAGAAAATCTGCTGGGAAGTTAAGCCTAGGTCAGCACTCCACCCTGGGGTTCTGGTCCTAGGCACACCTGTAGGGAAGGCCATGGGTCTCCATCCCCTCCCCAGCACTCATCAGCACCAAACAGGGAGACTTGACTACCAAGCATTAGTGTAAAAGGACGTTTTGTTGAATCCATTGGCAGTTCTTATTCATTTATTAAAATTCCTTTTGTTTCCGTTGCAGGTCTTTTTCATTATGCTTTATCCAAATATGTATCAAGGATGCGATGCATACAATGCTTTGAAAGAATTTACATTAAACACATCAGGATATTTTCAAACACAACATGTAGTATATGCTATAGCCCCGAGTCTGTATTATTTTCTTTAACCCAAGAGGGACTGTTCAATAAAAAACTCATTTGGGTCTGTCTTTTGTGTTTTTACACAAATGAAGTGTCAGAAGGTTGGGTCTGTTTACAGTTGTTATCCACCTCAATCCTATTCAGCTAAGGAGTCGGATTTTGCTTCCTCATTCTGGAGGTGCCATTATTGTCACATCTTTGAGTTCCTGGAGCTTTGTTTCCAACATCACTGTTGTAGCCCTTTAATAAACCGCTTTCTCCCCCTACAAAGGAAGGTAATATAAATAAGAGGCTTAGCCCTAGCTGGTTTGGCTCAGTAGATAGAGAGCATCGGCCCACGGACTGAAGGGTCTGGGTTTAATTCTGCCCAAGGACATATACCTCAGTTGCAGGCTTGATCCCTGGCCCTGGTCGGGGCACATGCGGGAGGCAATCAATCGATGCGTCTCTCTCACATCGATGTTTCTCTCTCGTCTCATCCCCTCCCTTCCACTCTCCCTAAAAATGGAAAAATACCCTCAGGATTAACAAACAAAACAAAAAAAGAAAGAAGAAATAAGAGGTTTAATTTTCATTTGGACAAAAATAAAAGTAGATACAGCACCTGCTCTCTTTGGCATTACTCTTCGCTATCTAGAGGCATGCTTCCTCTCAACCTATGAAAGTCAAAGTTCCTTAAGGCGGTGATTCCTAAGTAACTCAAAGGACAGGCCACCCCAGTGTCTCCTGTTATTTGGTCCCTAGCGGGTACACTTTTAATCCTAATTTTGGAGCATTAAAACCAGGTAACTGGTTAATGGCTGAGAATGGGTAACATCTTCCTTGTTACATAAGTGTTATTTCTTTTGCTTACATGGGGAAATTTATAAGAAGCGCCAAACTTTTTTTTTTTTTTTTTTTTTTTTACCAAAGTCTTGTGTTAGGTGATTTATAGTTTTTCTGGCTAACCAGTCATTTTGGAAATAAAGACTTTTTACTACAAAAATGAAATTTGTTTGAACTTGCACTTGAGATAGTAAACAGGTCATAAGACACCCAGCAAACCTTGCCATATAAAGAGAAGCTGTAATTGTTGTATATATAGTTTTATCAATGCCAAACCAGCTGTAATGGAACTTACATCCACATTTTCAGATTACAATACATTCAGAGAGATAGTCCCAAGCCAGGCACTGGGTCACCCACCTGCCACCTTGCCAATGCGTTATGTGAAGGAAAACTGTTGTTAGCAAATGAGAAAAAAGCCTGAGCTTCTCCGGACCCAACACTGAAAAAAACTAAAGACTCTGTGTTGTTTTTAATGTGAACTTCGTGTATTAAACATGTTCCAGGCGCACTCAAGTCTGTGAACTTCTTCCAGGAAGGGCACATTACACATTCTCACGGGAAACTTAGTTCAGGTCAAGTCCGTGGCCAAAATGTCAACACACAAAAATTCTCCATGTCAAGGTGTTCCTGTGACCGAACAGCCCACACTGTTCAGGCAAGTTTAACGGAGTTCCATATAAAGTGTACCAGGACATACAGTCAGTTCCTTTTGTCCCACACAGAGTTAAATGGTTATATCTTAAAGGAATGGGTACCATTGTCCAAACAAGACGAACTATACATATTTAACCCCTAGTTACAACACAGAATCAAGGAAGACACAGACATTTCACTATTAGTTATTTGGTACCACTAACCTTAATAACAGAATGATTCGTTTTGTTCTTTACGTTGCCCAAAGTCGAGAATGAATGAAAATAAAGTAGTCCTTTGGAAAATGAGTGAGATGCTCTAACAAACTGTAAATAGCAGCTGAATGCAAATGAGCGTGAAGCTAAGTCTTCATTTTAGATCTTTTGAAATCTGTGAGCGCCAAGATCTGTACTAAAATGTCAGATTTAAATAATGACATCCTGCTTCAGACACCCTGTCGGTTCAGGTTTTATACACTCCGCAGGGCAGAGAGGCAGATGTCTTGTGATGGCTGAGCAAGAGAAACCTGGGTTCAAATACCCCTGTGCCCCTGAGAAGCCGCGAGAGGTGGGGGCAGTTATTTGAGCTTTTCTGGTCTCAGGCTTTCCTACAAGCTTTCTTACATTAAAGGATTCCATCCCACCTCCACGATGTAGCCAATTCTCATCTTGAGAGCAAGTCCTGATGGTATCCTGACATAGGAGCCATGGAAAGCCAGTTTTACCCACCAGTACTCACTTCTTTATAAACCAGTGAATGCCCATTTTGTGTTGAAGCTGGCTTGAGTTCCATGCCTGTCACTTATAACAGAAAATGTCCTCACAAATAAATTATAAATGCAATACTTTGACCCAGGTTATCATCAGAGAGAAATGCAATTTCAGACTTTCCACTTAACATTCATAATGTCATAATGTAAGCTAGCATTCATTAACATTTACTCAGCGTGCTCTAAATACTCAGATTATGTTCTTAACTACTTCCTGGCTTTAGAATTGATTGGTAAGAGTTTTCATATTTTAAGCAGTTGTATGTTTAAAGACTTCTCTTTTATTTCTAACTAGGGGCCCAGTGCACGAATTCGTGCACCTTGAAAGGAACTGTGGGCTGTGAGGCTACGGTGGGCACAGGGGCGGGCCTCAGCTCATCCTCCGCACCCCTCACCGGCCCCTCCCCCGCAGCCACTGGTCCCCTCTGCTGGCAGCTCCGCTCCCGCCACCACCCCCACATGCTGATGGCGCTGGCCCCACTAGCACCCGCTGATGGCGTGGAGCAATTGGGGCTGGTGCTGTCAGCGGGTACGAGTAGCAGCTGCTGCCCCGATCGGTCCTCAGGAGCAGGGGGAGGTGGAGAAGCCCTCAGGGGCGATTGGGGCTGGCAGCTGCCTCTCATACCTGCTGCTAGCGATGGTCCTGCTCACACCTGCTGCCAGAGCCAGTCCCTCTCACACCCTCTGACATTGCCGAGCAAAGAATTTTCAGTAACAACCAGAGGCTTGCCCTGATGACAGCAAACAGCCCCCCACCTTGGTCTGGCACCCTTGCTCATCTGCTCCACCATCCCACCATGGCTGATGCCCACCATGTTCCACGCTCTGCTGCCTGCTGTCAATGCCCACCATGTTCCATGCACACCCCCTGGTGGTCAGCACATGTCATAGTGATCAGTTGTTCAGTTGTTCTGCCGTTCGGTCTATTTGCATATTAGGCTTTTATATTTATATATAGATAACTTTAAGTATTAGCAAAGGGGAAAAGGGCAAACATATTCAAGACTACTGACTCCATTACAATAGTAGTGTCTCTTATTTTTTTTTTTAGTATTGGCATGCAACGCCCACTGCACGATCCTAACCTGGAATTTACTGGCCTGTCTGGGAATCAGAGGGCCACTTGTGAAAAACACCTGACTCTCCAGCACCCTTACCACATTAGTGCTGCTCACAGCAAGATCTGCAGCCTGAGGACGCCCTCAGCTGTTCATTACCATCCTATTAGATGCAGAAACTGGAAGCAAGCACTTAGAACATTTTATAACAATTTGACATTGCACGATTTCCGAGAGATGATTGTTTTTATAGTAATCCATTTTTTATTACATTTAGCAAAAGTATGTCCACAGGAGTAAAAATGAAAAATTTAAAAAACTGGCCCTTTGCCGCAGACAGTCCAGGAAGGGCTGCAAAACGCCATCCTCACTCACCAGTCAGAAGAGGACACAAGCATGCGAATGCTGGGCTTTTCAATCTTTCAAATGCTTAAGCATCTACACAGTGATAACTACCTGCAGGCTTGTATGCCTACATTATCTACAGTTAAGTACCCTGCACTGGCTCTTTTTCTTAATCCTCTAACATCCCACCCTATGGAGCAAGATAACTGCCCCACTGCCCACGGAGTTTCTGAGAGGAGTAACTCACGCTTACTTCCTCCGCTTCTTCGTCCTCCAATCACACCTCATCCTCCTATAACCTGGTTCCCATAACCAGTAACTGAAACAAATCTCTCCAAGTCATCAGCAACCTCTGACACTCACTGCTGCTTCTTGCATGCCTTTCACCACCCCCTCGTCATCCTCAAAAATATGTCTCTTGCCCTGGCCGGTTTGGCTCAGTGGATAGAGCGTCGGCCTGCGGACTCAGGTGTCCCGGGTTCGATGCCGGTCGGGGGCATGTGCCTTGGTTGCGGGCATATCCCTGGTGGGGGGTGTGCAGGAGGCAGCTGATCAATGTTTCTCTCTCGTCAATGTTTCTGACTCTCTATCCATCTCCCTTCCTCTCTGTAAACAAAACAATAAAATATATATTTTTTTTAAATGTCTCTTGACTATTTCTCCAGGTCTGATGGTTCCTCATGGCTTTTGGTTGCCTCTTAATCTTCTACCCCCAATATTCATTTTCCCACCCTTGGACCTTCCCTCAGACAAACTGTCTACTTCCACTCCCACCTCTTCGATCATTAGCTCAAACTAGATAAATTCCAAATCTGTACTTCTAGTCCTAGCCCAGTGATGGCGAACCTATGTCACGCATGTCAGAGGTGACATGCGAACTCATTTTGTTGGTTGATTTTTCTTTGTTAAATGGCATTTAAATATATAAAATAAGTATCAAAAATGTCTTTGTTTTACTATGGTTGCAAATATCAAAAAATTTCTATATGTGACATGGCACCAGAGTTAAGTTAGGGTTTTTCAAAATGCTGTCATGCCGAGCTCAAAAGGTTCACCATCACTGTCCTAGCCTCTTCTTTCGAGTTCCACTCCCCATTCTCAAATGCCGCCTGGACTAACCTCGTGTGTACTGGCACAATCACCACATATTTCTATCGCTAGGGGGTTGCCTGTGCTCCTTATTCATTCATCAGGTAGTTTTCTGCACATGCCAGGAAACCTGAACATAGCAGTAAACACAGCAGACATGGTTCTGCCCTCACAGAGCTTGTGACCCTACGGTGCAGGTCAGGCAAGACACATAAAATAACCACAGATGGTAAGTGTCATTAAGTAAACACAAGGCAGTATGATACTAGAATAGGTGGTCAAGAGGGCTCTTTGAGGATGTGGCATCTAAGCCAAGAGCAAAAGGATAAAAACAGTTCACTGGAGTGGCTGAGTGAAGCAACTGATTTGGGAAATACACGGAGTGTTCCAGAGGGCAACAAAGTAAATCAACCTGAATATAAGTGAGAAGCAGGAAGATGACAGTTCCTTGTAGACTATGGTAAGAAATTTAGATATTAGGCCAAGAGCACTGAGATGATGACAGGCTTTAAGCAGCAGTGTGACGTTTAATTTATGGTCTAACAAATATCCCTTTGGCCACACTGAAACAGCAGCTTTGGGGGGGGGGGGGGGCGGGGGGGATGGAAATAAATTACTTCCGAGTCCACTGTAGTAACCTGGCTGTAAGACAAGGGGCTTAGACGAAAGTGGCAGAACAAATGGAAAGAGGACAGGTTCCATGATTCCAATAGCCTTACCTGGCAACCCTTCCTCCAGTCCACACTTCTCTGTTGTTCATACCTCCACCAGCGGAGATCTGGGCACCCCTTGCTCAGAACCCTTGGCAATTTTCCATTATAGACAGAAGGGCCATCCTATTTGAAGTCCTCCACAACCCACGCTGAGTCTACTTTATCAGTATGTTTTTCTCACACTTAAAATCGTTTTAGGTTAAGGTTCCAATCCCAGAATACACCTTGCTATCCTGCCAACTCCGTGCCTTGGCCCAGGCTTGCCCCCAGTCTTTCCACCTCCTCTCCCCACCTCAAATCCTACCAATCCACAAAGTTCCGGCTAAAACACCACTTCTAATTAAGAAGCTCCCCCAGATTTTCCAGGAAGCATCACTTCTGAACTTGACAACTTTCTGCATTCTTCTTATAATCTGTCTTATCTCTACAGCCCCAACATTTTTTTTTCTTTTCTATTTTTGTCCCTCTTAATCTTCCTCCACTAGATATTGAATAATTTATAAGAAGAAAAAGCTCCAACATATCCATTTCCCTAAAAACACCTCATAGTCTTGTATAAAGAAATGTTTACATTGAAATACCCTTTTTCTAAAAAGTACTTTGAAACTTTATAAACAGTCCCTGGTTAAATATTCATAAGTGGTAAAGTGATGTTGAGAGCGACTACTTTACCTTCAACTCCTATTTGCCTGCTGGTCACCTGTTCAAAGGGAACATTATGGATAGGAATGGAAAAAGACGTAATGTGGTAATCAAAGTTAGAAGAGGAACAAGCCAGACACTAAGTATACACAACCTTGTCACATCAAATCTTAAAAGCCAAGTGATAAAGGGACCAATTTATATTATAAAACTCGAAAGCCCCAAATTTAAAGAATCATCCATTGAAGGTGTATGTCAATAAGGCATAATGTCCACCTCTAAAATATTATAAATCCTTAAACAATATAGGGAGCAAATTCCTAAGACAGAAATTCAAATTTCTAAATATATAAAAAAACATAAAATATTCTAAAGTTAGAAATGTAACCTCAAATGCTAAGTGTGCTCACGGGAGCAGATTTGGCACACCACAACCCACAGACCAAATCCAGTCTGCCATCTGCTTTCTGTACAGATGGTTTTTACAAGCTTAAATCAATTTTAAAAATTCAAAAGATTAATACTTCATGACATATAGAAATGATATGAAATACCAATTTCACTGTCCACAAATAAAGTTTTATTGGAACATAGCCACATTCATTCATTTATTGTTTATGGCTGCTTCAGGGATACAATGGTAGAGACTATATGGCCCACAATGACCAAAATGATATTTACTATCTGGCCCTTTACAGAAAAAGTTTGCCAACCCCTCAGCAATAGAGAAAAGATTTCAAGTCACAGAGGAAGAGAGCTGCAAGGCAACTCTGACTATATGAGGAAAATCAAATAGCAGAGACTTCAGCTTCCAATCACGGAATAACCAGGAACAGGATTTACCCTCCTACCTTAGACAATCAGAAAGCTGGTGTAAAATATGTGAAACAATTGTTTTCAGACATTATACACCAAGGAGCATAGGACTACAATCCCTAATGGAAGAGCAACAAACAGATAAGCCTTATAATTGCCCTGACTCCAGGGCACACTCCAGACTATGGAGGGATGGGAATTCTAAGCAGGGCACAAATGTGTCCCTGAGCTGAAAGGACGGGCACTGGAGATGGGGGAGTCTGAGGAAGCTGAAAGTTGCAGGACAAAGTTCTGGAAGGGAGAGAGCTACACAGAAATGCATAGAGTCAATGAGTCTTTGCTGAATATTAAGATATACATGTATAGAGTGAAACTCCAGTCAGCTGGACAAAGAATGGCCCAGGAACTGTGAATAGAATGGTTCCCAGAGTTCACATGGGGCTGAGAGTTCAGTTCCCACTGGCCATATTGGAGAGTCCACACTAATTACTGAGTGCACTCAGTAGAGACCCCAAATGGGCCACACCTATTAGTGGAACTAAACTAGCCTGGGAAAAAGCTACTTGAGATGGCATGAAGCTTAAAAACAAGCCTTAAAAGGATCAAACAGAACCGCAAGTCAATTAACCGACTGCCAGAACAAAGGCCCAACAAAATCTAGGCATCCAACAACATAAAATATACAATGGCCAGCATTTAATCAAAATTTAGTAGACATGCAAAAAAGCAAGGAAATGCGACCCATAACTAGAGAAAAATCAGTCAATAGAACAGATGCAAAAATTGTAGAGATGATAGATAGGATCAACTATTTATAACTATGTTCAAATATTCAAAGCAGCAAGAGAAAGTTATTTTAATGACTGTTTTCTCAAATCTCTCAAGGATACACAGCTAGTACCATTCTAGACGCACAGAAGTGAATGTATTACATGCAACAGTTAAGGCATTAGACGCAATTCTGGGAACCAAATTGAGAGAGCCTGGGTAAGAGAAATACATAAACATAATGAGGAGAGAAACAGAAGATAGAAAAAAGAACCAAACAGCCCTGGCTGGTGTAGTTCAGTGGGTTGGGCATCGCCCCACACACCAGAGGTTGCTGTGGTTTGATTCCAGTAAAAGACACATGCCCAGATTGCGGGCTTGAACCTGGTAGGGGGTGTGCAGGAGCCAGCCGATTAATGTTGTACTCTTGCATCGAGATATATAATCTCCCTCTCTCTATTGAAAAATCAATAATCTATTCTTTAAAAAAAAAAAAAAGCCTGGCCAGTGTTGCTCAGTGGTTAAGCATTTGACCTATGAACCAGGAGGTCATGATTCGATCCCTGGTCAGAGCACATACCTGGGGATGTGGGCTTAATCCCCAGTAGGGGTCATGCAGGAGGCAGGCAGCCAATCAATGATTCTCTCTCATCATTGATGTTTCTGTCTCTCTTTCCTTCTCCCTTCCTCTCTGAGATCAATAAAAATATACATTTTTTTTTTTTAAAAAAGAACCAAAGAGAACTTCTAGATAAGAAAAAAAAAAGAATAAAATGAAAAATTCATTGGATGGGATTAATAGCAAACTAAACATTTGCAGAAAAGGTTAGGGAACTTCAAGATGTAGCAATAAAATTTATCCCAAGTGAAACACAGAGAAAAAAAGTAGTAAACTGAGATAACAAAACTTAATTTCCAGGCTGCTTTGCTACAAATCATCTATTCAGAATAAAATGCAAGGATTCCCATTAAGTCTGCATATTACATAGACAGTCTCTTGCTATCTGAAGTTACCCATGATAAATAAAAAACTTTCCCAACTGAAAGTGCTGACAAGAGTAAATGTGGTATCTTACTGGGTAATAATTTTAATTAACATTCAAATAAATGCATAGGCTTTCACTTCAGTGTTTGAAGCTTCATCCTCAGATGTATTCCTCTCTTCCATACAGTTGAGGTCCCTGTCAGGGGCACGTCACAGAAAAAGTTTAAAAAACACTGACTTAAGGAACTACTCAAGAAACCCTCAGAACAAGCCATTTCACTTCAAGTTCACCTACTAAATGACTAATATTGACTTTTAGATTCAAATCCTAAAGGCAAAGGAAAAGGCTTCGAGCTACTAAAGTAAATTTCCTCGTTCACTCTTTCAAGAAACCACCGAAATAACAAGTCATTAAGCGACATCTTGTGATAACAGATCAATTTTAATTCCAGCACCTGAATCTATACAAGGGCACGAATTATAAACCTCCTGGGACTGTTGTACACATTCAATAAAGTGACAACTGTGCAATACCACTTAGTATCTCAAAATCAGGAACAGACTTTTGAATTGTTTAAACACAATCCACAGAATTAAAAACGAAATCAGGAGCCATCCACGTTATGGTAATTGTCAATTTAAAGGTTTACAGGTACTACCGGATACACGGTCAATATCTAGCGGGACGCTGAGGGCGGTTTCAGATCCTCCTCTTGTTGTACTCTGCTGGGCGGGTTTCTTGGGGAGCTACGTGACTGGCCAAAGATTGCCACAACCAGGACCAGAAGAGCAGGTCAAGTTCCACCACAGTTCCTGTAGTTGTCACTTTTTTTTTCTTTGTCAGTTAAAAGTGAACAGTGAGAATTAAATACTTATCTTTACATATGCACAAGGTATGCTGTGAAAGCATAGTTGCTTACAAACATATAAAAATACTTGTTAACTAGTTTGATAAGAAAATAATGTATAAAAGTATATAGCAAAAACATTAATCATCTCTGACCCTGGAAAGATCAATTCCATATTTTATATTACAAACAAAAACAGTTTTAGTTTTTTTTGAACCCCCTTATCCAGAAACACTTACAAAGGAAGACAGACATAAATTCTTTATTCTTACTCTGAACATGGTTGTGAAAAGAGTGAAATTAGGAAACCAAGACCATTGAAATGCCTAAGTCCAGAATGAGTTCAAATATTTGGCCACACAGAATATTATCACCTTTAAGAACAGGAGTAATATAAAGGCTTTTAAAGCAGTTTTTAATTTATAAATACAATAGGCATTTTGGTATTTTGGCCACTGGAAAACAAAGGCTGTAACATCAGTAAAGGTCTGAGATGTCTCACTTTTGAGGATTCAATTCAGTGTATTTACGGTAACTAAAGGTGACATAAAAAGTTTTAGAGATAGGCAAAAATTCACATTTAAAAAAAACTCCCTATATTTCTATTTAGGTTAACAGTAGGCAATATGATTCCAGAAGTTAAAAGTTATTTCAAAACCTATGATTTCAGCTTGGCAAACAGCTTAGGTTCCAAATCTGATTCATCCCTAGTAAAATGTAAGCCCTTAAAAAAGAATGTGTCTGTTTACACAGTTATCTCTTTTGAAATAATCAGACAACTTTTGAAGCAGCCTTAGTGTTTCCTTTCCATCTGTCTTGAAACGACGATGGGGTCAGCCTCACAGAAAGGGTCAGCCAACTTCTTGGTCAGAGGCCACCACCGTGTTCACTTGCCTAAGGCTAGAAAGGTACCACCGTGACGTCACCATACGGAGAGAAGGTGAGGGCTTTCCTGGCAGTTGGTAGCTATAACTCAAGGGATTCTTAGAAAATGACACAATGGCAGCCTTTCTTGTCTTTTTCTTTCCGCGTTGGTTCTGGTGAAGGAGGACATTCCTGCTCCTGAAATTTCCTGTAAGACAGAAAAATCTACATATAAATCTACAAAATCTACATATGCCTTCTTGGTAATATATTATTACAAATGCAAGTTATTTTTGGATAAGTCCAGTGTATGTGCATATGCTTTTCAATGCTAAATTTCACCTAGGGCAGTGGTCGGCAAACTGCGGCTCGCGAGCCACATGCGGCTCTTTGGTCCCTTGAGTGTGGCTCTTCCACAAAATACCACGTGCGGGTGCGCACGTACAATGCAATTGAAACTTCGTGGCCCATGCGCAGAAGTTGGTATTTTGTGGATGAGCCACACTCAAGGGGCCACAGAGCCACATGTGGTGCGCGCGCCGCAGTTTGCCAACCACTGACCTAGGGAATCAATGCAAAACTTGGGGATTGGAGTGCCCACAAACGCTTTAGCACCAGCATAACAGGCTGTCCAAGCTTCTTCATTAATGGGTGAGATGCTGAAGCGCCTCTAAATTCTCTTCTCAATTTAAAGCTCCATGACTCTAAGGTATACTTAAAAATAAGCATGCATCACTACAGCACAATATTAAATTACCCTTATGAGGTACTGATCCATGTTCTTTTTTTTTTTTTAATTGATTTCAGAGAGGAAGGGAGAGGGAGAGAGAGATAGAAACATCAACGATGAGAATCACTGATCAGCTGCCTCCTGGACGTCCCCTACTGGGGATCAAGCCTGCAACTCAGGCATGTGCCCTTGACTGGAATCTAACCTGGGACCTTTCATTCAGTCCGCAGGCCGATGCTCTATCCACCGAGCAAACCAGCTAGGGCTATCCATGCTCTTATCCATATCCTACCACCTACTAGCTACAAGTCAGTACTAAACAAGTTAGTTGACCTCTCTGAACCTCCACGTTTTAGAAGGGAATAATAAAAACCCACCTTTTACAGTTGCTATGAGGATTTAAGAAGATCGTGTTATGTTTACCTATTGTTTTACTCCTCACCCAAGGATATTTGTTCATTGATTTTTTTTTAAAATATATTTTATTGATTTTTTTACAGAGAGGAAGGGAGAGAGATAGAGAGCTAGAAACATCGATGAGAGAGAAACATCGATCAGCTGCCTCCTGCACACCCCCCACTGGGGATGTGCCCGCAACCAAGGTACATGCCCTTCACCGGAATCGAACCTGGGACCTTTCAGTCCGCAGGCCGACGCTCTATCCACTGAGCCAAACCGGTTTCGGCTGTTCATTGATTTTTAAAGAGTGGAAGGGTGGGGAAGAGACAGAGAGAGAAACATCAATGTGGATACTTCAATTGGCTGCCTCCTGCACGCACCCCAACTGGGGCCAGGGATTGAGCCTGCAACTGAGGTATGTGCCCTTAACCAGAATTGAACCCAAGACCTTTCAGTCCAAGGGCTGACACTCTAACCATTGAGCAAAACCAGTTAGGCCGGTGTAGTGTTTATACGCCTAACAGTACCTAGCATTAGAAAGCCTGCCCTACCTTCTCCTCACTCCTGAGGGATGGATGGACATAAACAGATTCTGAGGATCAAATCCAACGACAAAATATTTCAAAAAGGCAGTAAAAATTATTTTAAGAAGGACTAGTTCATCTCTGTGTATATCACAATACACATGACATAAAATTTACCATCTTATCCATTTTTAAGTGTCCAGTTCAGTGGCATTTAAAAATATTCATGTTATATAACTATCACCACCATCCATCTCCAAAACTCTTTCCTCTCGCAAGTCTAGACTCTGTATTCATTAAAAAGTAGCAGGCCTCAGATTTTTAACAAACTAGTAAAAAATATATAATCTTTACCTCACCGACCGCCCTCCACAGAGAACGCTCAGTCAAGGGCTAAAAATTATAAGAAGTTCAGAGGTCAAGTCAGCTTACTAGTAGATACAGAATTAACATGAGCCTACTCCACAGACCTGTCAAACTAACTAGCAGAGAGCCCAGTAGATCTAGAGAGCAGGGGGTATGCTAGGGGCTAGGCATAGGCTCAAAATAACCAAATCAAACCTGTTCAAGAAAGCACCCTAATCTCTTCTCACAAACAGACAGAAACTCCAGTGGACTTCACCCATCGCCTCAAGCTTCCTGGAACCCATTAACACTTTCTGAACCACAGGGGCCTCCCAGGCCAGCTAACAGAAAGACTCTTTGTAGTCTAGATTACACTCCATGACCCATGGGAATGCTCAGTATCTACCACTCGATTACTCTTCGCTGGGAGGAGCTGGGTAAGAAGCAAAGCTAAGAGCAAAGTCTGGACTCAGAACTCTGGATTCAAGTCCCAATTCTTCCATTTAATATGCCCAAGCTTTGGACAAGTTAGTTAACTTCTCTGTACCTGTCTCCCCATCAGAAAGTGGGGATAAATGAAAGTATTTGACTTACTGGGTTGTGGTGAGGATTAAATGTAATAATACACATAAAGCACTTAGCCCAGCATCTGCCAGAAACTACCCTTAAACATCAGCTGCCGTCATTGCTATCCTCACACCACCACCTTTGGAAATTGCATAGATTCTTTTCAAAAACTCCTATGTGGACTTTCCACTTCAATTTAATTAAAGTAGGGTTTATATGTAGGAGGTACCTAGAATATAAAATGTACTTAATTAAACATTTTAACACATGTATTAATCCCCAAATCAGAATCATTTCTACATACAATTTCCTTTCTTACTGAAAAACATTTAATGGTCCCCCTGTTAATGGTTTTGAAAAGCACAGTGTGATTACCTGTCAAATCCAATAAATTAAAACAAATTTCTAGAATGTATTTTGCTTACCTTATAACCCGGACAAGTTCATGGAAAGCTTGATCTACATTCATCCTAATCTTTGCAGATGCCTCCATATAAGTCACCTTCAGTTGTCGTGCTAACTGCTGTCCTTCTTCCTGTGTTACCTGAAATTCCAAGGGTAGTGTGTGAGGTACTGTATTAACAGTGAGATCTGCTCCATCTAACCCTCAGCCACGGTTGCATTGTTAATCCACCCAGAGGACAAGCTGGTCTATCACAAAAGGACTTAACAGTTCAGCACACACTGAAGCCCAGCGCTGCCGAACTCAGGAGCACACACCTGTGACAGGAGCACGACTTCAGTCTAGAGGTTACTCAAAAAGTATTAAACGCAACAGTGATAAATCTGGGAAGGTAAAGGTCAAGATGCTATGAGAATCTGTAACCCTGTCCGGCAGGTCAGGGAAAGCTTCCCTGAGGAAGTGATATTTAAGAACTAAAAAAAGAATATGGAGCTAGCTGGAGGTGGGGTGAGGAGGTATCCCTGACAAAGGAAATAGCATGGCGAGCAAGGGCCACAGTGGGGAATGTGCTTTCCAAGTTCCAGGAACTGAAAGAAGCCTAGAACGGCTGGGTACAGCAAACCAAGAAAGAAAACGACAAGAGGTGAGAGATGGGGAGGAGGACGAGCCTCAGGAGGCTTGGGGTCTTTTTCACTTCTGCACTTCCCAGTACCTGGTACATAGGAGATGCTCCACAAATATGTGGGAAAAATGAACAATGAATAGGACCACGAGCCTTTACAATGCCTTTCTTACATTAGAAGGCAAAGGAAGGCAGGTAGGGAAGGGTACCAGAGCTGATGACAGAAAATGGTAGGCTGGAATAAGAACACATTAACCGAACTAAGTAGATACCTTATATATTTTAAATGTGAAAGGTCAGAATAGTGATATCTGCCTAAAATTATTAAACCACATTACATTTACATTTATGTAGTGGGACTGAAAAGGTATGTATTTGAAAAAAGATTTCATTGCTGTCATTATCACAAAAGTAAACACTTGCAGAAAAGTTAGAAAAAAGGTATAGGAAAACAGAAAAGGAAAATTAGGAGCCTGTCACCCATAGAGAAGCACATTCTTCTGGTTTTTCAATGATATACCTTTTTCTCTACAAAAATAAGATCGTAACTTCTATGTATTTGTGTTACACCCTGGAAACACGCTAAACTCATTTATCTAGGTGATCTTTGGTAATAGCCTTTCTACATAAACAGCTTATGTCATTAGCTAATAAAAAGTTTTATTGCTTCCTTTCTGACGTGGATGCCTTTTCTTTTTTCTTGCCTTAGCTCACTGCCTAGAACCGCCCGGACAATGACATCAGTGCTGTGAGGGGTACTTTTGACTTGTTTCTGATCGTAGTGACAAAGCATTTGGTCTTTCACCATTACGTGTTGCAGGTAGGGTTTTATGTACCTATAACAGCAGAAATTTCAGCATCCCTCTCTCAATAATTGAGCAAGAAGAAAGAAAATCAGTAGTGACATAGATGGCCTGAACCACACTGTCAAACACTTTATACTAATTGACATGAGTTGTCCTTCGTCATCAGGCTAACCAAGGTCCTCACTATTCCATTTGCAAAGTGTTTTCATCAGGAATGGATGTTGGATTTTGTCAAATGTTTTTTTTCTGTGTCTACTGAGATCATATGATTTTTTTCCTTTTTAGTTTCTTGATATGGTGAATTTTATTAATTCATTTCCACATGTTAAACCAATACTGCATTCCCCACTTAAGGGATGATGCACTGCCCTTTCCACATATTGTTGAATTCTCTTTGTTAAAAATCTCTGTTTTACATCTCTGTTCATGAGAGAGGTTGGGTTGTAGTTTTCTTACACCTTTGTCTGGTTTTAGTATCAGAACAATGCTGCTTCATGTGATGAGTGAGACAGAATTCCCTCTTCTTCAATTTTCTGGGAGTTTCAGGAAAATTGTTTCTACATAATTCACTAAAGAGCCCATCTAGGTTTGTGGTTTTGTTTGAGGGAAAGTTCTTACAACAAATTAAATTTATTTTATCGATACCGTACTGTTCAGGTTGAGTGAGCTTTGGTAATTCGCGCCTTCCAAGGAATATGTCTATGTCATCTAACATGTGTAAAGTTATTAGTTTATTAGTATAAAGTTATTTATAGTATTTCTTCATTATTTCTTAAATATTTATATATTTATAAGATCTGAAGGGATGGTATCTTTCCCATTACCGATGTTGGTAATTGCGTCTTCTCTCCTTTTTACCATTCTAGCCAGATTTGTCACTGACCTTCTAAAAATCAGTTGGGGGTTTTTTCCCCTGTGTTTTCTATTTTCCATTTCATTGCTTTCCATTCTTCTGATTAGTATGGCTTTAACTTACTCTTTTTCTTTTAGTTTTTAAGGTGGAAGTCATTGCATTGAGACCTTTCTTTCCTAATAAAAGAATTTAGTTCTATAAACTTCTTTATATACTTCTTCAGTAGCTCCCACAAATTTTGATATGTTGTTTTAATTTTCGTTCAGTTTATAATGCTTTGTAATTTCCCTTTGGGTGTTTTTTGTTTTTTTTTGTTTTTTTTTTTTTTATCAAGGATTAGAAGTATGTAGTTTCCCCATATCTGGAGATTACCTAGATTTCTTTTTTATTGATTTCCAATTTAATTCCACTATGGAATTAAAACAAAATATATGCTGTCTCATTAGAATCCCTTTAAATTTATTGAGATTTGTTCTGTGACCCACTCTTATTTCAAAAGATGTGCATTCTGCTATTGTTAGGTGAAGCGTTCATTAAATGTCATTAAGGATAAGTTGTTTGATAGTGTTGTTCAAGCCACCTATATATCTCACTATTGATTTTCTTTCTGCTTGCTCGGTCAACTATTGAGAGAGGGGTGCTGAAATTTCTGACTCTTAGTATATATATGTCCATTTCTCTCTGTAGTTCTTTCAATTTTTGCTTCAAGAATTTTGAAGCTGCTATCAGGTACATGAATATTTAGGATTGTTATGTTCTCCTGATGAATTAACCTCTTTACCATTATGACACAATCCTCTTTATTCCTGGTAATATTATTTGCTGAAATCTACTTTGATATTTATAGAGCCATTTCAACTGTGTGTGTGTGTGTGTGTGTGTGTGTGTGTGTGTGTGTGTGTGTGTTTATGTTTTTATTGATTTTTTAGAGAGAAGGGAGAGGGAGAGAGAGAAAAAAAGAGACAGAAACATCAACATGAGAGAGAAACATCGATCAGCTACTTCCTGCATGCACCCCAACCAACCAGGGAACAAACCTGCAACTCATACATATGCCCTGACCAGGAACTGAACTGGTGACTTCTTGGTGCACAGGACGATGCTCAACCAACTAAGCCACACTCACCAGGACCAACTGTTTTTTCATTAGTGTTACCATGGTATATTTTAGCCCAACCTTTTATTTTTAACCTATTTGTGTCTTCACATTTACAGTAGATTTCTGGTAGGGTCTTGCTTTGTTTATCCAATCTGACAGTATCTGCCTTTCAATTGAGGTGTTCACACTCTTTACATTTAATGTTATTGTTGATATAGTTGAGTCACCCTGAAATTTGTTTCCTGTCCATCCTATTTGTTCTTTGTCCTACTTTTCCTTTTTCTGCCTTGTTGTGGATTAACTGTGTTTTTTAATGATTCCATATTATTTCCTATGTTGATTAATGAACTGCATACTTATTATGTTATTTTAATGATTGCTTTAGAGTTTATAATACACATTTTCACTCATCGCAATCTAATTCAAATTACATTGTACCACTTCATGTTAGTTTAAGAACCTTATTACAAAATGAGTTTCTTCCTTCTGCCTTTTTTTATTACCTTTTACCTCACAATACATTGTTATTCTTGCTTTGAACATTAAATTGTTTTAGAGATTTAAATAACAAAAGTAATTTACATTTGCCCACATAATTACCATTTTTGGTTTTCTTCATTTCTTTGTATAGATCCAGATTTCCATTTGGTATAATTTCTCTTCTTTTATTTTTCTTATAATGCAGGTCTGCTGGTATTGAATTCTTTCACTTTTTGTATACCTGGGAAAAGTCTTTTTTTCACCTTCATTTTTAAAATTAATGTTTAGTGGGTATTGAATTCTAGGCAACAGTTTTTTCTTTCAGTACTTCAAAGATGTTGGGTCACTCCAGTTTGGTTTGCATTGTTTCCCATGAGAAACTATGATGACTGGTCGCATGTTTATCTTCACTCCTCTTGTCATTTTTCAAATTCTCTATCACGAGTTTTAAACAATTTCATGATAATATGCCTTATTGTCATTTTCTTCATACTTCTTGTACTCACGGTTTGCTGAGCTTCTTAGATATACAAGTTTATGGTTTTCATCAAATTTAGAAATTTGTCATCCTTTATTTTTGCTGTTAATCTCAGACATTGTAGATCTAATTTCTGGAAGTTCTATTTTGATCTTTATACATCTTCATGTCTATAGTTAACATATTCAGTCTTTTCTCTAGCTTCTTTAATATAGGAATATGTTTTAATGTCTGAGTTCACTAATTATGTTAACTGTCACTTCTGGGTCTGTTTCTATTCACTATTTTTTTTTCCTATTATGAGTCATATTTTCCTGCTTCTTTACATGCCTAGTAATTTTTGAGTGAATGGTTGGGTACTGGACTTTGACCTACTAAGTTCTGGATAGTTTGTATTCCTATATATGTTTTGAGCCTTCTTTTGAGATTCAGTTATTTGGGAAGTTTGATCCTTTTTGTTATACAGTGCCAGAACAGCATTTAGTCTAGGGCTAATTCTGCCCCACTAGTGAAACGAAACACCCTTCAACACTCCAAGAATTATGAGGTTTTCCACTCAGACCAATCAGAATTATTTCTGATGCTATCTGAGCTCAAGGCATTGTTCTCTCTAATCTTTTCAGGTAGTTTGTTCTCCCAATTTAATAAATTCCATTCCCAAAATTCAGCAACCTCAATGAAATACCATTAGGTTATTATTACATTAATGCATATACATCTAACAAGTACTTCATAACACTTTATACCCTGTTGTGTTCCAAAAGGGTGGCAGGCAGGTTTCAAGTTTATGTAATTTTTAAATTTACCCTTCCTCTCTTCAAAACAGCATATGTACCATAAGACCTATGGTTTTGAAATATAAACCAATCAAATCAAGCAATCAATTAACAAGTAAGGAAACCAAGTAAGAAAGTTTCATGAAGCCAAAAATTTAGAAAGAATATTTTTTTTTAAATGTCCTTTAAAAAAAAAAAAATTGACATGGTAAATTCCTTCCTTTAAAAGTACCCTCATGTTGTCACAAATTCTGTTCCTTCTCTTTGTAAGAGACCTCCCAACTCCATACTCTTCATTTGTTTCTTACTAATACTTTAAGACTGAAGCAATCAGCAATTTCTCCTTAGTGTTGATGTTGTTTTAGAAGAACCTGCCAGGACTCCCGTCCCACCCTGCCGAGGCTGTGCTAAGTGTTAACACACTACACTACACTGTAATTTTTGGTTTAGGTTTCTCGTTCTTCTGCTATTATCTCATCTCCTGACATTGTGTTCTTTGTAGCTAGGGAATAAGGAATACTTGTCTTTGTAAATCAAGAGCCTAGAAGAGTGCAAAGTAGTTAACTAAATAAACGTATGTTAGTGAATATGACCAATCAAGTAAGTACACCTTGAAATAAAAGATGATATAGGGAGAAAAATAAAAATAAATATTTGAGACGAGTTCATCTCAACAACTTACTTTATTAATAGAAATTTGACTGGGGAAGGAAAATATGTGTCCTTAAGAATTTTCTATTTGTCTTTCCACTCAATTATTTTTCAAAAAGGTAGTTTGCCTTATCCCGCCTGCATAATGTAATTCAGCTAGTGGGGAACAGCAAATGACCTGTCTTTATAGACAGTAAGAAAATTAACAAATTAATGGTCTAGATGATAAAACAATCCCACTGCTAAGACTGTGTATGTGCTTAATTTATTTATTTTTAAAGCATGGTCTCACACCACTGTCTTCCAGGAATTAAGGTCAGCAAAGTTTGTACAACCATATTTCTGCTCAAGAACTCTCTAACCACATATAAAGTTGCTGTCGAGCTCACTGATGTAGCCTAATTTTAACTGAGTGGGAATAGCATTGCTATCACCAACACAAAGAAAATGAACATCACGTGGAACAAAGCGAAGCCACAGCACTGTGAGGCCAGAAATTGACAGAAGCTTGAAGGCTCACAAACAAGGCTTTCTTAGAGGTTCCTCAGAGAGTTTTATAAAGATGCCAAATACTCAGCCTTATCCCCTGGATATTCTGATTTGGGAGGTCTGAGCCCTATCTAGAAATGTTTTGTTTTAAACAATTGAAGTGAAGCTGATGCACCAAATTCACTGATCTACATTTAGAAACCTCCAGGGAGACTATTCCAAGGCACAATGTATAGTAGCAGAAATCCACAATAATATGAACTTATGTAATATTACATATTTCCAAAGAGAGAAGACCAAATCGAGAATGATGAGAGCAACTTTATTAAAACAAACTGGGTTTAAATGGAACAGACCACAGCACTTGTAATATTTAGGGATGTGTGTAGTTAATGAATAACCTAAGTTTACAGAAGCAAAACTTGTTTTTCAAACCTATTATGTGGAAAGAGTCATTACATTAATACCACATCTTGATTCGTTGATGCCGATTCATTCATTAAGCAAATATTTACTGAGTGCATCTTTGTTCTATGTGCTAAGGATAAAGCATGAACAAAACCAACAGGTGGAAACTGAGAGGCCCTCAGTGCACGTACTTCAAGTCAACAGCTGACAAACCTCTGAGATGCAGTCAAGGCACGAACAGGTAAGGCTAGAAGACCCCTGATCTACTGTTAGAGGGGGATGAGTTCTTTTCCCTAGGAGGCGGTAGGGGCACACTGTGGTCCAGGTACTGACAAATAGGAGTTAGCACATTTAGGTAGCTATTATTATAAGTGTAATGAGTTCCTTTGTTGTTGTTTTTTATATATTTTTTTAATTTTGTTATTTATTTATTTTTTGAGAGAGAGAGGAAGGGTGAGGGAGAGAAACCATCGGCAGCCTCCTGCACGCCCCTCACTGGGAGTTGATGTGGGCCACTAGCAATTAAACACCTAACGAAGTGGAAAGAAAGGGACAAGCTAAGGCAAGTCAGGGAGGAAAAGGGGGCTAAGGACAGTGCATCCTAGACAGAGCTGTCTGAAGGACAAGGAACTTGAAATCGTAGGTTCGTAAAGTCCACAGCCGGAGACCACACACTGCTGTATTAAGTTTCAGCATCAAGGTGCTGTCATACTTACCTGCTCTTACATTTTAGCAAGAGCAAGCCAATCAGTTACCTATGTGTTCTCCCTGCACTTTGATAGGATAAACAAAATGATCAATGCATCTCTAAGGGATCAGGTATGTGGTGATGCTAAATAACCATTCAAATTCTATAAATCTCTTTCTATAAACTTCAGTGATTTTGTTTTTTCCTACTGCTCTGTTGTCAGTGTCTGGAAAAAGAGTTTAATAAATTTTGAATAGATGAAAGAACAAGTCTATGGAGATACGGAAGCCAAAGGAAGCAGGCGAAGCTGCTTCTGGCTAATCTCCCCTCCCTGATGGATTTAGTCTCAGGGGCCAGTGGCAGGAAGCCCAAGGCTGAGCACACACTCAGAGAACGTGGGGAACTGGCATTTGCTATCAAAGAGAAAATAGGCTAGAAGCTAGAGAAAGTTCAAAGGATCGTGTCTAAGACAAAGGCAAAAATGAATGAGCTAGATCAACAACTATGAGCAAGTCTGACTGGTTACTGACTAAGAACCTGGAGATGACCAAAATGTAAGCATTTCTAAAAGGGGCGGGGGAATTCCTATGGCCTCCCCGGGTTCAGTTGGTAGAGCAATTAAGGGTGCCAAGACATTACAGAACATCACCTTTAATTTTGAAGAGACTTTAAAAAGGTAACATTTCAATTTCAAATGTAGTTGAGTATGGCCCTCAAAGCTGGGAGGCACGTTTGTCCTTGTACATCCCTGGGCCCTAAGACACCCTAGAAAGATAAGATGGGGAGGAGCCAACGAAGGCCACTGCAGAGGAGAGGAGAAGGGGAGGGAATGGTGTCTCAGAGCTAAGTAAACAGTGTTTCAAAGAGGAGAATGTGAGCAACTGTGTCAAACGTCACTGACATCTGCGTAAGTGGTGACCTTGACTGGGGCACTGCATGCCAGGAGTCAGCGCCAGCAAGAATGGCAGGAAAGAAAGCAGAGGGAGCAAGTGTACGATGCTTTTAAGGAGTTTTGCTATTGAGTGGAGCAGCAAAAAAGTACTTGGAGAGAAATGTCAGATTAAGAACAAGTATTTGCTATAATTCCTTTTTGTTTTAAAGATTGTAGCATGTTGTATGCTAATGGGAATGACCACGCAGGAGAGAAATGGAGCAACTCAAATGAAACAATCACTGGGGCGGTGCCCATGAGCTGGTGAGAAGGAACGGGACCCAGTGCTACAGGAGGGGCTGGTCATACAGAGGTGAAGAGTTTATCCATGTAAGTGGGGGAAGGAAGAATTGGTGGGATACATGTGCACTGAGGTTAGTTCATGTGGAGATCGGACATGTAGAAACTTCTCAGTGAAACAGAAAAATATCGCTCATACAAACTGAGAGGAAGGGGAAGAAAGTGTTGTAAGTTTAAGAATAAGAAAGTAGATATCAAGCTATATTACCAAGCCACGATTCTCAAAACTGCCTGGTACTAGCACAAGAACAGACATATAGACGAATGGAACAGAACAGAGAACCCAGAAATCAATCCAAGCCATTATACTCAATATTTGACAAAGGAGGCAAGAGCATACAATGGAGTCAAGACAGCCTCTTCAATAAATGGTGTTGGGAAAATTGGACAGATACATGCAAGAAAATGAAACTAGACCACCAACTTACACCATATACAAAAATAAAATCAAAATGGATAAAGGACTTAAATGTAAAACGGGAAACCATAAAAATCTTAGAAGAATCCACAGGCAGCAAAATTTCAGGCATATGCCGAAGCAATACTTTCACCAATACAGCTCCTAGGGCAATGGAAACTAAAGAGAAAATAAACAAATGGGACTACATCAAAATAAAAAGCTTCTGCACAGCAAAAGAAACCATCAACAAAACAACAAGAACACCCACTGCATGGGAGAACATATTTGCCAATGTTATCTCTGAAAGGGTTTAATCGCCAACATTTACAGGGAACTCATACAACTTAACAAAAGGAAGATAAACAATCCAATAAAAATAATGGGCAACGGACCTAAATAGATACTTTTTGAAAGAGGACATACAGAAGGCCAAGAGACATATGAAAACATGCTCAAAGTCACTAAACATACAAGAGATGCAAATCAAAACAACAATGAGGTACCATCTCACACCTGTCAGAATAGCTATCATCAACAAATCAACAAACAACAAGTGCTGGCAAGAATTCGGAGAAAAAGGAACCCTCATGCACTGCTGGTTGGGAATGCAGACTGGTGCAGCCACTGTGGGAGACAGTATGGAGTTTCCTCAAAAAGTTAAAAATGGAACTCCCATTTGACTCAGGGATCCCACTGCTAGGAACATATCCCAAGAAACTAGAAACACCAATCAGAAAGGATATATACACCCCTATGTTCATAGCAGCACCATTTACAATAGCTACGATTTGGAAACAGCCTAAATACCCATCAGCAGATGAGAGGATTAAAAAACTGTGGTATATCTACACAATGGAATACTATGCTGCTGTAAAAAGTAAGGAACTCCTATCATTTGCAACAGCATAGATGGATCTGGAGAGCATTATGCTAAGTGAAATAACTCAGTTTGAGAAAGATAAATATCACCTGATCTCACTCATTTGTGGAATATAATGAACAACATAAACTGATGATCAAAAACAGATCCAGAGACAGGGAAGCATCGATCAGACCATCAAACCTCAGAGGGAAGGCATGGGAGTGTGGGGGTAAGGAGGAGAGATCAACCAAAGGACTTGTATGCATGTAAGCCTAGCCAATGGACACAGACAACAGGGGGGTGAGGGCATGAGGGCAATGGGGGGATAAGGACACATATGTAATACCTTAATCAATAAAGAAAATTAAAAAAAAAAAAAGAATTAAGTTAGTATAAACCAGCCTGCAACTAAATACTGAAAATATTCTTTTCTTGCTGGTTACTAGTGGTAGAGCTAGCCAATGTGAAAAATTAACAGAAAATTCGGTCATTAGCGGGACTTAGAAAAAAAATCAAATCCTGTCATTTAAATCAAATCCACTCTCTACATGAAAGTAATTTAGCACTAATAATGAATAAGTTAGGCCTTTGGGGGTAATTTTAAGAATGTCTAACTAAATTAGAGTTTTGGATGTTACCCAAGAAATTTAACACGTGAACTGGAGCTAGTACAAATACTTGCAGGTTTATACGGTCCACTAAAGCTCTTCGCAAAAAAAAGTGAAAACTTAATTTCCCCAAATCTACTACCTTTTTATTTCTTACCTATTGTGACTTCTATAAACAGTGTGCTATGTCAAACAGCACAGTTTTCCTATCATGGCACTTTCAATTGTTGCATTAAATACATCCACTCACTTACATAGAAACAACTGTTTTCCCAAATGCAAAATTCCTTCTCACCTGTCTCTGGTGATCCAGATCTGCTTTGTTACCAATTAAAATCATTGGAAACTCATCACGATCCTTTACTCTGAGAATCTGTCTTTGAAACTTATAGATCTCTTCAAAACTGAAAAAAGAAAAACAATTAATTTGGCCAAGGAGCGCCATATGTCCCATGTCCCATTTAATACTCTATTTCTTTTTCTTTCTAAAAACCAGAAAATCCAAATTCAATAAAACAGTGGTTTAGACCCGCGGTCACCAACCTTTCAGTCCTCACGGGCCATCAGTGGTCCACGGACCACCGGTTGGCAACTGCTGGTCTAGACTAAAGAGAGATCTCCATTTTAATATTGGTACAAACCTGCCTCTATCTGTGACTGAAAAGACCAACAGGAAACCCTCGCCAGTTCGCATATACTGTTCTCTCATAGCTCCAAACTCTTCTTGTCCTGCTGTATCTAGAACTAAAGAAAAAATAACAACTGTAACTGTGTCCATGTTTTCAATGTAAAAATTGCCTCCCACAAAGGCAGGTCCAATTAATGTGAGTCCTTCAGAGCATGTCATACTTAGTGTGATAAAGAAACCATTTGGCTCGATTCTGGTCAAGATCATGTACCTCGGTTGCAGACACATCCCCAGTAGGGAGTGTGCAGAAGGCAGCTGAATCGATGTTTCTAGCTCTCTATCCCTCTCCCTCTCCCTCCCTCTCTGTAAAAATCAATAAAATATATTTAAAAAAAAGAAATGGAATTCTTCTCCTCTTAGTACTTTATTCTCAATATGAAAGACATATATATTCTAAAGGCAGCCGGTTTCAGAATTACCTTCATCAGCACAGGTTGATTTTGTAGTTAGAATATATTAGCATACCAATTACAAGGTTAAAAATATCAAATACATCAAGGCAGTTAGAGTCAGATAACCTCTGAATTCATTTGAATGTTTATCTCCTCTATGGAAAGAACTAGAAAAGATACCTATAAATTCAAAAGGAAACTCTGCTTTACACCCCAAATACCATACTTCAAGTGCAGGTGCTAATGTTTTCCTTCATCTCTGTGAAAAAAAGGACTGTACGAGTCAAAGGGACAGGGCTTTCTTTTGTGGAGAGGTGAAGTGCTAGCCAAGCAAAAAAAAAAAATATTTGCTAAAGCCTCTGTGCTATAAATTCTAAGCAAATTAAGAAATATTGAAGCTCTTCTTTATTTACTTCACCTAGTTTAAGCTTTACCAAAAGGTAGTACAAGAAAAAGAAAATCCTTGGATATTCTAAATTACAATTATAGCTGCCAGAGAGTGAGAGAGACAGTCAGTCTGTGGACCAGGACTGACAAAAGACGACGCACATTCCAGTGTATCTGCTGGAATTCAGGATTAATTTCCAGGTGGCTATTCCCACGATTACCCAAAAGAGAGAACAGCGGGGCGCCACAGAACCCCAGGAGCCCCACTTCTTTTTTTAATATATTTTATTTCTTTTTTTACAGAGAGGAAGGGAGAGGGATAGTTAGAAACATCGATCAGCTGCCTCCTGCACACCCCCCACTGGGGATGTGCCTGCAACCAAGGTACATGCCCTTGACCGGAATCAAACCTGGGACCCTTCAGTCCGCAGACCGACACTCTAACCACTAAGCCAAACTGGTTAGGGCCCCACTTCTTATTTACACATGAATTTTCGAATCTGCTGTCCACCACTAACCCACAGGAGCCGACGCCTCTTCCTTGGACTCTTTGGGCCTATCCCAGAACTAGCCCGCTTCACTTTCTCCCATCCCCTTGGTCTATAGGCAATGGAAATCCTTTTCAGAATGACTTACATCTTTCTCCCCCACACCTAATGTATTAACCACTTGCAAAACTCCGGATGGCGTGCTATCTTCCCCCTTCCCCCACCTCCCCCCCCAGCCATGCTGTTGGTAGTGTAGGCTCCATGCCCCAAGACTGGCCTTTTTTTTTTTTTTTTTCCTGCTAGCAATGGCCTAATAAAGCCTTTTTAGGCCATGGAAGCTAAATTTTTTTTTTTACTAACACTAGAAAGAGCTAAAACCTCACATGTTTTTCCCAAATAGCCCAATAAACACAACTTCAAGTTATAATGTTATAGGACTAGTTTCCCCAGAACAAGATCAAGCCAGGTGCTGTTTTACCTTACATTTACTGAGGAATATTTAAATTACCCAATGTGCAGATTTATCAATTAAAACATAAGAAAGAGACAGGCTTATGTGTAAGATTATCTAATATTTCTATTATATTTAACCTAGAAAAACGTCAGAGCTTAGTTTTTAAAAATAGGATATATGAACTATCAAATAAAGGAAGATTACTTACTATCTAGCCGGGCTGCTCTGTCATCTATCACGCACTGCTTTGTGTAGGAATCCTCGATGGTTGGATCATAATCCGTCACAAAATAGGACTGTAAGAAAAATTACCTTGTTTTAAAATTCATGTCTGCCTAAACAAGTACCAATGTAACTTTATCAAATCCCACATATCCAGAATTAATCAAAATATTTTCATTGTATTAGGGCTTATCGCTACTATGTCAATTCCCCATTAAATGAAGCAGTTTTCAAATGGAGAAAAAAAAAATTAAGTATCTGAATCGTCATATCTGAAATATGCAAGAAGACTATAAAACATCTGCAGGTTGTTCTCATAATTAACTTATATATACACCTAAGAATCTAGCTATCAAGAAAAACTAAGAAAACACGATAAATTAAAATTCACGTCTATTTGCAACCCGTCTATTTGCAACCCGGCCGTAAGCATCAGTCCTAAGAACAAAGTAGTTGAAACAAACGGAGACAACAAAGAGAGAGGCCTCGAAGACTGCATGTCCCGCTTCTTTTCTCATGCCTCAGTCTTTTCACCGGCCTTGAATAATATTATCATAAGAAACACAACTTCAGGATTCTTTCATTTATGGGGTCTCAACTTATTCTTTCACTGATATTCTTGTTGTTATCTTAATTTCAATTTCCCCCTTCCGTTAGCAAAGCCTCCCAATTGTTATCCTCTGAAATCATCACCAGCAGGAAGCACAGTTCAGGTAGCAGTCAGAAGGGAAGCGTCTGAGGGAACCAAATACATGTCTGTGTATTATATTTCAGTTTTTTTTAAAAAAAGGTTTGTAACAAGGAAACAACAGCAACCACAAAAATCTGAGAGACTTAGTTCCCTAGAAGAGCACTAACTAGGACACTGACATCACCCTGTTCTGCTATCTCCTTCACTCCCCTCCCACTGGCTCATTACAAAGTCTGAGGGAATGACTCGGAGGAAGGCAGTTCGCCGCTAAGAACCAACGCCAGAGGTGTTCAGCCATTGTTCAGGCAAAGGTTCTTGGCAGCAGGACCTGCTTGGCTCCTGGGACACAGCCTTCTTAAGTGACAGCCCTGGGCATGGTGACCTATGCAAACTCCAAAAAGCTACGCAGACACAGGCACTCTGCACAGGACAGTGAAGAAACCCCTGGTTTGAGGAGGGCGGGGTAGAAAGGGTGAGAACAATGACCTGCTGGCTACCATGACTTTACATATTTATTTTATTTTTGAGGGATACTTGCCACAGTTATATTTTAGGGTTAACTTTAATCATAGAATTCAGCATCCGTAATCCTACTTCCCAATTGATGGTTTCACTTAAATGCATAATTTATTAAACAAAGTCTGTAAAAGAAACATTTACCAACAGGAGCAGCTTGGAGTAGAAAGCCATTTCCATCACTACCCCATTCCCCATTTAAAAATAAACAGATATCCAAACAATCCTGAACTCACCTCTTGGCACCCACACCTCTTCAGAAGGTAAATACAACTGGCAGGAATATTCTTTGTACCGACTACTCTAAACAACTTAAAACTGCAGCCTTTCGCCAAGCAAGTGGGATAAAGCACGCTGTTTATATATTTTTAAGATTAGTTTCCTGAAACATGTTCTCCACAGCAATCTGACACCTCTTGCCATGCTTTCATCTCACAAACCTGAATTTCACTGAGTATTCCCAGCTTATGCCTAAATGCCCTAAAATGTGCCCACTGTCGTTCCCACTTTGTCTGAAAACATAATAGACAAATATTAACTATATTTTTCAAATGTCCAGGTCATGCATAATAGCTAGAGTTCTTTCAATGAGATGGGTTCTTTTTGCATTGTGAAACCAAATTAAAACATTACCACTTTTAGGAGACTTGTAGTTTAAGCAACTTTGAGAGCCATTAAAATAAATTTAGTGGCTATGGAAGTTTCATGTTTTCTTTGGATGTCTTAGTTCCTGAAATCTTAATGTTGTAAAAAGTTTGCCACTTTACTAACACTGGCAAGAACTTATTCCATTCATATTAATTTTTAAGACAAACTAATTTTGGAGTTTCTGGATATTTAGGTCCACATTTCATCTATATTGTGTCCTGTTTTCAAAAGCTGTCTGTAGAGCCCATCGTCTTACTATTATATGTAGACTTTAAAGAGTCATCCTTACTGAAAAGTATCTTCTTGTCAGCCCCTTGAGTTCAGTAACGACATCACTCTGGACATGGCTGTCACAAAACCAGAGACCCTCTTTCCCTTTCATAATTCTAATAAGCCACGGCTCAGAATATGCCTAAAACAGGCATTCATCATGTGCAAGTAATGAACAGAATCATCACCTCCCACCATAAAGACATAACATTTTTGTTGTTTAAACTTCGGTACCAGATATTTGATCACCAACAAGAAATCAGGCTCTGATGAAGGGCAGTCCTGGATTGAAGTCTAACTCTATTTGCTAGCTGTGGAACTGGAGGCAAATGACTTTACCTTTCTAACCTTTAGCATCTATAAAATAGGACAGCGACAAAACCTGGTGGAACAGGTAAAAAGAAGTCATGCATATAAAGTGCCAAGGCATGCTGATGGTTCATAAACATTAACCATAATATTATTTTTGTCACATGGTTAGATGGTATGAACTAGTGTTTTTATTCAAGTTTATAGACTTGCTAATCCCAGGAACAACTGTAATAATTCCAATCCTAGTTATACCACAGACCAACCATGGGACTTGGTATTCAAAATGTTGTGAACCAAAAATAAAAGCTACCCTCACCCCATCTGGGATTCTGGAAATATTTTCTGGATCTGAGCTGTAACTGCCAAATATATACATATGTAAAAATTCATCAAGCTGTACATTTAAGGTATGTGTACTTTTTTGCACGATACAAATTATACCTTTCTAAATTGCATAAATTAATGGTTGGATTAAATGGTGCCTTTGTTGCTTATATGATTCAGTACTTTGTTAACACAGTATGTAAAGCCTTCTAGTTTGATCTGTGTTGTTCACCATTCAGACTTATTTTTCACTACTTGAAATCCTTCAGTCAATTGCTCTTGTTCTCATTCATTTGCTCAACAATTATTTATGGAGCATCACAGGGACAAAGTCCCTACTTTCAGAGCCCACTGCTTTTTGCACAACATGCAGTAATTGTGCTGTGATTAGAGAAGAGGAGAGAGAATAAGGAGTGTTAAATGTACTGGCCAAAGAACAGAAACAGCATGAAATGCCAATACCATGCTTGTTCAGAAGGCAACAAAATTTAAGGGGTTAATACTGCAGTGCCTAATGCACAGGAACTATGTATACATTCACCTATAAACACAGAGCCCCTGCAATTTGCCAGAAAAGAAAACAGTCTGTCTGCTGAAGTTGAAATGTTACCTACCACAGTCCAGAAAGGATATTCTGTAGCAGAAAGCAAGGAAAACCGGAGTATGGTATTGCACTGTGGAAGATAGTAGAGGTTCAGGCAAGGGCAGGAAAGAATTGGACTAAAGAGTCCAGAAAAACAGTGAAGGGGGGAAAAGGAGGTGGGGGGGGGGGGTGGAAATATGTGTTTTCTTGGTATCACAGGAAAGGATGCATGGAGAAGGATCCTAGCCAGAAAGAACAGGAGTGCTCCTTCCAAAGGGCAGGATGCCTTCCAGGTAGTAAGAAGGGCAAATGGACCTAAGTCTCTTTAAGGATGTTAGGAGGCGTGGAGCAAAGTTAGGATTAGAGAAGCTAGCCCATTCAGACAGGGAGATCTATTTCCCCAGATAAAATCTAGGGAAGCCCTTAATAATGCAAGAGTGCTAACGCTGTGATAGCAGGAATATTCGATTATATGCCACTAGATTGCTTGGCCAACTCACTATCTTCCCATTCAGAGAAGCTGCTGTAGGGAAGAAAAGAAAGGGGAAGGGAAGGAATGAGAATGATACTACTTCTGCATTCAGTGGGCAAGAGTGACAACCCACTTTCTCCTGCCGCCAAGCTACTGATGAAAGTGTAGTTCCCAAGCACTGCCACTGAGCGGTGCCTGGTCTATGTACTGGGATAGGTAGGTAGAGACGGGGAACTCCGTGAAGCCACCACACTGGTGAAGTCCACTACCCTTGTATTTAAAAAGGACAGAAGGCTAGACCGACCAGGCCACTGATGAGTTTAAACCAATGACAGAGCATTTCTGAGCACAGCACCATCCTCAGGAGTCCTGGAGTCCTCCAGAAACATGGGGTCAGAAAGGGGAGGGGGAGAGGAGAGAGCAGGGGAAGGAAAATAGTTGAAACCATATAGAAAAACACTGCTAACTACTGAGTCTGGGTAATGTGTATATGAGAGTATATTTTACTATTCTCTCTACTTTTGCATATATTTGCCAATTTTCATATGAAATTTATTTTTTTCAATCTGGTGGTAGCACCTAAGTACTATAGAAAGGGTCAAATCAAGGGATGAAAGGATGCTTTTCAACTGAGCTTTCACCTCATTGTATTCAAAACCAAATTGCCTAGAAGCCTAAAAATTTTTTTCTTGGTCAGAATATTTTCCAGTTTTCTTTATATATTTTTTACTTTTACCATCCATCCTTTCCCCCACTCCGACAATATAAACTCCATGGGGGCACAGATTTCTGTCAGAGGTAACGTGACTTCCCTAGCACTTAAAACAGCAAATCGTTGGCAGATCCAACACTAAAATCAAAGTTTGCAGGCTCTTTGGCCAAAACTCCTTCCGCTTCACTTATTCTGCCTTTCGAAAGTTAAATGACTCTCAAACTCATCTCCATTCCCTTCTCCATTACATCCATTTAAAAAAAAAAAAGAAGTATCTTCAATTACAAGAAGAGCAGACATCTTTTATTTAGCATTTAACATGTGGTAAGCAGTTCATAACATTACATTTTATTATGTGATACATACAATATTTTCCTGATTAATTTTTACAACAAGGTTGTCTGTGGCTCCTTCAGGGAGCTGGAGTGGGGAGAGCAGGAGGGGTTGGAAAGGCTGCACCAATGAAACCTGATGTCCATGCTTTCTCACGAGGGCCTGTAGGTTTCCTGGAAGAGTCCCTGTGTGGGACCCGCCCTGTGCAACCCCAGGACTTAAATGAGGCTGTTTCCACCTCCCACCCTGTCCTTGGGGTCTCATGGGTACCTCTCCTCCTGAGCTACATCATCTCCAGGTGGCCATGCACAGCCCCCTTTCAGAAGCTTTCCGCTGGTTCCATCCAGAAGCTCTGGGAAACACTGCTGTTTTCTGACGTTCAGGTGGCTAACTCCAGGGCGGGGCAAGAGTAGTTTACAGATGCTCATGGGGAAAATAATGCGATCATTAATAAATAATAATACAAGAATAAACTTTCACGTGTTCACAACTGCAAACCTACTCTTGCCCCACCCTGCACAACCCTCTTTTTTTCTCTCTGCTCTGCTATTGATTCACATTTGAATCCTTATTCTCCCCAAACAAGAGGATACAGGTCAAGTTCTCAGAATAATTCTGTTAGTGCCTTCCCCATCATCTGGCTTCAATGAAGGGGATATAAGAAAAGCACCATCTCCTCTCCGCTATGTGCGACGGTGGGAAAGGACAAAAAGCACACCGCATACTAACAGCTCTTTCCTGAAATCTTCATCTCAGACCCCTTAACTCTCCACACTGTTATTTCCTGGAGATAAGGTATGGGCTAAATGTGCAAAACCAATTTAAGGTCATATTCCATGCATGTCCTTGGAATATGAGGGTGACTTGGCAACTATTACTTTATTCTCAGCCTTTGGGGCTTCAAGAAAAACTAAAAAAGGTTAGAGTTCTAGTGAAAATCCAGTTATATACGTCCAAGTAGATTTGATGTATCCAAGGTCTATCTCATACTTTTTGGAACTTCCTTGCAAGGGAGTTAAGCAATGTACCTTGTACACAGACCCTCAAAATACTGACTGCTGGAAAACCCAATATTATAAAGATCGCAACGGGGAGTTAAGGACTAATTTCCCAGAGCACAGGAGGGACCTGGTTAGCCACCAGTGGCCTCTATTTGCTAAAACAAGAGCAGCACAAATTCCTCTGGTAACACTCGAGAAGACTGCAGCAACCTCAGGCAGCTGGGAGCCCGAGCCCGGCTCTTCCTGGTGTCACTTCTGAACAGCAGCTGTCAAGTCACAGAGAACCTTTGTTCCCTGCAATACCCTCTCTTATTTTTATGTCAAATGTTTCCAATGTGCTTAATATTCCTTCACGTAAATACTTTTTTTCTGAATGAAATTAGTATTTCATTTAATCTAACGTGTATAATTAATTACAGAGATCTCCATAATGTATCCTCCAGAACTCAAATGCAGAATAATAAAGGCTACACTAAGCCCAGTAATCCTTTTAGTTTCTTTTTAGCAAAACTCAGGCCTCCATGTGACTTCTGGGCAATCTCAGCGATATGTATACCTCATGTAGAAAGTATTTGGTTGCAAATCAATGGGTCTGGTATGCAGCAAGCAAAAGCACAGTACAAAGTCAACTTACAAACTAGTCCTGTTACAAAAGTTTGTTTCTAAGTCAGTTATTTGGTACTCACTCCCCCGGAGAATAATCTGTTTAGGTCCATAGCCAGACCACAAACTACCATTGACATATGGTGCTGAGCCAGTATTAACCCTGAGTCCAAACCTCTGAAGTAGAATCATTTGACCCTAAAAAGAACTGGGAAGAGGATTTCACTTCCTTTCCCAGAGTACAGAGCCAGCCCTAACCTACACTTACCCCAGCCTCCTCATTATGCCCCAACTGCCCACTACACTCTTAGACTTTTAGCCCTGTTTTGAAAACATTCTAGGTACAAAACCACTTACCTCTCGCCCCCGCTGTTCCACTCTCAAATGAAAACTAACAGTTCCCTCAAGAGAGCGAATCTCACCAGAGACACAAGGTGAAAAATTATCAGTCCAAATTAGAGCCCGCTGCAGTCTAAGAAAGATCACCCTGGCCCCCTATGCCCACACTTGCTATTCTAAAAAGCAACACTGAAAACCAAAGTGAATCTTTAGTAACATCTTCAGCACAGGTGAGAAAGGAAAAGAAACACTTCAGACTGTGAAGGGAAAATTATTCAGGACTCAACCACCATTTCATGTCGGCTCCCCAAAGGGAGCTTCAGCTTCTTCTTCAAAGCTTTTGTCCTTTCAGAAGAAAAGAAAGGTTTTCCTCTTTCCCCTTCCTCCACAATACTACAAAAATGTTTAGTTCATAATACCAGCAGAGTGATTTTTGAAAACTGTCAACATGAGGAAACGGAAGCTGCCAAGGCTGCAGCCACTATTCCTATATACAAGCCATTTGCAGGTAAGGAAATACATCACTGCGTATTTATCCTTCAGAGCTGGCATATGTAGAAACCATTAAGCAACAATAAGCCAGTGGCCTCCATCATGCAGCATGAAGTTTATTTCCCTTGCTTGACCTTAATTGTTATTAGTTTGCTTTCATCTCCCAATTATTAGTCTTAGTACAACATGTAACACAAAGCCTATGTTTTAAGGATAAGAAAACAATTTTTTCAAAGCATAATGATAATTGGCACAGAGTAATAGATAAACAGAGAGGGTCTATGTATGATATGTAGACATTCAATAAACATCTCATGGCATTCCCATGGGAAATCTGAGTAAATCCCATGACACTCCTTTTTTCACACCAAGGCACAGGTCGTTTTTGATTTGTGTCTTTCGGCTCCTGCTTTGACTTGAACTTTGCACTCCTAGGGAATTTCCATATCCAACCCATCCTTTCCATCGGGCACTATTACCTTGGTTAAGTTAGCCTTCCTTACCGCCAGCTCTCCTGGACCACAGGTGCTTCAACAATATAAATGCTTCCCTCTGTGGGACCCTTTAGATCAGCGGTTCTCAACCTGTGGGTCGCGACCCCTTTGGGGGTCGAACGACCCTTTCACAGGGGTCGCCTAAGACCATCCTGCATATCAGATATTTACATTACGATTCATAACAGTAGCAACATTACAGTTATGAAGTAGCAACGAAAATAATTTTATGGTTGGGTCACAACATGAGGAACTGTATTTAAAGGGCCAGAAGGTTGAGAACCACTGACATAGACCCTGACCTCTATGGGTACACAATGTCCAGGCTTAACCTGGGTCCTATCTGTGTACCCTTCCTCTCCATATCAGGGTGCTTCCCCACACTGGAGTCCCCTAGGTCCTCTCTGCAGGCTCAGCCCAACCACGCAGACCTCAGGCCCAATACCTATTTCAGGCAGGAAGCAATTTCAATCATTACAAGCCAACATTCAGAGCCTCACCACTGTTAGCTTTGTTATTCGTCTGACCTTGGCAATGCTGATAACTGCTTCTGTTGTATTCCCAAACTTCAATATCACCACTTCTCCTCCCTTTTCTCAAGGATTTTTCCAAACAACAGGTGTTCCAGCTCTTATAATTTGGCTTCTTCGACTCTGAACCCTTATGCTGATAATCTACAAACACAGGTCATTCCTAGAACCAGAGCCTCATTGTTTTTGTTTGTATGTTCATTCATGTTGTAGCATGTATCAGGATTCCAATTCTCATTCCTTTCTATGAGATGCACCATATGGATATACTATATTTATCCATTCACTGGGTGATGGACATTTGAGGGTTTGTTTGGGTTTTTTTTTCATTTTGGCTATTAACAGTGCTGTGATGAAGATTCATGTACACCTCTTTGTGTAAATATGTTTTCATTTTCTTTGGATATATACCTAGAAGTGGAATTGCTAGATCACATGGTAAAACTATGTTTAACTTTCTGGGGAACTTCCAGAGTTTTCCAAAGGGGCTGCACCATTTTACATCCCCATCAGCAGTGTTTGAGGATTTCTCAATATCCTCACCAAAACTTGTTACTAATATCTGTCTTTTTTACCCTAGCTATCCTAGTGGGTGTAAGGTAATATCTCTTTGCGGTTTTGATTGGCATTTCCCTAATGGGTTGTTGGTCATCTTCTCACATGCTTATTGGCCATTTTACACCTTCTCTGGAGAAATGCTTGTTCAAATCTTTGCCCACTTTTAAGTTGGGTTGTCTTTTTATTGTTGAGTGTGAGAGTTCTTCATATATCCTGTATACAAATCCCTTCAGATACACGATTTGCAAATATCTCCTCCACAGTCATTATTTTATAGTCTTCCTGACACAAATTAGTACACAGTTCCAAAATCTCAGCCCTGAGCTAAAGTCCTGTTGTCCACAAACCATTTGCCATAATTCCAACTTCCATATACCCAAATTTGTGGGTAACGTTTGTTCCCGTGCTTCACCAAGCAGTTGTACTATCCACCCCCTATGTGGTGGATCTGCTATTCTGACCACTTGCCTAAAACAAAACACCACCGCTATACCCACTCCTCTAACACCCATCCACCCCCTACCTCAACCCTGAACTTTCCCCATCACACTTCACTCCTCCACCTATATCATGCCCTAGCACAGTCCACTTGTGCCAGTATGTGGAATCACCCTACTTCATCAAATCTAAAATCAAATCAATTGTCAGACCATTATTATTTTATGTGCCAAGAGAGAAAAAGAGTCAAAACAATTAGGACTTGTCTTCGATTATAAAGCACTTCAATGTCAGAGATACTAAAATGTAGGGGGGGTGGGGGGGAAAATGTGTTTCTTAGAATCAATGACATACAGTAGTTCTAAACAACCCACTTTGTCAGGTTGGTATTACTATTCCTATTTTACAATGAGATTATTGAAGCTCAATGTTTAAATGACCTACCCAAAGGGCAAAAGTCAGTAGGTTGATGGAACTGGAATCCAAATTCAGGTCTGACTCCAAAGCAATACTGCTTCCATTATACTTTCTTTAACCTTCCATATTAACATAAAAGCATATAGCATATACCAGTTTAAAAGAGAAATTCTGTTACTCTTAAAATAAGTTATTTTTAAAATTATAAACTGCCACTGTCAAATAAAAAGACAAAAGCAATTTCATTCAAAGTGAAAACACTCCATTTCTACATTATGAATAAAGGTCTACCCTGGCCAGTGTGGCTCAATTGGCTGGGCGTCATCCCATGCACCAAAAGGTTCAGTTCAATTCCAGTCAAGGCACATGCCAGGGTTGCGGGCTCAATCCCTAGTGGGGAGTGTGCAAGAGGAAGTTGATCAATGTTTCATTCTCGTGTCGATGTTTCTCTCTCTCTCTCTCTCTCTCTCTCTCTCTCTCTCTCTCTCTCTCTCTCTCTCTCTCTCTCCCCCCCCCTTCCCTCCCTCTGCCTTTCCCTCTGACTTCCATTCAGAAAATAAGTGGAAAAGAGAAAAATAAATAAATAAAGGTCTAAGTATGGCATTATAAAAAATATGTACAGAAATAGTCTCTTTGACCTAACAATGTTATTTCTAGAAATTTATCCTACCAATACATCTGTGCCTATAAGAAATGACATGTGTAATTCATTATGCAACTGTTTTTAATTTAAAAGACTGGAAACAACGTTAACTGTCCAGTAAATGAGTGGTTAAATGATGAAACATTCATTCAATATGAATGAAGCCATAAAAAAAAGACTTCCTGTACTAACATAGAGTAATCTACAAGATACGTTGTTAAATAAATACACAGAGTTTACGTATTTCCTTTATGTGTATAAAATGTCTCTGGAAAGACATACAAGAAACTAACCTCAATTACCTGTGGAAAGAACTGGGTTGCTGGGAGACCTGAGTGGGAGGAAAATATTTTTGTAGGTTTTGAAAGCTGAAACCTGTGAATGAAAGAGGGAACCGAGGGGAAAGACCTACACAGATTAAATAGAAACTCTTTAGTAATAAAAGGAGCATGAGGAAATCTAAGTTCTAGTCCCAGCTCTACAACTAAATGAGTGCTCCTGGGTGAGTCGCCCCCTTTCTTGGCTTTGGCTGTACATGAGGAATTTTCTCCTATGAACCCTGAAAGGAAAAAAAGGATATCCAAGGACTAAAAAGGGCTCATGGTGGCCATCTGGACTCAAATAATTAAAAAAAAAAGCAGAGCCTAGCAGCCATTTCTGCACAGTGGCCTCTAACACAAACTGCACTTCACAGAGGATGCCTCTGTGCTGACCTGCCTGCCTTTGGACTGCTAGGCTGCCTGGCTCAATGCTGCTGAACTGCCTGCCTGCACTGTGTTTCTGCCAACTGAGCCAACCCGTGTAAAGTAGTTCCAGGAGTCCTATTACAACCAATAGGACTGAGGTTTTCTGCACAGCTCTGGCCAATCAGAGCAGCTCTAAGCTGACCAATCAGGGATCAGGGATGGGACCTCTGTTGCTATAAACCAGCTCCTGTTGACATTTGAATTGGTGCCAACTACCATCTTTTAAGTTCTCTTAAAAGATTCTAGCTCTCTAATTTTATTGTGATATATTTAGCTCCTACAATGTGTCAAACATAATGTGTAGGAGCTCTCAAGAATTTAAGTTTGTGGTATAAAGAAAAGAATATCAGATTTTAAGACAGGAAGAATTGATGAAAGCCATAGCTCCTACTTCCTAGCTATCGAATTTGCAGCAAATCACATCACTGATGTCAAGTTCTATTACCTGTAAAGTTGAGTTGGTAGCCACTTTCACAAGTTTGTCACAAGGAGCAAATAAGATACATGAAAATTTTCTGAAATTTTTACATCATATAAAATGTAAATTATTAATATACGTAGAATCCCCCTTCAAGTATTATGAAGTGTAAGAAAAAGCATGGATTTTGGAGTCAGTCAAACCTAGATATCTCACTTAATTGCTATGAGATCTTAGGAAGATTATTTAGCCTCTTAAATATCAATTTCCTGACCTATAAGATGGCCATAATGATTCTTATTTAAAGACTATTGTGAAGATTAAGTGACACTGTAAAGTACCAGTACACTGTTAAGCTCAAAATGGGCCTTTGCAAATTGGTTCTCTTCCTTCCCAAACTTAGAAACAAAGGCTGCCCATAAGCAAGTTGCTGACCAAGTCACTTCTAGCTGTAACTTTTGCTCCCCAGAGCCTGGATACTCCCTTTTTCGTTTTCTTTCCCTCTATACACTGCTCCCTATGAATATCCTAGACCCCACTGTCACTGCTCACCTCTTCTAGGGCAGAGATGGTCCGTAGAAGCAAAACTGGAAGTAAAGGAAATAGCCCACATTCTTCCACATGAATCTCCTTCCTTAGGTTCACTCACTAACCCACTCAACCTATAAATGCTAACTGAGCGCCTATGCTGAGTCAGGAGCTGAGGATGGAATCCCACCTCTCACTGGGCTTGCGGTTTTTTGGAAGACTGACCATCAGCAAATAAACGTAATATATCAGAAGTGATGCGAACTCTGAAGAAAAACAAAGGGGGTTGTCAGCGCAGGAGCTAGAGGGGAAGATGTGACAAACAATGGCCACCGAAGGCTTCATGGACAATGTGGCATTTGAGGAGAGAATCCAAGGTCAATTGAGGGAGTGAGCCATGTTGTTATGTAAAGGAAGATCATTCTGGGCAAAGTGAACATGAAGTTAAAGACAGCAAGGTGAGAGTGTGGGTAACACATCTGAGGAACAGCAAGGAGGCCAGTACGGCCACAACAGAACAAGCAGTAAAATGTTATGAGAGAGGCAAGCAGAGTGCCTTATAGGCCATGGAAGGACTTTGGATAATATGAAATGAAAACCACTAGAATTTAATATTCTAATCTTCTACACTGGCTGTTGCTTTCCTTTCCCAGTCTTGCCATGCGATTGACAGAAGGGTTCTGACACTTCCTCTCACAGAGATTAGCCAAGATCCTTCCCACAGAGGCAATCAAAGCAATGTGTGTGTGTGTGTGTGTGTGTGTGTGTGTGTGTGTACACACACATACACACACACTGCTCACCACTGCTTACAATCCCCCTTAAGATATTGTGGCAGGAGATTTCCATTGATTCAAGGAGGAAAAAAATTAAAACATTTTAAACTGTACTTAGGAAAATGTAGGTCAATTATACTTAAAATTATTTCAATAATACATTTTGAAATGTGCTTATTTTGTAAGAACGTAACTACAAATTAAGGAAATTAACATTGCTATCTACGAAAGTTACATATGCACATATGCACACACACATACAAGCTGTTCAGGCAGCTATGTTTGTTACTGTGAAAAATTATTAATAACCTAAATGTCCATAACAGATAATGATTAAATGAATATGCTATATGCATAAAAGATTAGTAAACAACCATTAAAGGGATGAAATAAGTCTCTATGTATGGATTTCAAGAGTATCCATAACATACAGGATAGGGCAAAAGTAGGTTTACAGTTGTTCATATGGAAAATATAATAATTACTAAATAATAATACAATAGTAAACTGTTTCACATACAACTATAAACCTACTTTTGCCTCACCCTATATTAAATTCATTCATTCAAAAAATATATTTTAAGTGCTTACTACTTAGGAACTGGAATATAGTCCTGAATGAGAATAAAACTGACATGGTTCTAGCACTTCTGGAACTTATATTTTAGCAGAGGAGACAATACCCACACAAGCAGAATAAAGATGATAATGTTTGAAATGAGCACTACCAAAAACCCAAAACAGACTAGTGTGGATGGAGAATGAGTGGAGGTAAGGGGCTTCTTGTTTTAGAAAATTGTATTATTAACTCCTTTCGTACCGCTCACGAGCTTTCTCATGTTTCGCGCGCCACCTGTTAAGGACCGCTCACGAGTTTTCTCGTTTTTCACGTGCCATCTGTTATGGACCTTAGATGTCAACACACTGTCTTGTCCACATCGAATGAAGCGATCTCACTGGTGGAAACCGTGCAGGTCAATCTACGAAAAACTATATGATTGCACGAACCCATAAAGCATTGCAGTTACATTGTATTTTGGTCATTCGAATAGTCTTCGTCTTCAAGTTCCTGGCGCTTTTAGAAATGCCCTCTCTCAGAAAAAGGAAGGAAACCAACGAAACTGATACACTTCCTTTCGTGTTGTTCCACTCTAAGGAAAAGAATGAAATGGACAAAAAAAGCAGTGCTGTACCTTATAAACTGTGGACTTTTCAATTCATTTAGAGTGTATAACGTCCTCAATCCACAAGCAAAAATGAAGTATAAACAGTTTCTGCTATCAGTGGCGAGAGACTGAATAATGGATGACAATAATGAAGGCTCTCCGGAACCAGAGACAAATCTGTCCAGCCCTTCCCCTGGGGGTGCAAGGAGAGCACCCCGTAAAGATCCACCCAAAAGGTTGTCAGGTGATATGAAGCAGCATGAACCTATGTGTATTCCAGCGAGTGGAAAGAAAAAATTTCCTACGAGAACCTGCAGAGTTTGTGCCGCCCATGGAAAAAGGAGCGAATCTAGATACTTATGTAAATTGTTTGCTCCCTCTTCATAGAGGAAAATGTTTTACGCAGTGCCATACGTTAAAAAAGTACTAGGAACTTTAATTGTTTAATTGTGTTTGTAAATAAAAATGTTATAATTATTGAAAAACAACACCTAAAGTGCATTACGATCTGTAGTTATGATAATTTAAATAACGTGAAGTTTGCCCAAAAACGTGCGGTCCCTGGCGTATGTCTTAGAGATTTCTATGTGGTACGAAATGTGTTAAATATTATAGTTATGGGTCTAAAGCACAACTACATTTTAAAAAACAAGCCAACTTTACTCAGCCTATATCACTGTTACTTTATCCTAGTAACAATAAGAACTACATTCCTCCTGACCTTCATCTCTAATTTGGAGGAAAGGAGAGAATGCTCTCCTCACCAGAGCTTTTCCCAACCACATGCCAGAAGGCCAGGCGGTACTTCTCAGAAAGTGGCTCTGTCTATTCACACCAAGGACCAACCTTCTTTCTTCTAATTATTTAACCTCATTTATCCACCCAGCAATTCTCAGTGGTTTCCATAAAATCCCTCCTGGTGGCATATAAATGAAAATCAGACACCAGATCACTGGGTAAATTTAAACTCTTTCAAGTAGAGACAAACATGATTCATATTAAAGGGAACCATATAAACATTCATCTTAGAAAAATACCCATGTATGTAGGTTTAAAAATTCGAGAACTAAGTGGCATATGTTCATAGAGTTTAAGACTTTGCTCACACCATTTAAAGTCACAAATTATAGCTTGTCTATATGAGTACAGACTAATTTCACAGTAAAAGAATGCCACATCAATTGCAAACCACATGAAGAGAAAGTAAACATGCAACTAAATTCTGAATCACATTTACATTATTGTCAGAGTCTATAACTATTATTCCATTTAGTAAAAATACTTTTACAGTGCTTATTAACAAATTCAGAGAGCAGTTTACTAACTTTAGTGGGTTGAACTGTGGCACTCAGAAAGGTATTGTCTAACTCTTAACCCCTGCTACCCACAAATGTGACCTTATTTAAAAAGAGGATCCTTGCCGAAACCGGTTTGGCTCAGTGGATAGAGCATCGGCCTGCAGACTGAAAGGTCCCAGGTTCGATTCCGGTCAAGGGCATGTACCTGGGTTGCGGGCACACCCCCAGTGGGAGATGTGCAGGGGGCAGCTGATCGATGTTTCTAGCTCTCTGTCTCTCTCCCTTCCTCTCTGTAAAAAAATCAATAAAATATATTTTAAAAAAAAATTAAAAAAAAAAAAAGAGGATCCTTGTAAATGCAATTAAGTTAAGGATCTCCAGATGAGATCATCCTGGACTTAAATCCAATGACTGTGTTATAAGAGAAAAGAGTGGGAGATTTGAGAGAAGGCCCCGGCGAGGCGCGCGGGGGGGGGGGGGGGGGGGGAGGGGGGTGTAGGCCATATGAAGCCGGAGGCAGAGATGGGAATGAAAGCCAACGAATGCATAGGCTGCTAACAATCACTAGAAACTGAAAGACACATGGAACCCATTCTCCCTCAAAGCTTCCAGAGAGAACCAACCTTCTCAACAACTCGATTCCAGGGTTCTGGTCTCCAGAATTGTGGGAGAAAAAAAATGCTATTGTTTGAAGCTCTGAAGTTTGTGGTAATTTGTTACAGCAGACCTAGGAAATGAATACTCACCTATAAAATTTGAACTCCTCATTCTTCTAATTATTTTCTGCAGTTTATAAGCCCAAAAAGAGTATATGACAAAACAGAATTTTTGTTCTTCTCACTAACTACTGGAACTCAAATACTGAACAGTCTTCACAATACCAGCACTACAATTTACCTCAAAGGTAATTCATAGATACATGAAGTGAATTTCATTCTTTGAACTAGAGAGATTCAGTTAGTCAACAAAACAAAAATAAAAAAGGGTAAATGGATTTAAATTGGTTCTAAGATTCTAGTAGTTTTTGGAAAGAAGTCAAAATAATTATTTGTTTTAAAAGATAATAAGTCTCAAGGCTTTAACAAGTTAATTTTATTTTTTAGTTTTTTTTCTTATGAAATAATACATCTCATCGCAGAAAATAGAAAATTGTAAGAAAAATATTTTCAAGCCCACCTTTAAAAATATTTTTTTATTGATTTCAGAGAGGAAGGGAGAGGGAGAAAGTTAGAAACATCAGTGATGAGAGAGAATTGTTGATTGGCTGCCTCCTGCACGCCCCCTACAGGGGCTTGAGCCCACAACCCAGGCATGTGTCCTGACAGAGAATCGAACTGTGACCTCCTGGTTCATAGGTCTCCACTCAACCATTAAGCCACATCAACCAGGCTCAAACTCACCTTAAAATCAAAGCCTCTCTTCACAATTTAAAATGTAAAATTAGGCATATATTTTCTACCCTTGGATCTGAATACCCCTTTCTTAAATTGCTCGAATAAAGCCCATCATTAAAGGCCTCTGTTTACAATCAAGTTTATATGGCAGTTACACAACCATGAAATTGAGAGTCTACAATGGAAATTATGATCTAATTTTAACATAAGCCTTATAATTGAAACACACAAATGGGAACTACAAGGAGAGGTTTATTGTCATGGGGGTTTCCGACAAGGTGCTTTCCCTTGATCATTTTGGGTCCTAAACTGTTCTGGTCTCTAATCATAATTTACATAGCAACTAAGCCCTCAATTTTAGAAATATTTTTAAGTGCAGAAAAGCAACAAATGATGATCAAAATATTTTTTTTAATTATTCAAGTTTTTGACTAATGATCCCCTACATGTCCCTTTCATTTTATGTTCCCAAAAATAAGTATCAAATAGATAGAACAAGAATTAGGTAAAGAGGAACATCTAACAGCTGCCACATAATAAAAAAGGTTGAAGCACTAAGAAATTTAAAAAACTTGAAAAATTTTGCCAAAACAAATCTCTAACTGTAGGCACATCTCTTAACGTTCTAAACAGTGATAGTTTATTAAAAGCAAATATTTCACTAACTCCGGGTACATATTTAAATTGTTCTGCCATTTAAATATTTATACAAAATTACAAAGCAACTCTACTGCACATAATGACTTCCTTCCAAAGAATACCATATGGGGAGGAGGTGGCAAGGAAAGCAGTAACTTTACAGTGGAGAAACCAAACACTACCTCACCCAGATGATCAAGGTCAACATCCACAGTCATAAATCATGGTAGTTTTGTGCCCTAGATGTGATGTGATGAAAATGGCACTTGACCTCTGTGGTCTTCCTTCTAAAATCCAGAATCCTAGTCCAGTCATGAGAAAAACAGGCAAAGTCCAATAGATGGGCATTCTACGGATATCTGACAAGTATTCCTCAAAATGGTCAGGACCACCAAAAACAAGAAAGTGAGCCAAGAGGAGCCTGAGGAGACATGACAACTAAATATAATGTGGTATCATGATGAGATCCCAGAGCAAAAAAATATTAGGTAAAAATTTTGGAAACCTGAATTAGTGGGTTAGTGGGTTCATTAATTAGAACAAATGTACCATACAATGTCAGATGTTAATAAGGAAACTGGGTACCAAGTATATGGAAACTGCTTTATCTATATATCTAAAACTCACAACATAAAGTGCATTAAAAGAATTTACATGACCCGGCAGGGTGACTCAGATGGTTGGAGCATCGTCCTGTACATCAAGAAGATTATGGATTTGGTTCCCGGTCAGGACACATACGTAGGTTGCAGGTTCAATCCCCGGTCACAGCATGTACTCCTGATTGATGTTTCCCTCTCACATCAACGTTTCTTTCTTTCTCTCTCTCTCTCCCCACCTCCCTCTCTTTAAAAAAAAAAATAAAATAATCAGCCAAACCGGTTTGGCTCAGTGGATAGAGGGTCGGCCTGCGGACTGAAAGGTCCCAGGTTCGATTCCGGTCAAGGGCATGTACCTTGGTTGCGGGCACATCCCCAGTAGGAGGTGTGCAGGAGGCAGCTGGTCAATGTTTCTCTCTCATCGATGTTTCTAACTCTCTATCCCTCCCCCTTCCTCTCTGTAAAAAAATCAATAAAATATATTTTTAAAAAATCAGTAAAAACATAGCACCAGGTGAGGATTAAAGAAACAAACAAAAGCAACTTAGCAACTTACATGGCAGTCATTTCTAACTAAGGGACCCTACGTAAGACTTTTCTAACCACCCACCTGTAACTCAAGGAAAACAACTAAAGCCACTAAGCAGTTTCTTCTAGCACTAAGATTACATCTAGATTCACGAGAATGATAATTATGGTACTCAGGAGCAAGATAAAGGGAGACTAGATCTACCCCACCTTTCCAAGCAAACAGTTGATTTGTTGTGATAAGGTTATGCAAACCCAAAGTCTCATAATCACAGAACTATCTATAATAATAAAAGTATAATATGCAAATTCTCCAAACGGCCGAACAGCAGAACGTCAGTCCGGTCGGCCACACTATGACACACACTGGCGCCAGGCCAGCCAAGGCGGGTGCAATGCGATTGGTGGAGGGTCATCGCCCCATAATCACCCTACAGAGGGAGGCCCAGGTCACCGACCGGAGGAGTGATCCATGGGGGGAAGTTCTGCGATCGCCCCAAAGAGGGAGGCCCAGGCCACCCTCTGTGGGGCGAATGAACAGGGGGCTCCGCGGAACTGGGGAACTGAGGGTGTGTGGCGACAGACACGGGCAGCACCAGGCCAAGATGGGTGCAGGCAGGGGGCGGGGCCCCGAGGCAGCTGGGGCCATGAGGCAGCCAGGGCCCACAAGGGCCCCAGCAGCCAGGGCTGGGAGGCAGCTGGGGCTGCGAAGGCCTACCCTTGCACGAATTTCGTGCATCAGGCCTCTAGTCTGTGTATATATAAAAGGCTAATATGCTAAGTGTCTGTCCAGGTAATGACATCACATAGCAACACCTGGCTTCCTCTCCCTAGCGACTAGCCTCCTTGCAGTTTCTTCCGCCCAGGAACATGATTTACTTTATAGCCAAGTGGAAACATTTTACACTTGAACCAAATGTCTATGAAGTGTTTTCCCATGCCTCATCTCATTTGATCCTCACAGAAGTCCTGGAATAGGTAGATAGGAGACTCGGTGGAATCCTATTTGCTTTTCATTAGCCAGCAAACAGAGATTTAGAAATTTAGAAACTTGACCTGACTGAAAAGAAGAAATGATGGACCTTGAAAATGACTTCAGGTTTTCTCACTGCGCAGAGTATAGTCAAACACTGCTGCAGTTAAATATTTTACCCTTTGTTCTCCCTGCGTGATCTACAATAATAATCTGCTTGGTGTTGATATTTACTGCTGTGTTGCTGACAATAACCTGAAAGAGAAGTTGAGGTGCTTTAGAAAAAGTTTAGCTAAATCAGAAAGCAGGTCTAATTAAGCAAGTTTATTCTACATATATAAAAGGCTAAGTTGACTCACGCATGCACAACACATATAAAGCTGGCACCAATTGCATGCATGTGTTTCGATCTGTCATTGTCAATCATGAATTTGGTTGACACTTCTATTACAGAGAAAGGGTGAATAGTGATATTAAAATATTTCTCCTAATTTCAATGTGCACGAATTCATGCACCGGGCCACTAGTTTATAAATAAAATTGATAATTGTAAACTAATAAAAATAACAACAAATAGTAACTCAGAAGAAAATTCTTATAAAGCAGAAGCCTTGAGCAGGAAGTCTGGCCTTTCTTCCATTGCTATATACTAAACACTATGTCCCTAAACACACTTACACCTGTTCCTCATTTACATAATATACGTGACTATGGCACAGTGCAATATCCAAAGGATGCCCAAAACATAAGAGCATATCATAAATGAGAATACTACATTCTTACTCTTTCACTTCTCTGGCATCTGCTAAAAGCAACAAATTCAGGTAAAGTAATGCTTTGTCTGTGAGGGATGTATCAATCAAAAGTTTAAGAGAATCAATCAAAAGAGAAAGAGAGAAGGGGTACAAAGAAGGGGAAGTAGAAGTAGCATTTAACTACCTATCAGCATTGCAGGCCCTGTTTTTCTATGCCTCACCCTGCAAAAGTGTCTTAATGAAACTCTCATTTCAACTTATACTTACTGAGATGATCCTAAAAACTGTTACACTAAATTCAGCAAAAGCAGGGCTCTAAATGCAAACCAGAAACCTAGAGATAGCAAAAATAAACGAGCATCAGTTCTTGCTCTCAAGAAGTCTACTCACTGTCATGTAGGAGGCCAGAGAAAAAAAGGAATACCATCTTCTGTTGACTCTAGGATGTCATCAATTGGAAGATGATTCTATTTACAAAGATTAAAATAAGAAAAATTTTCAAGGTGTCTTAGAATAGGTAAGATACTATAGTTTCCAAGTGGTTAAGTACTAGAGTAGGTTTAGCATAAGGGACTATGGGAGCACAGATGTGAAGGTTCTACTGTCTGACTTTGCTCTCTCAATAGGTATTTAAGGGGGTAAGAGGGCTAAGCAATTCCACAGGTTCTTAATCCTTTAAGTCAATAGGAAACAGAATTCGAAATTTACATATCTTGCCAGGAACAAATTTATTTACAAAATGTAAGACAGACCTTACATAATAAAAAAATAAACAAAAAAAATTTTAGGCCAACATAAATTCATAGTGACATTTCACTAACTCCTTTGGGAAACAAAATTCATAGGTAATTTCTTTACTTCTAAGAAATGTAGCTTTTAATCAACAAGAAACTTAGAAGATGAGAGGACTTATCAGTTTTTCCTCTTGATCTTTCTCTACAAAACAAATCACAGCAAAACTTTTAAGTGTACAAAGGGGACAATCATAAAATAAACTACATTTACGTCATTTTCAGAGATAGCAGAAAGAACAAAGCAATCGTTTCCATGTTTTTCCCTTCGGTTAGTATGAAAGCTCTACTTTTAGCACAGGAAAGCCTTGTCTTTACAAACTTAAGGCCACATACATAAAACTTAGAGAATGATTTGTTGAACAAATGAATCACTACCCCAATAAATTTTATTTGGACATTCACTTCTTTTAACATTAGAGTACCCAAGGATGAGGTGGCACCTGTTCCGTTAGGTGCCCTTATAAGAAAAGCAAAACCCTTCTCTTTTTCAAATATATTTTTATTGATTTCAGAAAGGAAGGGAGAGATAGAGACATCAGTGATGAGAGAATCATTGATCGGCTGCCTCCTGCACGCTCCCTACTAGTGGTTGAGCCCGCAACCCAGACATGTGCCCTTTACCGGAATTGAACCTGGGACCCTTTAGTCCGCAGGTCAACGCTCTATCCACGGAGCAAAACCAGCTAGGGCGCAAAACTCTTCTTTTACAGCAGAACTCCTGTACCCAGTCAAGTGGGGCACTCATGTGGTCTCCTAGGACAAGCTTCCCTGCTGTGGTCACTCCAGCAGGAAGCCCAGCTTAGCTGGGCCGTGAAGCAGCTAAGACAGAAGAAATGTTTCCCCAGGAAGACAGACAGTATACAGGAAAGATGACGCAAGCACAGACATTTTATTCTTTCAAAACGCCTTCAGAGAAACATACACTGAGTGGCCAGATTATTATGACCACCTGACGTTTGTAGGCAAATTAGCTATAATTTTGCGCTGAAGTTGCTAGAGGGCCAGACCATTATAAACGTCTGAATAGCACAACATACCTAAGTATCATTGCTGATCAAGTTCGTCCTATCATGTTGATGGCGTATCCCAATGGAGATGGCTTCTTCCAACAAGACAATGCGCCATGCCACGGTGCTCTTCTTGTGTAGGAGTGGTTTCAAGAACATGAGAGAGTCTTTACCTTGCTTAGGTGGCCCCCACAATCACCAGATCTCAATCCAATTGAGCATTTGTGGGACGAAGTTAAAAGAGCCATTAGGCAGCTGGTTCCACAACCATCAAATCTCACAGAACTGGACAGTGCTACTCATCAGGCATGGTGTCAGATTCCTCGCATCACCTTTCAACATCTTGTGGAGTCAATGCCAAGAAGAATCGCCACAGTATTGAAGGCAAAAGGTGGCCCAACGAAGTACTGATGGGGTGGTCATAATAATCTGAACGATCATAATAATCTGGCCACTCAGTGTATATCGGCCCACCTTGAGTCACGCTTATTGACTTGATAACAATATCTCCATCGAGTTTTACTATGTGCCAGGCACTAAGGCAGTGGTTCTCAACCTTCCTAATCCGCGTCCTTTTAATACAGTTCTTCATGTTGTGGTGACCCCCAACCATAAAATTATTTTCGTTGCTACTTCATAGCTATAATTTTGCTACTTTTAAGAATCGTAATGTAAATATCTGATATGCAGGATGTATTTTCATTGTTACAAATTGAACATAATTAAAGCATAGTGATTAATCACAAAAACAATATATAATTATATATGTGTTTTCCGATGGTCTTAGGTGACCCCTGTGAAAGGGTCGTTCGACCCCCAAAGGGGTCGCGACCCACAAGTTGAGAACCACTGTGCACTAAGTGCTTTACACATATCAATTCATTGAAGCTTCTCAATTAGTCCATGAAGTAGGTAGATATTCTTACTATTGTCTCCATCTTACAGCAGAGGGAATGGTGACTTCGCAGGTTAAGTAATTTGCCCAAAGCTACACGGCAATCAGCGGTGAAATGGAGATTGATTCCAAGCAGTCTGGTTAGATTCTGTGTCCCAAACCACTACCATCATTACACTGTGAGCTACCTTCAGAAAACAAAATAAATGTATTGTCTCTAAAATGTCCAGACCTCAAATCCTTCTCCACACTTAGTCAGTCCTGACACTGACTATAAGCTGGCAAGCAGGTAATTTCCTAGGTAAGTGAATATGGCCTGTATTACAATGAACATAGACATAAAATATCCAGACTCCCTTCTGCCTTCTAAGAGTACAGATAACTTCAAGATTACCATACATAATGAAGGACTTCTTTAACGTATCATCATAATGTCTCATACTCAATGCTCAACTGAAAAAAAGGCCATGATTCTACCCACCCGAAAGATTTATGGTAGAGAGATATAAATATCACTTTTATTTTTCTGAGTACGAAACAATTGTGTGATCAAAACAACAGAAACTTGCATGATAAACTAGCAAAAGCAGATGTAAAAGAATTTAACATGACGAGATAAAAGGGGGTTAATGCCGTTCTTCCTACAGATCTCTCTTATAAAGATACTCAGAAGTAAACTGTCAGCCCAAAAGAAAAACAGAACTTACCAGGAAAATGGTAAAATAAGGTTACGAAAAAACTAAATAACTAATTGTAAATATGCTACTTATTTACAATGAACTTAATGAGTATAAAAATGTTTCAAGAATAAGGAGTGGTTCACCAAAAAAGTCAGTGTGAGAAGAACATAAAGATGAGTTAAATAAAGATCTTCCTACACAATTTGTTTATTTAGTTGTAACACTGCCCACCCACAAAAAGCCACATTCACTTGAGGTCATTTTACCTCTTGCTATTTCCTTTGCAGTGAGTCTGCAAAGTAGTGATGCATGGTGTGAGCCTATTCATGAACAGAAAGCAATTGAGTGAAACACAAGCAACCAAACCTCTGGTACCCTGAAAACCACACGAGAGCAAGATCTTTTTTCCCATGTACTAACAGATTATTTTACAGCAGTTTTCTTAAGCAGCAATACACCTAGGGTGGCTGCATGTTTGTCTAGAGCAGCGGTTCTCAACCTGTGGGTTGCGACCCCTTTGGCGGACGAACGACCCTTTCACAGGGGTCGCCTAAGACCATCCTGCATATCAGGTATTTACATTACGATTCATAACAGTAGCAACATTACAGTTATGAAGTAGCAACGAAAATAATTTTATGGCCAAAACCGGTTTGGCTCAGTGGATAGAGCGTCGGCCTGCGGACTGAAGGGTCCCAGGTTCGATTCCGGTCAAGCGCATGTACCTGGGTTGCGGGCACATCCCCAGTAGGAGATGTGCAGGAGGCAGCTGATCGATGTTTCTCTCTCATCGATGTTTCTAACTCTCTATCTCTCTCCTTTCCTCTCTGTAAAAAATCAATAAAATATATTTTAAAAAAAAATAATAATAATAATTTTATGGTTGGGTCACAACATGAGGAACTGTATTTAAAGGGCCAGAAGGTTGAGAACCACTGGTCTAGAGTCACATGCTCTCTACCAAAAAGAGGTCAATTGACACTGAGACTGTAAATTAATCAAGTCAAAAATGTTAAATGGACTTCTTTAAGCAACTCCCATTTACTACTTGCTCATTTAGCTAATTTTAATCTATAAACAAAATAAAAGCAGTAGAAAGTTTTTCCTATAGCAACTCAGGAGTATTTCAAAGTTAAACCTCAGGTTGGCCCAGAGACTCCCCTTAATCAGTTTTTTGCTGCTTTCAGAAAGGTGTGTAAAAAAGTTAGCTAAGAATGGCTTAAGATAAAAAAGCACAGGGAAGGAACTTTCATGAAAGGTATTACAAATACTGTCAGTTTATATAAAATAGCATCAGTTGGCAATAATAAAAATACAAAATAATTTAAATGTATTTTAAAATTCATTTTTCAAGACCCTGAAAACCAGTTGTAAAAAGAAGTATGATTTTAACATATGGATAAACTTGGAAATGTGAATTAATCTTCGTAGTAACTTAAGCAACATAATGATAAAAGATAAACGGACTGTAAATAAGTCAATATTGTAAAACCTTTGAGAATGTCCATACCATTTCTCCTGCTATTAGCCTGACTCTTGGCAGCAAATTTTAGGTTTTCTAAATAAATTTCCCTTCATGGAAGGGTGGCAGGATGGTGCAGGAAAATCTACAAGGATGGCATTAAAGTCCCTCATTCTTATGTTTACTCTGAAAAATGATCAAAAAGTGTCAAAATAGCTGAAAAACCTGCACAGGGTGGGGTGGAGCCAAAATCTGTTGTGTGTTAGTTATTTCCGCCCTGTCTTAGGCACTGCTAGTGCGCATTTGTTTGGTCATTCAGGAGTGAGTGGGAGTAGGGCAAGCAAGGGGCTCTCTCTCCACTAAGCCTACATTAGCCCACCTGCGACCACTTCAGCCTGTTTGGAGGGATCCTTCTTAATGAGGAAAGTCCCAGATTTAGCTCCCTTTCCACCACCAACCCCTCAGCTTGCTGCTGGACCAAAGTTCAGTCTCTAATTGAAATTCTGACTCATTCCTGAACTTCTGCCTTTTCTGTGTTTTCTTACGTATAAATACTCCCTAGTCTCATTTGAGTTCACCCTTATTTAGGGATAGAATAATTAGAAAGCCTGCAAAGTCCTAGGACCAATAAAAGAGCAAAGATTAAGAAACAAAAGAACCTTGCCACACATACATAAAAACCCGGTCCAGAGCTGTAAAGAACAGATCTACTACAGTTTCAGGGGCAGGTAGTTCAACTACTACACAAATTCTTGCAAAGAACAGAAAAGGAGGAAATACCCCCAAACTCAGAGCCAGTATAACCTAGATACCAAAACTAAACAAGAACATTATGAAAAATGGAAATCATAGGCCAACTTAAATAACATAGATGCAAAAAATTTAAAAGTCCATAAATAAATATTAGCAAACAGAATTCAACAATAAACAAGAATATACATTTTGACCAGTGTATTCCAGGAATTCAGGAATACAAGGACACATAAATCTTTTTGAAAAATTGCAGTATAACTCACCATATGAACAGATTAAAGGGAAAACAATATGATCCCAAGATACAGGAAAAACATGAGAAAATCACATTTACTTCAAAAATTAATAGCAGGACTAAAAGGGAACCAAAAACCTATAGTAAACAATATTTTTTTTAACAGTGAAACTCTTTAAAATAACAAACAAGAGCTCTGGCCATTTTGCTCAGTGGTTACAGTGTCAGCCTGCCCACAGAAGGGTCTCAGGTTCGATTCCCAATCAAGGGCACCTACCTCGCTTGCAGTCGCTTGCAGTCTCAATCCCCGGCCCCAGACCGGGCACATGCAGGAGGCAACCCAGTCTATGTGTCTCTCTCACATTGATGCCCCTCTCTCTCTTTCTCTTTCTCTCTCTCCCCCCTTCCCTTCCTCCCTCCCTCCCACCTCCTCCCCTCCTACTCTCTAAAAAAGATCAATGGGAAAAAATATCCTTGGGTAAGGATTAATAAAATAAAATAAAGAACAGCCTTTATTACTATGTTTATTCAACATTATAATGGAGTTCCTAACCAATGCAATAAGACAAGAAAACAAAATTACATAAGAACTAGAGGCCTGGTGCACAAAATTCATGTACGGGAGTGGGGGTGGGGAGGTATGTCCCTCAGCCCAGCCTGCACCCTCTCCAGTCTGGGACCCCTCGAGGGATGTCTGACTGCCCAGTGTGGGATTGGGCCTAAATGGGCAGTCAGACATCCCTCTCACAATGCAGGACTGCTGGCTCCCAACCGCTCGCCTGCCTGCCTGCCTGCCTGCCTGATTGCCCCTAACCGCTTCTGCCTTCCAGCCTGATCAGCCCCTAACCACTCTCCTGCCAGCCTGATCAACACATAACTGCTACCCTGCTGGCCCGATTGCCCCCAACTGCCCTCCCCCTGCTGGCCTGGTCCTCTCTTGCTGCCCTCCCATACAGGCCTGGTTGCCCCCAACTGCCCTCCCCTGCTGACCATCTTGTGGTGGTCATCTTGTATCCACATGGGGGTGGCCATCTTGTGTGTTGGAGTGATGGTCAATTTGCATATTACTCTTTTATTAGATAGGAGGATTGAAAATAATAAATTATTTGATGATATAGTTATCTACACAGAAAGTCCTACTGAATATACAGAATCAATTACTGGGGGAGTTTTGCAAGGTGTCTGGATAAAAAAAAATCTACATACCCCCCCCCCCAAGCCATTAAAAAAATTAAGTCAAACAGAAGATACCATTTACAACAGCAACAGCAAATATACTGTAACTAGGAGCAAATCTAATAAAATATATTTTATACCTTTATGGAAAGAAACTATGAAACTGTAAACAAAGGCCGAAGGGGGAGATTCATATATATAGATATATATATATATATATATATATATATATATATATATATGAATGAAATAGCATTCAATGTTCATGGGTAAAACTAACAAAATGTTATTTTCTCTTATTTGATACAATTTAAAATAAAAAAAGCTATTGGGTTTTTCACAGAATTTGTTAAGCTGATTCTAAAATTTATAAGCAAGACAAATACCCAAGAAATTCTTTACAAGAGTAAGCTCCATGAGAATTTTTTATTTCGTTCAGTGTTATTTTCCTAGCACCTACACAGGTCCTGGCATATAATAGTAGTAGTTATGAAATAAATATTTATTTAATAAAATTTGTGTTGAATGTATCAGTAAAGCTATCCTAACCATTTATTAAGTTGATAGAGTGGAACTGACACAGAAATAGGCAAAAAGATTAATGGGAACAGAAAGCCCAGAAAAACAAATCCACATATATGAAATTTGATATACAAAGAAGCAGAATAGGGGCAGAAAAGTCTAGTCAATAAATGATGCTGGAACAATTGCTTATGCATGTAGGAAAATGTGAAAATGGGAGGAGGGAATTATAAAGGACCTATATAGATTTATAAATACAGAATGTATTATCTCTAAAACCTCCCGAGAGAAGTCTAACGAATTCTGATTTTCTAAATATTTAGATGCTATTCTAATTGAGAAAATATATAGTACTTTCATGGAACAGTAATGCTTAATAATGCAAGTACTTACTAAATATTAGCTATTATTACATGTGAACTGTCAAACTCACCTTGCTGTGAAGCCTTGCTTCGACCACTTCCTAGCTCTTAGAGAGGTTACTTGACTTCTCTGGGCTTCATTTTACTCATCTACAAAATAAGCCTACACTAAGACTTACTTCCTCAACAAAGGCATTGTCTGGTGGAGTTTTTTTAATCCTTTTAGTTTTATTTTATAATGCCATGAAGTTTGCAGATTCATTTTTTGAGTTAAGAACCTGAATCTTCAAGAATATAGTATGCTTTTCTATTTATTTAAAATATGCTGTGAACCATGATATCATAATTTAGGCTTCCTATGCTGTTTGTACATGGGGTCTCTTCTTCCACTGTATCTTCTCTTTGGCTTGTAAAATGCTAATTTTTGCATAAAATACTACTGTCCAATTACAGAATGGAGTGGGAGTTGGGGAAGGAGCAACAATTGATCCCATTTTGAGGGAAGATTCAGTTTAGACTCTCACTAGGCTTCTCTCATCTACTTCCTCAAATTTAAGACTTTTTGTCTGGGAATATTATAGAAGAGCACTCAGCAAAACATTGACATATTAGAAGATACAGACTTTACGATCTCATTATCCCATAAACCCAAAAATAGCAGTGAAGGCTTCAACAGAATATGTACAAATCTGAAAATCTGAATAATGCTTTATTTCATAAAAACAGAAATAAGTGACAGCTTAAAACTACATTCACTAGGATGTTATGTAGCTTCTAAAATGCTACTGCTACTATATAATTTCTAACATTTCATATATTAAATGACTGTGCCAGGAAGTATGATATTGTTAACTATTTTACATAATTAAGTTTTCTTTTAAATAAAAAGTTACAGCACACGTTAGATTAAATTCAACCATACCAGTTGTTGTGATATTAAAACTATTTCAGGGAATATATGATTTCCATTGCTAATAGTTTTGGAAAAGCTTGTATATATATATTCAACATAAAATTATGAAGTTTCACTGACTGAAATTTTGAAAGCTTACCAATGGTAAAAAAAAAATAAAATAAAATAAATCTATATATATAAAAAGCCAGCGACCATAACATCCGTAATGACCAGACAGCAGGTCGCTACGACGCCCACTGTGGCCAGCAAACCCAGCCCCTCCCGCAGGCCAGGTCTACCCCTGATCAGCCTCTCCCACCCCAAATGAGGGGGGGCAGCTGGCCACCCCCCTGCGGCCCCTCGCCCTGGCCAGCCCCGCTCCCCAGCGGGGACCCCCCACCCGGATCTGGGGTCCCCATCAGGGCAGGACAGCCAGCCCCAACCCGTGCACAGCCCCTCTATCCTATATAATAAAAGGGTAATATGCAAATTGACCCTAAAGGCGGAATGATCAGAATGACTGCTGGACCAGTCACTATGAGGTGCACTGACCACTTCTTGGTTCCTTTCCCCAGCCAGCAGGCTCCAATTGCCTCATGATGAATGAGGAACCGGGGGTGGGTGGTGGGGGATGTGGGCAGTGCCAAGCCAAGGCCCCCGCCCCACCAGTCGCCCCACACACAGAGGGAAGCCGTGGCGGAGGCGGCGCCAGCGAGCGGGTAGTAACAGCCGACCTCTCAGTCCCTTCTCCCGCCCGTCAGACACTGATCACCCTATGAAGAAAGGGGAACCAGAGGTGGGTGGTGGGGGGGAGGGGAGGCCGACTGTGGGCAGCCATGGAAGATGGCCCTGATCGCAGGCCAGGCCTAGGGACTATACCCACACACGAATTTCATGCACTGGGCCTCTAGTAATAACAGTAACAACAATAGTGGATAAAAGTTCTCCTATACCCTTATTCTAACTGACATGACACTATCAGAAGTCCAATTCAATTTAGGACATAGTTTCCAGTAAGAGCAAAACATCCTCTACTGGAATGTTAGCGGTGGTAAGGTGGGGACACTCAATCAGCCAAGCAGTTGAAACTCATGCCATTTCTTAAATCATTTACACATTAAACAGAAAAAAACAAACACTGCAAATCTATTAAGGGTATGATTTTGCTATTCTGTTCTGCTGTGTAACTAGGCATTTACTTGTTAAAAAACAACTCAAATGAAACAGAAATAGCATAAACTAATTAAAACAAATTAAGTCAAAACAACAGGGGTGTTTTAAGACATAATACACATGCACAAATTTACTTTTTATGCTAACATTTTTTAACAAATTTCATTACAGAAGATATTATAGTTAAAATACCACTGAGTATACTCAAAGCGACATGTAAAAATAAAAATAGCTGAATAGAGGGTGGTGAAACCTCAAAACAAGTGCTATAACCACCACAAAAATGCAAAATAAAGGAAGTTGTCTTTAGAGTGAAGAGGGAAAAAAGTCTCATTCTATCTACTAGGTGGGGAGTCCTTACAGAGGGAATCAGTTCCAGGATCCAGCAATTTTCAGCCTTTTTCATCTCATGGCACACATAAACTAATTACTAAATTCAGCGGCACACCAAAAAATACTTTGCTGATCTGAGAAAATAAATAGGTATAATTTGATTTACAAAGGAAATAGTCATAGTATTTACCTACCCTTTTTGCTCTAATGTGACTTTTTAAAAAACCAGGTGCCTATACTTGTAAGATTTTCTGGTACAGAATTAACCAATCAGACACAACCTTATATGCAACATGACCAGTAAGATGCAACTCTATTATATAACCTGCATATTTATGGTTCAAGACAGGGCGTTCACACCAATCACCTATTGTTGTGTTGGCTGTTGTCTTTTTTTTATATATATAATCTAAGGGGAAAAGGGTCAGTATACCTGACTCAATCAATAGTCAGGTATTGCATGTTTTAAAAATTCTTGTGGCACACCGGTTGAAAATCACTGCTATGGCCTTCCTAAGTGTTTAAAGCACAAATACAATGTGTCATTACTAACAGTAAAAAAGGCAAGTAGTGTTATGTTAGCTTCAGAAGCATATTTATTTGTACTAGCAAAACTGCCTTTTAATTTGCACAAATCAAATAAGCAAACTAAGTTTGCATTGCTTCAGTGTACAAACGTGTACACACACACACACACACACACACACACACACACACACACACAGACACACAATCTAAAGCAGCGGTCACCAACCGGTGGTTCGCGAACTACTGGTGGTCCGTGAGGTCCGAAAGGTTGGCAACCGCTGATCTCAAAGACCCCAGAAGGATGTAGAAATTAAAATTTCACTCCAGGAGAATAACTGGTTATCTTATTAATTCTCACTTGATTTCAGTTGAAAGTCATCAGTAAAATTGCTGCTAGAATTGTGACTATACAAATTCATACAACATAACCCACACAACATAAATTCCCCTCTACTTAACAAGTTTCTAAATGCTATAGGGAAAAAGAAAATGTGCAATACATAATTTTAATCTCTTCCAATCAACTCTTCACAGATTTAGATAGACTTCTTACCCACAGCTACAACTCATCAGAGAAAAAATTTCATAAATGAAAACTTTATTTACTCTCCCACTGCAAATAATGAAAAAATAGATGTGGCTCCTTAAAACTAATTGTAAAATGAACTAAAACAAAATAATCATGCTAAAAATTTAGTCGCTTTACTAGAAAAAAAGCTCAACAAGATTTCTTTTTAAATAAAATCCAACAATGTGGTGCTTAAAAAACACAGCTAACAATATGAGGGTGAGCCAAAAAATGCATCAAATTTAGTCAACAAAGGAAAGCAAGTATGAAAACATCATTACCAAATATGGTAAAGTTTACTTGGCAAGAGCTATAGTGATCATTTAAAATGCCATTATGCAATAAATGGGAACATTATTTAGGCAACAAAAGGATAAATCAATGCAAAAACTATGAGAAATACTGTAAGTTAAGTAAAACCTGCATGTAGTAAAAATATAGCATAGAAAGCCTATAAATAAAATTATTCAAGATTCAATGTACACAAATCAAATTTTATATTTCAACTGAGGCAAATTCACAACAAAATGAAGATTTCTGGGTCTGGCCAGTGTGGCTCAGTGGTTGAGTACTGACCCATAAACCAAGAGGTCACCGGTTTGATACCAATTAATACACATGCCCAGGTTGTGGGCTTGACTCCCAGTAGGTGGCACACAGGAGGCAGCCAAATGATGTTTCTCTTTTATCATGTTTCTATCACTCTCACTCTATCTCTAAAAAAAAAAAAAAAATTAATAAAAACAGCATATTTTTAAAAAATATAAAGATTGGGCTTTGAAAGCCTTCATTTACATGGATGCCTTCTTTTTTCATTTTAAACAAATGTTCATCTGTGTACATAATTCTGTATTCTCTTTTTTAAAGAGGGTCCCCAATATTACATAAACTCTAGGTCCCTTAACACTTGTATATGTCCCTGCACTGAAGACAACAAACGCATCTTCTCTATTGTCTAAAAATTCCAGATCCCTGGCTATAACGCCAAAAACAAAACAAAACAAAAAAGCAGAAATCAACAGTTAAATTTCAAATATATATTATACTAAACCACTCCAGTGAGGAAAAAATATCTTTTAATTTAGAAAATTAAAGCAGGAATTTAACAAACATCAAAATGACTAGTGCAATATTCACAGGTAAAATCATAACTTTGAATGTGCTCATCAAAAGAGAAAAACAAAGCAATAAATTATATAATTTTGGAAAAACTATTAAATCCAAAGGAAAACAGAACATACTAATTGGTAGCAGCATTCATAATTTAAGAGTTGGTACCTGTACTGGGAGTGGGTGGCAGGGCCCATTCTAGAAAATCTAAGTGAATAACACACACCAGGTAGAGGAAGGCTTTGAACATCTTAAGATTCCTTGAAAAAGATGCTATTGACATGTAGTAACACTCAAAAAAATGTTCAGATGATATTTAGTTATTTATTCAAAGGGAAAAGTCTATAACAAAAGTAAGATAATCATACACAGCTATATAATAAAGTTGGAAAGTTTAATGGAAGAAATGTTTTTACACTAAAATTTATAAAGGAAAAACATGATTATACACAAAGTTGAAATCTCAAGAAGTAGAAAACGAAATCAACAGAAGGTAAAATGGACAAAATTGTCTAAAAACTATCAATATTCATATCTGGAATTAATGACAACAATGGTAAATTCTGATTTTTAAATAATATAAAATTTAAAATTCTTCAAGAATGTAAAGATGAACACATTACCTACAACACAAATATGGTTTTGATCACAGGTTTTATGTACCCAGAAAATGGGAACAAGAATCACAACACCCATACAATACAATTTAATAAAATAAAAAAGAAACTTATCAAGTAAAATGATAGTATATGCATGTCCTAGGTGTGGAAGAAGAATTCAAGATTAACAAATACTAAATTAAAATCCTATATAATAAAAGGCTAATATGCAAATCGACCGGACGGCAGAACTTCCGCTCGCTGTGACGTGCACTGACCACCAGGGGGGGCAGACGCTCAATGCAGGAGCTGCCCCTTGTTGGTCAGTGCACTCCCACAGGAGGAGCACCGCTGAGCCAGAAGCCAGGCTCATGGCTGGAGAGTGCAACAGCAGTGGCAGGAGCCTCTCTCGTCTCTGCGGCAGCGCTAAGGATGTCCGACTGACGGCTTAGGCCCGCTCCCTGCGCCATCAGTTGGACATCTCCTGAGGGCTCCCGGACTGTGAGAGGGCACAGGCCAGGCTGAGAGACACCCCCCACCCCGAGTGCACAAATTTCATGCACCAGGCCTCAGGATCCATTTCTATAGATGCCTAATAGCATCTGATAACATTACATTGCTAATAATAGTATTCAATAAAATACTAAAAGGATACTTATTTTACCTAACTTATTCATAAAACTTTTAAGTATTTTATGTGATATAGAAAAAATCAGTAGCAAAATATCTACCATGTTCATTTTGATTTAACTCTTGTTATTTTAAAAGTTCGAAAGTTTTGGCAAAGCAATACAACTATAAAAATAGGGTATAAATATTGAAAGGGAAGAAATGTGTATGATGACAGATGTTAACTAGATTATTGTGATCATTTCACAATATATACAAATATCAAATTGTTATGTTGTATACCTGAAACTAATACAATGTTATATGTCAATTATACCTCAATATAAATAAACAAATAAGAAACAAACAAAAAGGCAAGGAATAAATATTAACAATGCACATAGGTAACGAAGAACTTGTGTTCTTAATATAAGAATCCTTACCCTTCAATAATGCAAATACCCCAATTTTTAAAACAGACAAAGCATTTGAACAAACACTAAAGAAGGTATACAAATATCTAATATGCATGCAAAAAGATATTCAACATCATCAGTCTGAGAAACAAGGAATATCATGAATGAATCCCCACCAAGAACACTATGTTGGGCAAAAAGATCCCAGACAAAAAGTATATATCTGTATTATTCCAAGATATAAAGTCTGAAACAGGCAAAACTACACTATGGTGACCAAAATCAATATAGTGTTTACCTCTGGAGATTACTGAATGGGAAGGAGCACAAGGAACCTTCTTCAGGTGACGGAAATGTTCTATATCTTGCTTTTGGTAATGGTTACATAGTTTTCACATATTCATTTGTCTAAACTCATCTAACAATACACTTAAAATGAATTTTATTGTATGTGGTTACTACTAGAGAACAAGAACTTAAACAGAAATAAAATAGAAGCAGAGTGGGAAACTTACTTTTTATTTTATAATTTTGCATTGCTTTTACCTTTGCAATGGGTAAAAGGTAAAAATTTTGTACTTTTAGTGAAATGTTCACATACTTCACTCAGTGTTTCAATCAATTAAAAAAGAAATCACACACACAATAACGCCAAAAAAATTAATATAATAATTCTGATCATAGGAAATAAAAGAACTCCAAATCAGATCTTAAGAGAAATTATCTTTTTCTAACCTTTAAGTGATAGAATAAATATTACTTTGTAGTGTATAATGTGTTTCACCACAAAATAGAGAAACTAACTGAAGTAAATATAAAAGACATACAGAGACTTTTTTAAATAAGAGGCTGATAAATGGACAAAAACACAAATAAATCATACAAGAAAAATTGCAACAGTAAAAATAAGAACTCAAACTTCCCTGTATATCATAACAATGAAAACCAAACAACTTTATGGAGTATTTTACATCAACTAGCAAATTTATTTACAACTGTTTTCTAATTATAAAGCAATTACCATTGTAGAAAATGTATCTATATATATAAAAGCCTAAGCAACCGAACGACCAGTCGACCGGTTGCTATGACGTGTACTGACCACCATGGGGCAGACGCTCAACGCAGGAGCTTCCCCCTGGTGGTCAGTGCGCTCCCACAGCCAACCTCCCATGGCCGGCTGTGGTCCCTCCCCCCCTGCCGGCCAACCTACCACAGCTCCCCGCCCTGATCAGCCCTGATCACCGGCCAGGCTGAGGGACCCCACCCGTGCATGAATTTGTGCACCGGGCCTCTAAAATCATTTTTTATAAGCTGCATCGATCTCTGTTACGCCCACTAGAGCAATGACCTATATTTTAATCACTGGTCTCTAGCACAATTAGAGCATGTCACTATTATAAATCATGCCATGATAAATATCTTCATGTAAAGAGCTTTATGGTTCTTACTCATTTCCTTAGTAAAATCCCTGGAGGTGTACTTATGAAGTCAAAGAATAAAGCTACGCTATTGATAAATACAAAACTGTACTGTAAAAAGCTCTATCAGTTGTATTCCCTTAAGAGTGATCTCAGCCCGGCCGGTGTGCCTCAGTGGTTGAGCCATCAACCCATGAACCATTGTCACCAGGGTTGGATTTAGGGTCGGGGGTACATGCCCGGGTTGTGGGCTCGATCTCAGTAGGGGGAGTGCAGGAGGCAGCCATTCAGATTCTCTCTCATCATTGATGTTTCTATCTTTCTCTCACTCTCCCGTCTTCTCTCTGCAATAAAGACGGGATAAATATTTTAAATAATTATAATTTAAATATTTAAATAATTTAAATATTTAAAATAAATATTTTAAAAATTTAATATAACAGCACTGACATGTTAAAATTCCTTTTAGAATATTACACATTCACTGACGAACCCAGACACAAAATTAATTAAACCATCTGCGATGTTTACTCTTACCTTTCCCCCCATGCACATATAAGTGAATCTGTACTGTATATTCCGTTTTATAATCTGCTTTCTCCCCCGCCACTTAATGAGCATTTCCTTCTTGCCCAATAGGCTCTTAAGATTAATTTTAATGAAATGGACTATTACTTGTTTTTTATTATTGACCATATAGGCTATTTCCATAATTGCATTGTAAGTAACACTGTCACAAATTTTTGTATGTAAATCTTTGCACATATAGCAAATTACTTCATCAGGAAAAAATTCCTTGAAAAATAACTACTGGTCTGAGCATATGAAAAGTAAGACTTAATTCAGCTTGTTGGTTTACAATTTCAGTAGCAGTGTGAGTATACCCATATCTCCATACCTTTACAACCTTTATCAATTGATAATTTTTAATCGTTTGTTTTATTTTGCCTTTTTTTTTGCTACTCAGTGAGGGTTAACAATTTAAAATATTTATAGTATTTTATGTTTTAACTGTCTGCTCACCCAGTTTCCATTTTTCTTTTAAGGTATAAGAATTGCTTGTATCAGCAAATTTTTTAAAATATATGCAATTCTGATATGCCTGTAATGTAACCTATGAAATTACTAATGGGTCAAACTTTTCTTTTTTAACCAATTTTTAACGGGAGGGGGAGGGGGAGAGGGAGGGGAGAGGGGGAGAGGAGGGGGAGGGGAGGGGGAGGGGAGAGGGGGAGGGAGAGAGGCGGGGGAGGGGGGGGGGGCAGGGGGAGGGAGAGGGGGAGGGGAGGGGGAGGGGGAGGAGAGGGAGAGGGAGAGGGAGGGAGAGGGAGGAGAGGGAGGAGGAGGAGGGAGAAGGGAGGAGGGAGAAGGAGGAGGGAGGAGGGAGAGGGAGGAGGGAGGAGGGAGAGGGAAACACCGATTTGTTGTTCCACTTATATATGCATTCATTGTTTGCTTCTTGTATGTGCCATGACTGGGGATCTAACCCTCAACCTTGACCTATCAGGACAACACTCTAACCAACTGAGCCACCTGGCCAGGGCTTCGGTAAAACTTTTTTAAAAAGCATCTATGTACATCTAGATTACTTTGCCCCCTATTTCTAGCTGAGATTCCCATCAAGTTCTTACTTGTTTCTAAAAAGTCTCTTGCATCCATAATCATATGCATATAAATATCCTTTCTACCATTCTGCGGAGGGGGGAGGGGAGGTATTATACCTACCCAGCTTTTAATCCTTCAGTTGTGCTCTAGATTCGATCTCCTCCCATCTTCTCAAAGGTCCCTGCTATTAAAGGTCCCTTCTCTAGTATCTTTCCTATCGTGCCAGATCTTTATCCTCAGCATATAAACAAGAAACTTTCTTTTTTAAATTTGAAAACATTCACATGCACCCCCAAGCTTTTGCCTTCCTTCTTTCTCATCCATCAATATTTTTCTTGCCCTTCCATTCATTGTAGTGTGGCTTCTACTCACACCATTCTACTAATACTGCTCTCTGTAATCTATCTATTGCCTAATCCAGCCGTGGGCAAACTACGGCCCGCGGGCCGGATCCGGCCCGTTTGAAATGAATAAAAAAAAAAAAAAAAAAAAGAGACTATACCCTTTTATGTAATGATGTTTACTTTGAATTTATATTAGTTCACACAAAGACTCCATCCATGCTTTTGTTCCAGCCCTCCGGTCCAGTTTAAGCACCCATTGTGGCCCTCGAGTCAAAAAGTTTGCCCACCCCTGGCCCTAATCCAATCTTAACTTTTCACCCTTAGATTACATACCCCTCTGAGACATGTGCCCTGCTGAATACCCTCAACCATTATCAAAATGCTCTTCTCTTGGTTTCTGTAATAGCTAACATGTTTCATCTCCAGTTCTCCAGTGGGTTCTCTTCAGTCATCTTGGTCCTTTTCTTCTTCCCTCTTTCTTTTCAATGGCAACCTTTCAGAGTTACATCTTGAGTCAAATGGATAAGCCTCATCTACGCAAACAATCTTCAAGAATCTAGTATTACTTTAGACTCCCAAATCTCTCTCTCCACCAAGATTCTTTCCTACTCTACTCTTCTAGTTACAAATAGAGCTAATACCTGCCTTCACATACTGCCCCTAGAGCATCTCAAACTCAATAGGTACAGAACTGAACTCATTATAAATTAAGTTCAATGACATTATGACTGGCAATGTGAATCAAGAAGAATAAAAATATTAATTCATTTTTTAGCTAATAATCTAAAGTCAAGAGAAACAAGAAAACAAAAAACTTCGAAGAAAAGTATCAATTACAAATTATTTAATATAACCAAAAAAGAAAACTTTAAAAGGATTTTTCCTTCTAGGAAGATGGAGCAGACATACTTTCCCTATTCCTCCTGTTAAGCAAAAAAACTCTTTGCTTGACCCTTATACAGTTGACCCTTGAACAACACAGGATTCAATTGCACAGGTCCACTTATACAGGGAGTTTTTCAATAAATACTAGTATATTACTGTAAATGTAGTTTCTCTTCCTTATAATTGTTAATAACATTTCTCTAGCTTACTTTATTGTAAGAATACAGTACATAATACATATAACATACAAAATAAGTGTCAATCGACTGTTTAGGTTATCAATGAGGCTTCCAGTCAACAGTAGATTATTAGTAGTTAAGTTTTTGAAGAATCAAAAGTTAGATGCAGAATTTTTACTGCATAGCGTTGGTGCCACAACCTCTACGTTGTTCAAGGGTCAACTGCATGTAAAACAAACATAAGAAGAATCTGAGTGTTAGAGAGAATGCAGTCAGGCTAATGCTCTGGAACTCAAAGAACAATACCCTGGTAAGTTCCCCAGGTTTTCTTTTTACCTTAAAAATCCCCGAATTGCCCTAATGGTCCAGTGGTCGGCAAACCACGGCTCACGAACCACATGCGGCTCTTTGGCCCCATGGCATGGGCCACGAAGTTTCAATGGCACTGTACGTGCATGCCCGCATGTGGTGTTTTGTGGAAGAGCCACACTCAAGGGGCCAGTTTGGCGACCACTGCAACCGGTTTGGCTCAGTGGATAGAGCGTCGGCCTGTGAACTCAGGGTCCCAGGTTTGATTCCGGTCAAGGGCATGTACCTTGGTTGCGGGCACATCCCCAGTAGGGAGTGTGCAGGAGGCAGCTGATTCATGTTTCTCTCTCATCATTGTTCCTAACTCTCTGTCCCTCTCCCTTCCTCTCTGTAAAAAAAATCAGTAAAATATACATATTTTTAAAAATCCCCGAATTAGCCCTAGCTGGTTTGGCTCAGTGGATAGAGTGTTGGCCAGTGGACTGAAGGGTCCCAAGTTCGATTCCAGTCAAGGGCACATGCCCAGGTTGCAGGCTCAATCCCCAGTAGGGGGCGTGCAGGAGGCAGCCAATCAATGATTCTCTATCATCATTGATGTTTCTCTCTCTCCCTGTCCCTTCCGCTCTGAAATCAATAAAAAAATATTGTTTTAAAAAACGCCAAAATGGAGCTAAAAAACACCTGCGACCTGGAAATGCCAACAGGCACAAACAAAAAGAACTCCAGCCAAAGTGTGCTCTCCTGGCCAAGGAACCAGGAAAAGGGCAGCCCAGAAAGATGGAAAACGTAGACAATAACCACTGTACTCCAGTAACACATTACAGAAAATAACTGTGGCTCCACCCATACCTCCACCAGCAAAGGCCCAGGAAGCCTAGAAAATTCCACACTCAAGGCTATAAAGAGGGACCCCCAATACTCCATTGGGATGGTGTCAGAAAAGCCCAAGGACTTGAACCCCCACTGGCCAGTAATGAACCTCTCTCTCCCAACAGCATCCATGGAGATCATGTAGGGAGCCTGGACTTCTACCCCCAACCCAGTTGTAATAAGGAGTGTCCTCCCACCCCAGACTTCAATGGAGGATGAGTGGGGAATCTGGACATAAACCTCCCCTGGCAGTAAGGAGGTAGCACCTCCACCTCCCTTCTCTTGCCAGAGCGTTATCAAAGAGTCAGTTAAAACAGATGGTTTGAGTAAGATCCAGAGCCTCAGAATAAAATACGAAAATGTGCAAGTTCCAATAGAAAATCCAAGAACCAGGAAGATCTCAAACCGAATGACAAAAAAACCCCCACGATACATAGACACCAACATAGAGATGACAGAGATGTCAGAATCATCTGATGAAGACATTAGAGCAGTCTTGTAAAAATGTTTCAGCAATTACATGCACACTTGAAATAAATGAGGGGAAAAACTCAGCAAAAATATCAAAGTCTCAGCAAACAAATATGCTTATAAAGTAGCAAACTGGAACTTAAAACCAAAAAATAGAGCTCTGGCTGGGGTGGCTCAGTTGGTTGGGCATTGTCCCATTCACCCAGGGTTGCTGGTTTGATTCCCAATCAGGGCACATGCTCAGGTTACAGGCTTGAACCCTGGTGGGGGGCGTGCCAGAGGCAGCTGATTGATGTTATGCTTCAAATCTATGTTTCTCTCTTCTCCCTTCCTCTTGCTCTAAAAATCAATAAACTATTCTTTTTTAAAAACTGAAATAAGTGAAACAAAAAGCTCAGAGAATGATCTCAACAGCAGAATGGAAGGAAAGAAGAAATAATCAATGGACTGCAATATAAAACAACAAAAACTACCCTATCTATAAAAACAGAAACAGACTTTAAAAAAAATAATGAACAGAGACTCAAGGCCCTGTGGGACTCTAACAAAAGATCTAACATTCATATTATCAGAGTACAGTGGGGCTGAAAAAGTACTTGAAGACATAACAGCTAAAAAATTTCCCAGAGTTGGCAAGACAGAAACCTACACATTCAAGAAGCTGAGCAAAACTAACAAGGAAAAAACCCAAAGAAATCCACACCGAGACACATCATAAACTTCTAAAAATTAAAGACAAAGAAAAAAATCTTGAAGGCAGACAGAAAAAACACCTTACTTCTACAGGAAAAGCAATGAGAATGACAGCAGATTTCTTATTAGAAGCCATGGAGACCAGAAGTGGCATAATTTTTCAGGTGCTGAGCAAAAAGAACTATCAACCCAGAATCCTATACCCCACCCCACCCCAACAAATAGCCTTAAGGAATGGAGATAAAGGAAATATGAGAGAATTTGTCACCAGTGAATTTACTGCAAAAGAATGGCTAAAGAAGTTCTCTAAACAGAAAGAAAATAATAAAAGAAGAAACCCTGGGAAGGAAGGAAGAACAGCAAAATTATGGATAAATATGACGGGCTTTCCTTTTCTTCAATTGTCTAAAGTATGCTTGACGATTGAAGCAAAAATTATAATAATGTCTGATGTGGTTCTATACGTCTGTAGAGGAAATACTTAAAATAATTCTATTATAAACGGTAGAGTAAAGGAGCATAACAGGAGGTAACAAATTCACACTTCACTCAAACTAGTAAAATGACAATACCAATAAACTGTGATAGTAGAGATGGTAATAGTACTTGTGAGATTCTAGCTTTTTTGTGGGTGTTCGAGGTATAATATGCTAAAAACCCACAAGTACTATTGCCATCTCAATTATACTGGTGAGGAAATTAAGGCTCAGAGTTGCAAAAATACATAGATAATAATAATAAGTAGTGAATTTGAGACTCAACCCCATAGTCATCTGGCTCCAAACCCTGCTTGTTTGGGTTTTGTTTGTTTGTTTTTTACTGCATTTAAAAAGTAGTTCTTGGAATTAAAACTTCAAAAATGTGCACAGAGAAAAATATTTTCTGACTAATCTCTAACTGAAATTTAGCATTTTCTCCAATAAACCACTGTAGCAATACTTGTGACTGTTTCCAATAGAAATCACAGATACTTCATATAACAGTGGTTTCAGATAATTCAAAATAGTATTTGCATTCAACACAAGTTAAATAGGAAGACTTTTGTTTTTAGTATTTTGATAACTATTAAAGTAACTGGTCTCCTTTTATAATCCTATGTGTTTTATTTTATACATTTAAAAAGCAGTATTCTGAAATCCTTAGGCTTCACCAAACTGCCAAAGAGTCTTATATACAAAAAAATTTTTTTTTAAAAACCCTGCATTTAGAACATTTTCCAAATTTTCTTCTATAAGACACATTTTAATAGACCACAGCTTCCATTTGCCACTGGGAAGTGGAAGAATGGCTCTGCTTTTGAGAAGACACCAGAGAAAGAAAACCTGCAACAATAAACCATGCCAAAAGCAAAACACAAGTTTTCAAAAATCAATACAAGAGCCTAGTCCTTAGATGACTTCAGAATCCATCCAAAAACACCAGGGGCCCCCAATTTGTACCATGAGTTAACTCATAGGTATTCCCCCCAAAAGGAGATAACTCAAACATCTAAAATAAAAAACAAGAGTGGCGCCCTCTCCCCCCAGATCACACCTGCTGGAACCATCTTTCCAAGTGTACTTTCCTAAGCTCTAACGGCCCTTCATTTGCCTCAGTAACTTGTTTGTCTTTAATTTTTAGAAGTTTAATTATGATGTGCCTTGGTGTGGATTTCTTTGGTTTTTTCCTTGTTAGTTTCTTTTACTGCTCACTTTTACTATCTCTGTAACTTTCTAAATAAACTTTATATTATAATTTGAGTTCCTGGCTCTGAATTTTTTATTTGCTGAACTCAAGAACTGAGGTCCAACTTCACTGGTAACAATTGGTGACATTTTGCCACCAACATCACAGGTAACACATCAGGCCCCTAAACACCTCAAAAGATTTTTCTCTCCTTATAGAAGAAAAATTGTAAAGTAATTAGACCTATTTGATATGCTTAAATTACAAAGAAAGCTTTGACAACTAAGAAAATAAGTAGGTTTGTATTTGTATGTATATGTTATTATTTAATGGATGTTCTAGAGATTATATTAAAAACCAAGGGTCTACAAAGTCCTGATACAATACTCACTTGTAATTCTTGTTATCTTAAAATGTTATGTTATAGAAAAGCAAAGTTCTCTGTCAACTGCATTATAAGATCTAAAACTATGTCATAAAAAAGAAGAAAGAGAATTTATCCACCTTCCCCAACCTTCTACCTGTTACCCATGCCACCCCACTCACTTCCTCTAAAGCACACATTAGGCTCTATAAATCTAAAGATGCCCTTAAACCACGTTTTCAATAAATTTCTTTACTGGGGAAATTAGCAACATTGTTCTAAGTGTACATTCACATTAAGGAACAAAGAATTCCTTTTCTCTCTCCCATTTAACCTCTCCAAAAATTAGAAGTACCCAAATAAAGGCAAAGCTTTGAGATGAACATTTTTTCTAATACTCTGATCATCCAAACTTGTAAATAAAATTCCTTTCATTCATAAGGCAACCAAAAAGGTAGCACATTTTTAAATAAATAATTCTACCCGCCCCCCCGCCCCCCCCCCCCCACACACACACAAATCAACTCTTGATGAAAATGTTCGGTCCAAAAGTTATCCATTTATATTACAAATGAGACAATTCTATGACCAAAAAATATCAACAGTATAGCACAGATCATGTGTCTAATATATGATATTCCAGATTTTCTTTTAATCCTTACTCTTACCTACCTACAACCACATTAGGTGAGTATTCATTTTGCATACCTACAAATATATTAAGAATTTTGTGCTGGGAAAAGTTAAAGTTAAAGGTATCACTTCTTCATACAGGAAATGTAAGGCAAAATTAATCATCAGTTCCTGTAACCACCAAGATGACATCAGATACTGTGCTTTGGAGAAATCTTTAGAAACTGTATAGTAACTTTAAAGCAAATCACAATGCACACACTTATGTACACACATTCACACAAAACAGTCTGACTCACAAACTCAAATATGAACTTTTTACTGTAATTAGTATTGTACTCAAGTTTTATTTGTTGTTTGAATAGACTGAGAAAAAAACAGTTTCCCACCCTGGAGGAAAACCCCTAAAGAATACTCTTGTGTTGCTGTCAACGAAGTCAAGATACCTTGAACACTGAGTGAGCTAAAAGTCTCCAGTCAATTCAGAGTACACTCGTGTTAACTATATCTCAGGAAATGTTATGAAGAAAAAAATTAAGAGTATGTATACCTCCCTCCCGATTTAGGAAATAAAACATTAGCAATATGATTCTGGGCCCTTATTGTCCCTCAACAATATATTCCACCTCCCCACCCCAAGAAGTAATCAATACCTAAATTTGGTGTTTGTCATTCTCAGGCATTTATACAACAGTGATATTTGTAGTATGGATACCTCAGTCTTCTTAGGTATATTTTAGAGAGAAAATGCCATTATTAATCTTTAGCCCCATACTAACCTTCATCAATCACCATAATTAACAATTTTCATAGAAACATATCAGGTCAGCAAGTATGTTGCTGATGAAACCTCACTTAGTCTTCCCTCTCTTCCCTCCTCCCCTATTCAGTGCTCCAGAATTTTATTCATGAAATGAGTATGTATCTCTTTTCAGTCTCCCTCTACTTAAGTGTTGACATTTTTGTTCCATTTTAACATTCATAATTCTGTAGTAAAAAGAAAACTCTATTTTAAGAGTCAGGAAACCAACATAAATCCTAGCTTCACTGTTTACTTGCCATCAGACCTTGGGTAAATCCCCTCTTCCCAGACTCCATTTCCTCATGTATAGAATGGAAATCGCGATGACATGACAATGTCATACTGCCTTCCAATCACAAAGGGTTGTTGCTGGTACAGAAGGAAGTCATGTACACAAAAGGTCCCTGAAAACTAAAGTACACACAAATGTAAATCATAAAAGTAAATGCTAGTTATTATAAAAATACTTTTTAAAAAGTCAAAATGTGCCCAAATTAGTTTTTTATAATTCATTTTTAACCTAATGCTTTCACTACAGAACTTAAAATTATTAACAATGTTGAAATAACACTTTACTCGGTCTGTTTATAATGAAAAAAATTCTAAGTAATTTGCTCTAAATTGTACACTGACTCAAGATTCTCACTTCTTTAGAAACTCTGTAAAGCCCTCCAAAAGAAATTATACATAAATCATGTTATTCAAGGTACTAAACACTATTGGACTGAATTGTTTTTTTCTCCTCTTCTTTGTTTTAAACAATTTAGAAAACTCTAAGGAATTACAGGATTTATTTAATGACTGTTGAGGGGATGAGCGCCCCACTCCCACCCGTACCCCATCAAAAGGGAAGAATACCACTTTGTCTTCCTGCTTGGGAAGAGGCATTGTCTAGATGTGAAAAATATCTTGGCCCAAGTCAAAGTAAGGATAGTTCTCTTACAAGCCAAAGCAATGAAACCTTTATATGTTGTACAAAACGAAGTATAAAGACAGCCTTTTAAAAACCTTATAAAAAAAAAAAAAAAAGGTCAAATAAAATACAACAATCTAAATCATTTTTTAAAACACAAACTCATGTGCCATAGGACTTTAGAATCTGAAAGGACCTTAGATAAAATCTATTTCAGCTCCTTCATTTTATAGATGAAGAAACCAAAGCCAAGAAAACATAGACCCTTTACTAAATAGAGAAAATGTAGTACCTGGGGGCTTTTACCCCTAAAGAAAATATTAGTATGAGACGAGCACTCTTTGAGGGCATTAAAAAACATTCTTTGCACAAAATGCAAACTGGAGACAGCAAATGTAACAATAAAGAAGGAAATTAAGAAACAAGGAAGGGAGAATAGAGAGGAGTTGAAGGAAGAGAAAGATATCCAACCCCAAATGCTCGAAAATAACTAGTTATTAATCTGGTTTCAGTATCTCTACCCACAAGATATAAAGGGAACAATTATTAATTTTTCAGTGTTTAATTAAGTTATCAGATTGACATTATCAGCAATAGGAAAAACATTCATGCCCCTTCACAACATGATGTACTGGAGACTTTTCTTTTGTGCTATTTCTGCCAAAACTACACCATTTGATTCTAATGGGAAGAAAACATCAGATGGCCTGGCCACTGTGGCTCCGTGACTAGACCAGTGATGGCGAACCTATGACACGCGTGTCAGAGGTGACATGCAAACTCATTTTTTTGGTTGATTTTTCTTTGTTAAATGGCATTTAAATATATAAAATAAATGTCAAAAATATAAGTCTTTGTTTTACTATGGTTGCAAATATCAAAACATTTCTATATCTGACACGGTACCAGAGTTAAGTTGGGGTTTTTCAAAATGCTGACACGCCGAGCTCAAAAGGTTCGCCATCACTGGGCTAGAGTGTCAGCCCGCTTCCTGGTCAAGGGCATATACCTGAGTAGTAGGTTCGCTCCCAGCCCAGTTGGGGCTCATACAGGAAGCAACTAACCAATGTCTATGTCTCTGTCTCTGTCTCTCTCTCCCCCGGCCCAACCCCCTTCTTCCAGTGAGGATTAACAACAACAACAACAAAATTCAGACAACCCAAGTTGTGGGATATTTTTACAAATAACTTTAAGACTAAAAAGACAAGAAAAATAAGTGCAACACGCAATCCTGGAATGGATTCTGGACCAAAAATATTTTTTTCTTTTGTTATAAAGGAAATTATTGTAACAACTGGTAATGTTTGGGTTAAGTTAGATAATAGTTGAAAAACGTACTAAGGTTATATAAAAGACTCTTTTTTGATCTTCAAGAAGTAAACACTAAAGCGGCATCACTTCCACAGCTTACTCTCAAAAGGTTCGGAGAAAAACATGCAGAGCATATATGGAAGCACATGGGAGGGGCACCTAGTCCAATCCGGACATCCCCACAGAAAGGCTTGCGGGAAATGAAGAGTCGTATTTACATCCAGAAAGGAGAGTAAGAATGAGTCAGCTAAAAGGGCATACTGGCTAAAGGATGACACAGCTTCAGAGGAGTCACCGATGTGTATTTCACACAGACAGTGACTAAGCGTGATCACACTGCCTTTCTCCAGGACACTGTGTGAGAGCCAGAATTACACACAGGCACGGGGCAGGATTCCGGGGCTGCCAGATGGGGAAGAGAAGCAGCCATCACAACAGGGGTGCTGAGAAATGGTCACAGGGAGGCAGGAGGGAGGAAAAAGAGAGGCAAAGGGACACTTTCAAGGAAACTTCACTCCCTCTTCAATCCCAGCTCTCCTAATTTTTCAACTAAATGGAAAATGTTCCATGAACCTAACCATTTTTTAAGAAGAAAAACTTGGCCCTGGCCAGATGTCCGTCTTCCTGCTATGCCAACATTGCAGGGTCAGGGCAAATACAAGAATCAAACAATTAATATGTAAACAAGTGGAACAACAAATTGATGTTTCTCTCTCTCCCTGATGCACTCTCTCTCTTCCCCCACCCCCACCCCACCCTCGGCTCTCTCTCTCTCAAATCAATTTTTTTTAAATGCTTTCAAAAGAAAAATTTAGGCAGACTTCATTATTAAGGTAGATAGATAAATATATTAATAAATAAGTGTTTAAAATAAAAAATGCTTGGGGGAGGGGTAAGGTAATATATTCCTCTGGCATTTTGTAATCAGAAAACAGGGACTCAAGTCCCATCTCAGTCATATTGCGGGATCTTGAGCAACTTATTTAACCTCTCAGCCTCACTTTCACTATCTATAAAAAAGGTATAATTGTAAAGATTAAATAAGGCAATGCTCATAAAGATTTTACCATGGTGTCTAAGAAAATGCTCACAGAAAATGCTCAATAGAATTAGTCATTACTGATTCAAAATATTCTTCAGGTTTATATTCCTTAATAAAATAACAAAACTTGAAACCCTTAGAATTATAATTCAGTTACTATATATATATATATATATATATATATATATATATATATGAATGATAGGAAAATGAAGTCCAACCACCCTATCAAAAACACAAACTAAAGCCCTGGCCAGGTGGCTCAGTTGGTTGGAGCATAGTCCTATCCTATTCTCCCTCCCTAAAAATCAACAAAAACATATTATCAGGTGAGGATTTTTAAAAAGCACAAACTAAAGCCTACCTATACAAGCTTTATAATCACACTATTATGGCTTTCCACATTACAATTCTATTGAGATTAATTAATACAAACTGAAGGTTAAATAAGAAATTTGAAGATGCCAGTTTCTACCCAGATACCAACTAGTTACCTGGGGATATTAAGTCTGTTGCCATTTTCAGTGTTAACCACTTAACTTGTCTTGTATAAATATTTCAAAACTGCAACTTTAATTCACAACAAAAAAGCATAAATATTACAAAGTTTAAATCTATTAACACAATCCATTTTAGCATCATTCCGAATAAATAGCTATTGATGGGGATAAAAGTAAAATCATTAAAGTAATTACCAGGATCCACTTTAATAGACTATTACAAGGGTTTCCATTAAAGAAAAAAAAAAGAAAAAAAAAGGAATGTGGGGTATTTTGTGACAGGCCACTAAGACAGCTGGAACAAAGCTGTTGGAGCAACAGCTGTGTACTATGTACTGTTTGTCTAAAACCACAAACTAAAGTAACCCATGTCAGACAACTTCATCTGACTAACCAGCAGAGTCAATGGCTCCGTCCTGAAACTGCTACAAAGAAATCTAACCAACTACATAATTTGCAATGATTTGAGAAAGGAGGGAAACTAAACAATACATGCCTGTGTCTTTAAATGTAAAATTAAATTGAGAATCACAATCAAGTCTATAACAGAAGTCAAAGTTTTCCACACTATTTTAACACTTGCTAAAATTATGACCATGGAACTAAACAAGTCATCTCCAAACCCAATATTTGATGAAGTCTGAATTATTAATTTGCAACTTCACCAATTCCTACTCCATTCTTAACTTTCAAATGAATGAAAAGTACTTTGCCATAAAATACTGCAGTGGTTAAGAAAACTTTAACATTAAGTAACTTGATAATTTAAAAGTAACTAAATCAAACCAAGTGGTTGGCATGGCAATTCTATGCTAATATCTGAAAATAATAAATTCATATAGTACTCAATTAAACTACTACAATCATTCATGTAAATGTCCACACATCATTAAATTATCAGATTTACATCTTTATTTTACATTTGTATTTACATTTTTTTATTCCCAAACTCACAAGTCCTTTCTAGCCTTAAGTTCACTCCTTCCTCAGTTAAAGTACCTGCATAAGGTGAATTTCCCTACCTTACTTTAATTGACACATCTCCAGAGGCAAAAGGGACCAAATTAGAAATTTAAGTCACATATCTTTTCCACAGAAATTCTGAAACTTAATGCTGCATTTATCACAAATCTCCCTTTGCAGTTTGACTCGATTACTTGCTTACTGTTCTTTCCCTTTCAGCTAACAAATTACTAGCTGTTGTGACCAACCACATGTCATCATTTAACAAAAAACAAGACATTAAGAGAAAACCCACTAGGAAATAAAACAAAAGTAATGTATCATTAGACCTTACTATTTTAGGCTGTTTTACATTTCCTAAATCAGGATTTTCAGAGAGAGATTAAAATGGGACTATCTTCTCTAAAGTCTATTTTGAATAAAACTGAATGCTATAGATCCAATTGGTAAAACTTTGAAAACTCAACATTCAAATGTGCACATGGCTCATGCACATAACCTTTTAATTACAGAGTAACTACAAAATCCAGTTCTTTGTCCTCTTTAGTAACTAGCTGCTATGAAACCATAACAAATACAACTCCTCATTCCCAAGACCTTTTTTTATTTCCTTTTTTTAATTTACTATATCTTGTTCAAGACCTAACACTTGCTGGGCTGGCGTGGCTCAGTGGTTGACTGTCAACCTATGAACCAGGAGGTCATGGTTCAATTCCCTGTCAGGGACACATGCCTAGGTTATGGGCTCAATCCCCAGTAGGGGGTGTGCAGGAGGAAACTGATCAATGATTCTCTCTCATCATTGTTATTTCTATCTCCCTCTCTCTCCCTTCCCATCTGAAATCAATAAAAATATACGGCCCTGACCGGTTTGGCTCAGTGGATGGAGCGTCGGCCTGCGGACTGAAAGGTCCCAGGTTTGATTCAGGTCAAGGGCATGTACCTTGGTTGTGGGCACATCCCCAGTGGGAGATGTGCGGGAGGCAGCTGATCGATGTTTCTCTCTCATCGATGTTTCTGACTATCTCTCTCCCTTCCTCTCTGTAAAAAATCAATAAAATATATTTTTAAAAAATAAAAATAAAATAAAATTGGTAAAAAGCACAAGACTTCTTATCAAAGGATACAATGCAAAATCAGTTTTGCCATACCTTTCTGAAAGGCATGAAGGATACTAGACTTTGTGAAGATGGTAACAAGAAAAGCATTCTGTCCTCTCTAGAATTCCTTTAAAACATATTTTAAAATATAAATTATAGCATATAATATATCTATAGAACTACAGTGAGAAATAGATGGCAATCAATCTCATTATTTTAAAAAAAAAAAGGAGAAAGCAACAACAAAAGTTTATATATGAAATCATGAAATACTTCCACACACTATGCCATATAAAATAACCATACTTAAATTATACGTACACACGCACTCTGTCTGAAGGATTCCATTTGTTTCTAGAATCTAGACCAGTGGTTCTCAACCTTCCTAATGCTGCGACCCTTTAATACAGTTCCTCATGTTGTGGTGACCCCCAATTTCATTGTTACAAATTGAACATAATTAAAGCATAGTGATTAATCACAAAAACAATATGTAATTATATATGTGCTTTCCAATGGTCTTGGGCAACCCCTGTGACAGGGTCGTTCGACCCCCAAAGGGGTCGCGACCCACAGGTTGAGAACCGCTGGTCTAGACCATTCCAAATTTTATACCTACAGCAAGAAAAGCCTTTGCCTTGATCTGCATTTTACAGCTTAACATTCTCTATCTCTATCTCCATCTCCTCTCACCCATGACTCTCCCACTTGCCTCAGTGCAGAAAGCTTAGACTTGAAGGATTAATAAACTTGAAAACTATCCCTTTTAACCATCTCAAATTTATATCTCTCACCCAAAAACCCAAATGTGGCTGAATGTCTTAGCAGATTTAACAGAATTTTACATCTGCTGAGATCCTGCTACTCCAAAAATTGAAGCTTCCTAGTATCAACTCACCCTTTGGCATAAAAAAGAATGGAAATCTCAGTGGCCTGCAATAATTCTAAGGGATGACCAGTTCTTTACTTCAACACCAAGAACAGCTAAAATTACCAGCCAGTGTGGCTTCGTGGTTGAGCACTGACCTATGAACCAGGAGGTCACAGTTTGATTCCTGGTCAGGGCACATGCCCAGGTTGCAGGCTTGATCCCAAGTAGAGGGTATGCAGGAGAAAGCTAATCAATGATTCTCTCTCATCACTGATGTTTCCCTCTCTCTCTCTCTCTCTCTCTCTCTCTCTCTCTCTCTCCCCTTTCCTCTCTGAAACCAATAAAAATATATTTTAAAAAAGGAACAGCTTAGATAAATTTAAAAAAACATATTCTGACACACAAGAAAAAAAAAGATCAATAATACAGAAAGCAAATTTGACAAATTCTCCTAAAATTGATACTGTCTTATCTTTTTCATTAGTTAATTTAAGACAATATGGTATAAAGACTTCAGAGAATCAATGCACAAGTAATAGGCATTTCACAAGATAATTGAGAAAATGAATACAAAAACAGAGAGGAAAACTTTCCCTGAGAGGGTTTCATTGTTTCCCAGGGAAAGTTAGTGAACAGAGAAAAACTTCTAGTTCCTTATTAATGTTTCCATTTCCAATGATAAGAGAAGGCTACAAGTATACAGTTAGAAAACCAGTTATTCCTGCAGAATAGAAACTTGAGACCAGCCAAATAAAGGTAAAGCCACGGAAGGTAAATAAAGTAGTACCTCTACTGTTTTAATACAAAAATGTGGGGACCCAATAATTTTATACCCAGCCAAATAATTATTTAGCATGTAAAAGTAAATATAGTCTTAGAAATCTTCTCGGGAAAACATACTTGAAAGTGTTCTCTGAATCACAATTCATTATAAAAACTAGCTGTTGAGGAGGACTGCTTGAAAGCATGAAACCAGTTAGAATGATAGAAATGGCAAAAGCAATAACCCTAAATGAGGAAGGGATTCATACCACTGAATATTTTTTTTTACTATTATAATAACAAAATAAACTGCAAAAGACAAAAATGCAATCTTTTAAAAATAATTCAGTCACACACTTTTGGTTGCTTTAAATAAGGACACAAAATTTATGAAAGAGGTGGTGGAATTAGAGCAAACATACTGCTAAATTCCTAATTCTCTGTAACTGGAAACACTATTATTCTGATTTTCTAATTAAGTGTTTAAGCATATGAATAGTTTTAATGATTTATGAAGACCAGATCTTATTAGCATAACTGAGTAAAACAAACCCTGCTTATTAATATTATTACCCAAAGCAGCGTCACCGACATTACCTTTGATCACTCATTCAAGGTGATAACAGCTAGGTTTCTCTCCTGTGGTTATAATTTCCCCTTAGTAACTAATAATATTTTATGGGCAGATAGATACTCCAGCTACTCAAAACTTTCAGCCACTAGGGTTTTTGTTTTTGTTTTTTATACATTTTTATTTATTTCAGAGAGGAAGGGAGGAGAGAGATAGAAACATCAATGATGAGAGAGAATCACTGATCCATTGCCTCCTGCACCCTACTGGGGATCCAGCCCACAACCTGGGCATATACCCTGACCAGGAATCAAACCATGACCTCCTGGTTCATAGGTCTACGCTCAACCACTGAGCCAAGCCGACTGGGCCCAGCCACTAGTTTCAACATCCATTTATGATGCATACTGTTATGAGTGCCAAATGTCTTTCTAATTCCACCATTTCCTCTATGCTCATTAGTCAGAATTCTACCTTAAGAAATTCCCTTCCTTCATTTCTTTATCACTATGGAGTCACAGATCCTTACTTTATTTATGGGCAATAATCAATTACCATCATTTTTTATTTTGATGCTGATATAATGTCCCAGAGTTAACCAATGGGAGTTCTTACAGATTGGCTGTATGTCTTTGACATTCCACCATCATTTCGTTTTTTTAAGCACGTCTACTTTATGGCACTACAAGATGCTCCAAGCTCATCTTCTATTTTTCCCTGCCCCAGCCATGGGATCAATCATTTCACCAAGTTTCCTTTTAGTAAAGATTGGTACTCAGAAACCAAGGTCTGGCTCTATCCGTTTTCCCTGCTGATGGAGTGCCCATTGTTTCTAAGCCCTCTCAGCAGACAGAGTTGGCAAAAAGATATATAGATGTGTGTATGTATATCCACACACATGTTTCTATATCTACCCATATACATTTTAACCATGAGTTCATGCTAGCATCTTCAATTCCAATCAAACATCAGAGTTCATTCTAGGCCTCCCCCTTTCCACATTTACAATTCTTTCTCCAACAGTGACAAAATGTGGCTTCCATTTTCCACAATTATATTTACTTATTTGCTTAATCCAAGTATAGAGAACTGTTTCAAAATTGCAAACCCATGCTTCTGTGACCAAAAAGAGAAAAGCCTTTAACTAGATAGGGTTCAATGTTCGTTTGGAGGAGGGTTTTTTTGCTCCGTATCCCAAGGACATAGTCCAAATCCAGGTTCAAAAGTTACTTAGCTGTCCCCCCAACACACACACTTCAGTGTGGCTGTGTTGTTCATTTGAAAAGGTTTGGTTCACTTGTTTCTGTATGTAGTCTACCTTAGGGTGTTTTTTTCTTCATCACTTGATTTTCTTGGTGTTTGCTGTTTATATAATGAATATGTAAACATGGTTCCAAAAGTCAGAAAGGTCTCCACAGAAGGGCTGCCACTCCCAATCCCACCTACCTCCTATGGGTAACCAACTCATTAATTTCTCCTTCCTGTACTGTTTTTGTCCCAATAAATAAATATCTATGTATTTTATTCCCCCTCCTTTTTTACACAAAAAGGTAGTATATTATACATACAGTAAATCCTTTTTTTCACTGAACAATATATCGTGGAAAGTACTCCACATCAGTTCATAGAGAGCTTTCCCATTCTTTATATAGCAGCAAATAATGTTCCACTGGGTGAATGTATCATATCTTATTCAACCCCTCTCCTTTGCTGTAGGTTGCTTATAATTATTTTTAATCACAAACAATGCTGTGACCTCATGCATGTGTATTTTTATACTGTTGGAAGTGTATCTTCATGAAATTCCTAAATTTGTGATTATTGAGTCAGAAGGTAAATACATATGAAGTCAAATCAAAATGTACCTATGTCTCCTGATATAATCCACTGAGTAGAAACCATAATTTCTGTGTTATTCCTGCCCCCAAAATGCATAACCTGAATCAAACCATAAAGAAGCAACTTCATATTGAGGGAATGCTACAAACAACTAACTTGTATTCTTCAAAAATGTCATTGTTATAAAACACAAATACTAAAGAACTGTTCCAAATTTAAAGACATGGAAACAATGTACTGCATAATCTGAGATTTTCTTTTGCTATAAAGGGCATTTGGGGGACATTTTGCAAAATTTGAAAAAGTTCTGCATATTTGATTAGCAATATATAATCTAACTTCTGATTTTGGTTATTTACTATGTTTACATAAGTAAATGTCCCTATTTTTAGAAAATCTGCATGGAGTTATTTAAAAATAACGGCATTGTCTTCAACTTACACTCAACTAATTCATAAAAAACAACAACAGTGTGTGTATATAGGGAGAGAAGGATGAAATGGTAAATGTTAGCTTTGAGAAAACCTGGGTAAAGTTTTGGGGTTTTTTTAAAGCAACACTGGGTGTGATTTTGACATCTGCATACCTATTTCTAGTACTGAACATTTGTTATTTGTAAACAAAGCTCTACCTAGGGAAAGAAAATCACCATATGAGGTGACAAGATAAGTTGGTTTGCAATATTAAGCTAATATATGCAAACAACAAATTCTGTGACTATAAAAGTTTTAAAGTGAGACAATGCATTTACTGCTATGTAACCAATAAACAATCACACTGCTTTCATAAATCACTAAAAATAAAACAAAATTTACAAGGTAACAAGAAACTCAGTCTAATTATATCCCCATTAGCACAATTTAACAACTTATATTTCTTTGCTTCTTTCAGAACCATGCCAAAAATATGTGAATAAATATATAAATCTTTGTCTTTTTTCAAAAAAGCCTGAGAGACATTTCTTTTTGCAAAATAGAAATCAGAGGCCTACCAAGGACATTAGTTTAAACTAAAATTCAATCCCACACAGACTCAGTGGCTCTACCCAAAGTAATTCAAGATCAAGGCCTTTCAAGAAGATTCAATGACTATTAACTCCACACTGTCTACTGACCGAGAGAAAGTCTTTTACTCTTTAGCACTTTTCAATAAAGAGGGCACAGTAGAATACCCTACAGGTACTTCTATTTTTCCATACAAAAAAAAGAAAGAAAGAAAGAAATGTTCATGTAGCATCATCACAAAATCTGTTTCAATTTTAAGAGATCAATTTTATTTTGAAAAAGGAACTTTTAATAAATTTTTTAAAAAAAAACAGTACTGGTTTAAAAAAGTCTCTTTCTCTACCCTCCCCCACTTTTAAAGTTACCATGTATTTTCCTAGGTGAATTAAACAGACTACTTTCATTTCAAAACTTGGGAAAGACCCAGGACACTTCAACAACACAGATGGATTAAAAACACCTTCCCAGGAGTTAGCTGCCTGTCAAAAGTGGGGTTCTTGAACTACTCAGCAGACATGTCTCCACTACACTCCTGCAACTTCTCCATCGCAGGAGACACACACACACACACACACACACACACACACACAATATACAGATTAGAACAAATAAGAAAAATCCTAGGTTAGAATTTCCTTGTTTCTCCTCTGACAAAAGCAGTCAACCTCTATTAAGAAGACAGTGTTGCCCTGGCCGGTGTAGCTCACTTGGTTATCGCGTGCCCAGAGAGGTTGCGAACTTGATTCCAGGTCAGGGCACAAGTGTTGCCAACTCTTTCCCTGGTGTGTGTGTGTGTGTGTGTGTGTGTGTGTGTGTGTGTGTGTGTTGGGGGCAGAGAGAGAAGGCTGCCAATTGATGTTTCTCTCTCTCCCCTCTCCCTTGCTCTCTCTAAAATCAATAAAAACATTTTTAAAAAAGGAAGAAGACCGTACCTAGCATTTGCCAGCAGAATCACTGCAACTGTTACCAAAATGAGGAGATCTCTAGTATCCACCACCATTGGGAGAGATGTCTTATTTTTCAATGCTAAGAATTCATTTGTAAATCACTCTGAAAATGTAAAACAGTAATTGCACTCTAAAAATAAGTCTACAGTATGGTTTCAAATTCACAGATAAAAATAATTTTAAGTGATTTATAATTGCAGGATGTCTTCAAGATGTAGCAAGAGAAGAGCAATTCAGGAACCTACACCTTCACACATGGATCAATTAATTGAGAACACAAATACATGAGTCTGGAAGTCTCTTTTAGGATCTGTCCCAGGAAGAAGACATGAAAAAGCACTCAGCAAAAGACAAGCTTGAGGTGAAAAGCAATGTCTGAGTCAGGTCCAGACTACCAGGTTGTAAGACTGACTAAAACTCAGTACGTGAGAAATCAGCTACCCCCAACATAGCTCAAAATCTGACAAACTGCTGAATAAAAGGATGCTAAACGAGGACCAGAAGCTGGGAAATTCCTCACGAACCCCATAAAACATGTTTGGTCTCTTCTCCAAGTTGCTAGATTAGCACTAACTCAAAACCCCAATGATTACTCCGTTACTTCCCAAAATTAACCCCCAAGTAATAAAAAGAATTTCCCCAACTCAAAATGGGATCCACATTCATCACCTAAGTACCACACAAAGTGAGGAGGGGATTAGGAGGTTGGGTGGGAAGGGGGAGGAGAGGGTTGAAGACTTAAGAGACCAGATCATGTGTCAAGGAAAAATGAATAAATTACAAATTTTTTATTTTGGAGGAACAAGATACAGAAGTAACAGCAAATAAAACCAGGTAACAATTATTTACTTACTCTGTAGATGGCACTGTGCTAAATGATTTGCATGTTTTATATCATTTTCTCCCCAGAAGTCCTACAGGTACTACTATTAGTTCCTTTTTCATATAGAGAAACAAGCTTGGAGAACCTAAGCAACTTGACCCAAAACACACAGCTAGTTAACTGAGTAAGAAAGGACCTTGAATTTGCAAGATGCAGAGATTTGTTCGACCAACCTCGATATTTAATGAAGAAGCTTGAAAAGATTAGGGAGATTAAGATATCCCCCAGTTTTACCTGAGTAGGGAGGCCTAGAACCCAGATATTAAATGCTCTCTCCACTTCACTTGGTACAATGTTAAGATCACATGCTGGGGTGGCAGGCTCCATCCCCAGTAGAGGGCGTGCAGGAGGCACCGGGTCAATGATTCTCTCTCATCATTGATGTTCCTATCTCTCTCTCCCTCCCTCTTCCTTCCTCTCTGAAATCAATAAAAAAAATTAAAAAAAAACCACAACTATGAACAACAGAAAGGTCACATACACACATATATTCTTAATAACATACTAGTAAAAATTGGCATTTTTATCACATTTTATATTCATTTTTAAAGAGTTTTTTGAAAATGCACCTCAAGTAATTGTTGCCTTAATTTCCTAATTTTGCACCTCTTTATACGCCTAGCAGGCAACAAGTAAATCTACAGTTAAAGTCAGGGCTAAAGGCAAAGTTGTTTTTAACTTCTCCACTCCCAAATTTATTATATTTTTTTTCTGCTCAAGATTATAAAAGAAAAAATATATATTGAACTTTATAAAAAAGTTTTTTAATCTCAGGAGTCTTAAAAAATAAATAAAACCAATTTATGCTATCCTGATCTCCTCCAAAGAGAACTGACTTCCGCTTGTTAAGATTATTATCCTTCCGCCGTCTCCTCTCCCTCCAATTACTACTGCTAGACAATCACAGCAGAATGCATTTTAATTTCCCAGGAGTCAGACAATAAATAGCAGCTCTATTAAGTAAAGATGATAGTCATGTTAGCTCCACAATCTATCAATAATCTTATGCCTATAGCCTTACTATGTACTAGACACTGTTCTAGTCTCTTGACATATAGTAATTCATTTAATTTTCATAAGAGTGGTACTTTGTACTTCCTATTTTCCCAGTTTACAGATGGGGAAACTGAGATAGACAGGTTAAGTAAAATTTGCCTAAGATTACACAGAGCTAACACTCTACCCAGGTGGCCTGGCTGTGTGGCTCAGTTGGTTAGAGCAGTGGTCGCGAGCCACATGCGGCTCTTTGGCCCCTTGAGTGTGGCTCTTCCACAAAATACTGACTTCTGCGCATGGGCCACGAAGTTTCAATCGCACTGTACATGCGCACCCACACGTGGTATTTTTTGGAAGAGTCACACTCAAGGGGCCAAAGAGCCGCATGTGGCTCACGAGCCGCAGTTTGCCGACCACTGGGTTAGAGCATCGTCCTGTATACCAAAAGGTGACAGGGTTGATTCTGGTAAGGCACATACACAGGTTTCAGGTTTGATCCCAGGCACATATGGGAGGCAACCAACTGATGTTTCTCTTTCTCGCTCTCTCTCTCTCTCTCTCTCTCTCTCCTTCCTTCCCTCCCTCCCTCTAAAAATCAAAAGACAAAAAAAAACAACCCACAAAAAACCACTCTATCCAGGTGGTCTAACTCCTAACTCTCCAGAAAGTCTCCTCAAAATCAGAACCCATGTTTCTCCATTTCACTGGCCCCAAGTCAGCTGCCTATCACACTCCCCTCCCTGGCTGCCTCCTCTCTCAAAGCTAGCATGACTGCCCATACTCACACAAGACATGTCCTCTCCCCACCATCAACTGTACGTTGTACTTTTATCAAAGTCCAAAGAGACTTTACCCTGATTCTGGATTCCCTTTGCATTTAAATGTATTCCAGAACTGTACACAAGCTTACATTAGCCATCATTAACCAAAGTACCGTCCATACTGCATGCTAGATACAATGCTAAGAAGGTTCCCATAATTTCAAGAATGTGATCAGACCCGTTTTACTGAAGATAAAACTGAGGCTAGGAGAAGCTAAACACATGTTTCGGCAATGTTCTCACAGTGAATAAATAACATAGCAAGACCAGGTATTCAAGTCTATGAATCAAAGCTCACACTATTTCTCCATGTATAAATGCTTGTCTTCCTCAAGCATACATGGCTCCTCTATTTCTTTTATATCATCTAGAGCACCTAGGTATATTCCTATTCATAAAGGAGGTATTTCTTTAACAAATGAATTCTGGAAAATCATTAGAAAGCCAGCGATTACACTTTTTTAATGGTTTCTAATACTATTTCCAAAAACAAAAGGTTCAATTCCTTAAATAATTCATTTACATTCAGATTCAAATACATTCAAAACCCAAGATTACTCTCACTCCAGGACAACTCCCACAACTCCCCTCCCGCCCCATTAACTGCAGCCCCCAAAGAAAGGGTTAGCTATCAATTGTTTTGCTTTGCCATCAGTTTCTTCAAGTCTCTCTTAGCCCCAGGGAAATAGCAACATGACAGCGTCCCCGATTCTGCAGCCAGCTAAACTTAAACCAATCTCACCTCTTAAGTGTCATTTTTTTAACCCAATAATTAGCATACTGTGAATGCTCATTACATAAACATCTTCTCTTCCTGGATACAAAGGTTTAAGCAACAGTCTTTAATACCTTGAAATAGCATAACGTCAATTCCTGCTCATGTAGTCAAGGTGAAAGGTAATAATCACATTTATGTTTCAGTACTCTGTATTTTAATGCCACTATTGATAGCAACTGGGTGAAACGTAAGCCAGAAATAAGTATTTCACCAAAGAATCTTAACAGTACTCACTGATATATACCAAGAATATCTTTGTTCCTGTTATAACGGGGTACTACCTTCGTTCTCTCCCAACATAAGCCACACCTTTTAGGTTGACAAAAGCAGAGAGATAACTGGGTTTCTCTCTCTCTCTTTTTTTTAAATCCCAAAAAAGATCCGTCGAACCTCTCACCAGAGCAAATCGCAAGAATGAAGAATTCCACCTCCCTTTTCTTTACCATCCCTCACTCTCCGCCTTCAGCTACCAGAGAGGGTGGGGGGTGGGGGAGGCGGTGGTTGAAACAGACACAGAAGGCTCCGCTCGGTCGCTCGGTCGGTCACCTCCTAGTCTGGCCCATCCCAAACTTCACCTTGGCACGGCCGGGAGCAGGAAGGCACCAGGAATTCCTAGGAAATGGTCTCACCCGCAACGAAGAACATTCTTAACTTCCTCGAAGCCACCATTTCCCTGGGGCATCTTCCCACACTCCCCCCGGGCACGTTACCTCCGAGAACACTTCAAAAGGAAAGCGCACACGCACACAAAGAGCAGCGCACCGCTGGCAGCTGCAGCTCCGGCCCGGCGGGCGCGGAGAAGCCCGGAGACCACGCGGAACCAGGGCCAAGTTGCCACCGCGATCGCACCGACGGGGCAGGCGACGGCCGGGCAGCTGGAAACGCGGCGCGCGGGGCTCCATCCAGCCCCGCGCCCGACGCCCCGGTCCTCCGGGCAGGAAGCCCGGCGCGGCGGCGCTGCCTCCCCGCAGGGCTCGGGCCCCGGCCGGAGAGATAAGGTGGATCGGCGCTTCCCACCCTCCCAGCTCCGCCCTCCCGGCCACATTCCTGAGAAGCCCGACTCCCGGGACGCGAGCAGGGCGCCGGGCACCCAGGAGCGCAGCGCGGCGGCCGCAGGGCAGGAGGACAGGACCGGCCCCGCGCCCCCCGCCCGCGCGGCGCCTCCGGGGCGGGGTCCCGGCGGCCGCCCCGCCACAGGTACGCGAGCCCCCGCCCGCCGCCCCCAGCCGCCCCCGGCGGGCCCGCTCCAGGCACCTGGATGAACTGGATGGTGAGCGCCGACTTGCCCACGCCGCCTCCGCCGACCACCACGAGCCGGTACTTCTCCTGGCCTGAGCCGTCCCGCCAGCCGGCCGCGGCCATGGGGACGCCGCCGAGCCCAGCCCGGCCACGCCGAGCCGCCGCCCGCCCTAGGCCCGGCTCCGGGGACGTGTGCGGCCGGCGGGCTGCGGGCGAGCGGGCGGGCGGGGGTCCCGGGCGCCCGGAGCTGCTGGGAAGGCCGGCGCGGGCGGCAGCGCGGCGCCCCGGCTGGCCGAGTCCCGCCCGAGGCGCGGAGGAGCGGGGTGACCGCAGGGGCTCGGGGCAGCAGCGACCGAGGGGCGCGCGAGTGCACACGTCTCCGCAGCGCCTGCCGCACCAGCCTCCAGCGCCGCTACAAATGGCCGTCTGGGGGCCGGGCCGCGGGGCTGGTGCTGCATATGCATGAGGGGGCGGGCCGGGCGGGGCGGGGCGGGGCCGCGCGAGATTCCGGAGCTGCCCCAGAGCTGAGACCACGGCTGCCCTTGTTGAGTGTGTGTGTGTGTGTGTGTGTGTGTGTGTGTAGTATGTGACCATAATTCTGTATGTCAGGGATTATATGGATGGAAAAAATACAGTATGTGAAGGCATGTGTGAAAAATAGAGCTGTTGTGATCTTAACGCAATTTGTAGGAGAGTAAATATCCTGTTTTAAGAGTACAGATGGTGACGGGATTGAAGAACAGAATGTGTCAGTGATTGAGGATCAGAGCTGTGCCACAGTAATTGTGTGTGATGAACCTGTGATGGTGACAGCGTGTGAGGACTGTGATCGAGACTGAGCATGGGGAATAATAAGTCACAGTGATTGAGCGTGCTTGGGCAAGAGTGAATAGGACAGATTTTGTGTGTTTTAGGGGAGTGTCTTAGTGTCTGTGTTTAGGTGTGAGAAATATATAGTAATGTATCTGAGGAGTATGGGTGTGAGAGATTAGTGTGTACTTATTTGCACACTACCTACCAGGCACTGTGCTGGAGATCCTTTTCGTGTACAAAACAATGTCCCTGCCCTCGGGGAACTTAGAGTCCAATGGGAGAGACCGCCAGGACAACAGGCAAAGTAACTGCTAGGCACCGGTGGCATGTGCATTCATAGGAAAAGCACTCACCCCAGCGTTGGGTAATCAGGGAATGCTCCCTAAAAGACCTGAATAATAAATGATATAGGCAGACAAATAATTGGAATAAAAGTGTTCCAGGGAAAGAAAACCACATATGCAAAAGTCAGAGCTAAGAAGGTAAGAATTGTGTCACATGATTGTAAATGTATTGGGAGTTTGCATACCACTGATTGTGAATGAATGAAAAGTGATTATCTATGTGTGTGGCAGCTTATCAGAATGTAGCAGGAATCACAGCTCCATGCAGAGGTGGTAGAAGGTGGTAGAGATGGGTTCTGGGGCCAGACTGGATTTGAATTCTAGCTCTTTCAATAATGGCGTGATACTGGGAACTTATTTAATCTGTGTAAATAAGACTAAGACTGCCTACCTTGAGGTGTGTTTTTGTTTTGTTTTGTTTTTAATAAAAATCAAATGAGTTAATACAACAGCGTCTGACATTTTGGCATTTATGGCAGTTAGGAAACACGATTGCAAGTTCATTGGACATAACCTAGTGACTCGTTTGGAACCAGTAGAATGCAGCAGAAGAGATGCTGTTATCACTTCCAAGACTAGGTCAAAAGAGGCCATGCAGCTTCCACCTGTTCTCTTGGAATTCTTGCTCTAGGAGAAACACAGTCAGAAGTTTGGCTACCCCGAGACTGCTATGCTGGAGACGCCACATGTAAACATGTCAGTCAAAGGGCCAGCTGAGCTCCTAGCCAATGGCCAGCATCAAGTGCCAGCCATGTGAGACATCTTGGACACCCAGCTCTGCCCGACCTTCTGACTGCAGCCCCTGCTGGCATTTGACTGACTGCAACTGCATGACAGATTCCACGCAAGAGCCACCCAGGCTAGCCATTCCTGACCTACAAAATCATGAGCAAAATGAAGTAGTAAACCGTTGTACTTTTTAAAACTTTTTACTGTGGAATAATTTCTATATATAAAGTATGAAGAGCACCCATACACCTTTACCTAAATTCAGCTATTGTGAGCATTCTACCTCTGTTATTCTCCCCTCTCTATCGATTTTTCTCTGTTTCTCCCTTTCTTTAGAGATATGTATAATTCATAAACATGAATTTTGTAGCTTCTTAAGGGTAGCCCTTTACCCCTAAGAGCTTCAGTGTGTATTTCCAAAGAATAGGGATACTATTTCACACAACCACAGTAAATTTATCAACTCTAGTACATTTAACATTCATATGAAAACATTTGTATAATCTATCACTTATATTCCAGTTTTGTCAGTTGACTCAATAATGTGCCGTGGTACAGGATCCGGTCCAGAATCAGGCCTTACACTGGTTGTCAAATTTCTTTAGTTTTTTTAAGTGTGGCGCAAAATGGTTGTTTTAAGACCTATTTTTTGAGGAGGTGGGAGGATATTTGTTACACAGCAGCAGTAGCCAGAAAAGCCTCAATGACAGATATTACTATCAATGCGAAAAGGAGGAGAAAAGGGAGAGAGGAAAGGAAGAGGAGCCCATGTCAAAGAAGAGCTGAGGAAGGGCCAGTTAGGCTTCCCGCAGGTGCCGCTCAGTGTCTGCCGAGGCCTGAGATCCCCCATTATTTTTCAGGACCAAGAAGATAACCAAAGAGTTGTCCTTACACTCCTTCCCTTCTAAAGTACAATCCAAAATCTTTGTCTCTTTTAAAAAAGCTGTGGTAGTCAGAAAAGCTTACCAAATCTCAAAAATATCCAACAGAAAGTTATTCCTTGAGCGGGGGGGGAAAAACAATATAGTGATACTAGCACAGCTATTTAGACTGGGGGAATCAAGCATAGGTCCTAATACAATTGTAGTGAGGTCCTCAGCATTCTGTGACTCAGCACGTGGCAGAGGAGCACTCAGGGGTACTGAGCCTGATGATAGTTTGATTTGTGAAAGAAAATGAGGCGCAGGCAGTAATAAATACAAGCTGGCAAGCACCTATGTGTCGGCGATGAGAGTTTTCAGGGAGAAACCTATTTTCAGTAGACCCTATTTCAGTAACCTATTTCCTGGGTTCCTTCTTTGCCTGAGTCCTCACCAAGATGTTCTTTCCTTCCTACTCTGCGATCCTGGAATACAGGACAATTCCAGCACTGAAACCAAGCAAGTAAACCCATCCTGTAGAAAACATGTGTTAGCTGGCTCCCAGAAATCCATTTCTCCTTGCTTTCAAATAGTATCTCCAATTTCTCCTCTGTAGTTTGGGAGTGGCTGACACCCACCCTAGCTCCAGGGGTTCACTCAGATTCATTTCAGATTACCAGTCTCCACTAGCCAGTCGTTAGCTAAAGCAGTGGTCGGCAAACTCATTAGTCAACAGAGCCAAATATCAACAGTACAACGATTGAAATTTCTTTTGAGAGCCAAATTTTTTAAACTTAAACTATATAGGTAGGTACGTTGTTATCAACTTAATTAGGGTACTCCTAAGGCTTAGGAAGAGCCACACTCAAGGGGCCAAAGAGCCGCATGTGGCTCCCGAGCCGCAGTTTGCCGACCACAGGGCTAAAGGATGGGCACGTGACTAGGCCAGGTCAATCAGAACAGATTCAACTGCAGAAATCAACTACAATGAAATACCACTTCACACCCATTAGGATGACTATAATAAAAAAGTCAGATAATAACAAGTGTTAAAGAGGATGTGGAGAAACTGGAACCCTCATACACCATTGATAGAAATATAAATGGTGCTGCTGCTTTGCAAAACAGTCTGGGAATTTCTCAAAAGTTAAACATACAACCCAGAAATTTTACCCCTAAGCATATACTCAAGATAAATGAAAATATATGCCCATATAAAATGTACATGCAAATTTATAGCAGCATTATTCATAATAACCAAAAAGGGGAGGGGGAAACTCAATTATTCATGAACTGATGAATGAATAAACAAAATGTTCTTTCCAAGATGTTCTTTCCTTCCTACTCTGCGATCCTGGAATACAGGACAATTCCAGCACTGAAACCAAGCAAGTAAACCCATCCTGTAGAAAACATGTGTTAGCTGGCTCCCAGAAATCCATTTCTTCTTTAGCATTCTGTGACTCAGCATGTGGCAGAGGAGCACTCAGGGGTACTGAGCCTAATGATAGTTTGATCAGTGAAAGAAAATGAGGAGCAGACAGTAATAAATACAAGCTGGCAAGCACCCATGTGTTGGCAATGAGAGTTTTCAGGGAGAAACCTATTTCCATATAATGGAATATTATTTGGCAATAAAAAGGGAAGAAGTGCTGATACATGCTACAACATGGATGAATCTTGAAAATAAGCTAAATGAAAAAGCCAGTCACAAAAGACCAAATATTGTGTGATTTTATTTATATAAAAGGTCCAGAGTAATAAAATCTATAGAGACAGAAAATGGATTAGTGGTTGCCAGGGGTAAGGGGGAAATGCTGAGTAACTGCTAACAGGTATGGGGTTTCTTTTTGGAGATATGAAAATGTTCTGAAATTAGATAGTTGTGATGATTGCAACTATCTAATTGCAGTGACTTACACACTTTTAAGGTGAATTTTATGGTATAGGAATTAAATCTCAATAAAGCTATGAGGAGAAAAGATTCAATTGCAGGGTTTTATTTGAGCTATGACGAAAACATCTTTTTACTTCAAGATGTCCCTCATATCAATTCTATTTCTTTATTGTGTTTTTTTTTTTACTCAAAGTCAACTGTTCAGCAAGCAAAAAGTCCATATGCTCAATTCCACCGGAGCATGCTATTCCAAAATGCTGTCTTCCCCTTAGAAAATAGCCCAAAAGCCAAGAGCAGAAAGAAACTCCCCTGCAAAAATGAATCACAAAGACATAGGAGAATATGGGAGAGAAACAACTAGTTGTCATTCAAGACAAAGATTAGTTTTCATCTTAATCTGAAAAGTTTCATTCTCAAGTAGAGGGATAATAGGTGAGTGCATAAATCTTCATGAGGAGAATGGCCTAGAAACTCGGGAAGAACAATAGAGATCATCCCCCTCACTTCACCAAAAGAAATTCTGTGACTAGGGAAGGCATTTCTTTCCCAATGTTACCTAGCAGGTTGTTAGCAGGATACAGGTCTTCTGACTGCCCGCTATGAACACTTTGCCTCATACCAAGCCAGGTGTTGTCCAGAACCCCTCAAAGCATCACAGCACAATGCTGTCAATCAAGAGGCTGCTGAATGCATCATTTTTACTTAAGTTGAGCAATTGTCTGGCTAAGGAGTTGTCAAGAGATTTCAACAGACAGATTTAGGGCCAAATTTGACCAACAGATATGTTTTGGCCCACAATTCAATTTGTAAAAAAAAAAAAAAATTGAATTGGTTGTTAATATTTAAAAGTAGGATCTTTTTGCCCTGGCCAGTGTACTCAGTGGTTAGAGCATCAGCCTGTGGACTGAAGGTTCACAGATCCAATTCCCAGTTAAGGGCATATACCAGGGTTGTAGGTTGGATCCCCAGCCCAGTCCGGGCACCTGCGAGAGGCAACCAATCAATGTGTCTCACATCAATGTGTCTCCCTCTCTTTCTACTCCTCCCTCCTTCCCTTATACTCTCTCTAAAAAATCAATGGAAAAAATATCCTCCAGAGAGGATTAACAACAGCAACAAAAAAAAGTAGGATATTTTATAAAGAAATCTGGATTTCTTACTCTTCCTAAAAAATAATTTAAGTGAAACATCTAGCAACGCCGGGCCAGCATTATCTATGACAACTGGCTAAAGGTTAAGTATGGTGTGCCCTTGAAAAAAGGTGTAGGTGCTCCTATTCTTCAGAGTCACCAGCACTCTTGCATCACACCCCATCCATTTGGTGTTGCCTGCCTGGCTTTTGTGAGCTTTAAGAATTTGCAAATCCTACTACTACATGCCAATGTTTTCCACCTAGGATGCCCGTCTGAATCCCCTGCAGTGTCCTAAAATGAAGGACCTAGGCTCCACCCCACAGTTCATAAATAAGAATCTTTGAGGTTGCAGACAAAAAAAAAATCTGAACTTGTATATTTAAATATCTGAAGTAGCTCTGAGACACCTCCATAATTGAGAACTCTTGGAGGAGAGTAGACTTACTCATCTCCACTCTTTCTTTCAGGACAAACAATGACCTTCTCTTCTGGAATGTTGGTTACTCATCAACTCTAAAAATCACCATTGCCCAAATACCATCCTTGGCCCATCCCAGAGAAAAGATCTGGGAGTGGAATGGGAAGGGAGGTGCTGACCAAGATTCCCCTGACCTCATCTATAGCTGAGTCAGACAGAGCCCAGGCCTGGTGACAAAAAAAGGGCCAAACCCCCAAACCAGAGAGCATTCGATCCTTATCATGGTTGATGGGAGAGCACCACCTGCTTATTTCCTTAATGGGCCACTGTTTCTCATGTGAATGAATGGCTGGTGGAGAATGACAGAGCCTAGCAGGAGCTGCGTGCATCTGAGATGAGACAGACGCACAAATCTAGTCCCTGTTTAAAGATCATGCTGCTAAGAATAGAAATTGAAACACACACTCAAGCGTGTGCGCACACCCCCCTGAGGAAGGCCACTACAGGGCTGGAGAAATCCACAGCTTAGCAGAGGATCATCTGAGAGTCACAGACCAGAAAAACCTCCCTAAGGTCTTTGCCACTATAGCTCTCCTGGTACAGACGAGGAAGCAAAGGCCCGGATAGACAAGAGCAGTCCCAGCATTGCCTAGAGATAGAGCAGGAGAATGACTGGAACTCAGATTCTATCTCCCAGCTTGGGCCTCAACATGGTGCTCTGTCTTGGAAGCCCAAGAGCCCAGAAGGCTGAGCAGGGCCAAAGCCACACAACCCTTCTCAGGCATGTCTGCCAGGAAGACTCAAGCAAGGATGTCCACCATAGCGTCTTGCAAAATAATGAAAACTTTAAAACTACCTAAACACTCAACAATAGGAACTTGATTAAATAAATGATGCTACGGCCATGATATGAAATACTATGTGGCCATTAAAAATAATTTTTATTTCTACCAGAAAACGAGAAGCGTGGGATACAACACATGAGCATTTACCATGAGCCTGGCACTGTAATAATCACTTAGAACGTATTATCCAATTTAATCCACAAATCAACCCTCTGAAGTGGGTTCTCTTATGATTTGCATTTTACAAAAACACTGCAGCACAGAGATGTCATAGCTAGTTAATGGCAGAGTGCATATTTGAATCCAGAAGGCCTAAGCTTTTTAGCTTGACCACCATGTATACATTAAAAATAAAAATGACTGGCAGGATATTCAGCTATCCTAGGTCATGAGATTACAGGTGAGGTTTTTTTCTACTTCCAGTTTTTCTGTACATATTCCTCCATCTTATTTTTTTTTTTTATCTCCATTTTCTCCTACCTCCAATCCTTGATAATCTCTAATCTACTTTCTGTTTCTATGAATTTTCCCATTCTGGACATTTTATATAAGTGGACTCATACAATATTTGTCCTTTCATGTCTGGTTTATTTCACTTAGCATAATGTTTCAAGGTTCCTCGATGTTGTAGCACATATTCATATGGAATAGTATTCCATTGTAGGGATATACTATGATTTATTTATCCATTCATCTATTGATGATCATTTGGATTATCTCTACCCTTTGGCTATTGTGAATAATGTTGTTATGAATATTTGTGTACAAGTACCTGAGTTCCTGTTTTCAAATCTTTTGGTTAAATGCCTAGGAGTAGAATTGCTGGGTCAAATGATAATTCTATGTTTAACATTTTGAGGAACTACCAAACTGTTTTTCCATAGCAACTACACCATTTTATATTCCCATCACAATGTACAAGAGTTCTCATTTCTCCACATCCTCATCAACAATTATAATTTTCTTTTTTTATTATAGTTATCCTAGGTGTGAATGGTGTGTCATTATAGTTTTGATTTGCATTTCCCTAATGACTAATAATGTAGAGCATATTTTTATATGCTTATTTTCAACTCATTTATCTTCTTTGGAGAAATGTCTATTCAAGTCCTTTGGCTATTTTTTTGTTTGGGTTGCTTATCTTTTTGTTGTTGAATTGTAGGAGTTCTTCATATATTTTGGATATTAAGCCCTTATCAGATATATGATTTGCAAATATATTCTCCCATCCTGCTTCACTCTCTTGATAGTGTTCTTTGATGCACAAAGTTTTAATTTTAATGAAGTCGAATTTTCTATTTATTTTAAATCAGAAAAATAAAAAATTATGTTTATGAGCAATTTTTAATGATATGGGTAAAATAGAAGCCAAAACTGTACATATATGCTGTAGCTATATAAAGCAGTTGTACACATAGGATCTATGTAAAAATAAGTGGTAGTTAGACAATCTGGGAGGATTAAGTATTCCAGGAAGACTGAGAAACAGGTCAATACAGAGAGAATAACTATGCTGTCCTCTGTCACTCAGGTTGAACTTAGTAACGGCTGCTTTGTCTCTTTCTTCCCTGCATCAGCTTTCTAAAAAGAGGCACGCCTGCTGCTCTAAAGGGCCTGAGCCCTGAACATTGAGCTTCCTGTAGCACCCAGGCCTGGTTTGCAGAGCTTCAAACCAGTCTATGGCTGTGAATAACTCAGAACAGACCAAAAGAGTGGAATAGAGAAGAGAGAAGTCCCTTTTTTTCTTTCAAATGATAAGCCTCCAAAACAGAAAGGAACTTCAAATGCAGCCATATGGATTTAGGGTAGACAGCTGGTAGAACTCGAAAATAAGGCATGGCAGACAGCTCCCAGGAAGCTTTTAGAATGCCGTGGTTTCTAGGTCCCATTCCTGCCCCCACAGAATGACACTGTTTCAGGAAAGAACTGAAAGGAAATGCTCTGTGATTGCAGTCTTCCCTCCTGTGCCCCATGGGGCATGGGATACCTCTGTCTCCCGCAGATGCGACACCAGTGGTCTGGTGAGAACAAACAAGGTTTTCTTCACGGGGCACTGGGAGCCCTGTAGAGAAAGTTTGAGACATGGTGTCCAAAATGTTAGACGGGGAAGGGGCCTGAGAAACCTACTCCACCCCCCTAAATTAGTCAATGTTGGGGCATTGGGGGAGTCCATAGATAGCCCTCTTCCTCACCCAAGTCTGAACCACCTGAGAAATCAGACATAGAAAACCAGCAGATGCAGACCAAAATGTCAGCTTTGTGACTGATAGGAGCTAGACTGGAGGATATGGCTTAGATCTGAGGGCAAATGGTCTTGCTTACACTGTTCCCCAAATACATTTACCACTGAGGTACAGGCAGGGCTGGAAAACGGCAGGCCTCATCTTATGGGGATCTGTCTCCATAAAACTTACAGCACATAGAGGAACACAAATAACTGCCCCTTTGGGTCACACCGGCTCCACCTCCTACCACTCCAACCCCCCCCCCCCGCCCCCCCGCCAAAAAAAAAAAGCCACAGGAGCTAAATTGAGCATGCCCAGATCATCCTTTCAAACTCATTAATTAGATAACTCATACGTTCTTCATAGAGAAGGACGAATAAGGGGTTGGGAGAGAGTCTAGGAGTCTTACGCTAGTGATTTTCACATTTTAGTGAAATGAAAGGACATGAATCACCTGGAGGGCTTATTACAACACAGATTGTTGGTTTCCACCCCAGAACCCTGATTCAGTAGGTGTGGACTGCGGTCTGATAAATTGTGATTTTTAACAAATTCTCTAGTGACGCTGATGTTGCTGCTGATGTTATCCTGGGACCACAATTTGAGAACTAATGGTCAAAAAGAATCTCTTCACTTGAAAACATAAGGAGGAATAAATGTTCTCCTTGACAGGAAGGAATAGTTTGGTTGCCAGTGGCAGAAATTCAACTCAAACTGAAATGAAAAGAATGTATTGGTTCATGTAACTAAATGATGCCACTGTTGGTCTAACTTCAAGCAGGATTAGACTCAGATGGTATCTTCAGAACTCTTTCACTCTCTGTATCTCTCAGATGTGTTTGTTCTATATGACTTTAGTCTTAACCTGGGTTTCCCCTGGCTTTTGCTGGCAAAATAGCTCCACTTAAATTCTTTCCCCTAACCCAGTATTTCTCAAACTTCAGCATGAATCAGAATCACAGAGAGGGTTTGTTAAAACACAGACTGCTAGGCCTCAACCCAGGAGTTTCTGATTCAGTGGGCTTGGGGTAAAACTCAAGAATTGAAAATTCTAACAAATTCCCAGGTGATAGCAAAAGAGTAAAAAATGGATGCTGGGAAGACACAAACAATAGATGTTCACTATTCTTTCTTTTGTAGATCAAGAAACTGAGAAGTTGAGTGGCTAGTCTGTTTTATACCATTTACAAGATAAAAATGTTTCCAAAGGGCATGTTGCCACAATAGAAAGAGCATGAGTTTTAAAGAGAATCTGAGGTCAAATCCCATTCCCATCACTGACAAACTGAGTGGTTTAGGGGCGGTCACTAATCCTCTTTGCTCCTCCCTTTAGTGTTTAAAATGAGAATAATTGCAACACCTACTCTCAGGGTGGGATTAGGGTGTGATGACTTACTGGAACATGGTAGGGTTAGAGAAGAATTAAATAGATGGGAGCTTTAAATTATTTTAAAAGTCAGTGTGAATTATTATATACATAAAAATTAAAATGATACAGTTACTACTTTTGTTTTATGGGTACTATTTTTCATCTAGACAATTGGCAAGATCAAATATGTGAGAACACTATGAAACAAAAAAATCTAGGGAAACAGATACCTTTGTTCGTTGACAGTGGGGTGTAGCCCATATGCTAAGACCTTTCAATATACTCAGGGACCCAGTACCCCAAGAAATTCATCTCTATGCCTGAGAGATTTTTCTAAACTATGGAAGTTTATTCTGGCCACCAGCAGGCTAGGCCAGGCCAGAGAGTTAACATCTACTGCCCCTACTCCCATTTCACACTCCATGCTTCCAGAGCAGGCTTCAGCTAATGACTCTTGGGAAATGCAGCTTCCTCACCTTGGTTTAGAAAAGTCCAGAAGTGCCTGGCCAGCGTGGCTCAGTGGTTGAGCATTGACCTATGAACCAGGAGTTCAAGGTTTGATTCCCAGTCAGGGCACATGCCTGGGTTGTGGGCTTGATCCCCAGTGTGGGGCATGGGTGTGGCAGCCAATCAATGATTCTCTCTCATCATTGAAGTCTCTATCTCTCCCTCTCCCTTCCTCTCTGAAATCAATAAAAAAATTTTTTTAAAGAAAAAGAAAAAAGTCCAGAAGTGAGTATTCTGCACCTTAGCTCATAATTTCCTGGTGGAATTAAGCTCCGGTCACCCATGTAGTAGCTGGCTTCATAACACATCCTTTCAACGGTTGCCTTCCCTTCTTTATATCACGGCCCCGACTCCTCAGCTTCCTGGTGTTCCATGCACCTACCAATTATACTACTTGTGCTAGAATCATTGTCACAGAGATATGCTTTTCTGGGGGAACCCCAGCCAAGATATAAACATCTTTGGGAGTGGGTAATATCTAGCAAAATTACAAATTTATATGCCCTTAACCTAGCAAATCTGATTCTAATAATTTATTTAACAGGTATATTCACATATGTGCCAAATAACATATATTATGGGACTATTTACTGAAGCACTATTTGTGAGAGCAAGAGATTGACACAATTTAAATGTTATTAATTTGGGAATGGTCAAATAAATCAAAGTACATTCATAGAATGAGACACTATGCTGCACAAACATTTTTAAAAAGAGGAATTCCTACTAACTTGGAACAATCTTCAAGATTTATATAAATAAAAAAACAAGATACCAACGAGAACGTATAATACACCACCATTTGTGTAAAAAGGAAAGCATAAATGTGTATTTGATTGTAATAATATAGATTATTTCTAGAAGACAGACAAAAAACTGGGAGACTATTCTTGTATATACTCTGGCACCTTTTGAACTTTGAACAGTGCAAATGTATTACCTATTGCTTCTTCTGCCGCTCCTGGTGCTGCTTGTGTGCCCATTTGGTGCGGACCTGGCACCTCTTTTGTGAAGCAACAGCTGAGGAGACTCCGGTGCTCGCCATGGCCGACGAAAAGCCCGAGGGTTTGTCCATGAGGTAGACCAGATTCCGATTTGACGGGCAGCCAATCAGTGAAACAGACACACCTGCACAGTTGGAAATGGAGGAGGAAGATACAATTGATGTGTTCCAGCAGCAGACAGGAGGGGTCTACGAAAAAGGGAACCTGCTACTTTACTCCAGAACTCTGTTCCTCCAGACCAAGAAGACATTCTCCGTTAGAAAACTGCAATTGGGTTTCAACACATCTGACTCCCACTGTATAGTGTTCTCTATTCTTTCATTTTCCCCTTCCCCATTCCTTTATTGCACATAAAGTGACTGATGTATGTGCACAAGCATCTGCATTATTTTTAACTAATTGGCCAATGGTATGTTTTGATGGACATCAAATAGAAATGGACTGGGGGAAAAATACTGGTTCTGTGAAAACATCCCCTTTCTCCATTAGTGGCATGCTCATCCAGCTCTTATCTTTATATTCCAGTAAGTTATTTTGCTCTCACTGTTTTTTTTTTTTTTTTTTCAATTTTTTTTTTTTTATTGCTTAAAGTATTACAAAGGGTATTACATATGTGTCCATTTTATCCCCCCGCCCTAGACAGTCCCCTAGCCTCCCCTATCCCCCAATGTCTTATGTCCACTGGTTATGCTTCTATGCATGCATACAAGTCCTTTAGTTGATCTCTTACCCCCCTCCCTCCTGCCCCGCAACCCTCCCCGGCCTTCCTGCTGCAGTTTGACAATCTGTTTGAGGCAGCTCTGCCTCTGTATCTATTATTGTTCAAAAGTTTATAATGGTCTCTATTATCCATGAATGAGTGAGATCATGTGGTATTTTTCCTTCATTGACTGGCTTATTTCACTTAGCATAATGCTCTCCAGTTCCATCCAGGACGTTGCAAATGGTAAGAGTTCCTTCCTTTTTAGAGCAGCATAGTATTCCATCGTGTAGATGTACCACAGTTTTCTAATCCATTCATCTACTGATGGGCACTTAGGCTGTTTCCAGATCTTAGCTATGGTGAATTGTGCTGCTATGAACATAGGGGTGCATATATCCTTTCTGATTGGTGTTTCTGGTTTCTTGGGATATATTCCTAGAAGTGGGATCACAAGGTCAAATGGGAGTTCCATTTTCAGTTTTTTAAGGAAACTCCATACTGTCTTCCATAGTGGCTGCACCAGTCTGCATTCCCACCAGCAGTGCACAAGTGTTCCTTTTTCTCCACATCCTCTCCAGCACTTGTCGTTTGTTGATTTGTTGATGATAGCCAGTCTGACAGGTGTGAGATGGTACCTCATTGTTGTTTTGATTTGCATCTCTCGGATGATTAGTGACTTTGAGCATGTTTTCATATGTCTCTTGGCTTTCTGAATGTCCGTTAACAAAAAAAAAAAAAAAAAAAAAAAAAAAAAAAAAAAAGAACAACATAAAAATTCTTGCATACCTTGTTTGATTGGAGAATTTTTTTTATTATTTCTTTTTTTTTTTTTATTAGTTAAGGTATTACAAATGTGTCCTCATCCCCCCCCATTAAAACCCAACCTCCCCCCACCCCCGCCCTGCACACTCATGCTCCCATCCCCCTGTTGTCCATGTCCATTGGTTTGGCTTATATACATGTATACAAGTCCATCAGCAGATGAATGGATTAGAAAACTGTGGTACATATACACAATGGAATACTATGCTGCGGTAAAAAAAAAGGAACTCTTGCCTTTTGCAACAGCATGGATGGAACTGGAGAGCATTATGCTAAGTGAAATAAGCCAGTCAGAGAAAGATAAATACCACATGATTGGAGAATTTTAATGTTTTTCATTTATCATTGTAAAACCAAGGACAATTTTATAACTTTTTTGTGTGTAGCTGTTACATATAGGGCAATCTGTCTTTAAGTAGAGTAAATTACTTAAAAAGAAAATGAATCCTAGGTAGTTTTTCCTTCAAGTCAAGTGTCTTGTTGTTTAAATAAACTTCTTGTTTAAAAAAAAGTCTTATCTATTCAGAAAAACAAATTAATTAATTAAAAACTTTAAAATGAATGCGGAATAAAAGGATTTTTATACTCAGTAAGTTATTTAAGAGTTAGTCTTTTCAGAAACACTTTTATTTTTATAACATTAGATATCATTATGAGTAACTACAAACACTACAAACTACGAAGCTACAAACTGCAAAATGTATATCAATGGCCACCTAGAGTTATCTTTCTTTTTTTTTTAATATGTTTTTATTGACTTCAGAGAGGAAGGGAGAGGGAGAGAGAGATAGAAACATCAATGATGAGAAAGAATCATTGATCAGCTGCCTCCTGCATGTCCCCCGCTGGGGATTAAGCCTGCAACCTGGGCATGTGCCCTGACTGGGAATTGAACTGTGACCTCCTGGTTCATAGGTTGATGCTCAACCACTGAGCCATGCCGGCTAGGCAGCCAACTAGAGCTTAAAAAGTATAGACAATGCATTAATTAACCAGGGAGATAGAAAAAAACAAAAGACAGGGAATGTTGTTGAAGAACCCGAAGTCCCACTTGGGGACTCAAAGCCCTCAGTATAGTAAATAACATCTCTCCTGTCCTGTGAAATCTCCCTATAAAGGTGGGAGCTTTATATGTACACTAGAGGCCCAGTGCACAAAATTTGTGCATGGGGGAGGGGGTCTCCTCAGCCCAGCCTGCACCCTCTCCAATCCAGGACCCCTTGGGAGATGTCTGACTGCCAGTGGATCAGGCCTACACCGGCAGACAGACATCCATCCCTCTCACAATCTGGGACCACTGGCTCCTAACTGCTCATCTGCCTGCCTGCCTGATTGCCCTACTGGCCCCCCTGCCGGCCTGGTCTCCCCCAACTGCCCCCCCCAACCTGGTTGCCCCCAACAGCCCCCCTCTGCTGGCCTGGTGGCCCCTAACTACTCCCCCCCCACCCCCCCACCACCAGCCTGACCATGCCTTACTGCCCCCTCCTGCAGGCCTGGTCGCCCCATGCAGCCTGCTGCTCAGTCGTTTGGTCATCCCTCACTAACCCCTCTGCCGGCCTGGTTGCCCCACACAGCCTGCTGTTCAGTCGTTTGGTCGTCCCTCACTAACCCCCCTGCTGGCCTTGTCACCCCACTCAGCCAGTTCGGTCCTCTGTTCGGTTGCATGGCCCCTGGCTCTTTATATATATAGATTCTCTTGTGTGCCCTGTAGCTATCATCCCAATTTCACAGGTAAGAAGACTAAGGCTTGGGAAGCTGAAGAGACTAGCTAAAGTAGAACCTGAATCTCAACCCAGGTCTGCTTGAAACCAAGGCAAAATATATGTCAACATCCCCTCAGTGCTACCTATTAAAGATGCAGACCTTGATTAGAGCTTTGAAAAAGTGATCCCATTTTAGAGTCACAACCACCAAGGTCCATGCCTGAAAGTACACTAGTGAGCAGGAGGGAAAGCCATTTCCTCTTTGGCCTCTCTGCACAGATTTTCATGCCAGAGGCAAAGCACAAGGACCAGCAATGGAGTTCATCATTCATATCTTTCTGTGACTGGAGCGTGCCAGCACCTGGCCATGCTGCACGGCAGGAATGTATTAAAACTGATTTGGAAAATATTTTTTGACAAACATTTAGTTTTGCCTTTTCAGTTGCTTACTCAGTGCCTGGTACATTGAAGTTTTCAGAAAATATTTACTGAGAGAATGAATGAACCAGTGATTGGGCAGCATAGTGTGAAGTAATGCAGGAAGTCCAAAGGGGTAAAATACAGTCCCAAGTTATAACTCAGTTAAGAAAACAAGACAAAAATACCACAATGTTTAGCTAAGAGGAGAAGCCAGGACTATAAGTAAGGTCTCAGTGCCAAATGAAGCCTGAGCTACAGAAAATCAGAGGTGAGAAATAGCCCGTAGGCTGAAGTGATGGAAAGATGACATATGGGAAAGCAGAAATAAAAGGCATTCTGGGGAGGACAATTTCTAGATATAGAAACAAGCCCAATATATTTTTTTGTTGTTGTCAATCCTCACCTGAGGATATTTTTTCCCATTGCTTTTCAGAGAAAATGGAAAGGAGGGATGGTGGGAGGAAGAGAGAGAAAGAGAAAGAGAGGAAGGGAAGGAGGGAGGGAGAGAGGGAGGGAGGGAGAGAGGGAGGGAGAGAGAGAGAGAGAGAGAGAGAGAGAGAGAGAGAGAGAGAGAGAGATCAACTGCTTACCTCCCATGTGCTCTGACTGGGGGGGCTGAGGGGGAGCAGGTTTGAACCTGCAACTGAAGTGCATTCTCTGACTGGGAATCAAACCTGAGACCCTTTGGTGTTTGGGCCTACATTCTAACCACTTACCCATACTGGCCAGGGCAAGCCCAATATCGTGATGCACATGAAAGAACTACAGGATTTGAAATTGGATAGAACCAGGGTTTGAATCCCAATGTCTACCTCTTATTGATGAGCACAGTTACTTAACCCCTCTGATGAGGATAATGCTGGGGCTCCAGAACCAGACTGAGATATTTGCACTCTACAGCCTCCACTGGGGGACATTTTGGATGCTTGGTCTTCAGGATCTCGTCCTTTTTTGAACCCTTGTCTGAAGCCAGACCAGAGAGAAGGAAGACTACAGACAGGAAAGAGGACAGATTTTTCTTTTCGCCCCTGAGGTCCTCCGGACCTGGAGCCAACTGGAGAATGATGGGCAAGTTGGGGTCCCTAAGTGGAATGGGAGGCCTCACCAGATCCATGGGATAGGCTAAAGTTGGATGGGGCGACCATGGTGGAGGGAGATCTTCAATTGCAGCCCAGGATATCATGTCAGCCTCTGTCAGTCACTCCCACAGCCTGCTCGGTCACTGATTCAGGCTGCAGGCCCGAGATCTCCAAAGCCCCTCCTCCAACTGAGTCTTTGTTCCCTCCCGTGGCTTCTTGATCTTTGAGTCTTCTCTTTGTTCCTATTTCAGTCTCTATTTCAGCTTTTTTGTCTCTGTTTCAATCGTTCCCTGTCTCTGCTTCTCTGTCAATTGTCTCATGTTCTTTCTTCATTTTACTCACTTTTTTCTCAATAACAAGCCCCAATATTGCTTGCATTACTGGAACCCAAAACAAAGCAAAACAAAAACCCAGAAGCTTGGCTTATTCACAAAAGCATATTGATCTAAAAGCCAGTGTAATCATTTAGATTCATACTTTTATACAATACCCAAAAATATATCTCACAAGATTAAAGAGTTAAACATACAAAAGCCAAATCACAGAAAAACTGGCAGGAAATTGAATTGACTATCAGATCTTTGGAGGAATCTGTAACTTTTAAAGCATTAAGCAAAAGAAGAAATCACAAAGGAAAAGATGAACAGATTTTACTACATAAAAATGTGAAGCTTCTGTACAAAAAAATAAAAAGATGAAAAAGACAGATGAAGAAAAACGTTTGCAATAACATTCAAAGAATGACTACATTATATAAAGTTCATATCATAAAAGGAAAAATTAAAGCTTGAATAAACAGCCATCTCCCATAAATAGAAATATAACCATAAATCAACATAAGGAAAAATCCTTAAGTTTAATATTCTCAAGTACATACACACTAAAATACTAAAAGAAACCATTTCCCGGTCATTATACTAGCAAAAATTAAAACAATGATAATACCCAGTGCTGTGGTTAAGTAAATTTACACAATACTTTTGGAACGCTCTTTGGCAATAATTATCAAGAAACTTTAAACTATTTGTACCTTTGTCCCTTAATTCCATTCCAAGGGATTTGTCCTAAGACAGCAGATTTTAAACTATGCTGCTTGCAACCTCACAAGTTCTGCAGAATTGTCTGTGGGATTGCTAGGAAGGATACTATCGTATTAATCAGGGTTTGTGGCTAAAAGCAAGAGAAATTAACCCTACCATAAGCAAAAAGTCAATGCACTGGAAAAACAAAACAAAACAAAAAAACAAAAAACTCAGTGGCTCACAGAATCAGCCGTACAACCAGGTTCTGAAAACTGGCAGGAAACAGAATTCCAGAGGGCTAAGCAGCTGGAACCACACCACAGGTCACAGAGCCAGAACAATCAGGTGCATATGGCACTGCTGCTGAGAGGAAAATGACACACGGTCACATACTCAGGATCCAAAAACCTAGGAGAGAATGCCTGATTGACTGAACCTAAATCATATGCCTCAGATTTCGCAAGGAAGAGAGCTGACGAATCTGGGGGTTTTACTTCTTAATGGGAGACGGGCATTATCTCCCAAGTCTACACTTGGGAGCCTTAGGGAACTAATTGCAAGATGACATGGGTGCTAGACAGCTGGAAAGCAGGAAAGATCTTCTACCGGGTGAAATATCTTCTACATAAAGCTCTAAGCTCCTGTCCTCACCTCCACCAAAGCACTCCACCTTCCTCAGCTTTTCCAAACAGGCTCTCAGGCAATATTTTATTTGAAGGAAATTTTCTGCAGCTCCGACACATCTGAGAAGCCCTTGTGACAGCAGCGGGAAGGCTGGTTTAATACACATTAGCAGTTCTTTTTTTCCTTGCTGCCTCCAAATAAAGAGGTTGGGAGGACATTTGCTTGTGTAGTCTTCCTCACGGGAAGGGGTGGCCACGTAACACAATTTTGCCAGAGAGACCTAAGTGTATGTCTGCGAGGGATGATTCTGGGATGATAAACACAAAAAGGCAGACCTGACTGGTGTTATCTCTTCATCTTTTCTGCCTTGAATGCTGATGTTATGACCAGAGAGAGATTCAGCAGCCATTTTGAGAACATGAACATGAGAGAAAAGCCACAGGAACCAAAGCTAGCAGTCATCCGCTTCAGAATGACTTGTTATATGAGAAGCTTTCTGTTCCTTGCAGCTAAAAACATTACCAATTAATAAGCCCCTAAGAGAAAAAATTTTTTAAAATATAAATGTGTATTGATATGTTGTTTATTACAGACTTTTCCAAATTGGTAAAAACAAACAAATTAATTAAATACTTTCAATGTCTAACTATAGGAGATTACTTAAATAAATTATAGTCTATCCCCTGGAAGAACTATTATGCCTATATTAAACTGGGTAAGTATGAAATCTTTATATGCTTATAACATAATAATTCAAACACTAGAATACATGATTTTATCAATGTTATTATTACTATACATAACAGCCCAGTTACCTACAATAGCCCCTATCCCTTTTTAAGAAACTGAATCACCCAAGTGTTCGGTCACTTCACAACCAACATTCTGCTCGCTAAGACCATATTCCACTTGCCGATACCATTATCTTTCCCCTTTGGACTTTCCCAGGATCTGGATCTGCCCAGAGAGCTCCCCACCAAGAAAGCCTGCCTAGAGTCCTTTAAAACCTCTGACTCCCCATCCCTGGGTGCTGGAGCCCATCTGGTCTCCAGATGTCCTAATAAATTTATAAATCCTTACCACTTTTGGTTCATGCATTCCTCCTTCGGCGACCCTAGCACCGAGGACCTACTTGAGCAGAGTAGCCCTAAACAACCACGTTCTATGACCCTCCTCCCCACACAGTTGATTGGCTCTGGGATGAACAACTGATCCAGAGTAGCTAACATCTTCTGATGTGCTTTGCTACAAAACTGCTCGAAGAGGATGAACTGGGCCATTAGGTTTTTCATTCTTTGGAATCGGAACTGGCAAATACCAAGAGACTCAGAAAAACCACATCAGGACATCAGGGGCTGAAGCTTAAAAGATACTTAGACCATGACGTCAAGGACAGGCATGAGAGGCTATGAGCACGTGTGTTATCAGGAACCAGAAAATATTTGGCTGAGAAAAGATACAGAGTAGAGTATGAGGAAGTCAGCCAGGTAAATGGAGAGAAAAGAGGTAGACACGGTATAAAGAAGCAAAAGCACAAAGAATAGCTGACTTAGATAAATGGCAGTGAAGATCAAGTAGTCCACTGAGTCTGGAAAACTACCTTAAACCAGAACAATTGTCCAGCTCCAGTCCAATAGGCCTAGCCGGACTGTGGCCCCTTTTGCGAGTTTCGGTGCGACTCTTTTCTCTAGCCTTTAAGCTAGACCCTGTGGCCTATATGAGTATGCATTCCTGGGAATTATAGCAGCCTAACATAGGTCTAAACACAATCATGAAAAATTCTCTTTACATATGGACAGGAACACGAGCAAATAAAAACAACTGTTTTTGTCAGGGAAGGGAGTTTGTGGGTGCCATATCTTTTCAGGAATTCATTATTATTGCTCCAATGTTGTTTTTACATTAAATAAAATTATGTTTTCAAACCACTATCGAACTGCTGGAGGAAAGATTTAAGTGTGTGCATACTGTTTGACTCTATAATACTACTTTCAAGAATTTAAGATATTCTATACTAGAGATAATGCTGGAATATGTAAATTCTTTTTTTAAAATGTATTTTTATTGATTTCAGAGAGGAAGGAGAGGGAGAGAGAAAGAGAAACATCAATGATGACAGAATCATTGATCAGCTGCCTCCTGCATGCCCCACACCGGGGATCAAGCCCGCAACCCCGGCATATGCCCTTGACCAAAATCAAACCCAGACCCTTCAGTCTGCAGGCCGATGCTCTATCCACTGAACCAAACCAGCTAGGGCAGGAACATGTAAATTCTTAAATACTCATCACAACATTGTCATAGTAGGGGGAAAAAATGGCAGTCACTAAATACCAAACAAGAGTATCGGTTAAATAAATGACAATATATCCACAATGGGATGCTATAGAGCCATTAAAAATTGCATTGTGGAAGAATGCCATTAGGCACAGAAAAAGTTCATGATTTACTGCTAAGAAGAAAAATAAAATCCAACCAACCAAACAAAAACAAAAAAACCCTGTAAAATAGTAACTATTTTTGTTGCCTTTTCTGGGTAGGGAACACAATATATGCTATTATAGGCCTAACAAATACTACCAGGAAAGGACAGGCACTAATGTGTTAACAGTGATTGTCCTTGGATTGGGAGGCTGGGATGGTTAAAATACATTGTTGTGCTTTTCCTTTATGCTCTTCTGCTTTTTTTTCATGTTTTTCTGTGTTGGCTACCTTATTTATGTAATTAAGAAGGTGAGGGGAGGATTCCACCCCCCCTTTTTTAAGAGAAACCTGCTGAGTGTCTGTGTGACTAGGGAGCCATCCACGGCCACAACTCCCAACATCTCCCACAGCTCCTGAGCTTGGGGAAACCTAGAAGAATCAAAGACTTTCGCTCTCAGAGCCCAGTGCACAGGTAACAGTAAGACCAGAGGACAGAAGCAGGGGTTAGGGAGACCTGAAGAAGCCCAGGACAGAGGGCAGCATGGGGCCAGCGACAAGCCTCCGTTTGCAGAATAATTGCCCCCACCCCTGCCAGGCTGGCCAGAGACTCCTGACTCCGGAAGGGCCCTGAGCTGGGGCAAGCGCGGGGGCAGGGAGCCGTCACCCCTGCCTCGGGCCCTGCTGACAAGGGTGCTAACAGGCTGTGCTCACAGAGGTATGAAGCTTTAAGCCTGTGAAAAGCCAAGCCAACTAGGCGGAAGCGGCTCTGCAAGCCACGGGGCCGGCCTGGGCCTGCTGAAAGCTGCCTGAGCGCTGGGAGCCATAAATGAAGTGGGGCTCTGGCCAGGCCGCCAGCAGCCAGAACCACTGGCCAGAGAGAAACGCCAGGGTCATGCCCAGGAGCCCAGGGCCTTCCTCACCCACTTTAGTTCTCCCCTCCATTTCCATCCAAGGGGCTGTGGATCTTATTTTAAAAAGACAAACACAAAGAAATGACAGTGACACAGAAAAATATGTAAATAGGAGTCAGAGGACTTAGAGTTGACTCGCAACACACATGACCATGAGCAGGTCCTCTTTCTGCTTCATGCCTAGGTTTTCCCATCTGTGACTTGGGATAATTACAATATTTTCCCCAATAGGTAGCTATGAATCCTATTAAGGAAAACAAAAATGATATAAGAAAGGATATGTCAAAACTGCCTCATCAATTTAGGAAGGACTAAGCTAACATCACTCCCGGTTCATCATATGCATCTTTTTCGTTCTCTAATTTTGAGTGTTATTTGTATTTAAGGGTAACTCACAACTTCCCACAGCTCACAATGTAAGACTCCACAGAGAAATGATCATTTAGACGTAAGAAGGAAATCAGATCAAAAGCAAAGGAGAACACGTACCTGCCAATATAAAGATCAATAAAATGTTCTGAGTTTCACAACAGAAAAGCTATAAAAGGAGTCATGATGAAATATGTTGTTTTCATTATTGGAAAAGAAGATTAGTACAGAGGAGAAGGTTAAGCAGGTTAAGTGTCTTCAGAGAAAATAGAATGTTCTCTAAATCCACATTGCCCAAGTATTGGCCGTTTCCATAACAACCTCATGTGTGTTTTGCTGTATCTCTAGGCCACATGTACTTTTGGTTAATGAATACTTTTTCTAAGAGCCTAAGAAAAATTATTTCCTACATAAAATATATTTCCCCTAATATACTGTACTTTATTTTTTAAAATATATTTTTATTGATTTCAGGGAGGGAGAGGAAGAGAGATAGAAAAGTCAATGATGAGGGAGAATGGATGGAGCCCACAACCCCGGGCATGTGCCCTGACTGGGAATCAAAATGTGACCTCCTGGTTCATACGTCGATGCTCAACCATTGAGCCATGCTGGCTGGGCTATCTTCTATTTAAAAACACATAACCACTAAAGTTGAAAGTATTCCTCCTCTAACCACCTAAGATTATCTAAGAGGCCACCTAACATGTACATGTGCTCAGTACCTGTGAGCTATGTATACCATATTGGGGAAACAACTCTCCTTGTTTAACGCACACCCTATAGAGCCCATCATGGCAGGTCCACATTGACTGAGATCCTAGTTATCATTGGGGCCAACTTCCTGGCCCACCTCAAAGGAGAGTGAGGCCCCACAAGACCTGCCCAAGATCACACATCAGGGAAGAAACAGGCTAAGGCCTCCCCACCTTGAATCCAGTACCCCAGGCTCCTCTTTACCAGCTGCCTCTCCTTGGGTCCCTCTCCCCATCATCCTGGTTGACTCCTGTTAAAGATTTTGGACAGTCTCTAAAGAGTCATAAGAAATCATTTAAGCAAAAGAGTGATAGTAAGAGTTTGCTACAGTGACAACTGGAATGGAAGGACACAGAGTAGAGGCATGAAGGCCTATTAGGAGGCTCTTGCAGTAATACATTAATTTGCCCATGACTGATTCTATGAGGAAGGGAATTGGTGCAATTTGGGTGACTCCCCCGAACCACCTCAGATTTTTTCTCCCTGTCTCTTTCCCTAGATTATGGACTCCAGGATGGAAAGAGCTGTGATTTAGGAGGTTGGTGTGGGACCATAGGTATGGAGGTGGAGTCTTCTAGACCTCACCGTAACAAGTAGTTAGGTGGTAAATAAACTTTGGACAAATTGCACAGGATAATGAGAAGTGGCCCGAGGAAAGAGCTACTGGCAGGCTGCAGCTTCTGGTGGGGCAGTCTTTGCCCTGAGGGCAAGGACCCTGCAGAGGAGGTTGCCCAGGGTCCCAGCTGAGGCTGAGCCAGCAGAAGAAGGGAGGCTATTTAAATGGGCTCCTAGAACAGCTCCCTTTCACTATTTGTCCACTTGAAGGGCTACCTGCTTGTAATATACCTTAAGGTGCTATACATGGTAGCAGGGCCTCATTGTGGGCCCCAAGGAAAGTTACATCAAGGACTTCAAAGTGATCGCCTGAAACTCAGGTGGTCCCTTTGGGCCAGGCAGGGATGTATTTCCTTCACCCAGAACTCCACCCCCGCAGGCCCCTGCTGAGCCATGAATAGAGCTGCTTGGACTAGTGAGGACAATCTGCAGCGCTCATTCGGAGCAAAGCTCTAACACAGATTTGAGTTGGGAAGAGGGGTGCAGAGACCCCACAAAGTCTAGTAGTCATGCTTCCAACCCTCAAGGGAGAAATGGGAAATGCCGTTTTGTCTCCCATAGCCTCTGTCAGGTGCTGCTCTTGAGAGGCTGTGGGCTGAAGGAACAAGTCCTGGATTAAGAGCCAGAGGCTATAGTTCTTGCTCTGGCTCTGTGTGATGTTGGGCAAATCACCTTGCTACTCTGGGCTTCAGTTTCTCCATCTACGCAATTATTTTCCTCATTTTTGTCCTGCTGCAAGAATTGGGAAATTTAGGTTCTGAGGTCAGACAGACTTGGTTTATAGTCAAGTTCTTCCCAAAGGAACTCAGAGTTCAGTGGAGGACACAGACACACAAACAAAGATATACAATAGAGACTGGCACGAAAGCAATAATCTTGCTTCTTGCTCAAGCCAGCACAGACAGTGAGTGGCAGAGTGAGGACTAGAATGCAGGGACTGGACTCTAACATAGAGACATATCAAACCAATAACCGCACAGATAATTAATGCAATGGTTAATCATAAAAGTGACATGCTGTGAAGGAAAAGTAGAGGAGGTTATGAGAATGCACAACAGATTATAACACAACATATTAGCCGTGTTAAAGATTTTGGACTTTCTCCATTAAGCAAAAAGAGTGATAGTAAGAGTTTGCTGCAGTAAAAACTGGATAGGAAGACACAAGAGCAAAAGCATGAAGGTCTGTGAGGAGGTTCTTGTAGTAATACAGACAAGAGCTGGCAATGGCATGGGTCCGGGTAATGTAAGATTAGACCAATGGGGCAGGACTACCAGGACTCGGTGATGGGTTAGATGTGAAAGAGGGAAGGGAGAGGACAATATTAAGGCTGACCTCTGTGCTACTGGAATAAGTAATAGGCTGAATGATGGTGCCATTTACTGAGAGTGAGTATGAGAGGAAGAGTAGCTTTTGGAGGAAAAGATCTTTAGTTTGACTTTGGCCATTTTGGGTTTTCTAGTTGTGGGGGTGGTTGTTTTGGTCGGGGCAGACTAAGTTTGCTTGTGACTTTGAGAAAGCAGCTGGTTGGATACATGAGCCTCTCAGTCAAATTGAGGAGTGGGCTTTGGAGTCAACCCAATGTGGCAACGGAAGACACAGTGGACAGGGAGCTTGCCAGGCCCTAAAGAGTAGATAGTAGATTGAGCACAGGCTTTAAATGACACCTACTGGTTTCTCTTCCCTCTTTACCACCAGCCATGTGACCCTGGGCAAATTTCTTCATCTCCATGAGCATAAGACTCCTTATTTTTAAAATAGAAAAGATTTTACTTACCTCTCCAAATTATCATGAGATTTATGCTATAGTACAATTTGAAGTTCAAAAGTCTCTCATCTACTATATATGAGCATATTTCAGACAAGCACCTGTTATTATATCTTACAAACTTGGTGTGAAGTTTAATACCAATACAATGTATTTGAACCAAAGAACATATCCAAAGCACTCGCCATAATAGAGAGATAGTGTAGAATACATTTTTACACATAGACAACCCTGGGTTCAAGCGTGGGCTTAACACTTTATAACTGCATGACTTTGGGCAATTATTTAAAGCTCCCTTTTCTGAAAAATTGGAAGAATAATAGAATCATCCTCATATGATTGTTATATGGATTAAATGAAATAATGATGTAAAGTATCTTACACTTATCATGTGCTCAAAAAATGCTAGGTATTGCTATTGTCCAACATACAGTGTCTGGCACACAGTGATTATTCATTACATTTTTTTCCCTTACATCCTCCTCATCACTCCTCCACCCTCCACAGGTCCATCTGCACTCATTTTAGGTGTTCAGACATTGGTCTGTTCACAGAAGAATCAGAGCTCTCTATTCCTCACAGCACCCCCAATTCAGCCCTCTCTACAGCAATCTCTTCTCCCCCTTCATTAACAAGCATGACAGATAATATAGGACATTGTCACATTGTTCTCAAGTACCAGCTCCCCTCCCTCACTGAGAATATAAGAGACAGAGGCTCTAGGCCATATGCTCACATCATCAGCTATGTTTCCATGACAACCAGTCCAGCATAACTAGATGTTTCAGCAGGGATGAGCTGTGACGCCCAGCTCTCCACAGAATGTAGCTGACTAGCTATTGTTATATATTTATATATTTATATACTAAGGGCTAAAGTAGACTAGACATGACTCTTAGGGGTGGGCAAGTTTCTGTTTGCATAAGTAAGAGACTGGATTTAAGAATGCATTTGGCTATCCATTGCAGGAATAACTGCTTTAGCTGTCATGAGCTAAAAGAAATCTGAATCCAAAACAAAAAATGCCACAATAGAGGAAAGTCTATTGGTATATGAATAAAATAAAGATACAGATCTAATTCTTCCTAAAAGGGTCATAGGAAGGTAATAGAAGCCTTTATTTTACTAAATAGAGGAAGAGAAAGCATAGAGACCTGTTAGCAAACTGTTGCAAAATTCACAAAAGAGATGATGAAGTCTGAACTAAGTTAGTGATGATAGGAATTGGTGTGGGAGTTAAGGAGGTATATAAAGGGAATTGGAGATGTTAAATTGTCATTGACATTAAACGCACAGATGGATTGGCTAGAGTACTACTTAGATTTCTTATTTTTATATATGAATAAAAGTCTTTTGATGCCACCTGAGCTGAAGAACATCACAGGAGCAAATTTAAAGGAACTGATGATTAGCTCAATTATGTAACTATTGAGTTGGGGGACCATGGTATATCCAGGTAGCAGGACAATGTAGAGGCTAGAAGCTCAGTAACAGAAAGGAGCTGGGAGCCATCAGCATGGGCGGGATTGGTGAAAACCAAAGGAATGGATGAGCTCACCCAGAGCAAAAGGGACGTGTGCCAAGGACAAAACTCTGGGTGAGAGGCACTTAAGGAATGGGCCATGGCTGAGAATTCCGTGAAAAAGATGGATTCGGAGAAACCAGAGAGGTAGAAAAAGAACCAAGAGTGGGTGGTGTTACAGAAGCCAAGGGAAGAGGATTTCAAAAGAGTGTTAAATCCTACAGAGGATCTAAGAATATAAGGGATTGGTTTCAGCTTTAATGATTTTGATGAGAACAGTGAACAAATGCAGTCACAGCAAACTTTCTAGAAGTCTGACTGTGAAGAGGAGTGAAGAGATAATGTGACATCAGAGGTAGGTGAGGGGTGAAGGAGGGCTTCATAAATGTGGAATGAAACTTGAGCATGTCCGTAGGCTAAAAGAAGGAGCCAGGGAGATGCTATCGTTAACCTGCCTTTCCCAGATACAGGCCAATTTTGGGGCAAACTCCGAGAAAGCTAGAGTCTCTCCTCCCCCAGGGCCATTCCAGAGGGCCCCTAGGGCTGGCTCCTTCACAGGGGCCTCCAGGTGTCCCTCAGCTTCTGCTCTCTTGATGACATTCATCCACAAATCTTTACTGTTCTTGGAAGATACAAGGAAATCAATTATGATCTCGAATTACTACAAGCTTACAAGGAATTATGCAAAATACCAGCTGTCTCCCAGATCACCTTATTAGAGCCTTCGGGTGGTAATTTCATGGAAATGACTCTGAGGCAGAGTTGAGCTGCCTAGCAGGAAGCCTTTTATACTAGGCATCTGTCTTCTACTAGTTTATCTTCTCTTCCTCCTTTGGGGCCAGCCCAGTTGTCTTTAAGCCAAACTCTTTGGGGACTGCGCTCTCAGACTCCCTGCTTCCTTCAGACTTAGAGTGACCTTTGCCCTGGCCAGCATCTCACTGTCCATTCCTTGGTGGCTCAATCTGGACTCTGAGCAAATAATAGGGATGCAGCTTGGTAAGGTTAGGAGTATGTGTCCTGAAAGAGATCCAGGAAAAGCTGTCAAGACTACGCAGATCCCAACAGAACCTGGGACGTGAAACGATTACCCTCACAGCCCCAGTGGGACACGTAGTGAGGTTTTGGCTTCCCTCGAGAATTCACCTGCCTAACCCCAGGAGTTTATTCTCAGAGTCATGTCATTGCTTCACTACCCTATTTCTCATCCCCATCATTGGCTAATTGGGCCAGTGTGGACATTAAGCCCAAGAGCTTTTTCCATAATCTTTCTTACTGCAGAATCCCAGTACTTCCACTGTATCTAGTACAAAGTAGGCACTTGGTAAATATTTCTTAAATTCCCTTTTTATCTTTGAATTCACCACATGCTGTTTGCTTTACCAGAAAGGCTCTTTCTCCATGCTCATCATTTAGCTAATGCCTACTCATCCTTCCAAGCTCACCCAAAACATCAACTCCATGAAGCCTTTACTGATGCTCCACCTCTGGTCTGTTCTGCACCATTCAGAGCTTACCTCTGAGGTAAAACTTTGCACTCCGTATTGTAAATATATTCTTGTTCACCTGCTATATCGGCCTCTCCTTTGATAGATGGATGGATAGATAGATAGATAGATAGATAGATAGATAGATAGATATCCTAATGCATTTGAGATTCATTCCTTTTCCTTGCCAAATAATATATCATATTTTATTTATCCATTTCTCAGTTGATGGACATTTTGTTTGTTTCTACTTTTTGACTATTATAAATAACGTTGCTGTGAAAATTTATGTACAAGTTTTTGAGTAGATGTACATTTCCATGCCGCTTAGAATTGCTGGGTCATATGGTGCCTCTATGTTTAACCTTTCGATGAACAGTTAGACTGTTTTCCAAAGCAGCTTACCATGTTACCTTTCCACCAGCAGTATATGGGCATCCCAGTTTCTCCACATCCTTGGCAACACGGATTATTTGTCTTTTTTATTATAGTCATCCTAGCGGATATGAAGTGGCATCTTATTGTGGTTTTGATTTGCATTTCCCTAATGATTAGTGATGTTGAGCATTTTTCATGTGCTTATTGGTCGTTTGTATATCTTCTTTGGAGAAATGTCTATTGAAGTCTTTTATCATTATATTAATTGGGTTGTCTTTTAATTATTGATCTGTAACTGTTCTTTTTAAAAATATATATTTTATTGATTTTTTTACAGAGAGGAAGGGTGAGGGATAGAGAGAGTCAGAAACATCGATGAGAGAGAAACATCGATCAACTGCCTCCTGCAAACTCCCCACTGGGTATGTGCCCGCAACCGAGATACATTCCCTTGACCGGAATCGAACCTGGGACCCTTGAGTCCGCAGGCCGACGCTTTATCCACTGAGCCAAACCGGTTAAGTAACTGTTCTTTATATAAACTGAATAGGATCTCTTATCAGATATATTATTTGCAAATATTTTCTCCCATTCTGTGGGTTGTCTTTCCACTCTCTTATTAATGTTCTTTGAAGCACAAAAGTTTTACATTTTGCTGAAGTCCAATTTATCTATTTTTTTCTTTGGTTGCTTCTGCTATTGATGTTGCATCTAAGAAAAGTTTACCTAACCCAAGGTCATGAAAGTAAAACTTTTACTTCTAAAAGTTTTATAGTTTTAGCTCTTCCATTTAGGTCTACTATCTATTTGGAGTTTAAAAAGTGTAATCTTAAATTCAGTATAAATTTTATCTCCTCCCCCCTCTCCAGGAGTGGAAGTAGGGGGGTGAAATCTAGCACAAACACACCTCTCCTCCTTGCTAGGGGGAGGCTTTTCCACCGTCCACATTTTGTTTCAAAATGAGAGCGCTCAATTACTGTGACAATCTCCACTGATTTACTCTGTCCACTGAAAGCAGAGTAAATTGTTTGATTTGTAAATTTGGGAATAAGCTGGATATGTTTGATTCAGTGACTGTTTTTCCTCTTCTTACTTTTCTTGGGAGAGAACCTGCCTGTAGGAAGCAGGACTTCCCCTCTGCTCCTGGTTTTAAGTCTTACCTGGCCAGGATCCCCTGTCTGCAGGCTGCTGGGGTCTGGTACTACCTCCTCTGCATGATGAGTCTGCCTAACTCTGGAGTTCAGTTAGTTATTGGTTCTTGCTGTGACCTATATGCTCCAAGTTAGCCTTTACCGCCAAAAACAAGGTTATATGTTGGCCACCATCCCTCTATCTTATTCTTTGTATAATTTCTCAGTGTGTGTAGAATCCAGGCAGTGAGAGAGATACTTTGATTGGGTAGCATCAGAGGCTCTGATCCTTCTTTAAACCTCTAACATATTGGAGTGGGCAAGAAAGAATGGGACAAGTGTCTTAATTTGACTGGCTCTGATTAGAATCCTTCTGTTGGTTATTGTTGCTGCTCTGGCTGTCAGCGAGTGGCCACTGATGACCTCTGTGAGGCAGATTTCCAGAAGTAGGCTCTCTCATGGAGAGCATGTGGGAGTTCTCTGGGAGGGAATTGCAGGAACCTCCCTCCCCACTACAGAGCTGTCTCACAATCAGTCAGAGTCCAGGCAGGAAACAGACTCCGCATTCAAAAGAGTAACTGAAGAGACTCTAATGTTGGAATGTTGACAGAGGAGTGGACAAGGTTAGGGGAACCAACTAGGATGGCTAAAGCGCCCAGGGATAGTCAGTGGCACTATTACTGGGCTGGAAGGAGTTTGGGGGGAAAAATGGTAAGCCATGGGAGAGGAGCCACTGGAAGGCTGTGGTCATAGAGAGATGAGGAAAGCTATTGTAAAACTATGGCCTAGCAGGGAGGGATTGAGGATGGTGGGTTGGAGGGTAATAAATGTCTTTCTTTCCTCCCATCCTCTGATCTCTTGTTGGTGTCTCCTATTGCCCAGACCCAGTTGGAAGCGTGGCGAGGGAGGGAGGGAGCCCGGTGATGAGGCCCCTAGGAGTAAACATCCCAGGGCACAGAGCAGGGCAGGGAAGGGTGGAGCGTGGAGTTGGAGGGGCAAGTGGATAAAGCCCTGCACATCTGCTGTGAGAGACAGGCCCTGGCTCCGCTCTTCCACACCCCTCAGCAACCACTATCAGCGTGATATTCAGCAGTCCTGCTGCCAAGGTTGTTTATGACTAGTGCACATTCTGATTAAGCAGAATCCATGCTGTCCAGCTGTTAAATATTTATTTTGAATATCAACCCAGAGCACACTTTACAGCGTATTAATGTTGGAGTCTCCGCCTGGCAGGTAGCCTTCTTGGATAGAACAATGAACTAAGAAGGCTCAAACTTCCCTACTGTCGGTGATCCTCACTTGACCTTCGGGGAACTCTTCAAAACTTTCAGTTCCAAGTAGTGGGTGTGTAGACTATTCCACTGCCCCCACTTCCTCTCTCTGGCCTGCCATCTATCTCCCTCCAATTTTTTTTTTTTCCTGCTTACTCTGTTAGACACTAGAGATAGTTCAGTAATCTACTGCCCGAGCAGATGTCCAACTGGGGAATAGAATCTGCTGTCTTTGTCTTGCAGGCAACTCTAATTGCTACAGACCATTCTCTTGTAGTTCACCCCTCCACACCTCGGCACCCTCAAGAAATTTCCCTTGTCTTCCCTACCCTATCTTTTAATATATTTTGGAAAGGGAGTATAGTGGGGGAGAGTGGGGGGATGGTGACAGCAGGACAAATCGTGCACCCTGTTTGTAAGCCCAGGTGAAGATTGAAGGATATGTTGTTTTCTTTAGAAGGTGAGGTATATAGGTGTTTGTTTTGTTTGCTTGTGTTTGTTTTCAGCCATGGGCTTTGGTGTGACTGCAGGGCAAGAGAAAAAAGAGCCACCAACATCCTATTAAAAAATAGTTCCTGCTCTTGGCGAAAATATTTTTAAATAGTATAAATAGAGATGTAATATTGAAAGTACAAAGTTCTCATTATCCCACTTCTCTGAAAAAAAAAGAACAGTGTTAGTAGTTTGGTGCATATTCTTATAGTCTTTTTTTGCAATGAATATTAAGTTGATTAACTTTAAAACGAGGACCTTATAGTGTACATACTGTTCTGTGACTTCCTTTTTTCACTCAACAGAATATCCTAGACATCTGTCAAAGTATGAAGTTAAAAATATAGAAAGGGAGAAAACCAGAATGTAGTGTTGAATTAGAAATTGAGGTATTGGTAGAAACTGATAAATTTCAATATGTATGGATAGATGTAGAAATAAATATAAATGTTTATATGAGCACACACACATACACACAACATGGATACACAGAGATGTATTTGCTAGCTGCCCATTCTTAGGGTCTGGGAGCAAACACATTGGGTAGACCTAGCACTTAGGTCCTGGTTTCTAAAAACCATTCTCCACTAAAAAGAACCAAAACTCCTTGGAGAAATGGTTGATTCCAGGGTGCAGTCAGGGAAAGTACAAGATGAACCTGGAACATCTCGTGGTACCAGAAAGTAAGGAAATGTTAAAAAATCAATTAGGTCAGAAGGACATAGAAACAAGCTTGAGGGCACCCCCACTGGCCAAATCTAGAATAATTTGCACATCAAAAGAAATAATGATAATAAGGGATTTTAATTCACTACATAAATTAGGAAACCATGAGTGCATACTGATATAAATAAATGAATAAACTGAGAACTTGAAGAAGAACAGTATATTTCCATAGTTTCAAAACACAACCCCGCAAAATACTCAGTTACAAATGGAGACTTGTTGCTCAATGAATATAGTTTCAGTTTTGCAAGATGGAAAAGTTCTGGTGATCTGTTGCACAACAATATGCATATAGTTAACACTACAGTATACTTAACAATGGCTAAGATAGTATATTTTATGTGGTTTTTGCCACAATAAAAACAATACTTATTTGATACAAAAGGAAAGAGTAATTTTTCAATGAAGACTTGAAGACACCACCTTAATCAAGTGATCCAAGTGAACATCATTAGTAATGGGACAACTTGAAACCACGCACCACCTGTTACGATGCAATGAGAACACAACATCGTTCCTGTAATATCCCTGCTGAAGATTCAGAACCTGAATCTCATCATGAGGAAACATAAGGCAAACCTAAACTGATGAACATCCTACAAAATAATGGGCTGTAACCTTCAAATGTGTCAAGGTCGTGAATGTTAAGGAAAGACCAAAGAACTGCATCAGCTTAAAGGAGGCTAAAGAGATATGACAACTAAATGAAACATGTGATTCTGAACTGGCTCACTTTTCTGTAAAAAATTTAATTGGAATAACTAGTGAAACTTGATGGGGTCTGAAGATTAGATTGTGGTAATGTGTCAGTGTTGATTTTGATAGTTGTGTTGTGGTTAAGTAGGAGAATGTCCCGGTTTTTTATTGTTGTTGTTTTTGAGAATGTCCCTGTTTTTAGGAAATACACACTAAAGTGCTCAGAGATGAATCATCATGTCAGTCCTTATTCTCAGATAGTTTGAGGGGATAAAAGTTATTCCACACATGTTGAGTTCATCAGTTTCCACCAATACCTCTGTAGGTGTCATACTGGCAACCTTTCTGCAGATTCGAGATTGTGCTAAAGGAAGAAGATAGTGGGGCACTAAAATGCTAATTGGAATCTGTCTGTGGGCAGAAATTGTTGTCTAGAGAGCTTCCCTGTAGCTTTCCCGTAGGCAGAGAGTTCCTTTTTCATGGGAGGATCGCATCACTTCCCAGAACATTTGGTACCACTCCAGTTCCTGAGCCTTTCTAGGGTGCTGAAGAAGAGAATTGATTTTTTTTTTTTTTTGGTCAGGGACTCCCCTGCAATTACTGACTGACTAGTTTGGTTTCTTCCTTAACTAGAGCCTTGAACAAGAACTTGGGTGCAAGTAGTTTATCTAGGAGACGATCCCAAAAAGCAGGATTAAGGACGTAGAGAAAAGCAAATCAAGGGAAGAAGGAAAAGCCACTATAAGGGTGTGTTACTGAGGTTGTGACTGTAGGCAATAGGGCCTGGGGAGGTGTACAGCCTCTCAGAATTGTCTGCCTGAAGCGCGGATGCTGGAGCACTCATCCACTCTCTCTCTGATCCCTCTTTGGCTGAGGACTGCCCCAGTAGCATAAATGTACTCTCCCCAAAACACACTTTTACTTGTACGTGAATCAAGTAGTTTTCACAATACCAGAGAAGCTCCAAGGCAAAAAGGGAAAAGATGCAAGTCACATGCTTGAGGCAAAATGCTATCAGCATAGCCGGAGGCTGAGCTGGGCTGAAATAAGAGGTGGGTTGAGGACATGTGAGTGAGGCACCACAGGTATCTTCCTCCACTTACTTCTTTTAATTTTTCAATTACAGTTTACATTCAATATTATTCTGTATTAATTTAAGATGTACCGCAAAGTGGGTAGAAAATCATGTACTTTACAGAGTGGTCCCCTCCCCCCCACTCCTTCAAGTACCCACCTGGCCCATAGTATCCATACACAGTTATCACAATGTTATTTCTCAAGACGTTTTCCCCACCTGCTTTCTCTAGTTCAGATCGTGTCATCAAATTTTGGAGTTTTTACTGGTCTCATTGTTTGCGTGGGCTAATTCTGAGTAAAGAAGGAGAGAAAAAAGGACCTGAGTTTGCTCATTTGTAATCAAAAGTTCGATAATTGATGACTAATATAACATTTGTTTGTAATTTATTCAATACTTGCACTGCTGTAAGTGATTCCCAAGTGCTGTCCCCAGCCCTTCTGGTTATCTCATTTCCCAGGATTTCTTTGGCATTGGTGGTTAGCGAAGTGGGATTTGCTCATCCTCAGCAAATCACAGGTTGGACTCCTTCCATCCAAGAAGGAATGTAATTTAGGCGCCACAATTTTCACAGAAGCATGTCAGCTTTGGTCCTGTTAGTCTTATATTTAAACTCTATGGATATCCCTTTAATCATCAGATGGATGCAACAAACCCTTGCCAAGAAGCCAAACTTAGCATAACCCATGGACACAGACAATAGGGTACTGAAGGCCAGGGGCTGAGGGGTTGGGGGAGGGCCAGATGGGGTCAATGCAGAAAAAAGAGGACATACATAATACTTTCAACAATAAAGAATTATTTTTTTTATAAAAGAAGCAAAACTTAGAACTGAGTGCAAACTACCTTCTCATAAGAAGCACAGTTGAAATTTTAAAAGCCCAGATGAGCCCAGCTGGCGTGGCTCAGTGGTTGAACATTGACCTATGAACCAGGAGGTCGCAGGTTCCATTCTTAGTCAGGCCACATGCCCAGGTTGCGAGCTCAATCCCCAGTGTGGGCCATTCAGTAGGCAGCCAATCAATGATTCTCTCTCAACATTGATGTTTCTATCTCTCTCTCTCCCTCTCCCTTCCTCTCTGAAATCAATAAAAATATAGTAAAAGCAATAAAATAAGAAGCCCAGTTAAGAGAGGGACTTCAGGAGAAAGAAATGAGCCTCCCTCAGACAAGATCAGATCCTCTTTATGCATATTCCCCTTGGTAGCACTTTACACTATTATGATTAAGTCATCAATTGCGAAATTAGTTACCTAATATCTGGCCTTCTGCTCTGTAAAATAAGCTCTATTGGAATTGAGATGTGTTATCATTTAAAACTGCTTCCTCAGAACCTAATAAATAGTTAGGTTCCTATAAATATTTGTGGAATATATGCTTTAGTTGCAGTGACTAAATCCCCAACTGAAATTTGCTTTAAAACAGTGGTTCTCAACCTGTGGGTCGCGACCCCTTTGGCGGTCGAACGACCCTTTCACAGGGGTCGCCTAAGACCATCCCGCAGATCAGATATTTACATTACGATTCATAACAGTAGCAACATTACAGTTATGAAATAGCAACGAAAATAATTTTATGGTTGGGTCATAACATGAGGAACTGTATTTAAAGGGCCAGAAGGTTGAGAACCACTGCTTTAAAAGAAGAAAATATGTTACCATACGTAAGAAGATAGAGTTAGGATAACTTCCCAGGTTGGAAACTCAATGATTCCATTAAAAATCCTGCTCCTTTCTAGCTCTCTCTATGTTATCTTTTTATATTATTATTATTGATTTTAGAGAGAGGGAGGGAAAGAGAGAGAGAGAAACATCGATGTGTGAGAGAAACCTCAATCAGTTGCCTTCTGTATGCACCCTGACTGGGGATGGAACCCATAATCTGGGTATGTGCCCTGACTGGGAATTGAACCCACCACCTTTTGGTGTACTGGATGATGCTCCAACCAACTGAGCCACACTGGCCAGGGCTTTGTATGACATTTTTTACTTCAACCTCAAACTGCAAGATGACTGACTGTAAGAGCTCCAGGAATCACACAAAATCCAGAAGAGAGAACATCTCTCTACCGTTCTTTCTTTGAAACCAATAAACTTTTCCCAGAATGCTTCAGCAGACTTCTCAGCTCTCATTGGCTGGAATTGGGTCATATGCATATTCCTAAACTAATCATGAGCAAGGGGATAAGATTGCCTTTATACCAGTCAGTCAGACCTATCCCTTGGAGCTTGGAGCAAGGTCCACTTCCCCTGATGCACATGGCTGCGTGAGGGAGGAGTGGGTAGCAGAACAAAATAATGGTTCTATTAAAATGGAAGCTGGAGTGTTCACGGTGGGTTCACACAGCATGTAACTCTCTGCAGAGCATACTGCCATTCAAATCTGCTCCCGGAGACCAGATAACAATCTCTGTAAGAGATATCAAGTGTCTTCACTACCCTCCCTTCTAACGTGGACTCTTCCCCAAAACATTACTTGCCTGTCTTGCTAACCACCTCCACACTGAGTTCTGGAATCCGCCTCAGGCACAGCTTGTGTTTCCCTTAAGGTTTTTCTGAGCTCCCATGGAAGACACTTTATGTTCTTGTTCACTATCCTTTATATAAGAATCTGTAATGAATTACAAGTTTGTGTCTCCGGACAAATACCCTCTCACCAAACAAAGACAATGACACAATCCATGGTCATTCTTTCTTACAGCAGTGAAACTTAGAGCTATGTGTAGGGCTCAATAGCCATGATGATCTCATCCCAGGCTCTTAGTACCATTCTGTTTCTCCTTTCTCTAATATTGTGTCTAACATTGGGTAGTTGTTGTTTTTTATGTAATAAGTTAATTTTGGGAAAGTCTGAGCCCCACAATTTTTGAGCCCTTGAGGGGAGAAGCAACTAAAAACAAACTAAGTTTGGCAGGTTTCCCTCTGGGTCAGCAATTGAAATTCTAGACTACATATCTTAATTTGATTTTAATTTGATATTTCCACTGAGGAAATATTGGAAGTGTATTCAAGTCAGAGTCTTATGATTGTCTTTGAGAACCATAAGGCCAAACAATACCATTGTGGGCATGCAGGAGAGACTTCCTGAAGGAAATGGATATTGCCATTGTTAATCATCCTGGTAAGAATTCAATCTTTTGGCTGGAAATATGGTCTGGGGAGCCACCTCATGAGCTGGTGGAAGGGGAAACTTCCTTCTCTTTCTGGGGCCTTGGGCTAGTTTGGCATGGTCTCTGAAGTGGCGACATTCCTAGAGAATTGGTGGTGGTGAACATTGACCCCTGCATAGTGAGGCCAGGCCTGGAATGCAGCAGGAAGATGAACCAGTAGGGCATTCCTGAGGAAGGATCTGAGTCTGTGTAATTATAGGAAGTTGTTTGTTATTCTTCCCTTTCTTTATTCTGGAATCATCGGTCACTTTTCTTTAAACATTATAGGCTGGTCTCTGTTGGGACATGGGCCAAAGAAGCCCAGAGAAGAGCTAGGCCTTATGTGAAGCCAAATATTGTGCACAGAGGGCAGCTAGGCCTGTGGGGCAGCAGCCTCAGGGTCACTGTATCCGAGGCGGCAGCGGGCCTTTTCTTCCTTATTCCCTTTCTTTCTCTCCTTCCCTCTTCTATTCTCCTCTTTCTGTTTCTCCTTCTCTCCTCTCTTCCTTTCCTATCCTTCTATTTTCTTAAAAAAAAAAAGGCAATATATTCACATGGTCCTAAATCAAAAGTATGCAAAGTATATGCCGCAAACATTCAGTCAACCAATCCCCTCCCACCCTTATTACTAGTTTCTTTTTAATTCTTCCAGAGATATCCTATGACTACAAAAGCAAATATAAATACGTACAATATACATATTCCTTTTTACCCTCATCTATAAAAATTAGGATACTCTACTCACTATTCTGCACCTTTTTTTTTTTTTTATTAATTTAACAGTATACTTTGGCTATCCTTACATAGCAGTGCAAAAAGAGCCTCCTCATTAAAAAAAAATTAGCTAGATGGTATTTCATTGTATGGGAACATAATATTTTATTTAACCTTTTCCTTTCACCAATAGTGCATATTTATTTCCCATGTGAGTAAATATACCTATTGGAGAAATTCTTGGAAGTGAACTTGTTGTATAAAAGGGTATAAGTATGTATAATTTTGATGTATACGGCCAAATTGAGGAGTGATCTATTTTTTAACACAATGGAACACCTGAAAATTCTCAGAAATACCTGTGAGAATCCATAAAGAAAATGTTTTTCTGGTAACTTATTGGTGGGACTTAGTGGCTTGAGCCTGTAATTTGGGTTAAAATTATATCTCCTGAGTAATGGTTATTTATTGTGATAAAGACTCCCAGGGAACAAAACAAAACAAACAAACAAACAAATACACAAAAGACTGCCAGGTATCTCCCCAAATCCATCCTCCCATTCTTTTGTAGAAATAGAGGGTAATCTAGGCAAATGGCTACCCATTTTCTGGCTAGTTTTCAGCTCAGTGTATCGGTGTATTGTGACTGAGTTATCACCAATGGACTGTGAATGGAAGTGAAGGTGCAAATTTGCCTCATTTGTTTAAAAAAATCACTTGCCAGGGACTTCTACTCTATCCTCTTCTCATAAACTGAAACACGTATGGGTCATGCATGACCCATCTTTGACCATGCAGATGAAGATAATGACATTGAGGATGGTAAGTAATACAATGGAAGAAACTTGGGACCCTTAATGACTGTGTGGGCCAGAAGGGTCCGGCTACCCTGGCTTCTTTACCTTGGGATTGTTTTGTGAGAGAAAAATAAACTTCTATTTTCTTTAAGTCATTGTATTTTGGGCACCTTTGTTATAGCAACTTAGCCTTTTTCCTAACATCCATTCAATATGTTTTGGAAATAGGCTCTTGGAGTATTACCCTCAATGTCTAAGCCAGCCGTGGGCAAACTACGGCCCGCAGGCCGGATCCAGTCCGTTTCAAATGAATAAAACTAAAAAAAAAAAAGACCATACCCTTTTATGTAATGATGTTTACTTTGAATTTATATTAGTTCACACAAACACTCCATCCATGCTTTTGTTCCAGCCCTCTGGTCCAGTTTAAGAACCCATTGTGGCCCTCGAGTCAAAAAGTTTGCCCACCCCTGGTAAGCCAAATGATTTATTTCTATTTAATCTGCCTATTTACACAAGGGCTTAGGAGGGCTAAGCAAGGGCCTGCCACAGAGTAGGCAATCCCTTCCTTCTTTTTATAATATTTATTGAGCATATGCTATGCAATAGGCACATTGCTAAGTGCTAGGGATACATTAGTGAGCAAAACAGATACTGCCCTGCCCTCATTCGCCTCCCAATTCGATGAAACAAACAGACATTATTCAAAGTGTCACACAAATAAGTTTCTGGAAGACAGAGGTAAAATGTTGTCTTTTGAGGAGGGACACATTTTTCTAATTGGAATGGAGATGAAACAGGCAGGGGCTGGAATTTGGGGTTGGGAGCTAGAGTGGCTGAACTTAGCTGTAAGACCTTCCCTACTCTCCAGCTTTCTGGGTGAGCCACTGCTGCTGCTCTTACTATTTCAAAGCCTAACAGAAGAGATTCCAGTGGGCACTTCCTCCTCTCACTGGCTCTCCTCCAGAAAGCATTTGTTTCAGGTTCAGTGATTCAAAACTGGAAAGGCCCCAAGGGACTGCCTCATCCAACCTCTTCATTTCACGGAAGAGGAAAATGAGGCCCAGAGAGGCTAAGCAACTTGCTTAAGGACCTATAGAGTTGGTGGCACGGCCAAGATTAAACCAAGTCTCTATTAGAGCAACAGCTCTATTATAACCTGCATTTAGTAGGGCCCAAGCCCCAATTCTGAACATGTTTTTTTCTTTCAATTCCACCTCCCATATCAACCTCCAACACACACACACACAGACACACACACACACACACACACACGCACACGCACACACTCTCACCCCCTCCAGCTCCCACTGCTTCGCTATATTCCTCGCCAAACCAGAGAAGTGGAAAGAATATGAAACTCAGTCTTCCATGGAGCCCATGGGACTGGGGTCAACTCTCAGGATGGCCTTGGCAGTAAAGGGAATTGCATTTTAATTGGGACCAAAGCTGCCAGGTAAAGGGAAGTGTCTGCTGGCTTGTTTTAGGCATCCAGAGCAGCTGGGGAAGGTGTGCTGGGAATGGAGACTTCCCAGGCCTTCAACCCCCTGTCCCCATATGGCCAAGTGAAGCCCACTCTGCCAGCCCAGGAGATTCCCAGGCGCCCTGTGGCTACCGCCCATTGCCATCCTTGCCAAATTTGGGAGGCAGCAGACTTAATCCTTTAACTCAGCTCTGAGTCAGAGGTGGCCAAAGCTTCAGAGCCCAAGCCAATGGTGTTCTGGGTGAGATTGCAAATGTATCCCTTCAGGCTCTGATGAACACATCATCCCTGAATTACTAAGGCCCAACACAGAAAATCCAAAAATCTCCAGCAGCCTCTTCAGCAGGCTTCCTCCCAAGGGACAGCAGTGTCTCTCTGTATCTCTGAGACCCACATGTGGGAAGGGTTGTCTTTCCCTTTCTTGTTGAAGGAGTTCTTAATTGGGGAAGGGATAGGGAAATTATAAATTGGGAGAAGGAGGGAGGGGGATAAGTTTGCTCCCACCAAGCAACCATTTGGGAACTTCTAGGTGTAAAAGAGTCAATTTGTGTCACAGACCCAGCTCTCCAGGGGCCAAAGCCTCATGAAAGAGTCAGTGTCACAGATTTGGGCACTTAGAGATGATCCCAGCTAGTGCAAGCATAAAGGATGGTACTCATCATGTCAGTGAACTCAACTTTATATCCACAGTCCTTCCACTCATCACCCCTGCAGCCAAGGATAGCCCTGCTTCTATCATGTGACCCCACTTCCCTTTGGCTACAACTGACTGGGCAGGTGGAAGCAGAACCTGAACCCAAGTGTAACAAACGCACAGGCTGGCCAATCACCTCCACTACGGAATGGCACAGAAAGGGGAGCTGAGATAACCGTATCTTCTTATTTTGGAATTTAAACAGAGAAATATGGAGAGGAGGAGGCACTTAGCAGGAGGAATAGACCTTGAAGGCTTATGATTTAGAGAGAACCAGAGGGAACCATGATGAGCAGGCAAAAGCTGTAAGGACACAGAAATTATGAGGAATCAGAAACCATGAGTGGAGATAGTATTGAGGAAATAGAACAGGCATATAGATGTGCAGAGTAACTAAGTCACAGTAGTAGACCAGTGTGGCCAAGGTCTATGGAAACCCTGTTCTTAAGGTTCCTTGAGATTCTTTAGATACAGAGCAACTTTATGGTCCAGCCACACTACCATAGGGGTCCTCTCATTAGATTCGATGAGAAGTTTATCTCTTTTTTCTTTTTAAATCTTTATTGTTGAAAATATTACATATGTCCCCCCTTCCCCCCCCATTGGCTCCTTTTATCACTTTTTTCATCCTTATCTCTCTCACATATATATTACTTGAGGTAAATTGAATGATTATTTGTTCCTGAGAACCAAAAGAACCAAGCACAGACTAATGTCAGATTTTTAATAAACAAATGATTCAATAGTACCAATGCCAATGTTGAACGAGCAAGACAAAATCATGCACCATGCTTTCCCATTTAATAAAGTAACTAATGATAATAGTAGTAGCTTCCAAGTATTAAGTACATACTTCTGTGTATCCTTGTATACATTTGTATACAACTGAAATTATGGTGAACACATATTTTGATTTTGGCTTTGATTGGCTTATTGGGACTTTAAGAGATATTCAGATGTGTGAGGAAGAAATGAGGATTCAGGGAAGACCTGAGTCAATGTATAGAACTATGCTCTCTAACACGGTAGCCACTGGCCACATATGGCTATTGAAATATAAAATAATTAAAAATTAAATAAGGTGGAATGTACGTTACTAACCACATTTCAAGTGTTCAATAGCCACGTGTAGTGGGTGGCTACCATATTGGACAGCACAGCATTGAACATTCCCATCACTGCAGAAAGTTCTATCAGGCATTGGGAGGAGACTGGCTCCTCTATCATTTTCTATCACAAGGGCAGGCAAACTTTTCCTGAAAAGGATCAGACAGTAAATATTTGAGACTTTGAAAGCATGAGAGCAAGCCTAGATAATACATAAACAAATACCATGGCTGTGTTCCAATAAAACTTGATTTACAAAGAATGACAGTAGGCCGCATTTTGCCCATCACCCACCTATCGTACCCCTGATCTACCACATCATCCTATTCGTTTCTTTCACAATACTAAGCATTTTGTAATAACTGATTTCTTTATTTTTATTGTCTTTCTCCCCACATTAGACTATAAGTTCCATGAGGGCAGAGGCTATGTCTGTCTTGCTCATCACTGTGAATCCAATGCTGACAGCACATGCTTAACTAGTATTTATTGACTGAATGAAAAATGGTGTCGACACTTATTTGACTGGAGAATGCCAGAGAGGGAACAGCTTTTTAAGGAAGACAATGAGTTCCCTCAGGGACATGCTAGTTGTATTATCATTTATTCTTTTTATGACTCTCTCTGGAGTCTCTTTCACCTTCAGCCTTCTTTAAACCTCATTAGTCTGGAAGGCAGTGATGTTTTTCAGGAGCGGGACAGAGTTGCTGCTTTTTGGACCCGCTCTCTGGGAGGCTATAATTGGAGGCCTGGCCATGAAAGAGATTCTCTGGGACATCATCCCTGAGCCAAAGGAGCAAGAGAAAGTCTTGGATGGGCCTGGCCATCCTGCATGTTTGTCAGTGTTGGCTCTGAGAGCATAGATTCCTTCCCCAGTCTGTTGGGCTAAGCAGAATTCAAACCACATCTCTGACCCAAGGAGTTCCTGAAGGCAGAATTTCCAAAATTGCAATCATTCGTGTACTCTCTTCACAGTTTTTACTTCATTTCCATACCACTTGGAAACATGTTTCCTTAATATTTCCAACTCTTGCAAAATCTTTAAGAATGTTTACATCAGATTGGATCATTCTTTCATCAAAACTCTCCCCAGGCTTTCCATCCAGAGATGATCCAGAGCTCTTATCATAGTCTTCAAAGCCCATCTAATCTGGCCCCTAGCTAATTCTGTGACCTCATTTCTGCCACTTATTCAGTCTGCCACACTGACCTCCTCATATTCCTCAGACATTCCAAACCAGCTGCTGCTCAGAACCTGGGCTCAACCTGCCTGGAATGCTTCAGTCCTCAGAGCCTAATCTCAGAAAGGTCTTTCTTGACCACTTTATATAAAATAGCAGCCCTCTTTGGTCTTCCGAATACATTTTGGAATCAGCTAGAAAAAAAAATGTTTATTGTTTGAATATCTTTTTAATATTTGCTGTATCAGTTTTGACCCCTTTTTATTTCTAATGTTATTTATTTGTACCTTCTCTCTCTTTCTGATACATCCTACTGGTACAGAGAGGTACTAAAGACCTACTAGCACCTAATGGTGACATTCTCTTGATGTAATCAAAAGTGTTGAAACGAACGGAAAGGGGAATAATTAAAAATCATTTATTATTGGTCTTTATGTACAAACCTTCAATCATTTTGTGTCCCACCAATGTTATATGGTTCCCACACTGGGAACATTGATTAATTAATCCATGAAATACCGTTTGAGCTATCAATTGCTTTGGCTCAGAAGGTAATAGAAGGATGTGGAGCTAGAAGGAATGGGTGTGGAGGGTGCCCCAGAGAAGTGGGGGATCCCGGAGTCTGACTAACCCGAGGGTCCTCTCTCTCCCCAACCCATCCTGCTGCTGGTACTATCTCTATGAGCATTTCATCTGTGCACACAGAGATATTCCCCAGGGTAAGTTTGGGGGTGGAGTAGCAGTGAGTGAGGGCCTCCCTGACTTTCCCCACCCAGGCTCTGTATGTTAAGCAGGAAATGGGGGCTTCTTAAAACTGTCAAGGTTTCCTGGAAGCCCGTGGGAGTTGAGGCCACCTGGCTTTCTGCAGCTCACTTTCTGGTGGTGTCTGGGACCTGAAGCAGGGAGCCCTCTCTGGGGACATAAGCTCACGAGCTGTGAGTTCTGAGGATCTGGGGCCATGTTCGTGTTGGACTGGAGAAGGGGACTTTCAGACCTGGCTCTTCCAAACTTGACTGGTGTTTACCACAACCCCAGGCCCCTGTCCCGGGGGCAGTACTTGTCAAATCAAACTGTGTCTTCTGGGAAATATGATCATATTGAAGGCTCTGTCTTTGAGAAACCCTTGAACTGAGGAAGACAGGAAGCCACAGGCTCCTGGGTGGGCAGAGACTACCTGGGTTACCCACCCACCCCCATCTCAGAGGGCAATGCAGCTGTCTGAGTCATCAAAGAAGCCTAACAAATAACATCTTCTTACATGTTGGCATCATCAAAGAGGTAGGTTAGAGCCAGGGTATGGCTGGCATGAGTGCACTTAAAAAACACAGGCTTCGGGGCTCCAAGGCCCAGCTTCCAGCTCTGGCTCTGCACTTCCTGGCCGTACCTCTTAGAGGACCGTTCTCAGCTGTGAAAGCCAAATAGCATCATGGTGTAATATGCGATCCTTTTTTTTTTTTTAATTTGTGCAGGTGAATATAATATAACAAAAAACAGCTTGTGTTCGCACATACTATATTGATTATGGTACTTCTAGCTGCTGCAACAATTAAGCCCCCAACGTATAAAGATCCAAACATAAGTTCATTTCTCACTCACACACGTTCAAGGTTGTTTGGCAGGTGGCTCTTTCCCCTCAGTGATGCAAAGACCCAGGGTCCTTTCATCTTGCGGTTCTGCCATCCCCAAGCGTTTCCTTCAACAGGCAGAAGGAGAACAAGGGTGTGGAAGAGTCACACTCACTTCCTAAAAGCTTTGGCCCAGAAATAATAACATGACTTTCTGCTCACATTCTAAGGGCAACACTGTACACATGACCACACCTGGGCATAAGGATGGCTAGAACATGTCATCTCTCCCAGGTAGCTGCTTCTGGCAACAACTTGTACCACAGAAGAGGAAGTGAAATTCTGGCAGACATGCCATGCATGCAAAAAAAAAAAAAAAAAAAAGTCTGGAGAATGTACACCAATCTATTAACAGTAGTTACCTAGTTACCTCTGGGAAGTAAGATTAGAGATGATAGAGAGACTTTCACTTTTTATTTTAAACAAGTAATATTTTATGAACACATATTAATTTTATAACTAAGGAAAAAAAAAAAACAATGGGCAGGGTTCATTGTAAATTTCCAGAGAAATATGTGTCATTTGTTGTTATTTTTATCATTGTTCTTCTGTTTAGTCCTAGAGTCAGAAAGTATCACCCAAGAAAAGAATGTCCTATGACATGTCCCTCATCAGAGGTACACAGGTTTTAGGGTGGGGATGGTGTGGAGAAAAGCAGAGATTTTTTTTTCTTAAAATTTAAAAATATTTATACCAAATGAGACTTCAAAGGGGATACATATTTAGAAAACTGGAGTGGTAAACTCAGAAGCACCTACCAGAAAACACTCCATACGCATATCTTAAGCACATGTATAGAAACATAAATGCAGTTCTCAAAAAACTGAGATGCCATGTCTTAAATCTTTGCAAGAAAGAAGAACCACTCTGGTTTTCTAATTTTATTTGAGCACAAAATATTTAATATTTTACACGTAGAGAATAATAGGTAACCATTATCATGAAAAAGGAGAAGAAAAAGATTTATAATCAATACTATGTAGAAGAAAAAAAGGATCTGTGAAAGTTTCAACCATTCCCAGGTCCCATAATAGGTGAAGATCAAAGGCATCTGGCTCAGGCCAGAATCACTGATTCATTCAAGAAATTGTTCTTGTGTGCCTACTATGGGCTAGGACTCTTCTAGGTACTAGAAATACAGCACTGAACAAACCAGAACCTCTACTGTCATGGAATTTGTTTTCTAGAAGAAGGACACAATGACATATCAGGTGGTGATAAGTGCTTTAGATAAAATTAATGCGGGGTGAGGGATATAGGAAGAACAGAAGAGAAGTAGAGGAGAAGAGAGAGAGAGAGAGAGAGAGAGAGAGAGAGAGAGAGAGAGAGAGGGCTTTTATGTAACTGGTCTCACGGTCAAGGAAGACCTAATTGGTAAGGAGTCATTTTAACCAAGGTCTGAAAAGATCCATGTGAACTACCATGCCCAAAATAAAATAGTTATGATAAGAGAGGATATTGTTGGTTGTCCCGGCAACATCCAGATATTTCTCCCTCCTCTCTAACAGAGCCCCTCCTCCTTGCCATGTGACCAGGAGAAAGCTGGACTCCATCTCCAACTCCAGGGATGGATCCCAGTTAGTGTAAGCCAATCCTGGCAGCCCAACCTCACTCACAGTGACTGGGTCAGGAAGCCAGGCTTAGCTAACCCAGGGAATCCCCCTGGTCCCTGTATTGGTTCAGGGGCAGGCACTCAACCTAAGCTGGCCTAACCAGATTGACAGAAGGGGTTTATATTTCTGTTTGGGGGAGGAGGCTTTGTTCTCTATCAGGATGGATGTGAACAAGGAAGCAGGTTGTCACAGTTGCTCAGAACATGGTGACACGGCCACCTCCAGACAAAGAGGGAAGCCAGGCTGTAGACAAAGCCAATACAAACAGAGGACAGAGCTAGGAGAACTGCAGAGAAATAAAGTCAGAGCCCTGATTATTCCATGCCTGGAGCCCACTCTATCTACTCCAAGTCTCCCCATTATACGGGATGAAGAATCTCCTTCCTGTTTATGCCAGTTTGAGTTAGGTTCTCTATTCCTTGGTGCTTAACGCTTCTTAACTATGACGATAAAAATAAGAGCGGCTAACATTTCTTGAGCATTGCCTTGTGCCAGGTCTGCTCCTTAAATTTGTGATTTCATTTAATGTTCTCAACAATCTTATGAAGCAAATACAATTTTTGTCTTTATTTGTAAGATGTAAGTGACTTTGCCTAAGCTCATATGGGTAGTAAGTGGCGCAAACACAATCTTTCAGAGTTCAGAGCTTATGCTCTTTTTTTAACCTCACCGGTGGGTATTTTTCATTGATTTTTAGAGAGGATGGAAGGGAGGGGGGAAGGGGAGAGAGAAAGAGAGGAAAGAGAGAGAGAAACATGGATGTGAGAGAGACACAATGATTGGTTGCCTCCCACAAGCTGAGGATCAAACCTACAGCCCTAGCTGGTTTGGCTCAGTGGATAGAACATGGGACTTCAGACTGAAGGATCCTGGGTTCGATTCTGGTCAAGAGCATCTGCCCAGTTTGTGGGCTCGGTCCCCAGTAGGGGGCGTTTAGGAGGCAGCCGATCAATCAATGATTCTCTCTCATCATTGACGTTTCTATCTCTCTCTCCCCTCTCCCTTCCTCTCAGAAATCATTTTAAAAAAAAGACAAAAAAAAAAAAAAATACTGCAACCCAGGTTCATGCCCTTGACGGGAAATTGAATCCAGGACCCTCAGTAATTAGACCTGCTCAGTGGTTAGAGCAGGGCAACTCTCTAACCCAGGGGTGGGCAAACTTTTTGACTCGAGGGCCACAATGGGTTCTTAAACTGGACCGGAGGGCCGGAACAAAAGCATGGATGGAGTGTTTGTGTGAACTAATATAAATTCAAAGTAAACATCATTACATAAAAGGGTACGGTCTTTTTTTTTTTTTTTTTTAGTTTTATTCATTTCAAATGGGCCGGATCCGGCCTGCGGGCCGTAGTTTGCCCACGGCTGCTCTAACCACTGACCCACGCCGGCCAATGCCAGAGCCTGTGCTCTTAAACAGTAGGTTGGTTTTATCAATATGTGAGGCAGAGGAATAGAAAGAGGAAAGGGTATGTGAAGAAGCCAGAGGGAGAAATATTGATAATCTTATGAGTTTTATAATGGTATCAATATACAATCTTGTTCTCTCTGCCTGGAATACCCTATCCCAAGAACACCTCCCCACTCTCACTTCTCTGCCTAGGAACTTCTATTTGTTCTTTAAGACCTTGACTCGGATGTCACCTCCATGGTCTCTCAGTACCCTGAGGAACAATTTTCCTCTTTCCTCACCTCCACTTCTCCCCTCTCCCCCTCCAGGTCTCCACCTCCCGGGCCCACAAATGCCAAGCTCACAAATCATCTGTTTTGCCAAAATTCTGTTCCGATTTGATAAACTCTGGCCGGGCCAGCTCCCTCAGCATGATTCAGCTGAGGAGGGACTAGTGAGGCTGCATGCCCCGCATGCCGAGCGGCTGAGCTCAGGCAGGATGGGCGGCGCAGGAACCTCAGCCTGACAGATGGCTCCGCTCGGCTGTCTCTCCCGGCCCCACGCCAGGGGCCGCGCTCGCTCGCTCACTCTGCAGGAGGGAGGGCGGAGCCAGGTTGTGTGATTCTCACACGCATGGCCGTGTGAGTGGTTACATAGGGAACATGCATGGGCCAGGCTGCGTGTGACTCTGCGTATTTGTATGTGGCCGGTTTGTGTGTTCATGTTCCTCTGTGTGCGTGCTGATGGGTGTGTATGGACATGCCTGGCTGTGTGTTTGTGTGTGCATATTTGTGTGCATGCAGAGGTGTGTGTGTGTGTGTGTGTGTGTGTGTGTGTGTGTGTGTGTGTGTGTTAGGATTTCAAGTTTGCGTTCATCCTGGTATGGGTGCGCATGAGCATGAAAGGGAAATGACAGAGAGAGAGAGAGGCACCTGGCTTTTCAAATGTAGCCTTTTGTATGTTCCCACCAGCTGTGGAGAGCTGCTGCTCACCCCTCCCTCCAGCTCTCTCCTCTTCACAGGTCTTAGGGACTGAGCTACAGCAGGGAAGTCCTCCCATTCACACAGTCACATTTAGGCTCTGACCAATCATGAGGTTTCTAAAAACAATTTCCTGCCTACAGTTTCTCCCTAAGGTAGAGATACTTAAACTTTTGTGAATCCAGGCCCCTCTGAAAATCTGGTGATTAGAATGGGATCTTGTTTCCAGGAAAATGTCCTCAAAAAGTGTTTTACATACACTACCCAGAGCTCAGGGGCCCTCCAAAGCCTCCTCTGGACCTCAGTAAGGAAACCGAGTATTACACAAGCACTTACTGAGCACTTACCAAGCATTATTATACTGAGCCCTTGTGAGAGAGATAAGTCCATAGAGCAGCGGTTCTCAACCTTCCTAATGCCGCGACCCTTTAATACAGTTCCTCACGTTGTTGTGACCCCCAACCATAAAATTATTTTCGTTGCTGCTTCATAACTGTAATGTTGCTACTGTTATGAATGGTAATGTAAATATCTGATATGCAGGATGGTCTTAGGCGACCTCTGTGAAAGGGTCATTCGACCCCCAAAGGGGTCACGACCCACAGGTTGAGAACCGCTGCCATAGAGGAATAAGATGACCACGGTTTTGGAAGAGCACACAGTCCAGTAGGAGAAATAGATGGGAAAGCACAATCACAGGCCACTGGGACAAGTGCAATGATGGCTGAATGCAGGAACGCCCAGGGTATGAGAGGAATAAGGGGGTGCATTTCTTGAAGGGTTCTAGGGAGAGATTCACTGAAGAATGGACATTTCAGCTATCTCTTTTTTTTTTTAATATATTTTATTGATTTTTTACAGAGAGGAAGGAAGAGGGATAGAGAGTTAGAAACATCGATAAGAGAGTAACAGCGATCAGTTGCCTCCTGCACACCTCCTACTGGGGATGTGCCCGCAACCAAGGAACATGCCCTTGACCAGAATTGAACCTGGGACCCTTCAGTCCGCAGGCCAACGCTCTATCCACTGAGCCAAACCGGTTACAGCTCAGCTATCTCTTGAAGCATGAGAAAACATTTGTGAAAAAGAGAGATAGAGAGGACTTTCCGGGCAGCAAAAGGAGCACGTGAAAAAGCAGAGGGGATGATGCATTTGGGAATGATATATCTGGGATGATCAGGAGGTAAGACTGAAAAGGAGTCTGGAGGCAGACTGTGTGGAGCCTTGCACATACTAAGCTAAAGGTTTAGATTTTATCTTGTGTGATGGGGAAACCTTGGAGCTCTTTAATCAAGAGAGTGACATAATCTAATTGGTGTTTTGTAAAGACCACAGGGTATCTAGCACTCATCCAGAGACCAGATCAGAGGCTGTTGCAATAGTTTAGGTGAGATATAATGAAGGTGTGAACAACAGGATTGTGGGGAAAACAAGGCACAGGTGTGAAGAAGAGAGATATTTAGGAGATAAACTAGACAAGAATTACATGTTTCTATTAAATATATGGGTTTATAAAATATTGGGAAGAGAGATTCTGAAATATAAATTTGTGAGTCATAAGCAGATGAATGATAATGAAAGTCATGGATGACAATTGAAATCACTCAGGGAGAATGTAGATCCATATGGAGTGAGAGGAGGATCAAGAAAGAAGTTCTTATCTAAGGGTATATGGAGGAAAAGAAATTTGTGAAGGAGACTGTGAGGGAGGGTTCTTAGCATTTGAAAGGGTTGAAATAAAATCAGGAGAGAGAGATTTCCTGGAACCTAATAGTGAACAAAAATTTTTAAATGAGGAAGTGGTCATAAGTGTCAAGGGCTAGCAAGAAGTCATGTAAGGGGAAGGCTGATGTAAACACCAAGAAAATCAAAAGCTAGAAAGAAAACCCAAAGGAAATATGAACTATAAAAAAAACCTAACCAGTTATTACTACAGGGGAATTATGGGAATTTTTAATATTTTTTTACAGTTGTCATCTAAATATTCCAAGACCAATCCAATGCATGTGTACCAAATTTGAGCAATGAGAGACAATACCTAGAGAAAATTTAGGAAGCTATTGGAATAAAGGACGTCTACTTCCAGCCAAGATGGAGTAGCAGGCAATGGATTTGACCTTCTGCTTAAAACAATTATAAGACAGACAAAATACATGAAATAATTGTTTTTGTACATTGGACAACAGGCTGTTCAGGACACTGATCCCTGAAAGTGGGAAGAAAAATTAGATAAGTCTTAGTACTAGAAATATATACTAACAAATTTGGAACTAACCAATTAGACTCTGAAGAAGAAAATATTACTGAAATTAAAAAGAGAAGAAAAGACTAAAAATGACAAAAAGAGAATGGAACATCATTGAGCTATTAAAAAACTCCTAGAGGCCTAATATATGTATAATTCAAAATCCTGAAAGAGGATGAGGAGGGGACAGAAGAAATAGTTGAAAAATCAATGGCCCCAAATTTTCCACATTTGATAAAAACTATAAACTCACAGATTCAAGAGGCTCCATGAACCACAAGCAGAAGAAACGTAGAAAACACACTGAGGATGAGTATCTCAAAGAGATATCTGCCAAGGTGGGCGGGGGGGTGGGGGGGAGTAAGGACATATATGTAATACCTTAATCAGTAAAGAAAAAAAAGAGATATCTGCATTCCAATGTTTACTGTAAGATAATTATAATAGCCACAATATGGTAAGAGCCTAAATGCTTATTGATGAATGGATGGATAAGAAAATGTAATATACACTGGTCAGAATGGCTATCATAAACAAATCAACAAATGACAAGTGCTGGCGAGGATGTGGATAAAAAGGAACCCTCATACACTGCTGGTGGGAATGCAGACTGGTGCAGCCACTGTGGAGAACAGTATGGAGTTTCCTCAAAAAACTACAAATGGAACTCCCATTTGACCCAGTGATCGCACTTCTAGGAATATATCCCAAGAAACCAGAAACACCAATCAGAAAGGCTATATGCACCCCTATGTTCATAGCAGAACAATTCACCATAGCTAAGTTTGGAAACAGCCTAAGTGCCCATTAGCAATGAGTGGATTAAAAAACGGTGGTACATCTACACAATGGAATACTACGCTTCAGTAAAAAGGAAGGAACTCTTATCATTTGCAACAGCATGGATGGAACTGGAGAGCATTATGCTAAGCGAAATAAGCCAGTCAGAGAAAGATAAATATCACATAATCTCACTCATTTGTGGAATATAATGAAAAACATAAACTGATGAACAAAAACAGATCCAGAGACAGAGAAGCATCGATCAGACCATCAAACCTCAGAGGAAAGGTAGGGGAGGGTGGAGGTAAGGGGGAGAGAGCAACCAAAGAACTTATATGCATATAAGCCTAACCAACGGACACAGATACCAGGGGGGTGAGGGCATGAGTGGTGGGGTTGGAGGAGAAATGAGGGGATAAGGACACATATGTAATACCTTAATCAATAAATTTAAAAAATAAAAAACAAACTCCCCCCAAGAATAAAATGTAATATATATTATTATTATTGTTATTATTCATCCTTAAAAAAGGAATAAAATACTGCCATTTGTGACAATATGGAGGAATCTGGAGGACATTGTTAAGTGAAATAGGCCAGACAGAAAGACAAATACTAAATGATAGCACTTATATGTGGAGTTTTAAAAAGTTGAACTCATAGAAACAGAGAGTAGATTGGTGGTTGCCAGGACTAGAGAGTGGGGGAAATGGTCAAAGGATACAGTTTCAGTCATCAGGATAAATAACTTCTTGGGATCTAGTGTACAGCATGGTGACTATAGTTAATAATACTGCATTGTATACTTGAAATTTGCTAAGAGAATATATCTTAAATGTGTTCTCACCACAAAGAAAAGGTAACTAGGACAATTAAAAGTTGCTGGGACAATTGCATATCCACATGCAAAAAATATTAACTCAGACCCTTAATTTATACTATACACAAAATTAATTTAAATGGTTCATAGACCTAGATGTAAGAGCTAATATTATAAGCCTTCTAAAAGAAAGTGTAGGAGAAAAACTTCATGGTCTTGGATTGGGAAATGAGCTTTTAGATATAGCATTAAAAGCAGAAACCATAGAAAAAATTGATAAGTTGGACTTCAAAATTAAAGACACCATTAAGAAAATTAAAAGACAAGGCTTAGGTTGGGATAAAATATTTGCAAATCACATGTTTGATAAAAGATTTACATCTAGAATAAATAAAGAACTCTCACAATCCTATATAATAAAAGGCTAATATGCAAATCAGCTAAACAGTGAAACTACGGGTCACTATGACACTCACTGACCACCAGGGGACAGACACTCAGTGCAGGAACTGCACCCTGGTGGTCAGTGCTCTCCCACAGCGGGAGCGCTGCTCAGCCAGAAGCCCTGAGCTAGGCTCATGGGTGGCGAGCGCAGGCGGTGGCAGGAGCCTCTCCCGCCTCTGTGGCAGTTGGACATCCCCCGAGGGCTCCTGGACTGTGAGAGGGCACAGGCTGGGCTGAGGAATGCACCCCCCCCCCACCCGCCACTGAGTGCACAAATTTTGTGCACTGGGCCTCTAGTTCAATAATAAAAGAAAGTAACCCAATTTATAAATGGGCAAAAAGAAGATAAATAAATGGGGGGGTTAAGACATACAAACTTCCAGTTATAAAACATGTAAGTCATAGTGATACAATATACAGCATAGGGAATGTAGTCAATAATATTGTAACAACTTTGTATGGTGACAATTACTAGACTTATTCTGATGATAATTTTGTAAGGCAGATAAATATTAAATCACTATGTTGTACACCTATAACTAATATAATATTGTATGTCAACTACACTTCAATAAAAAGAAGATATGAGATACCACTATACACTCACTAGAGGGGCATAATAAGAGAGATATGTAATAGCAAGTGTTGGTGAGGATGTGCAGAAATCAGAACCCTCATGCACTATGGGTGGGAATATAAAATGGTACAACCACTTTGGAAAACAGTTTGTCCATTTCTTCAAAAATTATTATACAATTCTATTTCTGTGATAGATAAATGAAAATACATGTCCATACAAAAATGTATAAAAATGTTCATAGCAGTATTAGTCATTATAGTCAGAAATGGGGGGAAAAAATCTAAATGTTCAATTGGCGAAAGATAAAATATGGTATATCCATATAATGGTACATCATTCAGTATTTAAAAGGAATGAACTCCTGATACATGCTACAAGATGGATGAACCTGAAAAACTACCAATCAGAACCAAAAACTACATATGTAATTTATTTATATTTATTTATATGAAATACATAGAAAAAGCAAATTTAAAGAAATTAAGTGGTTGCCTAGGTCTGGGGTGGGAGTGTAGATTAACTACTGAATGGATATCAGGGAACGTTTTGGAGAGATGATAATGTTCTGAAACTAGATTATGGTGATAGTTGCACAACTTTATTAATTTACCAAATTATTGCATTTATAAAGTTTCAATGGACATTATACCTCAATAAAGCTGTATAAAAGAAAACAAAAAAATAAAATACACATTTTTTAAAAAAAGGTTAAAAAGTCATTACCAGCAAACCAGCACTGGAAGAAAGGTTAAAGGAAGTACTCCAGACAAAAGGAAAATTATACCAAATGAAAATCTAGGTCTACACTAAGAATTAAGAGCACTAGAGATAAAAATATATAAGTGTATTATCTATTGCTGTACAACAAATTACTCCTAGTCTTAATAGCTTAAAACAGCAAATGTTCATTATCTCACAGTTTCTATGGGTCAGTCTGGGGAGACAATTCTCCACTGTACTTCTGCGCATCTTGTATCAACTTTGTTCTAGACAATCTTTTCAAGGGTGTTTGTATACCAGAGAGTCTTGGAAGACAGAAAAAGTGTCTTTCTCCATAGCAGAGGGCAGATTTGTGCCCTAATCCATCTAATAAAGATAATGTCTTTGTCTGGGGCAAAGGTTGGGTAGGTTTACTTGCCGCTTCCAGCTTTTAACCATAGACTATGAATGTCAAAGTTGATTTCAGGGTGTTTTCTCATGTGAGATCCAAAAGCAAACTTAATTAGTTATAGTTATGATATTATGTTCCAGGAAATGCCTGTTCCAGGCGTTAGGGGTGGGAGTACAAAGATGGAAAGAACTATTTAGTGTGAATAAGTTAAGGGTTGGAGGAGAGGACTTCAAAATAGAGAAATATACTGCACAGCAGGCCATGGTCTTATAGAGAGGCTCCTTGGTGTTCAAGACAATGGCTAACTTGGCTGAGGGAGCCACAGCTTCCTGTCCTTTGGAGATGGTATGAAGATAGGAGCTTACTGATAACTGAGATGAGCTCCTGATTGAGAAGAGAAACCACAGAACTTCTGCCCTACTGTCATTCAAACAAAGGAGACACCCACACACAGGGCTTGAGACTGGAGATGGTGAGGGCTGCAGATGGACTCAACAACCTGGAGATGGAATTGCCAAAGGCAGAAAATAGGGACAGCAGATTGGCTTTATTATTTTTTATTTAAAATATCAAAGTAATTCACGCTTATTGTAATAAAAAATGAATATAACAGAAAATATAAAGTGGTAAGCAAAAACCCTCTTCCTGCCAATCTCACTCCTCAGAGTAAAGCAATCATTTCTTGCCTTGCCTCTCCTCTGCCCATTCCCCCAAGTCCTTTGCCAAGAGGTAACTGTCCTAGTTCTCTCTTTTGGCATTGGCATTTATATAACTCTGTTTTCCCTAAATAATATGTTCTTATTGCTATCTTTGATTAACCCATTTTAGACATAATATAGTGACTTCTTTTATGTAAATTAGGATTTAGCTCTTTATATCCCCATCCCTTCTGTTTCTTCTCCCCCATGTTCCTGATAGAACTAATTTGGGCTAAATCAGTATTCAGTGTTTACTTTATGACCCCTATGCAAATGTCATTTACAACTGACCATTGAAGCATCAATATTGTATTTCTTTTTCTACCTTTGCTTTTCCTAAAGTTAACAGTCATCTTGATTTTTCATTTGGCAAATTTTCCTTGCAATAATTGCCTACAGGTAACTCTTCTAACACTTTCTAATAATCTTTCCCTATAGTTTTCTTTATGGTCAATGGCATCAGGTAACCTGTCAGCTCCAATGTTTCTCTTAAATACATCCCTCCTGGGGACCTTCGTTTTCCTGCTGGAACTGTTTGTACTTGAGCCCTCCTGGGACTTTCCTTCCCTGTCATTCTGAGAAAATTTTCCCCGACTTGTCCTGAATTAGAGTCCTCATTGACTAGAATTTGTATCTTCCTTTCTTATGTTATACCCTTATTTGAGAGATCACATGGACCAGTGTTTTCATCAGCTTTAGCCTGGTGATAGCCCACAAGATAAATCTTTTGAATCACCTTGCTCTTATCAGAATTGGATGCCCTTTATACCTGGTGCAAAGCTGTGATCTTAGGATTTATCTTCACTGCCACCTTTCAGGTGCACTTCGTCCCTTTCCTTGTTGGGACTTCTGTTTTCTTGGTTTATTTCCTTGTTTTGGTGAGAAAGAGTGCATTTCAAATATGGTATGTCTATAAAATTTCTTTATTCTATCCTAAAGATGTACATTTAGATCATTTCCAAAATTTTACTATTATAAACAATCCTTATACAAGCATCCTTGCACACATGTCTAAATATTTGTAAGGAGAAAACAAAACTGAAGCATGTGCAGATACGGGAAACAGCATGACGAAGGTCAAAAAGGAGAGAAGCTCAGCAAACCCCTCTTGGGTAAAGGGTAAGCTGTGTAAAGGGGAATAGAAGCTAAAGCTGGAAAAACAGGTTGTGGCTAAATTGTTGAGAGTCTCAAATGTCAGTTTAATGAACTTAGATTGGAAAGCCATAGAGTCTTTTTCAATAGGAGTTCAACTTGATAACAGCCATTGATGCTACTTCGATGGAATGGGAAAAAAGTCCTATTACCTTCAAAACATATGTCCTAGAGAAGTAGGAGGAAAGTCAAGAGCTGCTAGTATCATAACAGCCGGAAGATAAGCTTCAAGAAGAGAATAGACAGCTATGTCACATGATACAGAGAAATCAAATTAGATAATTTAGCAATAAAGAATTGTGGTGGCATTTGATTGAGTAAACTGTCAATGAAGAGGAGGAATCTGAGGGCTAAAAAAATGTGTCAGAAATAATATAGGATTCTTGAGAAACAACCAAAGTGGAGAACCAAGATGGCGGCATAGGTTAACGCCGGAGTTTGCTGCCTTGAACAACTACTTCAAAAGTGAAACTAAAAAACTGAACGGACATCACCCAAAACCACAGGAACGCTGGCTGAGTGGAAGTCCTACAACTAGGAGGAAAGAGAAACGCATATGGACACTCAGAGGAGGCGCAGTGCTGAAGTCAAATTCTGAGGTGCGGAGTGTGCGGAGCGGGCTGGCGGTGGAGGGCTCGGTTGGTGTTTTCAATCGGGAGGGAGTCGCAGACTCTGAGCTCCAGATACAGGCGAGTCTTTAGGGACCCAGACTCAAACGGGAGAAGCAGGACTGTCTGGCTTCGGTCAGAGCGAGTGCAGCTTTCTCTCCGAGGTTTGCAGCGGGTGCTGGGACTCAGAGAGGCAGAGCCCCTGGGGACAGGACTGAGAGCCGCCATAACTGCTCTCTCCAGCCCACCCTGTTGATCCTGTGCAACCTGCCCCGCCCAAGCCCTGCACAGAGGCATTTGCCGGATAGCCTCAGGCAAAGGCTAGATTAGCACCTCCCTAGAGGACAGAAGTTCTCTCACTGCAGACACAGCTGATTCTCATAGCCACTTGGCCTGGAGGTCAAACCCTCCCTGGTATTAGCTACAACAATCAAGGTTTAACTATAAGACTGCGCACAAAGACCACTAGGGGGTGCACCAAGGAAGCATAACAAAATGCGGAGACAAAGAAACAGGACAAAATTGTCAATGGAAGATATAGAGTTCAGAACCACACTTTTAAGGTCTCTCAAGAACTGTTTAGAAGCCGCCGATAAACTTAATGAGATCTACAAGAAAACTAATGAGACCCTCGATGTTATATTGGGGAACCAACTAGAAATTAAGCATACACGGACTGAAATAACGAATATTATACAGACTCCCGACAGCAGACCAGAGGAGCGCAAGAATCAAGCCAATGATTTGAAATGCGAGGAAGCAAAAAACACCCAACCGGAAAAGCAAAATGAAAAAAGAATCCAAAAATGTGAGGATAGTGTAAGGAGCCTCTGGGACAGCTTCAAGTGTACCAACATCAGAATTATAGGGTGCCAGAAGATGAGAGAGAGCAAGATATTGAAAACCTATTTGAAGAAATAATGACAGAAAACTTCCCCCACCTGGTGAAAGAAATGGACTTACAGGTCCAAGAAGCGCGGAGAACCCCAAACAAAAGGAATCCAAAGAGGACCACACCAAGACACATCATAATTAAAATGCCAAGAGCAAAAGATAAAGAGAGAATCTTAAAAACAGCAAGAGAAAGAAACTCAGTTACCTACAAGGGAATACCCATACGACTGTCAGCTGATTTCTCAACAGAAACTTTGCAGGCCAGAAGGGAGTGGCAAGAAATATTCAAAGTGATGAATACCAAGAACCTACAACCAAGATTACTTTATCCAGCAAAGCTATCATTCAGAATTGAAGGTCAGATAAAGAGCTTCACAGATAAGGAAAAGCTAAAGGAGTTCATCACCACCAAACCAGGATTATATGAAATGCTGAAAGGTATCCTTTAAGAAGAGGAAGAGGAAGAAAAAGGTAAAGATACAAATTATGAACAACAAATATGCATCTATCAACAAGTGAATCTAAGAATCAAGTGAATAAATAATCTGATGAACAGAATGAACTGGTGATTATAATAGAATCAGGGACATAGAAAGGGAATGGACTGACTATTTTTGGGGGGGAAAGGGGTGTGGGAGATGCGGGAAGAGACTGGACAAAAATCGTGCACCTATGGATGAGGACAGTGGGTGGGGAGTGAGGGCGGAGGGTGGGGCGGGAACTGGGAGGAGGGGAGTTATGGGGGGGAAAAAAGAGGAACAAATGTAATAATCTGAACAATAAAGATTTAATTTAAAAAAAAGAGGGAAAAAAAAAGAAAAGAAAAGAAACAACCAAAAAATAAATAAATAAATAAATAAATAAATAAATAAATAAATAAATAAATAAAAAGAAATAATATAATTCTTCTGGAGGTGAGGTAGTAGAGATAGTAAAGGCATTAGTTAGATAGGCTATGCTGTGGTAACAAACCATTCCCTAAATTTCAATGACTTACAGCAACCATTCATTTCTTTCCTACATTCTATGCTCTACACAGTCACTTAAGAGCTCAGAGCAATGGAGGCTCCATCATCTTGAAGTTGTAACTTTTAGGAGACAAAACTCCCTCTACAATTACCTCAGCAATTAAAGAGCTCATTGGAAGGTCACTTGCCAGCTACTCTATATTTTGGTCTAAAGTGAGATACTCATTGCCTAGGCTTGCCTAAGTAGGAAGCAAGTCAAAGGAGCTGGAAAATGTGAGGGGTATATGGAATATTGATGAGCATCACCATTCTTGACATAGGGAGAATAGACTATATAAAATTTGTTGTAAAGGGAAGGAGAGATAGGGTGACAGATAAGGTAATATCTAGGGTGACAGGAGGTTAGTGGGTTTTGCTTTTCTAACTGGAAGAGAATTGAGTCTGCTTCAGGACAAGGAGTAGACAAGCAATAGAGCATAGTTATTGGTCCTGGAGGGGGGGAGTTATGGTAGAGGGGGGAGTGAAGGGCCTCAGAAAAGAGACCTGACCCTCTTTCTCTGAGATTGGCAGGAAAAAGGTGAAGGGCATGCAGTCAGCTAAATGGTGTAGAGGCAGGAAATTGAGGAAGTTCACACCTGACATTTTTAGTTTCCTAAGAAGTAGGAAGCAAGTCAATTGCCAAAATTGGTGGTAGTGATGGTAGTGGTGGTGGTAGTGGGAGGAGTCAGAAGTAGATAATGGGTCTTTTAGAGTTTGGAGAAGGTTCTCAAATCTATCTACACTATACCACCAGCCTTTGAGTAGACAATTACAACAGTTTCTATCTGATTTACTTACCTCCATTAAACACACTACAAATGAGTTGACCTCTTTTAAAAGACAAGGCAAATCAGACAGTGCCATTCTCTGCATAAAACTCTAAGGGCTCAAAATCCTTAAAATGACCCAAAGATCTGGTTCACCTTGACTTCTTCAGCCTTGCCATCAAACCCCTCCATACATAAGGCCCACTTTCATTTCCTTCCTCTTTCCTCTCTCAGGGCCTTCACACTCTTCCCTTTACATGGAGAGACCTTTCATTCCACTTCTACTTTCACTTAGCTTATTTGAGCCCTTCCTTTAGGCCAGAAATTAAAGGTCACTTTCTCAGGAAGGCCTTCCCTGATCCTTCAGACTAGGGCAGGCCTTCCTCTGGTATACTTTTATAATACTTGGAGTTTTTCCCTTTGCAGCACTCTTCTTGACCATAATGTTATATTTCTATATTAGTGGACAAGGTCTCTCTCCTCTGCTAGACTATAATGCTATGAAGGCAGGGAATGTATCTGTTGTCTATTTTTGTCTACTATCTACTGTTTTCTCTTTAGCAGGTAGCACACTGCCTGGCATATAATGGATAGTAAGTAAATATTTGCCAGATGAATGAATGGACTAATCTGTTTTGTTAGTTAATTAATTCATACCTATTGTGAAGAGATGACCACAGCTGCATTAGAGCCAATTTGCATGGTTGTGCTCAGGAGCCCAAGCATAGGAGTGAAGAAGGCAGATGATTGGACTGATACAGAGTTTAGATTTTTAGGAATAGGTGTGGTAGAAAGAGGACCATGCTGGTTTTCATGCTGTACTACAAGGTTAAGGGAGAATAGGGAAGGAAGCAAAATATTTAGGGGAGTGATGGACTTGGGAGAAAACAGTGAGGCCAAAAGCCAGGATGTCAAGGAGAAGGTATGATAGGAGTCGAAGAGTGAGAGATAACTAGCTAGGAGATGACAGGCAGGGATTTAACATATTAGAATTTAAGCTTCCTAAGGTGGAGTGCCAGGTATTGAGAAGGTCCAGGGTATGTCTATGGCTATGAGGTGGTTGGTTATTGTTAGCAACATTGTGGAACAAAGAGGCTAGGATGTTTAAAAAGCTTTGCATAATGAAGTCGCCTGGGTGGTGGCAGGACTTGAAGTGGAGAAGACTTGAGGGACTGAGTTGGTCAGAAGACAACCATTACAAAGAAAGCATAGAAGATGGCATGAGCCTCAAAGACAGCCCCTCACCTCCATCATTCCTTCCTTCCCTGTATCACTCATTCAAGGCTCATGGTGCCAGGACAGAAGGTCTGATTGGCTGAGCTGGATGGCATAAGCCTCAGAGGAGAAGTAAATTTTGCAGGTAATAGGAGTGTAGTGATAGGTTAATGTCAATGGGGAATGCCAATAATGCCAATGGAGGCCCCAGTGGAATATGTGAGAATAGGCAGTTTCTAAATAAGAGATTAGAAGAGAATATAAGGAGGTGTGGTCTTAAGAGAGAACCAAGTTTCCATTAAGCAGGAGATGAAGACAGTAATCTGCCATCAACATAAAGTTTACTAGAGGTCCGGTACACAAAATTCCTTCAATAACCTTGAGGAAAAACCAGATTATATCTAGTTCCTTTTTTCCTCGTTCCTTTAGGTTCCCAAATGCTAATGATTCTATCCTCACTTTTTCAAAGGGCATTGGTGGGGACCCACCCCATTCCTGGATACTTGGTCATCCAGGATTGGGCCTTAGTTTATTGAATAGGCAACAATAATAAAAACCATGGTATACCAATTTTATAGATGAAAACACTGGAAGTAAGAGGTGAGGGGCTTAGAGTGGGGGAGCCATCTTCAAGGGGCACCAAAAACTGAGACTGGACTGTAGTCTAAGGCAAGAAAAAGACAGTCAAAGTTTGGCTGTCCAGCATACATTTCCCTATCCTAATAGCAGCCTCACTTCTGCACTATTATATGCAGTCTTGCCTCCCACTACCAGTCACAGAAGGGCTACAGTTCTAACCTGTGGGTTTAAAGGAAATAGCAGAAGCTCTTTCGCTACTGAGACTAGTACCATGCCAAGCCTACAGTACATGCTTAGCAAATGTGACTTGTTTCATCATCGACGGTTACTTATTATCTGTGTGACGTTAGGCAACTCACTTAACAGTCTTTGTCTCAGAAACAATATGTGCAAAATTATCAGTGTTCTTAACATCTTTGAACTTCTGATTATCATAGTTATTATTTTATTAGTACTCGAAACAGTGAATGGGTTGAAGCAATTGTGGTATATCATCAGCATGACAAATTATTTAAAATAACATAAGCAGACATTGACTTGTTGATATAGAAGTTTATGTCATTGAATAAAGTCACATTATGACATTTAGATTAAAAAATATATATAAATGGGAAGAACCAAGATGGCGGCATAGGTTAACGCCGGAGATTGCTGCCTTGAAAAACCAAATCAAAACACACCTAAAAGATGGAATGGACATCATCCAGAACCACAGGAAGGCTGGCTGAGTGGAAATTCTACAACTAGGAGGAAAGAGAATATCATACCCAGACTCAGAGGAGGTGCAGTGCTGAAGTGAAATACTCAGGTGTGGAGTGCACGCGGAGCGGGCTGGAGGCGGAGGACGCGGATGTTGTTTTCAATCGGGAGGGAGTTTCAGACTCTGAGCTCCAGATCCGGGCGAGTCTCTAGGGACCCAGACTCAAACGGGAGAAGCGGGACTGTCTGGCTTCGGTCGGAACTCAAAGGCAGCTTTCTCTCCGAGGTTTGCAGCGGTTGCTGGGACTCTGTGAGGCAGAGCCCCTAGGGACGGAACTGAGAGCAGCCATAACTGCTCGCTCCGGCCCGCCCTGTAGATCCCCGGGGACCCGCCCTGCCCAAGCCCTGCGCAGAGCCATTTGCCAGATAGCCTCAGGCAAACGCCAGATTAGCACCTCCCTAGAGGACAGAAGTTTTCCCACTGCAGACACAGCTGATTCTCACAGCCAGCTGGCCTGGAGGTCAAATCCCCCTAGTATTAACTACAACAATCAAGGCTTAACTATAGGAGGACTGCACACAAAGACCACTAGGGGGTGCACCAAGAAAGCATAAAAAAATGCGGAGACAAAGAAACAGGACAAAACTGTCAATGGAGGATATTCAGTTCAGAACCACACTTTTTTTTTTTTTAAATGTATTTTATTGATTTTTTACAGAGAGGAAGGGAGAGAGATAGAGAGTCAGAAACATCGATGAGAGAGAAACATCGATCAGCCGCCTCCTGCACATCCCCCACTGGAGATGTGCCCGCAACCCAGGCACATGCCCTTGACCGGAATTGAACCTGGGACCCTTCAGTCCGCAGGCCGACACTCTATCCACTGAGCCAAACCGGTTTTGGCCAGAACCACATTTTTAAGGTCTCTCAAGAACTGTCTAGAAGCCGCTGATAAACTTAATGAGATCCTCAACAAATCTAATGAGACCCTCGATGTTATGATAAAGAACCAACTAGAAATTAAACATACACGGACTGAAATAACGAATATTATACAGACTCCCAACAGCAGACCAGAGGACCGCAAGAATCAAGGCAAAGATTTGAAATGCGAAGAAGCTAAAAACACCCAACCGGAAAAGCAAAATGAAAAAAGAATCCGAAAATACAAAGATAGTGTAAGGAGCCTCTGGGACAGCTTCAAGCGTACCAACATCCAAATTATAGGGGTGCCAGAAGATGAGAGAGAGCAAGATATTGAAAACCTATTTGAAGAAATAATGACAGAAAACTTCCCCCACCTGGTGAAAGAAATAGACTTACAAGTCCAGGAAGCACGGAGAACCCCAAACAAAAGGAATCCAAAGAGGACCACACCAAGACACATCATAATTAAAATGCCAAGAGCAAAAGACAAAGAGAGACTCTTAAGAGCAGCAAGAGAAAGAAACTCAGTTACCTACAAGGGAATACCCATACGACTATCAGCTGATTTCTCAACAGAAACTTTGCAGGCCAGAAGGGAATGGCAAGAAATATTCAAAGTGATGAATACCAAGAACCTACAACCAAGATTACTTTATCCAGCAAAGCTATCATTCAGAACTGAAGGTCAGATAAAGAGCTTCACAGATAAGGAAAAGCTAAAGGAGTTCATCACCACCAAACCAGGATTATATGAAATGCTGAAAGGTATCCTTTAAGAAGAGGAAGAAGAAGAAAAAGGTAAAGATACAAATTATGAACAACAAACATGCATCTATCAACAAGTGAATCTAAGAATCAAGTGAATAAATAATCTGGTGATCATAACAGAATCATGGACATAGAAAGGGAATGGACTGACTATTCTTGGGGGGGGAAGGGGTGTGGGAGATGCAGGAAGAGACTGGACAAAAATCGTGCACCTATGGATGAGGACAGTGGGTGGGGAGTGAGGGCGGAGGGTGGGGCGGGAACTGGGAGGAGGGGAGTTATGGGGGGAAAAAAGAGGAACAAATGTAATAATCTGAACAATAAAGATTTAATTAAGAAAAAAATATATATATATAAATGAATACATGTCTGAAATTACATACCCCCCAAATAAAAAATATTTATCTCTGGGTGGTGAGATTGTAGATAACTTTTTAATTTTATTTTTGCCTTTCTTCATTTTCTATCTTCATAAGCAGACAGTTCTTAGTAATTAATTTTTAAGTTAAAAAAGGCCATCAGGTGGTGGAAAATCAAAGACTCTGAGTTGATTTCGGTCAGGGGCAAATTCAGTGGGGGAGGGCAAGGCAGCCAGGCTCCTGGCAATAGAGATGGAGTTAGAATGTTAGTCATAGCATGCTTCTGGATGAAATACTTCTGGTTTAAAGGAAGGTCCTAGACCAGTGATGGTGAACCTATGACACGCGTGTCAGAGGTGACACGCGAACTCATTTTTTTGGTTGATTTTTCTTTGTTAAATGGCATTTAAATATATAAAATAAATACCAAAAATATAAATCTTTGTTTACTATGGTTGCAAATATCAAAAAAATTCTATATGTGACACGGCACCAGAGTTAAGTTAGGGTTTTTCAAAATGCTGTCACGCTGAGCTCAAAAGGTTCGCTATCACTGTCCTAGACAGTGGCTAGATACAGAGCCAACCTTCCAGGGATGCTGGAGGCCAGAGCTCAGAGAGCAATTTTTATCTGTCCCCTGCTTATTTACTGCATCTTCTACCCATTTATCCCTTTGCACACACACAAAAGAGAAAAAAAATCCCATTCTGTTCTTCAAATATGCCAAACTCATTCTCACCTCATTCCTTGACAACCCTTTCTAAGTTATCCACCGCCTACCCATTAGCCTATTTATTTCCTGGATAGCACTCATCCACCCTGAAAATATCTTATTTGATTGTTGTCACAAAAATGTAAGCTCATGAGTGCAAAGATTTTGTCTGTCCTGTTTGTCATATAAATGCTGTGAGAAGAATAGGGCTTGCACAAAGTAGGAGCTCAAAAAACAAACCCACTGATTTCATGCAAAATCAGAACTCATCAACAGAGAAAATGTTAAAATGGGAAACAGACAGAAACCCAGTTGTGCTACTTGGACCCAGCAGCATAGAGGGTTGGCAATTGTGAGTTCACCTTTTGGGGGTGGATTCAGTCAGGAATATAAGGACATACATACTATTTCAAGTAGATTTTTCCTTTGCAAACAGTCCTCTCTCTCTCTCTCTCTCTCTCTCTCTCTCTCTCTCTCTCTCTCTCTCTCTCTCTCTCACACACACACACACACACACACACACACACACACACGACAGATGTGATGTCATTTCCAGGGGAATATGACACAGTCTGTATGCATGAATTTGTTAGAAGTCTGGGCTAAATTAGTACTTCTAAATTATGTGAGAAGTGATGAGACTTGTGGCTTTCCAGAAAAACTTGACACAAATTGTGCACTAAAGCAATTCCATGGAATGATATTTGATAATATAAATGGTCACTTAGTTTAAAATATTTTGGCCTAAGATTATGACACCTGAACATTTCTGATACACACCGAAATCCCTGGTATGTAGCTATTAACTCTGCTTTCCTGGGACACAAGGAAGCAGATAACTAAAATTCTATACCAAACCTGTAAACAAGTTGAAAGAAAGAAAGAAAGAAAGAAAGAAAGAAAGAAAGAAAGAAAGAAGGAAGGAAGGAAGGAAGGAAGGGGTGGAGTAAGGAAGAGTTGAAACTAACTTTTATTCAGCACCTTTTACATGCCCCACACAAACAAGTCATGAATGTTCTCATTTAATAACTCTGCAAGACAGGCATTATTTCCATTTTCCAGATGAAAATAATAAGGCTAAAACACAGTAACTTAATGAAGATCATAGTTAATAAATTACAGAGGTAAAGCTGATTCCAGGTTTATCTGACTTCAAAGCCTGTACACTTTTCTATCACACTTGCTTTCCTAACCTCTCTGGAAACCCCCTTGATGAAATGTATTGCTCATCTTAAAAAAAAGAAAGAAAGAAAGAATGGCAATGATATGGCTGAAAAGAAGACAGGAAATAAAAGGGAAAAACTAATCCACAAACTATGTGTGGTTGAATCACTGAAATTGTGATACTTGATTTTTTTTTTTTTTTTTAGCTATAAAAGAGGCAATTTCATATCATTCAACCTCATGGTATTTATTTTATGGATAAAGATCACTATGACACACCTTTACATTTCATTGCCATTTCAGTAAGCCCTTAAGACAGGAGGGGGAAAGATAACTGGTCCCATTTTATACATGAGGAAAGACAGATTTGGTAACCCTACCTACTTATGTGAGCATCATTTGCCCCTTGAGAAACATGTAACATTTTTTTAAAATATATTTTATTGATTTTTTATAGAGAAGAAGGGAGAGAGATAGAGAGTCAGAAACATCGATGAGAGAGAAACATCGATCAGCCGCCTCCTGCACACTCCCCCACTGGGGATGTGCCCGCAACCCAGGTACATGCCCCTGACCGGAATCGAACCTGGGACCTTTCAGTCCGCAGGCCGACGCTCTATCCACTGAGCCAAACCGGTTTTGGCCATGTAACATTTTTTTATAAACAACTTTTAATTGATTTTTAGAGAGACAGGAAAGGAGAGGGATAGAGTTAGAAACATCAATGAGAGAGAAACATGATTGGCTGCCTCCTGCACACCCCCTACTAGGCATGGAGCCTGAAACCTGGGCATGTGCTCTGACTGGGAATTGAACCTCTTGATTCATGGGTCAATGTTCAACCACTGAATCACACCGGCCGGGCAACCTGTAACATTTTTTTTTTTTTTAATTTAAATTCTTTATTGTTGCCCTGGCTGGTTTGGCTCAGTGAATAGAGTGCTGGCCTGCGGACTGAAGGGTTCTATTCTGGTCAAGGGCGCATGCCTAGGTTGCAGACTTGATCCCCAGTAGAGAGCGTGCAGGAGGCAGCAAATCAATGATTCTCTCTCATCATTGATGTTTCTATCTCTCTCTCCCCTCTCCCTTCCTCTCTGAAATCAATAAAAAAAATTTAAAACAATAAATTCTTTATTGTTGAAAGTATTATATATGTCTCATTTTTCCCCTATTGAACTCTCCCCAGCCACTCCCACTCCACAACCTGTAACATTTTTTTAAGGCTTCTCCCTGTCCTCTACTTCCTGCTCCCACCATGTATTCCCCCTACTCCCCGCCCCCGTGTCCCACTCTTAGGTTGTCAAAACAATTCTTTTTTTTTTTTTTTTTTAATCCTCACAGAGGACATGCTTAGAGAGAAGAAGGGAGAGATAGAGAGACAGAGATATTGAACTGGCAAACTTTCGGTGCACAAGACAACACTCAACCAACTGAGCCACTTTGGCCAGGCTCAAAACAATTCTTGAATTTGACTTCTACAACAGGCTCCTAACTGGTTTCCCATACCTTCAATCTAGTCTCCAAAATGGAGCCAGAGGATTTTCTAAATGTAAATGGCATTGTTTCACTTATCTGCTAAAATTTCTTAGTAGTTCTTCATTCCCACAAGATAATGTTCAAGTGCCCCAGCCTTTCTTTCATGATCCCAACCCTTGTCTATCATTTCCAGCCTCACCATCTGCATTGCTCCCCAGCACATCCTATGCTGAGTAGAACCCACCTCTCTCGTGCCACACACCTGTGACTATACCTGCACTGTTCTATGTCTGCAATTGCTTATCCATCCCTTCTCCCTATACCTTATCTGACATTCAGTGGGCATATTCATGTTTTTCAAGGCTTAGTTCAAATGTCACCTTTGTGAAACCTTGCCTGACTTTTTTCTGATAGTCACCATTTTTCTGTACTCTCACAGAAGTTGGTACATTTTTCTAAGACTTAATAAATAGTACTCTGATTAGGTGTTTATGTGCTCTTAAAATACCCACCAAACTGTATTTTGTCCTTAGTAACTTCAGGACATAGCACAGCACTAGGCCTAGAGCAGGTATTATCAGTCAGTAAGGGTTCTAGAAAGTCCCAACTTGTGCCTTAGGTTCGGGAATAAGGTGCTGCGAGCCGATCCATCCTTGCTGTTTCAAAGGACCTGGCATATATGGCATACTGTTCTTAATATGTTTGCTCACCTTCTTGGCACTATGTGTTTTAACCAAGGTCTCTGAGAAAGGTTGTTTCCCCAGGTAGGGATTTTCCCCTGAAGTTAGGGAGGGAATAAAACCTCTTAACTAGTGCCAGGTGGGTAATTAATCACTTTAACTACGAACAATCATGCTTAAGCTACATAATCTTTACTCCCTGGAATGGAGATAAGAAACGCCCTAACCTTTGTAATAGAGATTGATAGGATTGAATCAACTGGTATAAATACAGATGTAATAAGACAGCAAGACACAGAACTTAGAATACGGAACCAAGAGAGACAGAACCAGGAGACACAGAACCTCCACAGAACGTTCTCTAGAGACAGAAGAACTTCGCTGGAGAGAACATGGCAAAAGATCCTGGGCAGAAACTGGCCTCAGAACCTAGAGACAGAACCTAGCGAGAGAACATGGCAAAAGATCCTGGACTGAACCTGACTACAGAAATTGGCAAGAGAACCTGACTAGAACCTGGTGACTGAACCTGGCTGGAGAACCTGGAGAACCTAGCAAGAGAACATGGACACAGAACCTGGCTGGAGAACCTAGCGAGGGAACATGGCTACAGAACCTGGCTGGAGAACCTGGAGAACCTAGCAAGAGAACATGGACACAGAACCTGGCTGGAGATCCTAACCAGAACTTCGCTGGAGATCCTGACCAGAACTTGGCTAGAGATCCTAGCTAGGCCGCTGATGAACTGAATGCTGCCTCTATGTCATTCCTTCTTCGCCGACTCCGTCCACACCTTTGGGGACCCCTGGACCTGCTGGGGTTGGACCCCAGCAATAAGGGAGGAGTCTTAATTACAGGTTGAGTGCCAAAGACCAGGGCACACTCTCCCAGCGCTTTTCCAGAAGTTATATTGAAGAAATAAGCCAGGGATTACCTGAACTTAGATTTAGACTTTCATTACCAAGGGTTATGAGTGTATGATCTGTACAAATTACATAAGACTATTTGAATTTTATATTTTGCACACCTAGTCCAGGAGTGGAGCACCTAGAAATCAAGTTGGCCTTTGCTACCTCTGATAATTACACATTTAATTCAATTTGATGAACAAGGAACAATTTACTAGCAAAAAAATATATGTATATAACATAAAACCACCAGGAATACACATGGCCACAAAGACAAGCTATTAGACCAAGAATATTCAGCTGGCCAAATATTCCCATTATGCTTCCTTATAATCTTTTAAATTTGGTAGCAGGTATTAATGCATCAAAAACATTTACAGAGAAGAAACATACAATTGACAAAATTCTATCTACCAACTTTTATTGGACCTGGGAAAAAGACCACCAAGATTTGATTTTAGCTGTGGCAACACATCGGTCTAGTTTGTGGAATCCCAGTGTACCAGCAGATAGTTTGAAACCCACACTCCTTACAGTCATAACTTTACTCAAAGCATGAGTAACAGTCGAAGTACAGGGTCGTTAAAAAAAAAAGAGTGTGACCTGAAACAACTTCATAGAAAGAGAAACATTTTGATTATGATTCATTAAATTCACTTTTTAATGTAGTTGGGCTTTAAAAAATGGTTTGGGTAGCTTAGTAGAATTCAGTAATTTTCCCAGACGCCTTGAGCCACATAGGCATTTCCCCACTGTCCTGGCTGAAATCCTGGGCAGTAGATTCAGGCCCCACCCTGTTATAAGAGAATGCAGTGCTTACTTAGGGGAGGATGCCAGCCAGCAATCTGGGTGGGCCCAGAAGCTGGCGTCTCAGCAACTTAGAAGCCCAAGAGATCAATATCACAGATCTAAAAATCACTAGAGCTGAAATCAGGAACTGTGGCCAATGAAATACCTTAGCCACACCAGTGATCTTATGAGGATAGATAGCATTTATTTTCAAGATGTTCTAGTGATACAACTGGTATATTTTGATTTTTTAATTCACTTGGAGAGACTAACTATCTATAACATATCCTGATTCATCTTAATGTAAGAGACACTCTTAGAGGATGGTGTCTTTTCCCCCACCTAACATTATTTCATGGGCACAGGTCCACAGTGTAATTTAATCCACAGTTATCTTTATAGCTACATGTTTTATTTATTTGGTCACTCAATATTTATTGAGCATCTAGTATTTACTGGGTACTTTGATACACACTGTATATACAGTATATTTAACTAGAGGCCTGATGCACGAAGATTTGTGCAAGAATAGGCCTTCCTTCCACTGGCTGCCGGCACTGGCTTCCCTCTGGCACCCAGGACCCGGGCCTTCGCTCCGGCCCTGCCGCCCTCCTGTAGCTCCCTCCATGCCCCCGCACCTGCCCTCATAGCAGGCATCCCACCCAGCCCCAGCCGCTCTGCACCTGTGCACACACACTGCTCAGAGGCCTGGAGTGGAGCGCAACACCTGCGTCATCGCTATGACAATGACACAAGCGTCTCGGCCTGGCCGCCACCATCTTTGTTGTGTCAATTTGCATATTCCCTCCTTATTGGCTGTGGGTGCAGCCATCTTTTGTCACGGAGTGATGGTTAATTTGCATATTCCATCTTTATTGGATAGTATACCATTTGGATTGATACTCATTTTGGGGTGTCATAATCATTTTCAATTTTCATTATTAAAATATTTGGACTGTTGCCGAAACCGGTTTGGCTCAGTGGATAGAGCGTCGGCCTGCGGACTGAAAGGTCCCAGGTTCGATTCCGGTCAAGGGCATGTACCTGGGTTGCGTGCACATCCCCAGTGGGAGATGTGCAGGAGGCGGCTGATCGATGTTTCTCTCTCATCTATGTTTCTAACTCTCTCTCTCTCTCCTTCCTTTCTGTAAAAAAGTCAATAAAATATATTAAAAAAAAAAATATTTGGACTGCTTTTGTTAGGTATGTCTCCCAAAATGGTATCACTACGGATGCACCTGAACAGGTCAAGTATTTGTATAGCTACTGTTGCATGTGGTCAAGATGAAACATAGGATTTAATTTTAGAATTACATGTGAAATTTATGGTTAGGCCACTGCAGACCAGAATAAAGATGACAAGAGTCCAAACTAGGGCAATCTTAGTAGGAGTAGCAAAAAAAGTTTAGAAAAATACTTGGAAGAAAATGGAACTTGGTGTCCGATGAGATATAGGGGTTAGGGTAAAGTCAAGGGTGATTACAGGATTTCTAGCCTAAGTGACCACACAGAGAATACAGCAGAGGAACAAATTTGAGGGGCATGGTAAAGTTGCATTTCATGCTGATTAAAATTTTTTTTTTCTATATATTTTAATTTTATGTTTTATTTTAGAGAGGGAGGAAGGGAAAGAGAGAGAGAAACATCAATGTGAGAGATACATCAATCAGTTGCTTCCCATATGCACCCCAACCGGGGATCAAACCCACAACCTAAGTATGTGCCCTGAGACCTTTTGGTATATGGAACAACTCTATAACTGAGCCACATTGGCCAGGGCACTCATGCTGATTTTGAGGTATCTGTGGGGAATATCCAGGTGGAGATATTCCAGTTGATTATAAAGTTTGTTGAAAAGGTAGTTGTAAAAATGTAAGGCCTTCTAGTATGAATTTCTTAAGCCAAAAACCCTGGAGGTCAGTTAACTGAATTATTTCATTTTGCAGATAAAGAGATAAGCCCAGACAGATACACCTATTTTCAGAAAGCTACTTAGAGAACTGAGATTAAATTAAGGAAGAATCATTCAGGGCTGTTTCAGCCCACCAGACTGTATTTCATTTTTATATCTTGTTGGTTTTACAATTATTCAAAATACAGAGTTTTCTCAGAATCCCACTTATACAGAGAACCCCAGATAAAAGGCAGAAATCCCATTTGCAGTTGTGTGTTGTTGTTTTTTTGTCACTGCATAACTGACTTCTTAGAGACCCTGCCATGCTCAAGAAAATAAAGGGAAAGTGATCTAATTAATAGAAGTGACTTAGAGTGAGCAACTCTAAACATCACATTGTTACTCTTACCTGGCTGCACTTATTTCTGTGCTCAATTGTTAAGGAATCAGTCATCTGGTTGTCATTTTGAAAGGAAACAAAACCAGTATGTTCATCAGAGGCCATGAGATAAATGGGTTGTTTAGTTATTATGGGCTGTGCTAACAGAAGTTGATAAGCAAAAGTGTCAAGAGCTACTTTAAAAATTGACATGATAAACACTTTTATAAAGTCAAGGGCCATCATACCTCAAAGAATTCTAGAGAAATGAAGTTTCTTTTAAGTAAGTTACTGGTTTTAAAAACAAAAACAAAGCATTCAAGTAACAGCATAAAATTAGGACCTAAATTCTTAGGGCGGTATGAAGGTAGTGAAGAGAACAGGTTTCCGTTTTCTCTGTAAGGAAGAAAGGTGAATGGGAGAAGAAATGGAATGAAATTTATTATGTACCAAATGGTCATAATAAATACATTATATTATTTCATCTCTCAGATCACCTATATGAAGCAAACATTGTAAGCACTGTATAAATGTGGAAACGAGGCACAAAGGGATCAGACAGTGGTGGCAATGTGTGACTAGATGCAAGGGCTTTAGTTTTAGGCATCCTGGCTTTATACCTGTTAAGCCTTAGTTAACACTAAGTAACTTACCCTCTGTATATACTTACACACTGTATATACTTAACATTACTTGCTTATCAATACTCCTTTGGGGGTATAATCACCATTGGTAAATGATGATAATAATACTTGCCTCATAGCGTGATTAGGAGGATTATACATGTCATGCAGATAGCACTCAGTGTTATGCCTTGCCATATGTAAGCATTAAATAAATTAGCTATTTACCATCGTCTTAAGACCATGCAATGAGTAAGTGGCAGATAAGAGATTCCATGCTTTTTTTTAATCTGAACTGAACTTATGCACTATAGCTAGTTAACTCTTTAAGCTTCTGAAATCTTAAGGGTGAAGAGTAGAGCTCAGGGAGCAGGACAGGTAACATTGATGATGTATTACGAGTTTGGGAGAAGGCAGTAGGCAGGGAGCTGATAGACCCAATTCTACTTTGAGAAGAGCATTTAGAACTGTTAAGAAAAACTATAATTTTTTTTAAAAAACTATAATTTTAAAACTGAATCCTGATTTAAGGGCAAGGCTATAAATTATTAGCTAAGAATATTTATCAGTGTGGAAGGAAAAGGTCACCAGTAAAACTACTTACTTTACCCAATACATAGCACAGATATTTCACATCTGATATTGAGTTTCTAAAAATATGGGTGTTGCCCTAGCCGGTTTGGCTCAGTGGATAGAGCGTCGGCCTGTGGACTCAAGGGCGCCAGGTTCGATTCTGGTCAAGGGCATGTACCTTGGTTGCGGGCACATGCCCAGTGGGGAGTGTGCAAGAGGCAGCTGATCGATGTTTCTCTCTCATCGATGTTTCTAGCTCTCTATCCTTCTCCCTTCCTCTCTGTAAAAAAAAAAATCAATAAAATATATTAAAAAATAAAATAAAATAAATAAAAATATGGGTGTCCCCCCCCCCCAAAAAAAAAATATATATATACACACACATTTTGAATAATGATAGCAATTCCAATGGGTTAAACCTGAAAAGAAACATTACATAAGCTATCAGCTGTGCAGACATTTTTTGGGGCTACCCTGTATTTTGATTCTCTTGCCTTTTTAGAAATCCTGAAATGCGTTCTTTTGTCTCCTATGCTATTTATAAATCACAAAGTTTCTTGTAGCTAGCAAAATATCACTAATGTCAGTCTTGCTAAAAATTTACCTTTTTTCTTCTTATGACAACTTTGAACTCCCATCACTTCTAATCCCAAAATAAAGCTGCATAGAGCTCCCTCTAGTGTCAATACAGCAAAATATAAGGGCCACTGAGTTCTCATAAGACTTATAGGTAAATTCATTCAATACATTTATATATTACTAGAGGCCCAGTGCACGAAATTTGTGCATAGGTAGGGTCTCTTGGCCTGGCCGGTGATCAGGGCCCATCTGTGGGGTGACCGGTGGGGCGATCGGGGCCCCTGCTCACACCTGCCTTGGCCTGGCACCACCCACTCACCTGCTCCACTATCCTGCCGCAATCCTGCTCTCATCGGGCCCCATTGGGGCTGGCAGCACCTCCACTGCTGCCCGCTGCCAGCGCTGCGTAGCCTATTCCAGCCGTGTTCTGTGCCACCCCCTGGTGGTCAGCACACGTCTAACTCCTGGTTGGTTGAACTCCTGCCCATGGGGACAATTTGCATATTAACCTTTTATTATATAGGAGGATGCCCTCACTTGGTGTCAGATACTATATTTATTCTCTTACCAGACATCATGGTCCTAATTATACAATATCTTTTAATATGAGCAGCTACAATCTGTAGAAGTGTATTATATCCTAAGAGAGCACAGTGTAAACAGCTTTTCTAAACAGTACTGCCATCCAATTCAGTTTACATTAGATGCACAAAGCTAATACAATGCCAATGAAATAAATAGCTTAATGTGTATAGATATCGGACAACTGTTAACTTCTCTTTGTTCTCTTTATTTATAAATTTAAGAAAATGGCAATGTGAGCCAATTCGATCCCAACAAAAATGGCCTGAATATGTTAGGCAGGCAATTTTCTTAGCATTATCAACAGATATTCTGGGAGAGCGGTCACCAACCTTTCGGACCTCATGGACCACCAGTGGTCCGCAGACCACTGGTTGGTGACTGCTGTTCTAAGACATAGAGAGGTATAATTTCTTGAGATCTTAAATGCAATACAAATTGATTGTGAATACAAAAACCAAAATCTTTAACACGATAAGTCACTTTTCTTGTCCTATATATTGTCAATAGGTGTTCTATGAAAAAAGAATTCCCTAGTCAAGTAAGATTAAGATAGGATGGGTTAAACCAGGGGTCCTCAAACTACGGCCCGCAGGCCACATGCGGCCCGCCGAAAACATTTATCCGGCCCGCCGGGTGTTTTTGCCACCGCCGTGTGCATAGGAATTTGTTCATAGTTTTTTTTTAAACTATAGTCCGGCCCTCCAACGCTCTGAGAGTTAAACCAAACTAATCTGCTTTCCTTCCTGAAGGACCTCTCAGAATTTGTAGTATGCTAATGTACACGGTGAATCCCCAGTACAGCACAGCATACAGCTTTTCCCAAACTTACTTGACTATGGATCCTTTTCTCCCAGAAGACCTAATGACATCAAGAAAGCTAATGTTCAGTGGAACAAACATCCTTTGGGAAATGACCTAATCCAAACAAAGCTGCATCAGTTTCTTTGCTTTCATCACAAATCCCCAGACCTCTACTCAAAGTATCAAAATGACACTCTTCCCCAATCCTAGTATCTTTCACTGGGTAACCACTGACTTTGCTTTGAAATTTCAATGCTCTAGAACAGGGGTCCTCAAACTTTTTAAACAGGGGGCCAGTTCACGGTCCCTCAGACCGTTGGAGGGCCAGACTATAGTTTAAAAAAAAACTATGAACCAATTCCTATGCACACTGCACATATCTTATTTTGAAATAAAAAAACAAAACGGGAACAAATACAATATTTGTATTCGCATGTGGCCCGCGGGCCGTAGTTTGAGGACCCCTGCTCTAGAATCTCAAATACCTGGTAATACTCCAGTTCTTTCTGATTAAATAAGCAAGTGGCTTCAAGTTTATGACATCATTCAAGGTTATCAATCCCCTTTCCAATCCAAACAAATCATTCCATCCTCTCTCAGGTGCTGAAATAGAAGATGCTGTTTTCCACAGACCTTATCTATGGACTCACCCTGATCCTAAATGTAGCCTGAAGCCTAATTGGAAGAGAAAGTATAATGGTTCATAATTCAGCTCAGAAAAGCATTTGGAACCATAATGGCAGGTGACGGCGCCCAGCCTGTGTAGAGTGAGAAAAAGGGGAAAAGTAAGGCGAGGAGAAGAGCTTTTTGAATCCTCTGGAGTTGAATTCATCCAGCACAGCTTTAGTAACTGGCTGAACCATTTAATTCCTAACAAATATTAAAGAACACCCAAAGCTAAATGTGAATGAATAAAATCTATTTCCAAGGTAAATGTCTATTTTGGGTTATCTATTCTTTATTACAATTCAGGATAATTAGAATAGTATGTTTATTTCAGTCAGAATGCATAATGCTCTTTTAAACTTATGATAGGTCTGTCTTCTCAAGTTATTTGCTATTTTCTTCCTGAAGCTAAATTCCAGAGAAAAGTCCTTTAGAATACAACTAGAGGCCCAATGCACGAAATTCATGCAAGAGTAGGCCTTCCTTCCCCTGACTGCCGGCACCGGCTTCCCTCTGGCACCCGGGACCCGGTTTTCACTCCAGCACCCGGGACCTTGTTTTCCCTGCAGCCACCAGCAGGCACCCGGGACCCGGGCTTCCCTGCGGCTGCCGGCAGGCACCCGGGCTTCCCTCCAGCCTCCAGCAGGCACCTGGCTTCGTCTGGAAGGACATCTGGTCTAATTAGCATATTATGCTTTTATTATTATAGATAAGGCATTTTTAGAGATATTGATGTCAGAATATTAAATAACTAAAAATCAAGCAAGTAAATTAAGACCTGTCTCATTTCATATCACTGGATTTGTAAATTATCTTAATGAAGTTCACATATATACAACTCGAAGTAAATTTATAATAGAAATATATAACCCAACTAAAAGAAATCCATCACAATATAACTAAAATTATGTAATTGCATATTTATTTATAAAATAACAAAAGATTTAGAAATAGATCTGTTTATTGTGAAAATGGTCTTGGTATATGTGAGAACATTATATACTTTGAAGACAGCATTCATAACTGTTAAGACAAAAGACAAACTATAATTTTAAACTCAGTCTTGATTTAAGGGAAAGGCTATAAATTATTGGCTGGAATGCATTCAGCATGAACTCAGATTCTACATAACATAAAGCATGAAAGTACAAAAGATGTTGGAGTCCAGTAAGCCCATACCTAAATTTTAACTATAAAGCTGCAAGGACTTTTTGTTTATTCTTATATACTATTTTTCTTCTGAGACAAGTTGATTTTATCTCCAAGACTTAAGGCCATTCCCTGTAAACAAGAACACAAAAATGTTTATAATTACTGAAACTATGTAAAACCAATAGGTAATTCTATCTTAACAAGCCCCCATTCAATAACACCACATTCAACAATGAAACCAAGGAGTACAGATCAGACTCAACAAAAACTTAGTTGGTTATTACATACTACTAGTGCTAGATTTACAAACTGCCAGTAGATTTGTAGCTGAGATTTCAAAAACTTCTGAAGAACCCATTTCACAAATACCCCATGGGAATCAATCTGGTTTTAAGCAAATACCCAGAATGAAAGGCCCAAAAGGAGAGCCATTTTAATAAAACAGAAGTTGTATTTCTATTCAGAGAATACATTTACACTTAATGCACAAAACACTAGTATGACAGAGAAAATTACATATAGAAATAAGAAAAACTTAAAGTCTCCATCCTTTAGTTCAATTCAGAGATGAACTCAAAAAAAGCAATTGTTGCCAAAGCCGGTTTGGCTCAGCGGACAGAGCGTCGGCCTGCGGACTGAAAGGTCCCAGGTTCGATTCCGGTCAAGGGCATGTACCTGGGTTGCAGGCACTTCCCCAGTGGGGGATGTGCAGGAGGCAGCTGATCGATGTTTCTCTCTCATCGATGTTTCTAACTCTCTATCTCTCTCCCTTCCTCTCTGTAAAAAATCAATAAAATATATTTAAAAAAAAAAAAAAGCAATTGTTGCTTGGCTGGCGTGGCTCAGTAGCTGAGCGTCGACCTATGAATCAAGAGGTCATGTTTGATTCCTGGTCAGGGCACATGCCCGGGTTGCAGCCTCGATCCCCAGTAGGGGGCGTGCAGGAGGCAACTGATCAATAATTCTCATCATTGATGTTTTCTATTTTTCTCCCTCTCCCTTCCTCTCTGAAATCAATAAAAATATATTTTTTAAAAAGCAACTGTTACCTGACTTTTTGCACGAATTCTTATGTGGCCAGTAACAGGGGCCTCTGGTCCCTGTTGAATAGGCTTCTCAATGCTGACATTTGCAAGTGCATCTTCTCCAAATATGGAACGAGCATAGAGGTTGGCTGCCATAAAGCCACAGTAACCAGAAAGTGCCTGGAAGTAATTTGTGATAAATTCAATACTTCACTATTTCTAGAGAACTTACACATAAGCAAGACCAAAGAGCACAGATAAATTATGTGGTAGTTATCATGTGATGGTGATTATATGACTACATGAATTTGTCAAAATTCATGGCACTACACATGAAAACAGTGTGGATTTTACCATGTCTATTCTATAAACCTGACTTTAAAGATATAGCACTTGTACCAATTTGTATTTATGCATCCTCTATTTATAGTTGTTTTCCTTCTACATCAGACCTAAAGCTCCATGAAGGAAGAGACTTAATTTAATTTTTTTCATTACTGTATATCCAACAGCTCACAAAGTATTGGGCATATAATAGTTATTTGAATAGCTATTGAACTCTTAAAACGTACTTTTCTAGCAGCAGATAGCCTTTTACTGAGAAAATTAATATTACATTAGCAGATATTCCTTAGAGCCTCAGCTTCATTTTTTCTTGCTAGTCTTTTTTCATACATACACAAATATAGCAGATAAGCAAAGTATATCAACAATTCTGTGTTTAAGCCGATATAGTCTGACCCATAAGCAGAGCCAACAGAAGAGACCACGAACATTTTCTAATTGAGTATTAAAAACTATTTTAGAATAAGCCCTTAGCTGAAAGGGAGAAGACTGAAAAGAAAAACTAATTTGACTATTCAGTTAGGTCACTGCACTAGGAACAAGCTGGCTGATAGGTTCCAGTGGAGCAGGGGTGGGGAACGTCTGGCCCGTGGGTCTTATTTGGTCAGGCCCTGCCAAGGCATTAGACCAAGGCATTAGAGGTGAGTCAATTAAATGTCTGACCAAATAAAGCAGGCTAATTTTTAAGTTGATAATTTTGTATAGCTCAGGAATGATGTTATAAATATCCAAATGGCCCTTGGCAGAAAAAAGGTTCCCCACCCCTGCAGTAGAGAGAGGTAAGCAGATTCATACATTCTATGGGATAACTTCTTTTAGCTAGTCCAGAATGAAACTGCTTTTCTCATGCTGAATAATAACAAAAATACACTAGAGGTTCTTATACAAGAAAGCCAAGAATCTACCATACTACTATCAGATTTCAGGTCTCAGTTCAATCTTACCTTCTCTGGAGTGAGGCATTTCATGTTAGTTGACTTTAATATGTGTTGTAAATAGTCATTTAAATCAATTATATTTGTGTTAACTGTCACCTGTACAGAAAGAGAAAAAAGTCAAGGAGATTATAATTCTTACAATGAGAAAAGTTGTGTATTTCTTATGTTGGGGTTGAGAAACAATCACACATATGTCATATGAGAATGTTTTTCCAAGTGGGAAGGATAGACAATAAAAAAGTAAATGACATGTACAAAACCTAGCAAACTATAGGATGGTATCAGAATTTTCAGATACAGATTACTTCACAGAAGATTAACATATTGCATATAAAATATTTCTAATAAAAATCAGGACTCAAAGAAAGTTACCTCAGTAAGCCACTGACTTTGCAAACCCTCTTTTGGACACTGGATTCAATTATAACTTAATATTCATATATATAAGAAATGGAATATTGTCTATAATGTCGATCAACCATTCAGATTAATTGTAGAACTGCTACTGTCACCAATTTATAACGGCAACTTAACAAACTAACTTGCATGACTTTCAATTCAGGCTAATTTGCAAGAACAGATATTGAAAGACTTTGATTCTCACATCTGACACCTGTTAATGGGATTAATTTTATAGGAGAATCCCTCAGCATTAGCTAAAAAGAAACAAAGATAAGGAGTTCAAGCAAATCTCCCTAGGACTAACTTTGTTTTCCCATTCAAATTCGGCCCACATCTGACGGAATTCAGCATCAGTGCAAGTTGCAGGCTGGATGTAGTCCATGATGTCAATGTGAATATCACTGAGGACCACACAATTTCTGTCACTTGCTGCTCCAGAGACATCATAAACTGCAATACACATACACAAAACAATCCCAAATCACCAAAGGCAAATTTTAATTTAGTTTCAATATTTCCAAATACTGATTATGGCATCAGTAAATATTATATAATGCTTATTGTACATTGCTCGATTCTAAATGCTGTACAAATACTACCTGCTTAACATTCACATCAAGCCTTTGTTATAATATTATTTTCCATCTTACGGATGAGGAAACAAAAACAAAGAGAAGTTAACTAAGTTGCTCAAGGTCACAGAGCTAATAAGTGGTGGGAGCCAAAAGACTCAGATGCTGTATTAGGCACACCAGGAGAAAACACAAGTAGTAATGCCACATTGCATTGTAATTATATATTTCTTTAATTCCTCCTCCTGCTTGACAGTTTCTTGAGGACAAGGACTCCATCTGGTTCATTTCTGTATATCCAAAACAGAAGAGTGCTTAGTACCTCAGCAGGTGCTTCATAAATGAATGCATGGATGGATTCAGGTTCTGTCCTCAAGAAATGTCAAACAGCTATCATTACAGAAATTCTCTAACAAAAATATTCAAACATCACATCCTGTAATTTCTTACCTATGTTACCAAATATTATTCCATTTTCTGTGGATGCTACTTTAACATTAGCTTTAATATTTGCAAAATCATGAGGAGCAAGAGTCAAAGGAGATGGCTTTTCCACAAGTTTTAGATCCCCTGAAAAAAATTTAGACAGTTATAAAGACATATATAAATCTTTCAAATCACAAAACCTTAACATGCATACAGCTTTATGGTTTCGAGCAAAGTAAGAAACAAGAGAAGGGTTATGATTCAAATATTATGAGGACAAAATAAAGAACTCATTTAACACATTATTCATTTCAATATGCACATTTTCTTTTAAAAGGTAATAGGCTTCTCAGGATAATTCTATATTTAACTCACGCGCGTGCGCGGTGTGTGTGTGTGAGTGTGTGTACACTGTGGGAATCTCATTTTATTTCACTGAATGAATACAACTTCTCAAAAAGTTTGTCATATACTATAAACTCCATTACAAAGAAAAGATAAAACTCTGCAGAAAGATGTAAATTCTTAGAAACACAGTTCTTTATATAAACAGCAAGCTATGCTGAGGGCAGAAGTATATTTTCCCTTGATATCTTACTAATAAAGTCCTTTAACTCTTGTTTAAGCCATATGGAATTTCCTAGGGGCACTGCAATGTTTCTGTATACAATTTATATTTCCCAACTTCAAGGCCAGATGTAGAAGTGGTCAAAGTCTGATTCATGTGTCTTCAGTAAGAGAAACAAAAGGCATCTCAAATTGCTAAATATAATAATGATATATTACTCTGGCCACATGTGGTATGTATTGATTATAGACTCAGAAAACACCTAGGTCTGTACTAAGGGAATTAAAAATTTAACTAAGTGAGCTACTTGGTAAATCTGTAACTTAAATAGTTCTTATTTATATCTAGAAAAACTGATATTTATAATTGAGCTCAGTGAATGAATAAACTTATTTGGATATACCAAGAGCATAAGCATAAGAAAATAATACCACAGACGTACAGAAAACTGGAGACTAAATATTAAATGTAAAACTAAGCCTTGATTAAAATGTCACAAATGGCTCAAGATAATTCTTCTTCTTTTTTTTTAAATCCCCACCCCAGGATATTTTTCCATGGATTTTTAGAGAGTGGAAGAGAGAGGGAAAGACAGAGAGAAATATTGATGTGAGAGAAACACATCAATTGGTTGCCTCTTGCACATGCCCTGACCAGGGCCCAGGCCGGGGAGGAGCCTGCAACCGAGAGGTAGGTGCCCTTGACCGGAATCAAACCTGGGACCCTTCGGTCCACAAGTCGACGGACACACTATCCACTGAGGCAAACCGGTTAGGGCTCAAGAGAATTCTTATACTAGAACTTGTACATATCCTTAATAATCTGTCATAATGGCTTACCATAAATATCCTTCTTTTATGGTAAGTAAATTTCCTCACCTAGAGTAGCTAACTCTAACGTGCAGTTCTGTAAAGTATCACTGGTTTGGTTCACGACAAGCACATCAAGGACGATATCATACTGGTTGACATGAACATAAGCTTCTGCATATACAGGATCTGAGAAACCTGTCAATTGGGTGACCTGTCAAACAAAAACAAAGAGATAATCAATGACTGAGTAAATTTAGCCAAACATATCCTGGTCAAATGACTAAGTCTGTTAGGTAATTAACAGACATGCTTAGATTAGACAACAGATGTAATAAAATTATTTTGTCATGGAGACATGGTAAATCAAAATGGGGACATCTATACTAATAAAAGCCTAGGTGGTCCTCGCGTGCAACACTGTCACAAGATGGCCGCCACAAGATGACCACGCACAGCATGGAGGAGGTGGGTTCTGGCGGAGGAAGCAGGTCGTGGCAGGGGAGGGCAGTTGTGGGCGATTGGGCCGGCAGGGGAGCTCAACTGGGAGCGATCGGGCCAGCAGGGAGCAGTTAGGCGTCAATCGGGTCAGCAGGGGAGTGGTTAGGGGGTGATCAGGCTGGCAGGCAGCAGCAGTTAGGGGCAGGAAGGCAGGCGAGCGGTTAGGAGCCAGCAGTCCTGGATTGTGAGAGCTAAACCGGCAGTTGGACATCTCCCAATGGGTCCCAGATTGGAGAGAGTGCAGGCTGGGCTGAGGGAACCACCCCCCCCCCCATGCATGAATTTTGTGCACCGGCCTCTAGTTAGAAATAACAGATCCTAGACTTTATATCTCAATAGGAGAAAGACATTAAATATGTCAAGCAAATACATTAACCATCCAACTTAGGAGTTAAATCCCTCACTGTCTAAACTCACTAGATATTCTCCAAAATTCAAGAACCCAATAAAATTCAGATCATGTGGCAGTCCCTGCTATGCAAGTTCAGGAACTAAATAAATAGATTGTATAGCAAGACATGCTTGTACAGTAATTTCATGAAGATAAAATTATGTGTTTTCCTCAAAATTTTTAAAAAAACGTATTTAAGAAAGTTTTAAGACATAATATTGTCACCAAAAACATGAACAACAAAAGAAAAACAGGTAAATTGGACTATATCAAAATTAAAAACCTTAAAATTTTGATTTTAATGATTTGAGAGAAAAGAAGGGGGAGGGAGAGATAGAAACATCAATGATGAGAGAGAATCTTCGATGAGCTGCCTCTTGCATGCCCCCTACTGGGGATCAAGCATGTAACCCAGGCATGTGCCCTGACCGGAAATTGAACTGGTGACCTCTTGGTTCATGGGTCAATATTCAATCACTGAGCAACACCAGCTGAAAAAAAATTAAAAACTTTTATGCACCAAAAGGCACTTCTTATAACAGAGTGAAAGGCAATTGAGAGAATGAGACAAGTAAGTATATGCAAATCATATATTTGATGAGGGACTTGCATTCTGAATATAAATGAACTCCTTTAGTTAAACACAAAATAAACAACCAGATTAAAAAATGAACAAAGAACATGAATAGACATTTGTCCAAAGTAGATAAACAAATGGCTAATAAGCACATGAAAAAAAAATGGCAAATATCACTAATCATTAGGAAAATTAAAAACCACAATTAGATACCAATTTATACCCATTAGGATGGCTGCTATTAAAAAGAAAAAGAAAAGTGTTGGCAAGGATCTGGAGAACCCTTGTGTCCTGGAATGTAAAACAGTGCAGCTGCTATGTAAAACAGTATGGCGGTTCCTCAGAAAATTAAAGCAAAATTACTGTATGATCCAGTGATTCCACTACTGGTTATAACCCAAAAGAAACGAAAGCAGAGTATTGAACAGGCATTTGTAAATTCATGTCCATAGAAGCATTATTCAAAATAGCCAAAAAGGTGAAAGCAATCCAAGCGTCCATTAAGAGATGAATGGATAAACAAAATGTAGTATATATTCATAATGGAATACTTAATCCTCCTTAAAAAGAATATTCTGAAACATGCTACAGCATGGATGAATTTTAAAGACATCAGGCTAAATAAAATAAGTCAATCAAAAAAGGACAAATATTGTATGACTCTACTAATATAAAGTACCTGGAGCAGTCAAATTCATAGATAGAAAGTAGAATGGTGATTGCCAGAGGCTGAGGGGAGAAGGAATGGGGGTTAATATTTAATGGATTTTGCAAGTTGAAAAAAGTTCCAGGAATGGATGGCGATAATGGCTGCACAATAATATGAATATACTTAATGCCACTGAACTACACACTTAAAAATAGTTAAGATGGTAAATTTGATGTTAATATAAATTTTACACAATTTTTAAAAATAAAATTTTAAAGATAAAGGGATTAAATTAGATCAATGATTTATAAATTTATGTATTATGAGTATAGGACAGTTTTCCTAATAAATCCTATGTAGAACTCAATATATTAAGAATATAGCCCTAGCCAGTTTGGGTCAAGGGATAGAGCGTCAGCCTTCGAACTGAAGGGTCCCAGGTTCGATTCCTGTCAAAGGCACATGCCCAGGTTGTGGGCTTGATCCCCAGTAGGGGGTGTGCAGGAGGCAGCTGATCAATGATTCTCCCCCATCATTGATGTTTCTATCTCTCTCTTCCGCTCCGAAATTAAAAATATATATATGAAAAGCTGATGGCAAGGATGTGGAGGAAGAGGCCAGAGCCTTGGCTTTTAAAGCTTTAGTTTACCTCTAAGGATCCCCCAGCTCTATCTATGTATCACACTATGATTGCACACACAACTGGAACAAGTTATACAATCATCTACTGGATTTATAGTACTACTAGAGCAGTGGTTCTCAACCTTGGCTGCACATTAGAATCACCTGGGAATCTTTTTAAAATCCTGATTTCTGGGCCTCATCCTCCAGAAATTCTGTTTCTTTGTTACTAATGTTGTGGCCTCACCCCATAACAAAGAAACAGAATTTCCGGAGGATAAGGCCCAGAAATGAGGATTTTAAAAAGACTCCCAGGTGGTTCTAATGTGCAGCCAAGGTTGAGAACCACTGTACTAGACTCAGTGCATGAAATTCGTGCATGGGGGAGGGGTCCCCTCAGCCTAGCCTGCACCCTCTCCAATCCGGGACCCCTTGGGGGATGTCCCTCTTATAATCCGGGACCACTGGCTCCTAACTGCTCACCTGCCTGCCTTCCTGATCACCCCTAACCACCTCTGCCTGCCGGCCTGATCGCCCCAAACTGCCCCCTCTGCAGGCCTGGTCGCCCCTAACTATCCCCCCCACCAGCCTGGTTGCCCCCAAATGCCTGCCCTGCCGACCTGGTCGCCCTCAACTGCTCCCCTGCCAGCCTGGTCGCCCCCAAATGCCCACTCCCCCCACCGGCCTGGTCGCCCCCAACTGCCCCCTCCTGCAGGCCTGGTTGCCCCATGCAGCCTGCTGTTCAGTTGTTTGGTCATCCCTCACTAACCCCCTACTGGCCTGGTCGCCCCATGCAGCCTGCTGTTCAGTAGTTTGGTTGTCCCTCACTAACCCGGGGTGCAGATGAATGGGGTTCCTAGCTGGCAGGCCACTGATAGCAAGCTATCCAACAGCCGATTCTGTGAGGAATGGGGTTCCCTCCTCCCTCCTGTCGGGGTCCAGTTTGAAGGCCGGCCACGCCCTCTGTTGGGCCAGACCCAGAGTTCTACCACACCCTGGCCTCTGCCTTGGCAACCCAGGACTGACTGCCGCTGGGCGCTCCTGGAGCTCCGAGGGTGGGTTTTCCCCCAGGCCTTGCTGGAAACAGCTCGGGGAGGGCACCTCAGGGCCGGTGGGACTGATGGAAGTGGGGGGGTGGCATGGAGGTGGTGCCTGCGCTTCTGATCACTTGCACACTGTTTTATATCACAGCATGTGGCTGTGGCTGTGAAGGTTGCCACGGCAACCCAGCGCTGACTGCAGGACTGACTTCCAGTTGGTCGTTACTGGTCGTTACGGACCCAGGGTTTTATATTTTAGGATAATAGTACTTTATCAGCTTCTGAATTTCAATCTTGTTTAACAAAACTATCAATCACAATGACTTGACAAAAACTGATGCTGTATAAGCATGTCAAAATCATGGCCCATGGGCCGCATGCGTCCCACAACAAATATTTTTGCAGCCCAGCCAATATAATGGTATGTAAGAAATGTTTTAATAAAAATTCATAACTTAATTTTTATAATATCCTGTTACACATAATTATTGATAACAAACTACATTTGCTAATGACTGATTACTATAATCGTGTTGCATTCATTTCCCTTATGCGCAGGCACATCATTTCTCTCCAATAATACTACCAGCGAATATTTTAGCAACTGACTGCCACGTCATTAGTCTTGTACTGGCTTGTTTGGTGTGTGCAACAGGAAATATTTTGCTTTCAGAGAAGAAGAAAAAAGGTTTAGTAGTGTTACACTTATTGATTTGTGCAGTTATTTAGTGTCTGGTAAGTTAATGTTCAAGAAAAAATATTAATTTTTATTAAAATGTTCTATTATTTTATGTTAACAATCACTCATTTATTTCAGCCCTTTGTATTCAGCATGTCTCTATTGAAATAAACCTATGTTTCTATGAAAAATGAAGCTTTTGTTTTTTTGCAGCCCACATAAACTTAAACCTTGTTTATTTGGCCCATGTTAGCCTGAGTCTGACATGATTGCTGTATAACTTATTTTTCTTTTAAAAATCAGGGGGACCAACAACTTCCTAATTATTAATTTCTTAAACAGCCAATTTAAATAACTTACCAGTGTATCTGACATTTTGTTACCTTGTTAAGTTTAGATGCCAGGGGATCTGCTGCCTCTTTCCTCTGTGTGTTACCCATCGCAGCCAGCAAACTCAGCTGAAACTGATCTTCCTTGCAGTTCATTTCATTCTTGGCAGTTAGTTGCATGAAGGAAATGGGGTCATCAGGCTGGACTGTCACATTCCTCTTTTCAGATTCTTTCTGTGTTGAGAAACAAACACATTTCTCTTTAATTAGAAAGAAAGATAGCTTTTCATAGGCCTTTATGAGGAGTGAATTAAAAAAAAAAAGCCACAAAGGACTTTTATGGCTTTATCATATATACCTTACCTTTTGGGATAATTTCTCTTCTTCGAGTTTAGCAGATAACATGTGTGAAAGGGATTGTCTGCATTCCTTATTGAAAATGTCATTCATTAAAGGCGAACATTCAGACAAGACCTTGAGGCACAGGGATATTCGATCTACATCATCATCTGTAATTGGCTTCTTAGGAAGAGAGGATTTTCCCAAATGAAGGATAGTAGCCATAAGCAACATAGCCTCAGCGACAAAAGACTAGAAAAGTAGAGAAATGGATAATTAACATCATGTTTCTGTAACTGCAGTAATGTCACTTTTTATAACTCACAATCTAATAAAACTTACACTTCACTTGAATAAGAATTCAAATCTTTTGGATTTTGCATCCTACTTTTTCCTTTCTATGCTAGCTGCCACCCTCTAAAACCTTCATTAAGCCCCAACTAAAAGACAGCAGCTGCTTTTTAATTGTCTTGCCTTACTCTAACTGCCTCACATACCAATGCTTTCTTTTTAAAATTCCAACAATAGAAACGTTAAAAGAATGATACATTTCACAAATAGTTAACTTTCTGCCATATTTGTTTTCTGATTTTACTCATATATGTGCACTTATTTTTTTAGGTAAACACATGAAAGTAAGATTCTTCACCTCCTAAGTCAGTGATGGCGAACCTATGACACGCGTGTCAGAGGTGACACATGAACTCATTTTTTTGGTTGATTTTTCTTTGTTAAATGGCATTTAAATATATAAAATAAGTATCAAAAATATAAATCTTTGTTTTACTATGGTTGCAAATATCAAAAAATTTCTGTATGTGACACGACACCAGGGTTTTTCAAAATGCTTACACGCAGAGCTCAAAAGGTTCGCCATCACTGTCCTAAGTACTAATAAGAGAATCAGAACAGCTTCTTATATAACTGTTATATCATTATCACTCCTGAGAAATGAAACAATCCCAAAATATATCTACTATATACTCTAAATTGAAATAAATCTCTCTAATCTCACAAAAGATTTTCATTGTTTTTTAAATCCTGGATCAGCTTCATACATTTTATTTGGTTATTCTCCTTAGTCCCTTTGAATCTAGACCAGTCCCCGGCTTTTTGTATTGTTTTCCATCACAATGAGTTTTTTACTTATTGATTTTCAAGAGAGAGAGGGAAGAAGGGGGGCAGGAAGGGAAAGAGGGAGAGACATCAATTTGTTGTTCCATTTATTGGTTGATTTTTGTATGTACCCTGACTGAGGATGCATTCATTGGCTGAGTCTTGTATGTGCCCTGACTGAGGATTGAACCTACATCCTTGGCGTACTGAGACGATGCTCTAACCAACTGAGCTACCTGGCCAGGTACATAATAACTTTTAAAAAGAGGCCAGGCCAGTTTTTTATAAAATGCTCCCCACTCTTGGTTAGATAACAGACAGGTGATGTTTTGTATTTCTTTTGTATTGCATCAGGAGGCACATATGTTAGGTTGTCCCATTATAGGGGACACTAAGTATGATCACCTGTTGCTGCTATCTTTTTTTTTAAATATATTTTATTGACTTTTTACAGAGAGGAAGGGAGATAGAAAGCTATACTATATCTGGTAATGAAATTCCATCTATTGATGTTTCTATCTCCACCACAATATTAACTAACAAGATTTGTACTTTAGTGCTTAACCAGGAGTGATATTTTTCTTATTAGTTATTACCTCACTCCTATTTCTTTTAGCAATGTGAAAAAATAAATGAACAAAAATAAAACTATTCACATGGTAAGTATGTGGGTAAATATAAGACTTTTTCTCATTTAAAAAAAAATCTTTAAAAGAAAACTGACTATTTCAGCAGGAGAACAGATAAAAGAATATTATATGGATAGCCTTAAAAAGGAAGGAAATTCTGATACATGCTATCATATGGATAAAGCTTGAAGACATCATGCTAAGCAAAATAAGCCAGTCGCAAAAGGATAAATTTTATATGATTCCATTTATATGAGGTATATAGGATATGCAAATTCAGAGAGGAAGAAAGTAGAACAGTGGTTCCCTATGGCTGGGAGTGGGGTATGGGGAAGTATTTATAGGGTACACTTTTAGTTTGGGATGATAAAAAGTTTTGGAAATGGAAAGTGGTAATGGCTGCTCAACAGTGTGAATGTACTTAATGCCACTGAACTGTACACTTGAAAATAGTTAAAATGGTAAATTTCAGATTATGTATATTTTACCATAAAAAAAATCCAAAAAAACGGGGGCACCTAGGAAGGTAACTGAACTTTTGCCCTGTTCCCAACTCTCAACTTCTTACTATTATCTAAGTATGCCTTCTCCCTACCTAAGTCTGGACTCCAGATAAATAAATGGTTGAAAAAAAAAATAGTGCATACATATAAAAAAGATAACTAATGCAAAAATAACAAAAATGCAGCATAGGATTGATAATATGACATGTAAAAATAAAATGTAGAATAGTAGCACAAAGGATGGTAGTAGACGCTGGGGGAATGGAAGTATATTATTATTTTAAATGAGCACAAAGAATGGTCAGAAGCTATGATGAAGGTTATGAACTATAGAAATGGCAATATATTTAGGAGACATTTCCGGGATAAAATAGGCAATGACTGACTGGATGAAGATACTGGATAAAGGCTTATTCTTCATTGAGCCTTGACTAATTCTAGCAAAAAGAAATGACTTCATAAACCCTTATATCTCTTCCACTGGGCTAATCATAAGGTATTATTACTGTATTATTTCATCAATTTTACAATAACATTATATTGTAAAATTGTGTCCTTTTCCCCCATTAAATCACAGGATCTTTAGCATTCCCTTTTGGGTCCCTCACAGTTCAATGCATACAGTAGGCACTCAATGTTCACTTGTTGGGTAAATGTAGAATAAATGGACTTACATTTTGCTTTTTCTTCTCCTGAACCAAAGCTACATAGCGCAAAGCAATCTTGGTCAGAGTTGTGGCAAGGGAGGCAGCGACAAAGAAATCTCCATCCAGCAGGAATCCTCTCAGGGGAGGTCTGCAAAGCAATCAAGGGAAATGAAACCCAACAACTTCTTAAGCAGCATGCAGCTTTGGCATGACTCAATTAAGGCTATTTAACACTCTCACTGCCATCTCTCAGTGATAAGATCTCAACTACCTCCCTCCTTAGCTCTCAGAATGAAGCTAAAGGAAAAAAGAAAAAGAAAATAACACATGGATTTATACCTATCTTTAAATGACACAAGAAACAGCTGAATATAAAGAGAAAATGGGGAAGGGTGTATGTACTCGAGCTAATGAGCTACATTCAAATCCCAGCTTTTCTATAGTATTTATTTATTGTGTCCCTTTGGGGTGAATTACAAACGTCTTCAAGATTCAAATCCTTGTTCTATAAAATGGGACAATAATGTACTTAATGGGTTGCTGTGAAGATTATATGAGGCAAACTACGTAGCACAATGCCCAGCATGTAATAAGCAATCATTAAAGTTTTAGGCATTATTTTCATCATCTTCACTATAAAATTAGAGTAAAATGAGGAAATCATCAAAATTTTATTCCATCAGTAAAAAGTAGAAAATTTTCCAAAATGTTTTCTAAAAGTTACCTCAACTTAGCATTTTCTATATGAGTAAAATAATTTTAAGCAAAACAGTTATTTCTATGAAAATACTTATAAAAAACAGAGGATTAAAACCATCAACAGGATCCTGAGAGAACTTCCTTTTCCTTTCAAGTATCTTAAATGGCAAAGATTTCCATTCTGGCCCTAACTGGTTTGGATCAGTGGATAGAGCGTCGGCCTGCAGACTGAAAGGTCCCAGGTTCGATTCCGGTCAAGGGCATGTACCTTGGTTGCGGCCACATCCCCAGTAGGAGGTATGCAGGAGGCAGCTGATCGATGTTTCTCTCTCATCGATGTTTCTAACTCTCTATCCCTCTCTCTTCCTCTCTGTAAAAAATCAGTAAAATATATTTAAAAAAAAAAAAAGACTTCCATTTTGGTCACAAAAGCAAGAGAAAGGAAATCGCTTGACTGTTTTATACACAAGAGTAATGAAAACAGTAGAGCTGGCTGAGCATAAGTGCTGCAAATTACCTGTCTTCCTCTTTCTTGGTGGGTCTAGAACTGCTAAGGGCACTCTGAGTTGCATAGGTGCCCATCTCAGTTACCAATTTCTGAACTGGCCCCACATTTATTTCCTCTTCAGGTTTTAATTCACCAGCTTCCTTTTTTATTTCAGATTCTACAATTGGGATCTAAAAATAAATTGGAAACATCAATAGCAAGCAAAATCACATTTAAATATTCAATCATTTCCTAATGGGATATTTGGAACTCGGAACTCTCAATTTTCTTTCTTTCCCATAATATTGTAGTAAGAAGAACAGAGGCTTTGTGCTTAGATGCCACTTCCTTGTTGTAATGGTTTTGAGTAAATTAATTAAATAACTTAGAGCCTTAGGTACTTGATCTGCTAAATGCAAATCTTAATTTTTTCCACACAAGTTACTTAGTAAGAAAATGTTTAGGACAGTGTCTAAGACAAAATACTCTTATTCTTCTTCTCCATCCCTTCCCTAACCAAAAGAGCCTTCATCCTCCTAAAATAAATCTGCCCTAGCCGGTTTGGTTCAGTGGATAAAGCATCGGCCTGCAGATTGAAGGGTCCCAGGTTCGATTCTGGTCAAGGACACATGCCCGGGTTGCGGGCTTGATCCCAGTGAGGGGTGTGTAGCAGGCAGCTGATCAATGATTATCTCTCATCATTGATGTTTCTATCTCTCTCTCTCCCTCCCTCTTCCTCTCTGAAATCAATAAAAAATATATTTAAAAAATTAAAATTAAAATTAATCTGACTTAGTTTTACAAAATAACTTCATCAACTACCTTTTAAAAACATACAAATGGCTACTATGCATGTATTCCTTAATATCAGCCCACTGTCTAATTTAAGAGCTGTAAGAGTCTTCAATTATTATCCATCAATTCCTTTATTTTAAAATAACCTGATGTCCAATCAGTTTAAGGAATTTATATCTAAGGTCTCAGAGCTAATTATTGGCTGAAGCAAGATTGGAACCCAGGTGTTCTAAAAAGCACTGTTCTTTCTATTTGCCCATATGGTTTTTTGAATGAGGAAATACTGCCAGCTTTAGTACATAAATACTATAAAGTGAGCTCTGTTCCTAAAATATTTGCATTCTTCTTTTAGAACACATAGACTAAAGCAGAGTTTTTCAAGTCTTTTTCTAAAACATAGAATCTTCTGTTCAAATAAAATCTTTCCTAGAAGAGTAAATAATACAGATAAAACAATAGGTGTTACAGCTCAACGCAGGGGAAGGGAAACCCCCAAATTTCCCACAGCTCTCAAGGCTTAATTATCTGGGTAGTTAAAATATATTTTTCAGTGTTCATTAGTCCAGATAAAAACATGAAAGTAAATCACCACATACAAGTCAGATTGGGGAAGAAAAAAAAAGTCAGAAGTACTAAAGTAAAAATCACCAAATAAAATAGCATTTACTACGAAAGTAAAACGTACCTCCCCCAGGGATCTTCGGACCTCAGTCATCACACTCTGAATGTCTTCCTTGGTACTACAGTATTCTCCCAGGATCCACAATGCTCCTCGGTAAATCCTAAAGCAAGAATACAAGTTCTGAAACACTGACTTGTCAACAAATCTTGAAGCAATTTTTCTTTGTGAATTTAAGCTCAAGTAAGAAAACAAGATTCTGTAGTTCCAAGGGATCATGAATGACATTTTAAGAAATACAACAAAGACACTAAGTTTCTTTAATTCTCCCAGAAATCACAAGCATTAAAAGAAAAATAAGTGCCCTCATCTATCTTTAGTAGGAACACCTTAAGACTGGTAAACCCAGTAGTGAAAATAAAATACCAAAATGTTTCCCAGAGAGGTGTTATCTTCCATTTACAACAGAGTTAAGGCAAAAGTTTATCTTATCACTTACTACTATAAAAAAATTGTTCTTTTTAATGTAAAAAGTACTTTTTATTTGTAGTCACTGAAAAGTACAGGCAGGATGCTGACAAGAACAATGAACAAGGAAGGAGTACAAAAGGATCAGTAACAACAAAAAAAGAAAGCAACCATTTTCTAGTTAAAAATGTTAAACTAAATAAAGTCTTTAGTCATCTTTTCCCTAAGAGTTTCATTAAATTCACTTTTTAAAAAATTCTAGAAACTGAAAAATTCTAGAGATCATGGCTGCCAAAAGCAAAACTTTGATTTTTTTCCTCACAAAGAAAGCAAATCTTTCTCACGTCCACAAACGTCAATACATTTTCAATCAGAAAAACAACTTTGTAATGGCCCCTTATTTTCTACCTATGCAGATATAATGCAAGTCTGTTATAATCTATCCATCAGATGCTTTAAATCAAACAAAATTTGGATGACAAAGTCCTTTCTCATTAGTAAAGGCCATCTGAAGAAAAACACATCAGATTTAGGTTGCATTTGTAATCCTTCACTTCAATAAATGATAAAGGAAATAGAAATAATATCTAAAAAGTAATACCTTTAAAAAATATGTTCTTAGTCACTTTAGGATTCACAATGTTTTAAAGAAAATAAGGATAAAGAAATCTAGTTAAATCACCACAACTATAAAAAAAATCTGCCCACACATAATGGATCTACCAAGGGTGGGTATAAGGTAATACTGTCATTCTTATTTTTGTCTTGATTGTCTTAAGTCATCTTCCCACTCTTATATTTTTTATCAATTGGCTCTTTAAAGACAGATATTGGTAAAGTGCTTACTCAACTTTACATTTAAACAGATTTTAAACCTACTTGACGGATTTAATAGCATGAAAGACTTCAAGCATCTTCTCAACAATAAGCATTCTCAGGTTATCAAAGCGCTGAATGGCTTCACGAACAAACTCCAATACATCAGCAGCTGCCGCTTCATTACTGTCACTAAGAAATTCCATTAACTAGGAAAAAAAGGAAACGGGATAACAATTTAAACTTAAGGTTTAATAACCTTAAGCAATTTTTAATAAGGAAATGTGCAAAGCATGTATTAATAACTTTCAAATGTATAACAAACTGTAAGTTGAGACAAGCACCATTAATGTAAACAGTCACGACTTTTCTGTTTTATGTGCAGCATAAATTAATTGGATCCTCCTACATTGTAACTAAAAGTAAAATCATATTAGAAAAAAAATTCAGAGCTCAATGGCAAAATTTCAAATTGCAATAACATACCTCACTAATCTGACAGTGACAGAAAACAAAATATTCTAGATATGTGAATTTCTCCTATAACTGAATCCTTCAACTTTAAGAGGTAAAACTCTGAAATACTTACTTGCCCTACTGGTAATAGTAACAAACATCAATTATAATAATATGTGGAGATATTTTTGTCACTATGTTATTTGTTGTTGTTGTTTTGATGAAGAGAAAGAAGTCAAAGTCCTTATTCCTCTGAGTTAAGAGTTAGCATTTAACTATTGACTAACTGGAATTTTCAAAATTCTTTTAGTGAATTTCAAAAGTAAGGTAATCAGAATCACATACCACAGGAATAACATTTGCAGCCATATCTGGAAATCGGACAGAACAGGAATGCAATGTTCGCACAAGGAGTTGTCTGTATTTGTCAGTATCTTCATGCTCAGACACATTATTTGTTTTAATCACTTCCTTCTTCAGGACAATAACCAGCTATCGAACAAAGTAAAAATAAGCAAGAACTACAACATGTATGGCCTCATAGATTACAAACTGCTGTCAGAGTTTTGTCTTACCTCTTCAACATTTCTAGAAGAGACAAGATCTAGTGCTAACTGCAGAGTTTTCTTGCGTACTTCTAAGTCTGGTGTGCTCAATACTCTTAGGATGTCCATAACCAGATCCTGAAAAAGAACAAAATATCCAGAAATAACAACAGTATTTCTAGTCACAAGAAGAAAATCTTAACTGAAGAATGTAGGGTTCTGTCCATCACCTTAATTCTTTGATCAACAATAAAATCACTCGAGTGGAAGAACCAGATATTTTTGGTCTCTTGAAATGATATACTATGAAATATACAATATCACATAAGATGCATTCAAACTGAAAATGTTTACTCTGACTCTATCACGTTTCATATAAACTTAAGAATTTATAAGAAATACAGAAGTCTAAGGAATAAGCTAAATGACACCACCAGAAAGTAACCAGATATCCAGAGGAGGGGCATCATTATATATATATATTTGATTTTAGAAAGGGAGAGGGAGAGAGATAAAAACATCAATGATGAGAGAGAATCATTGATTGGCTGCCTCCTGCACACCCCTTACTGGGGATCGAACCCACAATCCAGGCATGTCCCCTTGACAGGAATCAAACCTAGGACCCTTCTATCCACAGGCTGAAGCTCTAGCCATTGAGCCAAAACAGCTAGGGTGGGGCATCTTTTTTTAAAAAAATATGTTTTTATTGGTTTTATTACATTTTTGTTAATCCTCACCGAGGATATTTTTTTCATTGAATTTTTAGAGAGTGGAAGGGAGGGAGAGAGACACAGAGAGAGAAACATGGATGTGAGAGAGGCACATCAATTGGTTGCCTCCTGCATTCGCCCTAACCAGGGCCGGGATTGAGCCTGCAACCGGAGTATGTGCCCTTCACCAAAATTGAATCTAAGACCCTTCAATCCGAGGACCAATGCTCTATCCACTGAACCAAACTGGCGCAGGCTCTTTTTATTGATTTTTGAGAAAGAAGGGAGAGGGAGAGATAGAAACATCAATGAAAGAGAAATACTGATCGGCTGTCTCCTGCATGCCCCCCACTGGGGATCAAGTCTGCATCCAGGCATGTACCTTGACTGGAAATCAAACCAGTGCCCTCTTGATTCATGAGTCAATGCCAGCTGGGCCAGAGGAGGGGCATCTTACAGGACAACTGGTCTTGTGTCTTCAACAAGTCAATGTCATGAAGAAAAAATGACTCGCCCTGACTGGGTAGCTCAGTTGGTTAGAGCCTAGTCCTGATATGCAGTTTGATCCCTGGTTAGGGCACATACATGAAACAACCAATGAATGCATAAATAAATGGAATAACAAATCTCTCTCTCTCTCTTTTTCTCTTTCTGCCTTCCCCCTCTCTAAAATTAATTAAAAACAAACAAACAAACAAACTGCTCAAATTAGAGACTTAAGGGACATAACAATCAGATATGATGATGTATGGCCATAAATTGGACAAAACAAACAAAAAGGATATTCGGGGGACATCTGGCTCAGCAGGAAAATGCAATATTTTAAAGATGCATACTTAAAAATGTATGGCAAATAAATATTTAAAAATATACCAAAATTAATTTGTCAGTGATTTGACTTCTTTAAAACTTTATATCTTTTAAAAATTTCACTGACAAGTTCTAAAAAGTCTAGGAATAAACTCCTATATAGCCTTCACTTATATTCACTAGTAGTTAAGATTTTGCGATATATCCTTTATCATACTCTCTCTACTCCTAAACATGTTAGTGTATTAAGAATTTCTTCTATAACCACAATACAATTATCAAATTAAGAGAACTTATTTTTTTTTTCAGTTTTTTATTTTTTTATTTTATTTTTTTTTTATTTTTTTTTAATTAAATCTTTATTGTTCAGATTATTACATTTGTTCCTCTTTTTCCCCACCATAACTCCCCTCCTCCCAGTTCCCGCCCCACCCTCCGCCCTCACTCCCCACCCACTGTCCTCATACATAGGTGCACAATTTTTGTCCAGTCTCTTCCCGCATCTCCCATACCCCTTTCCCCCCCCAAGAATAGTCAGTCCATTCCCTTGCTATGTCCCTGATTCTATTATAATCACCAGTTCATTCTGTTCATCAGATTATTTATTCACTTGATTCTTAGATTCACTTGTTGATAGATGCATGTTTGTTGTTCATAATTTGTATCTTTACCTTTTTCTTCCTCTTCCTCTTCTTAAAGGATACCTTTCAGCATTTCATATAATCCTGGTTTGGTGGTGATGAACTCCTTTAGCTTTTCCTTATCTGTGAAGCTCTTTATCTGACCTTCAATTCTGAATGATAGCTTTGCTGGATAAAGTAATCTTGGTTGTAGGTTCTTGGTATTCATCACTTTGAATATTTCTTGCCACTCCCTTCTGGCCTGCAAAGTTTCTGTTGAGAAATCAGCTGACAGTCGTATGGGTATTCCCTTGTAGGTAACTGAGTTTCTTTCTCTTGCTGTTTTTAAGATTCTCTCTTTATCTTTTGCTCTTGGCATTTTAATTATGATGTGTCTTGGTGTGGTCCTCTTTGGATTCCTTTTGTTTGGGGTTCTCCGCGCTTCTTGGACCTGTAAGTCCATTTCTTTCACCAGGTGGGGGAAGTTTTCTGTCATTATTTCTTCAAATTGGTTTCCAATATCTTGCTCTCTCTCATCTTCTGGCATCCCTATAATTCTGATGTTGGTACGCTTGAAGCTGTCCCAGAGGCTCCTTACACTATCCTCACATTTTTGGATTCTTTTTTCATTTTGCTTTTCCGGTTGGGTGTTTTTTGCTTCCTCCCATTTCAAATCATTGACTTGATTCTTGCGCTCCTCTGGTCTGCTGTCGGGAGTCTGTATAATATTCGTTATTTCAGTCCGTGTATGCTTAATTTCTAGTTGGTTCCCCAATATAGCATCGAGGGTCTCATTAGTTTTCTTGTAGATCTCATTAAGTTTATCGGCGGCTTCTAAACAGTTCTTGAGAGACCTTAAAAGTGTGGTTCTGAACTCTATATCTTCCATTGACAATTTTGTCCTGTTTCTTTGTCTCCACATTTTGTTATGCTTCCTTGGTGCACCCCCTAGTGGTCTTTGTTCGCAGTCTTATAATTAAACCTTGATTGTTGTAGCTAATACCAGGGAGGGTTTGACCTCCAGGCCAGGTGGCTATGAGAATCAGCTGTGTCAGCAGTGAGAGAACTTCTGTCCTCTAGGGAGGTGCTAATCTAGCCTTTGCCTGAGGCTATCTGGCAAATGCCTCTGTGCAGGGCTTGGGCGGGGCGGGGCGCACAGGATCAACAGGGTGGGCCGGAGAGAGCAGTTATGGCGGCTCTCAGTCCTGTCCCCAGGGGCTCTGCCTCTCTGAGTCCCAGCACCCGCTGCAAACCTCGGAGAGAAAGCTGCACTCACTCTGACCGAAGCCAGACAGTCCTGCTTCTCCCGTTTGAGTCTGGGTCCCTAAAGACTCGCCCGGATCTGGAGCTCAGAGTCTGCGACTCCCTCCCGATTGAAAACTCCAACCGCGCCCTCCGCCGCCAGCCGCTCGCGCACTCCGCACCTCAGAATTTGACTTCAGCACTGCGCCTCCTCTGAGTGTCCGTATGCGTTTCTCTTTCCTCCTAGTTGTAGGACTTCCACTCAGCCAGCGTTCCTGTGGTTCTGGGTGATGTCCCTTCCGTCTTTTAGTTTCACTTTTGAAGTGGTTGTTCAAAGCAGCAAACTCCGGAGTTAACCTATGCCGCCATCTTGGTTCTAAGAGAACTTATTGATACTAATACTATTAACTAATATAGTCTATATTCACATTTCTTCAATTTTCCCAATAATGTCCTTTATAGAAAACTTTTGATGTTCTGATGTAGGATCAGCATGACTTTAGCTGTTTTGGGGCTTTATTTTTATAATAATCATTATTATCACAGATTAATAGTTATGCTGATAATATTCTAGAATCTAAGCAGCTTTTATTTCAATCAGTTGGTACATTTATTTTCCAAGAAATATAAATTACATCCAAATCAAAACAAATCTATCTCGATCTCTAAGAATACCAAGTGCAATACAAATAGAAAAGATAAAAGATACTATATGTTAGAAATATTTTTTAATAGCAAAGACAATACCCCAAAAGGCAATGATGACTCAAGAGTTATACTTTAGCTGAGCAAAATTTAAACTGCCCAGTCTCCAAGCATCTAACAAAGATGGCAAGGCTTGGAAATTATCTCAATTTGAAAAAGATTTTATTTAAGATTTCTCTTTCAAACATTTACCTGTAGTACTCGTTCATGAGCAGGATGCTCTTTTAATTCGACCAATCGATCCAGAACTATGAGCTTTACATTGTTGTCACTCTCCTTAATAATTAAATCAATGTAACACTGAGCAGCAGCCTATGTAAAAAGAAATATATTTAAGAACACATACATCTATCTTTAACATAGAATCTGAAAATAAGAAGGAAAACAAATCCCCAAGAAGCCAAAATATATTCACTACTCCCACATTAAAAATTTATGCATTTTTTCCAGAGGAATATATTCTTCTATTCCCTAAATTCTAATAAATATCATTGTTTTTCAAGTTTACAAAAGATTAAAAGCATCAGAAATTAAAAGGAGGAAAAGGGACTGCTATAGGCTACTTATTAACCACCAAAAATTAAGGATTGATATTAAGGAACAAGGGAGAACAAAGCAGGTAAACAATCCCCAAAAGTATAGCTACTAAGCACCTTTTACTTTAGGTCCAACACACTTGCATTATTTTGCAGAAAAATCAAGAATATTAAGATGACCCTGAGTTATGAAAAGCAGAGGAGCAAAACTCCAAGAGTTCCCAATGACCTAGAACAATTTGATCAACAAAATAAATGACAATATAATATTGGATTATAATCCATGCAATAAAATATCCTTACTGACATAAAGAAAGAAAGAAGGAAAGACAGAGGAAGGAGAGGGGCAGCTCTTCCTTGCAGAACTCCAATTAGTGCATGTAAAAGAGGAAAATAGAAAATTACCACTAAAATACCACAGTAATAACTGCTGTAGAAAAGGTCCACTGATGGATGCTAAAATTGGTTGGTGCAAATTTGACAAGAAATAAACCAAATGCACAGTTTCAAAGTATCTTCCCACGATATTACTAATTGTGAAAGAAAAATTCATAATTCAACAGTGGAGAAATCTGGCAGACACCTTAACTGATTGATCAAAGTTAACATTACCATTAATAAGATATATCAACATCATGTATTCCTTTATGATACTTAGACTTCTGTGGTATTCTCCCTCCAAAATGAATAGCCTCACCATAATAATGAGAAAATATGAGACAAACCCAAATTGAGGGATATTTTACAAAATGACTCAATACTCTTCAAAAGTCTCAAGATCGTGAAAAACAAGGACAGGTTGAGGAACTGTAAGGGACTGGAGGAGACTAACATATGACAACTAAGTGTAATGTAGGCCTGGACTGGATCCTGGGAAAGAAAAGTGCATTAGTCTATAATTTAGGTAATAATATTGTTCCAATTGCAATTTCTTGGTTTTGATAATTATACAATCGTTATGTAAGGCATGAACATTATGGAAAGCTGGATGAAAGGTAATGGGAACTTTGTCCTATTTTTGCAACTTCTCTGTAAGTTTTAAATTATTTTAATATAAAAAGTTTTTTAATAATTTAAAGTATTGGTGTATATAGCAGTAAATTCTCCTATTTATACAATCTGGCTTTCTAGAATAATTCATTCTCTGAACATAGTAGGGATTCCTTATATAGTTTTGACACAATAACTAAAGAAGAGAAAGATAATATTCCATTACTGAATATACTTACTGGAACCTTTTATAGAACCCATCATTTAGGATCCAGAATTCATTCTCCCAGATCTAAGTTTCAATGTAAAGTATGGGAGATAGCTTAAAACACCAGAACCATTACCCTGAAACTAGAAATATTGGTATTTTCTGTCTCTCTTTCTCTCCATGTATTTATGTATGAAAACAGGAAGGAAGAAAAGAAGGAAAGTCAGACTACATAAGGAATCAAATAATTTCGTGAAATTTGTAGCTGTTATCTCCATATCATGCAATGCTATGTAACCACATAGTAAACTGCAATGTCACTAAATCGTAAGCGATAAAATAGAGTACCTATAATTTAACTGGCACCAAAATGAATAATCAGTACCTTGATTGCAGTAGGTGCACTGGAGAGAGTCACTAAAGTTCCAGCGGCTTCATATTTTACAGCAGGACTAGATGACTGTAATAAGTTATAGATGCAACGAATAAAACGAGCCCTTTCTGATGGATTAGCATGACACACCTGGAGAAGAAAACATTTAGGTTCCAACTGACTTCATGGACAGTTGATTTCAAATATATTTTTTAAAATAGATGTCAGCTTATGGGATGCTAGTTATCTTAACTTGAAAGCTAAGAATCCTATATAATAAAAGGGTAATATGTAAATTGACCCTAACAGCAGAACGACTGGGAATGACTGGTCACTATGACACACACTGACCACCAGGGGGGAACGCTCAATGCAGGAGCTGCCCCCAGTGGTCAGTGTGCTCCCACAGGAGGAGCTCTGCTCAGCCACAAGCCAGGCTGCCAGCTGCCAGTACAGCGGTGGTGGTGGGAGCCTCTCCCGTCTCCTCAGCAGCGCTAAGGATGTCCAACTGCAGCTTAGGCCTGCTCCCTGCTGGCAAGTGGACATCCCCCGAGGGTTCCCAGGCTGCCAGAGGGATGTCTGACTGCCAGCTTAGGCCCAATCCCCTGCGGGGGGAGGGTGCTAAGCCAGCAGGTGAACATCCCCCGAGGGGTCTCAGACTGCGAAAGGGCACAGGCCGGGCTGAGGGACCCCCTCCACGAGTGCACAAATTTTTGTGCACCAGGTCTCTAGTAGACTTATAAAGACATCTTAAGATGACAACCAACTTGGGATGAGACACTGTGTCTACTACCTATAATAATAAAAGCATAATATGCTAATTAGACCAGACAGCTGAACGACCTTCCGGATATCCTTCAGGACAACCTTCCGGACAAAGCCAGGGCTGCAAGGGCCAAGGCAAGCCACCGCGGCTGTGAGGGCCAAGGCATGCCACTGCTGAGGCAAGCCATAATCGAGGCAAGCCACCGCCAAGGGCCGAGCCCCTTGCGTGAATTTCGTGCATCAAGCCTCAAGTCTATATATATAGAAGCCTAAGAGACTGGCCAACAGGGATCAGGCTGAAACTGGCAGTCTGACATTCCCCAAGAGGTCCTGGATTTCGAGAGGGCACAGGCCAGGCCAAGGGACCCCACCGATGCACAAATACCTGTACTGAGCCTCTAGTTAAAATATATTATCCTAGCAACTAAAGAGCTTTCTAGAAAGACTATTTTATCTTACCTTAAACTGTTCAAGGTTATTTTACCCATCACTGGGTAAAATTTATAAGTCTTACCTTATAAATTAGCTCAACAATAACCAACTGAAGAATGTCTCCAAATGTCTGAACCTGATCAATACAAGTACTTAGGTAATCCAAAGCTCGATCCTAAAAAAATAAGAATATATTTATCAAACTCCACCTCATTCAATAAAAGGACTTAACGCAACTTAAAAAAACATACACAACTAAATAGAAAACAAATGAGGAAATCAGGGCAAAGAAAAATTAACTAATGACAAAAAAAATAAAGTTAACATATAAATATAAGCCATAAAGTCAAATATATGTTTTAGAAATGGGTCACAAATCTGGGGTCTGAATTTTCTTGTAGTTAAACCAAGGAGAAAAATACTATGTATTCAGGGTATATGATTCAGGGATTTATACAATCAAAAGAAACCAGTTGCTTTGGAGTATAGTTCTTCCTATTTCTGAGATCAAGAAGAAAAATCTCATCAATTCTCATATACCAAACACTGATATAGAGAACTATGGCCTCAACAACATATCTACAGTAAAAGTATCAACAAATTTTATTGAACTATTTCTGATTACATCCCTTCATGTAGGTAACACCAAAAACACATCACTAAAACCAACTCTACATGAGGACGAAACATTGTGACCTAAATAAGTAGTTTTCTTATAGTTTTATTTATAAAGATAAAACAGCAGCATCTAAATTTCAGAGGAGTGAATAGACTCTATATTTTTCAATCTTCATGCGTATTTCTCACATTTTGATAAATACTGGATAACAAAAATTCTAAGATTAGATGCCACCAAGATGTGCAAACTCACTGCTAGCCACCAGCAGATCCATATACTTTAACCACCAGCTGAGCTGGATGTAGAGTTGATATTCACTCATGAAACTTGAAGTCTATAAGAACACACATCTACACTGAAAGCACCCCTGCTTTCACGGACATGGCTCAGGGTGGATCTTATACAAAGCTACTGTTTTTCTTTGTTAAACAATTTTAGATCTATACCAAGAGAAGGAAAAACAGACATCAAAACCCCAAAGTAGAAGGCTATAGAATATGGCCATAATTTCAATCTGGAAAACCTGTAAAGTGGTTGTTATTAAATGTTTACTTTGAAAAAGAATATATATAAACAATATTCCAGAGAAGGGTTAAGAAAAACCACTGTATTTTTATACAAATTAAATTCAAAAATCTAAAAAATATCAAAATCAAAATATACAAATCACATACTATAAACAAAATTACTGTCTAAAAACTGGATTAGGCCTATGTAATACATTTTTTAAAATATGTTTTTATTGATTTCAGAGAGAGAGAGAGGGAGAGGGAGAGAGAGAGAGAAACGTCAATGATGAGACAGAATCATTAATGGGCTGCCTCCTGCCCACCCTTACTGGGGATTGAGCCCACAACCCAGGCATGTGCCCTAACTAGGGAATAGAATTGTGATCTGGTTCATGTGTCAACACTCAACCACTGAACCATACCAGCTGGACTGTAATACTCTTTTTTAAAATCCCCACCCTAGAATATTTTTTCACTGATTTTTAGAGAGTGGAAGAGAGGGAAAGACAGAGAAAAATATCAATGTGAGAGAAACACATCGATTGGATGCCTCCTGCATGCACCCCGACCAAGGCCCCCGGCCGGGATGGAGCCTGCAACTGAGGTACGTGCCCTTGACTGGAATTGAACCTGGGACACTGGCTTATTAAAAGCTATTACCTAACTTCAAGAATTATTCACTCACAACCATTTTTGTTACATTGATACCCCTCTCCACTTCCTCTCCTCCCATATTATTTTGAAGCAAATCCCAGACCACTTATCATCTCTTTTGTAAATAGAGGGTGTCCTCAAACAGGCTAGGCTGGGCTGTAATACTTTTAATTCTCATTTAAGTATAGTCATAAAAGTTATTTTTTTTTTAAAGTACTTACCTGATCTGCATGAATTAGCATCATAAATGCATTCCTTTTGCAACTTGCATCCTTCTCATTCACGAGAAAATCATGTATCAGTTCAGGAGCATCAGGTATAAGATGTTCAAAATTTCTTGAAATAAAACAAGTAATATCCATGTTTAATAAAATCCTATTTTGTTATTTTATTTTATAACTCTATGAACACTGCCAAAATTAATCTTTATCAAACTTTATAACAGTATCAATTGTTTTGTGTTTTAAAACTTTAAATCAATTAGAAAATTGTGTGTAGGAATCACAAGCTTACATCTTCATCTATTAAGTTATCAAATTATACTTTTATAGTTCAGTACAGAAAAAGCTAATTTACTCAGCATGCTATCTAACAACTGACTATCTCAAGTAATTGCCTTTCATATACTTTAGGAATAAAATACCAATGCTCATGATGACATCCTCAAGGTACTTAAAGATCATTCTTAAAGAATTATCAGAGAAAAAAAGCATCCCTTGAATTTTACTAGTTATACACTATATTTATTAGCCAATTTACTTACTCATTTCTAATTTTGGAAATTTTTAAGTATTTCTAACAGAATAATAACTGGCTTATTAAAAGCTATTACCTAACTTCAAGAATTATTCATTCACAACCATTTTTGTTACATCAATACCCCTCTCCTCCCATATTATTTTGAAGTAAATCCCAGACCATTTATCATTTCTTTTGTAAATAGAGGGTGTCAAAAATGTACACACACATTGAATAATTAGAAAGGCAGTATTTATTAAAATACATTTCATTTTCAAAGTGTAATAGAATCAGCTGTTAAAGTGTATATATATTTTTTGGAATACCCTGGTATGTTTTCTAAAATTGAGAATTCCTGCTTTATAAAACTAATCATAATACCCTTATCAGACCTTAAAAATTTAACAATTCCTTAATATCATCATATAGCTAGTGTTCAAATTTCCAATTGTCTTAATGGCATAATTTTTGTGCATGTACTAGTAGTTTAAATACTGAAATCTGTGTAGTCTGTATGGTAGCTTTCATGAAACTCTAGGTTATTAACCACAATACCACTTTCCCTAACAGAAAACAAAATCTAGCATAACAGTAAAAGAACTGTAAAATTACATAATAATCAACTATTAAAGTACAAAGATATTTATAAAAATTACATCCTACTTCTAATGGATTGACTTCTAATGGATTGACACCAGTGATTATAAAAACCAAGCATTCTAGCTTCATCTAACTCAGCAGTTCTCAACCTGTGGGTCGCGACCCCTTTGGCGGGCAAACGACCCTTTCACAGGGGTCGCCCAAGACCATCCTGCATATCAGATATTTACATTACGATTCATAACAGTAGCAACATTACAGTTATGAAGTAGCAACGAAAATAATTTTATGGTTGGGTCACAAGATGAGGAACTGTATTTTAAGGGCCAGAAGGCTGAGAACCACTGATCTAACTGGTTCTTTGAAAGTTTTTAAAGTTCAAAATCTTCAGCTTTCTAGTAAGAGGAATTAGTTGAGAATTGCAATCCTTCCTTAAAAGGTTCCCTCCTTAAGGCCTCTAAGGAAGGGTAAAAAGACCCACATTCCACAAAAAGAGAATTCTAAAACAGTCAAAACTCAAAACAAAGCCTTTAGGAGCTAAATTAATAAATTAAGTGGGCTGGAGTAACACAACTGAGAATGACAGGCATTGTTATAAACTGGAAAGTGTACAACCTGTTTAAAAGGGGGCTACTTATCACTGAATTCAGCAGATTGTTGTCATGCAGAAACTAAGACCCAGTGTTGCCAGATCTTTTGGCTTTTCATGTTGACAACTTAATGATAATTAAGGGAAAAAATCTTGTTTAGGCCAAATGAAACACATATGCAAGCTACATACAATCTGTAAGAAACCACTTTGGAACCTCTAATGTAAAAGAATAAACACCTCACAGATTTAGGCCAAAGGAGTATCTTATTTACCTATAGATAGTATAGATGGCCAAAACAGCATTTCTTCTAACATAGCTGTGACGATGCTCCAAACAAGCACGAATAGCTGGCATTAAAGGTTCTAACAATTCTGCTTCTTTCAATTTGCAAAGAAAACGAAGAGTGGATCCTCGAATAAATTCATTAGGATGCTGAAGATCCTGATATAAAAATTTAAATAGAAAGTGTTGAGTTCCAGAATTAAAAAATAATATATTAATGCAAATTTTCCAACGAAAAAAATCAGTAAGTGGGTTTGAGAAAGACCTAGATTATCACATCATTTTCATCAGATTCCTGTTAATGAAAGCAATTTTTATTTGTCACATCAATTATCTTATACTAGAGGCCCAGTGCATGAATTTGTGCATGGGTGGGGTCCCTCCCAGCTGATCAGGGCTGTCTTGCCCAGTCCTGATCGGGCCAATCAGCCAGGGGAGGGACCGGAGGAGGTTGGCTGGCCAGGGGAGGTTGGCTGTGGGAGCAAGCGCACTGACCACCAGGGGGCAGCTCCTGCTTTAAGCATCTGCCCCCTGGTGGTCAGTGCGTGTCACAGCTATTAGCCAGTCATCAGGTCATAACGGTTGGTTAGGCTTTTATATATACAGATTCTGTGTTACTGTTTTTATTAACAACACATAAAAATGCATAGGAAATGTCTGGAAAAAGTAACAATAAAACTTTTTACTGTAATTCCTTATAACTTCAGTTCCTACAAGTAAAATAAAGCCCTTTCCACCAGTTTTACAATTATCTAAAATCAAAGCAATATTCACAGATAATTATGGTTTAGTTTACCTTTCTATATGCATCACATACAAGGATCATTTCATGTAAAAGTCTCCCATCTGGAGTGGTTTTAGGAACAATTTCCCAAAACACCAGAAGTAATTTTTTGATGGTGTGATCCTGAAGAGGTAGCACAAAACGAATGATGGTCATCAGAAGTCCAGGAAGCTTTTCACCATTCAGAATCATGATGATGACTTTCTTCAAAGCTTCAGTCTTTGACTTCACATCTCCTTTTTCTGATTTAAAAATTTTTAAATAAAACATAATTATTTCAACAGAAAATTTCTTAGATAATTTCAAAAGCAATTAACAAAGTAAAATCATTTTCTCACTTTATCAGCAGCAACGATAATAAAGGCACAAACCCAAATAACAAGGGACCTCAATCTGGTCATGCCACAAACAAGCTGTATGACTTTCCACAGGTGATTTATCTGTGATTCTTCACATATAATATGAAGGCACTGGATTATATCTCTGGTCCCTAACCAATGGAATTAATGCAGAGACCATAAATGTATAGGTATAGTAAATAATGTATGTCTCAAACATGCAAGCAGCTATATTTCAAAATGTAAATATGTGCCATTAAGAGCATCTGAATTCAAAGTAGTTTTTAGTCCGTATATATTTTCTCAACCAACGTTACAACCATTATTGAGGGAAGGAGTGATCACTGACATGTTTTCAACATTAGGAGATCCTCAAAAACTCAAAAAGATTGGGAACTAAAGACTAGATTAATCCCAAGATTCCACCATATTCCTACAGACTATAAAACTTTAGAATCTTTAAGGAATTACGTAAAAATTGGAAAAATTTAAATTGGACTAGATTAGCCCTAACCGGTTTGGCTCAGTGGATAGAGCGTAGGCCTGCAGACTGAAAGGTCCCAGGTTCGATTCCGGTCAAGGGCATGTAACTTGGTTGTGGGCACAACCCCAGGAGGGGGTGTGCAGGAGGCAGCTGATCGATGTTTCTCTCTCATCGCTGTTTCAAATTCTCTATCCCTCTCCCTTCCTCTCTGTAAAAAATCAATAAAATATATTTTTTAAAAAATAAATTGTACTAGATTAGTAGCCACTGTTTAGAATTAAGGATAACACATTTAAGATAAGGTGCTAGTTTATTGTTACTTAGTCTAAAAAATATGCACTATAAAGTATTTTATGTAAAACCATCTATAACTTTACAGCATTATCTTTGAATACTAAAGAATTTATGGTACATCTTTTGGATCCAAAATTCAAAGGGCAGAAATATAAGAGACAAGCACAATGCTACAACTGTTTTGATCATAAAAAATAAACAAGTATCTAGAAGGACAGAGGGAAGACAAAGGTACTTAATAATCTTAGAGTTAACATGAGCAAAAAACAAAAAATAAATTTCTAATACTTAGAGCAAAGTGGCTACTACATAAAGAGTTCTTTGCTGTTTCCAAAGAGACAGCAACTACAGTTGGTATAGAGTTATAGAAAGGATTTATTTAATCTTTGGAAGAATTGTACTAGGCGAAACAAAAGTTCATTCTAGCCCCCAAAGGCTAAGTATCTATTCCTGGCTTGGTATGATATTTTAACATGTTGCAGAACAGAGAATATCCTCAGATATTTGAACTGAAAACAAAGTGAGGGTTATTAACATATTTATCCCATAAGGGTCAGTATTTTTGTTTAAAACTGACTAAATTCTCATACATCTCTCCCTGCTTCAGAGTGTTATATCTCCTGCCATATATTAATAAAAATTGGCATGTGCCATGTCAAGTCAAGAAATAAATGTTGAAGGATGGAGTGCTAATCTGGGCAAACTTTGAGTTGTTAAATCTGTGAAAAGGACAAAAACAAAGCATCAGGAGAGATGTCAGTAGCTGATAACTAGAACCACAAAATAGGCAGAGTTCTAAGTGGCCAAAGTTGTATTCACAATACAGGTTTTCCTCTCTTTGTCACAAACCTTCCTTTCTGAGTAAAAAATAAATAAAAATAAAAAAATAAAAATCTACGCCATTTATATTTGAAGCCTCCTCAACACCAATTTCCAATTATTTTAACAATTCAAATTGAGTAGGGGGATGCTTTTATCCACACCTTCAAAACTTCTGTTCCTTTATGATCACTACCAAAAGATATGGAAACTTTGAAATATCAATTCAATTCACCAGAATATTACTCCAGACTTCAGAGAATGTACAGCCATCAGAGCACATATCCAGTGAGTGATTAAAGGTAAAGAGAAGTGTAGGTAAAGCAATGAAGTATTTCACCAAACAAAAAGTATTTGTTACGCAAATTGGAAACTACTTCTAAACTTTTTCTCATCTCAACTCTTTTGGTTAGGGAAGGTTAGTCAAGGCAGCTGCAATTAAAAAAGGGAATTAAGGATAGGTTTTGTTCTTTACCTTTCTAGTTATAACCTTAAGTATTTTGGGGGTCTAAAAATAACTAAAGTTTATTCATTAATTTTCATTCCATTCTACTATAAGTATGAATGCAAACACACACACAGCTTTTGTATATAAAGGTATCAGTTAAATGCCATAAAACAGGGTTTCGTTTTCCTTCTCTAAAAATAGACCTCAATAGAAACCTAATAAGTGAACTAAAATCCATTACTACTTAGTAAGAGGTGGGAATACACAAAATATTGTCTCCTTTCAAACTGCAAACTATCTTTCTAAAAGATACTTTCAAGACCTGAAGCATAATTTTTCACTCTATTTTAAACAGTCGTTATCAGTTTAAGTTAAACTTATTTTTAGTAGTTCAATTAAACAAGAATCATTATTTTGGAATATGGGTCACTTAAAAATTTTCTTTACAGAATTACAAAAAAGGAGACACAGTGTACACTTTTAAAATTCAGAAATATAGTTCTTGTTTTTTGTATGTTTTAAAAATGAAAAGTTTAAACCTTTCTAGAAAATACATGTGTATTCTTGTGTTCACTTACTTCATTTGGTCAACAGGTGAAAACAAAGTTCTTTTGGTTTTACCAGCTAAGTAATAGGAAGTTACATGCACAAAGGAACTAAGACATTCAAATACACATTCTCTCAACCTGTTACCTACAGAGAATTGTCAGATATATTGAAGCATAATATATTAAACCACACAAGCCATTATGTTATTTTTAAGACTATCTAACAACTAAATTATTACATTTCCTTAGCTTTACGAAGCTGGACTGAGATGTTTTATTTCCAAAAACCAGTACGTCTAAAGGGAACAAAAGTTTACATTTTTAATAAGACAAAAGGTCTACTGAAGAGATCCTAGAAAAAGCTTAAGACAAAAAAATAAGCATTCCTAATGATAAAGAAACTTGAAGTGCAAATGAGCCTTTCATTTCCAAAATATCATCAAGGTGTACCTAGATCATTCTTTAAGCTCATTTCCGATGGAGGTTCCGAGTCCATTGGCACGTTAATTAACGTATAGCACACATTCTCGGCAGCCGTCATGGTGCCCGGTGAAGACCAACCCCGGGTACAAGGTTTAAGGATGACAGATGCCAGGAAAATCTAGAAAAGCAAATACAAGGACAGGATATCATTACAAGTAAAAAATAAAAACACCACCAATAACCACCGTGAACTTCACTGTCTAAAGTTCATTCCGTTTAGCTTCTGAGTTTTGTAGTATCAGAAGGGTTGGGTCAACATATATTGTGTCCCACAAAAACAGAGCCTAATGTTAAACACACACACACACTTGTCATTTTCGACCTAAGGCGAGCTTTCCCGCCCCCCACACCGCCCCGGGTTGGGAGCGCTGTGCTGCAGAGCTCAGGCCCACCGCCGGAGCCGGAGCCGGAGCCGGTGCCGGGCCCCGCCCCACCGGGCACAGGAGGGACTGAGGCAGCGCACAGCCGAGCGGCCCGAGTTCACACGCCCTGGGCACCACCGCTCGGCTAAAACCTTAGCGTTTCACTGCGTTTCACGGTGGGACCCGACTGCCTACGTGGGTCCCTCTCTCGATGCGCTGCACCCCACCCGCCTCCCCGTCCCTTTCTTCCTGCAAAGCCAGCCCCTGCCTTGTTACGGCGAGCCCGGGGCGGCCTGGGAGGGAGGAGACCCCCGGCCAGTACGCAGGCCGGGACCGGGCGTCCGGCCCAGAGCTGCCCAGACCCCTCGCCAGGCCTGGACACGAGCGGCCTAGTCTCTCCCCTTCCGCCGCTCCCCAGAGAGAGCCCGTTCCTCCGCGTCTCCCCAGCCCGCCTCGCCTCTGGGATGGGGGGCTCGTGGCCCGCTACCTGGCTCCGGGGGGCAGCAGCGGGGACGACCGCGGGACCGTCTGCTAAGGCTCCGACCCCCAGCAGTAGCGGCGGCTCCGCAGAGTCCTTGGCTGACGTGGAAGGGGGTGGGAAGACGGCCCGGGCTCCGGCCACCTCGCACCTACGGCGGCTCAGAGAGGACACGCCGCCTCCGTCCTGCGGCTGCGCGCTGCCGGCAGTCCCAACTTTCTCTTCTCTCGCCCGTGGATGGTTTAGGCCGCAAAAGGACTCGAAACACGTATTCATTGTTTTCCTGACATGCCTGAATTAAGCGCTGTGGTCATTCAAACGCTATTTAGAAATTGTTTCTTACTCCAGGAATTTAAACAGCCAAGGGGAGGTCGTTTGGAGAGCGGGGACACACACAGGCTGGATGGTCCAGTGGGAAAGAGCGCAAGATTGGGAGCTGGAAACCCTTTTCTAGTTCACCCACTAATAAACTGGGAAAATAACGAAATATTACTCGGGTCAGTAACTTGAGTTCTTCTAATAAGGAACACTGTATTATGTGAAGATCCATTTCAGTTCTTAACATCTGCAGTCATCCGAATCTTTGTCTCTGCATTTAGGCTGGAGTTGCTCGACACCAGAGTCACACTCGTGATTTCTGGTATTTTTTTTTTTTTCCGGTTACTGTCCCTTTCATGATCTTTTCTGAACACCCAGTAAATTATAAATTTTTTTATGCATAAAGGGATTGACAGTCACTGTTTTAAAGGCTTTTACCTATCTCCAAAGACCTAATTTATGCAGCTATAGCAAGCCATCGCACCTTCGGTTTTGCGCATTTGAGGTTCCATACCCCAGCCCCGCTCAAAAAGGGCTTTCTGGCCAATTATTAAGTTTAAAAAAATGAAGCCTTAAGCAATAGATTGTGAATACAAAGAGGTCTGACAGAACCTGCCCTTATTGACAGGTAACCTCAGTTTGGGAGTTAGAACACAAAGAGTGCTTCATCCATCCAGAACGCAGCTATTTTGAGATTTCCTCTTTTTGGAGCCATCAAGCAAAAAATATTATTGAGCACCCAAAATATATCACAAAAACCTCATTTAAGGTCTGCACTTAAAATTGTCATAGCACTTTCTGAGTGCTCCTCAAACCCTGTGCATTAAGTTTTAAAAAACTGTTTTGAGATCACTGTGGAGCAACATACAGAAATCCCATTTCTTTCCACCTAGTTTCTTCCAGTGTTATAACACCTTGTCTAATAATAGTAAAAGAGCAAATCCTGGAAATTGACATCCATACATTTCGCTAGTTCTTTTGTTGTTATTAATCCTCACCTGAGGGTATTTTTTTCCATTGATTTTTAGAGAGTGTAAAGCAGGGAAGGTGAGAAAAACAACACATTGATTGCCTCCAGCACACGGTCCTGGTCTAACCCTTCCGTAGCATAAGCCCACGCTTCAACCACTGAGCCACACCGGCTAGGGCACGTTTCACCAGTTTTACATGCACTCATTTGTGTATTTAGTTACCATGTTTAGATTCATGTGATCACCACATCAAGATAAGGTACAATTCCATTTCAAGGATTATTCCTGTCCTTTTATAATCACAGCCACTTCCCTGCATAACTCCTGGCAACGACTAACCTGTTCTCCATTCTGTAATTCTGTCATATCAAGGATGTAATATTAACCATACCTACTTCAGTTGCCCTGGAGACTCCATTGTATAACAGAATAAAATTTGAGGCTTACCATGACCAAGTTAAGTAAAGTATTAAATATGAAAAAAGGCCCAAAAATGTGATGTTCTAGAAAACCTCATTTAAGGCCTGCACATAAAATTGTCATAGGCAGTGTTTATATTGTATATTCGTAACTATCGGTTGTTGAGCAGAACTTTACACACCCTAATTCTTCCTGACTTACTTATTTTTTAAAAATATGTTTGTATTGAATTTTAGAGAAAGAGGGAGATAGAGATAGGACAGATTTTGTTCTTTACCTTTCTAGTTATAACCTTAAGTATTTTGGGGGTCTAAAAATAACAAGTTTATTCATTAATTTTCATTCCATTCTACTATGTATGAACACACACACACACATAGCTTTTGTATATTAGGGTATCAGTTTAAATGCCATAAAACAGGGTTTCTTTTTCCTTCTCTAAAAATAGACCTCAATAGAAACGTAGTAAGTGAACAAAAAATCAGGAAGTATTCCATTACTACTTAAGAGTGGGAATACACAAGTAAAATATTATCTCCTTTCAAACTGTAAACTATTGATGAGAGAGGAACATCATTGATCAGAATCAAGCTAAAAACTCCAGCATGTGCCCTCTGTATTGACCAATGACCTCTTGGTTTCTGGGTCAACGCTCAACCCCTGAGCCACACCAGCCACGCTCTTCCTGACTTGTTGTAACATGCACTTTTGTTTTGGGACTTATTTTTACTCTAGCATGTAATTACATCATTTTGAATGCTTTTTATATTATAAATTATTTGAACAAGGACCTTGTCATATATCAAGAATCATAAACAGCTGAAACCGGTTTGGCTCAGTGGATAGAGCGTCAGCCTGCGGACTGAAAGGTCCCAGGTTCGATTCTGGTCAAGGGCATGTACCTGGGTTGCAGGCACATCCCCAGTGGGAGATGTGCAGGAGGCGGCTGATCGATGTTTCTCTCTCATTGATGTTTCTAACTCTCTATCTCTCTCCCTTCCTCTCTGTAAAAAATCCGCCGAACCGGTTTTGCTCAATGGATAGAGCGTCAGCCTGCGGACTGAGGGGTCCCGGGTTCGATTCCGGTCAAGGGCATGTACCTTGGTTGCGGGCACATCCCCAGTGGGGGGCGTGCAGGAGGCAGCTGATCGATCTCTCTCATCGATGTTTCTGGCTCTCTATCCCTCTCCCTTCTTCTCTGTAAAAAATCAATAAAAAATATATATATTTAAAAAAAATCAATAAAATATATTTAAAAAAAAAGAATCATAAACATTTACATGTCTAGGAAATTAAGGCCTAGAAAAAAGGGAATTATCCCAAAATGCAAAATGGCCAAACACTGAAAAAAGCTGGGACTAGAACCTGAATCCTGCCACCAATTTTATTGACTCTTATTTTTAACCATACCAGTTCTTCAAAGATGCACATATAGATGCTTAATCAATTCCATCTGAACTGATTATTATCTGTATATCAAAGTGAGTTTCTATGTAAAGACATTAGGAAGTGTTTATAATTAACACAGAGCAAATGGAATAACTGAGTATAACAATTAGACAAGACATGAAAAGGCATCACAATGAACTCTGTACAGTGGGGTTGAATCTTATTGGAACGAGGAAAATTTCAAGTTTTAAAGTCAGTGCATAAGACTAGAAAGTTACATATTGAAAAAAGTTACTAAAATTGACCCTAAAGCACAATACAGATCAGGTTTTTTTTCCAACTGAATGCCAACCAAGTAATTGGTTTACATTTAGAGAACAGTGTACAAAAATGATGCACACACACATAAGCTTTAAATAATATAATCACTTAACAAAGGCTCACGACAGGAAAGGCACAGGGGAAAGACAGCTAAGGAAAGAGCAAATTATGAGATTTCCCACTTACTCTCCCTCCACCAGATTATACACCCATTGAATCTGAAGGCATGTGGGAGGACTCCTTCTCATTCAGCATTATTTTGTGTTTGTGGGAGTCACATGTGCTTGATACAATTTCATTGCTGTTTAAATGGCCACCACATTGTACTTATGGCTTCGTCCCAAGTTCAAATGATAGACTCCTGAGGCTACTCCAGAACGAATACCAACATCTCATACATCCCGATATTTAGTTAGAGGTCTTTCTCTCAACAAGGTTGTCAGTTTATCTTAATCATTCTGCCCTCAACAATTCAGAGAGATTTAAACCTATTACACTTTTAAGTTCTGGGCAGCCCTGGCCAGTTTGGCTTAGTGGATAGCGCTTCAGGCTTGCAGACTGAAGGGTCCCAGGTTCGATTTCAGTCAAGAGCACATGCCTGGGTTGCAGGCTAGATCCCCAATACGGGGTAGGCAGGAGGCAACCTGTCAATGATTCTTTCTCATCCTATATAACTTATATAATAAAAGCCTAATATGCAAATTGTTCGACTGGTTTTGCTGCTCGCTATGATATGCGCTGACCACCAGGGGACAGTGCGGAACATGGCGGGCATCGGTGATGTGGCATTGGCAGCAGGCAGCAGTGGAGGTGCTGCTGGCCCCGATGAGCCCTGACAAGAGCGGGACCACAGTGGGATGGAGGAGCAGGTGAGCAGGCGGCACGAGGCCAAGGCAGTGCGAGCGGGGGACCAATTGCCTCACAGATGGCGACCAGAAGGGGCGGCAGGGTATGCGATCTTTCACCGGCTACCTGGGGGTGGGGGTGATGTGGACGGAGGTGCGGTGAGAATGTGGGGTATCCGCCGAGCTCGCTCACTCCCCGTTACCCTCCCCTGGGACGCCAGGGCTCGTGTGCCAGGGAAGCCCCTGTGCTCAGGTGCTGGGTGCCCACGTTCAGGAGCTGGGTGCCCACGAGGAGCCTGCCCTGCACCCGTTGGGACTGCAGAGGCCGGTCGGGCTCCCCGTGGGTTCGCGCAAGAGCTGGTCTGCAAGACCGGCCGGGATAGAGCACGCTGCCCACCCAGCTTCCGTGCAGCACCGCTGGGCAGACCAGAGGCCCACGTTGCGCCCCTGCCTGTGGCGTCCAGCCACGCTCACCGCATCTCTGTGTGGGGATTCCAGAACCGTGACTCAGGTAGAGGGGAGGCATGGGAACCTGGGGGCTCAGGTGCTGCTCAGGGCCCAGAGGTTAACTGGGACCTGCTCTTCCACACCAGACATTCATGCTTCAATTGCTGGCTAGGCCTCAGGACCGCACTGGTGCACGAATTTCGTGCACCGGGCCTTTAGTCATTGATGTTTCTCCCTCTTCCTCTCCTCCCTCTCTGAAATCAATAAAAATATAAAAAACAAAGAAAAAAGTTTTGGGCAACCTAGAACAAAATTAAACTAACATTTTATAATTTTTTTAATATACAAGGTATTTTCACATAAAATCTCTGATTTAACCTTCAAAATAATTCTCCAAAGTATTTTCTTTTTTTTTTAATCCTCATCTGAGGATAATTTTTCCATTGATTTTTAGAGAGAGCAGAAGGGAGGGCAGAGGGGAAGGAGAGAGAAAGACAGAGAGAGAGAAACATCAATGTGAGAGAGATACATCAATTGGTTGCTTCTCGGCTGGGAATCGAACTGCAACCAAGGTACGCATCCTAGACCAGGAATGGAACCTGTGACCCTTTGGTCTGTGGGCCAGCACTCTAACCACTGAGAAAAACTGCTCAGGGCCAAAGTATTTTCTTAATTAGGTCTAAATAACTTGTCCAAAGCCAATAGCAGCTAACTAGTAAAATTAGGTCTAAAGTCCAAGTTCCCTCCAGAAAGATATGAATCTTAAAAGATAAAAATTGTTCTGCAGTACTGTATCTTGCTACATAGCTCAAAGGATAATGGAAGGCAGATTAAAGATTATGCCAGAATGTGGCTAAGGAGGAATAAGCAGAAATGAAGGTTTCAGATTAAAATTTCCCTTTTGCTATTTTTGCAAAAAATTCCCTACATGAGACCAGAGCTATCACTACTGCCATCTGCTGGTTGGAAAAAACACCACACCATTTACCTGTGAATATTCTAAATCAAATCTCCATGAATTCTCATGCAGCCAGTCCATACACTGGGAAATTCGTTTAAAGCTGTGATAGATAATAGGTATTATTCCCTCCCTCCCCACTAAAAATGAGGCAATTTATTTTACAAACATGGCAAATGACTAGATGTAATCTCAGACTACTATTTATATAGTTGAAACTATTTAAAAAAACAAACAAAACACCAATATACCAGCCAATGAAACAATTTTATTTCACAGTTGTATTTAAAACCAGAAAGACACTGAGTTCTTCATATAAAAACATTAGTAAAGGCAACTGTACTTTCTAGAAAATGATTATATAGACCCTCTCCAAAAAAAAAAAAAAAAATGCATCCCATTATATGGTTTCAGTGAAGCTGCTTGCAATTCGAAACCTCACATCTGGACTGATTCCTAAAACATACCATTCCACCACTGCACCATTTGGTTCAAAGTATAGAATATTGTCATCAGTACATGTTCCTGCATTCTTACGCATTTGCTAATACACATATGGACTGGGGATTATCACTTAATGCTCCATTGGTTCATCAGCCTTTTCTGCAGGTTCATCAGCAGGTTGAGCAGGCTTAAGAGAGGAAAAAAAAAGAAAATATGCAATATTACATTATAAAGAAATCTATGAGAAAAAGGGGTTAGGTATATTTTCAATACTCAAGTTTTAGTTCATTGTCCTGTTGAAATTTCTAAACAAAGGTTGTTGTTTTTTAAATAGGTATAGTGTTACAGTTCTGAAAACTTGAGCATCATTGAACAATTCTAGCATTTTATCATACTTTATATCTTGCTCAAGAATAAAAAGCCTTCCAACAGCAGTTTCAATAATGCAAATCTCGCTTCTCCAAATACCAACAATACCCTTTTCAAATTGAAAAGAAACTAATGCTGTAGAAGAAATTTCTGAACAGGACACTCTATTTTCAATAGCAAATAAGCATATATAAATAGCAAATGGGCATTCTAAATATCCAATATAAAAGACCAGCATTTAATGAGATTCACCAACACATCTTGATCCTTTCTCAGTATTTGTGAAGAGCTAACTTCGCTTCCAAAGCTGGTCCCCAGTTAATTTTCTCTGTTCCCACTACCATAGACTCCTGGCTGGCCCTATGACTTGCTTTAGTCAACAAGATGTGCTGAAGTGATGCTGTGCCAGTCCTGGGCCTCAGCCTTAAGAATGTTTTGTACTTTTGTAAACTCTGAGCTGCCACCCTGCTGAAGAGACCCTTGAGAAAGAAAGACCCCCAAGACTACATAGACAGAGGCCCAGCCATTCCAACAGAGGGCCCAGCCTTCTAATTGTCTCTGTAAGATACCTAGAAAGTTTGAGTACAGACATGTGAGTAAAACCATCTTGGACTGACTGCAATGTTTTAGAGACCCAAGTGAGACCAGCAAAAGAACCATCTAGCTGAGTCCCAATCACCCCACAGAACTGTGAGAAATATGAAATATATAACTAATCAACCCTTTTTGTGTTTATGGAGACCACTCCCCCTCAGTATTTTACTTTCCTCAGCTTAGTTTTGCTATTGCCATTTGAATTTTGAGCTTATCTCAATAAATAAAGACAAAAATGGTAGATGTACACAGTTGTAGAAGGAACAGTTTACTCCAGAACAAAGCCTCTTGTGTTATGATCAGTTATATACCTGTGCCTTTCTCTGTGGCCTTTCTTCAAGGCCTTCCAGGAACGGAGACACATCGTCATCATCATAAATCGTAAACTCCAAGTCTTTACCAACAATTCCAATGGAAACGTTCTGAGAAGGGGAAAGGGTAAAAATGTAAAAATCGAGAAAATTTAGGTTGAAAAATGCTTATGTTAAATGTGGGGGGGGGGGGAGCAGAATAAAAATTTATATAGCACTTGAATAACACTTAACTAGTAAACTCTTGTAATTTGCAATTTAAATACTCACTTTTGAAAATCATGAATAACCCCAAAGGTCTATGTCATCTAGAAAATTTGCATATTGGCTCATAATGGAAATGTGCTGTAGACAAGTGTGAGGGAGCAAACCACTTAGCTAGGAAGTAAGCCTAACTCCTAAGAAATAATCAAATTTATCACTCATAGAAGTTAAGAGATGATGGTTCTTACCAAGGAAACAGTAAGTTTTGGGATCTAAAGAGCTGAATATAGTGGGGACTTGCAACTATTTTTTACATGGAAAAATTACAGAGCAATGCTTAAAATGTTCAGTGAATGCCAACCACTGCAAAATAGCTCCTGTAAATTAAAATTTTAATGAAAATTGCAGGCATACGGATATAAAGGCCATTTTCTATGATTCAGTAAAACTAGGAAATCAGAAAGCCAGATACCTGAGCTAACGTTTCCAAACTGTAAATGTCCACAGTACATACCCAACTTTTAAAAGATAGTTACCTTGGAGTGATGGCATTATAGACATTTTAAACACATTTTTAAAATTTAATGTACGTTCCTAATTTTTTTTTATTTTTAGATTTTTAGAAGGAGGAAGGGGGAGGAGAGGAAGAGAGAGAGAGAGAAAAGAGGGAGAAAAACTACAATGTGAGAGAGATACATTGACTGGCCCTCCTCTCGCACGCATGCACGCTGACCAAGATTGAACCTGCAACCTAGGTATGTGCCCTGAACAGGAATCAAACCCGGGACCTTCCAGGGCATGGGATGATGCTCCAACCGAGCCACACTGGCCAGGGATCCTAATTTTTTTTAAAAAAGAATATTATTTTTATGACAGGAAAATTTATTTTAGAAAAGATTATGCAGGCTATAAAGTTTTCACATACATACTAAATAATTATCTAACCACTATAACAAAGTGGATTTATAATATTCTGACTGATCTCACTTTAATAAATAATCATTAACTTCAAGGAGGCCTTAATGGTTCCTGCATTGTGCTGTACAGGTCCCTAGATCATCCAATCTCCCATTCTCTTAGAAAACTCTACCATTCCCCATTCTCCTTACAGATGAAAACCTTGCTATTTCACTGAGAAAATAAAAGCAAATTAACAAGAGAACATTTACAAGCTCCCACAGAATCCACTCTTTCCTGTATCTGTGTCCCTACATTCTCTCCCTTTCTGTTACTGAATCAAGACCTAATTTCTTCTCTAAGACCTAACTTTCCACCTGTGTACTGTTCACAAAGAAATTGGTCTAGCAGTTTTTCTCATATTTCTCATACATATATGGTTCCCTTTATACTGAATTATTCTCAAGCAGCAGACATGCTATAATTTCTCCCAACTAAAAAACCAAAATAGCCTGGCCAGTATGGCTCATTTGGTTGAGCATCATCCCATGTACCAAGAAGTCGCTGGTTCGATTCCAGGTCAGGGCACATGCCTGGGGCTGTGGGCTTGATCCCCAGTAGGGGGCGTGCAAGAGGTAACCGATCAATGATTTCTCTTTCTATCTCTCGCTGTTTCTATCTCTCTCCCTCTCTTAAAAAAAAAATCAATAAAAACATGTTCAAAAAAATACAAATAACCAAATTCCTTTTTTTCTCTTTTAGCCACCACCCCATCTCTCATATCCTTCAAAGAGCTGTCCATCAATTCCTCTTCTCCCATTCTCTCCTGATTCCATTCCTGTCAGGATTTTGCCCCACCATTCCATTAAGATTGTCTACTAAAGTTCCCAGAGACATAACTGCTAATCTAATGATTAATTCTCAATCCACATCTTCCTTGATTAGCAATTTTTCATTTCCTCCTCCTTAAAATAGTTTCTTCATTTGCTTTTAAGGATGCCTCTTTTTCCAAGTTTCCCTCCTACCTCCCTGGCCATCTTTTTCAGACCTTTTTGCTAATACCTACTCACTTCTCAATCTCTAAAGGTTAGAGTGCCCTTGGCCCAGTCTTCAAACCTCTTGTCTAACTATTCAATTCCTTTAGCAATCACATCCAGTCCAGTCTCTATAAGCCATCTATAATAATCTATAATAATAAAAGCATAATATGCTAATTAGACTGGGTGTCCTTCCAGACCACCTTCTGGACGAAGCCAGGGCTAGGAGGAGTCAGGGTCCGGGATGCCTGCTTGCGGCCGGAGGGAAGCCCAGGTTCCGGGTACTAGAGGGAAGCCGGTACAGGCCAGGGAAGGAAGGCCTACTCTTGCATCAGGCATCTAGTTTCTACATAAAGACTCTTAAGATTTGTAACTCCAGGCTAAACGTTCTCCACCAAAATCCCGGGGGTGCTCATCTGATAACTGCTTACTCTGTATAGCCAAATGGGCAAACAATTTTATATGTCCTAAACTAACTTCCTGATTTTCCTCCACAACCTCTACCCCAAAATCTATTTCTTCCCCTTTTTTATTCATATCAGTAAATCATAAATATCTTTCTTTTACCGGGCCCCAAACTTTTAAGACATCTCTCTCCTCCCCAGCCCCCCCATCTCACCCTCACAACCAAATTGTTAGCGAACTTTTTAGCTCTAATTTAAAAATAAAAACCCAAAATTGAGCCCCTTCTTGTCATCTCAAAGTCTATGACTCTGCCTAATCTGCAACAATCTCTCACCTGAATTACTGTAAGTCTTGAAACTATTCCCACCCATGCTCCCACTAGAATCTGTTCTCAAAATAGCAGCCAGAGTCTTTTAAAACCTAAATCAAATCATGGTATTCCTCTGTTCAAACTCTAACAGCCCACTCATAGTAAAATCCAGAGTACTTATCATAGGACATACTCAATCCATTACCTCTCTGACTTCCTTTCTCCACTTCTTCTTGATCACTAACTCCAACACTACCAGCCTCCTTGTCTTGAATACTAGAAACATTCTGGACCCAAGGCCCTTCCTTGCACTTGCATTCCCTGGAATAATCTTGCTCTAGTCATCTGTATGGCTCACTCACTCACTTCCTTTAGATCTTTTCCTTAAGTTCCATTTTCTTGTTTTTTAAATATATTTTTATTGATTTCAGAGAGGAAGGAGAAGGAGAGGAACATCAACGATGAGAGAGAATCATTGATCGGCTGCCTTCTGAAAATCCCACCCTAGGGATTGAGCCCACAGCCCAGGCATGTGCCCTGACCAGAAATTGAAGCGTGACCTCCTGGTTCATAGGTTGACATTCAACCACTGAGCCACACCAGCTGGGCTCTTTCTTTCTTTTTAAATTGATTTTGAGAGATAGAGATTCGTTGTTCCACTTATTTATTCATTCATTGGTTGATTCGTATATGTGCCCTAAGCAGGGCACATTCCACTTTCTAAGTGAGGCCATCCTTGACACCTGTTTTAAATTATACCGACCATACCTCCTTCCTACATCCAGTTGGTTATTCTTTCTCCTCTTACCCTGTTTCATTGTTTCTACAGTGTTTCTTACCATCTATATACTATAGAACTTACTTATGGGTACATTGTCTATCTCCCGTCACTTGGATATAGATATCATAAAAGTCAAGGTATTTATTATCCTATACTAGAGGCCTGTTGCAGGAAGATTCCTGCAAGAATAGGGCTTCCTGCAGCCGGAGCGAAGCAGAGAAGGGAGTGAAGCCCGCCTCAGCTTGCTTCCTTCCAGTCTCTGCCGCCCCGCTTGCTTCTCCCCAGCTTCACTTCCTTCTGCAGTGCTTGGCTTCCTTCTATGCTATCTTCAGTCTTCGCTCCGCGCCTGCGTATGCAAATTAACCGCCATCTTTGTTGTTGTGTTAATTTGCATATTCACTGATTGGCTGGTGGGCGTAGCAGAGGGATGGTCAATTTGCATGTTTCTTTTATTAGTGTAGATAATAAAGGGTAATATGCAAATTTACCCTAATGGTGGAATGACCAGAACGACCACTCACTCGACCAGTCACTATGAGGCACACCGATCATCTCTCGGTCCTTTTCCTCGGCCGGCCGGCAGGCTCCCATCGCCCAATGGCAAATAGGGAACTGGGGGTGGGTGGCGGCGGGGCTGGTTGCTGGCAGCCAGAGAAGATGGCCCTGATCGCAGGCCAGGCCTAGGGACCGTATCCGCGCCCAAATGTCGTGTGCCGGGCCTCTAGTGTTTACTATATTTTCAATGTTTAGTGCCTGCATGTGGGATGTGCTTAATACATATATTTGTCAACTAAATTAATAATATAAAAGATACTCCTATCTGCTGAAGGAATAAAGAACATTCTACATCAGACCTATTGGCTTTATACAAAAACAAAAAAGTTCAAAAGGAATTTCAAAATCAGATCACTAAATGAACAGCTTAAAAAAAAGAATGAGCCAAGGCAACCATCTCCCAAATTAAAGATCTGTAAGCACACACTCCTCTATTACTTAAATTTATGCCATTAATGATTAAATGTAATGTTAATATCTACAATTGGAAAACATGGTATTTACCTTTGTAGTTAGATCTTGTTCTGCAGGAAGTGTCTCTCTTAAAGCACGCAGACCATGCTTAACCAGTTCATTCAAATTGCCTATATATAATAAATTAACAATTATTTCTTAATTCCGTCTTCATGCTAGCCTTCTTTTATTAGTTAGATCTATACATTGAAATCATGGTTTTAGTCACATTATAAAAACAGCCAAAAGTTTAATGTTTAGCCCTATAATCTTCTAGTAATGATAACATTGCTGATTATTGTTTTATTTAATGAGGACACATCGTTTGTTACTGAATTTGACTTTTCCTTATGCTGAGTTAAATCGAAATCCTGATTCAAATGATAAAGCTCAAAGGCTTGTAGCAAAACTAGACAGAGACATCACAAGAGAATAAAACTATAGGTCGATTTGACTTATGAATATAGACACCAAAACTCAACAAAACATAGTAAACTGAATCTAGCAATATTTATATGTTTATATAAGTATTTATACATATAGTTTATATCATACACTATGACCAAGAGGGATTTCTTCCAGAAATGCAAAGATGGTTGAACATTCAAAGTCAATTAATGCAATATACCACAATAGAAAGGGGAACAACCCACATGATCACCTCAATAAATGATTTAAAAAGCTTGTGTTAAAATTTAAGACCTTTGCATAAGCAAAGCACTTGGAATCATTGACCAGCTGTCTCCTGCATGGGGATCAAGCCCGCAATCTGGGCATGTGCCCTTGAGTGGAATCGAACCCAGAACCCTTCAGTCGCAGTCGACACTCTATCCACTGAGCCAAACCAACTAGGGCCATCTCACATCTTTTACCTTTTTTTCCTACAGCTACACTGAGTTTTTACTTGTTTATGCAGAAATGTCAGTGTGGCTAAAATCAAGAACAGAGCCATAGAAAAGTAACAGTTGCAAACAGTGTTTCTCAACTGTTTGGGGCACACTTCAGAACAACTGAATCAAGATTCTTCAAGGTTGGGGACACATATTTGTATTTGAAAAAGTCCTATTAGTGAATGTAACTACTGCGGTAGTTAGAGGGGCTAACAACTAGCATGTGTAACAGAAATAATAAACACTTCACAGGCTTAATTTTTTAAAAAATTCTTACTGTAAGACTGGTAGTTTTCTTCATTTAGGATGCTGTGTTAATTCACTATATAAAGACTGGAGGGGGCAAATAAAAATCACTTACACTCCATAAACTCAGACATATGTCTCTCCAAGTAAGTACGAGCTGATTGAGAACGGGCTCCAATGGACATAGCTCTGCAGTCAAAATAGTTAGCTGACGGACAGGTTTGGAAAATATGAGGGCCCATATCCTACAAATAGGAGGGGAAAAAACACCACATAATTCTTGATTTTGATTGAGCTAAAAATTAGAAAATTTCTAGTCAGCTTTTAAAAAATCATTAAAATGTAAAAAATATTCTGTGAACTTACATCATAACCAGCAATAAGCAGTCCAACACCATATGGTCTTCGGCCATATCTTTGTGTTGGTATCTGGGTCTCTTAAACTAGTTAAGGAGCCTGTTCTAACAAGAAATAAAATACTATCTTTCTTTTCAAATTAAAATTAACAAAGAACTTTGACTTTTTTAAATTTCTGCATAATCTACCATAGGAAGAAGAAAATAAAACAGAGCAATATTTCTTTGGCCTATTATTAAAAAAATGTTCAACTACCCACCAAAAAATGTTCAACTATTCACGAAATGTTTTCTTCTCATAAAGAGAATTTCCATTTGTTTTGGATATAAGAGTCAAGAATATTTTTAGGACATCTAGAACTAAAAAAAAAGTTTAAATATCCTCTTGGTTAGTTTTACTGAAATTGAACTTATCTATGTCTGCAAAATATCAATTACTTATAAGGGCTAATGATAGAGCAAACCAATTCCATATTTTAGAACCCATTCTTCCATAGTAAAAGTTCCCATAATTCTTTCTAAATTTTAAACATTCTGTTATTGAAAAGTAACTAACTTTTTCCCGCAATCTTACCTAGGTTATATATGACAATATTTCTAATAACTAACATAAAAGATTAAGTATCAAAATTCTTTAAGTTCATGTCCAAAATGCTAACATAAAAAGGATACTGCTTCCAATTAGAGATACAAGACGAGACACAGGAAGAGGTCTGTCAAATACAAATCTGGAATCCAAACACTCCTGGCGCATAAAATTGCTAAAAAAGAAACAAGAAAAATTAGTAATTTCAAATCACAGAGTTATTCAAATCTAAATTAAGTAGTTTGATTTCATTTTGCTCTCTTCCAGACATTTACATGGATTACATTCATATAAGGGAACCAGAAAGACATGGAAGGATGCGTTTTTATACCAAACTCTGGGAGTAGGGGAGTACATGAAGTTTCAACAAAAACAAAAAACCCCTCAGAACTAAAATATTCCTTTAGAAAACCTTTGTTTCAGGGCACTTTATAGAACAGCAAGAAGGCTGAGAGAAAAAGAACATTCTCTCTTCTCTTATCCTTCCCACTGTCAAAAAGATTATCTTGAATTCTGTCTTTAGCCAGGAACAAGTTTACTGTTTTTTCCTCGAAAACTAAAATTTCCACAAGACAGCAATTGCAAGAAATAGAATCCATACTAAGACATTGTTACTTGTTCCTGACTATTGAATCTCACTGCTAAACCTGGCAAGATTCAAGCAAGTCTGACATTGGGGAGAAGGGGATTCATGCCTAACTATTAAAGGCAAGAGGATAAACAACAGATATCCGCCTTTCTTTCTGTGTTGCTTTGTCCAATTTGTGTGCACGTCACACCTGATGATTAAATGCTGACTGTAGGAACCAAGCTCTTTGCTCAGTACTTTAAGTCCACTTCCCAAGGCTATCTCAGACTGCATTGCCCCAATATTGCATGTACTAATCACATGTGACTACTGAGCACTTAAGAAGTGGGTGATCTAAATTAAAATGTATCATAAATACCAAATACACATGAAATGTCAAAGAAATTTAGTATAAAAAAACAATGTAAAATATCTCAGTAGTTTTTGTATTGATTACATGTTGACAAGGCATTTTATTTTTATTTTATTTTTTTTTAATATATTTTTTATTGATTTTTCACAGAGAGGAAGGGAGAGAGATAGAGAGTCAGAAACATCGATGAGAGAGAAACATCGATCAGCTGCCTCCTGCACATTTCCCACTGGGGATGTGCCCGCAACCCAGGTACATGCCCCCGACCAGAATCGAACCTGGGACCTTTCAGTCCGCAGGCCGACGCTCCATCCACTGAGCCAAACCGGTTTCGGCAACAAGGCATTTTAGATAGATTGGGTTAAATAAAATGTTTGACAGTGCAATATATTTTACATTTTCAAGAACTGCCAGAAATCAATAATGTTGTCACTATACTACTGATTTAAGAGAACAGGAGTTCGCTGGATAACTTACAAATCTTAAACATTAGCATTAATTTCCCCTTAGTGGTTATATACTTTCTTCCCTATTTATGTCACAGACATAAACATATTAGTTTTGGCTTATTACCTCCCATATCCCAATACACACACTCACATATTACCTGAAGGTACTGTTAAGTGCTCTACATTTTAGGCTACTTAACAATAACCTTGAAAAAAATAATACTAAAAAAATTGAGAGTTTAAGCAACTAACCCAATCTCAGATACTAAGTGTAGAGATAGGAAGTAAACTCATTCTATGTGATTTCAAAGCCTTAGCTCTTCATTAACAAAATGCCTTTCAATTAGAAATAATCTTCATTTCCTTTGGACTCCCATAAACATCTATATATTACTCTCCATTTTCTACCTTTTATTATAGATATATTACTAGATTTGCATTTCCTAGTTACAAGATCTATATCTGAATCATCTGTGTATACTATGCAGTATCCAGAAGTTTTTCAAAAAATAAATTCTGGTGTATTAAAGAAAGGGTAACAGCTGTTTCTCAGAAATCAGAAAAAAGTTGTCAAGCTCTTCTTAGACAAAGCATCATCTCAAACAATATACACTGAGTTACTAATTTCACATTATTTAGGGATTTCTCAAATGTACTAATATGCTTAATTCTATTTGTTATTATTATAGGAATCAAGAAATGGAATACTTAATAACTGAGCCCAAATCCACTAAAGTGTTCACAATTTTAACTTATAAATACTCTGGCAGAGAACTCTCTAACATATCTTAACTGGTTCTTCTCTGGAAATGAAATCAATGATAAGTCAAAAGGGATGTTGCTTGTTTTTCAAGATCATACTCACCATAGCAGTCTAGCATCAGCAGTAAGTCCTGCAATTGAAATACCAATATGGTTGTCGACATGGAGAATTTTTTTCTGATGAGCTGCAAGCTCTGACTGTGCTCTCTAAAAACAGACATAATAAGACATACAAACAAGTTTAAAATTTTATTATCTATACAGTGAAACTTACGCTTGATAGTTGTTTTCTATATGAGGAAGATACACTTATTGCTTTACTTACTTACCTTCAATGCAACCAGTACTGCATGGGTTTTTGATTTCAGACCAACTGTGGCTGAACCTTGTTTGACAGCTTCCATGGCATATTCAATTTGATGAATCCTGCCCTAAAAAAAAAATAACAAGATATCTTAGAGTCATCTTACAAGACCCTCTTATAAATTTAAAGAGTTCCCAAATCTCAGGTGAGCATAGTTAAATCTCAAATGATTATTTTTAAACCAGAAAACTTACTTTAATGATAAATTTAGGGCCCAGGAATGTCCAAAGTGATTCTATCTCATTTTCTCACAGCCTACAATCTCATGAGTTTCTAAACATACTGCAGCCACCGAAAGCCACTTCACAGAAATTGTATGAAACATTTACCTGAGGGCTCCAAACAGTGACATCATTGTCATACTGGTTGCGAAACTGAAAGTAAAAGAAAATAGACCTATTAATATAAGAACGTTACAAATCCCAACTCTTAACTAGCTCTATTATTAAAAAAAAAAAAATGTTTTCCTGCCCAGCTGGTGTGGCTCAGTGGTTGAGCGTTGACCTATGAACCAGAAGGTCACGGTTCCATTGCCAGTCAGGCACATGCCCAGATCGCAAGCTCAATCCCCAGTGTGGGGCATGCAGGAGGCAGCTGATCAATGATTCTCTCTCAACATCGATGTCTCTCTCTCTCTCTCTCTCTCTCTCTCTCAATCTCTGAAATCAATAAAAACAATTTTTTAAAAAGCTTTCCCATCTGTTCCCATTCAACATTAATACAATGCTGTTAAGACAATCTTACTGTAAGGTTACTACTGTATGTACTTAGTTGCAAGCCAGCTCTACATACACCATGAGCTAGTGGGCCAGGGCGGAAGCAGATCTAGGTGGGACCTTTCTTCCCAACTTCCAAGCCTACCAAAGACCACACACAGGGCTCCTTCTGGGTTCCGTCAATTCCGTAAGTTCATGTGTGTCAACTCTCCTTCATATCTTTGCTTATGTTCTCCCCTTATACCAGCCTTTAATAAATAATCAAAAGCACCCCTTTTTGAAAATCTAGCTCAAATGTCTCTCTCTTGAAGTTTCTCCACCTTTTCTTCCAACTTTCCCCCGGCACATACTCGCACCAGTTCTTTACCTCGCGTCCTTTCTTCCCTATATGATGATTTAGGGACATGTCTATTTTATCTTGGAATGCTCACCATACTTAAAATAGTGGCTTGTAGGTACAGACCTTCATATTGAAGGAATAAACACAAAAATGTCCTCAGGAGGCAGAAGTGGACGCAAATAGCGACAGCGGCAGAACCATTACCGCTTTAATGACTTTTTTTTTTTTTTTTTTAAAAAAAACAACAACAAGTCTACCAGAGCAGTCCTGGGGAGAACAATCACGGGGGTGAACATGTTGAGCACTGGAAGCCCTGAGACCTATGTTGTAATCCTGATAACATCACACCTCCTCTCAGCCTCGGTTTACTCATCCGTAAAACGAGGTGACTGGACAATGTGGCTGAGAATGGCCTTTTCTCATGGAGTTCTAGGGGAGACGGCAATTAGATGGGCACAGCAGGAAAATGCACGCGGTACCGGAACCCAAACCCTGGGGTCAAGTCCGCAATGGCAGTACCGGGAGGCCTCCAACCCAAGTCCCTATTTTTCCCTCCCTTTCCTCCCCCGCAGATCACGAGGGACCATTCAGTACCGCTCAGTATCTGCTCCACTGAAAGAACCTGAAGGGCGAACGAGGCTAGTTCACGGAGGAAGTAGTGTCTGAGGCCCGGCAGAAAGTGAAACAAACCCCGGATAAAGGCCGCACCGACTCCCTCCCGCCCCTCTCCCTCCCGGCCGGGCCGGAGATGCTGAATCACTGCCCGAACCCTCACGCCGGCTCTGGTTTCCGTGCCCCGTGGTCCCCGGCCGCCCTAAGGACTGACTGGAGACGCGGCTCGCCACCGGCCAGTTAGCGGACCTCTGCCCCAACCCTGCCTTAGGCTTGGAACCCAACGCACCATGGTTCCGACGCGGCCCTGGCTGGCGGCTCCTCCTGCAAAGCTGCGGATCAGGGAGCGCTGCCGAAACTACCGCTCGGCGATCGACAGGGAAGTTACGTCATTTCGACGGCAGAGGCGCAGGGCAGAGCATTCTATCCCAGAGACATCGATAGGCGCCCAACGCTTCCCCGCCCTCCGAGCTCTGACGTTCGGTGGTGGGCGGGGCCTCGGAGAAGGTGGCACTGAGATTGGCGGGAAATCCCGGGCCGGGATGTCCCCGGCGCCGAAGAGCTGCTGGGCGGCCAGCACTAAGTTACGCTTCTTGCATGCTCGCGACTGACCTGTGTGTTGCAGAGACATCACCTCCAGTTTCTCACTGGCCCGGCCGGATGCCCCCGAAGTCGTTCGAGAAGACCGCTGCACTCGGGTGATCCAGTGCGCGGCTCAGCCTCTCGTCTACCGCTCACCGGGATTGGGTGTGTGGTGTGACCGGGAGAAGAACGAGGCTGCCGCGAGAAAGGCCCGACATAGCGGGCCGTCTTCTGGGTCAACCATAACACTGGCTGGACCATGTTGTCTGTGTACATGCTTTTCTTTCCGCTTTGGAATCCAAAAGGAGAACTCATCTGCCAGGGCCTGTTGTCATTGGTCCTTCTCCGTCATTATTGTTGGTTTCCTCCCACCAGACTGAACTTTTTGAGGGCATTAATGTCTTTCTGTTACCCGCCCCCCCACTCCCACCCCCAAACCAAGCGCAGTTCCTGATAGATTAGGTCACTGAGAAAAAAAAAATGGACACTCTCTTCGGAAATATGTATTTTCTCTTTTGAGAACATTCGTAAGTCCCTAAGATTTAATAGTTGAGGACACTGCAAACAGTTGCCAACCTAACGTCTACCGACGGCCGACGATGGCTTATTTTCTTTATAATGAAGAAAGGATGAGTTCCTAGGCTCAGGTAAGAGTGGAAAGGATCCCTCAGGAGGCTGGCCGGTGTGGCTCAGTGGTTGAGTATCCGCCTATGAACCAGGAGGTCATGGTTTGATTCCCGGAGGTCATGGTTCGATCTTCAGTAGATCCCCAGCGTGGGGCGTGCAGGAGGCAGCTGGTCATGGTTCGGTTCCCAGAGGTGCCGGGAGCCGGCTCAAAGGACCTGGCATATATGACATACTGTTCTTAAAATGTTTGCTCACCTTCTTGGCACTATGTGTTTTAACCAAGGTCTCCTCTCTGAGAAAGATTGTTTCCCCAGGTAGGGATTTTCCCCTGAAGTTAGGGAGGGAATAAAACCCCTCAACTAAGTGCCAGGTGGGTAATTAATCACTTTAACTACGAACAATCATGCTTAAGCTACATAATCTTTACTCCCTGGAATGGAGATAAGAAACGCCCTAACCTTTGTAATAGAGATTGATAGGATTGAATCAACTGGTATAAATACAGATGTAACAAGACAGCAGAAGACAGAACCAAGAGAGATAGAACCTAGGCACAGAACCTACACAGAACGTTCTCTAGAAACAAAAGAACTTCGCTGGAGAGAACATGGCAAAAGATCCTGGACAGAAACTGGCCTCAGAACCTAGAGACAGACCTAGCGAGAGAACATGGCAAAAGATCCTGGACTGAACCTGACTACAGAAATTGGCAAGAGAACCTGACTAGAACCTGGTGACTGAACCTGGCTGGAGAACCTGGACAGAACCTGGCTGGAGAACCTAGCAAGAGAACATGGACACAGAACCTGGCTGGAGATCCAGACCAGAACTTGGCTGGAGATCCTGGCTAGAGATCCTGGCTAGGCTGCTGATCAACTGAACGCTGTCTCTGTGTCATTCCTTCTTCGCTGACTCCATCCACACCTTTGGGGACCCCTGGACCTGCTGGGGTTGGACTCTGGCACAGAGGTCATGGTTGGATTCCTGGAGGTCATGGTTCGATTCCCGGAGGTCATGGTTCGGTTCCCAGAGGCCATGGTTTGATTCCCAGAGGTCATGGTTCGATCCCCAGTAGATCCCCAGCGTGGGGCGTGCAGGAGGCAGCTGATCAGTGATTCTCTTTTATCATTGATGTTTCTAGCTCTCTCTCCCTTCCTCTCTGAAATCAACAAAAACATTTTAAAAAAGGAAAGGATCCTTAAGGATGTGAGCTTTGAAGGTGAAGTAACACTCAGTGATTGATTCAAGTTTGGGACAATTGAGTATCACTCTTTTTAAACACTTTCATTTATATATTTTGGACATTTTTCCATGTTAAACAATTTCCAGGTTAAACACAGCCTCCTGGTATTCCGCCTTAGGTCCATATATTGTATTTACCAAAGTCCCTATTATTTAATATTTAAGTACCCCTCCTCCCAAGCAATTTATTTATGAGCTGTTTGGTACATTTTTTCGTGTACATCTCTGTTCCCTTCTTCAGAATCTTTAGAATAAATTCATAAAAATGGAATTGCAGAGTCAAATGAAATGGGATATTTCTAAGGCTTTTGATAAAAAGTGCTCATTGCCCTCAAGACATGTTTTACCAATTTACTCTGAACAATGGTATATGAGTGTCCTCCTCCTTAAATTCAACAATATTAATTGTCATTTTTTAAAATCACTGTTAATTTAGTGGGTTAAAATAACAGATTTAAATCGACAGATTGTTCTCTTTTGTTTCTCCAGCACCTAGCACAAGGCCTCGCACATACTAACTGCTTAATGAATATTACTGAATGAATAGTACACTTAAAAAGTATGGCCATCTTTTCATATCCATAAGTAATGATCTGTATTGTTTTCAACAGTTGCATAGTATTCCCTTGTGTAGGAATCTAATAACTTACTTAATTATGGGTGGCAATTAGATTATTTCCAAGTCTCCGCTATTATAAAAATATTATATAATGAATATTTTTATCCATACATTCCATAGTACCAAAGATTGCTATCTAAAACTTTGTGTTTTTGGTACTCTTCTAGTAGAATCTTTAAGTTTGAAAATATTTACAGTAAAATTGTAGAATTGCTTGCACTTTAATGTCACCATGCTAGATATTCTCTGTTACCTCTGTGTATCTACTTCACCCTTTATGGATTACAGCAGCAATTCCTTTCCTCTCTGGCTTCTGGTTGAACTCAGCTGATGGAGGGTGCCAGCAGGAGATCAGAAGGCAGTAGGAGATTAACTATTTATTACCCTTCTCTCTCCATGTTGGCACCAGGTTGGCAGTGGTACGGCATCGTCTCTTGCTGTTTTCCTACCCACATTCTGATTATACTCCCTTCAGTTGCCCCTTTTGCTGTGCCATCTGTTTCTTGCTGCTACTCAGACTGATACAGTAATATTTTATATTTTTACAGGGTACAGGTGGTCTAATACTTTTTTTTTATATGAGAAAAACCTGTTATCTTTTCTTGAGGTTTAGTGTACATTATGCTTCTAGGAACAATACCAGTAGGTTTAAAATTGCTGGAAAATAGAACCTAAGATTGTGATATATGCCCTTCCCTGTTTTGTACCTGCTCAGAAATCTAATACAAATCATCTTGCAGTTGTTCTTCTTTTTAAAAATTCATTCTTTTTATTTATTTTATTTATTTATTTTTTTATTTCAAAGAGGAAGGGAGAGGGAGAGAGAGAGATACCGGTAGAAACATAAATGATGAGAGGGAATCATTGATTGGTTGTCTCCTGCACGCAACCCAGGCATGTGTCCTTGACCGGAATCGAACCTGGGACCCTTCAGTCCACAGGCTGACTCACTATCCACTGAGCCAAACCAGTTAGGGCTGCAGTTCTTATAATTTTTCCAATTATGAAAGGAATATACATTTATTTAATTTTTTTCAAATGCACAGTATGAAGAATAATCCTGTCATCCAATAGGTAGAGGAAATCACAGTTAAAATTTTAGTGATTTCTTTTCCTTACAACAATATCTCCTTAAAGAATGGACGGAAATTATCCTGAGAATATATTTTCCAGTATTTATAATTTGTAATACATTGTCTGTATGTACATTGTGGGTACATACATAGAAAGAAAGACTGCATTACTCCATAGAAAGAAAGACTGCATTTTTTTATATCAACTTGAATCTAACCCTGAGCTACCATCCTACCATGCTGGTGGAAACTCAATCTCCATTATTATTGAGCATTTCCTCTCCATATAGGACTGTACAAAGTTACTAGAGCCATAATTATTGTGGAAGTATCTGGGATTACCTCAAATCATTTGGTCGTCTTTACACATTGATTTTACTGCTGAAATTCTCTTTTATGTGCCATCTTCCCTTCAGATGTGATGACTCCAATACTCCTTTACCATCGTTGGAACTCAACAGTCTGGAATCAAGTGAGTGAATCTGGCAGCCCCTGCACCCAGGTGCAGCCTTCATCTTTGGGGTTGTGCCACCATCCTCTGCTCGTCACAGAGCTAAACGGAAGTCTTAGCTGTTCACTTCACCAATGGGCTACAGACTTCTAAACCTCTCTTAAAGGCATTCCTCTCATTTCAAAAGACAAGGAGAGCTTATGTTGTCTCTAAGCAGCTTTTGATTTTTGCCTTATAAAAACCTGAGGTCTAGATACCTGCTTGGATAGGGACAAGGGGCGGGGGAATAGGAGAACACGTAGAATTAACATCTCAACAAAATAAACTGCCACAAAAATTTGTATCAAAGTATATATGCTTATTTTAATCTACTCTTTAATTTAAACATTATACCACAAATGTTTCTTCATGTCACATGCTTTTAAATGTCTGCATAATAGAAAGGCATTCCATCATATAAGTGGATCATAATTTACTTAACTGACATTTGATAGCCTAGATAGTCTAAAGCTAGCCTTGTTTGTACCCACTCACACATTATGCCCTCAATGTGTGTGACCAGAAGAGAGGCCTGTACAAAAGCTATTGGCATACTTAAGTTGTTTAGAAATATTTTTCCAGAAATTAAGCAACTGTTACAGAATGTCGTCTAGATAGTTGAGTAACAATGAATATTACATGTCCATGTGAAAATTTTAACTTGGCTCTTATTAGAATTTATTTTTATTTAATTTTTTTAAAATCCAGAAGTAACAAACAATAGCCTCTAAATTATAGAAGCAGTGCTGCCTTTCTGGCTTATTCTTCCTGCAAAATAACCTTATTGATCAATTTTGTAAGTACTGCATAAGAATCTGGGCCAACTCATGCTTAAAGGAATGAAAGCCACTAAAACCCCAGGAGACCAAATGTCTCGTCTGTTGGTCCAAAAGTGAAACTTCGATATAAGAGCCACTTTGAAGAGAGTCCAGCCAAGCAAATTTAATTCAGAGCCACCAATATATGCGTAGAAGGAAATCATAAAAAGGGTATACTTTAGAGTGAGATAATTCTCATTAACTCAACAAATATTTATTAATCACCTTACCATATGCCAAGCATTATTACTAAAATATGCTAAGAAAACCTCAGTAAACAAAACAGACAAAAATTCCCAAAGAAGATTATTATAGGATGAAATCAGAGAGGAAATGGGCTGGGGAGGGGGTGCAGGTTATATAGGGCCTTTAGGCCACTTTGACTCTGAGTGAGATAGAAAGCACTAGACTCTAGTGACTAGAGCAGTGGTTCTCAGCCTTCTGGCCCTTTAAATACAGTTCCTCATGTTGTGACCCAACCATAAAATTATTTTCGTTGCTACTTCATAACTGTAATGTTGCTACTGTTATGAATCGTAGTGTAAATATCTGATATGCAGGATGGTCTTAGGCGACCCCTGTGAAAGGGTCGTTCGACTGCCAAAGGGGTCGCAACCCACAGGTTGAGAACCGCTGGACTAGAGGGTTCTAAAATGAGAAGTGTTCTGACTGATCATTTTAAAGGATTATCTTGAGATAGATAATCCTTTAAAAATGGATTAAAGCCCTGGCTGGTTTGGCTCACTGGATAGAGCTTCGGCCTGGGGACTGAAGGGTTCCAGGTTCGATTCTGGTCAAGGGCACATACCCGGGTTTCGGGCTCGGTCCCCAGTGGGGGGCGTGCAGGAGGCAGCTGATCAATGGTTCTCTCTCATCATTGATGTTTCTATCTCTCTCTCTCTCTCCCCCTTCCTCTCTGAAATAAATAAAAAAAATATTTTTAAGAAATGGATTAAAAAACTATAATGTTGAGAACAAACTGGAGCCAGGCATGCTAACAAGATCAAGGCAATTATATAATCCAAGTGAGAGATGACAATGGCTTGGACCAGAGTTGTAATGGTGAAATGGTAGGAAGAAGTTGGATTTTGGATATATTTTGAAGGCAGAGCCAACAGTACTTTGCTAATGGATTGTATGTGGCATGTAAAAGAAAGAGGTTTCAAAGTGACTGATGTTTTTGGCCTGAGAAAATGGAGTTGCAATGAACTGTGACAAAGGAGAGATAAGAAGAGCAGGTTTTGGGGGAAAGATAAATATGGTTTTGTATATTAAAAGTTTAGGATGTCTATTAGACATCTCGATGGAGAAAGGGAGCTATTAGTTGGCATATGAGTTGGAATTCAGTGGAGAGGTTCAGGCTGGAGACCCAAAATTGGAGGTCATCATTCCAGAGCTATTATTTAGAGCTATGAGACTTGGGTGAGAATAGGTAGAAAAGAGCCCAGCTGATGTGGCTCAGTGGTTGAGCCTCAACCCATGAACCAAGAGGTCACTGGTTTGATTCCCAGTCAGGGCACATGCCCCAGTTGTGGGCTTGACCCTCAGTAGAGAGTGTGCAGAAGGTAGCCTATTGATGTTTCACATCGATGTTTCTATCTCTCTATCTCTTTCCCTTCCTCTCTTTCTCTAAATAATCAATAAAAATGTATTTTTAAAAAAGAACAGGTAGAAAACAGTTCCAAGAATTAACAGATGGCGACTTCGATATTAAGATAGAACTGGGTTTGTATTTAAACTTAGTTACTTATGAGCTCCGAGACCTTTGATGACTAATTTCACCTCTCTGAACCTGTGTTTTGTTGTTGCTTAAACCTATAAACTAGAAATAATATTGGCTAGTATCTTTTATGATTGTTGTGATAACTAAGTGAATTTTTCATTTAAAGTGTTTAGCACACTGCCTGGCACATGGTAAATATTCAATATTTATTAGTTACTAGAGGCCCAGTGCATGAATTCATGCATGGTGGGGTCCCTCGGCCTGGCTGGAGATCAGGGCCAATCTAGGCCATCTCACCCAGTCCCAATTGGGGCGGATCAAGGCTGGCCGGGGGCTGGGGGGACGGACAGCTGGGAGGTTAGCCGGCTGCAGGAGGTTGGCTGCGGGAGCGCACTGACCACCAGGGGTTAGCTCCTGCATTGAGTGTCTGCCCCCTGGTGGTCAGTGCGCGTCATAGAGACCGGTCAACTGGTTATTTGGTCAACCAATCGGTCGCTTAGGTTTTTATATATATAGATTATTATTTTAATATATTTTTATTGATTTCAGAGAGGAGAGGAGAGGGCAGGAGAGGAGAGGACAGAGAAACATCAATGATGAGAGAGAATCATTGATCGGCTGCCTCCTGCACGCCCCCTATTGTGGATAGAGCCTGCAACCCAGGCATATGCCCTGATGAGGAATCAAACTGTGACCTCCTGGTTCATAGGTTGGCGCTCAACCACTAAGCCAAACCGGCCAGGCTATTATTGTTATTTTTAAAACAGTATTTGTCTTGCAAAATGTTGCTGGCTGCCTTAGTGATAATATACTCATATAGTCAATACAGTAGTGATGTCTATTACTTATCTAGATAAAAAGTGGCAAACTAGAAGTGTACAGTGAAGCCACTCCTCTGCCTTTCTGTTATCTTAAATAAGTTGTACTTTTCAGCTTGGAATCTTCTTTTTCAACTTGTTAACTTGTGAAGTACTTCTAAATAATATTGCTTTAATCTCTTGAAATTTTTATTTAGCTGCCAAGATCTATGAAACACTGTAATAGAAGTCTTTTTTCCATTAAAGCATATGGCTGACTGTTATGAAAATAAAAACATGGTTGGTGAAGTTAGAAATAAGGACATCCTCTAACACATTTCAATAATCATTTGGTCTGGAAATTATTTCATTCTTTATAAAAAGATGTCTTCTAATTTTCAAAATAAACAACCATTTTTGTCCTAGCAAAATAAGATATATTCTGATCTAATTTTTATAGAAATCCACCCTGAGATTATTTGGGAAACTGCTTTCTGTATTAAAAACAGGCATTTCTTCCTTTCCTGGCCAAAGCCAGCATTTTTTTTAGTGTCTGGGTGGCTTCAGAATGTCTTTTCTTTTGGCCTATTGCTGAGGTGGCAAGGGTAACCATAGAGAAATACAAGAACAGACATGTTATGATGTAAAGTATCTTATAAACAAGCAAAATTTTTCATTTGTTGTATTTTTTCTTTTATCACTACAGAAGAGAAAAAAAATCCGTAGTTACCAGTAGGCTAATAATTCCTTAGATATTGGTCATAATAAAAGTGCCCTTTTAAATATGCCCTTTAAAACCAGTGTTTTCTAGAATTGAAGTCCAAAGTTAAGTGTGCAGTTCCCTTCTCTGCTGCTAGGTGGCAATTAATGACTTGGAGAGAGAAAAGTCCTCCACTCGCCTCCCCCCTCCCCAACTTCCCCACCCAGAAAGATACGTGCATTTTCTCTTCCTTAAGGTAAGAATTCTCTTAAGGATAATATTCTCTTTCCTACTTTGTTTTGCCCAAGTGAATTTACATTCACCTTTTCCTTTAATTGTTAAGAATAACACATACAAATTTAACACAGGCTGCTATAGCTAGAGAAGAATAGATCATATCTTTTAAAGAGGGTGGTTTCCAAACAGAGTGTATGTTCATGAGTGATATAGAGTAGGAAGTTGCTATAATTTCCCTGCAGGACTTTTTTTTTCAATTCTAGTTAAGAAAAATTTCCTGTGAAAGGAATTACAACGGGCCCACGTTAACATTTGCCAGATGTAATATAATTAAATATAAATAAAAATGAAGAAAAAAGGTACTTTTAAAGGCATAAAAGCAATTTCAATGTGGTAAAATTGCTCTTTCAAGTGAACTATAGGAAATACAATAAAATAATTCTTCACAAGAGTCATAGAGTGGCACAGGATAAAGAACAATTTTTTTCCCCTCCCAGAAAACATACCCAGATATATCTATTACTAGCAAAATTCTTTAAAGACTACACACAGGTTTTTTTTTTATATTTATAAGCCTAGTGAATCTGATCTATATCATTTTAAAAATATGTTGAATTGTGGACATTGCTTTTTTGTAATCTTTCTTTGCCAAAAGAATATATGTAATGAGTATATTTTATATAAAGTTCAAAATATCAGAATCCCTGTTCAAAGAAGACTCTCAGTTTGGGTCTCAAACCAAAAAGACTCTCCCCAGGCTGAACTTAATGAAGCCTAACACCAAAAAGAAAAGCTGTTTCTGGCATTCTAGGCCTTCCCTGCATCCAGATGGCCTGTCTGTAGCCTAGCCAGAACCAAACCCTTCCTGCTGCCTTGCGAGCTGGCCTTGGATGACAGCCCCAGGCTACACCAGCTTCCATACCCCCTTAACTCTTCAGTGTCCATGATTTTTAAGAAGAGATGGGACTTCCAGTGTGAATTTTATTGAAAGGGTAAACCAAGTTTTAAACTTGACGTTTAGTTTATAAAATATTTATCCACACCGCCTCTCTCCTCCCCTCCCATAGGCTTTCTCCCAAAGTAGCTCAGTCAGCCAATTGGCATCAGAGGAGCACCGTTTGGAAGGGAGTGTGTGTGGGCAGCTTGCAGGTGAGGACAGGGCTGCCAAGGCAGACCATGCGGTTTGTCCTGTGCCTACACCCAATACCTGACTTGTGCCTTTCCAGAGCATTTGTATACACACAGCAGAACTGCTGTTTAGGGTGTGGGTAATTTCAAAGAGTATTTTTTAAAATAACTCATTGACAAGATTTTGATTCAGCAAAAGAGAATGTATATGGGAGATATAAAATGACCATGCATGAAATTAAGCGAGAATTTCTCTGAAATAGTTGTGGCAGAAAAACAAATCTGCTCTGTTTTACAAGTGCCGTTGGAAATCTTACTAGTGGCAGCCATTGTTTTCATCTTGGGTTTTCAAAGGTTTGTTTATATATGGGAATTTCATCAGAAGATAATACACAAAGCAAATTCTACACTTACAGGCAAAATTTTCCTATGGTTTTACTTTTCTGCACATAGATGTTATTAACTGATTAGCAAGGGTGCTTCTCAGTTGGCCAGAACAGATATTTTCAGATGAAAGTCTATGACTCTCTGTCACTTTCCTTCTTATTTTTGAGTGTCATTTCTTCATTTTATGCTTGCTGTTATTTTTAATTATTATTATTATGCCTGTTGCCAAGCTATTCCACTTTCCACAGAGTTGATTAGAGACCTGAGAAATCCAAGCCAACATAAAGTCCTGGTTTCCAGATCAGACTATATGAACAAAGAAAAAAAAAACACAGCAAAAGTGCTAGCTTTTATAGAGCCCTTAAAAAAAATAAAATAAAAGATGCAAAGGAACCTAGAACTGTAGAGAATGAAGCTTAAAAACAGGGACCCATGGGAGGAAGAATGAAAGGATGAAAAATCACATAGCACCGAGATGAAAAGAAAGTATATAAAAGAGAGAATAAAAGTAAATCAGATATATCTATTGACTTGCAGTGTTTAGCCTGGAGTGCCCGGTAGCAACTCCAAGCAGCAGAAACTCTCTCAGCAGCCAACGTAAAAGGGGCCCTCCGGCGCTAGCTTCACATCTGTGGCTTCAGAATTGAAACTCTTCCCTTTACCCTCTCCACCTGCCTGGGGAGAGGTGATGGGGACAGGCTTGGGACAAGGAAGATGGGCACAGGGCTAGGCAGGGGGCTCTCCTCATCCCTACAGCAACCCTCTCCCAATCATCCCACTGACCGGGGAGGGAAGTGGAGAGGTGGAGCCATAAATACATCCAGAATTCTGAAGAGGCAGAGGAAGGAAGTGGGGTTGTTGGGGGTCTCAGAGAGGGGGCAGGGGCAGGCTCTGTTCAGATCTTCACTCCCTTGGTTACAGCTTCACCACTTGTTTCTCTGCGTGAGCCTGGCCCACAAACATACAAGGCTGTCTTCTGTGCCATGACCTTTTCTCCTTGCAACTAGTATGATGAAAATTGGGACTCTTCAACTAGCTGTCTCAGGCCACCTTGGGTAACATTCCTCCCAGTTGGACCCAGTCCTTGGGATTTTTTTTTGTGTGTGAAAAACACACTTACAGCTCAATGCACATTTCCAAAAAATAGGCTGAGATTACCTAAATGCAGAAAGAGTATAAAGGTCTGTCATTTCTGGACATAAATGTCTCTTTTACAGTTTTACACATTACCTTACTTATAACTTATTACCTTAACTAATATTACCTTATTATTACTATCCCCTTACTAATAACTGATATCTGATGGATTGCAATTGGATTTTCACAGAACAATAAAATACTTCTGCCAGAAAGTAAATACGAGAAAAAAATTTTAAAAGCAAAAAAGGAACTAACACATGAAGTTAGACGTCAACTTTTCCTCTTGGGAAATCTGAAGAAAAGCTTAGTTAAAGGGGAAGATTGTTTTCAAATAAGTAATCTAATGTCAGTTTAAAGTACTTTTTAAAAAATGTGCGTTTTTATTTCTATGAAAAGAATGTTACTTCCCCTTTCATTTTGAGGAGGGGGCAAAAAGTTGGGAGTACCATTCCCATGTTTTAGAGTTAAAAGAAAATTGCTGGCATGAGAAATGTTATGAATTTATGAAAAACAACAGTTTTCTCCCCTAATTAAAATGTTGTATGTTTCTCTACTTTTTTCTATCACTACGAGTGTGTGTGTGTATGTATGTGTGTGTGTGTATGTGTGTGTGTGTGTGTGTGTGTGTATATATATATATATATATATATATATATATATATATATATATATACATCCTTGCAGAAAACCCTTTGGCCAGATTTCACAACTCTAGTCCTATGTTAATAAGAAGTCTTTACTTAGTTTCAATCTTTCCAAATAAGCCTGTAAGTTTTGACACAGCAAATACCAGTTTGGTCCTCTCTGTCCTCTGTCTCTTGACTCTCTGCTTGATCTGTTCACGTAAAAAACAAAGGTGAAACTAGGCCCTATTTCATCAAGCATTTTTGTCTCGATGCAGGGCCACACAGAGCTGTGGGGGAGCTCGATGCAGGCCCAGGAAGGAGCTAGAGATTGGCTGCCATCCAGTTCAGCTGGCTCAGGAGAAATTCAGCTTCCTGGTCCCCACAGAGGGTCTCTTCTGTGCTGACCTTTGACTAATTGGCAGGGCTCTCGAACTTTGACTCTTCTTCTTCTCTGCTTTATATAGTCTTCTTTTCCCCCACTTTTGGGTGCTTCTTGGAAGGGGGTAAAGCTTGAGGGAAAGGTGCTGGGAGAAGAAAAGTAGAAGTCCTGACTTTTGAGCCCATAAGGACTCCCCGCCCCCCCCCCACCCCCCCCCCTCGCCCCCACATTGATAAGGGAGTGAAACTGTTCATTTAAAAGGATGTCAACACGTGGCTTGCAAAATTTGCAAACCATGGAGAATTTAGCTTGGTCTATGCATCAGTGTAGATAACTTACAAACCTCAGAAGAATATCCCATAGTCTTTTTTTTAAAAAAGTCTATTTAATAGAATTTTTTTGCAAACATTTTAGCTTTCTTTTTATAAATATTACTGTCAGTTCCACTGTGTAGAAATAGATTCCAGGAAAAATTACAATGCATACAATGATCAAATAACTTATAGATTTTGATACTAAAGCCTTTAAAAATGCCATTGATTTATCTCATACTCATTTAATTTTGAAAGAGACCTAACCAGTATATATTTAAAACCGGTCATACCATATTTAAAACTTAAGAAAAAAAGTAAATATTATAAAATAACAATTGTGAAAGTATCTTTTAAATTATAAACGTAAAGATTTGATTGTATTTTCCTGATTTTTGTTCCCCTTTGATGACTTTAGTGATGGTTTAGTCGCATGCAGTGGCATCTTCTCTCCTGCTAACTTTGTATAAACAATCTTTCCTCTCATTGGGGGGTGTCTGTCACCCATTCATCTAGCCCACTCCACGTACCTTCCAAAAGCTGGCATTCAGCTGAAACCAGAAAAGAAATCTTTTCCCAGTTTGTTAGCAACTTGTTGAAGGCAATTGACTGCTTTTCAATAGAAAACATTTCCTTTCCCTATTGTGTCACCTCTAGTCCCTAAACACTTCACAGAACTCTGGCTGAGCCCTCCCTATGCCAGACAATGGCTTCCTTAAAAAACAAATATACAAACAAAAAACTTAGGAACCGCTTGTGTCATAGACATGAGGCATTTTCTTCTGAAAAGAGTCATTGCTCTCCACCCATAATGTCTGCATAGCAAAGGGCACCACAGAACTGGAAGGAACTTCCCAATTCAATCCTACCCTCAGACTGTACAGAGGAGGAAACTGAGGCCCAGAGAAGTAAGGGTATATAGTCCACTTTCCAGCAAAGATTTCTCTTTTTCTGTACCATGGATGCCTTGGCAGTCAGGTGAAGCCCATGGAGTCCCACTCAGAATAATGTTTTTAAGAGCATAAATTACATGAATTTAGACCCCCTTTTGTATGCCATATTCAGAAATTATCTCAAAATAGATTAAAAAAAAAACTAAACATAAGAGCTAAAATGATACAATTCTTAGAAGAAAACATAAGAGTGAATATTATGACTGTAGATTAGGCAATAGTTTCGTTTGTCTTTTTAAAAACAGCTTTCTTAAACTATAATTCACATACCATAAACTTTTTTCATAGAATATATACAATTCAGTGGCTTTTAGTGTATTTACAGAGTTTACAACCATCATCATGATGTAATTTTAGAACCTGCTTTTGGTGTTTTGTTCTTTTAAAAACATTTTTAAACAATAAGGAGGATTTATTGGTTTATGTGCAGAGATGATACCAAGGTTTAAATTTTTCTCCGTTTGTTCTTTTCTTCTGACATTTTGACTTTTTAAAAAACACACAGCTTTATTGGGATTAATTTACATAGAAACCGCTCATTTAAAGTGTGCAATTCAATAGTTTTTGGTATATTCAGAGTTGTACAAACTTCACCTAGGCAGCTGTTTCTTAGATATGCATCAAAAGCATAAGCCACAAAGGGGAAAAAAGTACATCAAAATTAAAAACTCCTGGCCCTAGCTGGTTTGGCTCAGTGGATAGAGCGTCAGCCTGCAGACTGAAGAATCCCGGGTTCGATTCTGGTCCAGGGTGCATGCTCGGGTTGTGGGCTCCATCCCCTCAGTAGGGGGGTGCAGAAGGCAGCCAATCAATGATTCTCTCTCATCATTGATGTATCTCTCTCTCTCCCTTTCTCTCTGAAATCAATAAAAATATATTTAAAAATAAATAAATAAAAACTTCTGTGCTACAACTAATGCCATCAAGTTGGTGGAAAGGTAATCCACAAAATGTGAGAAAATATATCTGATAAGGGACTTGTATCCAGAATATACAAAAAAACCTCTTACAGCTTAATAATTAAAAGATGAACAATCCTATTAAAGAATGGGCAAAGGAATTGAATAGACATTTCTCCAGAGAAGGTACACAAATGGCCCATAACAACATGAAAAATTGTTCAACATCATTAGCCATTAGTGAAACGCAAATCAAAACCACAGCGAGATACCACTTCATGCCCAATAGGTGGCTATAATACAAAAGACACACAATAATAAGAGTTGGAGAGGATATTGAGAAATTGGAATCCTCAAACACTCTGGTGATAATATAAAATGGTGCAACAATTTTGGGAAACAGTTTGGTATTTCTTCAAGAGGTTAAACATGCAGTTACCCTATAGCCCAGGAATTCCACGCCTAAGTATAAAACCATTAGAAATGAAACAGCCACACACAAACTTATACATGAATGTTCATAGCAACATAATTCATAATAGCTGAAAAGTGGAAGCAACTTAAATGTCCAAAAACATGAATAAACAAAACATGGTATATTCATACAATAGAGTATTATTTGGCAATAAAAGAAATGAAGTCCTGACACGTGGTACAACTTGGATGAACCTCAAAAACTTTATGCTAAGTGAAAGAAGCCAATCACAAAAGACCACATATTGTACGATTCCATTTATATGAAAGGTCCAGAACAGGCAAATCATTAAGACAGAAAGCAGATTAGAGGGCTGGGTGTGGAGGGGAAAAGAGTAAGAAGTGACTGCTAATGAGTATGGGTTTCTTTTTGTGGTGATGAAAATGTTCTAAGTTTAGATTGTAATGATGGTTGCATAATTCTGTAAATATATTAAAGCCATTAAATTTGTATATGTTTTTATGTTTATATGTGAATTTTATGTTTATATGAATATTTTTAAAACAAAAAATGTAAGAGCCCAAAGGAAACCAATTTTTAACATCAGAATATTAAAAAAAACCATGTAGTATAGTAATATATGTGCTTCTTTATTTACATGTCAAATTATAAGATGCAGCAGCAAGTCTATTAAATAGCATAAATTTCGAAGTAATGATGAGTGAATACGGTATTTTAAGATTTAAGTAACAATGTAAAAGCAATAAGGAAATGTTGGTTTTTATTGATGAAAACTCGTAAGCACTGCTAATACTTTGGTTTCTTAATAATCGAAGAACTACATGGCCAATTTAAGCCTACAAATAGGAGGAGGTGACAGATAGGGCAGATGTTGGGGAGATCCTGAAGGAATTGCCAAATTTTAATTAGAGGTCAATGAAAATAATGTGGTAATTTTTTTCCCTTTCAAACTCATAGATCCCCTGAATTCTGTCTATAGACCCCTGGGGGTCCATCAAGAGAGTTAATTAAAAAACTGGTTTAAAATCCACGCCTCTTGACACAGTCCAGTTCCCTAAACCTACTCTTTTTTTTCTCTCTTAATAAAGGGGATTAGATAGAAAAGAATGAGTTTCATGTAAACTGCTAGACTGAGTCAGTGCTAAAAAGAGAGGGACACAAAAGTTGCTTGTCTGGGAGTTTCTAAAAAAAAAAAAAAAAAAAAAGAGAGAGAGATTTTGATTGTGACCTGCCTTTCTACTTCATCCCTGCCCTACCTTACCACCACCAGCACCCACACGCATATACTAGTAAACTACCACCACCAAATGATGTTATGTTTTCTCCCTTCAATAGAGGACATTGATTTAGAGAAATAATTGTTGTTTAGAGCTCTAATGAAAATGTGGCTTTTTCTTAGAGGGAATATTTTTAAGAGTTTGCCTTTGAATGCCTGGCAAAACAGAAAAGCTGCGAGGAGATTGAATCAGTTGAAAACAGGGTGGGGTAACTGAGCTCAAACCACTGATTTTAGGTTTTGCAGAAATTTAGCCATTTTTCAATTAAGGAGAGCCTACCAGGGCTTGCCATCTTCAGAGACAGCTGCTGATACACATGTGGTCACTAAGAGGTAGACAGGAGGAAAAGAGAGATAATCAAGCTATTTGCCTCCATTATATTCAAACTAGAGGCCCAGTGCACGAATTTGTGCACGGGTGGGATCCTTCGGCCTGGCCAGAGATTGAGGCCTATCTAGGGGGCCGGTTGGCTGGGGGTAGTGACCCCGGGAGGTTGGCTGGCTGTCCCCCCGATCCGGGCCATCACAAGATCAACTGGCCAGGGGGAGGGACTGTAAGAGGTTGGCCTGCTGCACCCTCCCTACTCCCCCACCCCCATCGGGGCCTGGGGGAGGGACCGTGGGAAGTTGGCTGGCCAGCCCCCTGATGGTCAGGGCTGATGGGGGGGGGGGCAGCTGGCGGGGGAGGGGGAGGGGCCGCAGGAGATTGGCTGTGGGGAGCACACTGCCCCCTGGTGGTCAATGTGCATCATAACGACTGGTCAAATGGTCGTTCCTGTTGTTTGGTCATAATGGTTGCTTAGGCCTTTATATACACTGAGTGGCCTGATTATTATGTCCACCTGACGTTTGTAGGCAAATTAGCTATAATTTCGCATTGACGTTGCTAGAGGGGCAGACCATCCTATCTAATAAAAGTGAAAAATGGTAATTAGCCGTAACTTCGCTACCCTTCCCATTGGCTAATCAGCGAGATATGCAAATTAACTGCCAACCAAGATGGCGGCCGGCAGCCAGGCAGCTGATGCGAACAGGGAGGCTTGCTTGCTCCAGTGATGGAGGAAGCCAGGTTCCCCGCCTGCCGCTGCTGGGCTCTGAGCTGCTCTCTAAGAAACATTGTTACAAATATAGAAGCTAAACAAAACCCCAGAAACCTGCTTTCAGTCAGCCAGGATCTCAGAGCTGGAGTCGCAACAAAGTTTTAAATACAGAAAGTAAACAAAGCCCAGAAACCTGCTTTCAGCAGCCGAGGTCTCAGAGCTGGAGCTGAGCCTTAGAGCTAAAGACGGCTCTCAGCTCCAGTGACAGCCATAAAAGTTAAGTAAATCCAAGAATAAAAAAGAAAAAAGAAATAAAAGAGAGGTTGGGAGCTTCAGGCACCCGCAAGCTGAAAATGGCCCTCAGCCCCTCACCCAGACTGGCCAGGCACCCCAGTGGGGACCCCCACCCTGAAGGAGGTGTGACCAGCTGCAAACAGCTATCATCCCCTCATCCAGGCTGGCCAGGCACCCAAGTGGGACCCCCACCCTGAAGGGGGTGTGGCCAGCTGCAAACAGCCATCATCCCCTCATCCAGGCTGGCCAGGCACCCAAGCAGGACCCCCACCCTAATCCGGGACACCCTTCAGGGCAAACCAGCCGGCCCCCACCTGTGCACCAGGCCTCTATCCTATATAGTAAAAGGGTAATATGCCTCCCAGCACCAGGATCAGCAGAGCCGCAAGGCCTCCCAGCCTGTGATCAGCGGAGCCACAAGGCCTCCCAAACCCGGGATCAGCTGAGCAGCGAGGCCTCACTGCTCCGGTGTCAAGCGGAGCCGTGAGGCCTCCCAGCACTGGGATCAGCAGAATCGCGAGGCCTCCTGGCCCCTAGAGCAGTGTGACAGGGGGCAGCGCCCAACCCCCTGATCGCCCTGCAGCTGTGTGTGTGACAGGGGGCGGGCCACAAACCCCTGATCGCCCTGTGGCTCTGTGTGTGACGGGGTGGAGCCACAACCTCCCCATTGGCCCTGCCTTGAGTGTGACAGGGGGTGGCGCCCCAACCCCCCAATCGGCCCTACCCTGAGCGTGACTGAGGGTGGCATCACAACCTCCTGATCCGCCCTGCTCTGTGCATGACAGGGGGCAGCGCCCCAATCGGCCCTGCTCTGAGCCTGACCAGCGGCTGTGGGGCAGGCACCTAGGGATTGGGCGTGCCCTCTGCCACCCGGGAGCGGGCCTAAGCCAGCAGGTCGTTATCTCCCGAGGGGTCCCAGACTGTGAGAGGGCACAAGTGGGGCTGAGGGCCCCCCCCCCAACCAGTGTACAAATTTTTGTGCACCAGGCCTCTAGTTATAAATAAGGAAGCAGGTTGTTTACCACAACAGTAGAAGTGATTTTTTTCTGAAGATATGGGTAAACAACGTGATTTAACAGCCTTTGAACATGGGACATATATACACTGTGTCCAGATTATTATGACCACCCCATCAGTATTTCGTTGGGCCACCTTTTGCCTTCAATATTGCGGCGATTCTTCTTGGCATTGACTCCAGGAGATGTTGAAAGGTGATGCCAGGAATCTGACACCATGCCTGATGAATAGCACTGTCCAGTTCTGTGAGATTGATGGTTGTGGAACCAGCTGCCTGATGCCTCTTTTAACTTCGTCCTATAAATGCTCAATTGGATTGAGATCTGGTGATTGTGGGGGCCACCTAAGCAAGGTAAAGACTCCCTCATGTTCTTGAAACCACTCCTGCACAATACAAGCACCGTGGCATGTTGTCTTGTTGGAAGAAGCCATCTCCATTGGGATACACCATCAACATGATAGGATGAACTTGATCAGCAACAATATTTAGGTATGTTGTGCTATTCAGACATTGTTCCACACGAATTAAAGGGCCCAAATCATGCCAAGAAAACATGCCCTAAACCATAACACTGCCCCCACCAGGTTGAAGGGTTGTACTCATGCATGTGGGGTGCATGCTTTCATGCTGTTTCCGCCAAATTCTCACTCTGCCATCTGCATGATGCAACGGGAAATGTGATTCATCGACCACATGACTTTTTTCCAATGCTCGACTGTCCAATCCTTGTGTTCCTGTGCGAATTGGAGACATTTTATCTTGGTAACTGCAGACAGCAAAGGTGTTCGAACAGGCCTTCGGCTTCCATATCCCATATGATGCAGTATATGGCTAATTTGCCTACAAATGTCAAGTGGTCATAATAATCTGGCCACTCAGTGTATATATATCCCACGTTCAACGGCTGTTAAATCATGTTTTTTACCCATATCTTCAGGAAAAAAAAATCACTTCTATCGTGGTAAACAACTTGCTTCCCTATTTATAATGGTCTGGCCCTCTAGCAACTTCAACGCTAAATTATAGCTAATTTGCCTACAAACGTCAGGTGGTCATAATAATCTGGCCACTCAGTGTATATAGATAACAGTAAATATCAAATGTTTACAATACGTACACACAAATAGAATAAATAAATTTTTAAAAGGTGAATAGAATGTATGACATTCCGGCCATTATTTGAAAAATGGGGCAAGGAGGTTTTTGGGTCCTATTCTGAAGTATGCCTTCTTTCCAAATCACTTCCACTTTGTAATCTGATGGAGTAGTAGAACTGCCTGATAGAGTAGTAGAACCTGGACCATGGTTTGGGTTGATCACAGCCCAGCTGGTGTGGCTCAGTGGATTGAGTGTTGTCCCATGCACCAAAATGTCACCAGTTCCATTCCCAGTTGGAGCACATGCCTGGGTTGCTGGCTCAATCCCCAGTAGGGCACATATAGGGGGCGGCTGATAAGCTTCTCTCGCATTGATGTTTCTCTCTCTCTCCTTCTCCCTTCCTCTCTCTCTAAAATCAATAAAAACATATTAAAAAAAAAAGATCAGTGGTCACTTTTGCCATGGTTGGGTGGCTCAGTTGATTGGCATGTCATCCTGTACACCAAAAGGCTGTGGGTTTGCTTCCTGGTCAGGACACATATCTAGGTTGTAGGTTCGACCTCCAGGTGGGTGTGTACAAGAGGCAACCAACTGACCTTTCTCTCTCACATTAATGTTTCTCTCTCTTTCTCCCTTCCTCTCTCTCTAAAATCAATACATACATCCTGGGATGAGGATTAAAAAAAAACCACAACACTGGTGGTCACTTTAGTACTGGAACTTAAAAGATTAGACAAAACACAATATTTTCTGAATTAAAAAAAAGAATGTGTTTTGACTATGGAGTTTTATAGTTCTTTCTGTCATCAAAAATTCTTTAGCCAATGTATTTTGTATACCAAAACAATAGAGTCAAAGTTGATACTATCTGGAAAATCCAGGTTGAATCGCTATCATAAAGATATCCCAGATTAAGCCCGGGCATCATAGCTCAGTGGTTGAGCGTCAATCTCTGAACCAAGAGGTCATAGTTTGATTCCCAGTGAAGGCACATGCATGGGTTGCATGCTCGATCCCCAGTGTGGGGAATGCAGGAGACAGCCATCAATGATTTTCTCTCATCATTGATGTTTCTCTCTCCCTCTCCCCTCCTCTCTGAAATCAATATAAATATATTTTAAAAAAAGATATCCCAGATCAAGAGAATTGGAAATGCAGTACAAATGAATAGAAACTGGGGAAGATCCAGAACCAGATCATCAGTTAGAATTTCAAACCAAACCAAAGTCAGAACCCAGTAGTCAAGGTCCAAAGATTTAAGTACAATATTTAGAGCAAAGATCAGGGCAAGCCACCAGTCAGAAACCAACCATTAGAAGACAGGCAATCAGATGAGCTCAAAGACTGGCGGATGAAGGTAGGTAGTCAAACACCCAGGGCAGTGCTCCAGGAAAGGAGCTCTCTAGGCACTGATAGAGAGGGGCATGCAGGTAAGACAGCTGACTTGAGGCTAGATAACAGGACAGCTCCAGTCTCAGGTCTAAAGATTTGCTGATTCTGACTGGAACTTCCGTTAATCCCTACAAGGCTAACTTGAACCTGCACAGGGGAGGAGAGGAAATATGGGGCAGAGGTTGGGAATGGACAAAGAGATGGAGGTGGAGCATCAGGTGCTTCTGGTGGGCAAGATCCCGACAGATTATTATATATACACAGAGTAATATATAGATTATATTATTAGCAACAACAAAAATAGCTGGTGCTTATATAGTACTTATGCATTACTGTATTAAGCCTTTATATATGTTAATTTATTTAATCTTTACAACATACCTAGTACTATTATTATGTGCATTAGGCAAAGAGGAAACTGAGGCACAGAAAAGTTAAGTGATTTGCTCAAGGTCAAATAACTAGTGAGTGGTAGAGGTGGAATTTCAAGGGAGGTCCTGGCTTCAGTCTTCCTCACTATTCCATAGACCTCTTGGTGTGTGTGTATACACATTTTTTAATGCATGTGCATGCACACACACACTCATGTATACAGTGGTGTTGGAGCTTGTTTGTATTGGCTCACCAGAGCCAAATGTGCAACTCTCTTCCCTACTCCACATTCAGTGGCATCATATTGGTAGCTTGAAATTGGCCATGGTGGGAGTGTTTACAACATGGAAATTGGCAAATCAGAACTCCTTTTTTTTTGAAGGGTTGGCTTACCAGCATACCACTGGGTATACATATCACATAGATACATCACATGGATAGGCATATATAATATACTAGAGGCCTGGTGCACGGATTCGTGCACGGGTGGGGGCCCTCGGCATGGCCTGCGGGTATCAGCTGAAACCGGCAGTCCAACATCCCCCAAGGGATGTAGTAGTGTGCAAAGCAGCAGGTGGCTGGGGAGGAGCCGGAGCCTGGGCTGGGTGCCGCACTGCTCCTGCTTATCCAGGCCCCACTGCACCTGCGCTGTTTCGGCTTGAAGCGGCAGCCACAGCTGTGCTTGCCAGCCGTGAGCCCAGCGTTTAGCACCTGTTAGTCAGCTGAGCGGTGCTCCTGCTGTGGGAGTGCAGTGACCACCAGGGGGCAGCTCCTGCATTGAGCATCTGCCCCTGGTGGCCAGTGCGCGTCATAGTGACCAGTCTATTGGTCGACCTGTCGACCAGTCGCTTAGGCTTTTATATATGAAAATATAACCAAAGACAAATAAATTACATTATAAGCTTCAAATAAATCAAAAATGTGCAACTATGAAACAAAATTTTAAAATACTAAGTTAAAAAAGCCTGGCCGGTGTTGCTCAGTGGTTGAACATTGACCTATGAACCAGGAGGTCACGGTTTGATTCCTCATCAGGGCACATGCCCGGGTTGCAAGCTCCATCCCCAGTAGGGGGTGTGCACGAGGCAGCCAATCAATGATTCTCTCTCATCATTGATGTTTCTCTCTCTCTCTCCTTTCTCTCTGAAATAAACTAAGTAAAAGAAATATATTATCTTTCCTTAAATGTGTAGTAACTTTATTTTGATATACTTTCCTTCACACCCAGCCTATATTGGTCAAAAGGGCAAATAAAAAAATTTCTCCAGCCTTGGCTGGTGTGGCTCAATTGGTTGAGTGGCAGCTGATTGATGTTTCTCTCTCTCTCTCCCACCTTCACCCTCTCTCTCTAAAATCAGTAAAAACATACATATATATTTTGGTTAATCCTCACCCAAGGATATTTTTCCATTGGTTTTAGAGAGAGTGGGAGGGAAGGGGAGAGACAGCAACATTGATGTGAGAGAGGCACATCAATTGGTAGGGAATCAAACCTGGGACCCTTCAGTCTGCAGGCTGACACTCTATCCACTAAGCCAAACTGGTGAGGACAAAACATATATATTTTTTAAAAGATTTCTTTAGAAGATACTTGCTATAAAGTGTTAAATTAAATTTCAGTATAAAAATGTGTTGATATTGCTCTGTGGACATCACTATGTGATAGGTCCCTGTCAATCCTAGATCTGTTATGTTGCTAACAGAAAAATACTGATTAAAAGGAAAACTCTGATGTTTGCATTATGAAATTTCTGTTTGTTTTTCTGTTAGTCTCATGATAGAGTCAGTAGTGAGAATGATACATTACAATGTCTATTTAAGGCCTTTGATGAAATGTGCCTATGGGTTGCTATGAATTTAAATAGGAAACTCATTGCCTGGATCTGCACAACTTTTTTAAAAAAATGTATTTTATTGATTTTTTTATAGAGAGGAAGGGAGAGGGATACAGAGTCAGAAACATCGATGGGAGAGGAACATCGATCAGCCGCCTCCTGCACACCCCCTACTAGGGATGTGCCCACAACCAAGGTACATGCCCTTGACCGGAATCGAAACTGGGACCCTTCAGTTCGCAGGCCGACGCTTATCCACTGAGCCAAACCGGCCAGGGCTGGATCTGCACAACTTTTATTGTTTAACTTAATAAAATCCTCCAGATGTGGATTAACTTCCTTTGCTCAGAATTTATTATTTTTTCATCTGCAGTGAAATGGGAAGTGTAAGCATTTTGATAAGTGGGCTGAAAGACTTCTAAATTTCACTGCAGCCTCTTAGAGGGAGCCCCATTATGTGCTGTGATCTGATTTTATCATACACTGCAGTGGAAACCAAAACTAAAGAGATGGTCTTGCCACCTCATACAACATGGCAATGTAAGTAGGCAGCTCTCCCTGTGCCCTTGGATCCTGCTGGCCAAATGAGCGCCACAGAGTGTGCGTGAGGCTGGAGCTCTGGCTGGAGCAATGAGGACATGAACAGATTCTGTCCTAATGCTCTTATCACAATAGGATGGATCAGTAGATAATAATAATACATGGGATTGGATATTTTTCTGTCTTAGCAAAACAAAAACTGTGTTAACTCTACTCAGCCTCATCTCCTAATGCCTGGTGTTCCGTATTTAACAAAAATGTATCTTGGGTGAATAGGTCATCGGAAGGGATTCTGAGCACAGGCATTACTTGTAATCCTGCTGAGAGGCAATGGAGTCCATCCGACTGCCCTCTGGGGTTATGACTGCATCTCTTCAGCTCAAAGGGCAGAGCTGAACACAACTAGCTTATTATTATTATTTCAAGTTTACATAAATAAAAAGGGATCGTTATGCATGAGTTGGAGGAAAGCAGAGCTCAAAGTAAATATATTCATGCATTTCATAAACATTCATGTGTTTCACAAATAGTTAAGGAATCAAATCAAAATAAAAGAGCACAACTTGATAGAAACACTATGTTACATTTTACCCCAAACCAGTTGAAGTGAACTTAAAAAAACACACACACCTTCATTTCCTCGTATACTGTCTTTGGATTCCTAAAATTATACTGGAATTACTTCAGAAACCCTAACATGCTACAGCATATTCATTTATCTTGATAAAGCTATTACAAAGTCATTTGCAAGACCAGTTGGCTGATGTTTTCCCTGGCTTTATTGGACATAATGAATTGATTAAGATTGGGAAGATCTCATTAGTAATAATGAGTACCCTGTTTGTGCGAAAACTGGAGAAGAAAAAAAAAAGACAAGCCGAAGATATTAGAGAATACAAAGTTATTAAACAGAGTTTGAGAGAGCAGGCACAAGCTGAGTTTTATTCTTGTTGCCATGTAACTTGTTAAACTTTTTATGGGAAATATGAACCTTGAAATCTATTATTATTATTACTAGTATCATTATTATTAATTATATTTTCTTATTCTCCTATAAAATAGAAAATGGGATAATTATTGATGTACACATAAATATATAGGTTAGGAATTATCATAAAGATTGATTTTAAGCACTTTGCAAGTTCAGAGTATAATGCTTTCATTAGAACATACATTATCTCTCTGCAAAGGGTGGGAGGGAATAGCATGGACTTGCCTGTCTTCTAGATTGCTGATGTGCCTGAAGTTTAGATAATACAGCACATATACCATAATTCGAAAACATAAACACCCAAGAACCTTTACAGTGAGACCACTCAATACTTAACAAGTGCACTCAATACTCAAAAATCTGATTTCAGTGACATTATTATTATTATTTTTTTAAAATATATATTTTATTGATTTTTTACAGAGAGGAAGGGAGAGAGATAGAGAGTTAGAAACATCGATGCGAGAGAAACATCGATCAGCTGCCTCCTGCACATCTCCCACTGGGGATGTGCCCGCAACCCAGGTACATGCCCTTGACCGGAATCGAACCCGGGACCCTTCAGTCCGCAGGCCGACGCTCTATCCACTGAGCCAAACCGGTTTCGGCTTCAGTGACATTATTATTGGATCATTTGCATCTAGCAGATTTTACCCATTGTCATGCATGCTGCATTTAACCACTAACTATTCTTCAATGGTTACAATGATGTAATATCTAAAATGTATAATTATTTTTAAATTGTTTAAGATAATTCCTTTGTTAGGATGCTCCTGGTTGAAGATCTTTCTTTTTAAAAAAAATATATTTCTTTATTGATTTCAGAGAGGAAGGGAGAAGGAGAGAAATATAAAAACATCAATGATGGGAGAGAATCATTGATCGGCTGCCTCCTGCACATCCCACACTGGGGATCAAGCCAGGCATGTGCGCTTGGCCGGAATCAAACCTGGGACCCTTCAGTCCACAAGCTGACGCTCTATCCACTGAGCCAAGCCGGCTAGGGCGAAGATCTTCTTATAGAGTTTGTTTTATATACCATTATCAGGATGTGGTAGATACAGGAAGGCTAACCCAAGAACAAAATTATATGGCTCTTTTGTAAGTCAAATTTAAAGTTCCCGTGAAATTGATTGAAACAGTTCTATGCAAAATCATCCCGAAGGGACATGAATCCTAGGCCAGCAGGATTGGCCTGTTATTTGATGGAAGAGGTGGTCAGTTGTGGAAGCAGAGAAAAAGGACCATCTTTAAGACAAACATTGGTAGTACTCCTCCAAGTATTCTGGGCGAGAGAATCCCAGTCAAATGCCTCTGAATATTGCAACTCTACTGGCAAAAACATTCTCAAAGTGAACATTCAGGGATTATAGCCAATGAACTTCCCATGTTTCTAGCTCTTTTAGCATGACATGAGTGTCTGTCCCTATTGTGGTGTTCATAAAGCAGGCTATGATAGCCTGACATCTTTAAATGTTGAATTATTCTAATGTCGTTGGTTCTGACTTTAGGTTCACCAAGCAACAGTCTAATTAGGATCTTGAACGTCTACCTTATGTGAGGGGAGAATGGGCTACCAGCCGTGGGCAAACTACGGCCCGCGGGCCAGATCTGGCCCGTTTGAAATGAATACAACTAAAAAAAAAAAAAAAAGACCGTACCCTTTTATGTAATGACGTTTACTTTGAATTTATATTAGTTCACACAAACACTCCATCCATGCTTTTGTTCCGGCCCTCCGGTCCAGTTTAAGCACCCATTGTGGCCCTCGAGTCAAAAAGTTTGCCCACCCCTGGAGCCGCATGGATATGACCTGTTGTGACATCCATTGCTTATTGCAAATTAATAAAGTGACTTTTCTGGCTTGATGTAGTTTTGGCAGAGTGATTTGTTAAAGTATTGGTTTTATTTCATTCTCTCTATATTTTTCTCTTCTCTACATTCTAAAAAGTAATGAGGCCTCATAATTCCCTATCACAGGGATTTTGGCAGCCCAAAAAGTAGAGGACAAAAAGTGGCTTCAAGTTAGTGGTTTTTCCCACCTTCTAGAAAAGCTAAGCTGATGTTGGGTGTCCTAGAGATCTGGGAGAGAAAGGATCTTAGAGAAGTAAGAGGCTTCTTTAGGAGTTTCTCTGAGGCTGGAGTGGGAGAGATGTCAGAACCTGAGAAAGTGCAAGACTTAGGAGGGAAATGACTGCTTGGAGTGCTTAGGGAAGCTGGATCATAGCACTGAAGACTCCTGAGTCCCATGCATCACAAAAGCCACAGTGACCATTCATGGTGGTCACTTGGACTACAACAGTGGATGTCTGGGCAGTAACCAGGCCAACAGTGCCTTTGCAAATAATTAATTAGATTGAATTTCCTCCATCTAATAGGATGGGGGTTTGGAGTTCAAAGTAAGTTAATAGAAAGAAATGACTTTTCTTACACATCTGAGTGTGGCAGAGATTGTTGTGCATAGCTTATCAGGTTATGAGCTCAGTTAATGGGAATCAGTTAAGGCTCAGTTAAGGCTCAGTCTGCAAGAAAATCAGGTGTTTGAACCTGAAAATTCGAGGGCCAGAGACTGGTCTATGACAAGAAGTGCCATTCTGGAAGGACTCTTAGAAATATGTTTCTTCCTTCTTGAAACAGTGGACACCTGCCATAAACACCCCCTCTATACATACACAACCCCTCTTTGCCTTCACCATATTTTGATGAATTTCTACAAATTCTACCAATATTGCAAATGTTTAAGTTATCATTTTATACAATTTAGAAAGAAAGAATTGAGTTTGCTAATAAAGGTAACTTTAATTGCCAAATAAGATTTTATTATAGGGTTTAGCGTATTTCCTAGCATCTATTTTTTTTAAACTTTATTATGAAATAATTATAGATGCACAGGAAGTTGTAAATAGAACAGGGAGGTCTGATGTATCTTTCACCCTGTTTCCCACAGTGGTAACATCTTGATACAATCAACAGACTTTATTCAGATTCAGATTTCACCACGTGTGCATGTATATGTTTGTGTAGTTCTATACAATTTTACCACATGTAGAGATTCATGTAACCACAATCACAATTAAGATTTTGACTGCTTTATTTCCACAAAAATCTCTCGTGTCCACTTATGCTCCTTTTCTCCCCTAACCCAAATCCCTAGAACCACTAATCTGTCCTCCGTCTCTATAATTTTATCATTTTGAGAATAGTATATAAATGGAATTATATAGTAGTCAACCTTCTGAGATTGTCTTTTTTTCCCACTTAGCATACTATATGTAATCTTTTTGAGATATATCCAAGTAGTTTCTTTCTTTTTATTGCTGAGTAGTATCCCATGAGATGACATACCATAGCTTAACTATTCACCCATTGAAGGATATTTGGGTTGTTTCCAATTTTAGGCAATTACAAATAAAGCTACAGTAAACATCCTTGTAAATGTAGACATAAATTTCTATTTCTCTGGGTAAATACCCAGGAGTGTGATTGCTGGTCATGTGGTTAGCGTATATTTAATTTTTTAAAAAATTGCCTATTTTGCAGAGTAGCTGTACCATTTTACGTTACCATTAGCAATATAGTATTATAGAGCCAATTCCTCTGCCGGCATTTGGCTTTGTCACTGTGTTTTATTTTAGCTTATGTTGTATATATTTTTATTTGCCATCTGTATATCATCTTTATGGAAATGTATCTTAATGTCTTTTTTCCCATTTTCTAATTGGATTTTATGTTCCTTACTGTTAATTTTTAAGTGACTTTTTAAATAGTCCTCTACAGATGTTTGATTTGCAATACTTCCCAAAGTACTCTTTGGTTTGCAAGCACTTTCTTCCAGTCTGTGTTTTATCTTTTCATCCTCTTGGAGGATCTTTTGCAGAGCAAAAGTTTTTAAGTTTAATGAAGTCCCATTTGTGAGTCTTTCTTGTATGGATTATGCTTTGAGTGTGACATCTAAGAACTCTTCACCTAGCCCTAGGTTTCAAAGATTTCCTCCTTTGTTTTCATTAAAAAATTTTATCGTTTAATATTTTACATTTAAATCTATGACGCATTTTGAGTTAATAGAAGGTGTGGGGTTTAGGTTGAAGTTCATTTCTTTGCCTATAGACATCCAGTTGCTCTAGCACCATGTGTTGAAAAGATTATCCATCTTCCATTGAATTGTTTTTGCACCTTTGTTAAAAATCAGCCAGCTGTACTTATGTAAATTTATTTCGATCTACTATTTATTCCATTGATCTATATATCTATCCCTACACCACTTACCACACTGTTTTGCTTATTGTAGTCTTAACATTTAAGATCCATTTAAAAAAGGCATTTCTCTGAATAATAGCGATATTTATTTATTTTATTATGTTTTTCTACTATATATTTTTTTAACATATTTTTTATTGATTTCAGAGAGGAAATGAGAGGGAGAGAGAGATAAAAACATCAATGATGAGAGAGAATCATTGATTAGCTGCCTCCTGCACACCCCACACTGGGCATTGAGCTCACAATCTGGGCATGTGTTCTGACAGGTAATTGAACCATGACCTCCTGGTTCATAGGTTGATGCTCAACTACTGAGCCACACCGGTCAGGCAAGCTATCTTTTTTTTTTGAATGCTTATATTTGCCAGGTCTTCTTATAAGTACTTCACATGCATAAACTCATTTAATCCTTACAAAATCCAATGAGATGATAATATTTGGCCCATTTTATAGATGAGAAAACTGAGTGCAGAGTCATTAAGTAACTTTAAGAGACAGATTTGGAGCTCTGGCCCATACCATAGCCACTATGGTATATTGCCTCTCTTAAGTGAACAGATTTCTCTCTCCTCACAGAATTGTTTTTATTGGACTTTGCATTGGCATTTTGCCATCAATCTACATTGAGAGACATGATAAGAAACAGCTCTATGAAACTTATTATTGCATTTACTGTAGGCAAGTTGATGAGGATTTGGTTGACTATGTCACATGGTGTCCTCTTTAGGAGGACGGATGGGAAAAATGTCTCTCAGATCTCAGTACCAGGAATAGATATATTTCTCCTGAATAAGTGGTTTGTTTTTATCTCTTGGACATTGTGAAACTATATAAATGATTACATTTTCCACTTTGTGCTGGCTGCTAAAAAGCTCAGAACCAAATTGTCAGCCTATCTTTAGCAATGATGTGTACCGCCTCTAATATTACTTCTGACTTCATTTTTGTCTACCCTAATTTTCCTTTCTCCCTCATTTCCTCTCTAACTCGCTTTTTTTTACTTTAGTCTGTTTTCAAAATGAAAAATACACAAGCTCTTTGTATAAAAAGTCAAATAGAAAGCTTTTAACATGAACAACAAAACAAAATGGCAGTCCCTTTGCCCACTCCTCCCACCTCTGATTTCTTCTCTACAAAGCCAAATAGATTCATATCTTTTAGCTGTTTATTCTGGGGCTTATACTTGTTTTTTTTGTTTGTTTGTTTTTCCCCCTTGACTTTTCAGTTTACGTATTACCTCTTGATTTCCTCATATGGGGAAAAGATTTCATTTTTTTATACCACACTCTACGTACCCTTCACCTATATCCATCCTTCCATTTTTAAGATATCACAATTTTGGTTAAACCTGTTTTCAGTGTTTGCATTGCTGTGCCTATGGAAATATTGTTCCTAGATGAGCTGCTTCCTGTTCCCTTTGCATCGTATATAATCATTTTGTTTTCCCCTAGGTTAATAATTGTCTCTTTTAAACCTCAGTTTCCATACCGCAATCACTAATTTCAGCCAAGTCCTCTGACAGAATTATAAATCTCTCTATCCGTTTTGTTTGTTTTCTCATAGACATCTCTTCTGACGCCACCCTGAGCCTTTCATTGTCCAGCTCCCGTCTGCACCGACTGCTTGCTAGGCCCATGGTCGAGCTGTCATCCTGACACTTCCCTTTTTTAAATTATTTTGAGCATTTCTTCTGCGTCTCTTTTTTGTTGGATCTTCTGTTTCCTAAACCTCATATTTTCCTCTTGATTTATTTACTCATTTGGTTTAATGGAGGTTATCCTGCCATACTATCCCGAGAAAAAGCTCAGGAAAGGTAAAGAGGTTTGAGACCGAGCATGAATGAAATGTCTTTGTTTTTAGCAGCAGTTGGATGGCAGGGTATAGAATTCTAGGTTAGAAATAAGTTTCCCTCAGAAATGTAAAGGCGTTGCTTCTTTTCGTCCAGCTTCCCATGCTGCTACTGAGAAGTTTGACACTAATACCTCCTCTGGGACTCCAGGTTGGTTTGTTTGCTTTTTCCTCCCGGGGAGGTTTTGAGGTCCTCTTTTCTTCCTAATGTTCTGAGATTTCATGATGATGCACCTTAGAATAGGGTCTTTTTTCATCCAGTGTGCAGGATGAACCTCAGCTGAAAACATTTCAATATGAACACACATTTCCTTCAGTTTTGAGAAATTATCACATACATTCTTATTTTAGTAATCCCCTCCCCTCCATTTTCTTTCTGCTCTTTATAGAACTCATGATTAGTCATTGGATCACTCAAACTGATCTTATTTTCTTATCTTTCTTTTTTTTTTTCCTTCTGTGATATGTTCTTAACTTTGCCTTTGAACTCTTCTGTTGAATTTTTACATTTCTTCTATTATATTTTTAAATTTTAAAGTTCTTTCTGGTTCTCTGATTGCCCCCTTTCTCCTGTCATTTTTGTTATGCTTTGTCTTTAAATGGCATTCTGTTCTTGTTTCATGGATGCAATTTTTTCTCTTACTTCTCTAGGATATTAATTATAGTGTTTGAAGTTTATTTTCTATTTCCTACATTTTCATCTCCCTGTGAACTCTTTTTGTTTGTACTTCACATTCATGACTTTTCATAAATAGCTGTCTATTCATATTCAAGAGTGAGGCGCTTGCCTGGCCGGTGTGGCTCAGTGGTTGAGCATCAACCTATCAACCAGGAAGTCATGGTTCAATTCCCTGTCAGGGCACATGCCCAGGTTGTGGGCTCAATCCCCAGTGTGGGGTGTGCAGGAGACAGCCAATCAATGATTCTCTCTCATCATTGATGTTTCTCTCTCCCTCCTCTGAAATCAATAAAAAAATTTTAAAAAAATGAGTGAGGCACTTGAACCCCCTGTAAATGGGTAAAGCTTATTGACTGTTGTGCTTCATAGTAATGCCATATTTCTTTTGGGGATAGGGACCTCCAAATGTCATTATTTGAAAATCTTTTCTCTTAAGCTGGTCAGTCAATCAGATAAATTCTTTTGTGAGGGCGTTTATAAACCTGACTTCTAGCCTTCTGGGAGTTTTTTTAAAGGAAAGGGGCTGGAAGCTGGGGGTGAGGGTAGTTCATCATTCCTTATAGAGACTTCCATATAAACCTCCCTGCCCCCCTATCTTCAGCTCTGCCTGGTGCACCATGCCCAGATTCTTTGACCCAGCTTCTCAAGAGAATAAACTTCCTGGCCTTGTCTAGGGTGGTGGAAGGGTAGTCACATGGCTGTGCTACGTTGGGAAGAAGATCTGGGGATCTAATTAGTCATTAAAAAGACTTTCAAACAGTCTTTTCTTTCCATCCATACCTCTTACTCCCTTCTTCAGGGGGCGTCTGGTGCCTCTAATTTCAGAGTTTTCCAGGGTCCTGGGGTATGATTTATCTTCCTTCTTTCAGCCTTCTTTGATTTGTCCCAATATGAGCAAGCCTGAGTCCTGATTCAGGAGCAAAACAAGAGTTTGAAGTCAAAGTCAGAGAAATGGTGCCTATGGTCAGATACAAAAGATGAGCAAAAAACAAGAAAGGCTTCTACAACTGAAAGAGTAATCATATTAAAGCCTCAGTCTTTGTCATCCTTGTCTACATATTTCTCCATGTGAAATTACTACACTTTGAGAATATGTGCTGAAGGGTAGTAGTAGTTTCCTCTGCTGACCCCAAGCTATGCCCTGAGGGAGCAGCAAGGCTACCTGGAGGTTATAGAAAGGTTGAGATGTGTGTCCAGGCTTCAGGACTAAGGTCAACAACAATGTGAGGATGGAGAAGGTCCACTTTTATGTGGGTCTTGATTTAGAAATGCACAAGAGGGTCCGATGTCTTAAAGTGCACTGGGGAGGGGGATGGGTTGTGGTTTCCAGCCGCCCTGTCCAGCTGGCTTTTGAAGACTGGCTGGTCGATAGAAATCTACTGGGTTAGGGACATTTCACTTTACTACACTAAATATAGTGGGCCTTTACAAAACTTGGAGGCCTTTTTACACAAAGAGAATGCTGTTAATATGCTCTCCATCCAAGGGCATGAGCTCTGGGTTGTTGTTCCAGTGGGATGTGCTGCAAGACTCAGCCAGACCAGCAATCTGCTGCCAACTTTGGCCCCTAGGGAGATTTCAAAAAGGAATGGTTGTGTCCCTAATATCACATTTAATAACCTTAAATAACGGTAGGTATAGCTTAGCTTCATTTAAGAGATGACTCAGAGTTGGTACACAAGAAATTTACTGAAGAAAAGAAGGAAGGAAGGAAGAGAGGCAGGCAGACAGTCAGGAAAGGAGGAAGGAAAGGATTTTAATTCCCATTTATAGCTTTGTCATCCAGAAATTTTAGTGTAATACAACAACAACAACAACAACAATAATAAAATTAAAAGTATAATACAGAAATTTAGTATAAAAAGGTGTTGAAATCCTAGCGGACAGAGGAACTTGAAGATCCAGTGGAGTCAGGAAGTGACTTCACTCTCTGATCATGAAAGAAAAGCAATGGGGGCAAAGGAAAGAAACAGAGAAACAAGATGGTGACTGCTAGCCAGAGGAATTTAAGTTCCCCTCCTCCCGGTGACGGTGACGCTGAAGAGATTCCCACAACTCTCTCAGCATCTGGAACTTATTTGACTCTGGGTGGAGGAAGGCAAGTGACAGCTGGTGGGACCAGTGGCTTTCTGGAAGGATGGGATAGAAAAGCTCAGGGCCTGACAGCTAGAGAGCTGAAGAAGAAAGGAAATGATCATCAGACAGAAAGGCAAAACTGAAGGGCCTCCTGGTTGCTTCCGGTATCAGCACATACAGTGGTGTCCCAAAAAAACAAAGTCTCCAAAGGTGAAGAAATAGTGTCAATGCTACTGGTGAGGTCAATGAGTTTTCCAGACATAGATGACCCAGGGATTCTTAGCCTCTTCAAAGCCTTGTGTGCTAGACAGTATATTCTGTTTGGGAAAAAAAAACCAACACACCCACAAAATACAACCTAATGTAACTGTCATAGTCCCACAGAAACCAACACTGAGATGGATATTTGCATGCAGGAAGTTTACTGGGGAGTGCCCAGGGATTTGATACCAGAACAGGAGTGAAGGAAGTAGGATCAAATAGAAAGAGGAATTGAACTGCAATGTTGTCATAGCAAAGGTCTCTCGGCCAATACTGTGAGGAAAGAGGACTGAGAGCAAAGAGGGCTGGGCCTTTATACCTGGGCAAGGACTAGTCATTAGATGTAGGCTGCCTATCAGCTCTGGCAAGGCGACTTTCTTCAGCTGAGGACAGTATCAGAAGAGGGACTTGCCTGAGAGCTATCAGCTGCCATTATTTCTAGCAGCGGGGGGAATGATTGCCTCAATCCAGAATGGAGAATCTGAGTGGAACACCATGGCACCTATTACAGCCTACCCTCTGTACTGGATCCAGTCACTTTTCATAGTAAGTACTAGGAACAGCTCCTCTCAGATCCTGGTTGGTCTCTTTTCCTGGGGAAACAGTGAGACAAATGACAGTCCCTGGTACTGCTCCTAGTTTGAGGGTTGCAACTAATACTCATTGTCTCACTGTTTTTAAACCTATTTTTGTTTCCCTCACCCATGGTTCTGTTGTCTAGATGGCTTATCTGGTGGGCCTCTGATACCATGCCCTTCTCAGGCTGTGGCTGCTCCATTTACTGTCAAAATTGGGCAAAGAACTACCCAATTACCAGCACTTCTAAACCCACAGAATCCAGAGTTGCTGGGACAAGAAGCATAAATACCACAAGTGGGTCACTGTGAGTGATGGTAAGCAGAGCTCAGGGTCACTCCTACTTCCTTCCTTCCGTTGGATTCCAGAATCATGTATTATACCTTTTGAGAACACAGGTTCATATAATAATTGTTAACTTCTGGTGTATCCTGCAACTTGGAAGATGTTATTGCACAGTACCACCTCCAAAGTGGAAGCTCAGTTGCACCTTCAAAAGAGCTTCATCACCTGTTGAGCTGGCAGTTTCTGTGAGTGTGGTATGAAATACAGAGGGTGGATCCCATGCTCATGTGCCACTGTTACAGCTACTTTGTTATGAAATAGATTCCTGGGTTCAATAAAAATATTACACAGGACTCCATGTTGGTGGACCAAACACTCTATATGCCCTCAGATAGTGGTGCTGGTTGAGGCCCTGAGGGCAGGAAAGGCAAACTCCACATCTAAGATATGTATTTATTGCAGTCAAAATTAACCACCGCCCCATCCAATGTAACTTGCTATCAAATGGCTGGTTGGTCTCCTGGAAGAATGGCGGGGTATTGGGGGCTCAGTGTTGGTCTCACTTGGTGGCAGGTTGGACAGAGGGAGGAGTAAGCTGATGCAGTTGTAACAAAGGCTTCCAAAGAGAGTTCTGGGCTCAGATGACCCTTCAGAGGTGCCCTTCTTTGAGGCCAGGGAGTCTGGGTCCTTTATCCCCTATTATTGGCCAGTTAGAAGTGGCTGTCCCCAAGGAGAGGGGCATGATCTTGGGCAAGGCACTTTCTTCAATTGAGAGAAGGCGATTCCTGGAGACACTCATCTAAGAGCTGTCAGCCAACTTCCATAGCCAGTGGGAGAATGAGTGCCTCAGTCCTGAAGGAGAGATCTAAGTGGGCAGCATACCACAAAATACACTACAAACTAAATGGTAGGGATTTCTGTTCTAAATTTCAGCTATTCCTAAGAGTTCTGGAATGGGGATGGACTAGAGGAGGATAGAGAATTGTAAGATATGTCACCTGCCAAATTTCATAGTTGATTATCTGGAAAATTTTATTGAAAACTGCATATACTATGATTTTATATGTATTTAGCCAAACTTAGAGTTGAAACAAGCAAAACATTTTAAAACAGATAAACAAAAAGCACAAATAATGCCTTTATTATAAGATATGCAGTTTACAAAATTCTGCTTGCTTGCTTTTAAAATACTTATTGTTGTATAGACATAATATTTACATAGTCATATCAAGAAGTTTTGATACTATTTTAATTTCTATTTTTTCTTTTCCATTAATATGCATTGTTCATAAGTTTATTATTATCAATTCAATATTTTACCATATTAATATATCAATGTTTTAAAATAATAACTTATTCCCTCTATTTGGGGTATTTGACTTATCTAGTCAATAATAAGTAGTGCATATATAAAAAATAGTTTAAAATTTTTCTCTTTTTTTTTGCCCCAAAGTGGGATTAACAGATATAGTCTCATGCTGCTTTTTAAAAAGGTTTTCCAAATTTTTAGTACTATAACCAATGTTTAAATACCTATTTACCCATTATTATGCTTACATTGGCTTTTTCTCACTTTTACTTTTGATGGTAGAGTGAATTGTTACCTCATCATTGTTTAAATTCAGTTTCCTTAATTATTAGTGCGACAGAGAACTTTTCAAAGTGTTTCTTTAATCTTTGTATTTTTTATTATTTATATTTTGGCTATTTATCTCTCCATAGAAGGGTACTGATCTTTTATGTTTTTATCAGTCCCTTATATACGATAGGCAATAAACTTATTTGACATTTATTTTCAGTGGTTTCTCATTCCATTGCTCTTTATAACAAATTCACTTTTTAATTAAATAGTTGAATTTGTGTTTTACAGCATAAAACCCATTGACCCTGCTATTAATGATTTCTTTAAATGCTTCAATATTCCAAAAGTTATATCTTGCTTTCTGTTAGTAAGTTTGTTATTGTATTGTCTTCTATATTTTATGATAAATTTTTGAAATTTTATCTTCAAATTAAAATAGATTTCACTTTAATTATTGAGCTTCTGAATCTATTTTGGCATGTAGTATAAAGTGTGGTAATATATTTACATTCTTTTAAATGATATCCAGTTTCTCCTAAATTGTTTAGTAGGGACTTATTTATTCATTGCTTATTTCACCAAATTTTTTATATATTAATTTATTGTATAGATTTGAATTTATTTCTGAAATTTCTTTTTTTTTAATATATATTTTATTGATTTTTTACAGAGAGGAAGGGAGAGAGATAGAGAGTCAGAAACATCGATGAGAGAGAAACATCGATCAGCTGCCTCCTGCACATCCCCCACTGGGGATGTGCCCGCAACCCGGGTATGTGCCCTTGACCGGAATCGAACCTGGGAGACCCCCCAGTCCACAGGCCGACGCTCTATCCACTGAGCCAAGCCGGTTTCGGCTATTTCTGAAATTTCTGATTTGCTTAATTAGTCTACTTTTTAAAAGTAGTATTATAAGACTTTCCCCCCTTAAAAAGTTAAGTAATTTTGGTTTTAAAATATATACATATGACCATAGAAATATGCATATGAATACAGAGATATAAAAAAGATCTAGAAGGTTAACCTTGGATGGCTGGATTATAGATGAACTTTATATTTTTCTTTTCATTTATCTATAAATTCTAATACATATTAAATTACAATTAACACATATCATGTGTTACAAAGGGAGAAACTATTCAAATAAAATAAAGAAAACAAAAACATTCACATAATAAAATACAATTATTAAGAAAAGAAAAAGAAGGGGCAGGTTGGGGAATAAGTCACAGTAGGGCAAATTTGGGTAAACCACAGTTTCTCCCAGGTTCCCCCCCCCTTTTTTTCCCCAAGTCCCTTTTTATGTGACTAAACACTACCCAGCACTCTGTGTGAGCACGTGTCTGCATAGTTGCCTCTGACATTTCTGAAATGTGCACTTCTCTTGTCCCAGTCTGTCTCAGTCCTGGAATCTACTACTCCCTGTGACTGCAACTGTACCTGCCTTTGGCTTTCGACCCAGTTGGTTACCACACTGACTACAGGTCATTGATTTCTTTCTGGATTTCTGATATCAGACTTTGCTCTTTGTGTGTTTGGGTAACTCTGCTCACATCTCTTTGTAGTCCTTCCTCAATTGTCCACTCTCCTGACCCCCATACCCTCCACTCACCGCCCTGCTCCATCAATTTCTGTCCTATTCTCAGCTGCACCAGAAAGTTTGGGATGATGGACCATCTGCTCAAAATAGCCATGCCCTGGACATGGTCTTTTGGACCAAAGGTGGATACCTGCCCATAAGAGAAACAGCTTGTGATGTGTGCACTCAGGCTCAAACAAAACAAAACAAGCAAGCAAACAAACAAACAAAAAGGTGAGTGTTGGAGCAGGCAATGTAGCAATCAGTGTCCCATCAGGAAAACAGAAACCACTACAGACATGTTATATAGGAGGGATTTTTTTCAGGGGATTTGTTATGCTGCTGTTGGAAAGCTGGAAAAGAGAAAAGGGAAACTAGGAAAACCAGTTACTACCTCTAAGATAGGGAGAACAAAAGTGAAGAGATAGTATGAACATCTTCCAGAGTTGCCACTGCTTCTGGGACTGAATGGGAGGTGGGTTGAGGTGTCACTCACTAGTGCTCAGACTACTAGGAAATGTTTGAGATAAGGAAAGAGTTGCATTGGTTCATAGTTTTAGCGCAGTGAGGTCCAGCTGTTCCTTGCTTCCACCCTTAGATGAGGGGAAATCACTTGTTCTAGGTAAGTCTTCTCTTACTTGAGCTACCTTGAAGGAATTCTCTGTCTTGCAAACAGAAAAGCCTTCCCAAGACACTCATTGCCTCTGAGTGGCCTTCAGCCCAGACCTTCCCCCACATTTTCCTTCACCAGGCTGACTCAGAACAACCCTTTCAGTTAGGAGTTGAACTGCCTAAGTGTTTTGATCATTGCTGCTATATGTGACATCACAATGTTTTTAAATCTGGGAAAGGGAAGTTCTACAACATTGTCTTTTTAAAAAATCTTTATCATTGAGATTATTACAGATGTCCCTCTTTTTCTCTCCTATAACTCCCCTCCACCCAGTTCCCGCCCCGCCCCAGGCCTTGGTCACCCTATTATCTGTGTCCATAGGTAATGCATACATGCATATAAGATCTTTGTTTAGTCTCTTCCCGCACTCCCCACACCTCCTTCTCTCTGAGAATCGTCAGTCTGTTCCAGTTACATACCCCCGATTCTATTTTATTCGCCAGTTTATTCTGTTCATTAAATTTCTTATTCATTTGATTATTATATTCAATTGTTGAAAGATGTGTATTTGTTGCCATTTTGTTGTTCATATTTTTTATCTTTTTCTTTTTCTTCTTCCTCTTCTTAAAGAATACCCTTCAGCATTTCATATAATACTGGTTTGGTGGTGATGAACTCCTTTAGCTTTTTCTTGTCTGTGAAGTTCTTTATCTGACCTTTAATTCTAAATGATAGTTTTGCTGGTAGAGTAATCTTGGTTGTTGGTCCTTATTATTCATCACTTTGAATATTTCTTGCCACTCCCTTCTGGCCTGCATAGTTTCTGTTGAGAAATCAGCTGACAGTTGTATGGGCACTGCCTTGTAGGTAACTAACTGCTTTTCTCTTGCTGCTTTTAAGATTCTCTCTTTGTCTTTAGCCCTTGGCATTTTAATTATGATGTGTCTTGGTGGGGTCCTCTTTGGGTTCCTCTTGTTTGGGGTCCTCTGTGCTTCCTGGACTTGTAAGTCTATTTCTTTCACCAGGTAGGGGAAGTTTTCTGTCATTATTTCTTCAAATAGGTTTTCAATGTCTTGCAGATCTCTCTCTTCTTCTGGCACCCCCATAATTCAGATGTTGGTACGCTTGAAGTTGTCCCAGAGGCTCCTTACACTATCTTCATTTTTTTAAATTCCTTTTTCTTTTTGCTCTTCTGGTTGGGTGTTTTTTGCTTCTGCATATTTCAAATAGTTGATTTGATTCTTGTGATCCTCTAATCTACTGTTGAATCCCTGTATATTATTCTTTATTTCAGTCAGTGTATGCTTAATTTTTGACTGGTCCTTTTCCATTTTTTTGGCATTCTCACTAAGATCCTTGAAAGTCTCACTAAGTCCCTTGGAGGTTTCTAGAAGATTCTTGAGTAACCTTATAACCATGGTTTTGATCTCTATATCCAGTAGTTTTCTTTCTTCCATTTCTTTCATATGTGACATGTTTCTTTGTCTCTGCATTTTGGCTGCTTTCCTGTGTTTGTTTCTATGTATTAGGTGGAGCTGCAATGTCTCCTTGAGTTGATAAAGTGGTCTTGTGTAGTAGGTGTCCTGTAGGGCCCAGTGGCTCAACTTCCCCAATAACTTGAGGTGGACACTTTAGGTGCACCTCTTTGTGGGCTGTCTGAACAGTCTTTTATTTTATTTTATTTTTTTTTTATTGCTTAAAGTAATACAAAGGGTATTACATATGTGTCCATTCCCCCCCCCCCCCGCCCTAGACAGTCCCCTAGCCTCCCCTATCCCCCAGTGTCTTATGTCCATTGGTTATGCTTATATGCATGCATACAAGTCCTTTGGTTGATCTCTTACCCCCCTACCTCCTGTCTCCCAACCCTCCCCGGCCTTCCCACTACAGTTTGACATTCTGTTTGAGGCAGCTCTGCCTCTGTATCTATTATTGTTCAAAAGTTTATAATGGTCTCTATTATCCATGAATGAGTGAGATCATGTGGTATTTTTCCTTCATTGACTGGCTTATTTCACTTAGCATAATGCTCTCCAGTTCCATCCATGTCGTTGCAAATGGTAAGAGTTCCTTCCTTTTTAGAGCAGCATAGTATTCCATCGTGTAGATGTACCACAGTTTTCTAATCCATTCATCTACTGATGGGCACTTAGGCTGTTTCCAGATCTTAGCTATGGTGAATTGTGCTGCTATGAACATAGGGGTGCATATATCCTTTCTGATTGGTGTTTCTGGTTTCTTGGGATATATTCCTAGAAGTGGGATCACAGGGTCAAATGGGAGTTCCATTTTCAGTTTTTTGAGGAAACTCCATACTGTCTTCCATAGTGGCTGCACCAGTCTGCATTCCCACCAGCAGTGCACAAGTGTTCCTTTTTCTCCACATCCTCTCCAACACTTGTCGTTTGTTGATTTGTTGATGATAGCCAGTCTGACAGGTGTGAGATGGTACCTCATTGTTGTTTTGATTTGCATCTCTCGGATGATTAGTGACTTTGAGCATGTTTTCATATGTCTCTTGGCTTTCTGAATGTCCTCTTTTTTTAAAAATATATTTTATTGATTTTTTACAGAAAGGAAGGGAGAGAGATAGAGAGTTAGAAACATCGATGAGAGAGAAACATCGATCAGCTGCCTCCTGCACATCTCCCACTGGGGATGTGCCCGCAACCCAGGTACATGCCCCTGACCGGAATCGAACCCGGGACCCTTCAGTCCGCAAGCCGACGCTCTATCCACTGAGCCAAACCGGTTTCGGCCTGAATGTCCTCTTTTGAAAGGTGTCTATTTAGGTCCTTTGCCCATTTTTTGATTGGATTGTTTATCTTCCTTTTGTTAAGTTGTATGAGTTCCCTATAAATTTTGGAGATTAGGCCCTTATCAGATATGACATTGGCAAATATGTTTTCCCACACAGTGGGTTTTCTCGTTGTTTTGTTGATGGTTTCTTTTGCTGTGCAGAGCTTTTTATTTTGATGTAGTCCCATTTGTTCATTTTCTCTTTAGTTTCAAGTGCCCTAGGAGCTGTATCAGTGAAGAAATTGCTTTGGCATATGTCTGAGATTTTGTTGCCTTTGGATTCTTCTAGAATTTTTATGGTTTCCTGTCGTACATTTAAGTCCTTTATCCATTTTGCGTTTATTTTTGTGTATGGTGTAAGTTGGTGGTCTAGTTTCATTTTCTTGCATATATCTGTCCAATTTTCCCAACACCATTTATTGAAGAGACTATCTTGGCTCCATTGTATGTTCTTGCCTCCTTTGTCAAATATTAATTGAGCATATTGGTTCGGGCCGATTTCTGGGCTCTCTATTCTATTCCATTGATCTGTATGCCTATTCTTGTGCCAGTACCAGGCAGTTTTGAGAACAGTGGCTTTGTAATACATCTTGATATCTGGTATTGAGATCCCACCTACTTTGTTCTTTTTCAGGATTGCTGCAGTTATTCGGGGTCTTTTTTTATTCCAGATGAATTTTTGGAGAGTTCGTTCTAGATCTATGAAGTATGCCGTTGGTATTTTAATGGGAAGTGCGTTGAATTTATAGATTGCTTTGGGTAGTATGGACATTTTAATGATGTTGATTCTACCAATCCATGAACACGGTATGTTCTTCCATCTGTTTATGTCTTCCTCTATATCTTTTTTCAACGTCCTGTAGTTTTCTGAGTAGAGGTCTTTTACCTCTTTAGTTAAGTTTATTCCTAGGTAGCTTAATTTTTTTTGGTGCGATGGTAAACGGGATTGTTTTTATAATCTCTCTTTCTGAAAGTTCACTATTGGTGTATGGAAATGCCATAGATTTCTTGGGGTTAATTTTGTATCCTGTTACATTGCCAAATTCGTGTATTAAGTCTAGTAGCTTTTTGATGGAGTCTCTAGGGTTTTGTATGTATAATATCATGTCGTCTGCAAATAAGGACAGTTTTACTTCCTCTTTTCCAATTTGGATGCCTTTTATTTGAACAGTCTTGTTGTAGTTAAGCCTTGATTGCTGTTGGTATCACTGGGAGGAATTGACCTCCCGGACAATTGGCTGTTTGGACCAGCTGCATCTACAATGGGAGAGCTGCTGTGCAGGAAACATCCTTATGGAGCAGGACTTGCTTCAGTGGGGCTTTGGTGCTCACTGAGTCTGCCCCTTGAGTGTGTTGCTTATGGACGTGTAGAGTTGTAATCTGGTATGGTCTGACACTGACTACTGGGTACACTGGCTCTTGGGTCTCCAGGGAGGTATAAAGTCAGCTACTGCCTGAGGCCACCCAAAAGGAGCTACAGAGAGATCTGTATCGGGTTTGTATCGGGTTTGTAAGTGCCCAGATGAGGCCCAGCTGTGAAGCAAGGTGCTGGTGCTGGGTCTTGGGCCTTTTATTGATAGGTTTGGGGCTCCCCAGCCCAGCTTGTTTGACAGGTTTTAGCCTGAACAAGGACAGGCCATTCATATGCAAAAGCCGCTGTGCACAGCTTAGGTGGGGTTGAAAATTGGATGGGGTGGGGTCTCAGGGAATCACCAGGGAAGAGCAAACAGAAATGGCTACCAGTCAGCCCTGTGGCTGGGAAGGTCTCAGTACGGGAACAGTGACCACTGAGAGGACCTCCCTGTGGGAGAAAGCTGCCCGGGAGGTCCTGCCCTGATGCCATACATTCTAGTTTCTCTTCATTTGTGTCTGGGTCCCCCAGAGCCTCGCCCAGCACTGGAGCTCAGAGAAAGCAGGATCTTAAAAGTTCAGTTTGTGTGCTGGCCTTTTAAGAGGAGCAGTTGAGTCTCCAGCAGCCTCTGTGTCACTTAGTCCCAATTCGCACTGGTTTTTGCAGCCCATGCTTCTTAGTGCCCATAGGGACTTCTTTTTCTAGCTCTGGAACCTTGGGCTGGGCTTCTGGTGTGAGGCTGGGACCCCTTGCTCCTGCGGGTGGCCTCTGCAGACAGGATCTCGCTCCCAATTAAAAAAGCAGCCCACGTGGGTGCTGGACCAGCCTGTCCTCACCTCCATACCTCCTACCAGTCTCAGTGTGCTCTCTTCTTTACTTCTCTAGTTGTAGGACTTCTGTTCAGCCAGCTTTCTGGCGGTTCTGGATGATGGTTGTTCTGTATTTTAGTTGTAATTTTGATGTCATTGTGGGAGGCAGCAAGTATAGGTGTTTGTCTGCGCTGCCATCTTGGTTCTCCTGCAACATGTCTTTTCTCCTCCCAGAACAGTGTCATTTGTCTACTTCTTTCCAGTGCATTGTACAATTATTTTGTATTTATAAAACTCTTAATGCCCTGTTGATTAGCATAGCATTGAATCTATGAATGGGACGTGTTACTGTATCATTTGTTTAGTCTTTCCAGTTGTGAGCAGAAATGACTCTTCATGTAGCATGACTTCCTTTTACTGTATCATTAAGGCTTAGGATTTTTCTTTATAATTCTTGTTAGGTTGATATTAAAATATTTAATAAGGGTTTGGGGTCTAGGTTTTGAACAAATTGCTTTTTATACTTTGTTTCTGGCTACTGATTTTAACAACTTTTAAAATCGGTTTAGGTTTCCTGCCATCCACTTGAGGAAATGAGGAATTGTCCAGGGTGAGAAGAGGTGCTTAGCAGAGGTGTATTTGTGTTGCCTGTTTGCTTTCACATATTTGTGTCTCTTGTGGATAGTGTTTGAGTAATGCCTAACCCGTGTGAGCCATGCGGGTGGTGTACCTTTACTATTTTCCTCTATGAATAAGCCAAGTTAATTGACCTGTGCTGGGACCAAATCTATGTCCTTAAACCCTCTGAAGGCACAGGCAGTACAGACCTTTGCTTTCAACGGCTTTCATTTCTAATAATTATAGCTGCCTGGTCTGCTTTGCAGGATACTGATTTCTATGATTTGAAATTGAGATGCAGTTTTACAATCAATAATTACATTTAATAAAGTACGTCTCTTCTTCTCCCCAAATAACTATAACTACATATATTCCAGGGTATCCTAAAATTGTGAGAGATTTTAAACTTTGTATTTTCACATAATTGTAAATTTGTATGTAGTTGTAAAAATTAATACAGAAAATACCTTGCACCCCCTTACCCAATGTGATAGTTTATTTTATGTGTCAATTTGACTGGGCTAAGGAATGCCTGGTAGCTAGTAAAACATTGTTTCTGGGTGTGCCTGTAAAGGAGTTTCTGGAAGAGAGTAGCATTTGAATAAGTAGGCTGGTAAAGAAGATCATCCTCACCAATGAGAGTGAGGTGAGCATCATCCAATCCCTTGAGGGTCTAAATAGAACAAAAAGGTGGAGGAAGTGTGAATTTGTTCTCTGTGCTTGAGCTGGGACATCCATCTTTTCCTGCCCTGGCCATCAGTGCTCCTCCTTCTTAGACCTTTGGACTCAGACTGAAACTTGTACCACTGACCCCTGATTCTTAGGCTTTTGAAGTTGGACTTAACACTATTGACCTCTCTACTCCTCAGGCCTTAGGGCTTGGACTGAATTACACCACTGGATGGTTTCATGGTTCTCTGGCTTGCAGATGGCAGATTATGGGACTTTCGGTCTTCATAATTGGTTGAACCAATCCTATATAATAAAAGCCTAATATACTAAGTGTCTAGTGGGCTGGTCATCTGTTCAACCAATCAAGGCATAATATGCTAATGATATGTTAAGGCTGCTCAACCACTTGCTGTGATGTGCACTGACCACCAGGGGGCAAACACTCAGACCAGTAGGTTAGCTTGCTGCTGGGGTCTAGCCAACCGGGACTGAACCAGATGGGCCAGACACGCCCTGGAGACCTCCCGTGGTCCCTACCCGGCTGGCCAACCTCCTGCCATACCTCCCTGTCCCAGCAATCATGCACCTGTGGGATCCCTCAGCCTGGCCTGCACCCTCTCACAATCCGGAACACCTAGGGGGATGTCAGAGAGCCTGTTTCAGCCTGATCCTGCTCAACACAGGAGCTGCTCCCTGGTGGTCAGTGTGTTCCCACAGGGGAAGCGCCACTCAGCTAGAAGCTGGACTCACAGCTGGCGAGTGCAACGGCTGTGGCAGGAGTCTCTCCTGCCTCAGTGGCAGCAATAAGGATGTCTGACTGACAGCTTAGGCCCGCTGAGGGCTCCCAGACTGCGAGAGGGCGCAAGCCGGGCTGAGGGACCACCCACATCTGGGAATTTATCCCAGATGTGCACTGGGCCTCTAGTTCCTATAATAAGTTGCTTCTTATATGTCTATATAAATATCTACATCAGTGTCTATATTTATATCTATCTATTATACTATTGGTTCTGTTTCTTTGGAGAACCACAAGACACCCAATTTCCCCCACTTGGAACATCTTGCAGAACTATAATACAGTATCACAACCAGGATGTCAATTTTGTTACAGAACATTCCATCACCACAAGAATTCCCATGTTGCCCTTTTATAACCATACCCACTTCCCTCCCATTCTCCTCACCTCCCACCCCGTCTGTTAACCCTGGCAGCCATCAATTCGTTCTCCATTTCGATAATTTGTCATTCCAAGAATGTTCTATAAATTAACCATATGCTATGTACTTTTGGGGCTTTTTTCACTTATAATTCTCTGGAGATTGATCCAGATTGTGCACGTACCAATAATGTTATTCTTCTTTTAAATTTTATTGTTAAATATTCTCTTAAATGGATATACCCAATTTGTTTAACCATTCACCCATTGAAGTATATCTGGGTTGTTTCCAGCTTTTGGCTTTTACAAATAAAGCTGTTACAAGCATTCATCTATCGATTTTTGTGTGAACATAAGTCGTCATTACTCTGGGATAAATTCCCAGGAATGTTCTATAGCTTGGCTGTACCATTTTACAGTCCCACCCAGAATGCATGAGTGATCTGGTTTTTCTTCATCCTCACTAGCATTTTGGTGTTAGTTTTTATTTTAACCATTCTGATAGGTATGCAATGAATTTCCTTAATAGTTATAGTGCTATTCAAATGACTTGTTTCATATTGGGTAAATTGGGTTTGTGTTTTTCAAGAAATTGACTCATTTCATTTAAGTTGTCAAATTTTTACGTATAGTATTGTTCATAGTATTCTTTTCAAATTCATTGATTTCTGCTCCTATGTTTATTTCCCTCCATTTGCTTTGGGTTGATTTTGCTCTTTTTCTAGTTTCTTGAATGGGAGCTTAGACGATTAATTTGAGATTTTTCTTCTTTTTTCTATGTGGACTTAGTATAAATTTCCCAGAAATAGATATTATTTTATATTGCATAGGAAAGCCTTAGTGTAGCTGCCATGTTTATAGCTCCCTACTGAGGAATTCAACTCAATTTAGCAGGCACTGTTCTAAACCTTCAGTATACATCAAGGAACAAAATAGACAAAAATCTATATTTTTGTGGAACTTACATTCTAGCGGGGTGGGGGGGTAGGCAATAAATAACAAGCATAATTTATATGTAGAAAGTGGTCAGGGGAGGAACAAAAAGTAGTACAGGGTAAGAGGGAGTGGATATACGTGGAACTATAGTATTGAAAACTACAGTATTGACTGTACTGCATTTAAGACTACAGTTGTAGTATTGATAGGTTAGTTAGGCAGCCTTTGTGGAGAAGATGAGATGGGAGTAAAAATCTAAAGGGGTTATTCAAGCCAGTATCTATTAGTCAGATGGGGCAGCTAGAGCAAAGGCCCTGTGGTGGGAGCATGGCTGGAATATCTAAGGAAAAGCAAGGAGCTGAGTAAGCAAGGAGGAAAATGGTAAAGATGCCATAAGAAAATGGTCAGAGCATAATGGGGGCTAGGTCATTGGCTCTTGCTCTGGGTGGAATGACAGCCATTGTAGTACATGAAGCAAAGGAATGACATGACATAATTCAGGTGTTAAAAGAATCACTCTGGTTGCTATGTTGGGAATAGACTATGCCTAGAGGCAGGTGACTTCTTAGCTGGCTATTGCAGTAATGCAAGTCAGAGGTAATGTGGCTTGGAGCAGAGTGGTAGCAGTGAGAATAGTGAGAAGTGATTACATTCTAAAGTATTTTGAGAGTAGAACTAATAGGACTTCCTCACAGATTGGACTTGGGGTATTAGAAAAAGATAGGCATCTAGATAACCAGCTTGATACAAATCATTAAACATAGGTGACCACATTTAAAACCATATGCACACCTTCTATTCCCTCCAGCCCTGCCCACAGCTTGGACAATGGCAGGCACTGACCTAGGACCAGCTGATCAACAGGTTTTACATTAGCCTACAGGGTATCCTGGCATGAAAGTTTTGCTCAAATAAATGGCAATTAACTGTGTCAATGATTTTTTTCTTTCAGGAATCAGAATTGAAGAGACAAGGAAAAGAATAATCAGTGAGAGCAGAAGCTGCAAGACACGGAGAGAAGGCAATATTCACACTTCATGAGTAAGCACAGACCATGGGTAAACAAGAGCGCTGAGCAAACAGAAGTCACGAGGCAGCAAAAGGATATACAGAGTAATGACAGAAGTGATAGAAGATGAGTAAGAAAGCATCCCATTCTCAGGCCAATCCTGAGCCAGGCGTGCAGTCAGCTCCTCTGTTACCAGAAATGGAAGAATGGTACTAGACAGGCACAGACCACAGGTGTGCAGCAGCCATGCAGAGTCAAGGCTGCAGTCAGCACCAGGGAAGCCAGAATCAGGTAGGGGCCGAAATTATGAGGGCACAAGGAGGCCAGAGAAAGCAGAGAAATCTGTCTGCTGAGAGAAGCAGAAAAGTGTAGCAGATGCTCAAAGAGAAGCAGGGGCGGCAGATGACGCAGCCACATGAGAGAGGGAACTGCTTCTAATCTTCCTGTTTCAGTCCCATCCCAGGGGGGCCTAGCTGTGCTGATCCCTGCACTTTAGTGCCCCAGGAGATAGCCTTTCGAATTGGTTCAAAACACCTTCTTCCCTCCTTCAGTTATTTTGAGTATTTGCAAGCATTTTCAAACTTGCAGCCGTCGGGTCACATGCCCGCTGGCCGCAAGTTTGACATGCTTGCGTAGAGGAAAAAGACGGTACATTTTGGCTGGAAACTTGGAAATTTCTTGGTATTTTCTTATCTCTCAGGACTGAGCATGACAGATAAGGTAGCAAAGACGACAATGCAAATATTTGGTATAAAGAAGTAACTGGAATCATGGGAAGCATTTTACATACCTTCTCTCATTTAATCTGTAGGGTCTGGGAGTTCCCAGAACTGAGGCTCACAGAGGGTAAATACAATTTATCTTCATTATTCATGAATTCTGTATTTGTAAATTTGCCTACTCACTAAAATTTGTTACCCCTAATCAATACTCCTGACACTTTCCTGGTCATTCACAGACACATGCAGAGCAGTGGAAAAACTCAGTTGTCCAATATGCATGTTCCCAGCTGAGATAAACAAGGCCCCCTCTGCCTTCTTCCTTCAGCTCTTATCCTGTAAACAAGTTTCCCTTTTGAAGTCTATTTAGTGCCACATTTTTTTGTGCATTTTGTGGGTGATTTCACTGTGTAAGCCCCCCAAAATAATGTTGAAGTGCTGTCTACTATTCCTAAGCACACGAAGGCTGATGTGTCTTATAGAGAAACTATGTGTTAGATGAGCATCATTCAGGCCTGAGTTTAGTGCTGTTGGCTGTGAGGTCAATGTTACTGAATCAACACATAAAATGAAGTTATGTATTGATAGGTTGATGAAAATGTTATAACCAGAGAACCTAGCCCTATATCTCCCCTAGAAGCAATAGCTCAGTATTTGCTAATTTATAGAGATTTTATCAAACATAACTACCATGAGATGCAAGAAATCAACTGTAGCATGCAGAGGATCAGACAACCTGTGAGAGAGTGGAGTGCCCAGCTCCAAAGCCATGCCTCTGATTTTGGACAAACTGTGCTCGTTCCATCCCACCATGCCACGTTCCAGAAGAGGAAGAAAAATTCCTCTGTTCAGTGTTCCTTCCACTGAATGGTGCTGCCTTCCCTGGAACTTGTTGTCTCAGTGGAAGTGAACAGGTAAGAAACAACTGTGAAAGATGTAAGGTAGTCTACATTAGGGCTGGGATAGTAATGTAAATATATGTCGCAGATATTGCTAGTCTATCACAGCCCATTTTCCTGCTTGAGACTAGATGGGGTTTCACAATCTTTCTCAACACAGGACTCTAGGCAATCGCTATCAGTCAATCAGAATTGGCATCTAAGACGAAACCTTTATCTTCCTTGCACGATGACCTGTGTCCTTATAAGATTAAGCATAAGCTTGGAGGATCTGAGTTCCCAGGCTTAAGGAACTTTAGCATTTAAGCAAATGTATCAGTCTGTTTCAAAGCTTAGACCCTTAGGGTAGCTCTCATGTCTGGCTGACTCTACTTTGGAGAGTCTTTCTGGATTCCTTTAAACAAGATTCTTGCTCCCGAAAGATTCATATTGATGGGAACATCTTCCTCGTTTACCTCTGAATTGCCTGTGCCTAGAACATGGTTTGGCATAGACGTGGTGCTCAGTGACATTTGTTGAATGAATGCCTGGTCACCTGGATTTACACCTACCTTCCCCAGGGAGAAAATGGAACTGAACTGAGCAGCATTCTATTGACTCTTTCTGTCTCTTTTCTTAGTTTCTCTTTATGTTTTCTCCTCCCATGGCTTACCTCTTTACCTCTGGTAAGATGGATCTGAGAATCCCAAGCATGAATGGTCTGAAGGCATATAGGGAAGAAGAGGTATGCTGCTTGAGCTGGGAGCTAATCTGGGCTCTGGACCCTAGCCTTCAGCTTCTAGACCTGCTGGGCACTATTGCTGCCCATTCTCATGTAGGGCTTGGGGCTCTTACCCCTCTTTCTGCCCAGCCCATTCCTCTTCCTCCACTCTATTCCCTTTCCCCTTCTTTTCTCATCCATCAGTCATAGCAAATGGGGTTTGAGAGGAAATAGGGGAGAGGGGATGGGAAGTTAGACCAGCAGAGATGGATATATTTGGATGAGAGCCTAAGGAGGGAACATCACTTAGTGGGCCAATATAGCATGAGAGTCAGGATTGAAAGAATGTGAGATTTGTGAACCATGTTAGTTTTTTATTATTGCAAGTGATTTTCAGTCATAATCTCTGCTCTGGTGTTGGGAGAACTACAGGAGACTGAGTGCCCCAATCTGCAGCTAGTTCTGGAGAAGTGATGTAGTGCCTAAGACAGTGGACAGCAGTGATATAGTGCCTAAGGGCATGGGCTTTGAAGTAAGATTGAGCTGGGTTACCACTTGCTAGATCTATGATTTAGAGCAGGCTCCTAACCATGCTAGATTTTAGTTCTTTTGCCAGTAAGACGCAGATAATGGTAGAATGTACCTTATAGGTCATGATGGCTAAAAGAAATGAGGGCTATAAAGTTTTTGTGAAGTATGCTTACTCAAATGACGTCTGTTATCATTAAATAACATGATCATCATGTGGTATTTACTTGCGCACTGCAAGGCATTTCCTTGTCTTTTTAGCTCTCGGGATGAACGCAAAATAAACTGAGTTTCTGAGAATCTACGAGGAAGACAGGTTCTTGCAGGCACACGTGAGTCTGTGTCAGAGAAGTAATCCTGATCACATGAGTGTCAGGAGGCCTGCGGACTCTGCAGCAGAGACTAAGGTGGGGGCTCTGGAGACCATTAGTTTCCAAGATTATAGGGTGACTGGCTAGGAAAAGCACGAAAGACTTACTTTGGGAAAATTTGCCCCCATTTCCTGCTGCCCTTCTTTTGCAGGTGTGGAGGGTGAGGAGTGGCCATCTCCAGTTTAACAAAGCATTGAATCAGTAAGCCAGAGAGATGGCTCTTAACGCTACTGTCAGCCTTAACACTTTTTGGCTTTACCTCTCCATCTTCTGTGATAGTTTCCCAGAGCTGGACTCACTGATGCACACTCCCCACTACCATCACTGTCTTGTCCGATGACCCAGTTTTTGCCCATCTCCCCTTACATTAGTTTTCTAATGCTGCTGTAACACATCACAAGCTTAGTGGCTTAAGCAACACATATTTATTATCTTAGAGTTCTGGAGGTGAGGAAACCAAAATGGGTCTCTCACTGGGCAAAAATCAATGTGTCAGCAGGGCTGTGTTCTTTTCTAGGGGCTCTGGAGCAGACAGTCTGTTTCCTTCCCTTTTCCAGATTCTAGAAGCCACCTGCACTTCTCAGCTCATGGCCCCTTCCATCTTCAAAGCCAGCAATGGCAGGTTGAGTCCCCACATGGAGTCACTCCAACCTCTGCCTCCATCATGACATTTCCTTCTGACCCTTCCACTTCCCTATTTCACATTTAAGGACCCCTGTGATTGCACTGGGCACACCTGATAGTCCAGGATAATCTCCTTATTTTAAGGTCATCTGATTAACAACTTTATTTCCATTTGTAAACCTTGCCATATATCATAATATATTCATAGGAACCAGGGTTAGGAGGTGGATGTCTTTGGAGACCATTGTTCTGCCTTCAACATCTATTATCCATTATGCCCTGTTCTCTGACTCTAGAATTAGGACTGAGACTAGTAAATTCTCTCAGTTACTGGGCATGAGCCGTCCTCTTTGTGATGTTGTCCATAAATCCCATGCCTGAGGATCTGATGTCTGGTCTGAGTGGCTCCCTTCCCCTCACTTGACCTTTATAGAAAGTGACACTCAGTGCTTTATACTGAGAGCATGAGGGTTCTCTGGCTTCTTGCCTAAACTGGTGGGTAGCAGAAACTATTATTTATTTCTTCAACAATATTCAGGTTTTTTATTGTTATAGCCAGCTAATAGATGTGGCTTTTCTTTAATTAGTATTTTTAAACATAAGAAGCCTGTCTATCCATTCTATGTCACAGCCTTATCTGATAGTACTTTCATTAACTTGATTAATGCCTAAGGACTGTTTACACAAGCTACAATAATCATTAGCTGCCAGTTCCTCAAACTACCCAGAGGTGACCTGTACTTTTTTGGATGCATGCATAGAGGCACACTCACCTACACACACACACACACACACACACACACACACACACACACACACACGATTGGTGTGGTGAGAAAAAGATGTTAAATGTTTGTTGAAGGTGTGTTAGATGTCATCTTTTACCTTAAAGGGAAGGAAAGAAAGGAAGGGAGCTAGTATTCATTGAGAAATTGCTCTGTTCCAGGAACTTGATGTTTGCAAATTCACTTTAATTCTCATCATAATGCATGAAAACACTTTCCTCATCTTCATTTTACAAATGGGGAAATTGAGGCCCACAGGTCACATAGCTAGTAAGACCTCAACATTTGATATCTGGCCTGTCTGATTCCAAAAGTTTTTGCTTTCCCTTTCACCTGGCCAGCTCTTAAAACAAGAAAATTGAACAGAATAAGGATGTTCAAATCAAGATTAGTGGCGTGAGCCCTAGAGCTTCATGGAGATACCAGGGACTCATCATACTGCAATGAAGGTATTAGTAAGAGACAAGATGAGGGACTGGGCTTTGGGTCCTTCTCATCTTCCGTCAGACTAGCTCTGCTGTTATAAAAGTTTTACATATTGGGATGCAATGTAACATTTCTTTTAAAAATATATTTTTTATTGATTTCAGAGAGGAAGGGAGAGAGAGAGATAGAGACATCAATGATGAGAATCATTGATCAACTGTCTCCTGTATACCTCACACTGGGGATTGAGCCTGCAACCCAGGCATGTGCCCTGACTGGGAATCAAGCCATGACCTCCTGGTTCATAGGTTGATGCTCAACCACTGAGCCATGCTGGCTGCGCTGTGATGTAACATTTCAATAGAAAAACAGATGGGGTGTTGTTCTGCTAAATAAGTCTCTTGAAGGCCTTAGACTAGAATTTGACCACCATGGCCCTGTGGTTCTGGGAAGTCTGTCTAGTTGTCCCCAATGAATTGATCAATTTTCCTAATGTCTTAGTTTTTACTTAATGTGCATCAGAGGCTTTGGGAGGGATGATGCTGTCCAGAATCAAAAAGATTGTCTCAGTTAGTGAGTGAAGCAGAAGTTATTTAGATAGAGAAGAAGCAAGTGTTACTTTAATTAATGGGACTCTGCTTGCTTATAGTGAGTTTATATAACACAGAGCAAGTGGAGTGCCATTAAAATATCACTTATTTAAATTTGTAAAGGAGGTAACAACTTTGAAGTTTTTAAATCCTATCTTAGCAATTAAAAGGGTAAAATGAAAGCCACACCTTCTTTTATCCTTGCTTCCCTGAGTTACTCCTTAGTAACCCCTCAAGGAAGAATATTAAAAATAGCCAACATTTACTGATGGACAATTTTAATTTCTATATTAGGTAATTTATGAAGCAGAGTTTCAAAATGTCTCCCCAAATTCACTTCCATGGTAACAAGATTCCCAATTTTTAGTTGTGCACAAGGCTGCCTGGAATTTCCTAGCCTCTTGCAACTAGGTGTGACCATATGACTAAATAATACAAGCAGAAGTGTTGTATGGCAGCTTCTGGCAATCTCCCTCAAAAGACAGAAGGTACATGCCCTGTGCCTCTTCTCCTTAATTTCTCCCACCATCCTGCTTTCTGGAACACAGATGTGATGTTTGCCACACTAGCCACATTCTTGGACCATGCGGGTGAGGGCCACAGTGGAGGAAAGAAGAGCAGTGAGATGAGCCTGCATCCCTGAGAACATTATGGAGCAGCTCTGGATTTTCTACCTTAGGACTTTGATGTGAGAGAAAAATAAATATATTTTTTAAACCACTTACATTTGTTTCTGTTTCTCAGAGCCAATACTAATGCAAATTGATATACCCTACATATTTCTATATTATTCCAGTTTTGCAAACGAGAAATAGCCAGAGTAAATAATTTGCCAAGGTTACCTATCTAGTAGGTGAAGGAGTCAGGATGTGAACCCCGATTTTTGCCAGATCCCCTGTGCTTTCTTCCTTCTCAGTGTTCACTTCCAGATCATGAAGGTGATAGTTTTTTACCTTCTGTAGCTGGGAAGAACCTTTCATCAAAGCCCTCTGGTAATGTCTGGTCATGTAACTACAGTCTTCAACTAGTCCCTCCATCATCTCTTTGAAAAATAAAATTCATGAGCCACAAGAGTCATGGTGAACTTGAGAGTTCTGAGATGTCACAGCAGCCACCAGAGGTCTTCGACCTTCTAGGAGAAATGGTAAAAAGAGCCATGGGAACTAATGATTTGGACTCTAGAAAAATGGTTGATACTGTTGAACAGAGAGGGAATGATGAAGAAGGCCCTAATAGGAGGAGGGCAGAGGCTGGAAAAGCAGAGCACTGTCTTGAGGTGAGAGTGGGGTGGTGGTAGGCAGTGGAAGGTCATATCTACCTTACTGTGGGCACAAATCAGATAGGCGAGGGAGGCTGAGAGAGGCAGTGTCCCAGAGTGAGTCCAGCTGAACTCTATTAATTAAAATAATGGCTGTCTGTTTGAATCCAAATGTACTTGTTTAGATGCCAGATTATCCAAGGCTTTTGAAAAAGCTTTCACTCTTGAGCAGGGTAATTTCATTCCATATTGGGGTAGAGAAGGCTGTGGTGTGATTAAATAGAGCTACATTGGTAGTAGCGATAAAGGTTGGGGAACAAAGGAGGCAAATTGGCAGCAGCTGCAGAAATAATGGAATGGGAGAAAGTGCACATCCCCATCAAGGGGAGAATCAGAACCATAGAGGGAAGGTGGCTGGTTTATTTGAAGACCTAATAGAGGCACAAGGTGGGGCAAATCTAACAACATTTTCCTTAGGAAACTTAAGGGGATAGTAAAAAGGTACGATTCTTTTTAAAATATATTTTATTGATTTTTTACAGAGAGGAAGGGAGAGAGATAGAGAGTTAGAAACATCGATGAGAGAGAAACATCGATCAGCTGCCTCCTGCACATCTCCTACTGGGGATATGCCCGCAACCAAGGTACATGCCCTTGACCGGAATTGAACCTGGGACCTTTCAGTCCTCAGGCCGACGCTCTATCCACTGAGCCAAACCGGTTTCGGCAAGGTACGATTCTTAAACCAGACATAAAAGGATAAATATGGTATGATTCCACTAATATCAGGGACCCAGAATAGTCAAATTCATAGAAACAGAAAGTAGTACAGTGGTTACCAGAGGCTGGTGGGAGGGGGAATAGGGAGTTGTTGAATGGTACGATAAAAGAGTTCTGGAGATGGATAGTGATGATGTTGCACTACAGGGTGCATGCACGTAATGCCACTGAACTGTGCAATTAAAAATAGTAAATTTTATGTTATGTGAACTTTATCACTCACAAAAAACATGTTTCAGTGTTCAGAGCATACATCATTTTCCCCAATCTCTACCCCCCATTGAAGAGAGGGAACCCCAGCTGACCTAGCACTGCAACTAGAATTCCTGCCTTGATCTTGTCTTCTGCTCTGTTCCTGCATTTACCGGCTCTGACATTGTGATTCTTCTTCCATTTTTGACCATTCCTTATTCCTTGGACTTAAACCAGATTTGGCTTCTAAGGCTCAATTGCTGACATGTATTCCTGGAATACATTTGTTCTTTCCCCCTGTCTCAGTTATCCCAACTGTTCTGGGGAACTCTGTACCCCTGCTTCCCAAAGCTGTTCCTACCTCTTGGCCCCCACTTTTACCTGTGCTCCTGCCTGGCATATCAGATACTGAATCACTCAGGTCCACACTGCTGTTTCTCTTCCCTAACCCCCTGGACTCTAGGACTAGAGCACTTATTATATATGGACTTCCTTGTGACATCCCTTGGGGAGTGATAAGAGCTGAGGCCAGAGCAAATCACGCCACTCTGGGGATGAGAGGACAGGACATCAAGCAGACAAGCCCTAATGACAAGGTAGATCAGCAGAGAGGCCCATGAGTGAGCAGAAGCTATGCAGCCAGCCTAAGGGTCAGGGAGTTCTGGTAACGGGATCCATAGGCCATTTGATGTTTTGTTTCCTTTCCTACTGTAACCCAGATTAAAGCTGAGGTCACCACTACCAGTGAGAGCTTGATGAGATTGCCTCAACTACCTGATTCCACAATGTGGGGGTAGCACAAAGCTTTCCCTGGGTTTTGGGGAATTTTCAGAGGTTTCTACTCTAATTTACCCCTGACCAACCTAAGTTTCCCCAAGAGCTGGAAAACTAAGCTCTTTCACAAGTTATTCCCACCAAAAAAATCTGTAGGTATTACAAAGTGGTAGGTAATATCACCATTGTTTTACAGATGAGAAAACTGAGGAACAGAGAAGTTAAATAAGAGGCTCAATAAACATTTGTGATTTGGTGGACCTTATTAGACTTTTCTTGGGGGGAAGTGTTGCTATTTCAGTGTATGGTGCTCAGTTCACTAGCATCTTGCATAATTCCTCTCCCCTCTCCTTTCTCCACCCTAACTTTCTCCATCCCAGAGGGCCCTCTACACTTCAGATCCATCTTCCTTTTTAGGCAGAAAGGATTTCCACTCTCACATATTTGGATTTTAGCAATTATCGAAATATTTATTTTCAAGCAGTTAATTCTCCCCTAATAGGAACACTAATACTCATGTTTAACGTAATACAATTTTCTCTACTGTTACATTCCTTTGGTTTTAATTTTTTATGTCAACCAAGCCATTTTCAAAATAAAAACTATTCATATCACTCAGAATAAAAGAATAGGTTTAAACTTCCCAAATTAGACCTTAGATGATAGCCCTTCCTATATTTAACCCACCTGGATACCCTCTTTCTTCAGCCTCCTTACATCATGCAGCAATTCCTAAATCTGGCTGTATATCTGTTACCTTGGGATCTCTGGAAAGGCAGTCCTGGACCAAACTGCAGAGATTCTAATTCAGTAAATGAAGGTGGGCCGGGGGTTCTGCATAGTGACAAAATTCCTCGGTGATTGTTTAGGAGCACGGATGGCACTGACCTCATTTCAGGGGCTCATGGACCACATGTGGCCATTGCCCACCATATTGGACAGTGCAGACATGGTACATTTCCATCACTGCCTGAAGTTCTAGTGGATAGCACTGGGCTAGACTATTTATTCTCCACAGCACTTACTGTGATGCTTAGCTAGTGTAGCCTTATCTCTATCCTTCCTGAACCTCCCAGGCTCCTCCCATGCCATCTGAACTGTCACTCCCTAAACAGAAAACCTTCAAATAGCTCAGCACCTTCTCCGATGGTTCACTCTGCCTCTAGGCCTTAGTTGATTTCCTCGGCTAAGGGCCAGAATATGGGGTTAGGGTCCTCTTTACTTCTGGTAACTGCTGTCATGCTCTTGTGAAAGACTCAACCACGTGGAGGCTCCTGTCATTTGGCTGTTATCTCTCTCCTCCTTCCTACTGCTTTACTTCCAGCCTCCTGATCATCTTATTCCTCGGAGACGTCTACACCTGGCTCACAGTCTTCCTGTTTATCTCAAACCTTGCCGTCATCTTGGATAACGTCAATGTCCTGCTAACAATTGGTCCCTCAGTTCCTTGACCTTCTCATCTCCAATAAAAATAAGAGCTAACACTTGCTACGTGCCAGTCATTAAGCCAAGAAATCAGCATGTTATGTTTTAACCCATTTGATTTCATGACAGCTCTGTAAAATAGGTCACTGTTATTATCATCTCCGTTTTACGGATGAGCAAACAGTTAAGTAATCTGCTCATGGTGTTGTCACCATTAAGTAGTGAAAGCAGGATCTAAACTCAGGCACACTAGTCCCAGAGAGCATATGCTTCATTCAATACAGATTTTCTCCTTCCGGTGTTGGTTTTTCTTCCATTCAGTCTCCGCTACCCAGTTCCACTGCTTTACCATGAATTCTGCCATCTCCTCTACCTGCATCGTCTTCATATCACTAATTCAGTTATGCCCTCATCTGACCAACTTCCTCATCCTCCAGCAGGTCAATAAAAGCAACAATAAAGTAATAATAATAAAATGCATATATGGTCTAAGTGTTTTTCACATATTAAACTATTTATTCCTCACAATAATTTAATAATGACAAAGGTCAGTAGCATTATCACTCTTCTACAGATGAGAAACCGAGGCACAGAGAGGTTCAGTAACAAGTGCAATGTCACACAGGTCATAGATGATTGAGTCAGAATTTGAATTCAGTCAGGCCCCAGAGTTCACATTCTTATCTACTGTGCTAAGGATGATAAACCTGGAGTTGTGGGGAAAATCATTATCATCTTGGGATTTTTTTTCTCAAACTACTCATGCCTACTCTCCAGTTCCAAATGTTTGCTTATTTGTTTATTTTGAAAGAGCTTCTCAGATGTTTTGGACATTGGCTGCATATTGAGAACCACGAATTAGATCATTTCAACTACCTCCCAACTTGGCATTCTGGTTGAGTTCAACCTACTGTTGTCCTGCCAGCCTTGGTTAGGCCCACTTCATAGGAACAGGTCAGCGCTTGGCCTGAGAGTAGAGGCATCATGACCAGCACAATTGAATGAAGAAAAAAAAAAGGCATCAGTATCAATAGCTTGGAGGGGCTGTAGTAAGCAGGGTCAGACAGATTTCTTAATGCCTTCATAAAGCTTGATGTGTGTTTTTTTCTCGTGTCCATCTGATTTGATCTAATAGCCAGGACAAGGACCAACTGCTTACCTGGGCTTGCACAGGGCAGCAGTTTGCTCCTCATTAATCTGAAAGCTTCTAAAACAAAAAGAGAGAAGGAGAGCAAAGAAGGTAATCTTGGCATAGGTCCAAGGGAAAAGCAGTCTGGCTGAAACCTTTCAGTTCCCTTGGCCAGGAAGCAGCAATCTACGTAAACAGGAAGTTGAGAAGGTTGGGGGAGAGGGCAGTGGTTAGTTGGTGAGAACAAGGGCTGACGCCAGATCCGCATAAGCGGTTACATGCAAAAGAGATTTCGATACAGGCCCAGACTTTGCATGTTAACCAGCCCCGCTCACTCTGGAGGCCTTTCATCAGGGTTGCTCTATGTGGTATGTGCTGGGCCCTGGATAAATCTTTGAGCACCTGCCCTTTTTTCGTCAGTTGTCTGCTTAGGGTAGTTTTACTTTATCTCATTTAATAATCTAAACATTTTGTGAGAATGGGTTTACTGTTTCTGTGTTTTTAGGTAAGAAAACTAGCTCAGAGAGATTGTTACCTTGCCCAAATTCATTTACATTATACCAGTATACAACACTTTTAAAAACTGTCTCCTTTCTGTAAAAGTGACTATTAAGCATATAACCCATTAGAAAGGGGGTGCATGTGTTTTCTAAGGGTACCATAACAAATTACCACAAACCTGCTGGCGTAAAATAGCAAATCCATTTTGTCATCATTCTGGAGGCCAGAAGTCTGAAATCAAGGTGTTGGCCGGTGACACTACTTCGGAAGGCTCTAGGGGGAGAATACTTCCTTGCCTCCTCTTAGTTTCTGGTCATTCCAGACATTCTTTGCTTGTGGCTGCATGACTCCATTTTCCTTCTCTGTCTTCACATGGTCTTTCGTCTTTGTTCCTAATCTCCTCTTCTGTCTTTTATAAGGACACTCATCATTGGATTTACAGCCCACCTGGATAATCCAAGATGATCACATCTCAAGATCCTTAACTTAATTACAGCTTCAAAGACCCCTTTTGTCCAAATAAGTTAACATTCACAGGGGCAAGGTATGAGGACATGGATGTATCTTTTTGGGAGCCACCATTCAACCAACACCGGGGCAAGGTATGAGGACATGGATGTATCTTTTTGGGAGCCACCATTCAACCAACACCAGGGGATATCATTATTAAAATATAAATGCAGATTTTGTAGTATTTTAATAACCACAAGTTTGAGAGGGACATTATCTTTTTCTTTTTGATAATCCTTTTCTGAGGATATTTTTTCCATTGCTTTTTAGAGAGAGAATGTAAGGGAGGTCTGGAGGGGGGGGGGAGAGAGAGAGAGAGAGAGAGAGAGAGAGAGAGAGAGAGAGAGATCGAGATCTGTGGAAGAGACACATGGATTAGTTGCCTCCTGTACATGCCCTGACCAGGGCCAGGGATTGAACCTGCAACCCAAATACGTGTCCTTGACCGGGAATCCAAGCTGAGACCGGTGCCTGGGCCGATGCTGTAACCACTTAGCATTGATTAATGTTCCCATGGCCAGATCCCCATTCTTTGAAAGAATAAATTTTTCCAAAATACTGCTCTCCCTAACCACTCCTACCCAAACCTTAGGTCTATCAGAATTTCAGGGCAAGGGAAGTGTATCACAAAGTGTATTTTGAAAATGCACTCCAAGTGAAGATGATATACCCTTCTCACAAAGCACATGACCACCCATGGTTGAGAATTATTTCTCTGAGGGAATGGTATAACACAGGCTGATGGGTGAAGGAGAGCCTCGGGGTATGTTGATTGTATGTTGAAAAAAGAAAGAGAAAAATCTAACAACAGTAGTGATTATGGAGGTTCAAAGTTGAATCGACCTAAAGAACCTCAAAATCCAAAGGCCAGGGTTGAAAGGAAAGGCATGATTACTGTCCAGGAGAAACACTGTTGTCCCTGTGATGTGTCTGAGATACAAATGCAGTCATGTCACTCTCTGCTTAAGATCTTCATTGGCTCCTGATGAATATTAGATGAATTTCATTTTCCTTATCACAGCACACAAGGACTCTGTAAACGAGCCTCTACTACTTGTTAGACTCATCTTTCACCACTCTTTCTCAAAGACCGTCTCCTCCTGCCACACCAAAATTCTTGCTATTTCCCAAACAAGTCATGTGCTTTATAGCTTTTCTAGCCTTGAACATTCTGTTACATTTGCTTGGAATGCTCTTCTCTCTTCTCTGCCTGGTAATTCCTACTGGCGCCTCAAGAGCAGTTTCCCTGCTGCTTCATCTGCAGTTTTTCTTTAAGAAGCCTCCCTACTCCTTTCCATTAATCGGCACCTTCTTTGCTGTGATTTCAAGTCAGTTTGTTCATGGGAATTGTTGACCTTTGTTATACCCAACCTTTCTCCAATACTTTGAAAGCTTTTAGAAAGAACTGCCATATTCATCCCTGAGTCCCCAGTATAGTAGGTGCTCAATAAACGTTTGCTGAAAAATGAAGGGACTGAGTCATCATGGCTTCAAGTTTGAAATACTTGGTTTGTTGACAGTGGGATCCACCCAGGCTTTCAATCTTTGTAAACCTGTCAGGCTAGAGCCACAGGCAGAGAAGAACATAGTGGCAGTCCTAACTGTAAGTCTATAAAAGGCACAAGAAGAAGGGATTGTAGGAAACTCAGTTTGGGAACATAATGGGGTTTAAGACAGATTGGGAGCTCTCAGTCCATTTCTCTACCTTCAACATGAAGACTACTACTGAAGTGGAATTATGTGTGGTTTTCGATCAATACCAGTGATAACACATCAGAAGGGGTAAGGATGACACTTCTACAACTAAGAAGTGTCAATACTGATAGCAGGGAGCTATATAGTGTGGGATGAACTGGGGAACAGAAGACGAAAGGAAACATTTGTGAGACCCATTAGGAGCCTACTGAACAAGTTAAGAGGGACTTGGGTCGGGGGAGGGGGCGGGGGGGGGGGTCACGCTGCAGGGTTGAGGCCAGTGGACCGCCAGGAGGCAGACGCGATGCCCTACTCCAACCAGCCCACAGTGCGGATCACGGAGCTCACCAACGAGAATGTCAAGTATGCATGCATATAAGCATAACCAATGGACATAAGATACTGGGGGGTAGGGGAGGCCAGGGGATTGTCAAGGGCGGGGAAAAAAGGAGACATATGTAATACTCTTTGTAATACTTTAAGCAATAAAACAATTAAAAAAAAAAAGAATGTCAAGTTCATCATCGAGAATACGGACCTAACGGTGGCCAATTCTATTGGGAGGGTCTTCATCGCCGAGGTGCCTATAACAGCCATTGACTGGGTTCAGATTGATGCCAATTCCTCAGTCCTTCACGATGAGTTCATCGCTTACAGGCTTGGATTCATCCCCCTCACTAGCGATGACATTGTGGACAGGCGCAGTACTCCTGGGACTGCACGTGTGAGGAGTTCTGCCCAGAGAACTCGTTGGAGTTCACTCTCGACTTGCGGTGCAACGAAGACCAGACTCCGCACGTCACCTCTGGAGACCTCATCTCCAGCAGCCCCCGGGTCATTCCAGTGACATCCTGGAATCGAGATAATGACCCCAATGACTACGTGGACCAGGACGACATCCTCATCGTCAAGCTGCGAAAGGGCCAGGAGCTGAGACTCCGCGCCTATGCCAAGAAGGGCTTTGGCAAGGGACGTGCTAGGTGGAATCCGACTGCAGGGGTGGCTTTTGAATATGATCCCGACAATGCCCTGAGGCACACAGTGTACCCCAAGCCAGAGGAGGGGCCAAAGAGCGAGTACTCAGAGCTGGATGAAGATGATTCCCTGGCTCCATAGACCTCAGTGGCGAACAGGAGAGGTTTTACTGCAACGTGGAGGCCCGTGGCTCTCTGTGCCCCGAAACCATCGTCCTCTCAGCCCTCTTTGGGTTGAAGAAGAAGCGGAGTGACTTACAGACCCAGCTGAGCCACGAGGTCCTATAATTCACCATAAATTAGCTGAAGCTTACCCGCCTGAGCAGAAAAGGATCCGAGCAGCAGCTGTGCAGCAGGTCTCCTGAGACCCTCCTCGTTCCTGAAGTCCCGACAGCTGTACTTAAACTTAGTGGCAAGCCATCAGCACCAACTAGAAAGGTAGCAGAGGGAAAGGGTGCCCCTCCCAGCCTTGCTAGGTCCCAGGTAGATTACGGGGTGCCCCTGGTATTTGAGGCAGGACAGTCCTTCACTGTGCATGCAGCATCCCTGGCCCTGCCTGCTAATGGCCACATCTCCCCAGAACTCAGACTTCCCTTCCCCCCTGGCCTGCTTGTAGAAGTCGTACTGCTTCCCTGTTGAAAACCAGTGAGCTAGACCCTCCTCTTTTGGTTATTTCAGCTCTTGACTTACTTTCTCTGTGAAAGCATTCTCACAGTTGTACCTTAGGTTTCTGCTGTTAGGATTGAGTGTTAGAAGGCTCATTCAGGCCGCCTACAAACCCAGCCCCTGACCATGGTCAGCCTATGCTTTGCTCAAATTCCCAAGCGTCTTTAGACCTTGGCTGTCCCTCCCCTACCTCATCCCCAAATAAACCCTGTATTTCATTCTCTAAAAAAGAAAAAAAAAAAAGGTAAGAGGGATTTGATGTTGGGCCCCATTGGCTGGTATACACATATTGTTTGAGAGTTTATTATATTCTTAGTTCCTGCCACTCTTACCTAATTATGAAAAAAGTGGATCAGAGGGAACCAAGATGGCGGCATAGGTTAACGCCAGAGTTTGCTGCCTTGAACAACTACTTCAAAAGTGAAACTAAAAAACGGAACGGACATCACCCAGAACCACAGGAACGCTGGCTGAGTGGAAGTCCTACAACTAGGAGGAAAGAGAAACGCATACGGACACTCAGAGGAGGCGCAGTGCTGAAGTCAAATTCTGAGGTGCGGAGTGCGCGGAGCGGGCTGGCGGCAGAGGGCGCGGTTGGCGTTTTCAATCGGGAGGGAGTCGCAGACTCTGAGCTCCAGATACAGGCGAGTCTTTAGGGACCCAGACTCAAACGGGAGAAGCGGGACTGTCTGGCTTCGGTCAGAGCGAGTGCAGCTTTCTCTCCAAGGTTTGCAGCGGGTGCTGGGACTCAGAGAGGCAGAGCCCCTGGGGACAGGACTGAGAGCCACCATAACTGCTCTCTCCGGCCCACCCTGTTGATCCTGTTCGACCCGCCCCGCCCAAGCCCTGCGCACAGGCATTTGCCGGATAGCCTCAGGCAAACGCCAGATTAGCACCTCCCTAGAGGACAGAAGTTCTCTCACTGCAGACACAGCTGATTCTCATAGCCACTTGGCCTGGAGGTCAAACCCTCCCTGGAATTAGCTACAACAATCAAGGTTTAACTATAAGACTGTGCACAAAGACCACTAGGGGGTGCACCAAGGAAGCATAACAAAATGCGGAGACAAAGAAACAGGACAAAATTGTCAATGGAAGATATAGAGTTCAGAACCACACTTTTAAGGTCTCTCAAGAACTGTTTAGAAGCCGCCGATAAACTTAATGAGATCTACAAGAAAACTAATGAGACCCTCGATGTTATATTGGGGAACCAACTAGAAATTAAGCATACACGGACTGAAATAACAAATGTTATACAGACTCCCGACAGCAGACCAGAGGAGCGCAAGAATCAAGTCAATGATTTGAAATGCGAGGAAGCAAAAAACACCCAACCGGAAAAGCAAAATGAAAAAAGAATCCAAAAATGCGAGGATAGTGTAAGGAGCCTCTGGGACAGTTTCAAGCGTACCAACATCAGAATTATAGGGGTGCCAGAAGATGAGAGAGAGCAAGATATTGAAAACCTATTTGAAGAAATAATGACAGAAAACTTCCCCCACCTGGTGAAAGAAATGGACTTACAGGTCCAAGAAGCGCGGAGAACCCCAAACAAAAGGAATCCAAAGAGGACCACACCAAGACACATCATAATTAAAATGCCAAGAGCAAAAGATAAAGAGAGAATCTTAAAATCAGCAAGAGAAAGAAACTCAGTTACCTACAAGGGAATACCCATACGACTGTCAGCTGATTTCTCAACAGAAACTTTGCAGGCCAGAAGGGAATGGCAAGAAATATTCAAAGTGATGAATACCAAGAACCTACAACCAAGATTACTTTGTCCAGCAAAGCTATCATTCAGAATTGAAGGTCAGATAAAGAGCTTCACAGATAAGGAAAAGCTAAAGGAGTTCATCACCACCAAACCAGGATTATATGAAATGCTGAAAGGTATCCTTTAAGAAGAGGAAGAGGAAGAAAAAGATAAAGATACAAATTATGAACAACAAATATGCATCTATCAACAAGTGAATCTAAGAATCAAGTGAATAAATAATCTGATGAACAGAATGAACTGGTGATTATAATAGAATCAGGGACATAGAAAGGGAATGGACTGACCATTCTTGGGGGGGAAAGGGGTGTGGGAGATGCGGGAAGAGACTGGACAAAAATCGTGCACCTATGGATGAGGACAGTGGGTGGGGAGTAAGGGCGGAGGGTGGGGTGGTAACTGGGAGGAGGGGAGTTATGGGGGGGGAAAAAAGAGGAACAAATGTAATAATCTGAACAATAAAGATTTAAATATATATAAAAAAAGAAAAGACAGAAAAACCAGGAAAAAAAAAAGAAAAAAGTGGATCATATTGCCCACCTCTGGCATTTGTTTAGGGCATCTGATCCATAGGCTGGGAACAGTTATGAGTCTTGGTATTAGAACTTTTCTTAAAATAATGTTAGCAACATCTGAATCAGTTGGCTCAAGCATCACAGTATAATCCAAGGTCTAAAACTAGAGTGCATACCAATTGGATAAGTTATTTAACTTTTATGTGCCTCAATTTCCTCTTTAGTAAATGGGTATGATATAATAGTATATACCTCATGAGGTTGTATTAAAAATATAATGGATTACTTATCCGTTAATAAGAGTGATCAATAAGCATTATCTATTATTATAACTATTAAGAAGCAATTACAAAATAATTGTAATTATGTGAGATGGTGGATATGTTAACTAACCTTATTGGAGGAACCATTTTACAGTATGTATGTGTATCAAATCATCAAGTTAGACATCTTAACTTACACAATATGTCAATTCTCAAGAAAGCTTGGGTGGAGGGAGGCAAATACTCTAAAGTGCCACCTTCTGAACTGAAACAATAATAGTTATATTTTTCTAGCATGATAGGATCTGTATTAGTTAAGACTCTTAAAGATGCAAATGACAGAAACTCAGTTCAAACTAGCTTATGCCAAAAAGAGGACTTTCTTGACGTGTCTCTCTGAAAAGCCTAGGGTTATGGATACCAGTCAATACAGCTGGTTTCAGAGGCAAAAGGTGCCACCACAGGACTTGGCTTTTTATTTAATCTCTCAGTTCTGCTTTTCTTCTATGTTAATTATATTCTCAGACAGGCTTCTCTCGTAGAAACGATATTGCCATTGACAATTTCAGACTTGCATTCCCACAAGTTAATCATGGTAGAGAGATCTAGCAAAAATTTCAACACTGATTCTCATTGATCCAAAGCAAATCAAATGCTTATTCCTAACCCAACCACTGTCTTTCTGTTTGGCAAGGCCTGGATTGTGTGCCTACCACTGAGTGAGTAGTAGGGCCTTTCCACAAAGACAAATTAAGGTGTGGTGTCCAGAAGAAAAGCAATGGGAGGCAGAGAAGGACAGATTCAGGCTTGGGGGAGCCTGAAGCTTTATCATTTTGGGCCTTTACTTAATAAAAATATTACAAAATCACAAATTTAAAAATAAGTATTAAACTGAATATTACTAAGAATAAAAAAATAAATCACATCAAATTATTGGAATGTTGGTGATTTGGTTCCTTTCTTTAAGTCTGTTTAGGAAATTTGCCAGAAATGCTTATATTTAAATGGTTCTTGATTGCCTATCCTAGCTGGTTTGGCTCAGTGGATAGAGTGTTGGCCTGTGGATTAAAGGGTCTCAGGTTCAAATCCGGTCAAGGGCAGGTACCTTGGTTGCAGGCTCCTCCCCAGCCCCGGCCCTGGTCAGGACTCATGCAGGAGGCAACCAATAGATGTGTTTCTCTCAAATCAATGTTTCTCGTTGTCTTTCCCTCTCTTTTCCACTCTCCCTAAAAAAAATCAATGGAAAAATATCCTTGGGGGAGGATAACTAAATAAATAAATGCTTCTTGATTATAATGTGGCTTCCTCTCCCCATCTAGAACGCTCCATAATTCCTAGACTCTCCCAGCATTTACAGGAACCCATGTAGCTGGGGCTCTGAAGCTTAAAACTTTGTTAGCTTCACAATAAATTCACCTCTGGACATAGGGCAAGCAAAAACAACAGATGTCTATTTCTTATTAGCAGTTTTTTTTTTGTTGTTTTAAAGAATGGTGATCTGGACATATATCCAAATAACTTTGCTCAGGCCACCGCGTCTGGGGAACCTTGAGTCTTGGCAGAACAAGTGATCATCATTTTGTACTTTGTGGCACTGGCCAAACCCAGCTGGATTTTTGCTACACTGATTTTAACAGCTCTGCACTCACGTAATTCAGTGCTTTAAAAGGCCATGTTTTATTTGGCACTGATGCTTTCAACAAATTTACAGGGACCGTTGGCCTGAGGAGTCAAAAGCTGAACCTGTTCTCCCTCAGCTCCTGGCCATGTCCTAATTTCTTCCTTCTTCTCGTCTGCTTTTTCTTCCACCCCTTACTTCTCATCTTCCTCCTTCCCTTCCTCCACTTTTCCTTCTTCCCTTTCCTCTTCCCCCCTGATTGTTTTGACAGATCTTTCAGTTCAGACAGTACATCACACATGAGGCCTAAATTATGAGCAAATTCCACTGACGTCAGGCCATTTGTACATCCAGTGAACTTGGCTCGGTTTTTGGCATTTGAGCTGTGTCCATTGGAGACGCAGACAAGTGCCTTCAGGGCAACAGAGGCATTCCAGATGGTGGTGCTCAGATAGGCTCCCCAGCACACTGCCTCCCATCTGGGCCAGCACTCTGAATGCCATAGGCCACTCTCAGCACATCCCCATGGCTGCTGTTGACTCTTGGAAGCAGCACAGCAACCATACTGTGACTTATCAGGGGAAACCTGCAGATGATTAACTCTGAGCCCATTATATGCTGCATTTCCATCCAAGCGGACTCCAGGCTCAGGGTAAACGCAGGGTAGGAGAGAGGGCAGACACAGTGGAACACCAGGAGTTTGGCAGCAATTGTAAATGCTTTCCCCAGCAAAGGAGACATATCAGTAGGAGAAACAACATTTTGAGATATACAAACTTGGGTTCAAGTGCCTGCTATGTCACTCATTACCTGTGTGAACTTGAAAGATTGTGGTGGATATCTGTCAAGTGTTCTTTCCCACACTGCTACTTCTGGACACAGAAACTATTTTCCTTTGGGGCAGTGCTTTCCTAGTCCATAAGGCTCAGAGCTCTGTCCTCCTAACCCCAGCCCCTCCTCTTTCCTATCCCTCAGGGATAGTACCCAGCGGGGCCAATGAGTGTCCCAGCCCCCTGGACATAGTGAAGTCCATGGTTTATGCCAGCCATTATTGTGATTTCTTGAAAATTTCACATTTCTAAATTGGATCAAAGCTCTCTATGAATGTTAATATACCTTAAAACTCCAAAACGAGGGAGGAAGGAAAACAGCTATCACTCTAGCTAGGAGAAATGGAGACATCTACAGTTAAACGGTTTGCCTCCACTTCCCTGAACCACTGCCACAGCTACCCAGATTTATGGAGGCAATGCGGGATTACACATATGTGAATTTTCCTGGCAGCTGAAGATTATTCTTTCAAGGATTAAAGGACCTCTTTTTTTCTGTTTAAACATATTATTCACAGACTTTTCTGAAATGTTTAACACACTTCCCTTACTTTGTGAAAGATACCACATTTAACCTCTTCTGGATGGCAAGGAGTCATCAGAATGAATAGTTCATTCTGTGTGATAACATAGTTTGGGGCTTTTTAAAAAGAAGTTTGTCCCACCCTGCACTTCCTAGCTCCTTCCTGCTCACCCAGGCACCACAGGGCGAGCTCCCCACAAGAATGAGCTTCATTCATAGCCAAAGCTCTGATTCTCTTCCTGTCTTACATCTCCCTTCCTGATGTGTTCTTGCATTCCTCTGGCTCTTGACCTTCTGTTTGCTTCCTGCTTTAAGTCCAGCAGTTTCCCCCCTTAGATTTCACCTGTGATCCAGCTGCTCTGTAACTGACCTTTGGTCCTCTTCCTCATATGCCATTCTGCCTTTGCCCTTGGGCCCTGTTCTGCCTCCAGCTGGCACTTGTACTGAGCCACGCTAGGGTCCCATGACAAGGGATCAGATGCTAGTGTTCCTGTTGCCTTTCACATGGTTAAATGGCCTGGATCATTTACTTCAGGGACAAACAACCTTACACACCACCATGGCCCTTAGAGTAAGACAAAATATCCGGGTGTGGAAGAAGGGTTATGGCAGAAATGCACACTGCTGCAGGGGGCACACTGTAATTGAGCAGTTCAGAGATCAGTTCTCTGGGGAGTGTCAGTTACCATGGTTACTTGGGCTGCAGATGCTTTGTTGGAATGGCTACATTTCCAACCCTGACAGCTAGGTGCAATGGCTGGTTCCTGTATTGCCCAGGCCCAGCTTCCTCTTGTTCTCTCTCTGCTGACTCATGAGCCCAAGCCCACCTAGCTTATAACATCCTCTTTCTGCTTCAACAGACCCAGCTCTTCATCTCCATGAAAAAGACATAAAGATGAGTTAGTGAAACATAAAAATGTATGTCTGTACATGTGGAAATGGATCTTACCCTTTGTAAGGGTTAAAGGCAGCTGACATGCTAAAAATATTCTGAAAGAATGGATGCTCTTGGGTAAGCTATAGGAAACATTGCAAAAGACAAAGCATGCAACATTTAATGTATAAACATCTCAGCTCCACTTTAAGAACTTCAGAGAATCCTGACCAATACCATGCTCTCAACGACCCTCTGAGAAGCTGCTTCTGCCTCCTTCACATGGAGCTGGTCCATCTGTCTGTCCAGCCACAAAGCACAGAGGAGCCTAGCCCGGAGGCCCCACCTTCAAAATGCATGCAGAAGCTTCCTCCTCTCTCCCCACCCCTCCTGCCCAATTCTGCTCCCCCTTGCTTTGCAATCCCATGCACACTTGAATGCAGCGATCCTCAAACCTGGCCCCATGTCAGAATCTCCAGAGAGCAGTTTAAAAATTCTGGTGTCCAGGCCCAACACAACCGATTAAATCGGAATTATGGGTGGGGGTCCAAGCATGAAATTTCCCCTTAACATTTTATTGAGAAAAACTGCAAACATGCAATTTGCAAGACACATATATCCATCACCTAGATCATCCTTTTAGCATTTTATTCTACTTGTCTATCCATCTTCTGGCATTTTACTAACATTCCTCTAAACATCCATTAATGCATTTCATTTTTTTATACATTTTAAAGTAAATTAATTACTAGGGCCTATGGAGAGGGGAGAATGGAGAGTTAGTGCTTAATGGCCACAGTTTCTGTTTGGGGTGATGAAAAAGGTACAGAAATAGATAGTGGTGATGGTTGCACGGTATTGTGAATGCAATTAATGCCACTAACTTGTACACTTAAAATGATTATAAAGGTAAATTTTATCATACAGACATTATATATGCATATGGTACATATGTGTATTTTTAAATCATAATTTTTTAAAACAGTAAATTGCAAATAATGATATATTATTTCCTGAACTTAGATAGTGTGTATGTGTTTCATTATCATTTCTTTTTAAAAATATGCTTTTATTGATTTTTTTAGAGACAGAGGATGGGAGAAGGATAGAGAGATAAAAACATCGATGAGCCCCCTACTGGGAATGGAGCCGCAAACTGAGCATGTTCCCTGACCAGGAATGGAACTAGACCTCAACCACACCAGCCAGGCTCGTTATTCTTTATACTGTACACATATGTTATAGATATTGCTGAATAGAAAGACTTTTTAAATATGCTTTTATTGATTTTTAGAGAAAGAGGAAGGGAGAGGGATAGAGAGGTAGAAACATTGATGAGAGAGAACATCATTGATCAGCTGCCTCCTCCACGGCCGATGGCCCCTACCCACTACTGGGGATTGAGCCTGCAACTGAGGTACATGCCCTTGACCAGAATCGAACCTGGGACCCTTCAGTCTGCAGGCCAGCGGTCTATCCACTGAGCCAAACTGGCTAGGGCATTAAAAGAATGAATAGGATTTTTAACTTGCAGGAAAATTTTATTCCAGTTCTATCAGGACCACCTACTCTTTCTCCTTCACCTACAGAAATTTTACCTTTCTTAAGGAATCAACATAACTTCCCCACTTCTAAGGAGTCTCTCTCTGGCTACTGCAGCCACCATTAACCTCCCCTTCTTTTGAATTTGCTTAATATCTTTGCCATTCTTCCTAGACCATATTAAATACTGCCTTATTTTATAGCCCTTTTCATTTCAGATAGAGAGATAGCCTGCTTGCACTCTCTCAGACCCATCCTCACCCTTCCAGGCTCAGCTCTCACAGGCTCTCTTGTTCTTTGGCTCTTGGTACATTGAAGCAATGGGAAGCACCATCAAAGACTGAAAGCAGGGGAAGGGAGAAGCCAGGGTATTTCGCACTCTTTCTTTCCCTGCTTCCTGTGGAATCTGGCAGGGGCCCACTGGACAGCCTCTCCCTTCCTGGCCCCAGGTCTCCCTTGGGCAGTTTCCCTCGTGGTTCTAGCTTCCTCTGCCTGTCAGTTCAGGCTTCTGGGCTCTGGGAGCACCATCTTCTTCCAGTGTCACCATGCAACAAGGGGAGTGACCTCCTAATTTTGCTAAATCTCTGGGTTGCTTCATCATTCTTTATTTGGCTTCTTCACTCTTCCATTCATCTATGTGACTAATCCTCTGTAAAAATAAAATGTCCTGTTCTCTGAAAGACCCATTTATTTTCCTGGCTACATTCCAACTGATACAATGTATAGTATCAAAGAAAAAGAGCACAAGCCTGGAAGCTGGAGGTACCTAAATTTGAGTCCTGTTAACTTACTCTATGAATTTGGACAAACAACTAAACCTCATTCTATAAACTGGGGGCTATACCACCTACATCACTGGATTACTATGAATGTTAAATGGCAAACTCTATGGCTAGCTCATACCATAGGTAGGACTCAATCAGTGGTAGCTACTATTGTTTATTTATAAGCCCTTTGACAGCTTGGCCATATTATTATTCTCTTTGTGTCCTAGTGCTTTGTTTGTTTTGTTAATACTCACCAGATATATTTTCCCCTGTTGATTTTTAGAGTGGATGGGTGGGAGGCGGAGAGAGAAACATTGATGTGACAGAGATCCACCAATTGGTTCCGTCCTGGGGCGGGGATTGAACCTTTGACCCAGGTATGTGCCTTTGATCAGGAATTGAACCCGAAACCCTTCACTGCTCGGGGCAATGCTCTAACCATTTAGTACACAGTCCTAATGCTTTTTATAAAGGTCATATTCTTGCCTCTTAAATTTCACGTCATCAGCAACTTATTGAGCACTTGCTATGTACTTGCTATTGTGCTGGGTACTAATTCTAGAAAACACAACACAAATAAAGCCCTTGCTTTCAATGTACTTACAGTTTAACAGGAGTGAGAGACGTGACACAGAAAGGCATTCTGACAAACACACCAAGCAGACACAAGTGACACTGATGGGTACATGGCTGAAGGAGTGAGGGACTAGCTGTCTAGGAATAGCAGGCACAACTTCTGAGGAGTGGGAACTCGGCTGGCTCTGAAGGAAGAGAAGACTTTCCACAGCAAAGGATGCAGGGAAGGTAAGTTCAGGCAGAGGGAATGTCATGCTCTTTGCACTTTCTATTTCTTTCTGCCTGGAATTATCTTCACCCAGATTTTTATATGGCTCACTTTATCATCTCTTTCAAATATTTCTTTGTTTATGTGTCACCTTTTCAGTGAGGGATCCCTGAAACCCTGCTGAAATATTAAAACATTGAAACATCTCCTTCTCATATCTCAGGTATCAAATAAAATGCCTTTTCCAGAAATGCCTTATCTCACCCTCCCAACCTAAAACAGCTATTCTGATCCTAGTTATGCCTTATAATATCATCACGTTTTATTTTATTCATACTACTCATTATTATCTAAAAGTTATTCTAGTTATTTACTTGTTTATTGTTTGTCCCCTCCCTTCTCCATTAGACTGTAGGCTTCATTAAGACCTGAGATCTTGACACATAGTAGGCATTCAATAAATATTTGTCAAATGAATGTAAAAGCTGTGCTAAAGGCTTCACATGGATTATCTCACCTACTATTCACAGCAACCCCCATTAAATAGCATTATCAGACTCTCCTTTTCTCAAGTGACAAAAAAAAGGTTTAAAGAGCTTATACAGCTAGATAGAGGTAGAACCCAGATTTGAACACAGGCAGTTTGATTCCAGAACTCATTTTGAGTTAGTTTATTCAGCTGTAGGACTTCTCAGAGCCTCAGAATCTGAAATCTGTAAGGGAAGGAAAGCATATACAATATTACCCAAATGTGCCTGGCCGGTGTGGCTTAGTGGTTGAGTGTCAACCTATGAACCAGGATGCCGTGGTTTGACTCCCAGTCAGGGCATATGCCCAGGTTGTGGACTCAATCCCCAGTGTGGGGGGTGCAGGAGGCAGCCAATCAATGATTCTTTCTCATCATTGATGTTTCTATCTCTTTTCCTTCTCCCTTCCTCTCTGAAATCAATAAAAATATATTTAAAAATAATAAAAATTAAAACATTATCCAAACTTACTTGACTACAGAATTCTCTTTGGTGTGTGTGTGTGTGTAATATTCCTAGAGTTGTATAGAAAAAATTTGGACATCCTGCCATATACTTTCTAGCTCATTTGACTGGAAAGTTGGTAGAGCTTCATTAACAGGTCAATAACATAATTTCATTGTAATCCCATATGGTATAATATACTTAAGAGACATGGTGGGATGAAGAAGTAGACGCTGTCTCAATGGGAAAGCAATTACAGCAAAAGCAGTAGAGGAGGAAAAGTATCTAGGTGAGAGACAAAGAAAAAAGGGTAGTCATAGGAAGAGGAATGTGCAAAGATCAAAATCTGGGACTGCTCAGGATGTGGGCCTGAGTAAGTAAAGGAGCAGAAAGTTAAGTTTGGTCTGTGACACAGAGGAGCACACAGAGCCTCAATAAATGAGTAGACATTGGTATTGTTTACTCAACATCTGTTCTCTTTCTTCCTCTTTCAAACAGAATCCCACATTTTCCCTTATAATTTACCTCTTTCACTCAGTCCTGTGCTTCCTTAAGCTAGTCACCGTCCTTGCCAGTGAATGTTGTAGAAATGAATAAGTCATTTTATGCAATTCTGGTTAGTGAAACAAAGTCAAGTCTACTTGGGGACTTCTGGAAAAGGTTTGCCTCTTCATGAAAAAGAGACACATGAGAAGAGGCATTGTTGTCTATATGTGATATCAGGGACTGGACAAAGCTAACATTAATAATGAGAATGGCGGGGCAGAAAAATTGAATATTCTCTCTTTAGTTTTCTTTTGTGCTTTAAAAAAATCAGATATCTTGGGAGGCATATTAAAGAGATTAAATTTTAGATAAGGAAAAAAGTCACTCATTTCCAGGAAATGGCATTATTCCGTTCCAGAATTTCAGCTATGAGTCTCTATCTCAGGTGACGGTCAGTTGACTGTTTCAGGAATGAAGGACTGAGTCTCCATTACGCATGTACCTTGCACAAAATATTGCAAAAGAGATAAATCAGTGCCAGCATAAGGGTGCTGCCTCAATTGGCGTAAGTGGGGCTTGTACTGGAAATGGCATGAGGGGCATAGCTGTCAGATCAATGATGTAATACTCAAGTAAAGATCCCCAAACTACTGCAGCTGAGGATTTTAAAGATTCTTCTCATTTCTAAATTAGGTTCTTATCTCTTGGATGCCCCGCTACATCCAAGTGGGAATCTTGTAAAATTCCCACTTGAAACCTGCCATGTCTACCATCTCTCCATATGAGGCTAGCTGCCTACATTCTTGCCTTAGAGCCTTTAGATACGTCCTAGAGAAGAAGCAGACCCTGTCAGAATCACCTCTTGAATTGTTGGTTTCTCTGGTAGAATGGAGATTCAATAAAAATAGAACAGGAGGTTCTCCTTGGCTAGATAATCCTGTCTACATGCTCCCTTTTCAGCAATCAGACCGCCATGGGCTTCAGAATCTGATTTCAACAGATTTTTAGATGCTTTAAAGAGCAGACATGAGCACTCCTACTCTTCAGTCCATGAACTTGTCCAAGGCCACACAGGTAGTAAGTAGAAGAATAAGAATTATAACCTAAGTTGTCTAACTCCCAAAATTTTGCACATAATCATTATACTATATGAGACCTGTCAAAGTTTGTGTCAAGTGCCAGGCTGACGTGGCTCAGCCATTGAGTGTCGACCTATGAACCAGGAGGTCACAGTTCAATTCCCAGTCAGGGCACATGCCCGGGTTGTGGCTTGATCCCTGGTGTAGGGTGTGCAGGGAGCAGCCAATCAATGATTCTCTCTTATCATTGATTTCTCTCTCTCTCTCTCCCTCTCCCTTCCTCTCTGAAATCAATAAAAACGTTCTTTAAAAAGTTTGTGCCAAGTAACTTTATGCATGAGAAAATCCTGTGAAGTCAGGAAAGAGTGGTGAAACTAATCTTCACCCCAACTGTGGGCACATTTATCATTTATATCCCTCCTACTGAAGAGGACCCAGTAGGATGGAGAACCCATGAACCTCTAAACTTTGACTAGAGAGGGAATCTCAGTTACTATGATGGAGGTGGTTTCCCAGAACTGGACACTTGGGCAAAGCTGCCTTGGGCAATGAACAGGCTGGGCAATTTATCACCACTGAGGCATTTGTTTGAGATAAAAGAGTAGAAATTGTTTCATATTCTCCTCCTTAACTTGGTACATTCATTGGACAAGGAGCTCTGTGCCAGGTTTTCAAGATCCCATTGTACCTTCAAAGGCATGAAAGAATGATAGTTATAGAAACTTGTTTGTATATTATATATAAAATACATAATGATATTATATGTATTTAAATTTTTATTACATTATATGTAATTTTCTATTTTATATATATATTATATTTTTATATGTAAAATTATTGTCCATTTTATAATATAATTTTTTATTTTATAGTTATACTAGAGACCCAATGCATGAAATTTGTGCAAGAGTAGGCCTTCCCTCCCCTGCTGCCTGCACCAGCTTCCCTCTGGCACCTGGGACCTGGGCTTCCCTCACAGTCCCGTTCTTCGTCCAGAAGGTCATCTGGAAGGACGTCTGGTCTAATTAGCATATTACGCTTTTATTATTATAGATTTACACATTATAACTGTAATTATATTTATATAGCATAATCACTTTATAGTTTATTGTTTTATATATAATTATTATTATCTTATAAATCTATAATCCACAAAATGCTTGCAATATGACCCTTTTTTGGAGGGAGGAATGGGAAACCATGCTGATAATCTTGGAGTAGACATAGTTGGACAGGTTCTAAAAATGCCTGTTGGTGAAGCAACAGATGAGGTGGTGATGAAGTTTAAAATAAATAAATTTGGAGAGGCAAGACAAGAAGCTGTAACTATTGGTCTAAAGCAGGGGTCCTCAAACTACGGCCCACGGGCCACATGCGGCCTGCCAAAAACATTTATCCGGCCGGCCGGGTGTTTTTGCCGCCGCTGTGTGCATAGGAATTTGTTCATAGTTTTTTTTTAAAACTATAGTCCGGCCCTCCAATGGTCTGAGGGACAGTGAACTGGCCCCCTGTTTAAAAAGTTTGAGGACCCCTGGAAAGTGAAGAGAAAGAAAACAGTCTGCATTGAGTGCTAATTGCATTTTCACTGAAAGCAGGGATAAAGATTGTCAGTGTTTCTCATCAATTACTTGTGGGCTCAGCAGAAGAGAGTTAACCTGGAGCCATTTCAAATTTCACTCAAGAATCATGCTCAGTAAGGTGAAGTGACCCTAAGAGAGTGTTGGTTTATATGATTCCCACTGCTGTGGGAGGAAACATAAGCAACAAGCTAGAGGTAAATGTTTCACCCACAAGACAGGCAGTTCAATGAGAGCACCTCCAAAGTACCCAGGGTACCACCCAGGAGAAGAATAGTCAGCTTTGAACATCTGCCAGAAAGAGATAGCTTTAAATATTCGCCACAGATGGAGGAGACTCATGGCAAGGTACCTCAATGCCATTCAGGTAAGACATTTTCTGCCCTGACTTCTTATTCATCTCTCTGTTTTAACTCTTCAGGATCAAGAGGCAGCCTCTTGTTGATTGAGAAAGGAGGAGTAGAAATACCAAGTGGGAAAGTAGAGATGAAGCTAACTAAGTCTCCCAGTCAATGCACTTTTTCAAGGGGAGAAATTTCATTTTATTAAATATATTTTTATTGATTTCAGAGAGAAAGGAAGAGGGAGTGAGAGATAGAAACATGATGAGAGAGAATCATTGATCAGCTGCCTCCTGCATGCCCCACACTTGAGATCAAACCTGCAACCCGGGCATGTGCCCTGACCTGGAATTGAACCGTGACCTCCTGATTCATAGGTTGACGCTCAACCACTGACTCACGCTGGCCAGGCGAGAAGCTTTAACTTTAAATGAAATTTGGAATTTTGACTTTTACATTTAAATTACTGGACATTTCGATTAATGAAATAAGCCAATTCATACAACTAGATGTCATCAGACGACTTTTATTATCTAGGAGTGTCCCGGTCTGGATTTCTCCCAAGGGAAGGACCAGTTTCTCAGTATGAGCAATGAAGATGAAAGGAAAAATTGTTTTTGAATTCACTCTGTGAGTTCACTGACTCAAAGTGCCTGCCATAGTGGCAACTGAAAGGGTTCTAATACCACTTCAAATATTCCATGGATGGATTAAACAATTCATACAAAAATGATTTTTTAATAATCTCTTACTTCAAATTCTAGCTCTCTCAGCTTACTGGAAAGGACATTTAATAATCAGAAGAGCCCTAGCTGGTTGGCTCAGTGGATAGAGCATTGGCCTGTGGACTGAGGAATCCCGTGTTCGATTTCGATCAAGGGCACAGGCCAGGGTTGCAGGCTCGATCCCCAGCGTGGGGCATGCAGGGGGCAGCCGATCAATGATTCTCTCTCATCATTGATGATTCTACCTCTCTTCTTCTCCCTTCCTCTCTGAAGTAAAAAAAAAAAAAAAGAAGTTTTATTTAAAAAAATAGAAGAAATGTATCTAAATGTTGGGAAGGACTTGCTAAGGGAAATTTGTAGGGAATCACACATGAGATTGTATGCTGATGTTCTAAAGAAAAAGTTAAACATCGGTCTTCTTCCTCCCCTTACAGAAGAATCCAGCCACAAGCTGTATCCTTGTTCACTGAGCTGTGGAACTAATGCTTCCCTTTGCATTTGGATTCCTGGGATAATTCTTGATGCTGATTTCCAATTCATAATTTCATACATCTATTTTCTCTGCATTTTGAACAAAACTTATAATTTGTTTTTTGCATTTATAATTAAACAGTTGACTAGCTTAAGTCCAATGAGAATTTAATTGAGGCCAAATATTTGCTGCTTTTAGCATAGCTAATAATTTCCATCTTTGTCTCACTTGAATAATCATAAGTCTTAGCATTTTATTTTTCTGCTTCCCACTCTTTTTTATAAAGTAGGCTCAAACAAAATATTCACATCATTCCGTAAACCAGGAGTTTTTTTTTCTTTTCAGATAATAAGACAATCCAGGCACAACAGAAACAATGACTGACAATGACTTTTTGGAAAGTGTGGAGTAGATTTTTTTTTGTGTGTGTGTAACAGATTTGTAAGTTTGATAAATTCAACTTGATGTTTAAGTTGAGTGCTTTCTCATTTTAATTCTACTTCTATTATGTTCAAGCTATCTGAAATATCTAGATTCAAGCCTTGCAGGTCCCCAACATACAGATGAAAATATTTGGAGCAAACACAGTTTTGGTTCACTCTTTGTCATGTGCTAGAGGTCACATGAGAGAATAAGATAATTGGAAGTTATGTTTTCCTTCAAACAACCTTTTTTTGAAGTATTAAGACATTAAATGAGATTTCAAATATGACAACTTAAAAGTTTAAAAACAATCTAAGAAAAATAAATTGGAGACTACAGGACATAGCCTTATCAACACTCCACATGTATCCACTAGTGGTATGTTTTTAATTTGTATCAAAAGCTTTCATCATGAAAATAGAGCTATAATAAGAAATTACAAAATTAAAAAGCACAGAAGCTAAGAACTCAACTTCTACTTGAATTCTAACTCTGCCATTTGTTACTGTGTGATCTTGGGAAAGTTACTTAACTCAATATATCTCACTTTCCTCCTAGGTAAAAAGGAGGGAAAATATCTTCTCACTACTGGCATTCAGAATTAGTTCTGAGGTTTTTTTTTAAAGGAGAAGATACTTGGTGGTCAAAATATCACCTGCTAAACTTCTAAAGGCTAAAACTGAAGATGTGGCTAGTTGTATGGCAACAATAGGTTTCCTAATATGGAACACTAGTCAGACATCAGGTAGTGTCGAACCTGCTGGTCTCCCCATGCAGAGCCTGCCCCTATGAATCATGTGCTGTGGGAAGTAGGATATAACGCATGCTCTCTGTGGATCCCAAATTAAAAGGGCTTATAAAGGCATTTAAATTTTTTTCTCCCTAGTATATCAAGAAGAAACGTCACTCCTCTTTCTCTGGGGAGGAGTAAGAGGGATTGGCAGAAAGTGGACAGGAGTATTATATTAGTGAAGCTTCTACAAGGAAACATTGGTGGGGGGAAAGTTTTACCCCTTAACATTACCTAGACTTTTGCTTTCTTAATCTATGAACACTGACCATTTAGCCTGTACTCAACCAGGCTATGACTATTCTCTTGTAGGGAAGAGATCAGCAGACTATCAGGATAGTCCTATTCTCACTTTCATGAGGATATTCCCCCAATGCTATTCATGCTCCTTTGTGGGTCCTCCTAGTGTACTCCAGGTTAGTAGTGTTACTCTTGTCCTCAGAATGCTCTGAAATAGGCCAGATGCGTACATTTAGTAAACTAACTTGGAGACAACATTGTACCCTAGGCCAGTGATGGCGAACCTATGACACGCGTGTCAGAGGTGACATGCAAACTCATTTTTTTGGTTGATTTTTCTTTGTTTAATGGCACTTAAATATATAAAATAAATATAAAAAATATAAGTTTTTGTTTTACTATAGTTGCAAATATCAAAAAATTTCTATATGTGACACGGCACCAGAGTTAAGGTAGGGTTTTTCAAAATGCTGACACGCTGAGCTCAAAAGGTTCGCCATCACTGCCCTAGGCTGAAAATCAAGTTCTTATTTTATTTTCCAACCCAAATTATGTCTAGCCAATTTGTCTAATGACATATTAATTACGTGCTGAGAAGCAGGTACCCAAGAGGACCCAGACATATACGAAGTTTATTGGGAGAGGGATAAGCATAAGGCAAGGAGAACCTTCAAACCATGGTCTGACATCTGTGCAAAAAGAGGAAGAAGGGAGTAGGACTGGATAGGAAGAATCTTAGACTGTAGTGCAGTTTCTAGAAAGGTTAAACCTGGCTGAGGGGGAGTCCTTGAGCTAGAGTCACTTGGAGGAGTTTTATGTCTCACTCGATTGGGCCTGCTCTAGTACCTAGCCACCCTCAGTCATTAGCTAGGAGCAGCTTGTGGGAAAGGTGGCCTCAGTGTGAACATGGTGCTAGATCCAGATGTTGTCTGTCAATTATGATCCCAAAGACAAATGTCTGAGCAGTGCATTTTATGGCTACAACATTTATAGAGTTCATCAAAGATCCCACAATGTTATCAAATGACAAAGATACTACAATAAAAAAAATATACTAACAATAAGATACTTAAGCCCTAGCTGGTTTGGCTCAGTAGATAGGGTATCGGCCTGTGGACCAAAGAATCCCAGGTTCGATTCTGGTCAAGGGCACATATCTCAGTTGCAGGCTCCTCCCTGGCCCAGGCCCTGATCAGGGCTTGTGCAGGAGGCAAACAATTGATGTGTTTCTCTCACATCGATGTTTCTCTCTGTCTTTCCCTCTCCCTTCCACTCTCCCTAAAAAAAATCAATGGAAAAATGTCCTCGGGTGAGGATTAACAAAAAACAAAACAAACAAACAGAGATACTTCACATTTCATGATCAAAAATTAGATCCCGGATTTTGGGTTCAATTCCTGGTCAGGGTACATACAAGAAGCAACCAAAAAATGCATAAATAAGTAGAACAAGAAATCGATGTTTCTCTCTAAAAATAAAAATAAATAAATAAATAAATAAATAAATAAATAAATAAAAGGAGAGAAAGCTAATCCCTAGATCATAATGCAGTTACCACAGGAAAATTATGCTCCCAGATCATACCACTTGGTAACACCAAAGACTGTATCAAATGTATCAGAATTAAGGTGGCGATAATCTGAGTTTTTATCTCACCAAGATTCATTAGTTCATATCACAAATAATTTTTTTAAAATATATTTTTATTGATTTTTTACAGAGAGGAAGGGAGAGAGATAGAGAGTCAGAAACATCGATGAGAGAGAAACATCGATCAGCCGCCTCCTGCACATCCCCCACCGGGGATGTGCCCGCAACCCAGGTACATGCCCTTGACCGGAATCGAACCCTGGACCCTTCAGTCCGCAGGCCGACGCTCTATCCACTGAGCCAAACCGGTTTCGGCACAAATAATTTTTTAATACCTACTATGTTCCAGGAGGTATTCTATCAGTGAATTAAATAAACAAAAGTAGTCCTAACCTTCATGGAGCAAAACTGCACACTAACAGGTAAGATTTTCTTTAAATGGGATAAATAATAAAATATGTAAGATGTTAGTGGCATGATAAGGAGAAAAAACAAATAAAAAGAAGTCCTGACATGTTGAGTGGATTCAAATTTTAGCTAGGATAATCAGGGAAGGCAATTTTGAATCAAAACTTAGAGGGTGTTAAAGAGGTAGGAAGATATTTAGGAAGAGAACGATCATTTAGGGTAGAGGAAATGACAAATGCAAAGGCTAAAGGCAGGAGTGTTCCTAGAGTGTTTAACAAACAGCAAAGGAGGCTGTGTGGCTGGAGTAGAGCGAGCAAGGTGGGAAATAATAAGGGATGAGATCAGAGGGACACAGAGGGCCATGCCATGTGGAGCCTTGTTAGCATTCACTCTGATGAGCTGGGAAGCCAATGGAGGGTTCAGAGAAGATTATCAACTGGAACTAAGATCACCTTGGATGCTGTGTTGTGAAGAGACTGAAAGGGGTCAAGTACAGAAGCAGGACGATCTTTCAGAAAGCTACTGCAATGATCTAGGGAAGAGATGATTGTGGCTTGGACCAAGGCAATAGTCGTGAGAGGTTGTGTTTCTGTACACAGTTCAATGGTAGTCACTTCCAATTTTTGGAGTTGAGAAACTGTGAGCTTAAACTCAATTGGGAGAAATCGTCCATCAAAAAGTTAATCTTTCACTTCCAATCTCAGAGGAAGAGCCCCCTCTGCATACAGTCTCCCTTCTGATGGAGTGGCACCTGTGACGCTCCTGGCTTCTAAAAATGTTTAAAAATCTTCACATGATGGCAGCCCCGGTCAATAGGCTTTACTTGAAGGACCTTTCCTTTCTGTCTAACATCTCCAAAATGTCTCAATTTCCCTTTCCCATTGAGTCCCATGTTTCTAGCATCCCTTGCTGAAATGAGTGGGGCTCTGTCTAGTTAATTAACCTTCAAGATATCTTATGAACAGTTCGTCAGTTCTTAACCCAGTGATGGCGAACCTTTTGAGCTTGGCCTGTCAGCATTTTGAAAAATCCTAACTTAACTCTGGTGCCATGTCACATATAGAAAGTTTTCGATATTTGCAACCATAGTCAAACAAAGACTTATATTTTTGATATTTATTTTATATATTTAAATGCCATTTAACAAAGAAAAATCAACCAAAAAAATGAGTTCGCGTGTCATAGGTTCACCATCACTGCCTTAACCTCTTGCCATGGTTAAGACACCTGTCTCCTATGGATGACTTTTCCTGCTTCCTATAGTTGCTTCAACAGGATATATCACCCTCAGCAAAGACCCAAATTAAAGCTGCTTTTGAACCTGCGCCCCTGTGGGCCTGGTAAGTTTCTGTTACCTATGTTATGCACTACTCAAGACCTCGTCTTTCACTTTTGATGTCATAGCCTTGAGTAGCACTTCTTTCAGCGACATCTTTTTCCACAGCAAGAGATTAGGCCTCTAGTGTTGTATTTCCTCCCTGTTCCACTGCTATTTTTCAGAAGGACTCATCTCAGTATAGAACAGTTCAACCTGTTTTTTAGATTGTTCCCTTTCTTTCTCTACCTATGGTAAGGCTAGTACTGGATTCAAGTATCAGCTTTCTTTTGCTTCCTCACACACTTTCTCTTTGTCGCTCCTTTTGTTTCCAGCCCAGGCATGCATTTTTCTTACCTATCCACTCTAAGTTTCGCTTTGTGGGGTCTCCCATAGTGAGACATAGGAAAACTATGCATTCTTATCATTGCCAGAAGCAAAGAAATTCTCACCTTCATTTCTCAGAGCTGCATAATATCCCCAGGAGAGAGTCTCACAGTAGATGAGTATCCATCCCAGTCCTGGACTTGACTTATTGCCTGGCAGGGGCAGGATCTTTACCACTCTGCTGCTGGCCTCCCTGAGAGCAGACTAGCACACATGGGTTACCTGAAAGAGAATGGAGAAGGGGAAAGGAACATCAGTTATACTTGGCCTTTACCATGTGCCTTGATCCTCATCCTAGACTCATCAAAGTTCCTTCTCCCTGTCCTTGGAAGTAGTAAGTGTATACAGGCCAGAAAGTTTACTCTAATGGATGGTCTCCTATATGAAAGGAAATACTGGAGTGGGGAGTGTTTCTCCATAAAAGTATATAGCCTGGCCAGTTTTTCTTAGTGGTTACAGTGTTGGCCTGTGGGCTGAAGGGTCATGGATTCAATTCCCAGTCAAGGGCACATACCTCAGTTGCAGATTCGATCTCGGCCCCAGTCAGGGCATGTGCATGAGGCACCCAATCTCTCTCTCTCTCTCTCTCTCTCTCTCTCTCTCTCTCTCTCTCTCTCTTTCTCTCTCTCTTTCTCCCTCCTCTCTCCCCTTCCACTCTCTCTAAAAATCAATGGAAAAAAATATCCTCGGGTGATGATTAAAAACAGTAAGTATGTAAAATACTCAATACAGTGCCTGAATAGAGGTCAGTACTCGACAAATGTTGACTATTATAAACAGAAAAAGAACAGAAAAATTAAGATGGAAATTATTTACAGAACTAGCTAAAGAAAAACTATATATGATACAAGTAGGGCAACCAAGCAAAATCTACAATATTGATTTTTTTTTCAGGAGTTTTCTTCTTAAGTATTAAATTGTCCTTTTAATGATCATCTATGAATACAACCTGCTTCAGACATGGAACCAGCCTTTAGGCAAATGAACACTATTTCATCAAATGTAAACTTTTTTTCTTGGATCTCAGGACAATAGAATTAGGATTAATCCTAATCTTTGCTTGGGACACACTCTCCTCATTGGTTCCTCCCTCCCTCCTTGCCCTGCCTTCTTCCTAACTTGCTCCTTCTCCTAGGGAATCTTACAATATCAACATCTTGTTCTGAGTGGAAAAGAACCTTGGGATTCTCCTGCCCGTTTCCTCCTTCTCCTCCCAGGCAACTGCTCTTACTTGTTGGGCTGAGTTTGAAATTTGAATAACCACTGAAAGTGACAGACTTGCCACATCTGGAGGAAAAAAACTGCTGTTTCTTTTGGTTTCTCCCAGAATTCCAAGTGTATCCCAAAAGCTCAAAGGAAGGGCGTGGTTTTGACTCAAACTTTGCCCTGTTTGCCAACCTCAGGGAGTCTGGGTTGAGTTAGGGGGAATGTAACAGAACCTGACAATAGACAAGTCTAATGTGGTTTGGAGTTTTATTATGAAACTTCTGTGTAGTTCTGCTTTTCACCCAGTTGTGTCATAAGAAAACAATCAAAACATTCATTTCAGTTTTTGCTAACCAATTTTTAGAATAATACAAATACATATTTAGTATTTAAATATTCTGTAACTAAAAAATTACCTTAAGATGTTGAAAATGTATTATGTGCTGATTTAGAAGTCAGTTTTAAACTATTTCCTTTAATTATAAGTATGATTGTATACATGTATAACATATATATACACAATATCATAGATCTATATAAAATATACATCTTAAAACAAAAACAGATATTGAGACTGTTACTTATTTTTATTATATAAGCAGTTTATATTCATTAAAGAAAAATTGGATAATATAAAAAATTAGAAAGAAGGAAAAGTTACGTATGGGGCAATTTCTCATTTCATTTTAACAACAGACATTGTGCTAGGTGCTGAGAAAAATACACAGGTGACTAGGACAAGGACTGTGCCTGTTGGGAGACAGATTAGAGATAAAATACAGGTATTTTAAATATTCATTGAAAGGTTATGTTTGTCCAAGCATCTTTGGTACGCCTGGATCTTCCTGTTACCTTTGACTCAGGCATGTCAAGGTCGGCCCTGTTTACCCAGAGATCAAATGATCTGTGGGTGCCTGGGCAGTGTTATGATTTAACTTGAGGTCCAGTTCTCTTTAGACCGCATGTATCTGCACTTCATTGTTTAGAGAGGCAGCAGTTGGAAACAAATCTTTCCACTTGTTACATGGGCTGGAAGGACTGGGTAGATGAGTGATAAAAGGTGCAGTGTTGATAGTGCCCATTAAAGACAAAGAAACTACATTAAAATCTAGGGCATGGTATGTAGTGTATTAATGACTCATTCCAAATTTCCCAAGAAGGACAGCCACCAGAGCAGAACATTTTTTCTAAAGTTACTTTGGATAAAATTGTGAAAAGAGGATTTTAATAAAATAGAGTTTAGCCCATCATTTTACAATTTTTAATAGGTGTATTAAATCATATATTGATCATTTGTATAGTCAGGAGTAAAAAAAAAAACCTGATTTTACTTGTGCTTCATTATGTGCTACTAAGAGTAAATATACATTGGTTTCACATAACTATATTTCTAAAATTTCAAAATAATTATGCTGGGAACTCTTCAAAAGAAGTAGAGTTGTGAGACCCTCTTCCTATGATCCTATGATCGTTTAATATAGCAAGGAACTGGAAGAAACATATTTTAGTTCTTAAGATGGTGGAGGCAGCTGGACACAAAGGAGAAACTTTCGTTGCCTACAGCTGGCTCTCTTCCACTGATTAAGCGAAACTAGACAGTTTCTAATTCTTCCTTGATGATGGTTTTTTACAAACTTATATGCATATATCAAACTCCTAACAAAATTAACATTATATAATCTATTGCTTTCATTTATCCATCTGTCTGCAATCCATTCGTCCAGTAAACATTTATTCTGTACCTACTATGAGGCAAAGTACTTTCCTGGATGGACACAGCATTTATTACCAAATGCCTCAATGGAAGAACAATTGCATGTCACTGAGATATGGGTTTCTATAATAAAATAAACTGCTATGGGAAAATTGGAGTTTATTTATAAAATAAATGAGCTTAACTATAAGGAGCAAGTAGCACTCCATTTTCAAAATTGCAGGTTGTTTGTTTCTTTGTTAATTAAAGAACACTCCTAAACTACCATGCAATTTTGAGTGGTGAGTCTCTATTACTAACAAACAAATGTAAAACTCTCCCCGAAGACAAGGAGCATCAGCAAGGATTATTTAAATCATTTACTTTATTATATGTGGAGTCATATTTTTTTCCTTTGTTAGTTACAGAGATTGAGAAAAAGTCTGGTGGCTATATTTTACATAGTCTACAGAAATCAGTTGTTCCCCAAACTGTATGTCTGGCTCTGAAGTCTCTCTTCAGAGTCCTGGTCATCTGTTATCCATTGCCAACTAGACGTTTTCCCAATAGTGCTCCACAGGCACAACACACTCAGTATGTATAAAGCTGAACTCGGTGTTATCTTCCATAAACCCAGTCTTCTTGAAGTCCTTCTTGTAATTAATAGTACCACCATTGACCTAGTTTCTCAATCTAGAAATTGGATGCTCATCTAGAGCCTGTCTTTGCTGGCACTCATAGTTATTAGGTCATCAAGTACTGTTAATTTTATCTTCAGAATAGGTCTGGAATCTTCGCTGCATTACCAATGTCACTGCTATTGAGCCACTCACCTTTATCTTTCCTGGAATATTGCAAAGACCTCCAAAATGACCTTCCTGCTTCTGGTCTCTCAATATGTCAGTCCATTCTCTGTACTGCCATTAAAATTCTCTTTTTCTAATTTAAATATGTTTATGTCACTCTCCCTCTGAAAGTCTTTGAATAGATCCCCCTCATTAACCACAGGGTTGAGTCCCATCACCTTGGCATGGCATAAGAACCTTTATAATCTGGTCCTAAAGGTTTTTTTCAGACCCATCTTTCCACAAGTATTACGTGCTTCTACCAAATGGGGTTGCTCTCCTAACTATCCCATGCATGCTCTTTTTATATCTATGACGAATGAATAGGCTATCTCTTTGTCTAGAATTCACTTCTCTACGTGGTAAACCCCTACTTATCTTTCAGGACTTAGCTCAAATATCACCTTTTCTAAAGGTCATCTTTGAAGGCCTCTGGAAGAATTTGTACCTCCACAGTTTGTGCTTGGCTGTTCTTTTTGCCCTCTAGATCCCCTCACTACCATTTTCCACCTGCCCTAAGTAGGACCTTGGGGACTGACCTCTTTGAACAACATTAACCAGGTTTTTCTACCCCCTGACTTTCTGGTGGATTTGAACAATGGGAGGCCCTGAAAGAAGTTCAGAGGGGGGAAGAGACTAAGATTGTAGTAATATTTCCCTAACTCCCTTCCTCCTACGTCTTGGATTGGCAGGGGCTGCATCTCTTGAAAGAGTTCCTGTTGGGTAGATCTCCCTTATACCTAGAGCTTTCTTTCTGAATTTTGGTTAAAGCTCCATTCCTTTGCCTGCTCAGGGAGTAATTTCTCATTGTTGATGCTTAGTTATTTCCAACTCTGCCTCCATCTTTGTAAATACATTCTTTATTAAACTCTCTTTAATCACTCCTTTTGATTATGCCATATATTTCCTGTCCTGACTGGTTCACTCCTATGGTACCGTTTAGATATCTCCTCAACTGTACTTAACATGTTGTTTTCCAATTATTTTTGCCTCCCTGTCCATTTCTTCTATTAAACTCCTTACAGTAGATCTGAATCCAGGGAAAGAATCCTTGTGACTAGGTAGAAAAGCACCTGTCTACTCTAGGCTTTGCAAAGGCCAGTGTAGGACATGCAGGCGCCAGAGCAAGGAGGGATCTCTGGAATGTGCAGAACACCTGAGGAACATGGGAGTAATCTTTTAACTACCTGCCTGCCTTGATCAGTGGAGTCAATCTGATTGAGAAAGGAGTCTACACTTGAAAGGAAAACCAGAAAGCAGGACTGAGAAATCTGGCCCAACTAATTAATTGGCTTTGTCAATCTCAGTCCAACTAGAACTAAAGTCTGAGATGCTTGGCCTGGCATTTTATATCCACTGATATCCAAGTTTTGTCCACTAAGGGGACCAAGAACTATGAGCTAAAGCAGGGGTCCTCAAACTTTTTAAACAGGGGGCCAGTTTACTATCCCTCAGACCGTTGGAGGGCTGGACTATAGTTTAAAAAAAAAAACACCTATGAACAAATTCCTATGCACACAGCACATATCTTATTTTGAAGTAAAAAAACAAAACGGGAACAAATACAGTATTTGTATTTGCATGTGGCCCACAGGCCGTAGTTTGAGGACCCCTGAGCTAAAGGGCAATGACTAAGATCTGTGTAAGATTTCTTAAACTTCTATAACTATTGGAGATGAGAGTTGGAGGATCTCAATAAACAGCACTTCTCATTCCTGTCCAAGTTTTCTCACAGACTGAGAAATAAAAGATGAATTCAGATGGACTAAAAAATAATAATGACAATAGAAATGAAAGCTCAAACTTCCAGAGCACTTACTTTGTAACTGGAAGTGTGAACACTACGTGCTTTCTACATGGTAACTCAAACTTTACAACAACTTCTGAGTCTTAGTCCCATTTTGTAGGTGGAGGAATGGAAGCACAGGAAGGTTAAGTAATGTGCCCAAAACCACATGGCCATTATTAAATGGCAAATCTGGAGTATTAGCCAGTTTGGCTCCAGAGTCTATGCATCTAACCCCTACACTCCATTCCCTCCTGAGATCTAACACGTTCGTTATAGATGAAACTGACGTTGGAGAACATGATTTGTATCTATGAACAAGAAGCGTTCCTAATAGTGAACCCCTAGTCACAGACAGTGCTGAGCTTCTGCAGGCTTCCTTACGTGACCTTTCTCTGGAAAACTTGGGACACGGGAGAGCAGAGAGGATAAGCAGTGGCTTGCCTATGCATGCCCATTTTCTGTTTTCCTACTCAACAATCAGATTAAGTAAAGCCTCCTCTCCTGGGGGAAAAAAGAGTTGACGGCTGGAGGAAGCTTGGAGGTATTACATTAATGGAGCCCCTTACTCCCTGGAAGGAAACATTGGGATGAGAGTTTTTCCCAATGAAGGAACTTGGGATGAGAGCTTTCCCCCCTAATTTCATGTCCCTATATTTACTACTTATTATTATCACTTTTAGTTCTAAATATCAATGCCATATTGTACCATAACTATTTGCTTGTCTGTTTCTATCTCCCTCTTCCTTCCTCGCCCAGGCACTTCTTAACCGCAGAAATCTTTTTCTGTTAATCTCTGGATCTGCAGCAACTGCCAGATGGTACACATTGAATATTTGCTTGTTAAGTGAAAGAACGAACACATAGATATTTTTCTCTAATTTCCAGAACATACGGAAGAAATTAATACACAGAAGGATTCATTGTTAACTCAGACATAGGTTAGCTGCTTCAGAACTTTAGCTTCTTGGTTTGAGTTCATCCTCAACCTCTTTAATTCCTGGCTTTTCTTTTTAATGTAAGGGCTTAGCAGGTGAGCTGAACAAGCTGAAAGCTTCTTCTGTACTGCTGCTGCTCTTCATGGCTTTTCTGAAACTGGAATCGGAAAAGGTGGTAAGGAACAACACAGCCTGGCAGCTCAGCAGGTATCTTGGTATTGCCTTCTCCAGCAGAAAGAGGGCATGGACTTTGGTGTCATTCAACCTGATTTTGAAAACCCACTTTGCAACTTACTAGCAGTGTGACCTTGCACAGATGATGCTTGTAATATAGTAGCTATGTTCCAGTAGTTTTAGGCAACTTGCTTTGGGTAGGATAGCATCTGCTTTTCAGAAAGATTGTCATTGGACTGACTTTATGGAATTACTCATGCCATAGCCCATGGCCTTTTCTTTTCCATTATGAAATACTGACTGCTTTATCTTCCAGACATCAGATTCTGCTGTCTGATAGCATGTGACTATCGAGAAATGTAATTATTCCTCTTACTTCTTTAATTTATCCTGTTTTTCTGGTTTGTGATTGTATCTCAATTAACTATTTCCTTAGTTACTTATTAACTTGATGGAATCCAGCTTCATTGACATAATTGTGAACTTTGGCTAGACTAACATCTATTTGAACTACAGTAGCTTGTCAAATTGCCCTGCTATTTTTATTGCATCTTCCAGAACCGCTGAAGCTTACTACCAATGGTCACTTCAAAATACGTCAGTTATTTTAGCCTCTCAATAGAGTTATCCAAATGTAACACACATTTCCTTGACCGGTCAAGCCTGTGTATTTTTTACCTGGTAACACATATTTCTGGGAATGCTATAAAAAAATTGTCCAAATCCTAAGCACCTAGAGAAATGGTCATTGATAAACCAAGACATAGAAATGAATAATTAAGAAAAATTTAAGCAAGACCCTGTTTTCCAAAACTGGGCTCTCACTGTGTTTATAGCACAACTTCATGTCAATTTGCTTCCATTTACTCATCCTTCCATGATCCTCCTATTCCAGTAAGCCAGGTTCATTCTTGTTTTCATAGATTGTTGATTCACAAATTCAGAAACCATTGCCTGAGGGCTGTTAAATAATAAGTAACAGTGACATTATGTACGATTTCACAGTTTATAAAGTGTTGTGTACCCATTTCTAGAACAGAGGATCTTGTATGGTCCATCTTTAAACTACTAGAATAATTATTCCCTGTTTTGTATTTTTACATCCTAGGTGTGTTTCTGCCTCCAAGGGCACTGTTCATTCATTCACTCATTCATTCAACTAACATGTATTGAATCTTCCTTTGTATTAGGCACTGTGCTCGAAATTCTGGAAACAAGTTGAATATAACACAGTCCTCGCATTTAAGTAAGGGAGAAAGATGGAAAGTTAACCAGCAAAAATACAATGTTAAAATACTGTAATGTAGGTTTATATAAAGAGCTAAAAGAATATAGCAGCAGGAGAGGTTAATTCCTAGCCCAAGCTTTAAGGTGGCTCAGGCTTCAGAGAAGAGGAATTTTTAAAAAATCAACATCAAAACAAAACCCTGCAAGATAAATTTAAATGTATTTAAGTGGTTTTTAAAAAATTCCATATAATACTTTTTGATTGGGCTATGGAGGATGGTATCACAGGAGGAACAGTTTTGACATCTAAGAAACACAAGATAGAGTGCTACAACTTGAAAAAGGTTAGAAATCACTGTCCTAGTACCCTAGAAGTTTGAACACTGCATTATTCAGACCTTGGTATATGTAATTTCTAGGCAAAGAGTAGTGGGAGAAATATGTGCCATATAAGGGTTTTAATAGCAATCATTTACTTCTCTTTATCATTTTAGGATAAGGTGACTAGATGGTATCAGAACTCAGATGAGTATTTCCTATAAATAAAAACATTTTAAGTTCTATTATTGAAAAGTATCAGGAAAATATCTTTAACTCTCATGTACATAATAGTAAAGGCATCATGATTTTATTTCTATTTGGTTATAAACATGCTTGTGTATATGTGCACGTGTATGTTTTAAACGGCGTTTGTAGCCATAAAATACCAGAAAGCTCTACTTGAGTTTTTGGTATTTTTTTTAAAGCAACTATAGCAGAAGAAAGAACAAATAGAATTTCCTCTCTAACTAATATTGACTTAACTTTATAGGGTCCCGAGCCTGAACTCCTCTGTTTATTCATGAAGCAGATCCAGGCTATTGGTCCATTTGGATTTACTTCCAACCTTCACAGTTCAGACTGTACAGCCAGTTTAACTCTTGGCCTCTCAGGTGACACAGCTTACGAGGGTTATAGAAATGGCCACGGCAGTATTGGGAGGTTGCGAAAGAAGCCCATGTGCTGGCCCAGAGCCCAGTAGACGAGAGTCCCTCAGCAAAAGAGTTTCCACTGGTTACACTTGGGAGTTACCCCTGGTTTAGCCTTTGTCTCAAACCATCTGGATGTCAAAAGCACTAATAAGCAACTGACTCACTGGTGGAATAAATTCAGTCTGGTGATTCTGTGCAGGAAGGCTCTGTTACAATAGAGACACTGACAATAAGACAAGGCAGTTTTTTAAGTTTTGAGGTCATCTAAGCCTAGTTGTGAGATAGCATATTGATATCTGAGAGCGAGTACTGGAGACTTGTCATACAGGCTCAGTTGTGTTTTTTTGGGTTTTTTTTTTGCAGATGAAAGAAGTCCTGTTTAAACCTCATCTAACACCCTTTTCCTAGCTTTCTTAAAAGTAGCAAGGAGTGCATCCCTTCTTAGAGACCCTGCAATTACTTCGTAGCTCTCACTGTGACTGTGACAATTGTTGGGAAAGTTAAATGAGACTTGAGTTCGCTGAGAATCATTAAGATCATTAAAACTTAATGCCAGACGATAAAGGCTTTGAGTCCTCTCAATCATGGTATTATGCAAGAGCATATTTGTCCTAAGAAAGACTGGAAGTGTGTGTGTGTGTGTGTGTGTGTGTGTGTGTGTGTGTGTGTGTGGCCTGTATGTTTTTTCAATTTCCTGTACTGCATTTTACACTGACCTATTCCAGACATAGACGAAAAATGTGAATGTATGTGTTATTTTATATATATGGAAACAGACATTTAGGTAATGGAAAAGATCATTTCTGTGAGATGTCTGCTGAGCACAAGTGCATTTATTCATTTTATTTCAAGATCATGTTTCATTTCATTATTAGTGAGAAGCATTTGTCACGATTTCAACTTTAAGATTTCATTTAAATATAGCAACATTGGTAAAGAATTGGCATATAGTAACCACAATTTTTTTCCTATTAGGTTAAATGTCTGTTTCTATAAGCAGTTATTTCTTCCCAGCTTTACAATAATGTTTCTTTTGTGTTTTCCTTGGAAACCTCAGACCCTAAGGAAAAATATTCTGGGGAATTTCACTTTAAAGGGAAACTCCCATCTCTCATATTTCATTTAAAACTCTAGTCAACGGGTTAGCCTGATGTCCCGCCTCTATCATCTCTGATGGTTCTCTATGACCTGGAAAAATAAAATTAATAGGAGATAATGAGTGTGTTTAGGGGCACTGTTATAGGCACTTTATATTTAGTAACTCATTTAGTGCTCACAATAACCCTATCTATAGAATGTCTGCTAAGTGCGCGGTTCTGTCCTAGGTGCTTTAGATAAAAAAAAATATATAAGGCTGGGTACCCAACTTTTAGGAGTTCTGGGTCAAGCACTTAGTAGCTCCAATTGCAGCTGATTTGCTGGACATCATGTAGTTGATAGAGCATACTAATAAAGCTTCAGACACATAGTATGTGGCAACCTATATGGCAAATGCATTCCTTTCTATTCCAATTAGAAGAGTCAGAAATTGTTTAGACTCCCGTGGGGCAGACAATATTCATTTAAGCTTTTGCCTCTGGGCTGTATTTACTCTCCTGCTCTCTGTTATAATATACTCTGAAGGGATCTGGACTGCCTGGACATCCCACTGAGTGGCATCTGGGCATGGAGGGATCTGGACGGCCTGGGTACTGGTAGCATCATGCTGATTACTGAGGATGAGCAAGAAGTGGCTGGTATGCCGAAGGTTGTGATAAGACAGTATTCCAGAGGGTTGAAGATAAAGCCTATAAAAGATTCAGGGATCTGGCCCTGGCCGGGTTGCTCAGTTGATTAGAGTGTTGTCCTGATATGCCAAAGTTCTGGGTTTGATCCCCAGTCAGGGTGCATACAAGAATCAACCAATGAATCCATACATAAGTGGAACAACAAACTTATCTCTCTCTCTTTCCCTTCCTCTCTCTTAAAAAAAAATCAATAAAAAATGATTCAGGGATCTGATACTTTAGTGAAATTTGTAGGGGTCCAGTGGTCATAAACATAACAAATATCTCCTTCAAAGTAAATTACTGCATCTTGCATTTGCTACCACAAAGGAGGAAACACAGTGCCAAGTAAGCTTGTTTGGGTTCTGGATAGAACACATTCCAAACTTACAAATACTACTCCATATACTGACATAGAAAGCTGCCAGCTTTGAGTGGTGAGGTCCACACTACAGGGCAAATAGCCTCACCACTTGGGCAGTACAATCCAGGGGATCTTACAGTGTTGGAGGTATCAGTGGTGGGGAAAGATGCAGCATCTTATGGCAAACCCATTGGGAGAATGATGATGCAGGCCTCCGGGATTCTGGAGCAAGACCATGCCATTTACAGCACAGAAATATATTCCTTTGGAGAAATAGCTCTTGGTGAGTTATTGGGCCTGGCAGAGGCAAAACGCTTCATGGAGCACTAAGGGTTCTATCAGATGTATCAAATCATAAATTGGATAGGCCCAGCGCTAGCCCATGGTAATATGGAAACGATACATCTTGGACTGAGCCCAAGCATTAGAGAGGACACAATAAACTACATGAGCAGATAGCTCTGAGCTGCATGTCACTCACAATAGTACTGGTCCTCAGCTTGCTCCTATGGCCATTTGGGGAATCCTATATGACCAACTGAAGGAGAACTAAGAGCCCAAACTTGATTTATGGATGGGTCTGTTCTGTATGTGGGTACAAGATAGAATGGACCACAGCTGCAGTATAGCCACATTCAAGGATAGCCTTGAAAGACAGTGGAGGGGTAGTCTTCCCAATGGGTAGAGCTGTGAACAGAGCCCCTAATCACTTACTTTTTGTAGAATGAGAAGTGGTCCAGTATATACAGATATGGGAAGTGGCCTGGAAAGAAAAGAATTGGAGACAAGAAGGTAGAGGCACATAGATGAACATGAAGAGTTTTGTACCATATATTACAACCCAACAGGAAGCATCTGCAATGGAAGAGGTACTGAATTACTAAGTAGATATAATAACTGAATCAGTGGACATAAGCCAGCCTCTGTCATTGGCCACCCTGGAACTGCCAGTGATGGGCATATGGACAAAGTTGCCATGATAGCAGAGACAGGCTATGGCATGCATCCAATAGCATGAACTTTTCATTACCAAAGCTGAGCTAGCTTCTGCTGCTTCTGAATATTCTACCTATCAGCAACAGAGACCAATGCTGATATATCATTATTTCTTTTTTAAAAAATGTACTTTTATTCATTTTAGAGAGGAAGGGAGATGGAGAGATAGAAACACCAATGATAAGAGAGAATCATTGATTCTCTGCCTCCCGCATGCCCCTTACTGGGGATTGAGCCCACAATCCAGGCATGTGCCCTGACGGGAATTGAACTGTGACCTCCTGGTTCATAAGTCGACTCAACGACGGAGCCACGCCGATTGGACTATCATTATTTCTTTTTAAAAAATATTTTATTGATTTTTTACAGAGAGGAAGGGAGAGGGATAGAGAGTTAGAAACATCAATGAGAGAGAAACATCGATCAGCTGCCTCCCACACACACCCCACTGGGGATGTGCCCACAACCAAGGTACATGCCCTTGACCAGAATCGAACCTGGGACCTTTCAGTCCACAGGCCGACGCTCTATCCACTGAGCCAAACCAGTTAGGGCTGTCATTATTTCTTGATGAGACCAACTGGCCACTTGCTAGTAAGTCAACTACAAGAGCAAGTGGTTTGTCCTCACAGGGATAGATACCTATTCTGAGTGTAGTCTTGTCTTTCACGATTGCAGTGCCACAGCCAACACCACAGTCTGGCACCTTAAAGAATGCCTGATTCACAGGTATGGAATCCCACACAAAAAACATCTGAACAGGAGACCTGCTTCACTGTGAAGGAGGTGCAGGATTAGGCTCATAGCCATGGGGATGCACTAACCATATCATACTGCACCATTTAGAAACATCCAACTGGCCTTGCCTTCTAAAGGCACAGCTCCGAAGCAACACACTGAAAGGGTGCAGTGCCATCCTTTTCAGAGAAAAGCTCAGGCTTTTTCCTCATCCTGCAGCTGGTTATATGGGAATTCTCCCAATCCCCTTTAGCCACAGGTATGAGCTAGGGCAGTGATGGCGAACCTTTTGAGCTCGGCGTGTCAGCATTTTGAAAAACCCTAACTTAACTCTGGTGCCAAGTCACATATAGAAATTTTTTGATATTTGCAACCATAGTAAAACAAAGATTTATATTTTTGATCTTTATTTTGTATATTTAAATGCCATTTAACAAAGAAAAATCAACCAAAAAAAATGAGTTCGCGTCACCTCTGACATGCGTGTCATAGGTTCGCCATCACTGAGCTAGGGGATGGGAGCTGTTGTAATTGTGGTGGGTGACATGGGGATCCAGGCTAAATCAGAGACTTCTTCTATATGGTGCCATGTCTTCAGCAGGAAGAACACAATGAACACCAAGAGGTGGATCGGAAATGGCCCCACTTCCCATCACTTCCCATAACTCACTGGTGGATCTTTGTGTTTCCTGTGTCTGCAACTCTGGGCTCTGTTGGGCTGGTGGTTCTGGTCCCAGAAGGATTGCACTCTTGTCAGGGGACAGAGCAAGTGCCTCATTGAACTATAAGCTGTGAATACTGCCAGGGAACTTTAGGTGAGAAGAGGAGTACCACCTTGACAGGTAATAAACCCCGATCATTAGGAAGAGGTAGTACTACTTTTACATACTGGGATAGGAATAGGTATGGAGCTCAGATGATTTGCTTGGAAGCCTCTGGTATTCCTTTGGCCACTGTGTACTGTGAATGGACATGGGATGCAACCCTGACTTGAAAAGGCTCTGATTGCCAAGGATTAAGATCCATCAGGAATGAAGATTTGTTTAGGTGACACCATGAGGGAAGCAACCAAGACTTGCCAAGATGACAGCTGAGGGTGATGAGATTTAGAATGAACAATAGAGGAGGGAGAGGATGAGTACCTGGTATAGCCCCAAGAGACCAACCACAGCAATGGAGGCTCTGGTTCATCTCACTAACCTCCTTCTAAGTTTTCTTTCAGGAGGAAAGGCCCATAGGAACCATGGAGGATGTGTTCCCTAAATCTGCATAGGGAAGCAGATTTGTCTTCAGCATGGAGTGGCAACCGTGAAAATGTGCCACTCAAATTTTGCTGTGGGGAGCATAATTGACTGTTGGATCCAACCCCTACCTTCTGGATCCACCAATTTTTACACTGAGCCAACACTTCCCTTGGGCTTTTCCTAGCCAATGAGAGTGCTGCAGGGGTACTAATGCCAGCCCATTCCTGTGAGACAGAGATTTCTTCAAAATGTGACTTTGTCTCAAGGACTCCCCATTGGCCTGGTTGAAACTTCCTTGGAACTGTGCCGTAGTGTAAAGCGCTTTCTACCTAATTCTCTTTTCTCCCCTGCCCCCTTTCACTGATGCCAGACTTGCACCACAGTTTGAAGGCTCTCCTTGCTTTCTCTGTCTTTCCTTTCTTTATCCTTCTCAGGCATTTCCCAGTAAATCTAATGCATGTCTAACTCCATGTTGGCACAAACTAACATAATGCCACTGGGGAAATGAGACCTGAACTAACAGGAAAATAGTATGAATCAGACAGGCTTAGTTTAGCATCTATCTTCCTATTACGGATCTCTAGCAAGTGCTCAGGTAATGTTTCCATTGTTGTATGCAAATACCAATTCACATTTTCTTTATTATGTTTGCTACCCCAAAAAGGAGAAGTGCTAGCAAAAGAAAATGAAAGTAAAGGAATCACTTCCTCCATCTATAACTGCTCTTTCACTTTTTTTTTTCCTATTTATAGTGTTTATTATTGCTTAAGATGTAGTCCATTGTACAGTCTGGTATTCTGCAAATTTGTATCACTTGGCATCTGAGCAAACCTATAGCTATTACAAGAAAACCACTCAAAAGTGTGTGCCTTAAATTTTCATACATCAATAGTGAACTTACAGAAAGAGAGATTTCAAAAACAATCCCATTTACCATTGCACCAAAACAATTAAGATACCTAGGAATAAACTAAGGAGGTAAAAGACCTGTACTCAGAAAACTACAGGACACTGAAAAATAGATAGAGGAAGACATAAACAGATGGAAGACCATACCATGTTCATGGATTGGTAGAAGCAACATCATTAAAATGTTCATACTACCCAAAGCACTCTATAGATTCAATGCACTCCCCATTAAAATACGAACGGCATATTTCACAGACCTAGAATGAACTCTCCAAAAATTCATCTAAAATAATAATAATAATAATAATAATAATAATAATAATAAAGACCCTGAATAGCTGCAGCAATTCCGAGAAATAAGAACAAAGTAGGAGGGATCTCAATACAAGATATCAAGCTATATTACAAAGCCACTGTTCTCAAAACTGCATGGTACTGGCACAAAAACAGACATATAGACCAATGGAATAGGATAGAGAACCCAGAAATTGACCCAAACCACTATGCTCAATTAATATTTGACAAAAGAGGCAAGAGCATACAATGGAGTCAAGACAGTCTCTTCAATAAATGGTGTTGGGAAAATTGGACAGATACATGCAAAAAAAATTGAAACCAGACCACCAACTTTCACCATACACAGAAATAAACTCAAAATGGATAAAAGACTTAAAATAAAACCATAAAAATATGAGAGGAATCCACAGGCAGCAAAATCTCAGACATATGTTGTAGCAATATCTTTATTGATACAGCTCCTAGGGCAATAGAAACTAAAGAGAAAATAAACAAATGGGACTACATCAAAATAAAATGCTTCTGCACAGCAAGAGAAACCATCAACAAAACAACAAGAATGCCCACTGCATGGGAGAACATATTTGCCAATGTTATCTCTTATAAGGGTTTAATCTCCAACATTTACAGGGAACTCATACAATTTAACAAAAGGAATATAAACAATCCAGTCAAAAAATAGGCAATGGACCTAAATAGATACTTTTCGAAAGAGGACATACGCAAGGCCAAGAGACATATGAAAACATGCTCAAAGTCACTAATCATCTGAGAGGTGCAAATGAAAATAACAATTAGGTAACATCTCACACCTGTCAGAATGGCTATCATCAACAAATCAATAAATGACAAGTACTGGTGTGGATGCAGAGAAAAAGGAACCCTCATGCACTGCTGGTGGAGATGCAGATTGGTTTAGCCACTGAAGAGAACAGTATGGAGTTTCCTCAAAAAACTAAAAATGGAACTCCCATTTGACCCAGTGATCCCACTTATAGGAATATATCCCAAGAAACTAGAAACACCAATCAGAAAGGATATATGCACCCCTTTGTTCGTAGCACAATTTACAATAGCTAAGATTTGGAAACAGCCTAAGTGCCCATCTCAAATGAGTGGTTTAAAAAACTGTGGTACATCTACACAGTGGAATACTACACTGCTGTAAAAAGGAAGGAACTCCTACCATTTGCAACAGCCTGGATGGACCTGCAGCATTATGCTAAGTGAAATAAGTCAGTTGGAGAAAGATAAATATCATATGATCTCACTCATTTGTGGAATATAATGAACAACATAAACTGATGAACAAAAACAGGTCCACAGACAGAGAAGTACCAATCAGACCATCAAACCTCAGAGGGAAGGCAGGGGAGAGGGGGGTAAGGGGGAGAGATCAACCAAAGGACTTGTATGCATGCATATAAGCTTAACCAATGGACACAGACACCAGGGGGGTGAGGGCAGGAGCAGGGGGGTGGGGGGACAATGGGGGATGAGGGCACATATGTAATACCTTAATCAATAAAGAAAAAATATATAATACTGCAAAAAAAAAGTGTGTGCCTTAGCCTGGCTGGCATGGTTCAGTGGTTGAGCATCAACCTATGAACCAGGAAATCATGGTTTGATTCCCGGTCAGGGCATATGCCTGGGTTGTGGGCTGGATCCCCAGTGTGGAGCGTGTGGGAGGCAGCCGATCAATGATTCTCTCTCATCATTGCTGTTTCTATTTCTCTCTCCCCCTCCCTTCCTCTCTGAAATCAATAAAAATATTTATTTTTAAAAAAGGTGTGTGCCCTTACCCAAAGCATAATCTCAATCTATATCAATGGGAGAATTTTATTATTATCCAGTCAATTGTTTGGTATGAGAACTGGACATTAGGAATCTTGTATAGTATTCTGATCTTATCTTTGCTATTAATGTTTGGGTACATCTTTTGAATTCCTGATCCATATCTTAACTAGAAAATAGGGGTAGAGGTATCTACTCTCTAGAGCTAAAAATACACATTTGCCCACATGGGTGTTTTATATAATAACTATATGGTATGTGTGCTGTAGGAAAAGTAAGCTTAAGATTTGGGATCAGAAGAGCTGAATTCAACCCTCCAACTGTCAGAAACCTGGACAAGTTCTATGATCTTAGTGAGTCTTGCTTACCTCAGAGGTTGTTGCAAAGTCCACATGCAACAGAGCATATAAAAAGGCTTTGTAAATTATAAGATATCAGGTAGATTTGAGCTTTCATGATAGTGATGATAATTAGGGAACTTCTTTGACACAGCTTCTGATATATGATAGATGTATGTAATTTAAGAGAGTCAGGAAGATAATTTAACTCAGTGTATTAGTCTACTAGGGCTACCATAAGAAAACACCACAGACTGGGTGACTTAAACAACACAGTTCTGGGAGTTGGAAGTCCAAGATCAAGGTGCCGGCAGGGTTGGTTTCTCCTGAGGCCTCCCTCCTTGGCTTGCAGATGGCCATTTTCTTGCCATATTCTGTCATGACTTGTCCCCGTGCAGGCACATTCCAGGTGTCTCTTCCTCTTCTTATAAAAACACCAGTCATTTCAGATCAGGGCCTGCCCTTATGACCTCATTTAACCTTAATTTCCTCTCTAAAGGCCCAATCTGCAAGTACAGTCACATTGGGAGACAGGATTTTTTCATATGAATTTTAGGGGGACAAAATTCAGTATATGACACTAAGCATTAAGTATGTTCAAGGTCATTCTAGGTCCTACTCAATATTGCCCTGTCCTACCTCTGGATAATGTGGTTCCCAGACCTCCTGCTTCAGGATGGCTTGGTAGAAATGCAGATTCCTCAGTCCCATCTGGGGTTAAATAAATCAGAATGTTTGGGATTGGGGTTCAGCAGTCTGCATTTTTACCATTGGGTGAAAGTTATCTAGCTGATTTTTGTGTACTGAAGTTTAATAACTGCTGATACAATGGAAAGCACATAGAAGATTTGGAGTCACACTACCTGGGTAAATCCTGGCTCCACCAATTACTGGATGTGTAATCTTTGCCAAATTATGTAATCTCTTCATGCCCCGATTTCTACTTTCAGATTATTGTGAGGATTAGACATAGAGGATTAGAGGATCTTATATGATCATAATTAAAATTTTTTTTTATCATTCTTCATGTTCTGATAAAATAGTAGTTCCATGAATACTTCCTTCACTTTTATGTTCTTTTTTCTTCCTTGCAATGCCCTCCTTTATCATTTTTAAATTCTACTCATCCTTTAAGATGGACTTTTACAAAATATATGTTTTTATTGTCTTCTTTAGAGAGAGGAAGGGAGAGGGAGAGAGAGAGAGAGAAACATCAATGCCTCCCATACACACCCCAATGGGTGACCAAACCCAGAACCTGGGCATGTGCCCTGACTGGGAATTGAAACAGTGACCTTTTGGTGCATGGGAAGACATTCAACCAAGTCACATGGGCCAGGGTTAAGATGGACTCTAAGTCCTACCTACTTCATGTTACCTTTCCAGATCCCCATTGCAATCTAGCTATCTCTTGTTATATTCGATTTTGCATCATAGCTATTTGTGTATGTCTTTTTTCCTGCTGGCTGTTGACAACTGATCCATCCCCAAACACATATACATATGCTACATACACACGTGCAACATTTACCCATACATTCAACACACATTCCTTAAGGGTACCTAGAACAGAGCTTAAATAAGTATTTGCCAAATTGAATCAAAGGAAATCTATTTTCTTAAGCTGAAGTTCTGACTTAATTCTTTGAAAAATTCATTCTATACTCCTGATATACTGCAAGAAGTAGCTCACGATTTAGGGGCTGGTAGTATACAGGAAAATTGGAAACAGAATTTTGATAAATGTAAATGTCTGCAAGGAACAAAGCTAGCATTTTTCTCGAGTCTTATATCCCAGTAATCAAAAGAAGTGGACTCTTTAATTCTTACTATGAATTTTGGCCAGAGAAACTGCTTGTGATATAGCTCTGAAAGAGTAAAGAGCTTGAGAATGACGTTGATGAAGGAGGAAGGAATTTTGATTGTTGGAGAAACGTGGAGCCTACAGTTTATTTTGAAATTATTTTTAGTAAAGATTTAGTCAGGTTCATTCCTATGAAGGTTTGGAAATGTCTGGTCTATTTTATAGCACAATAAAACTTCATGGTTTCCTGGTTGGCTGGTATTTGTTTAGAGAGAGTGGGTTGCTGGTCCAGACAACATTTGAGAGGTTATAATGAGAGGAAATCTGATATAAACCTTTTCACCTGTAAAAAGGAGGGATCGCAAAGGAAGGAATAAAATCAGCCATACCGCCAGGTTTGCTGTTTAAAAAAACATAGTTTTCATTGGTTTAAAGTCTTGTCCATATTAGAGTGGATGTTAGTCATCCTTTTAAACATGATTACACAGCCCCCAAAGACAGTATTAAAACCTTGAATTTATATAAGGGTTCTTGTTATTTTTCACAGTTTGCACTTACCTTTAATATAGTTACCAAAGCACCAAACCAGGCTAGAGAGTTGTCACTGGGAACCGTCCAAGCATAATTCTAGTGAAGACTGATGTTAGGCTAACTGCTGCACTGCAATGAATCCTAGTTATTTAGCAGGAAAAGGATATTTAAAAAACTAGCTTTTGTCTGAAACCTGACCAGATAGTTAAAGAAATTCTCTAAATATACAAATCTACATCTTGCTTTTCATTAGAGCTACTGGCTTGTTTACTGTTTCCAGGGCTGGTGAAAATATCATGATATTAAATAAAGAATGTTGAACAAGACCATTTAAACGATCTTATCATCCAAATTTTTTCATAATGATTTCTCACTGACTTCAAAGGGAATACAAGGAAAAAAAGAGCCAGACTAAGATTGCACTACCTTTTTATTTTTGATTGCACTACTTATTGAAGCTGGATAATAACTGCTTAGTTAAAAAATCTCTCAGAGCTATGTCAGATATTTGTTTATTATACAGAATATAATAGCATTTTTTCTAAATAACCTCACCGTTTTCTTATCCCTTTATTTATTGGACACCACTATGAATACAAAACAAGTGCTAGTTTATAATTCCTATCTATAAAAATGTAAATACGTCTTCTGTTAAGGGGAATCAGTTTTGTTTCTTTATACAGGAGAGAATGTGTGTGTGTGTGTGTGTGTGACCTTTATATTGTATCAGTAAGCTATTTATGTTCTTTAGCTAAAACTAACAAAGAAAATGATGTGACTAAAGGTACAGCTTTTTCCTGACTAGACTTTCTAGAATGAAACCTTTCTTAATTTCAACATAAATTTTAATTCATTCCTCAATCCACTGCAATCTGGCTTCTGCTTCCACCACAGCAACTGTTCCACATGAGGTTGACAATGACGTGGACAGTTTCCTGTCCTCCTCTTTTTAGGATGTAGCATTGTGTTGTTGTTGCTTTTTTGTCCCCCTTCTTGAAACTTTCTTACTTTGGCACGTAACACCATTCTTGCCTAATTCTCTTTCTAACGTTGCCACTTCCTTTACAGTCATCCTTTTGAGCAATTCTTTGTTCCTGTCCCTTATATGTTGGTATTCCTCAAAGTACAGACATTGATCTTCTTCTCTTCTCATGCTATGTACTCTCCTGGAGGATGTCTCATTTTCCTCCCAGGGTTCCACCCCAGGCCTCCAAACTATGTCTGTAGTCCAGACTGCTCTCCTGAACTTCAGACTCATATATCCAACCACCCAGGAACATCTCAACTTGGATTCAACCTGTTCAGAATGAAACCCATGGTCTTTACTCTGTGACTTCTCTAGTTCTTCTTATCCTGGTTAATGGCTACAAGATATTCTAGTCCCTAAGCTAAACCTAGGGAACTCTCTTTGCATCCACCTTTTCCCTCTATGGAATTGATCAGAAAGTTCTATAGTTGCTATATATTCATTAAATTCTTCCTTTCCAGACTTACTGCCCTTGTCTTACAGAAGCTTAGCTTCATCTGGCCTGTAATTAAGATTTCTTAAATGATTTTCCTGGCTTTGGTTTCACATTCTTCCAAACCATTCTTCATGAAGTACCAGCATTGAGATTTAAAATGCACATTAAAATTAAGCATGTCAGAAAAAATTGACTATACCTGTTCCCTGACTAAGAATCTTTAACAGTTCCTTATCACTTACAGGATAAATTCCAGGCTCCCCAGGACAGCCTACAGGGATCCCCATGATTTGATATCCACCCATGTATCCAGCCTCATTTCTCTATTCCCTTCTTCCCTCCATCCCGTCAGTTCCTGAAATGTCCACGCTGTTTTATGTCTCTGTGTCTTTGCAAATACTGTACCCTGTCTGGAATGCTCTACCTTCTTGTCTACTTGTAAACCCCTATTTATTTTTTAATACCCAGGCTAGCATCCTTCATCTGTGAACTTCTCTTTGTCTCACCAGTGTACTTGGTCAGAGCTATATTTGAGCATTTCATACTGTGCTACACTTGTTTACATATTTTCCCCCACCAAACTGAGGGCAGGGACTATATCTTATTCATATTTGTACTTTTAGTATCTAGGGCAATGGTTGGCACATGCTGAATGAATGAATAAATTTTTGTAAGCATAGATGTTTTCTTGTCTTCACTATGTTTAATGCCATTATGGACAGAATTGGTTGTTAAGGTTTGATTTTTTTTTTTCTGTTACACCAAGTGACCACATATAGGCCCTAAATCAACATCTTTTCAGCAAAATGAGACATAAGATATGTAGACCCACAAAATTATGATACTAACATGCAGCCATTACATGAAAAATTAATGTATTAATTTTTTTTTGCATTTACAGTATGCATTAAAATCTCTGTAGCACTTGCCTTGTGATGAGAGCTGCTAATTTACCTGTTTTATTTGATTGCATAGATAAGAAGACAAAAGCTTAGTTGAACAAAATGTCATTGAAAGCAAGCCTTGAAACCAAGTTGAACAGATGATGTAACCTGGGGACTCTTCTTGGAAAAACTCAAGTGATAGGATCCTGGGAAGTGCTGAAAGGTTGGGAAGGGATAAGGAAGAGGATAGGGTGTAAGAAGAATGAATCAAATTTACATTTACTGAGCATCTAGTCATTGTTAAGTCATATTAGTTTAATTTAATCCATAACAATGACCCTATAAGGTGGACATTGTTATTCCCATTTTGTAGATGAGGTAGGTAACATGAGACATTAAGTAATCTCCAAGGTCACACAGCTACAAAGGGTAACCAGATCTGACTGACGCTAATGTTTCCTTCCTTCCCAGCAAGCTGTCCTGCCTTTCAAAGTTCCCAGAGCTGCCATGCTGCTGTGTGCAGCTCAGTAACACACACAAAGACACATTATTTGCTCCTATTTGCAATAATCATAGGTAGATGGCTCACTTATTAGTTAACAATCCTATACCCTAGTATAATAAAAAGCTAATATGCAAATTGTCCCTTCCACTCAGGAGTTCGACCAGGAGTTCAACTGGGAGTTCAACAAGGGGGCGGGGCCAGCCTGTCAACTGCCTGCAGCCACTCTCCCTCCCCTCATTGGGGCGGGGTGGCCAGACCCTCATTCGTGCACCAGGCCTCTAGTGTAACTATAATTTTATGTTCAATCTCAATGCTTATTTTTAAAATTTACTAATGAATACTCTCACACTGCATTGATGATGTCAGATAATGGGTGAATATTTTTGAGCTTGTCTTGGAAAACAATGTGAATAGGTTTGAACTAGGTTAGTGGAGAAAGCATACTTCTAAATTTTTCTTTGGTGTTCCCTGCTTCTGGCTCCATTTGGAATCCAGAAATGACTGCTGTCTGGGGTAAAAGGCAGTTTGCTCTTGCTGCCTCCTGTATATTGGTTGGCCTGGCAGTTTGTCGTTCTCCTGGGCAAGAATCCAGCTTGTGGTAGTGAGGTGGTTTTGTGGCAGAACTCCACAATTAACCGCAAGTTCAGTGTCAACGGTAGGCTGCCACCGTCATGGCTGTGATCCTTCAGATCTGCTAGGGTAGCCAGAGCTGAAGAAACTACTACTTGTCTATGGAGGGAACAGGAAAACTTGGAAAGAGTTGGCATTGCTGTTTATTGTTCAAGGTTCAGGTTTAAATACGAAAAATCCAGGATTTTTCAGATTAGTAATTAAAGATTTAATACTTTTACCTGTTTGTGTTTTTTTAAATATAGAGGATTTGTGGCATAGATACAACTGTTGTCTGACAACTAGAAATATAAAAAGGAAAATTCTTAAAGTAGTAGAATATACTCTTTCATAGCAAAAGAAATCCAGGTGCCATCACTTGAGTTTAAAAAAGTTCACTCAAACATCTCTTAAACATTTATTTTATGTATAATGTTTTCTGTCAATCTAAGAGAAATTGTTCTTTTACTGATTTTGTGCAAATGGATATTAAGAAAAATATTTTTCAATAACAATCTGGAAATTTTTATATTAAGTTATATATTAAGAGTTTCTATTAAAATTCATTGATTAAATAATAAAATCAAATGACATACAACTAAAAATTCTGAATTATTAAAAAATTTTTGAGAAATACAAACAAAAAATTTTTAGCATTAACTGAGTATTGTGCTAAGCATGGCACGGAGACTGAGGTAAGATTGAATAAGGCAGAATTCTTGTGTTCGAAGTGCATATTGATGAGGTAGCCATGCAAATAAAGAAACCTGATAACAACATACACCTTTATCTAACTAATAGGAACAATAAACTCCAGGTCTATTTTAAGACCACACCATGACTCCGGCCTTCTCATACCTTATACTTTTGTTCTTGGCCCCTCATACTTTATGAGCCAGCCGCAGGACACTTGAAATTATCCAAATGCACCATAATTGCTTTCCTCTAGATTTTTACACTTGCTTGCTTCCTTTGCCCAGATTATCTTTTCTCCCTACTTTATTTAGGTAAGTTTGACTCATCCTATATAATAAATAGGTAATATGCAAATTAACCCTCATGCCCTCACAAGATGGCTGCCTATGACCAGGCTGGCAGGGGGGTTAGTGAGGGACAACCAAACAACTGAACAGCCGGCTGCGTGGGGCAACCAGGCAGGCAGGGGGGCCATGAGGGATGACCAGGCTGGTGGGGGGGGGGCAGTTGGGGGTGACCAGGCCAGGAGGAGGGGCAGTTGGGAGCAACCAGGCTGGCAGGTGGGCAGTAAGAGAAGACCAGGCTGGCGGGGGGGGGGGGGGGTTCAGTTGGGGGCAACCAGGCCGGCAGGGGGGCAGTAAGAGCAGACCAGGCTGGCTGGGGGGAGGGTGCAGTTGGGGGTGACCAGGCCGGCAGGGGGAGCAGTTGGGGGTGATTAGGCTGGCAGGGGGGGCAGTGAGGGGTGACTAGGCCGGTGGAGGGGGCAGTTGGGGGCAACCTGGCCGGCACGGGGGGCAGTTAGGGGCAATCAGGCAGGCACACAGAGGCAGTGAGGGGCGATCAGGCCAGCGGGGGGGGGGGGGGGTCAGTTAGGGACAACCAGGCAGGCAGGCAGGCGAGCAATTAGGAGCCAGTGATCCAGGAATGTGAGAGGGATGTCTGACTGCCTGGGATCGGGCCTAAACCGGCAGTCGGACATCCCCCGAGGGGTCCCAGATTGGAGAGGGTGCAGGCTGGGCTGAGGGGACCCCTCCACCCCCATGCATGAATTTCGTGCACCGGGCCTCTAGTCTTTTAATATCACGCCCAGAAATCTTTCCCAAGAGCACTACTCTGTACCTGATACTCCTACTCTGGTCTGGGTTAGGGGTCCCTCCATTGAGCTCCCAGAGTACACTGAGTTTACTGGCCTCTACATCACAGTTCCTATCACACTGTGCACTAGTAGTCTTTTTACTATTTTAGCTTTCACTATGAACCCTGAAGGGAAGAAACCATACCTTTCATCATGGTATCCTTGTCAGCCAGCACAGTGCCAGGCACTTGATAAACACTGAAATAATGAACACATTCACTAAGAGAGAGATTAAATGTTGGTGGAGAGGAGTAGTACATACCAAGGAAGTAAAAGTAAGGGAATTAAACACAGAGATGAAAGAGAGAAGGCAGGAAGAGGAGAAAGAGACAGGAAGACAGCCATCCAAACAGACACAGGGGAGAGAACTGGAATTGGTAGAGGAGAAACAAATTGTGAAAACAAGCTGAGAGAACCACACAGTGGGAAGATGGGAAAAGAATAATTCTCTTCTTTAGTAGTTCTCAAAGCACTGTTTCCCACAGTTTTTTCAAATATTCCCTGTGCCCTTTAGTAGCCTATGTGCATTCCCACATAAAGCTGCAGCTTGAGGAAGTTAGTTCTATAAAGAACATCATAGTTTTTTAATGTTCTAAGGTGGCATCTCACACAGTGCTCTGCATATATAGTGAGCACGCAATAAATATTGTTGAGATGAACTAAACAGTGAGTCAAAGTGAGGTTCAGAGTCTGAGATGAGTGCTAGCGGGAAGGGAAATAGGTTTTGTTTGAGCACGTAGGCACCAAGTTATCCCTGCACACTGGAACCAGAAGGATCCTTTCCAAAGAGAAAAACCTGTCTGTTGTTTTTAAAAATTTTTTAAATTAATCCTCACCGAAGGATAGAGGATATTTTTTCCATTGCTTCTTAGAGAGTGGAATGGAGGAAGGGAGGGAGAAGAAGAGAGGGAGTGAGGGAGAGAAACATCTATGTGAGAGAGACACATTGATTGGTTGCCTCCCAAAGGAGCCCCTACTGGGTGGGGATTGACCTGCAACCCAGGTATGTGCTCTTGACCAGAAATCAAACTCCTATATCCTTGGGGTTGGGGGGGGGGGGGGGAAGGGAGGGGGGGAGGGAGGGAGGGACGGGGGGAGGGAGAGAGAGAGAGAGAGAGAGAAGCTGTAACCACTTAGCAACACCAGCCAGGGCTGTTTTTATTTTTAAATGTGAGATTGAAAATGTTAACTCTTTCCTTCTTTCAAAAACTTTTTAGGTTTTTATTTATCTTAGGGAAAGCTCTAGTTTTAGGAATTAGGAATCTCAGTGATAGTGGTGAATTTACTGGCCATTCCTTAGATATTTAGAATTTGTCAGACTGCTTTAAATCATTATCCCTAAGAAATCAAGTCTGCTTTATTACTGAATTCTGAAAAAAACTACTTTAGAAAGAGCACTCAGTTCTAAGCATTTCCCCAAATCCAATTCAAATCCACTTTTTATGCCCTATTTTTAGAAATTTAAATTCTTTCTTTCTTTTCTCTCCCTCTCCCCCTTTCGTCTTGCCCACGGGTTCCAAAGTGGGGCTTCAGGTCAGAGAAGGTGTCAGAGACCTGGACCCAGACACTTCCACTTCATTAAGAGCAGTCCGCTTTTATTTGCATATTTCTTTTGAAAAACATCTGAAAACCATGGTTTGAGAGGTGACTATGCAGGATGGAAACAGTAATAAAAAGCTCTTAAAAACTAGCAATCATTTTCCCTGCTTTTCAACGTCTCTGAGCAAATCTTTAGAGGCTGCTCCATAAACCATCCTGAGGAGTCAGTTGTCTGATCATGGGACAGTGATAATGACGGGGCCGAGGCCTATCCCTCAACCAACCCCCAGTACCACCCATTCCCACGTGTATTCCATGATAACTATAATTGAGTTACAGAAGGTGCAGCTGCTCTGATCCATTCAAAAATATTTAATTTTGGAAGGGAATTCCTGGGAATACTACTCTAAAAATGGATTTTCTTTAAATATGGATTTTAGAGTTAGAAAATAGCTCTATTTTCTGAAGAAGATTAAAACCACAAGTAAAAGGGTGGGGTTTTTACATGGCAGGTGGGGGGAGAATCCGAGACCTAAAATGAGGCCCATTTGTTATTTCGGCTACCTGTGGATGAATATTCAAGAAGAGAACAAGAGAATTCACAGAGAGGGTAACTTCCAATTCTGCAATGATGAGCAACACAGGTCTCAGATGAAGAAGTGAGTGTTTTAACAGTTGGGTTGAGCCCAGTAACAGTACATCTCAACTGGTGCTTGTAAGGTTAGACATGTGGGCAGGCGGTGGCATCTAGAATGTCTGTCAGTGAGGACCTTAGCCTAGATTAGTGTTTAGGGGCAGAGCTTTTGGCCCTAAGACTGGAAAGACCTAGGTTTTAGTTCTTCCAAAATTAATTAGGGGCATTGCCAGCTTATTGGTGTGGACACCTAAAATGGAGAACAAAACAAAATTTTCATGCTACGAACTCAGGCACATGGGAAAACTGGGTCTTTAGAGCTGGAGGGCAAGGACCTCATTATTAGAGTATAGGAATACACAGGGGTTGTATGCACCAGAATGCCGCGGGAGCTGGGTGGTAAGCACTAGGATTTCCTGGCATGGATCATCCAACTGGGAGAATGATTCTAGTGGAGAGATCATGGGCCAAAATGTGAGGGCAGGCAAAGTCAGGTAAAAGGCTAGGGCATAGAGTGCTGAGAAAAATCAAAGGTATGCTGTGACTTTAGGTCTTTTTTTCACAACAGACAATGGTCATATATTCTCAAACCTAAAGACAAGAGCTAAGTAATTCTATTGGTTGTTTAAATCTGGCAAAAGAATCATTAACTAATCTGAACTCTAAGAAATGCAGCCTACTAATAATCTTTGACAAAGATTGTAAACAGAGAAGGGAGTTGCTATAAACATAGCTAGCTCATTCTTTTTGTGCATATTTTTAGTTAAGTAAACCAATGCTCTTCGGTCACATCCTTACATTTTATTTTAGAATCCTCTCAGGTGCTGGAGTTAGTGTTCAGCGAGATGCACTCCAGCTATAGGTTATTAAAAGGATCGGGCTTTTATAAAGACCTGGGAAGACAGTGGAAAGAAAGCTAAGGGAGAACTGGGAAGTATGAAGAGGGCTTTACATTTTACTTTCCAGATAACAGTCCTTTGATGTAAATCCTTTTATTTGTCAACACTGAGAGTTTGCTTTAGTTCAGTGATACAAATAATTCAAATGTTGCTTTTGGCAATCTGAAACATGAATCTGAAGGATGCCTATACACAGTTGTTGGCAAAAGTAGGTTTATAGCAGTATGAAAATGAGTTTATTCTTGTATTATTAATTAATGTACTATTTATTATTATTAACCTACTTTTGCCCACCTTTATATTTTGGATATAGAGAACCCATAGTTTTAATATTCAGTATTATTTTATATTAGTTTTAGATGTACAGCATAGGGAATAGAGTCAATAATATAGTGGTTAGACAATTATGTAATTTATAAAATGATCCTACCCACTATATTATTGACTCTATTCCCTATGCTGTACTTTAATTCCTGTGACTATTTTGCAACTGCCAATTTGTACTTCTTAATGCCTTCACCTTTTTCACCCAGCCCCCCAATTCCCATCCAGGCTGGCAACCATCAGTTTATTTTCTGCATCCATGAGTCTGTTTCTGTTTTTTTGTTCACTTATTTTATTCTTTAGATTTTACATATAAGTGAAATCATGTGGTATTTATCTTTCTCTGTCTGACTTATTTTACTTAGCATAATACTTTCTAGGTCCATCCATGTTGCAAAATGATAAGACCTCATTCTTTTTTATGGCCGAGTTGTATATGTATGTATTATACTGTTTTATCCACTCATCTATTGATGGGCACTTAGTTTGCTTTCATATCTTGGCTCTTGTAAATAATGCTGCAATGAACATAGGGGTTATATCAAACTAAAACATTTTGCACAGCAAAGGAAACCATTAATAAAATGAAAAGACAACCTACTGAATGGAAGACGATAGCTGCCAATAATACATCCTATAAAGAGTTACTATCCAAAATTTATAAAGAATTCAGACAACTCAAAACCAAAAAACCAAACAATCTAATTTAAAAATGGGCAGAGGACCTGAATAGGTACTTCTCCAAAGAGGACATACAGATGGCCAACAGATATATGAAAAGATGTGCAACGTCACTAATCGTCAGAGAAATGCAAATTAAAACCACAATGAGATATCATTTCATACCTGTCAGAGTGGCTATCATCAATAAATCAACAAACAGCAAGCGTTGTTGAGGATGTGGAGAAAAGGGAACTCTCGTGCACTGTTGGTGGGAATGCAGACTGGTGCAGCCACTATGGAAAACAATATGGAATTTCCTCAAAAAATTAAAAATGGAACAGCCTTATGACCCAGGAATTCCACTTCTGGGCATATATCCAAAGAAACCCAAAATACTAACTGGAAAGGATATATGCACCCTGTGTTCAAAAACCATAGCTTTTTAAGACTGGAATGGACTTTAAAGGTCATTACATTAAATTGTTTCATTTTACAGCTGAGAAGAATGAGGCCTGTAAAAGTTATGTGACTTACTTCATGTCAAGGCATAAATGGCTGGCTGGGCCAGGACTAGAACCTATGAAATGGATCCCTAGTCCACTGTTACTTCCGTTACAACCCATGCCTATCTTACCTCAGATGACAATCCAAAGTTTGAAAAAAAAACAACCCATTTTAATCTTTATTTGTTCTAATTTTCATATCAATTTATTATTTCCTATGAGAATTTAGTGAGCAAATTCAGTAATGCTAGTGCAACTTTTGTCATGCCCTGCTGTATAGGCTCAAATGTATCAAGTTTCCTACTTTAATTTTTGACTGGTAGTGATGAATTCTGTGCATATCACTAAAAAATATATTTGCTGGGTTGTTAAAATGAGATGAAAAAAATTTTTTTTTAATTGTCATGGTGGAAAAAAGACCCCCTTAGATTTTTATCTTTTAGGACAAGCATTTGATAGTCAATTTGAAAACTCAGAAATCTTTTTTCCTTTATCCAAGAGACAGGAAAGAAACAGGAATTCTGGTCTTTATCCATCTTGGTCAAATTCTTATGCTAATTTCTTAGTGATTTCTGCTATGCATGTGAACTATGACCATACACGAAAATGGTCTGTTTTAGGTCATGCCTGTGGGTAAAGATTAATTGGTGAAAAATGGGCCTGTTCGTGGGATTTACCACACAGTAACGTTCCTCATCTCACTGGAAAAATGTGGAATTAGTTCTTTGAGAAATGTAGCCCTGTCATGAGGCTGGAGGGAGTTTCGGTGGAGGGAAACAGTTCGCTCTCTAAGACAGTTATGATTGGTTAGATTCCAGAGCAGTCCCTTTCGTTCAGCAAAGCTCTACCCTCTTTCAAATAAATATTTCCTACATGTGACTGGTTTCACTAGCAATTCAGAGATCGCATCTTATTGGGCTTCTTTCTTGGCACCGATCCAAACTGGGCAATGGTCTTGGAGAGGTCTCCTGACCCTCCCATGCCCGCTCTCTAGAACATGCTGTTACAGTGAAAAAGCCTTCGATGTGGAAATAACTTTGCGACAGCATAACTCTTCTACGCTTACTGAAATGTGGGATACAGATGTGAACTAGTGGGTATGGGTGGCAAGGGTGCGAAGTGGAGGATGGGATGTTAGCTCCTGGCCTGTGAAGGTGGTTCTTGAGGAAGACAAGCTGGACTATATATGCCTGGATGCTCCCAGAGAACACTCCACGTGCTCCTCCCTAACAGCCCCTGCAAGGACCCTGGGCCTGCTGTGTGGCCCACACCGCTGATGAGGACAGACCTCGCCACAGCGATCAGGGTTTCGCCGCCCTGCCCAGCCCTGCCCGTAGTGGTGGCGGCTGGTCCTTACCAGGTCGCAGCCCTGCTCGGGCAGCTCAAGGGCCCATCCTGAACCGGGATGAGGTGAGGGGCCGACCGAAGCCTCCCCTTCAGCTCGATTTCCACGAACTCCCTCCCTCCCCAAGACCCCGGGGCAGACCCGAGGGAGCCAGGCTAGAAGTCTATGACTTACCCCCAGAGGGAACCTGCGTGCCTGTGGTCCCAGGATGGTGGGCTGGCCCCCTTCCACCCGAGGAGGACCCCACCCATTCCCCCCAGCCCTGCCCCTCCCCTGTCCCAGCGCAGAAGTCAGCGGGGTCCCCGGCCCGCAGCGGGCGCCCGGCTGGCAAGCAGCGGCAGGACAGGGCGCGGGCGCGCGCGGGCGGCGGGCGGGGCGCGCGCGCCGGGTCGGGGCCGCCACGGGGGAGGAGCGCCCGCCCGCTCGCCCGCCCGCCCGCAGCTCGCGCGCCCAACGGACCAGGCTGAGGCCGTGAGTTAACTGTTGCAGCCACGGGAGTTGGGAGGAGACTTCGAGTCTCCAGTCCCGAGAGGTGCTTAAAGGAGAAGCCCTTCCGCCCCTCTCCACGGCCAGTATGCTACGGACCCCGCCGCTCCTCTGCGCGCCAGACGGAGACCCCGGGCCGCGGCGGCGGGCGCAGCCCTGACGCGCTACTGAGCCGGAGGGCGCCCCGAGCGCGGGGACAGGGGGTGAGGAAGCGTCTGCGGCCCCTGCGGTCCTAGCTGGGCGTGCTGAGCCCGCAGCCACCCCCGGTCCCGGCCATGAGGAGGGACGAGCGAGACGCCAAAGCCATGCGGTACCCGCCGCCGCCGGCGGACGGGGCCGGCTCGCCCCCCGAGAGTCTGAGGAACGGCTACGTGAAGAGCAGCGTGAGCCCTTTGCGGCAGGACCCTCCGCGCGGCTTCTTCTTCCACCTCTGCCGCTTCTGCAACGTGGAGCTGCTGCTGCCGTCGCCGGCCTCCCCCCAGCAGCCGCGGCGCGGCTCCCTCTTCTCCCGGGCGCGCCTCGCGCTGGGCGCCCTGGCCGCCTTTGTCCTCGCCCTGCTGCTCGGTGCGGAGCCCGAGAGCTGGGCTGCCGGGGCCGCCCGCCTGCGGACCGTGCTGAGCGTCTGCTCGCTCAGCCTCAGCCCCCTCTTCAGCATCGCCTGTGCCTTCTTCTTCCTCACCTGCTTCCTGACCCGGGCCAAGCGGGGCCCCAGCCCGGACCGGAGCGGCGGCGGCGGCGGCTCCTGGTGGCTGCTGGCACTGCCCGCCTGCTGTTACCTGGGCGACTTCTTGGTGTGGCAGTGGTGGTCTTGGCCTTGGGACGGAGACGCCGGGGCCGTGACCCCGTACACGCCCCCGGCGGCGGCGGGCAGGTTGTTCTTGGTGCTGAGCTGCGTGGGCTCGCTGACGCTCGCGCACCGGGTCGGGCTCCAGCACAGCATCCTGGTGCTGCTCTTCTCCAGCCTCGTCTGGTGGGTCTCCTTCGCCAGCCTCGGGCCGCTGCCCTCAGCCCTGCGGCCCCTGCTGTCCTGCCTGGTCGGGGGCGCCGGCTGCCTGCTCGCCCTGGGGTTGGATCACTTCTTTCAAATCAGGGAAGCTTTCCATCATCCTCGGTTGTCCAGCACCGCGGAGGAAAAAGTGCCTGTGATCAGACCCCGCAGGAGGTCCAGCTGCGTGTCGTTCGGGGAGACGTCGGCCGCTTACCAAGGCAGCTGCAAAATGTTCAGAAGACCGTCGTTGCCTTGCATTTCCAGAGAACAGGTACGTTAGCCGAAAGCCAGGTTGTCTGAGGAAGTGAGTGCGGTTTTGTCGCTTCAGTTCCTGAGCTGAATTTGCGTGTTTGAAAGCATGTTAACTTCCAGGATGGGAGAAAATAAAAAGGTTTTCTTCTGGAAAGGATTCCTAAAATACAGGAGGCTTTTTAGAAATACAGAAGTACCTTTTTATTTGTGTGAAATAGACTATATTGCACCTTTAAAGTACTTTGTTTATGCAATAGATGAGTTATCAGAAGGTTGAATTATTTGCGGTTTAATAGGTTGACTACTCCCACTTTGGCATGCTCTGGTGTATGTCATGTTGGTGCCATTTATCTGTTGCTGTTATAATGGTGATATCTCTCCAAAGGTAACATACAACCATTAGAATGAGTGAATAGACATTAATTTTAAGCAGTGTGATTTTACTATTTTTGATATTCGAGAGAAAGATTTGAGATCTTATGAACATTGATGAACTTTGGAACTGCGACTTGTTAGTTTAGATGAAAAGACTTTTGGAAATAATTGTTAAGAGATCCCCTCGCCCCCAACCAAATTCCAGCTGTATAGGCTAATACAATATTTTACAGACTAACTCATGGTGGTGTGTATTTGTTGCATAATGAGGACAACGTTGTAATAATTTAACCTTTAAACTTATGTCTGGAAAGATGCCAAAAGCATGTCCAGTAGGTTTACATGTTTTTGTTTTTTAAAAGGAATTGAAACCATCATCATGGAACAAGCTTCTATATAGCCTTGGGAAATCTTACCTGTTCTACATCACCAAGAAACTCAACAAGTATAGCTATTCACTGATAGTAAATGCTTTACATATATTTTCTTAAATATATGTAAGTGCAAAATGCTTTACTTATATTTTCTTGAATCCTCACAAGAACTCTGTATGGTGGTGACATTCCCTCAATGTAGAGATGAGCCATGTGAGTTTTTGAGAGATTACCCAACTTAACACATCTAGTAAGTGGCAGTGCTGGGATTTGAACCTAGATTTCTCAGTTTTAATTGTCGTGTTCTAAGCAACTAAAAGAATGAGTGTAGAGCTCTTATGTAGGCGAGTAGGAGTTTATAGCATTGGTTTTCAGACTTTTTGATTGGTGATATGTTTTACACTGGGACCCAGTATAACTTTTTTATTCTTACTACATCTGATGCTCTCTTCAAAGTAATCAACAAACCACTGTATTGATTTTATGACATGTTTAACACTAACTCTGTAGTGCTCCAATGAGACCACACTTTGCTTCTTGAAACGTTTTTTTTTTTCTTTTTTCTTTTTTTCCAGAAACTGCTTTGTGGTCTGTAATTATTTGGCCATATACTTGAAAAAATTCGTTAAAAAATGTTATGCCTTTTGTTTTCTCATTTTACTGCCCGTGATAATAGTGCTTAGAAAAATCTGTATTAGAAGAGTTGTGATATTAACTGTAGAGCAAAGTAATATCAGCTGTTTTCTTAGCATGGCATGCCATTTAACAGTTGACTATATGTGAATAGACACTGGAAAAGTGTTTTAGCATAGTCTAATCACATTTGTAGATAATTTCCCTAAATTTAACAGCATTACAGTTTAACGAACTTTATTGTAATCTGTTGGTGTAGTCAATTGTGGCTGTGCTGTAAATGGAAAATTCTTGGTTTTCTTAATCCTACTCTGGTGCTTTTTCCATTATAGCAACCTTTTTCAACCTTTCATTGAGAGCAGTGTTGTTGTTCTAGGTAGCTTCACTTATTTGTATTAGAAGCAGACAAAGTTTGAGCTTTTAAAAAGGTCATATATTATACTTACTTGCATAGTCCATGGACATGGACATGGGGGGCGGGCATTGGGAGGAGGGGGAAAGCAGAGGGCAATGGGAGATATTAACAATAAAAAACACATTTTAAAAAGTTTATTAATCCATTTTTTTAAAAAGGTCATATCTTAACGCAGAAAACTCTTATTCACATTCCACTATGAAAAGGAACATTTTTGGGGTCTTAAATATATGCTAATAGTTTAAGGCTTCCTACATTGTTACTTAATGTTCGGTGTCATAAAATAATACTACTTTGGCATTACTAAAAATTACTACATATTTTTAATTTAACTGAGATTGTAATAAGGATTTTTATTTATGCTTATTCCTGTGAGTCTCTGGTTTTGTTTGCATGTATATGATGTTAAAGAAATGAAGAGGAAACCAGTGCTTTTATGGAAGTAAAAGATCGAGACTTTCTAATTTCCCAAGTGCTAAATTTCGTATATGACAAGTTTAAAGTCTCTTCATTGTTTCAGAAAGTGAAGGGGAAACAGAAAGATATTGAGTAGAATCTGATAGAGGGAGAAATGCTCTGGATTCATAGGCGGGGGATTGGGAGTAAGGTCTTGGCTCTACTGTGTGATCTTGGGAAAGTCAGTGAATCTCTGAATCTCAGTATCCTGCCAAATCAGGGATTCCAAAAGATGAATTCTGTAATAACTTCCCAGTTCTCGATTCCCTTCTTACAGTTGGTTTATACTTTTTGTAAGGTATGAATAAAAGTATAGCTAAAACATCACAGATGAGTACTTCTTGAAGTTTTACTTAAGTGTTGAATGTTGATATGACTAACCTGTGTTTTCCAAGGTGTAATGATGAGCAAATATTCTGTATTTTTTTAATAGAGAACTTTAAAAATTATATGCAATTCATTTTTGGATTGATAACAAAATTATTATACTTTTATTTCCTGAAGAATTTTATAAACATCTTTGAAAAACAATTAAAACTCATGTCTATCTAAATATTTTTAAATTGAGAGTAGATTTAGAATAATTTTTAACTTTTGGGATGTTATGTTAGGTACCATGTTGAAAAATAATGGCTTATGTTTGCAAAACATTTAATTTTCATAATTAGATTTATAGTAGATATAAATGCTATATATGTCACGTATTAATTGTATTAATTAAAGTTTTGTTGTTGTTGTTGCCAAGCGTTTAGAGTTTTAAAATTTAAATCTAGTTACTATTAACTGTATTTTGCCTTGGTGGGTTAATGGGAAGACATACTTAAGTTGTAGTATATTTGCCAGGAATCAGCTAAAACAAATAGGAATTTTTTAAAAAATTAGTTGTCTACATAGATGCTTTGGCCAGAATTTAGCAAATTACATTGCTAAGCCATTTTATTTGTATATTCTATAATGAAAGTTTCAGCCAGATCATTTTATTTGTGATAGACTAGGTAAATACGAGGTTTTGAAAGTCATAAGTTAGTGTGTGAGATATTTTTCTATACCTAAAATGCTAAGTGCTTTCTAAATGGTTAGGTAAATATTTTAAAATTCTGTGGCCTTAAAGCCCATAAATATTATGTAAAGTGTTAATTTTATTTGAAAAAGGTGCACACATGTAGTATGAATGTGTTTAAAAATGATTTTAAAGTTTAGTGATTATTTAGCCCCTTAAGGAATTTGCAAGGCATATCTCACTATGAATTTAAGAATACTGTAGTATTTGTGACGTTTATTTTGTGGTTTCAGTGAGTAGTGTTTCATTCTACTTTCATGTTAATATTTTGTGATAAAGTATCAGCCTATATCATAATTTTACGCTCTATTTTGTAAATATTGTATGTACTCTGCCATCGGAACTGTTGTTCAAAAGCACAGATTTGATCAAATCCCTTGCCCTGTTTTAAAAACCTCTTACGGTTTTTTCATTGTCCACAGGATAAAGTGGACAATGACCTTGAACCTTGTTTGCAAAATCCTTTATACCATGCTCTTAGCTTTTTTGTTTGTTTTGTATTTTAAAAGGCCATCTAGGACTTAGGGACACTCCCTCCCCCATCCATCCTTGGCTATAACTATTTGTGGACTTTTATTGTTACTGACCTGTAGGTATTTTTTTTTCTTTCACTATTACTATTCACAGTTTGAAATCTCCTTTAAGGAACAAATTAGATTAAGAAGTTCTTAGACAGTACAGTGATATTCAAATTACTTGTATAAACTGAGAACAAATCTTCAATATAGCAAGTTGGCCATTTTAAAAAATAAGTTGACAGATCATGTGATGTGTGATAGATTTTTATTATAGCTCATGAAATAATAACATCTCCATAATTTATGTTTTCCCATACTGAGTGGAAAGTAAATAGGGCCAAGCATAAGTAGAACTGTAAAGTTTATTTTCATTGTCCTCAAACTTTTTATCCGCCTCAGTGGTGGGCCTTTCTCTGATTCTCTTTTTCTTTACCCTTGCAGTTACCAAGTTAGCCTGTTTCTCTAGCTATTCTCCTGCCTTCCTATCCCCTAACCAAAACAGGAAGAATCTATACTTGCTGAAAGTATAGATAGATGTAGATATAGAAGAGATAGATTCAGAGTTTATCTCGTTGAAATCTGCTCATTTTATAGACAGGAAAGAAACTCAGAGAGGTAAAAATATTGTTTCTAAGTTATGGCGTGAGATATTTGGGATACAGGGACTAAAACCAAGCTAAGTCCTGCCATAAAGAGCTTAAATAGCTGCAGTCATGGTTTTCCAAGGCTGTAACTAATGTTGTCAATTATCTGATAAAGGACAGACCTAGTTAAAGGAGTTAGTGGGTGAAGATGGGAAAGCGAGAGAGACTCTTGAAATCACGAAGTTTATACAGACCTTGAGGATAAACTTGGTCTCTGATGTAGTTATTTCAGGGTGACTTGTCAGGATGCAGCTGGTGTCAAGCTCAAGTGCCTTCAGAGGTCAGTCACAATAATGTATTTATGTCGCATGCTGAAGAAGGAGGGAAGGATAAGAAGAATGGAAGTCCACTGATTATTGCCTACTTTGCCTAAGAACATTCAATTTAAACAAAACAAACGCAACAGTTGTGTTAGCCAAGCAAAACTTTAGGAGACCCGGGTTCTGTCTGTGGGTAGTTCCTGACAGTTTATAATATTGGGTTGGTGTTCACCTTGTTATTTAAAAGCTGACTCATATTTATTTACATGATTATTAGAAGGCTCTTCTTAGAACTTTGGGCAGAGGAGTATATAGTACTTTCTACTGTCTTTTTCTTTCATGATTTAGAACTTTTCTTCTTGTATTGATTTTCCCTAGCAGGTCACTCATCTTTGTAGATTTTCCCTCCTCCATCAGCTAGAGTAAATTGTTTGGCTAGTTCTTCCTTACATTTCTTTCATACAACATGCATTCAGCATATTTTATCTTTATTTAGTTAGCATTTAAATTTTAAATGAGAAATTTTACACGTAAAAGACTGTATATATTTTAATATGTGTTAAGGAATGAAATACTAAAGGAAAAAAGTCAGGTACTCACCACTTATATTCTTTGAAGTTCCCTGTGTAACTCTTTTTTGCATCCCTTTCTGTCCCATCTATCCTGATTTTCTTTTTCTTTTTTTTAACTATTCATTCCTGTGCTTGTTTTTATAATTATAACCCCCCACAAATGTATTCCTAAATAATCTAAATAATGTTATTAATCTTGCCTGTTTTTGAACTTCCGTAGAATCATGGTGTATGAATTTCTTTTGTAACATTTTTTTCCTTGATGTTTCTGAGATTTATTAATGTTGATGTGGATAATTGCAGTTCATTTTTAATGCTGTACAATATTTCATCATATGGCCATGGTAAAATTTATTTATCTATTCCACTGTTTATGGACCTGTGGGTAGTTTACCATTATGTAAAATGATGCTAATGAAACTTATTGCAAATGTTTCCTGGTGCATGTGTGCATCCAAAAGTAGAATTGCTGAGCTGCAAGGTATGTTCATATTCAACTTCACTATGTGTGGTAGTCAGAATAACAGCACCCCAAAGATGTCCATGTTCTAATTCCAGGAAATTGTGAATGTTATCTAACTTAGCAAAGGGGACTTTGCATAGGAAATGTCTAAGGACCTTGAAATGGGAAGTTTATCCAGGATTATCTGAGTGGATCTAAAGTACTCACAAGGATTCTTAAAAAGTGGAAGAGGGAGGCAAAAGAGGTCAGCAATGGAGTTGTGACAGTGGAAGTAGGATCGGAGTAATCCATTGTGAGAAAGATTCAATCTACCTTTGGCTTTGACAAGGGAAGAAGAAGGCCAGGAACCAAGGAAAGCAGGCAGCCTCTAGTTGCCAGAAAGGCAGGGAAATGGATTTACTAGTATTACAAGGTATCCTTTGATTTCTTCCTTGATCTCATTGTTAGCCCATTCATTGTTTAGTAACATGTTTCATTTCCCTCCATGTCTTTGTGTATTTTCCAGACTTTTTTTCTCGTGATTGATTTCTATTTTCATACTATTATGGTCAGAGAAGATGCTTCATATGATTTCATTCTTCTTAAATTTATTGAGACTTGTTTTGTGTCCTAACGTGGTCTATCTAGAAAATGTTCCATACGCACTTGGAAAGAATACATATTCTGCTGCTTTGGGGTGAAATGCTCTGAAGATATTATTAAATCCTACTAGGGTGTGTAAAGTATGTTCTTCTAAGGAAAAGCATAGGGAAACATGACCATTGCATGTAGATACATGTTATACAATATATCACACTCAAACATTTTTAATAAAATATATAAAAATAAATAAAATACTAAAATATATGCATTATGTTTAATTTTGATGTGTGTTAATATAAATATAAGATATGACAAAATGAAGTACAATTTAAGTACATTTATTCAGATGCTTTCATTTAATATTCACGTGCGGAAAAGTAGCGGGCTGCCTGAGGGAGTTCTGGCTCAAAATAGCCAGTCAGCAAGGTGTTAATTATTATGTGTCTTGATGTGGGCCTCTTTGGGTTCATCTTGTTTAGGACTTTCTGTGCTTCCTGGACTTATGTGTCTTTTTTCTTCACAAGGTAAGGGAAGTTTTTGGTCATTATTTCTTCAAATCGGTTTTCGATGATCTGTTGCTCTCTCTCTCCTCCTTCTGGTGCCCCTATGATGAGAATGTTGTTATGCTTCATGTTATACCAAAGGTCCCTTAAACTATCCTCACTCTTTTTAATTTTTTTTTTCTGCTCTGATTAGGTGTTTTTTTTCTACCTTGTCTTCCAAATTGCTGCTTTGATCCTCTATTTCAGTCAACCTACATTTATTCCTTTCACTGTATTCTTGATGTCAGAAATGGTATTCTTCATTTCTGACTGGTTCTTTTCATGGTTTCTATGTCCTTTTTCAAGCTGTTGTACTTCTTACTAAGTTCCGTGACCATCCTTATAACCATTAATTTGAACTCTGTGTCTGAAAGATTGCTTGCCTCCATTTCATTTAGCTCTCTCTCTCTTTCTTTCTTTCTTTTTTTTTTTTTTTTTGAGAATTCTCCTGTTCTTTTATTTGGGGCCTGTTTCTTTGTCCCCCCATTTTGGTTGCCCCTTTGTGTTTGTTTCTCTGTATTAGATAGATTTGCTATGACACCCAGTCTTTGTGTGGTGGCCTTATGTAGTAGGTGTCTTGTGAGACCCAGTGGCTCAGGGTCCTTGATCACCTGAGCTGGGTCTGAGAATGTCTCTTGTATGGGTTATGTGGGCCCTTCTGGTGTAATTCAGTCTTGATTGCTATAGGCCTGTTCATGTATGGGATCAACCCAGAGGCTGGCTGACTGTGAAGCTCAGCCCCAACCACGGTGTGTGAGCTGCTGTGCCAGTGCTGACCACATGAAGCGGAATTCACCTCAGTAGGGTTTGGTGCCTGCTGAGATCTCCTCTTGGTTATGCTGTTTGTGAAGCTTATTGGATCCTGCTCTAACGTTGTCTGAAGGTGGCCACTGGGTGTGTTGGTTCTGGGCCTCTTGGGAGGGACTTTGGTGCAGGACAGTGTCTAATGCTGTCTGTGTCTGGCCGTTGGCAACCTGCTAGGAGCTGGCGATCCAAAGTTTGTGCCTGCCTCTGGTTTGCTTGGATTCACACAGGAAGGACCAAATTGCACAGCAAGGCTGGCTTTTACCAGCACTGGGCCTGGGGGTAGGTCAGCAAATGTCCCAAGGCACCCTGATAAGATATGCCTCCACTTGCCTCTACCTGCCAACTGTCTGTTAGATTCAGTCATTGAAAGAGCCTCTGGTGGAGTTGGGATGATGAGGCAAATGGATCACTTGTGAGGGGGAGGTTCTGTTCAGGTTTCAGGGAAGATGGTGGGTGTGGTCCCCGCCCTAGCACCGCACGACTTTGTGTGTCCTGACCTAGGCAGGGCAGAGCCACCAGGAGTTGGGTGAGTGGGTCCTTTGGAGCCACAGTCAGAGTCCAGAGGATGGATCTGCTAGAAACCTGAAAGGTGTTTCTAGCAGATATCCCATGAGGGGGAAATGCCAGGCAGGTTGATGGGAAAGTGGAGGGAATGGCCCCAACCTCAAAGCCACATAACTCAGTCACTGATACCACCTGAGTCTGCCCAGACCTCTACCCCCTGTCCAAGGCAGCTGACTCCTCCGCAGGGCCTAAGCTCCACAGGGTGAGGTGAGAAGGAGTCTAGAGGGGGGGACAATTGGTTTACCCTAGGCTGATGCCACACAGAGCGGCATGCTCCACCCAAGAAAGATGGTTAAGTGCAGTATTGAAGAATGACTCAGCACAGGGATCCTGGCAGCTGTTCCCCCAGCTTTGTTCCCAGAGCCACAAACTCCAGACTCTTCTCAGGTGATTCTACTCTGCTCACCCTCCCTCTACTAGAGCCCAGGGTGAGTTGGTATGAACGAAATTTTGTGTGTTGGCCCTTTAAGAGGGTACCTATGTCTCCATTAGACTCTCTCTCTCCCTGGTGGACAGAAACCCTGCTGCTTTTCACAGCTGGATGTTGTGTGGGCTCCTCTACCTGGCTCTGGTGTTCTGGGCTGGGGAGCCCGGCTTGGGTTTAGGCCCCATGCTCCTCAGGGGGAATCCCCTGAAGCTGAATATCCCTCTGGAATATCAGGTGCCACTTTTGGGAGCGGAGCCAGTCCTCTTTTTATCTCCACCCTTCCTACCAGTGTCAATATGGCTCCTTCTATAAATCCTTGGTTATGTCTTCTCTTTGGCTAGTCTTCAGTTAGTTATTTAGGGGATGATTGTTCTTTAGTATATGTGCTGCCGAAGCGAGCACATGATGATTGTTCTTTAATTTAGTTATAATTCCAGTTTGGTCCTGGGAGAAGGTGAGTGTAGTTTCCACCTACTTTGCCTCCATATTGAAATCTGATCTCATTTTTTATCTACATGGATATCCAGTTGTGTCAACACAATTTATTGAAAAGTTTATTATCCATTTGTCAGCAGTGTTCCCTCTGTCATATATCAGATTTCAATATACGTATGAGTCTGCATATGGGCTCTCATGTTTCATTGGTTAGTTTATGAACCCTGTGTTATGCTACATTGTTTTAATTATAATAGCTTTATAATAAGACAATATATAGTAAATCCCCTCATCTTGTTTTTCTTCAAGAATGTGTTGATTATTTTTGGACCTTTGCTTTTCAATATAAATTGTAGAATAAGATTAACAAGCGCCACAAAAAATCTTGTTGGGATTTTCATTGACATTGCATTAAGTCTTTTGAACAATCCTGTATAATAAAAGCCTAATATCCTAAGTGTCCGGTCATCCGTTCAACACATCAAAGGGTAATATACTAATGATATGCTAAGGCTGCTCAGCCACTTGCACTGACCACCAGGGGGCAGACAGTTGACCGGTCTGCCAGTCTCTATGACATGCACTGACCACCAGGGGGCAGACAGTTGACCGGTCTGCCAGTCTCTATGACATGCACTGACCACCAGGGGGCAGACAGTTGACTGGTCTGCCAGTCTCTATGACATGCACTGACCACCAGGGGGCAGACAGTTGACCAGTCAACCAGTTGCTATGATGTGCACTGACCACCGGGGGCAGATGCTCCAACTGGTAGGTTAGCTTGCTGCTGGGGTCTGGCCAATTGGGACTGAGCAAGATGGGCCGGAAATGCCCTGGAGCCCTGCTGCGGTCCCTCTCCAGCTGGCCAACCTCTCGCATCCATCCCTGGCCCTGATTGTGCACCGGTAGGGTCTCTCAGCCTGGCTGGTGCCCTCTCGCAATCCGGGACCCCTTGGGGGATGTGGGAGATCCGGTTTCAGCCCGATCCTGCAGGCCAGGCCGAGGGAACCCACTGGAGCACAAATTTGTGCACCAGGCCTCTAGTTTAGATATAAATTTGCTTTTGATTGAAATTTTTAGTTGTATTTTTCTAGAAAATTAATGTAACTTTTCAAATTATTTCCTTAGTGCATAATCTCATTTTATTATGTTTAGTTGGTTCTGCACCTGCATTTATCTTCTTTTTCATTGCTAATATCATTTATATGTTTTTTTCTTTGTTTTTTAATAAAAAAATTCTGTTTTTAACCTTTTCAAAAAAACAATTCTTCATATTGGTACTTATTTTCTATTTTATTTATATCAGCTCTTACCTTTATTATTTTTCTTTCTTTGAATTCATTTTCTTGTTCTTTTTCTAACTTTGTAATTGGGATGTTAAATTATTTTGAGCTTTTTTCATAGTATGCATTTAAAATTATACATTTATTTCTAAATATTTTTTTAGTTGAATCTTATAAATTTTGATATGTAATATTACTTTCCAGTCTTAAGCATTTTCTAATTTTTTTTTTGATTTCTCTTTTGACTAATGAGTTGTTTAGACATTTATTAAAAATTCATAATTATATGCAGGTTTTCTAGTTATTTTATTGTTGTTGATTTCTGATTTAATTGCATTATGGGCAGGGAATATATATGGCCTGACATATTAGGTAGAATATTTGTTAACTGTCTGGTAGGTAAAGGTTGTCCTTGTCAGAGGTTCTGTGTCCTCACTGATTTATTTATCTTTTTGACCCATCAGTAACTGGATAGAGTAACAAAAATCTCACTTTGCTGGTGGATTTGTCAATTTCCCCCCATAGTTTGTAGTTTGCTTCTCTTGTTTAAGAGTAAGTATATGAAGAATAGAACTTCAAATTGGATGGAATTACTTATCAAAGGAACAACAAAAAGAATACATGAAATATAGCACATTTCAAATATCTAAAGAGTCACTGTAGGAAAGTAGTAAAAATTAGTTGGATCAGAGTTAACATGTATTTACAAATTGCCTTTTATATATTCCAGCCCTGGAGATACTAAGACAACATTGCAAGGACATCACACTCTAATGAAGAGAGAAAATGTAAATAAATAATTATAATTCAGTGTGGTAGGTGATATAATAGAGGTATAATATGTATAAGGTACAATGGGAGCATTATGGAATGAACAACTGATACTTTCCAGGATGAGAGCCAGAAAGCCTTCAAAAAGTTAACAATTGATCTTTAATCTTCAATGACAGTTTCTTACTGTTATAAAACAAATAAAAAATGAATTTAAAAATTTCACTACTATGACCTTAAAAAGAAATTTTCAAAGTTATTCTGGCATAATCTTCACGTTACCTTAAATATGTATGTAGGTAAATACTTCTTATCAACTAGCAGACTGAAAAAGTCATGATAAACATACAGAGCCAAATCAAGCAAACTGTTCGCATGTGCTTTTGGTCACTAATCTATAATAATAAAAGTGTAATATGCTAATTAGACCAGACAGCCAAACGACCTTCCAGACGCCCTTCCGGATGAAGCTGCGGTGGTGGGGACCAAGGCAGAGGCAGTTAGGGGCGATCAGGTAGGCAGGTGAGCAGTTAGGGGTGATCAGGCAGGCAGGCAGAGTGGCTAGGGGCGATCAGGCAGGCAAGCAGGAGCGATCTGGCAGGCAGGCGAGCAGTTAGGGGAGATCAGGCAGGCATGTGAGTGGTTAGGGGTGATCAGGCAGGCAGGCAGAGGTGGTTAGGGGCGATCAGGCAGGCAGGCGAGTGGTTAGGGTGATGAAGCAGGCAGGCAGAGTGGTTAGGGGCAATTGGGCAGGCAGGCAGGCGAGTGGTTAGCAACCAGTGGTCCTGGATTGCGAGAGGGATGTCCGACTGCTAGTTTAGGCCCGATGCCACAGGCCAGGCTGAGGGACCCCCCTCCCCCTGCACAAATTTCATGCACCAGGCCTCTAGTCAATAATAACAACCAAAAAAGATGCTTACATTCTCTACCAGAAATGTCAATATCAGTGGTAAAATAATATAGGCAATAAAAAATGTAACTCAGGATCAGAAAGAAGGGATTGTTATAAGATGTAATAATTACGTAGTACTCACTATGTGCTAGTCTCAACAAGCCTGTGAAGTTACATATTGGTATCTTGTTTTGCAGCTGAGAACTAAGGCAAAGGGGTGAATCAATTAGCCCCAAATCACTTAGCTAGTACACAGAAAATACCATAATGTGCTAAGTGCCATTTCCAATATATAACAAGCCTATAAGAGCACTCCCAATTGAAACAACTAAACTATAGGTCTAAACATTTTAGAACATCTTTTGAAAGGAATCACTGAGTAAGAAAAATCTCTGATACCCAAAAAGAAATGAAAGTAGTATAGGGGAGGAAAATTTTTATCTTCTTTCCTTCTAGATTCTTTGGCTGGCCTAATAATTAAATTGACATAAGACAAATTAACAGGAGAGAAAAAAAATTAATATGTATATATATGGGATCCCCATAAAAACGTGAGGCTGAAAGAATTGTTCAAAATCAGGAATCTTTTATACGTATGAGACAAACAATAAAGAATAATTGATAAGACAAAGGGGTTTGGGCTTGGGTTAATAAATTGGTGAAGAAATAACAAGGTTTGTTTATACAGCCTTCTTGGCTCTAAGTTCCCTAGCTCTGCTGATAAGGATGCCCTTTGCCCTCAGGTACTAGGAAAGGAACCTTTTACATAGGAGATTTATCTTCTGCTTTCAGCAGGGGACAAAAGAGGGTCAGAGTGTCCTTGCATTGGCTGTTTCTCAAATACCTTTAATTCAACATAATCAGTATGCCATATTTTGGGTTGGCATATTCTGCTCTCTTTTAGTAGGAATCCTAAGAGGTGAACAAGTAGAATAAAACCAGCTTTCACTTGAGGAGTTTCTGACCATTCTTAGAGACTTTGAACATTTGCTTCTGTTAGGTATGGCTACACTCAAGAGATAAAATCCTAGGGTCTGTCCAAAATCAGAATTTAATAGGAAATCTCGGCATAAAGCTGAGGCCCCAAAGTGCTGTTCTGCCAGTGTAAGGGTAAATGAGAAGTGAATATGGCCATGGAGATGGGATGCCTATCTTGACCTTAGCACAGGGAGTTGGGGGAGAGAGAAAATAAATTTCCTCTGGGAATGTATAACCATAAGAGGGCCCTTATGTAGCTTTATTTGTTATTGTAGTAAAATATATAAAACATAATATTTATCATTTCAACCATTTTTTTTAGGTATACAGTGTAGTGGCATGAAGTATATTCACATTGTTGTGTAACCACCACCACCACCCATCTCTAGAAATGCTTTAATCTTCCTAAACGGAAACTCCATACCCATTAAATAATAACTCTCCATTCTCCCTTCTCCCATCCCTTGGTAACCATCATTCTACCTTCTGTTTGTATGAATTTCACTGTAGATACCTCATATAAGTGGAATCATACAGTATTTATCTTTTTGCAACTGACTTGTTTCACTTATGATAATCATTGTTGGAATTTTGACAGGATTGCATTGAATCCATAGTTTGCTTTGAGTAATATTGCCATCTTAACAATAGTAAGTCTTACAATCCATTAACATCAGATATCTTTCTATTTGTGTTTTAATTTTTTTCAGAAGACCTTTGTAGTTTTCAGTATATAAGTCTTTCACCTCATTTTTTTTCTTTATTGATTAAGGTATTACATGTGTCCTTATCGCCCCCTTGCCCCCTCCCCCGCTCATGCCCTCACCCCGCTGGTGTCTGTGTCCATTGGCTAGGCTTATATGCATGCATACAAGTCCTTTGGTTGATCTCTCCCCCTTACCCCCACCCTCCCCTACCTTCCCTCTGAGGTTTGATGGTCTGATTGATGCTTCTCTGTCTCTGGATCTGTTTTTGTTCATCAGTTTATGTTGTTCATTATATTCCACAAATGAGTGAGATCATGTGATATTTATCTTTCTCTGACTGGTCTATTTTGCTTAGCATAATGCTCTCCAGTTCCACCCATGCTGTTGCAAATGGTAAGAACTCCTTCTTTTTTTTACTGCAGCGTAGTATTCCATTGTGTAGATGTACCACCATTTTTCAATCCACTCATCTGCTGATGGGCACTTAGGTTGTTTCCAAATCTTAGCTATGGTAAATTGTGCTGCTGTGAACATAGGGGTGCATATATCCTTTCTGATTGGTGTTTCTAGTTTCTTGGGAAATATTCCTAGAAGTGGGATCACTGGGTCAAACGGGAGATCTATTTTTAGTTTTTTGAGGAAACTCCATACTGTTCTCCACAGTGGCTGCACCAGTCTGCATTCCCACCAGCAGTGCACGAGGGTTCCTTTTTCTCCACATCCTCGCCAGCACTTGTTTGTCTTTCACCTCTTTTGTTATGTTTATTTCTGTTTTATTTTTGATGGTATTGTAAATGGAATTGTTTCTTAATTTCATTTTTTTTAAAATATTTTTTTATTGATTTCAGAGAGGGAGGGAGAGGGAGAGAGAGATAGAAACATCAAGGATGAGAGAGAATCATTGATTGGTGGGCTGCCTGCTGCATGCCCCCAACTAAGGATCGAGCCAGTAACCTGGCACATGCCCTTACTGGGAATTGGTGACCTCTTGGTTCCTGGGTCCATGCTCAACCACTGGGCCACACCTGGCCAGGCTTAATTTCATTTTTGAATTGTTCATTGTTAGCTTATAGAAATGTAACTAATTTATGTGTTGATTTTGTATCCTGTAGCTTTCCTGAATTTGCTTATTCTAAACTTTTTTTTTGTTGTGCGTGGACTATTTAGGGTCCTCATTTAGTTAAAAAAGTTTTTTTTTTATTAAGACTTCTTTTAAAAGAGCAGTTTAAAGCAAAATTGAGAGGACGGTATAAACAAAATACAGAGAAGTGATAGGGAGAGTGGTGCTGTGTCAGCCCTGGCTGCAGGGCCCTATAGAAAATAGACGATGCACTCAAATGGATAAACTTGGGAGAGTTTAATGAAAGGGTGACATAAAAAAGTGGGAAGAATTTAGGGAAACTAACATGGGATGATAAAGAATCTGGTGAGCAACAATTGGTAGTAGACATATAAGGGCAGAAATGGCGAGTTATTGTCAAGACTCAGAGGGCAGCTGTATAAAGGTCCATTGGCCTCTGGTAGAGGCTGTGTTACTAACAAGAGATGACTGTATGTGTGAGCTGGGGGATTAAATACCGCAGGCTCACTCTCTTCCTAGGTCTCCTGCTAGTGTCTTCCTTTGGCTGAATCCACCCAGAAGAGAGGGCAAAAGAGACTGTTGACCCAGTCTATTCAGGACAGCCTCCTGGAGGCACGGAACAGAGTGGAGTGGAAAATGGATCTGGAGGGGAAAATAAAATATATCTGACACAATTGGCTTTTAAAGGACACAAGATACCAATCTCTGCAGAAGTGGAGGAATGGCTGTTTAGGAAGGGAAAATCAAGTAACAGAATAGAGGAGTATTGAAATAGTGTGCTCAGAAGTGGAAATTATTTCAGTGTGAAGGTTATGCTGAACAAAGAAGAAAAAGCCTATCTAATAAAGAGGGAATGCCTTAACTGCTTTGGCTCAGTGGATAGAGCGTTGGCCTGCAGACTGAAGGGTCCCAGGTCCGATTTCGGTCAAGGGCATGTACCTGTGTTGCAGGCACATCTCCAGCAGGGGGTGTGCAGGAGGCTGCTGATCGATGTTTCTCTCTCATCGATGTTTCTAACTCTCTATCCATCTCCCTTCCTCTCCGCAAAAAATCAATAAAAATACATTTAAAAAAAAAGAAAAAAAGAGTGAATGTGCAAATTGACCGTCACACCATCCCAAAGATGGTGGCTCCCATAGCCACAAGATGGTGGTGCCCAGTCCCTTCAGCCCCGCCATAGTCCCCCAGTCTTTTCAGCCCCGCCAAGGGGGTGGCAGGCATGCGGTGCGGCTGGACCCACTCTCAGGCCTGAGGCGCAGGCAAACTTTGGATGGCGGCTGCCCAGCCACCCAGGGCCACCCAAAGCTCAGGTAACCAGGGCCAGCCGAGGCTTGCGCTGCCGGCAGTGGCAGCAGCAGAGGTGTGATGGGGGTGTCACCTTCCCCTGATCCCTGGGTCGCCTCCTGCCCCTGAGGGCTCCCGGACTGTAAGAGGGGGCAGACCAGGCTGAGGGACCCCCCCCCCCTCCAGTGCATGAATTTTCATGCACTGGGCCTCTAGTAGGTCATAAAAATGAAAAAATAAGTTATTTGCAGAGAAGTGCTAATCTTTACACTGCTTATCCTCTTATTAAGTCTTGCAACATATGGCTCTTATAAATCCATGAATATCAATATTGCCTTTATCATTAAAGAGAAGATACTGGGTCAAGTTCTTTGCCTTAACATGGCTATGTGAGGGATTTGCACATAGTGACATAGTACAAATTATAGAAAGAGCAGGAGTAATTTAGAGAGTGAGGCTTATAGTTAAAAATATAGGCTCTGGAATTGGACTGTTTTGTGTTTGAATTCACTTTCTACCTTGATGACCTAGGTCCGTGGTCGGCAAACCACGGCTCACGAGCCATGTGCGGCTCTTTGGCTCCTTGAGTGTGACTCTTTCACAAAATACATCGTGCAGGAACACACGTACAGTGCGATTGAAACTTTGTGGCCCATGCGCAGAAGTCAGTATTTTGTAGAAGGGCCGGTATTTTGTGGAAGAGCCACACTCAAGGGGCCAAAGAGCCACATGTGACTCGCGAGCGCGGTTTGCCGACCACTGACCTAGGTGAATTACCTAATTCAGGCCTCAGTTTTCTTAATTATAAGACAGGCACAGTCATGCTAACTTTATCATAGTTGTGAGGAGTAAATGCATGATTCATATAAAGTACTTAGCCCAGAACCCAGCAAGCACATCAATGTTTCCTTTTTTTTTTTTTTTTAATTTAGGAGGATATAGCTGTCTTCAAGTATCTGACAGCCTGCCACATGAGATAGATATTAAACTTCCTATTTTTGTGAGAACTTTTGTGGTCAGAACTAAGACTAAGATGTATAAATAACAGACAGTTATTGGATTAATATGAGAAAGTCTTTTAAAATAAATATGTTTTCATTGATTTTAGTGAGAGAGGAAGGGAGAGAGAGAAACATCAATTGGCTGCCACCTGCATGCACCCCAAATGGGGATTGAGCCTGCATCCTAGGCATGTGCCTTGATGGGGAATTGAACCAGAGATCTTTCAGTGCACAGGACAAGGCTCAACCAGCTGAGCCACACCAGCCAGGGCAAGAAAGTCTTTTGATCATTTAAAGTTGCTTGCTCTGTTCACGTGGCTTAGTGGTTGAGTGTTGACCTATGAACCAGGAGGTCACAGTTCGATTCCCTGCCTTGGCTGCAGGCTTGATCGCCAGTGTGGGGTGTGCAGGAGGTAGCTGATCAATGATTCTCTCGCATCATTGATGTTTCTCTCTCTCTCCCCCTCTCCCTTTCTCTCTTAAAAAAAAAAAAAGGAAAGTTGCTTGAATCAGGATGGGTTAGTTTGTGAGAACGATTTGCATGCCAATGGAGGTGTTCAAGAAAAGACTAGGGATGTTTAAAAGTATATTTGTGTATCAGATTAATAAAAACACACTAAAATCTTCAGGGTAACTTCCAACTTATGGAAGAACTTGTTTGATTTGTTTTTCTCCTCTGTTTGTTCCTTTTAACAAGGTTGATTTCTTCCCCCCGACCCTCCATAATCCAGCTTAAATGTCATCTTTCTTTATTTAATAATATTTATTGAGCACAATCGAATGTTGCAGGTTTTGTTCTAGGTACTGTGATTAGTACTGTGAATAACACACATAAGGTTCTTGCCCTTAATGGGGCTTTAAAATAATTTCTAGCACAGATGTCTACACTAATAAAGACAAACATGCAAATTGTACCTTCGCTATGCCTTAAGCCATGCCCACCAGCCAGTCAGAGCGATTATATGCAGATTAACCCAACCAAGATGGCGGCTGGCAGTCACGGAGTTGGAGGAAGCAGGAAGCTTGGTTGCCCCAATGATGGAAGAAGCCAAGCTTTCCACTTGCCGCGGCGGCTCTGAGCTCCACTCAAAGCAACAAAGTTTCAATTATAGAAGGCAAATAAACCCCAGATACCTGCTTTCAGCTGGCCGTGGCCACGGAGCTGGAGCGAGCAGGAGGCTTCCCTCCCGCCCGCCCTGGCCGGCTATGAGCTCCTCTTAAGGCTACAAAGTTTCAATTATAGAAGGTAAATAAATCCCAGAATTTTTTTTTTAAGAAAGGAGAGGCTGGGAGCTTCTGTCGCCGGGGGTCTTGGCCAGCCTGAAAACGGCCCTCAGCCCCTCACCCAGACTGGCCAGGCACCCCAGTGGGGACACCCCACCCTAAAGGGGGTGTGGCCAGTTTGAAAACAGCCATCAGCTCCTCACCCAGGCTGGCCAAACCTCCATGAGGTGAGGGTCCCCACTGGGGGGGCTTGACCAGCCTGCAAACAGCCATCAGCCCCTCACCCAGGCTGGCCAGGCACCCCAGAAGGACCCCCACCCTGATCCTGGACACCCTTCAGGGCAAACCAGCCATCCCCCACCCATGCACCAGGCCTCTATTCTATATAATAAAAGGGTAATATGCAAACTGACCCTAACAGCAAAACGACTGGGAATGACTGGTCACTATGACACACACTGACCACCAGGGGGCAGACACTCAATGCAGGAGCTTCCCCCTGGTGGTCAGTGAGCTCCCACAGGAGGAGCTCTGCTCAGCCACAAGCCAGGCTGACGGCTGCCAGTACAGCGGTGGTGGTGGGAGCCTCTCCTGCCTCCTCAGCAGCGCTAAGGATGTCCTACTGCAGCTTAGGCCTGCTCCCCGCTGGCAAGTGGACATCCCCCGAGGGCTCCCAGGCTGCCAGAGGGATGTCTGACTGCCAGCTTGGGCCCGATTCCCCAGGGAGCAGGCCTAAGCCAGCAGGTGGACATCCTCCGAGGGGTCGCAGACTGCAAGAGGGCATAGGCCGGGCTGAGGGACCCCCCGAGTGCACTAATTTTTGTGCACCAGGCCTCTAGTGTGTTTGTGTGTGTGTGTGTGTGTGTGTGTGTGTGTATATGCTAAGTGACTGACCATACGTCCAACTGACTGTCCGGTACATATGACGTGCACTAGCAATATCTATATCTATATCTATATATCTATATCTATCTATCTATCATCTATCTATCTATCTATCTATCTATCTATCTATCTATCTATCTATAAAAGCCTAATATGCAAATTGTCCCCTCAGGAGTTCAACCAGGACCAGGAGACCAGGAGTTCGAGCGCTTACTATGATGTGTGCTGACCACCAGGGGGTGGCACAGAATGAAGTAAGGCCCCGGGCGGCAGCTGGTGGCCAGGGAAGGAAGGCCCCAGGTGGCAGCTGGCAGTCGAGGTAGGAAGGCCCCGGCCAGCAGCCGGAAGGCCCCAATCGGCTCTGATCGCTGGCTAGGCCTAGGGCCCCTACAAGTGCATGAATTTCATGCACCGGGCCTCTAGTAGAAAATAAAAGTAGTGAAATAACTTCAGGTAGTTCTAAGTACTGTGATGCATGAAGAAAGTAAAACCGAATATGGGATGAAGGGATACTAGTGCCTGGGTGGTGCTTGAGGTACCGTGGTCAGGGAAAGGAAGCCTCTTTGAAGAGGGGATGTTTTAACTGACACATGAAAATGATGAAGGAGCTGGTCATGTAAGATCTGGGGGAAGAACATTCCAGGCAGAAGGACTAGCAAAGGCAAAGTCTTGTCATGGGAAAGAGCTTGTAGAACGAAAGCTTGGTGACTGGAGAGTGGTAGGAGAGATAAGAAGAATGTGGATCATACAGGGCCTAGAATATCATGTTAACATTTATATTTTATTCTAATTGCATTCTAATGGGAAGCCATGAGGCAATTTCTTTTTTTCTCTCTCTCTCTATGTACAGATGTCCAATCGTTCTAACATCATTTGTTGGAAAAACTCTACTTCATTGAATGGCCTTGGCACCTTTGTCAAAAATCAATTTGCTATATTTATGTGAATCTATTTCTGGTTTCTCTGTTCTGTCCCATTAATCAATGTATCTTTCCCTTTGCCATAAAATTGTATAATGTGAGTCTTCCAACTTTTTATTTTTTCAAAATAGTTCCCTGACTTTCCATATAGATTTTAGAGTCAGCTTGTTTATGTCTACAAAAATTTTGGCTGGTATTTTTATTATAATTACATTAAACCTGTAGAATAAGGAATGCAGATAGGTGCAACCACTATGGAAAGCAGTATAAAGTTACCTCAAAAAATTAAAAATGCCCTGGCTGGGTGCTCAGTTGGTTGGAGCATTGTCCCATACACCAAAAGGTTGTGAGTTCAATTCACCATCAGGGCACATACCTAGGTTTCAGGTTTAATCCCTGGTTGGGGCACGTTTGGGAGGCAACTGATCTTTTTCTCTCTCTCTCTTTCCCCCTCTCTAAAATCAATAAAAATATCTCCCAAATATTCCTATGTTACTCGTAAATATGAGAATTAAAAAGCTAGATGCTTGGAACAAAAGTTAAGATAATGGCCATTTAGGTTGCTTTTTACTAAAATGAAATTCTGATTTGTGAAGAATAATTAATTGGCAGGTACTGAAGATAATAAAATTTTGTATAGATAGAAAAATTAATTTGTGACTTCCTAAATGTTTATTTAAGTAACAATTTTGTAAATTTATAAATTATATTGAATTGAGTTGAAATATTTGAATCTTGAAATATAGTGTGAAGCTGAAATACAGTGAAACGTATATAAAAATTGAAAAATATTTAAATAGTTAAAAGCCATTGGGGAATACAAAGTGACATTGTTAAATGCTGTGTTCATTTAATATTAAATATTGGTCTTCTAAAGGTTTTACTGAAAATTTGATTGGTTTATCTGCCAGCCAGATAGACGTATTTTAAGACTCTTTGATGCATCAGACCTGGGCTCTAGACCAAGAGTAGATAGAAGTTCCTGGGGAAACTTTCTCACTGACCCATAATTTGGGATAGGATGAAAGTTTATGGTACTATGAAAAATAATTCTGGAATTGCCATTGTTTCTGTTTATTTGCTTAACAGATTTCTTGTTGCTTTTCACAGATCATATGGCTGACTATACAGTTCAGTTTATTTCTTAGTATTTTATCGATTACATAATTTTCAGATTATAATTCTAAAGGCAAAGTGTATGGTTATTGGAACAATTTTAGGAATTTACTCAGATCACCACCTAATTTCCTTCTTTGAATAATGCAAAATAGGTACTTTTAATTATACAGATTTTAAAAAAGTTTCTGAAATGAAAAATTTTATTTCTCTGATAGTAACTTGAAAGTTTGAAGTTTGTCTCTTCATTTCCTTTTATTGAAATTGAGGTTTGCTGTTTTTGATAGAGAAATTAAAATTTTCACTTATATTTGTTTTTACCATATGGAATAACATGAATGTTTCAAGAAATTAGAGATTTGAATTTGAAATATTTTAAATACATATCTAGCAGTTCTTCAACCTTTTATTTAACTTTAGAATTTTCATAATATTAAAAGAGTTGCATGTCTTAAAGCTTAGAGAAAAATGGACACACTGAATCCTAGCAACTGAACGCAAATAGAGAGGTACGTCAGTGCCACACTTATGTCAGCAGTTTGTTCTGTTTGCTTGAGACCTCTTTTGTTTTAGTAGTGTGTTTACAATGAGGTCTTTCGGTGGAGCAAGGCTAAATGACTGAATATGTTCTCTGTATTGCCGGAGTACATTCTGTATATAAACTGAGACATGCATACAGGCATAGTTATCGTTATTTAGTTATTTGTTATTAATATTTAGTCTTGTTTATTTTCTCTGTCAGATGGATTTTATTTGTTCATGTTTTATAACTAGTAATAGGCTTTGAACTTCTAACTATGGTGTTTTTATATAGGACACTGTATATGTTTCCAGGTAAGTTATTAAAATTGTATTGGTATGGCCGATGAGCCACTTGGCTTTTTTTTTAAGAGAGAAGTTTAAGCTATTAGAAGTGGAATAATCTGCATTTTTCTCGGTCAAGGCCTATAATTTTATTGTGCCTCAAATTTCTTAAAGGTTACTATGATTACTTTCTAAGATTTAAAAATGTATCATTGAGTGTTAAAATTAAGTTCAGAGTACTCCAAATACTATGGGATTTTGTTTATGTTTTCTAGGGTGGAGGAGAGAGGCAGAATGTATCTCAGTGGAAAAGGTCAGTAGGCAGTTGAAGATAACATGTTTGGAGCTTGGAAAGACAGAATGAAGCCAGAGATAAACTTTAGAAGTCACTTCAATGTACTTCATTGAAGGCCTACATTATACCCCTGGGAATTCAGAACCTTGAGTTCATGCAGACCAGAAGACTGAGCATCTCTTTTGCCCATGGATTTGATAGTATCTAGTCATTAGATTCTAGAGGGAGGATTATTTGCTTAAAAGATCTTAGTTGAAGCCTGGGAATGGATGAGATTGGGGGGGAAAAGGAGTTTAGACAGAATTAAATTAAGAACGGAGTGACTGGGAAATACCTATGTTGTTCAGGTTTTTAGAAGAATGGCAAGTATTATGGGAACTATCTATGTTTTAGTGGTTGGCATGAAAAGAGGAGTCAGTGAAGGAAGCAGAGTCAGAGTGGTAGGATGTGAGGGATTTACTACTAAAGCTGATTAACGTTAAGCTCTAGGGTGCAAATGTCTTCCACAACTTTGGGAGGTATGTGGTCACATGGCCCTATGTTTCTGTAGGATTTTCAAAAGTCAGGTATTTTAAGTTAAGATCCCCATCTCTTTCCCTTCTTGGCTTAACCTCATGTCATATAGTATTGGCATAGCTGCAGGCATTTTTGGTATCCAGCTAAAGGAAAGTTGAATTGGGGTTACATTTAGGTTGGGTGGCATGTATTTATGTGTGTGTTTTGGTGTCACTTTGGAGTATATTTAAGTTTTTTCCACATGTTCTGGTATAGGAATGACACCTGAGAATATTCTTGTTAACCATGGTGCTGATTCAGTGTTACGATACAGAGATTCCAGGACAGATATCATAGGTTATATGAACATGTTCTACAGTGTCTGACACTGGAAGTATGTGGGCAGGTTAAGAGGAACACAATTTAAAATATATAGAGCCAAAACATAGGGAAAATTCTTCAGAGTATGATAGTTTGTAAAGGAAAAAAAATGAATATAATATTTCTAAAATTTTATAATACAAGATTTGTATGATATGACTAGTAACAGTTTGTGAACCTCAAAGAATATTTTTCTAAAATGTAAATAATCTCATATTTAGAAAGTTTTTAAAATTCACTTTTTAAAAGAATATATTTTTATTGATTTCAGAGAGGAAGGGAGAGGGAGAGAGAGATAGAAACATTGATGATGAGAAACATTGGTCTACCAACTCCTGCATATCCCCTATTGGCGATTGAGCTCACAACCTGGGCAAGTGCTCATACCCGGAATCAAACCATGAGTGATGACCTGGTTCATAGGTCAACACTCAGCCACTGAACCACACTGGCCAGGCCTAAAGTTCATTTCTTTATAGAAAATCTTACATGAAATGATCATATAAAGAGGTGATCACAAAATATATACAATAAAAATGTAGAAAAAGTATTCTAGAAGCATGTCATGGAGTTTATTGAGAGAATTTCGATGTTACTTTTTCCTGGATTTTTATGATGCTTGCGATGCCGTTATTTTTTCCCTCTCATTCTAGATAAGTATTCACCTTTGCACCTAATTTTGTATTAGCAGTTCTACTTTATTTCCTTAAAGAAAGCTCCCTAAATTCTTTCAAGTCCAGGCCCAACAAAACCTGGGAGGCATGGAATCATTGAAGTCAAGAGGAGACAATTTAAGGATGGGGAGAATCTGTTAAATGATGCATTGATGTAGTTAAGGAAGCAATTTGATTTCGTGATGGAGATCATTAATAGTGATTTTCAGGAATAAATAAGAAATTGGGAGTAGGAAGTGGAGGTTTTATGCTTTTTGAAGAATGTGGCACTGGAGTAAAAAAGCAGTATTTTGAGGGGAAAACAAGAACCAGGAAAAGGGTGTGTGTGTGAGAGTGTATGTATGTGCGCACAGATGTGCTTGTCAAAGATAGGTATACATCTAAATATGTTAAAGAGAGGGGAAAGGTACATTTAGCTAAAAGATACAAACATAAAACTAAAGATAATAGCAAGAGAGATTAAAACAGAGCAGAAATAGTAGAGGTAAAGGACATGGGATCAAGACATAGGAATGTCCTAGAATTTAGTGAAGGGCAAACATCCATCCTTATACATTTCAGTAGTTCTTTAATCATCACTGTATTAGCCCTGTATTAATACCTGAGTATGGTAATTGGTTTTCATAATATTGGTCCCAAGCAATTCTTCCTACAACTATGAAATACTGTATGCTTAGTTTGCTCCAAAATAATACAGTTTTGAATGATTTACATTTTAAAAATCAGAAAACCTGAATAGTCCAGTTACAACAAATGAAATAGAAACAGTAATTAGAAAAGTCCCAGCAAACAAAAGTTCAGGACTGGATAGCTTCACAGGCAAATTTTACCAAACAGTCAAAGAAGAATTAATACCCGTCCTTCTCAAACTATTCCAAAAAATTCAAGAGAAGGGAAGACTCCCAAGCTCATTTTATGAGGCCAGCATTATCCTAATTCCAAAACTAGATAAAGACACTACAAAGAAAGAAAATTATAGGTCAATATTCCTGATAAACATGGATGCTAAAATCCTCAACAAAATATTAGCAAACCATATCCAGCAATTAAAAAGATCATATACCATAATCAAGGGGATATTATTCTGGGGATGCAAGTGTGGTACAATATTCACAAATTAATAAATGTGATACATCACATAAACAAAATGCAGGATAACAATCAGATGATCATATCTAGATGCAGAACGGGCACTTGATAAAATCTAGCACCCATTCATGAAAAAAAAAACTCAGCAAAGTGAATAGAGGGATTATACCTCAACATAATAAAGGCCATATATGACAAACCCACAGCCAGCATACTTAATGGGAAAAACCTAAAAGCGTTTCCCTTAAGATCAGAAAGCAAGGGATGTCTGCTTTCACCACTCTTTTTTTTAACATAGTACTCAAAAGTCCTAGCCACAGCAGTCAGACAAGAAGAAGAAATAAAAAGCATCCAAATTGCAAAGGAGAAAGTAAAACTGTCATTATTTGCAGTTGACATGATATTATATATAGAAAACCCTAAAGAGTCTACAAAAAAAACAACAGCTTACTAGACCTAGTAAATGAATTCAGCAAAGTAGCAAGATACAGAATTAATAGTCAGAAATCACCAGCATCTTTATACACCAATAATGAAATATCAGAAAGAGAAATTAAGAAAAAAGTCTCTTTTACTATTGCAAAAAAGAAGGTATCTAGTATAAATTTAATCAAGGAGGTAAAAGACCTGTTCTTGGAAAATTATAAGATACTGGAGACAGAAATTGAGAAGATACAAATAGGTGGAAGCATGTATCATGTTCATGGATAGGAAAAATTAACATCATTAAAATGTCCATACTACTCAGAGCAATTTACAGATGTAACACAATTTCTATTAAAATACTCATGACATATCTCACAGTTCTAGAACAAATATTCCAAAAATGTACATGGAGCCACAAAAACAAACAAACAAAAAACAACAACGGAATAACATCAGCAGTCGTGAGAAAGAGCAACAAAGTTGGAGATATCACACTACCTTATATCAAACTGGACTACAAGGCCACAGGAATGAAAATACCATGGTATAGACACAAGAACAGTCATATAAATCAATGGAACAGAATAGAGAATACAGAAATAAACCCATGCCTTTATGGTTAATTAATATTTGACAAAGGAGGCAAGAACATACAGTGGGGTAAAGATAGTCTCTTCAAAAAGTGATGTTGGAAAAATTGGACATATACATGCAAAAAATGAAACTAGACCACCAACTTACACCATACACAAGAATAAACTAAAAATGGATCAAAGACCTAAATGTACATCGTGAAACCATAAAAATCCTAGAAGAAAACGTAGGCAGTAAAATCTCAGACATCTCTCTCAGCAATATTTTCGTGAGATGTCTCCTTGGACAAGGGAAACAAAAGAAAAAATAAACAAACGAACTACATCAAACTAAAAAGCTTTTGTGTAGCAAAAGAAACCATCAACAAAATGAAAAGAGAGCCCACTGAGTGGCAGAACATATTTTCCAATGATACATCTGATAAGGGGTTAATTTCCAAAATGTATAAAGCACTTACACAGCTCAACATCAGGGGGACAACCCAATTAAAAAATGGGCAAAGGCTCTGAATGGACACTTCTCCATAGAAGACATAAGAGAAAATGCTCAATATCACTAATCACCAGAGAGATGCAAATTAAAACCACAGTGAGATATCACCTGTCAGAATGGTTACCATCAATAAATCAGCAAACAAGTGCTGGCAAGGATTTCGAGAAAAGGGAATCCTATTGCACTGTTAATGGGAATGCATACTGGTGCAGCCACTGTGGAAATCAGTATGGAGTTTCCTCAAACAATTAAAAATGGAACTGCCTTTTCACCCAGCATCCCACTTCTGGAAATATATCCAAAGAAATCTGAAACTAATTCAAAAGAATGTATGCATCCCTTTGTCCATTGCACTGTTATTTATAACTAGAGACCCGGTGCGTGAATCCGTATACCAGTGGGGTCCCTTGGCCTGGCTTGCAGGATCGTGCTGAAACCGACTCTCTGACATCCTCTGAGGTGTCCTGGATTGAGAGAGGGCGCAGACCAGGCGAGGGACCCCACCGGTGCATGATCGGGGCCTGGGAGGGACATGGGAGGTTGGTCAGCTGGGAAGGGACTGCAGGAGGGCTCCAGGGTGTGTCCGGCCTGTGTTGCTCAGTCCCAATCGGCCAGACCCCAGCAGCAAGCTAACCTACCGGTTGGAGCATCTGCCCCCTGGTGGTCAGTACATGTCATAGCAAGCAATTGAACGGCTTTAGCATATCATTAGCATATTATGCTTTGGTTGGTTGAGCAGACGACCGGATGACTGGACACTTAGCATATTAGGCTTTTATTATATAGGATAGCCAAGATTTGGAAACAGCCCAAGTGCCCATCCGTAGATAAGTGGATAAAGAAGTTGTTATACATTTACACAATGGAATACTACATGGCCATAAAAAAGAAGCAAATCTTACCCTTTTAAAAATATATATATTTTATTGATTTAAGAGAGGAAGTGAGAGGGAGAGAGAGAAATATCAATAATAAGAGAGTCATTGATTGGCTGCCTCCTGCGTGCCCCTTCAGTCTACAGACTGACACTCTATCCACTAAGCCAAACCAGCTAGGGCAAAATCTTACCCTTTCGACAGCATGGATGGACCTAGAGCAGTGGTTGGCAAACTGCAGCTCGCGAGCCACATGCGGCTCTTTGGCCCCTTGAGTGTGGCCACGAAGTTTCAATCGCACTGTACGTGTGCGCCTGCACGTGGTATTTTGTGGAAGAGCCACACTCAAGGGGCCACAGTTTGCCGACCACTGACCTAGAGAGTATTATGCTAGGTGAAAGCAGTCAGAGAAAGACAAATACCATATGATCTCACTTATATGTGGAATCTAATGAACAAAATAAACTGACGAACAAAATAGAACCAGAGGCATGAATGAATACAAGGAACAGACTGACAGAGGTCAGAGGGGAGGGATTCTGGGAGACTAAATGAAAGAAGGTGAAGAGATTAGTCAAATAATACACACACACACACACACACACACACACACACACACAGACACAGCCAATGGACACATACAACAGTGTGGTGATAGCCAGAGGGACGGATATAGGGACTGGGTGGAGGTGGGCAAAGGGGAGGGAAATGGGTGATATCTGCAATAGTGTCAACCATAAATTTAAATAAAAAAGTATTTTAAAAGTTTTATATAGCCCAACCAGTATGGCTTGGTGGTTGATCGTTGCCCTGTGAACCTGGGAGGTTACAGTTTGATACCTGGTCAGGAGTTGTGGGATCAATACCCATGGGGGGTGTGTGGGAGGTGGCTGATAGATGATTCATCATTAATGTTTTTATCTCTCTCTCCCTCTCCTTCTCTGAAATCAATGAATATATATACATACATATATAACATACACACAGACCACAGTGTGGTGAAAGAGGAAAAGGGGATTGGGGGTAGGAGGAGGTGGGCATAGGGGGGATAAATGGGGATGGAAAGAGACTTTGCTTTGTGCAGTGGGCGCACAATGCAGTGTGTAGATGATGTTGAGTTGTACACTTGAAACCTGTATGGTTGTGTGAACCACTATCACTACAATAAATTCAATTTAAAAAAGATTATAACATTTGGGTGGTTGTCTTTTATGGCATAAATGAAGATAATTACCTGCATTAATTTAACATGTTAAATTCACTCTTGCAAATTACTTTTTGACGGTATGAAGTGGTTGCCTGAAATCAGTTTAAAGATATAGCCCAGCTGGTGTGGCTCAGTGGTTGAGTATCAACCTATGAAGCAGAAGATCATGGTTTGATTCCTGGTCAGGGCACATGCACAGGTTGTGAGCATGTTTCCCAGTGTGGGGTGAGCAGGAGGCAGCTGATCAAGATTCTCTCTCATCACTAATGTTTCTCTCTCTCTCTCCCTCTTCCTTCCTCTCTGAAATCAGTTAAAAAGATATAAAATATGTATCAAGTTCTTTTGCTGGTAAGGTTATATAAATTATTATTAAACATGAAATAAAGTTATCTTTTAATTTTTATAGATGGTATGGAAAAGCATACAGAATTTAGTATCAGGTCATATATTTATTATTACTTTTCCCATTCTATCCTCCAATATTTATTAGGTGTCCATTATATGCCAGACATGGGTTTAAAATGCTGGGGATAGAGCAATAAACAACATGGACAGTATCTGTCTCTATATATTTTATATTCTAATGGAGAAGATAGCAAATAAGCAAATATACACACAAATAATGACATATATTATCAGGTAGTAATGTGTGTCTTAAAGAAAAATAATGAAGAGGAAGATGACAGAGTAAGATATTTAAATAGGATGGAAGGAAAGCCAGGTGGGATATTTACATAACACTTTTTGTTAGTGTGTTTAGAAAACTATTTTATGCAAACCAAATGTGGTTAAGGTCGAATCATTTAAAATTTAATGGAAGCAACATGCACCCAACATAGTTTTGTCATTTCTACTCTTAATTAAAAATAGTACCTACCCAGTAGGGTTTAAATAAGATTGTGCGTGTACATGAGATATTATCAACTCTCAATAAATGTTGACTCTTCTTTTTTTAATTTTTTTTTTTATTTCAGAGAGGAAGGGGGGGAGAGAGAGAGAGAGAGAGAGAGAGAGAGAGAGAGAGAGAGAGAGAGAGAGGAGCATCAGTGCTGAGAGAAAATCATTGATTGGTTGCCTTCTGCACCCCCCCCCCCCACCACCACTGGGGATGGAGCCCACAACCTGGGCTTGTGCCCTAACTGGAAATCAAATTTTGACCTCCTGGTTCATACGTTGACCCTTAACCACTAAGCCACACCAGTCTTGCTTGAGTCTTCTTTTTACATGACTTTATTTTTTATTATGTGAACCAAATAAGTTGTAAGAAAACCAACTCCTCTATTAACTACTTTCTTTTTCTGCATATACCTCCAAATTCCAGATAGAAACCTGTTTTTTTAATTTAGAGATCAAAAAGTGTTAATTGATGTATAATGTACATACTGTAAAATATACTAGCCTAAAATATACTGCTCAGTGAATATTTTCATAGGCATATGCCTGTGCAATCACCACCTGATTCAAATATACAACATTCCCACATACAGTATGTTTGTTCATCCTTGGAGTCATTACTCACTCCATATACAGCCACTATTCTAATTTTTCTAATTTCTGTCTACATCAAGTTTTTTTTTTTGGCCTGATTTTAAGTTTTATATAAATTGAATGACATGATGTGTTATCTTTTACATCTATTTTCATTTTGCCAAAAATAATGCCTACAAGATTCATTCATGTTGTTATATGTGTCACTAGCTTGTTCTTTTATAGTTCTGTGTAGCATTCCACAGTTTAAGTGTATCACAATTTATTCACTCTCCAGTTTATGGACATTTGGGGGAGCAGTTATGAATAAAGGTATTGTGAACATTCTTACACATCTTTTGATATATTCATTTTTATTGGCCATATACCTAGGAGTGGGTTTACTAAATCGTAGGGTAAGTATATGTTTAACCTCGGTAGAAACTGCTAGCAATTTTCCAAAGTTGTACCAATTTACAAGCTCTATTTCCAGTTGCTCCATATTCTTATCAACACTTAAAATGCATGATTAGTCATTCTGTGAGATGTGTAGTGGTTTGGCATTGTCACTTTAATTTGCCTTTGTTTGATGTTAATGATGCTTGAGTACTTTATATACATTGATTGGCCATCACTGTGAACTGTGGTGATATTTTCTCTTTTGTGAAGTTCCTGTTTAGATCTTTTGCCCATTTTTAAAAAAATTAACTTTTTAATTTTGATTTATAGTAGTTCTTTATATTCCTTATGAACTCTAAATATAAAATCTTTACTAGAAATATGTGTTGGGAATATCTTCTACTGGTCTGTGGCTTATCTTTTTGCTCTCTTAATGAACAGAAGTCCATTGTTGTTTCATACTGATTTCCCATGTCTTAGCACTATTAATTGAAAAGACTGTCTTTCCCCCACAGGTTTTTAGTGGTGTCATTTTCATAAATCAAGTGTAGATCTATTTTTGGACTTTGTCTCATTGGTCACTTTGTCCATTCTTTGACCATTGTCACACTATCAACTTTATAGTAAAACTCAATCCCTAGCAGTGTTCTTAAAGATTGAACCTGGCTATTCTTAGGATCTTTGCATTCCTGTATGAATTTAAGGATCACTTTGTTACCCCCCCAAAAAAAACCTCACTGGAATTTTGACTGGGATTGCATTGGCTCAACAGATTAATTTGGCGATAATTGGTGTCATAACAATATTGAGTCTTCCAAACTGTGAACTGTGGCATATTTCTCCATTTACTTACATCTTTAAAATTTTTTTCTCATTTTTTTTTTAATCCTCACCCAGGGATATGTTTACTGATTTGAGAGAGAGCGGGGAAAAAATAGAGAGAGAGAGAGGAACATCAATGTGAGAGAAACATCAGACGGTTGCCTCTTGCATGCACCCCAGCTGGAGACTGAACCCACAACCCAGGTATGTGCCCCAACTGGAAATCGAACCCATGACCCTTCGGTGTACGGGACAATGCTCCAACCAACTGAGCTACACTGGCCAGGGCTTTCATTATTTATTTTTTTTAGTTTTCAGTGTAGATATCTTACATAAGATATATTCCTTATTATTTGATTTTTATGCTATTATGTATAAATAGTGTTTCATAAATTATACTTTCTATTTGTCATAAGTATATAGAAATATAATACTCTGGAATTTTTATCAAAAAAACCATAATAAATTTACTTATTATAGTTACTTGTTGTCAATTCCTTTGCATTTTCTGTGTATATAATTATGTTTATCTGTGAATAAAGACAATTTTACTTCCTTTTAATCTTTATACTTTCCTGCCCTTTTATTGTGTGATAATAGCTAGAACTCTCAAAATAACATTGAATAGAAGTGATGATATTGGACAATCTTGTTTTCTCCCCTAATTCAGGGGAAAGTAGTAAATATGTTACCATTAAGATTGATATTAGCTGTGGGTCATATGTGTGTGTATGTGTGTATTAAAGTAGCTACCTTTTTTTGCTGGACCGGCATGTCTCAGTGAATCAACCTATTCAGCAGGAGGTCACGGTTTGATTCCCAGTCAGTGCACATGCCTGGGTTGCGGGATGGATCTCCAGGGTGGGGCGTGCAGGAGGCAGCTGATCAATGATTCTCTCTTATCATTGATGTTTTTATCTCTCTTTCCCTCTCCCTTGCTCTCTGCAATTAATAAAAATGTATTTTTTAAAAAAAGTTAGTTACCTTTTATTATATTAAGGAATTTCCCTTTTATTCCTAAATTGCTGAGAGGTTTTTAAAATGATAAATGAGTGTTAAATTTTATCAAATACTTTTTCTGCATCTATTGAGATGACCCTAGGATTTTTCTTTTTCTTTTTTGTTGTTGTTAATGTGGTGAATTACTTTGGTTTATTTCTGAATGTTAAACCAACACTGTATTCCTGTAATAAAGTCCACTTGGTCATGTAACTATCCTTATTATCTATTGCTGGATTTACCTTGATAAATTATTATTATTATTATTATCATTATAATTTTCATCTATATTCATGAGAGGGGTTGGTCTGTAGTTCACTTTTCTCATAATGTCGATGTCAGGTGTTGTCTGTACGGTTATGTTGGCCTCATATGATCACTTAGGTTTATTTTTTTACTATTTGCTAAAAAAATTGTGTAAGATTGGTTTCTGCTACTTTTAATCTGTATGAGCATCTCTTTTTCCCTCTCATAAAGCTTATGAGGTGGTCATCAAAATAGGGTACGGTTGTCCTCTTTTACAGTTGAGAAAACGAAGCTTAGAAAGTGAAGCAGGATTCGGCAGCTGATAGTTGCTGATCTGATACTGAAAGCCAGTTCTGCCTCACTTCCAAGCCCATGCTGCCTAAAGCAAACGGAAAAAAATGCCCAAGTGGTCTTAAGAAATATTAGAAGTTGTTTTTGGTTTTTTTTTTAAACTTAGAAAACTTCTTTTGAAAACTTTCTTTCTGCTAGTTTAAGAATCACACTCTTGATGACAGCCTCTTAGCTGTTTGTGAGGATTGTGGCTTAAAGTAGCTAAACTTTATAATTCTCTATTGGCTCTGTCCAATGAAAGCCCATCCATTCCAAAAGTGAACAAAATCAGTTTTATTTTAATGTGGGAACAGATAGTTATGTGGAATTTCCTGGAATTCCTATTTTTCCAAATCCACCAAGTCCTGGAAAAAGTTCTTTGGCTTTGTAGAAGTCAAGACATTTCGTATCTTCACCTTTTCCAGCAAATGATAGGTCAAGAGTCAGCTCATCCTATACTGACAGGTCCAAGGATACAGGAAAAAGCTTCATATTAGGAAAATAGGAGATGATTCTCAACACTTTTATCTAGTACTTTATTTCCCCCCCAGTTCAGTTATACTCATCCAAAAGCTTTTCTTACAAAAAGAAAGTTTAACTTTTATTTCATATGGAAGCGTCTTTTCCATCTGTTACGTGATACAAAATACATGATACAAAAGAGTCCAGGTTTTCAAACAATTATTTACTAATGACTTCTCATTCTATAGCTATTTGCATTTTGTTTTTAGGATTGTATTGGGAATATCTGACTCCTTTATGAGTTTTGAGCAAGTTACAGTGTTGTTTAGTCACTAATGTGCATAATGCCAATAATATTTTATTTCCTTCATATTAACGCCTCAATAAGTTTCTCTCATTTCCAGATAACTTAATTGGAAAGTCTGGTTTCTTTTGAAACAACTTTGCATTTTTAAAGTATAGAACATTATTTAGTAAAACCTATAAGAGAATATTAGAGAAAGTTCTTTTTAGGAAAAAAATGTTCTGTGTATCAGGATTTTAGAGTGGGGACCTTTTTTTAAAGATGTTGTTTAATCCTTCAAGTACTAGCTCATCAATAGGTCATCTTCTTCACAATTACTGTATTTATTGTTTTGTTAAATTATTTATTAATTATTGATGCCTCCAACAATAGAGACACAGATTTAGTTTAAAGAATAGATATTATTTTTTTGCCATGGTCACCTTAAAATTGGAGTTAAAGTACTGGCCTGCTGATCTTTTCCCTTTTTTTTAGTTCTACTAGTAATAGTAGATCTTTATTCTCCTATTCTATAGGTCTAATTGTTTAATGTATGGACTCTATAGTTAGTAAGGTTAATTATTAGCATGAGAATTAAGGATTATATTTTGGTTTTTATATAAAGCTAAACATGAATGTACTTGAAAATAATTATTTGTGCTGAATAATAATAAAGTTTGAGTTTTGAGTGTTCATTATATTAGTGGAATTGGAAACACTTGTTATATAAGTTGAATTAAAATTCTGAAATAAAAAAAGAAATTAATTGACTTTATTATAATGCTGTGAAAGAGGAGAAAAAGGTAAACTGTCAAAAATAAGTATTTAGAAAGGGATATTTTAACATTTATTTTCTTATGAGTATAGTGCTTTAAAAACTGTCCTAGAGAAGGCTTGCCAGTTTTTCTCATTTTTAGGGTAATATTTCTTAAAATATTTTCTGAGTAAAAAAATAATTACCAAAATTCCAGATGTTGTTTTCCGTCTAAATGAAGTTTTCCCTTTTTTCCTAAGTTCTCACTTCTAACGTTTAAATGATACTGTTGTTGGTAAGATCTAATAAGAGTTAATTTATACTCCTATTGTAGATGTTCTAATGTTATTACGTATTTCCTTTTCTGTATTTTACCATGGTTCAGTTACTCTATGGGAACCCGACACAGTGAAAGGGCAAAAGGGTTAGTTAAGAAGAGAAAAGAAATGAAACTGAAACTAAAAGTGGTTAAATATACACTAGTTAGTTATCAGTTACCACTTGCATATTATCCATAGTAAATTTTGAAATTTTTACTGGTTTTTCCTTGTTTCTTAGAAGCCGTGCTTGGTCTACTTTGGTCATATAATAGAGCTGAGTGTCAGTTATGTGCATAACATTTCTGTTAGCACCCAGCTCATTGTATGTGTTCCAGTGGTAATACCAATATTAATGTTAATTTTATAAAACATATAGAGCTTAATATTCTCCACATAAAGAATTAATCTTCCCCACAATTCTTTTGTGTGCATTTTAATGGCAAAAATAAATTTATTTGTATTCTAGCTCTCTTCCACCCACATGTTGGACTTTTCTTAAGTTTTCTTGAATAAGATGGCTAAAATGAATACTACATATTGTCTGTATTGTAATTGTCTTTGGATTCCAATTACCTAGACCTTTTCTGTACAACTGATAATCAAAAATAGCTTTCAAAAACTGAAAATTTTTAACAAAATTTCTGTTTAATTTTTATAATACACTCTTATTTCTTGCAGTTTAAAATCAAGTAGTACTAAGACTTAAAATGAAAAATTGCAGTACCCTTTCTAATTCTCCCCCATTCTTTAGTCCTGCTCCCCAGATAGAACCACACCTAATTATTTTCACCGTTTCTTATGGTATTTATCTACATAATTTAAAATAATAATGATGCTTCTACCAGTTTTTTTGGTTTAAGCAATTCCTCTATGGTAATTGAATTTAGGTCTCTTAGAATCCATCCCTCACATTCTTCTTCCATTCTCTCACTATAGTTGTGTCACAACTTTAAAATCTATTTTTTATGTTTGCATTCTTTGATTATAGGAACACTGTTTACTGTCGAACTAAGTAATCCCTCTCCTGCCCCCACACACCCTTTGTTTAAAAGCATCCAGTGTGACTATTAAAAAGGCCAAAGGCATTCTGATTTCTCTTTGGAAGCTCTATGGTTTTCTTTACCCTGGTGTTCACACATTTTGTGATTTTCTGCCTTGGTATATATGTCTTTTTTTTTTTTTTTCACTTGTTGATATTTGATGGGTCTTTTTTATTTAGGAGGTTCATATCTTTTAATTTGGGGACATTTTCCTGTGGTTTTTGGTAATTTCCTCTTTTCCCTTTTTTAAAATTCTTTCTTTATAAACTTTTTATTAGTTGGACATTGTATCTCCTAGGTTGATATTGTATCTCCTAGATTGTTTAGTTAAAAAAATTTTTTTCTTCCAAAGTCCATCTCGAAGGCTTTTTGTTTTACTTTTCTAGTTGTTCTTAACATCATCTTTCTATCCTTCTACTGTATTATAAAGTTATTAATCTAGTTTTAATTTCTAAAAGGGCTTTCTTGTTCTCTGTTTCCACTTTAATATTATGTTTTTGTTTCATGTACTATCTGTTCTTATCTACCTGAGATTATTGATAACACTTTATTGATGTTTTTCTGTTTCTTTTCTTCCCAGTTCCTAATTTCTTGTGGCTCATTTTGGTCTTTTCTATTTCTTAGTTCTCTCAAAAGCAGAATCTAGATATTCTATCTTTGGTTAATTTGGAAGATGATTCTAGGAATTGTAATGAGAGAACAGGGACGTGAAACAGGAAGAGAGGAAAGCTATTAAAGGGTGTATTGATTGAGATATATACTGCTGTGGGCAGTTGGGGTACAATATACCAAAGACCCTCGGAGAGATTGTATAGAACTGTGTTGTCCAGTACTAACCACTAACCACATATGGCTATTCAAATTTAAGTTTAAATTAACTAAGTTAAATATTAATAAAATTAAAAATTCTGGTTTTAGTCACATTAACCACATTTCCAGTGTTCAATACCCACTTGTGTCTAGTGGCTACCATACTGGACAGTACAAATACGGAACCTTTCCATAGTGATTTAGACCAGTGGTCGGCAAACTGTGGCTCGGCAAACCGCGAGCCACATGCGGCTCTTTGGCCCCTTGAGTGTGGCTCTTCCACAAAATACCGACTTCTGCGCATGGGCCACGAAGTTTCAATCGCACTGTAGGTGCGCGCCCGCACGTGGTATTCTGTGGAAGAGCCACACTCAAGCGGCCCAAGAGCCGCATGTGGCTTGCGAGCCACGGTTTGCCAAGCACGGATTTAGACCATACTTCAACATTGTTTGTACCACTGAGGTGAGAGAAAGGTAAACTCTTTATCTACCAATATCTTTCCCTGGAGGTGTTAACGCCCTGTCACCTCTGGCCTGCGTCCTATAGCTGATTGGTGCGCCGGAGCCCCGCCTCTGTGGAGAGCCTCACAAGTAGTTGAGGGCAGCGGTTCGGTTCGCCGCAGAGGGCCAGGAGCCGAATGACCGGGTTGGAGCAGAGGAGCGGACATGGCCCCCCTGGCCTGGGGCTGCACTCCGCTGGCCATTGGGCCTGCGCTTGCGCGTGCTGTCTGTGCGGTGAGTCCGGCCGCCCACCTGCACCTCCGCGTCAGTGGGACGCGTCGCTATCACTCCGCACGTGCGGCACCCTCAGTGGGCAGGGGTCCACGGCCGGTGGCAAGCAGGGATATGCGCTTGCCGCAGTGGCAACACCTTGGCTGCAGAATTGGGGAGTTGCCAGGATGGAGGTGGGGGACAGGGGCGCGATGGCTGCAGTGGTGACGGGCTCCTGTCACTGCCAGCCTGCCAGGGTGGGCATCCCGGCGGCGGTGGGTCCCTGCTGAGCGTGGGCAGCGAGGTCTCTGGGTTTGCCTGCTTTCCCGGGCATCCCACGATGTCCCTGGTTGGCTAGGTCCTTGGGTCGCCTTGCAACCTTGCCGCGTTTGGGGACAGTGCTTGTTTTAAACACCAATTATTAAAAAGGACATTCCGCTTTCCAGTTAGATACGAGCAATACTTATGATGAAAAGTATTGTATAGTCTCATATTTTTCATTTTAATGGCAAGAATTTTTTCAAAAGATTGAACCAGCATTTCTGAATCATGATTTTGTATTAAAACTTATTGATCTAATTGGTTTGGGATGGAGATCCAGGCCTAGATTATTTTTTAATGTGCCCCTGATAATTATAATGTCTAGACAGGGTTAAGAAACACTGAATTACAAATTGATCTGTACATTTAATAAAATTATAGCACAAATTATAGCAGTCTTTTACTTTTCTTTTTTTAAAGGAGTTGATAATCTAATTTTAAAATTTACATGGAAAGACAAATAGTCAAAACAATAAAATAAGAAGAGCATAGTTGGACTTACACTACTTGATTTCAAAATTTATTTAAATACAGTGTGATAAGACAGACATTATGGATCAGTGTTGATGATTTCTTTTGCTGTGCAGAAGCTTCTTAGTTTGTTGTCCAATTTGTTTATTTTTTCCTTTGTTTCTCTTGTCCTAGGAGATATATTGGCAAAAATATTAGAAAGAGATAGCCTTTTCAATAAATGTATTGGAACAATTGGATAATCAGTATGGAAAAAAATAAATACTGACTCTTACCTCACCAGGGGTCCTCAAACTACGGCCTGCGGGCCACATACGGATTGATTTTTTTACTTCAAAATAAGATATGTGCAGTGTGCATAGGAATTTGTTCATAGTTTTTTTTTAAACTATAGTCCGGCCCTCCAATGGTCTGAGGGACAGTGAACTGGCCCCCTGTTTAAAAAGTTTGGACCCCTGCCTCAGACCATGCACAAAATATAGGTTGTAGACCAAAATTAAAAACTACACCACCACCATATAAAACATCTAGAAGAAAACACTGAACATAAATAATACAAAGCATAAAAGAAAAAATTAAACTGGATTTTATAAAAGTTAAAAAAAGTTTGTTTGAAAGTTAGCTGTAAGAAAATGAAAAGATAATCCCCTAGCATGGGAAGAATATTCATAATACCTATATCAGACCAATGACTTACATCTAGAACATTTAAAGAACTCTTATCCTATATAATAAAAGGCTAATATGCAAATTGACCAAATAGCGGAACAACTGGTTGCTATGACGTGCACTGACCACCAGGGGGCAGATGCTCAACACAGGAGCTGCCGCTCTGACTGGTTTGGCTCAGTGGATAGAGCGTTGGCCTGTGGACTCAAGGGTCCCAGGTTCGATTCCGGTCACAGGCACCAAAAAAAATAATAATAATAATAAAATTACAAATAATAATAATAAAAAAACACACACACAGAAGCTGCCCCCTGGTAGTCAGTGTGCTCCCACAGGGGTAGCACTGCTAGCCAGAAGCCAGACTCATGGCTGGTGAACGCAGCGGCGGTGGTGGGAGCCTCTCCTACCTCTGTAGCAGTGCTAAGGATGTCTGACCGGCAGTCGGACATCCCCCGAGGCTCCTGGACTGTGAGAGGGCGCAAGCCAGGCTGAGGACCCCGCCCCCTCGAGTTCATGAATTTCGTACACCAGGCCTTTAGTTATACAGTAAAAAGACATCAAATGATCCAGTTAAAATTAGGCAAAAGATTTGAAGACTGGTAGGAATATAAAATTGCATATTCTCTTGGAAAATATTTTGACAGTTTAGCATATGATTTTGGAATCCTTTCTTAGGTATTCACCAAAGAGGAATGAAAACATATGTCCACAGAAAAATTTGTTTGTTATAGCACATTAGTTCATAATAGCTCTAAATTAGAAACAATCCAAATGTTTATCATATGAGGTTATCTAAACAAAATGTGGTATATCCATTCCCATATAGAATACTGCTTACTAATAAAAAGGAATGAACTTAATACACAGAGTACACATAGTTGAATCTCAAAACATTAACAGAAACATTATGCTAAATGGAAGAAGCCATGTACAAAAGAATAAATCCTGTATACATCAATTTATATTAAATTATAGAAAATAGAAACTAACTAACAGTGTCAAAAAGCTGATCACTGGTTGTTTGGGGCTAGTGGTAGGGCAAATTGCAGAGGAGCAAGAGGAAACTTTTTGTGAATGAATGTTTTGTATCTTAACTAGAGGACTGGTACACAAATTCGTGCACTTGGGGCGGGGGCGGGGGGGGGGGTGGCGTTCCTTGGCCTGGCCAGTGGGATCAGGGTGAAACTGGCTCTCTGACATCCCCCAAGGGGTCCCGGATTGCAAGAGGGCACAGGCCAGGCTGAGGGACCCCACTGGTTCACAATCAGGCCAGGGAGGGACGCAAGAGGTTGGCCAGCCAGGGAGGGACCACAGGAGGGCTCCAGGGCATGTCCTGCCCATCTCACTCAGTCCTCATTGGCTGGACCCCAGCAGCAAGCTAACCTACTGGTGGGAGCATCTGCCCACTGGTGTTCAGTGCACGTCATAGCGAGCAGTTGAGTGGCCTTAGCATATCATTAGCATATTACACTTTGGTTGAATGGCCGATCAGACACTTAGCATATTAGGCTTTTATTATATAGGATTGTGGTGGTGGTTACACAGTTGTATAATATTTGTCAAAAATTATCAAACTACACATTTTAAGTGGGTATATATAAATTTATTTTAATAAGTTTGATTTTAGAAAAAGGAACATTGGATTGCACAATTCCATGTTTTTGTCCAATAACCATATATCCTTTTTTCTTTCTTTATCTTTTAAAATATATTTCTTTATTGATTTCAGAAAGGAAGGGAGAGGGGAGAGAGAGAAACATCAATGATGAGAGAGAATCATTGATTGGCTGCCTCCTCCGCGCCCCCTACTGGGGATCGAGCCCGCAGTCCAGGCATGTGCCCTTGGCTGGAATCGAACCTGGGACCCTTCAGTCCACAGGCTGGTGCTCTATCCACTGAGCAAAGCTGGCTAGGGCTATCCTTTTTTCTTTAAAGAATACTGTTTTTCTTTAAGTGTTTTGTGGGGTTTTTTGTTTGTTTTTTAGAGAGAGAGAGCGAGGAAGGTCCAGGGAGAGACATTGATGTGAGAGTATAACACATCAATGAGCTGCATCATGCATTCCCCCCGTCTCCTGACCCTAGGGATGGAGCCTGAAATATGGACATGTGCCCTGACCTGGAATTGAACCAGCAACCTCTTGGTTCACGGGAGGATGCCCAACCAACGGAAGCACACCAACCAGGGCTTGTGTGTCGTTTTTATAAGTTTTAAATTATTACTTATTACTTTAATCTTATTGACATACACTGACAGTTTAATTTGTATTATAATACAATTCTAGAATCAAAATTACATTTCTAGAAAAATTGTAACTGCTCTTTTAACTCTGTGTGTGAATTTTGTGTGTGTGTGAGTAGTCTTTACCATAGGAGCACCCCCCAAAAAACAACAACGGCCACCAACAACTGGGGAATTGTAGCTTTATTTTATATTGTGTAAAATAGAGGCAAAGACAGTTTTTTAAAAAATATATTTTATTGATTTTTTTACAGAGAGGAAGGGAGAGGGACAGAGAGTTAGAAACATCGATGCGAGAGAAACATCGATCAGCTGCCTCCTGCACACCCCGTACTGGGGAGGTGCCCGTAACCAAGGTACATGCCCTTGACCGGAATCGAACCTGGGCCCCTTCAGTCCGCAGGCTGACACTCTATCCACTGAGCCAAACCAGTTAGAGCCAAAGACGGTTTTTGTTTTATGATTTCAAGTACCTGTCAGTGGTCAAACTGCAGTGTTTATGGTTGAATATAGAGCATTGACTGTGGAGGAAATATATATATATACATATATATATACATAATCTTGGCTCTTTTATAAACAAAACATTTTAATCTTTAATTGCATGTTGATAAAGCATGGATGTTGACATAGCATTAAATGTGTGTTACATTAAGTGTATAGCATTGAGGGAATATTATATATAAATAATATTAAGGGGATATTATATATATAAAAAGAGGTAATATGCAAATTAGCTGGGACGCCATAACAGTCACGACCAGCTCAGGTGGAGGCTGCGTGCGCAGATGGGCTGGAGGGGACTTCATGCCTGGTGAGGCAAGCCACGGATGGCGCAGGCCCGGAGCAGACACACACGGGGGGGGGGGGGGGGGCTGCCCAAGCTGCCGTGACACAGCTGGAGCAGACCCGGAGCGGAGACAGGAGGGCCTGACAGCCAGGATGCGCCAGCAGTCCCGCCTCTGCACGTAAGCTGCAGAGGAAACACCTTTTCTGACCGATCATTGGCTAAGCTCCCTGCACACCACTCACAGTGTTCTTGGTAATCTGGGTAATAAGAATCCAAGAAGGTGATCTAGGGTTTTTCCACCTGACTCCTGGAGGAAAAAAACGAAGGTCCACTGCTGGAGGGGCTAAGAAATGTCATATCCTGCCCTAACCGGTTTGGCTCAGTGGATAGAGCCTCAGCCTGTGGACTGCAGGGTTCGCGTTTGATTCTGATCAAGGGCATGTACCTAGGTTTCAGGCTCTTCCCTGGCTGGGGCCCAGGTCAGGGCTCATGCAGGAGGCAACCAATCGAAGTGTCTCTCTCACATTGATGTTTCTCTCTGTCTTTCCCTCTCTCTTCCACGCTCTCTAAAAATCAATAAAAAAATATCCTCAGGTGAGGATAAAAAAAGAAAGAAAGAAATGTCATATTCTATGAAAGAGACACCTTGAAAATGCCTAAAGAAAGTTGTCATTTTTTCGTGCGGTGGCCGGCAATGGCAGCAGCAGCGGGGTGATGGGGGTGGCATCTTTCCCTGATCAGCCTGGTCACCTCCCACAGAGGGAGGCCAGACTTCGGCTTAGGCCCGCTCCCCATGGGATATCCCCTGAGGGCTCCTGGACTGTGAGAGGGGGCAGGCTGGGCTGATGGACCCCCCCACCCCATGCATGAATTTCATGCACCAGGCCTCTAGTCTATAACAATAAAATGGTAATATGCTAATTAGACCAGACATCCTTCCTGGCATCATTCTGGACGTCCTTCTGAATGAAGCTGGGGCCAGAGGGAAGCAGCCCGGGTCCTGGGTGCCAGAGCTGGAAGCTGGTGCCAGCAGCCAGGGGAAGGAAGGCCTACTCTTGCATGAATTTTCATGCATCGGGCCTCTAGTATAGTAATAAGGTGAGAAAACCCTACAGTTTTAAAAAAATATGGATAATAGCTATTCCCAAATTTTTAATGTGAGCCTATTAAAGCCCTCCCCCCAAAAGGTTAGAAACTGTTTTGTATGTGTTGAATTAACTGCTGAACAAAATAGTATGCAATGACCATGTTATTAGATTGTTGGAGTGATTATAAACAGATGAGGAACTGCTGAATCAGGCACTTTAGGACTTCGGCTGCTGCCTTGGAAAGTTTGCATCAAACTTGCTAGTAATAACCAACCTCTCTATTCTCTCCCTCGCGTTCTCCCCTCCCTGCCCCTCATTTCTTTTTAATGAGGACAATGCCAGTTGAATTTGTATTCTGAGCTCAGCTCACATAAATAAATTTTTCAAAAATTGAGTTGAATGAATGAGGAAAATTAAAACTAGTTTTAATTACACTATATTAAACAATACCTGAAATTAAAAGATTAATTTAAATAAACTGATTTTTAATGTATGACATTTTTTAACGTTTATAATTTAGTTAGGAAGATAAACTAAAATTTGCAATTATTGGGTGACATTGGGTAAATTACTTTAGCTCCCTCTTTCTCAGTTATCTCATTTGTAAAATGGCAATGATAATAGTATCATAACTACTAGTAGTGTTGTAAGGATTAGATTAGCTAGTTTATTTGCAGTACTAGCACATAATAACTACTCAATAAATGTTTGAAAATCATCATCAGGGTAATATTCAAAGTAAAATTTCTTCCATATCTGACTATGACTATTTTAATATATGTGTTCTATGCAATATAATGTATTTTAGAGAAAAATACTGTTGATATGCCACTTCCAAAGAAACAAAATGATGCGTATTTTAAATTTTAGATCATATATGTGATTGAACTTTTAAAATTATATTTATTCCCAATATATTAGGTTCATGTAGTAATCATTTAAATAGGAGCGATAATCATTCATTTTTACATTTTTGGGCCACTTTCACAGATTTTAAAATAGCTGTGAAGACATTGCAGTTTTCATATATACATATATATGTATATATATATGTATATGTGTATATATATATATATATATATATATATATATTAGCATTTTGGTGCATGTCATATTCGACACTAGGGAGTGACAAGATTGATTTCTCCTTGATTGAGTCATATAACAAATATTGAATACCTACTGTATACCAGAAGCTGGGGCTACCACAGTGAATGAGACAGTCAGGACCCCTGCTGCTATGGAGCCCAGATTTCATTGTTGGGGGAGATACTGGGGTGGAGTGATGGAACTAGACAACACATAAAAGAACAAGCTACACTCCAGATAGTGTTAAGTCCTGGGAGGAAAATAAAACTGGATGTTGAGACAAAGTGTGCCTAGAAGGACTTCCTTTAGATTGAATGACTATAGAAGGCTTTTGTAGAAGATGACATTTGATCCGGGACTTGACTGATGAGAAGTTAGTCTCATGAAGGCCTATGGTGGATTTTCCAGTCGGTGGGAGCAAGGGTCACTGCACTTTAGGCCTGTTGAGCTTGGCATATTTGAATACTTAAAAAGATGAGTATTACTAAAGGGTTGTGATGAATGTAAGAGTCATTAAGGAGACAGGGTGTAAAGACAGGCAGGGACTATCTTTCACAAACAGCCTTGGGAATCATTTCTGACTTACTCATGGTAAACTTTGATGCTACTGGCACAGAAAGTATGGAAACTATGTACTTGGTATTAACGATGTGGCACTTAGGAAACAAACAAAATATCAAAGAAGGGTTATATTGAGAATTTGGGAGTATAATAAAAGAGACAATCATTAATTTTGTAGGTTCTGGAGATAAACCAGGCCCAACTGGATTCCTGACATCTTTTTAGTGAAATTATCAAATTATAAAAATGTGTTTTGAAAGCAGCAGAGGAGGTAATATGTGCCTTTCCCTCATATCGTATATACTTTTCATTATATTATTACATAAATATGTACATACACTGAGTGGCCAGATTATTACAACCACCTGACGTTTGTAGGCAAATTAGCTATAATTTCGCGCTGAAGTTGCTAGAGGGCCAGACCATTATAAATAGGGAAGCAGGTTGTTTACCACGACAGAAGTGATTCTTTTTCTGAAGATATGGGTAAACAACGTGATTTAACAGCTTTTGAATGTGGGATATATTTGAACATGAGTGGCCAGATTATTATGACCACCTGACGTTTGTAGGCAAATTAGCCGTACACTGCATTGTATGGGATATGGAAACCGAAGGCCTGTTCGAACACCTTTGCTGTCTGCCAAGTTACCAAGATAAAATGTCTCCAATTTGCACAGGAACACAATGATTGGACAGTCAAGCATTGGAAAAGAGTCATGTGGTCCTATGAATCTCGTTTCCAGTTGCATATGCAGATGGCAGAGTGAGAATTTGGCGGAAACAGCATGAAAGCATGCACTCCACATGCATGAGTACAACCCTTCAAGCTGGTGGGGACAGTGTTATGGTTTGGGGCATGTTTTCCTGGCATGATTTGGGCCCTTTAATTCATGTGGAACAACGTCTGAATAGCACAACATATTTAAGTATCGTTGCTGATCAAGTTCATCCTATCATGTTGATGGCGTATCCCAATGGAGATGGCTTCTTCCAACAAGACAATGAGCCATGCCATGGTGCTCGTATTGTGCAGGAGTGGTCTCAAGAACATGAGGGAGACTTTACCTTGCTTAGGTGGCCCCCACAATCACCAGATCTGAATCCAATGGAGCGTTTGTGGAACGAAGTTAAAAAAGGCATCAGGCAGCTGGTTCCACAACCATCAATCTCACAGAACTGGACAGTGCTATTCATCAGGCATGGTGTCAGATTCCTGGCATCACCTTTCAACATCTTGTGGAGTCAATGCCAACAAGAATCGCCTCAGTATTGAAGGCAAAAGGTGGCCCAATGAAGTACTGATGGGGTGGTCAAAATAATCTGGCCACTCAGTGTATATATGTATTGAAATGCTAGATATAGACACTTATGAATATTACCAATTTCTGGTCCATGTTTTGTGAATACCATTGCAAGATAGGAAACTAGCATATTTATATAGAATGTGCTAATATGCAGGTTGCTAGTAGTTTTTTTTATTTTGGATTAATGCACTTTGAGAAATTACAGAATTTCTTAATCACAAGAATAGATATTTTTTGCTACACTCAGTTTAATGATTTACTTAAATATCAAGGATTTTATGATGCGATGGACTTATTTAAGTTCTTGTCATGAGTTTAACTTCTGTCATATTGGTAGGAGATTTTTTTCTTTCTATTTCAGGGCCACAGGCTACAAGTATGTTTTATCCTAGTCAACCATCTGGAAGTTTTGTGCCACTGATAATTAATAGAAAGATAAATAAGATATGGAAAAACATTAGCTAAATGCTTACTGTGTATATGTGCACAACAATTATTAGTTTCTCTTTCCAGATTGGAGAATAAAATTAGAATATGAAAAAATATATAGTTTTATGCTATTCCTAAGCAGATGATAATTCTTATTTTACTTTGTTGTGATAAGTAGTTCACCACTGGTATTTAAAAAATTGTCACAAGTTATTAGAATTATAAACAATTCATACTTGATGTTCGCAATTCAAGTAGAATATTTGAATGGAAGTGGAAAATAAAACTTCCTGTAGTTGTATTCCCCAAAGATAAACAATTGTTAGCAGTTTCTTGTGTTTTCTTCTAGAAATTTTCTGTTTATGCAATCATATGTAAGCATGTGTTTGTGAGTGTGAGTGAATTTACATACATAGTATATCATCCCCATTCTCATTTTACATGTATGGGCTCTACAGTACTGTTCTACATTCTTGTCACTGACTACAAATATATCTTTCATAGATCCTCTCATTCTTTATAACAGCTGCATAGTATTCCATTGTTCGAATAAATATAATTTATTGACTTGATTTCTATTGATAAACATGTAGTTTGTTTCCAGTTTTCTTGTAATTCTTTACTTGCATTTTACATGTTTATCCATAAGTATATGTCTTTAGAAGTTTTAAAATAATTGAAAAATTGTCTTTCAAAACCATAATAATGACATGTATATACCCAACAACTGTGTTCCAATACTTCTTCCTTCATATTCTGACTAATGAACAAAAAATAAAAGAGTTGGCAGTAGACAGGTAAATTTTTGGTTATCATTAAGGTGCCCATTATTTTTATTATTTTCTTTAGAACTTATAACATCTATATAAATACTTACATAACAAAAGTTGAATTTTACATTTTATCCCAAAGATAGCAGTACATTATTCATCATGGTTGTTAGAACACTTAACTCATGCAGGACATGAATGAGTTAAGGCGATTAAAATTAATAATATTTAATATTTAATTATCCAAGCTAAAGTTCATATAATTCAAATAACAATAAATTTTTGGAATTCATATAGACTTTATCTGTCATTAAATAATAGTTAACATAAATTTTGGATAAATGATTAAAATGGATTAAATTTTGCAGCCACCATAGTACAGATTGGGTCAGGCAAGAATCTTCAGTGGATGCTAAATCCATGGGGGATTTTTAATGAAGAACAAGATATTTGCATGATATTAAAGTGTCTCCTTGTGGATTACTTATTAGTTACAAGGAAAAAAATAGTAATTCTACAGAGGAGAAATCAGATAATACCTTGATCAAATGATCAAAATTAATATCAGCAGCAATGGGTAAATGGGCATTGTATGTCTCCAGATGTGATTCTTTAGCAGTATTAGTACTTCAACCAGGAATGAATAACCTGAATTTAATTAAAAGAAAACATCAGACAAACCCCAAATGAGGAACATATATACTATTAAAAATAAGAGATTATATTCTTTAAGAAGTCAGTGTCATTAAAGGCAAAAATAGGCTTTAGAAAAGTTTCAGATTAAAGGAGCTATAGCTAAATTAATATCCAATTATAGAACTGATCCTGTAAAAAAACTATAGGATGTTATTGGATCACTTGACAAAATTGGAACAGGACAGTAAATTTACAAGTATTTAGCAATTGGTTTTTCTCTTATGTGTTTATATAAGAGAATATCTCTTATGAATTTAGGGATAAAAGGCATGATATAAGCAACTTACATATAACAATAATATACATATGTATTATACCTATTTACATGTAGATAGATACTTAGAGTGAGAGAGAGAGAGAGAACTCAAGAGTATATAAATGATAAAACAAATAGGGCAAAATATTAACAATGGAGCATGCAGGGCTTCTATGCACTAATTTTATTTTTACAACTCTTGTTCTAATGTTTAGAAATGGATTAAAGATATTTTTGTTTATAAAGATGACTCTTAAGAGCTTTTTATAAAATCAACGGTTTTTGATGAGTGGTATTTTATTGTTTACTAAGTAGGGAGAAATAATTCTAAAATCTAGCCATATCTCACTAAGTCAGAAATGCTACTAATTCTGTGTTGAGTTTCTCATGTAGAACAATAGTGCCTGTGTTACATTAGCAGGTGTTACATATCGGATTACAAACTAAATATTTTTAGAATCTCGAGTTGGGAAAGATGAGTGTGGGCTAGATGTTAGGACTGTGAGGAAAGTACAGAAATTAGTGTGGCAGTAGTGGTGGTGAGGTGGGAGAGAGAAATTGGAATGAATTGGCCAGAGAATTCAGAATTGAAGAAAGTGAATTTGGAAGGCACCCATATAAATGGTTCCACTGTAGAGCAGTCGTTTCCAATATTTTTCTTCCTAATAAGGACACTTATATTTCCCTGATTTTGACGTGCACTTTTTTTTTTTCACATTTTAAAACCTCTGCAGTCTGGATGAGCCTTACAGTAAGTGGCATCTGACCATCATTGTCGATGTGGATTGAAGTGAGTTCTTCCATATAAGATTAGGCTTTGCTTCTGCCAGTAACCTGGGGGCCCTAGCAACCTGAGACCATTTTAAATTAAATTTTGAGGTTGAGTATTTTGGCCCACATTAATGCATATGAATTCAGATTACAAGTCTGTGTTAGTTCTGGCTGGAGGTTTAGATTTGGAGGGGAGACACCTCCCTTCTGCTAGTGCCAACGTTGAGAAGACAAGTTTCTATGCTGTTGCTTTTCATATAACAGGTTTTCTTTTCCCTCTTAAACATCTTCTGTCATAGCTTTACTATGGGATTTCCTATTAGACTTCTTATATTGGGATTTTTTTTTTTATTCTTAGTTGTACATAAATATAATGATGAAATGCCTTTCCCCACCCCGGCTAACTTGCACATCCTTGCTATTTGGATATGTCTTCTTAATTATACAGGGGTGGGCAAAGTAGGTTTACAGTTGTATTGTATTAAGAATATAATATAATAATAAATAATACAAGAATAAACTCTGTGTTTCGCATACTCACAACTGTAAACCTACTTTTGTCCACTCCTATAGTATTTCTGTTTGTGGTTTCACAGTATCTTTAATCTTGCCTGACCCAGAGGGATCCTTTCAAAGGTAAAATAACGCCCTCCATTTATATTTCAAGCCCCCTTAAGCCATTTGTCTTGGTGAGAGGCTGCAGTGGAAAATCGCAGTCAGTTTTTGGTTTGGAGGACATTTGGGTAGACATTAGTTACTCATTCATCTATTTTAAATTAGTACAGGTTTTGAATCATCTGCCACCTATCTTTGCAGATTTCTTAACCTTTCTAACCTGTTTCCTCATCTAGAGAACAAATATAACACAACTTTGATAATGTTATTGTGGCTTCAATGAGATAGTGTATGTAAAGGACTAGCGTGGCATCTGGCACAGATGTGGTGATGAATAGATGATTAATGTTTGGTTGACTGTGATAGCTATTGTTTTCTGTTTCCCAGGATATCCCCTTCCACCCAATCACTCTTCTTTTTTTTTTCTTCTTTTTTTTTTTATTTTTTTTAATTAAATCTTTATTGTTCAGATTATTACATTTGTTCCTCTTTTTCCCCCCCATAACTCCCCTCCTCCCAGTTCCCGTCCTACTCTCCGCCCTCACTCCCCACCCACTGTCCTCATCCATAGGTGAACGATTTTTGTCCAGTCTCTTCCCGCATCTCCCACACCCCTTTCCCCCCCAAGAATAGTCAGTCCATTCCCTTTCTATGTCCCTGATTCTATTATGATCACCAGATTATTTATTCACTTGATTCTTAGATTCACTTGTTGATAGATGCATGTTTGTTGTTCGTAATTTGTATCTTTACCTTTTTCTTCTTCTTCCTCTTCTTAAAGGATACCTTTCAGCATTTCATCTAATACTGGTTTGGTGGTGATGAACTCCTTTAGCTTTTCCTTATCTGTGAAGCTCTTTATCTGACCTTCAGTTCTGAATGATAGCTTTGCTGGATAAAGTAGTCTTGGTTGTAGGTTCTTGGTATTCATCACTTTGAATATTTCTTGCCACTCCCTCCTGGCCTGCAAAGTTTCTGTTGAGAAATCAGCTGACAGTCGTATGGGTATTCCCTTGTAGGTAACTGGGTTTCTTTCTCTTGCTGCTTTTAGGATTCTCTCTTTATCTTTTGCTCTTGGCATTTTAATTATGATGTGTCTTGGTGTGGTCCTCTTTGGATTCCTTTTGTTTGGGGTTCTCTGCGCTTCCTGGACTTGTAAGTCTATTTCTTTCACCAGGTGGGGGAAGTTTTCTGTCATTATTTCTTCAAATAGGTTTTCAATATCTTGCTCTCTCTCATCTTCTGGCACCCCTATAATTCTGATGTTGGTATGCTTGAAGCTGTCCCAGAGGCTCCTTACGCTATCTTCATATTTTCGGATTCTTTTTTCATTTTGCTTTTCTGGTTGGGTGTTTTTTGCTTCTTCGCGTTTCGAATCTTTGACTTGATTCTTGCGCTCCTCTGGTCTGCTGTTGGGTGTCTGTATAATATTCTTTATTTCAGTCAGTGTATGCTTAATTTCTAGTTAGTTCTTTATCACAACATCGAGGGTCTCATTAGATTTCTTCAGGATCTCACTACATTTATCGGCGGTCTCACCAGTCTTTTCAAGGGCCTTACTAAGTTTATCGGCAGCTTCTAGACAGTTCTTGAGAGACCTTAAAAGTGTGGTTTTGAGCTCTATATCTTCCATTTCTGACATTTGCATCCTGTTTCTTTGTCTCCGCATTTTTTTATCTTTTCTTGGTGCACCCCCTAGTGGTCTTTGTGCGCAGTCTTGTTGTAGTTAAGCCTTGATTGTCAGCAATACCAGGGGTGATTTGACCTCCAGGCTAACTGGCTATGAGAGTCCGCTGTGTCTGCAGTGGGAGAGCTTCTGTCTGTCTCTGCATTTTTTATGCTTTCTTGGTGCACCCCCTAGTGTTCTTTGTGTGCAGTCTTGTTGTAGTTAAGCCTTGATTGTTGTCGGCAATACCGGGGGTGATTTGACCTCCAGGCTAACTGGCTATGAGAGTCCGCTGTGTCTGCAGTGGGAGAGCTTCTGTGCTGGATCTCTAGGGCGGTGCTAATCTAGCGTTTGCCTGAGGCTATCCGGCAAATGGCTCTGCGCAGGGCTTGGGCAGGGCGGGTCCCCGGGGATCTACAGGGCGGGCCGGAGCGAGCAGTTATGGCTGCTCTCAGTTCCGTCCCTAGGGGCCCTGCCTCACAGAGTCCCAGCAACCGCTGCAAACCTTAGTATTTCACTTCAGCACTGTGCCTCCTCTGAGTCTGGGTATGATATTCTCTTTCCTCCTAGTTGTAGAATTTCCACTCAGCCAGCCTTCCTGTAGTTCTGGATGATGTCCGTTCCATCTTTTAGTTGTTTTTTGAAGTGGTTGTTGGAGGCAGCAATCTCCGGCGTTAACCTATGCCGCCATCTTGGTTTCTCCTCCACTCTTCTTGTAGAAATATATTTTGCCTACTCAGCCACCAAAGGGATGGACACACTATTCTTCCTAGCCAGTGTAGATTAATCCCCCAGGTACAATGGTAGGTTTAAGTCTGAGTGGGCATGTGACTCAATCCATCAGTCTTTATCCAGCCAGAGATTCGAAGGAAGAAAACCTTTTTACACCGGGATTAGGAAGGCAAGATTTTGACGGAATCTTTTGGCAGCTACCTTGCAATTCCATATGGGAAAGGTCTGCTTAAATAATAAAGCTAAGAAGAAATGATTCGGGATAAAAGATGGGGGAGGGAGGAGCTCAGGTGCAACTGAGGGAGAGCCATTTCTATTTTTTGAGGCTCTCCTTCCTATAGCTCTTCTTCCAGAACTATGCCAACGTCCTGCCCAGCTTTCTGAGCAAATAAATGCCTTAGTATGTTTTTGTTTGTTTGTTTGTTTCTTTGGCTTAATGTAATTTGAATTGGCTTTCTACCACTTGAAGTGCAGTGTTCTGAGAGAGATGATAGTAATATTATTTGCCCCAAGAATTTTTCTTGCCCAAAGAACTGCCTTTAGTTTTCTATCCTAAATAGGAAAAAACAAATGTGTAATAAATAAGCCATTAAAAGCAGATTACCCTTTCTACTGTGGGTGGGCCTCGTGATGTCAGGGAAAAGAAATAAAAATTGTGATTTTTTTTTTGGGGGGGGGGGAGGGAAGATACCCAAGTTTCAGGTATTTTTCATGTTGTGATTTTTTTCTAGTGATGATACAGAGAATATTGAGAGTAAACTTATAAGATGTGCAAAGAGAAATTACAGTGCAATTTTAATTAGAAATTGTTAGCTACATTTGGAAGCTCTAATCCCATCTAATAAAAGAGTAATATGCAAATTAACCATCACTCCCTCACTCTGTAACAAAGATGGCAATGGCCATGGAGCTGGAGCGAGCAGGAGGCTTGGGTTGCCCCCGGCGATGGAGGAAGCAAAGTTTCCCGCTTGCCCTGGCTGGCCCTGAGCTCTGCTCAAGGGTAAAATGTTTCAATTATAGAAGATAAGTAAATCCCAGATACCTGCTTCTAGCCCGTGAGCGTGGCCAGCCTGAAAATGGCCATCAGCCCCTCACCCAGGCTGGCCACACTCCCATGGGGTGAGGGTCCCCACTGGGGGGCTTGACCAGCCTGCAAAGAGCCATCAGCCCCTCACCCAGGCTGGCCAGGCACCCCAGGGGAGACCCCTACCCTGAAGGGGGTGTGGCCAGCCTGAAAACGGCCCTCAGCTCCTCACCCAGGCTGGTCAGGCACCCCAGCAGGACCCCCACCCTGATCCAGGACACCCTTCAGGGCAAACCAGCCGGCCCCCACCTATGCACCAGACCTCTGTCCTATATAATAAAAGGGTAATATGAAAATTGACCCTAACAGCAGAACAACTGGGAATGACTGGTCACTATGACACACACTGACCACCAGGGGGCAGATACTCAATGCAGGAGATGCCCCCTGGTGGTCAGTGCGCTCCCACAGGGGGAGCTCTGCTCAGCCACAAGCCAGGCTGACTGCTGCCAGCACAGCAGTGGTGGTGGGAGCCTCTCCCACCTCCTCAGCAGCCCTAAGGATGTCCGATTGCAGCTTAGGCCTGCTTCCCGCTGCAAAGTGGACATCCCCCAAGGGCTCCCAGGCTGCCAGAGGGATGTCTGACTGCCAGCTTAGGCCCGATCCTCCAGGGAGCAGGCCTAAGCCAGCAGGTGGACATCCCCCAACGAGTCCCAGACTGCAAGAGGGCACCAGGCCAGGCTGAGGGACCCTCCCGAGTGCACAAATTTTTGTGCACTGGGCCTCTAATTAAAGATATAACGGGCAAAGGGAATACTACTGCAGTTATTTGTGGATTGAATCTCTACTCTCTGCTTCTTAAGAATTTCAGATAATGTGAGCAGGGCCTAAGTGGTCTGAAGTTTAAGAGGTGACCCAGAATGCAAATGAGAGGACTAGAAGGGTATTAGCATTCACAGCAGGTAGAATGCTATTTGTGTTCTTAATTGGGAAAGTTAGTCTGGATAGGGGCCAAGGATCACAACATGGTTATGTTCACATGAAAGTTTGTAATTTGATTAGGATTTGAGAACATGTTAGGGAAGAAAATAAGTTCCTTTAAAATAATCTTGCACATTGAATATTCAGTGTGATAGAAATTTTTTTTTGTAAGCTGAGAAGCCAAGAAAAAATTATCATTCTTCCACGTTCAAGAATACCTATTTCTAGAGAGTTGTGCTTGAACTCCTACCATTTGTTTGTTTGTTTTTTAATATACTTTTTATTATTGATAATCCTACAGATTTTCTCTCCCCCCTCCCCCATTCTCCTAGCCCCTATTCCCCCCAGGTCTTCATTGCCCTATTGTCTATGTCCATGGGCTGTGCATATAAGTATAAAAGTTCTTCGGTTTTTCTCTTCTCGTCCCCCCTCCCCCACATTGAGGTATGCCAGTCTGTTCCATGTCTCCATGCTTCGGGTCTTATTTTGTTGGTCAATTCATTTTGTTCATTAGATTCCACAAATAAGTGAGATCATGTGATATTTGTCTTATTTCACTTAGCATAATATTTTCCAGGTCTATCCATGCTGTCCCAAAAGAGATCCCTCTTTTTTATGGCTGCATAGTATTCCATGTAAATGTCCCACAGCTTTTTTATCCACTCATCTACTGATGGGCACTTGGGCTGTTTCCAAGTCTTAGCTATTGTAAACTGTGCTGCTGTGAACATAGGTGTGCATACTAGTATATTCTTTCTGATTGGTGTTTTGGGGGTTTTTAGGATATAGTCCCAGAAATGGGATTGCTGAGTTAAACAGAAGTTCCTTTTTTTTATTTTTTGAGGAAACTCCATACTGTTTTCCATAGTGGCTTCACCAATCTGCATTCCCACCAGCAGTGAACTAGTGTTCCCTTTTTCCACATCCTCACCAGCACTTACTGTTTGTTGTTTTTTATGATAGCCATTCTGAAAGGTGTGGTTATTTTTTTGCATTTCTCTGATGATTAGTAATTTTGAGCATTTTTCACGTGTCTCTTGGCAAAATGTCTATTCAGGTCTTCTGCCCATTTTTAAATTGGCTTGGTTATCCTCTTTTTGTTGAGTTGTATGAGTACTCTATAGAGTAGGGATATTAACCTCTTATCAGATGTATCATTGGCAAATATATTCTCCCGTTTAGTGGGTTCCCTTTTCAATATGATGGTCCTTTCTTTTGCTGTGCAGAAGCTTTTTATTTTGATGTGGCCCATTTGTTTATTTTCTCCTTAGTTTCCTTTGCCCTAGGAGATGTCTCCGTAAACATATTGCTACGTGAGATGCCTGAGTTTTTACTGCCTATGTTTTCTTCTAAGATTTTTATGGTTTCATGTCTTACATTTAAGTCTTTTATCCACCTTGAGTTTATTCTTGTGTAGGGTGTCAATTGCTGGTCTAGTTTCATCTTTTTGCATGTGTCTGTCCTGAATTCCTATCATTTGTACTTCTGTTTTCCTTTTTAAAAAATGTACATTAGTATTCAAATTTTACCCAAGATTGGAAAAGTGGTTTATGTGGGTGTATAAGAGATGTGCTTTTAAAGTAGATAATAATCCTATGAATTGACTTAACTGATTTTCTTTTCAAGTGCTTGCATAGGAGATTTAAATAATGTCAGACTTAAAGCCTTAAATATAAGTATTAAATAGTGAACTTTGGTTGTATTATAGATTGTCTCATGATTTCCTTAATGTCTTGTAAAGTTGTACAAAAGAATGAGATTGAGATCCTTTACTGTAAGGCACATAGATTTATTTCATTAAAAAATTTTTTTTAAAATACCAGTTATACATAAGACACTGTGATGCATACAAATGATATAAGAAATAGTCTTTGCCTTAGACCATTTACATTCTCAGAGTTAAAATACTCACACACATATCTGTTACTCAAAGCATTGTATATTAAGTGCCTTATGCTGAGTACAAACTAAGTGTTTTAGGGTCTGAGAGTGTTATAGAAGTCCATTTGTATCATCAAAAGTATTTGGGTGTGTGATAATAATTTTATCTGTTCATATGACTGGGCCATGAGGTACCTAGACATTTAATCAAATGTTATTCTTGCCGAAACCGGTTTGGCTTAGTGGATAGAGCGTCGGCTTGTGGACTGAAAGGTCCCAGGTTCGATTCCAGTCAAGGGCATGTACCTGGGTTGCGGGCACATCCCCCACTAGGAGATGTGCAGGAGGCAGCTGATCGATGTTTCTCTCTCATCGATGTTTCTAACTCTCTATCTCTCTCTCCCTTCCTCTCTGTAAAAAATCAATAAAATATATTTTTAAAAAAATGTTATTCTTAGTGTTTGTATGAAAGTGTTTTTGGATGAGAGCAACTGAGTAAAGCAGATACTGTGAGTGGGTTTCGTTTAATCAGTTGAAGGCCCGGATAGTAGTAAAGCTGCTAAGTAAGAGAGAATTCTCTCCTGCCTGAGTGCCTTCAAATTAGGACATCAGCTTTTTTTCCTATGGACTCAAACGGAAACATTGGCTCTTCCTGGGCCTTGAGCTTGCTGGTGTTCAGGCTTGAACTAAACCATTGGTTCTCTTAGGTTCTCAGCTTGCTGACTTGCCCTGCAGATCTTCTGACTTGCCATAATTGTATGAACCAATTCCTTATAATGTTTCTGCCTATCTGTATATTTTCTGTTATTTCTGTTTCTCTGGAGAACCTGGACTAATACAGGGTGATTCAGAAAGATATGGAGGAGGAATTAAAACCACAGGCTAAACCATTGTAAAAGCAGGATTTCACTAGGGATAGATGGTAAAGAAAAACACTACAGGCAGAGGAAATAGCACATGTGATGAGAGCAATCTGGCTGGAGTTCAGGAGTTTTCTACTGTTCTTTTGCTGTTTACGAGTTGTGGGAGAACACCAGTTTTACCACAACGTGGTTAGTATTGGTTGGTGGTGGTGGTGGTGGTAGTGGTGGTATGTGTGCACCTTTTTTTAAATGACTGTAGCAGATTGGTTTATTGGTTAAAGAGTAAGCCTACTTTCTCAGCATTCTAGTTAATCCAGCCTGTGATCATTTTTCATTACGTTGCCATGCTGTAGTCCAGGGGAGGTGGTGGTCTGTACGTGTGCGTGCGTGCGTGTGTGTTTGTATTGTTATTAGTATTGGTCTTGGCAGGTTGCAAAGTGAACATGATGACATTCTTCCTTTGGCCTTTTTAAAAGCTTGCTTTTCTGTTTATGGATACAAATTACAGAGGTAGAAATGTATATATAGTTTTGAAATTTACATTTATTATTGAGTCCTTATAAAAGGACTAGTGTAACTTAGAAATGGAATTTAACATTTTATTTAATTTTAATTAATTTGTGAGATAAAAGCTAGTGGCTAATGTATGGGACAACACAATTTTAGACCATAAGAAGTTTTGATTTTTTTCTAGCTCTGTGGTGTTGAGAAGATCTGACTAAGCAGAGTTTTCACTCACATATGGTAAACACATATTTACAACAGGACATTATTTTAAATTTATTTAAATGTTATTGGGGGTTACAGAGGAAATGAATTTTGATATTGCCAAATTTCTAGTAAGATTAGATATTTATTGGTTATTTATACTCTGCCTGATACCAAATACTGTATATGAATGTTAGGAAATGAAACATTAAAATGTAAAATAGTAATAAAAAGGAAAAGAGCCATATAATTAAAGAAGTGAAAATAAGGACAGGAGGGGGAGAAAATCGTGGAAAGTCTAAGTGGAGATTAGTTTGGCAAAAAAATCTATCTGTACCAACTGTCAGAGGAAAAAGATAATTCCAATTAAAAAAATAGCATCTTTGTAGTATAATAAAAAGACACATGCCATTTTGTCAAGAGAAAAACTTTCCCCAATATGAACTATTAGGAGAAGTTTATTGCATTTTGTAAGGGATGTTTAATAGCATAATGGAGGGTACTGTTTCATAGTAGTTTTAAAATTAAGGAGACATTTTCGTATTCAAATTGTTTCCCTTCACTTCAGCTGCGCTGGCCAGGGCTCTGCTGTTTCTTGGCGCTATCAGGATTACCTCCGAGTTGAGGGTATTTGCATATGCTGCTGCTTCTGCTTAGAATGCTCTTCCTCAATATTTTCACGTAGTGTGCTCCCTCACTGCATACCAATCTCTATTCAAATATGACCATTTAAGAGAGGCTTTCCCTGACCATCCTACATAAATAAGCCTCTCTTATGCCTGCCTATCATTCTGCACTCCCTTAACCCACTTAATTTTTCTTCTTTCCACTTATCATGTTTATCTTTCTCCCTCTCTGGAATGCAAAGACTTTGTCATATTCCAGTAGCCTAGAATAATGCCTCGTGGATAATATGTATGTTCAATGAATGAATATATAAGTCTAGAGCTCAGGGGAAAGTTCAGTGTAGAAATGTAAATTTAGGAGTCAGTAGCATATAGAGATGGATTTTAAAACCATAAACATGGGTGACAGCCCTGGCGTGGCCAGATGGCTCAATTGGTTGGAACATCATCCGTCACCTGGCACACCAAAAGGTGCAGGTTCGATCTCAATTGCTATTTCTCTCTTAGGTCGATGTTTCTCTCTCTCTCTCTCTCTCTCTCTCTCTCTCTCTCTCTCTCTCTCTCTCTCTCTCTCTCTCTCCCTCTTATCAATAAAAACATATCCCTGGATGAGGATTTAAAAAGAGAGAAGTAGAAAACTGCTATTAAAAAAAGGGGGGGGGAATGAAATTATCAAGTGATAATGTATAGCTATAGCAGAAAAGAGATCCAAATTAAAGTCTTGCTCTGCTTTACCAATTATAAATTAGACTCAGCAAATTAGAAGGAATACCAGAAGAGATGTATCATTGAAATAAAGAGAGGAGCCCTAACCAGTCTGGCTCAGCGGATAGAGTGTTGGCCTGCGGACTGAAAGGTCCCAGGTCCGATTCCGGTCAAGGGCATGTACCTTGGTTGCAGGCACATCCCCAGTAGGAGGTGTACAGGAGGCAGCTGATCGATGTTTCTATCTCATCGATGTTTCTAACTCTCTATCCCTCTCCTTTCCTCTCTGTAAAAAAATCAGTAAAATATATTTAAAGAAATAAAGAGAGGAAATGTTCTAAGGATACAGCTGTGTGAATGATGTTGAGAGGTTGACCAAAATGAGGTTTGTAAATTAACCTTTGAATTTGGCAAGATGAAGGTTGTTTTGTGGCCTTTAGGAGTTATTTTAGTGGGGTGATTGGGATAGAAACCAGATTTTAGTAGAAGAGTGAATGACAGGTCAATAAGTAGAAAGAACTAAACTTCCTTTGAGAAGTTTCGCTATGAAAGGGAACAGAGAGTTGGGTGATTATTGAAGGAAGGAAATGAAGTCAAGGGAAGGCTTAAGTGTTTTCCAGAATTTTCTGATTTGCGAGTATGTCCATCTTGATTATCTCTTCTTATACTGAGTTCTATCTGTCATCAGTTAACTAGAGGATTGATTCATAATGCCTTTTTACAAGTGGCTTCCTCCCCAACCTTCTATCTACTAAAGTGCTCTTTCTTCCTCCATTTCATTAGAGTCCTTCGTAAATGCTTCCTGTTTCTTTAAATGATAACTCTATGGTAAATTAAATTTTTTCAACTGTTTGCTTTTTCTGATGATTTTATTGTGTCGTATAACCATCATAGATAATTTCAAGTGTCAATAACAGTGATAGTAATTGTAATAAGATCCTAATGTATGTTGACATTTATTGTGTACCTGGGACACTTGAAGAGATTTACATGTATTTATTGAGTTAATACTCAAAACAACCCTGGGAGACAGGTACTATTATTCTCAACAGAGGACGCAGGGGTATGAGGTACAGAGAGTTTTAACTAATTTCTTCAAGATTAAACAATTAGTCAGTATGGTTGTCTTAGCCACTATGCTATTCTGTCTCCACATGAACAAAGCAAATGTCTCATCTTCCAGTTATGTTAAATAAATATGCCTTTGGTGAATCATTTTGGTTCTCAAGTACTCTCCCCTTTTATATCTATTATATGAATGTATGTTTTGGACTGGGATGTTGGTTAATTTCATTATTTTTACAGTAATCACATTTTAGAGCTAGATGGGGACATTTAATTAAATAATGACTGGAATAAAATTTAAGAATCAGAAAGAACGTGTTTTCTAAATTGCATTTTCCCCCTTATATCTTTTTTTGGCTTACCTCTGTTGGCTGTGAACTTTAAATTTATTTGTGCTTGTAATGATAAGCACTATTTATTCTGTGACTAATTTTACTAATCTTCAAGGCTTACCATTTCCAGCATGTCAGAGTAGCCATGATCAAGTTTACATTTCAATATACTCTTTTGGATTCATGACATTCCATTTTGACAGTGATAAAAGGCATGCTCTGAGGCCTCATTGAAAAGGAATGTCAGAACTGTTTCTACAAGTTTCTTTCATTTATCTAACATGGAAAGGTCTATCAACATGCTTACTATAAAATTCATAATATAGGAGAATGTTTTGTAAGGTTGGTTATTAGTGATATGCTTAACTGGCAAAGAAAAGTTTTTAGGAATTTAAGTTTTGGAGCTACTTTAGTTTATTTAAATAAATTTTTCTGCTTTTGTGAAAGTTACTAACACTTAAAAACTTAATGAAAACATTTGTGATACTACAAGTGTGAAGAAATGACAAGAACCTAGATTTAGTCAATACTTTTCATGCTAAGTTATAAAGCATGCCAGAAGCAATGAGCGGTTGGGGGGTAGGGCTGAGAGGCTGAGAGAAAAGGAAGAGGAAGTAAAATTTTTGGAGTGCCTATTGTATTCTAGGCAAGGCAGTGATAGGGCTTTTACTTATATTATCTCATTTAAGTCTCACAGAAGTCTTGCCAGGTAGGTGTTATCATTTCCCTTTTACAGATGAGGAAACTGATGTTGCAAATGTTGTCTTTAATAGAAGATCACACAGACAGAACCAGAAATCAAATCTTATTCTGTTTGATACTCAGGCCCAATCTATACACTTCATGGAGTTGTTCTTGGGCCTTTTTAAGCAGAAAATATAACATAGCAGAATTTTTATGTTTAAATTTTATTCACTGAGCTATTATAAACAAAGACTACTTATAAGATTGCAGGTCTTTTCAAATATAAATACAGTATACTGATTTGCATAACAGCCTCACCTATCAGAATGGTATAAAATAAATAAAGTAAAAATTTCAAATGTACATGACCATTAATATTTTTTTCAAAGCTCAGATACCGTGTACAGCAGTGCGCTAGATCATGCTCACTGCCACATTGAAGATACCCATGAACAACCTCATCTTCACCCCCATTCAGTTCAGTTATCTTCTGTGAGTTTCTGAGTTAGAGAACCTTCCCTGTTACCTCTGATATATTTTTCAGAGAAGAGCAAGATCAGACATTTCTGAATATATTTTCCCTAGCATTTACCTTAGAATGGCGAACAGTGCATGCATTATTGACCAATATCCTATATAATAAAAGGGTGATATGCAAATTAACCCTAACAGCAGAACAACTAGAATGACCACTGGACCAGTCACTATGAGGCACACTGACCACCTCTTGTTCTCTTTCCCCGGCCGGCAGGCTCAGATCACCTGATGGCCACCCACTGTGGGGGTGGGGCCGGTGAGCGGGCGGGAACAGCTGACCTCTAGGTCCCTTCCCCGGGCCATCAGGCACTGATCACCCGATGGTGAATGGGGAACCGGGGGTGGATGGTGGTAGGGGGCAGGGCCAGCTGCGAGCAGTTGGGAAAGATGGCCCTGATCACAGGCCAGGCCTAGAGACTGTACCTGCGCATGAATTTCATGTGCTGGGCCTCTCTTGGATAAATAAGAAAGCATCTCAATCCTTTTATTGATTTAGATTCATAGCTCAATTATTTTAGGAATTAAAAATGATAGTAATATATGAATCTGATGGCTATTTAAAATTCATTTGAATATAATGACTTATTTTTATTCTTTTTTGCATTTTATAAAATTTCAAAAGATCCCAGTGATCTCTGACCAAAAGCAATGAAGTTTTACAAGTTGGCTAGTTGTAGTTCATCAAATTATTATAATGAGGGATTTTGCTTTAGTGAAAATAAGCCATATTTTCCACTAAAGCCTTTGCTGTTGCCTTTGCTTACTTTATTTTATCCCATCTTGGTTTCTGAAGTTAACTAGTACATAATACCAAGATTTTATAATTTTTAATATTTTAACTTGCAAGCAAAAAGTTCTGCTGAAATATTTGTAAGACCACACTACTGTGAGATAAATATGATTTGTATTCAGAACTTGACTGATCTAACTTTTAGAACTATATCCAATGTATAAAATGTAATGAATCTCTATATGCAAGTACAGAAACAAATTTCAAGTATAATATCATAATCTTTTTTTGCACTTAATGGAGTATTCAGATGCCTGTGACAAAAGCATAATGCACGACTTAAATGTTTAAATAGATTTTTGAATACTGGTATATAAATTAAGAGTTCTTGGTTGCAAATAATAGAAATCAACCCTGGCTGTTTTCAGAACTGAAAAAAATTGGACAGAATATTGAGAAGCTCACAGAATCATTGGGAAGGCTGGAAATCTAGGCTCACAAAAAAGACAAGAATAAGATTAAGTTAGGCAGCAGAAAAAACCACAGCCAAAATAACAGTACAGCGTCAGCTTGTTGAATACTTGCATGGCTGCCACCAACAATGAATACTCACTTATTATTGTAGCCCATGAATGCCAACTTTGTCACCTCTGCACCTGTTATTTTAGAACCTTGATATTGCTGTCATTAGTTTCCACCTGTCCCCAGAATGGATTCTCCATTGATTCCCTCTGTTGCACCATTATCCCCCAACTTAAAGCCCTGGGTGGGTGTTTGAGTAGTTAATCTAAGACTATATAATAATGCTGCAACTACAAGAATGGTTGGGTAGTGAATATATGGCTTTTTTAGGTTGTGTAATGGAAAGTGAGTTATGTGGGCCATCAACACTCACCTGATTGGGAGTTTCTCAAATGTAGGAAAAGAATTCATATGTTGGGTGGCCAAAAATGGACAGGTATCTACTACATTCTCTTTGTTCCTGCACATAATTTCTTTTATGAATTATTGTAACCTATGATTGCATATGAGAAAAATGCATACGTGACTTTTAAATTTTAGATTGGGAGACTTGATTGGAGACATAATATTACTCTAAGATGTTCTTTGATGTTTCAGGTAATTTTTCAACCTTATTCTTAGCTCTTGTTTTAGCAGATTTTATGGAGTGATGGTACTAAACATACTGATACTACTTATATTACCACTTAAAAACAGCCTTCTACTTCTGAAAGAAATGATTTCCCTTAGTTATAGCCTCACTTTTTACCTGGTTTGGACAATAGGTTCTGAAAGTATAATGGGAAGAGCTCTAACGGGTAGATGCTCTAACGGGTAGGTTAGCTTGCTCCTGGGGTCCAGCCAATTGGGATGGAGTGAGATAGGCTGGACACGCCCTGGAGCCCTCCTGCAGTCCCTTCCCACTGGCCAACCTCCCACGTCCCTGCCCGGCCCCGATCGTGCATCGGTGGGATTCCTCGGCCTGGCCTGTGCCCTCTCGAAATCCGGGCCGAGGGACCCTCCCTTAAGTGCACGAATTTTGTGCACCGGGACTTTAGTATTCTTAATATTTTAAAATATACATCATGAAAATCTCATTTTGGCAAATTAAAATACTTATTTTGGGATAGTAGTATGTATTATTGCTTTTTCAAAATGACAATATGAAAAAAATTTAGATTCCTCTTTCTAAGATACTTGAACATCTTAATTTTTATTTATTAGGTTATGTTTCACTAATATTTGTCAAGAAGGAGTTACAATGAGGAACTTACGAGGATTCTCTAGAGCAGTGGTTCTCAACCTTCCTAATGCCGTGACCCTTTAATACAGTTCCTTATGTTGTGGTGACCCCCACCATAAAATTATTTTCGTTGCTACTTCATAACTGTAATTTTGCTACTGTTATGAATCGTAATGTAAATATCTGATATGCAGTATGTATTTTCATTGTTACAAATTAAACATAATTAAAGCATAGTGATTAATCACAAAAACAATATGTAATTATATATGTGTCTTCCAATGGTCTTAGGCGACCCCTGTGAAAGGGTCGTTCAACCCCCAAAGGGGTCGCGACCCACAGGTTGAGAACCCCTGCTCTAGAGTGTCAGGTGTGTTGAAAGATTAGGAATGAATATTTTACCTTGTAAAAAAAGGTATCTTGTAGGATGGGACACCCTTCAGGGCAAACCAGCCGGCCCCCACCCGTGCACCAGGCCTCTATCCTATATAGTAAAAGGGTAATATGCAAACTCACCCTAACAGCAGAACGACTGGGAATGACTGGTCACTATGACACACACTGACCACCAGGGGGCAGACGCTCAATGCAGGAGCTGCCCGCTGGTGGGCAGTGGGCTCCCACAGGGGGAGCTCTGCTCAGCCACAAACCAGGCTGATGGCTGCCAGTACAGCAGTGGTGGTGGGAGCCACTCCTGCCTCCTCAGCAGCACTAAGGATGTCTGACTGTAGTTTAGGCCTGCTCCCCGCTGGCAAGTGGACATCCCCCAAGGGCTGCTGGGCTGCCAGAGGGATGTCTGATTGCCAGCTTAGGCCCAATCCCCCAGGGAGCAGGCATAAGCCAGCAGGTGGTCATCCCCTGCTGGGAGCCGGTCCATCCTTGCTGTTTCAAGGGACCTGGCATATATGGCATACTGTTCTTAATATGTTTGCTCACCTTCTTGGCACTATGTGTTTTAACCAAGGTCTCTGAGAAAGGTTGTTTCCCCAGGTAGGGATTTTCCCCTGAAGTTAGGGAGGGAATAAAACCTCTCAACTAAGTGCCAGGCGGGTAATTAATCACTTTAACTACGTACAATCATGCTTAAGCTACTTAATCTTTACTCCCTGGAATGGAGATAAGAAATGCCCTAACCTTTGTAATAGAGATTGATAGGATTGAATCAACTGGTATAAATACAGATGTAACAAGACAGCAAGACACAGAACTTAGAACACAGAACTTAGAAGACAGAACTTAGGAGACAGAACCTACACAGAACCTAGAGACAGAAGAACTTCGCTGGAGAGAACATGGCAAAAGATCCTGGACAGAAACTGGCCACAGAACCTAGAGACAGAACCTAGCGAGAGAACCTGGCTGAAGAACCTAGAGACAGAACCTGGCTACAGAACCTGGATAGAACATGGCAAGAGAACCTGACTAGAACCTGGTGACTGAACCTGGCTGGAGAACCTGGACAGAACCTGGCTGGAGAACCTAGCGAGGGAACATGGCTGCAGAACCTGGCTGGAGAACCTGGAGAACCTAGCAAGAGAACATGGACACAGAACCTGGCTGGAGATCCTAAGCAGAACCTCTCTGGAGATCCAGACCAGAACTTGGCTGGAGATCCTGGTAGGCTGCTGATCAACTGAACGCTGTCTCCGTGTCATTCCTTCTTCGCTGACTCCATCTACACCTTTGGGAACCCCTGGACCTGCTGGGGTTGGATCCCGGCAATCCCCCGAGGGGTCCCAGACTGTGAGAGGGCACAGGCCGGGCTGAGGGACCCCCTCCCCCCCCCCCCCGCCCGAGTGCACAAATTTTTGTTCACTGGGCCTCTAGTATTATATAATATGCATTCTTTATTTAAAATTTTCCAAATGCCCCAACACTATCTTTTATGTTTCATTTTTTCCAAACCAGTTAAGATTTTATACACTGCATGTGGTTATGTCTTTCATTTTATTTAATCGAGAACTGTACACTTCTCACTCTTCCCAATGAAGTGACTTGTTGAAGAATCCAGACCAAGTTATCTTAAGAGATGCTGTCCCTATTTTCAAAGAGCTTTATATTAATATGAGACAGACATTAAATATACAATTTCATACTTTAGTTTGTAAATGTGTAGAATTATGTAGATGAGAAAACTAATTACTGCAGAAATTAAGTTAATTATTCAAGATAATACAATGGATAAGTGTCCAAACTGTGTTTTAACTGGGTCTGGTTTCAGAAGTCATTCTATTTCAACTGTTACCAAGATGCTTCTAACTTAAAAATGTTAAAGAAAACTTAGAGCTTGTAAAGGTCTGGTGAGATTTTTATTTTTCACTGATACATATTTCTTTTCTTAATTGCAGACAAATAATGTTCATAAGCAGTAAAATCTTAAAAAAAAAAAAAACCCACACACAACATTCTCTTTAGAACTATCAGGCTGTGGGGTTCTAAATAATGTACAGGTTAATTTGCAGACCACTGTATACAGCGTCGCCTGTGGACTAAAGGGTCCCTCCCAGGTTTGTTTTGGGCCAAGGGCACATGCCCGGTTGCAGGCTCGATGCCCTCCAGTAGGGGGCGTGCAGGAGGCAGCCAATCACTGATTCTCTCTCATCGATGTTTCTCTCAATAAAATATATATATATAATGTTTGCAGACCACTGTGACTTAGTGATGTTCTTGTGATATATTCTCTAATGAAGTAGACTTCATTATGAAGTAGACTTCACTGTAGATTTGTTTTAGAATTTCCTTTGGTTCAGTTTTCACAGAATTGTATCCATTGTTTTAATTATTTTAAAAATTTGCTTACACATAATCTGTTACCTTGTAAGTAACACTACAAAAGATAGTGTTGGCAAGTTAAGTTTTCTTTTAGTTAGTAGTCAAACACCTGGAAATCAGGTACGGTAGTGATCCAAGATGAAATCCATATATTTGTGATTCAGTCAGGAATCATTCTAGGCATACAGGTGATTTCTGTGGAGTATGGAGTCTAGAATAAATTCCTTAACTCTTTGCAACTCCATACTTAGAGTTTCGCTGCAAGATTTAATTAATATTTGCTCTGGAATTCAGGGCACGATAGTAATGTCATTTATTGTAACTGCTACAGTCAAGAAGCCAGAAATTTTAAATGCCTGAATATTACAATAGAGGATTTGAAGTTAATCCACTTACGTTTTCTATACCATCTGCTGGCTATTTAGGCACTACTGAATACAAGTAACAGTTTCTTACATTCAATTTTTGTAGCATTTATTTCTGTCATTAGTTCTAGACCAGGGGTGGGCAAACTTTTTGACCCGAGGGCCACAATGGGTTCTTAAACTGGACCGGAGGGCCGGAACAAAAGCACGGATGGAGTGTTTGTGTGAAATAATATAAATTCAAAGTAAACATCATTACATAAAAGGGTACGGGGGCGGACCCTGCCCGCGGGCATAGGCTGTTCTAGACTGTTAAACTTTGGGGGATGGGGGTATTTAAACCACAATGGAAGAGAAGATCAGTAATATTTACCGAGCACTTTGTCCTCAAGTACAAGCACTGTAGTAAGTGATCGACTCTGGTTATCTTCCTTAATTCCCACAATTGTCCTTTAAAGCAGGTACCATTATTAGCTCCATTTTTACACACAGCTATTAGGGAGCAGAGCGCAACTGTGGGAAAGATACTCTATTGTCTTACCACTGCCACTACTGCCTGTTCAACTCTGTTGCACAGATTAGGAAACTAAATTACAAGGAGGCTAAGTACTTTTCTTTCAAAGGACTTCATTGACTACTTGGCCCACCTGTTAATTCGTTGACAGATTATTTCTCTAGAATAAATGCAAAGAATGTGCTGCCTTTCATGACTCTGCGAAAGTGGCAGCTGTTAGCAAAATTCCAATAGTTTGATACATTTCATATACAGAGTAATGCAAATATATATAAAATAATGAAAACTTAAGAAACCACTTAGAATATCTTAACAAAGTCAGTATTGTGTTAGAACTGCAATTTGAGGATTACTTTACTCAGATGCTAATACACAGCGAAAAGAGAAGGGCCGCTCATGCTGTTCTTTCTGAAATGAGCTGTCCTTCCGCACTGCTTCCCTCCTACTTCCTCACTCCCATTCCTTCTTCCTCCTTTCCCCTTTTCTGTTTTGTCATAATTAAATCTCATCTACCTTGTTTCTCCAGCTCCTTTAGAAACAATCTCTTCTTCCTTTGAACTTCCATAATATTTAACTGCTTTTCTCTTGATTAGGGTACTTTTTCATTTGTCAAAGTACATTCTCAAGGAACCTTTGAGGAAAGAACACGTGGAAGATATGCTGTCTGAATTCTTGCAACACTGAACAGGGCTTTATCAATCCCAGGATTGATTATATAGTATCTATATAGTTTCTGCTCATATTTTGCATCAGTATTAATTAGAGATATTGGTCTGTAATTTTCTGTTATACTAGTATATATTTTATTGATTTCAGAGAGAGGGAAGAAGGAAAGATAGATAGAAGCATTAATGATGAGAAAGAATCATTGATCGGCTGCCTCTTGCATGTTCCCCATTGGGGATGGAGCCCGCAACCCAGACATGTGTCCTTGACCAGAATCAAACCCGGGACCTTTCAGTCTGCAGGCCAACACTCTATCCACTGAGCCAAACCAGCTAGAGCTATAGTTTCCTTCTGTGTGCGTGTTAGCCTGGTTTTGGTATCAGGGTTCTGTTGGCCTCATAAAATGTGTTAGGAAGTATTGCCTCTTCAGTTTTTTGGAAAAGTTTGAGAAGGATAGGTATCAGATCTTTGAATGTTTGGTAGAATTCACTAGTGAAGCCATCTGATCCTGGACTTTTATTTTTGGGAAGGTGTTTGATGGTGATTTCAATTTCCTCACTGTTGATTGGTCTTTATTTTCCAATTCTTCATGATTCAGTCTAGAAAGGTTAAATGTTTCTAGGAACTTATACATTTCTTCCAGGTTACTGAATTTGGCGGCATATAGTCAGTCCTTCATAATATTCTATTATGATCTTCTGTATTTCTGTGATGTCTGTGTTAACTTCCCCTCTTTCACTTCTGGTTTTGTTTATATGAGTCTCTCTCTTTTTTCCCTTAGTCTAGCCAGGGGTTGTCAGTTTTATTAATCTTTTCAAAGAACCAGCTCTTTGTTATAATTTTTGTATAGTCATCTTGTTCTCTATTTCATTCAATTCTGCTCTAATATTTATTGTTTCCTTTCTTCTGCTGACTTTGGGCTACTTTCATTCTTCTTTTCCTAGTTCCATAAGATGTAATGTTAGTTTTTTACTTGAGATTTTTCTTGTTTCTTGAGATAGGTCTGTAATGATATAAACTTCCCTCTTATTATTCCATCCCAGAAGCTTTGATAGGTTGTATTGTCATTCTCATTTGTCACTATATATATTTTGATCTCACCTTTTATTTCTTTTTTGACCCAGTTAGTTTTTAGTAGTATGTTGTTTAATTTCCACTTATTTGTGGAGTTTTATTCTAATTTCAAAGCTTTGTGGTCAAAGAATATGCTTGGTATGATTTCAACCTTAAATTTGTTGAGGCTAGTTTTATCACCCAACATATGATCTATCCTTGAGAATGTTCCATGTGCACTGGAGAAGAATATATAATCCGATATTCTGGGATGAAAGGCTCTGTAAATGTCAACTATGTCCATTTGATCTACTGTGTCATTTAAGGCCGATATATATATATATATATATATATATATATATATAGATAGATAGATATATATATATATATTCTCTCTCTCTCTCTCTCTCTCTCTCTCTATATATATATATATATAATTTTTAAAAATCCTTATCTGAGGATATTTTTCCATTGATTTTTAGAGAGTTGAAGACAGAGAGAAATATCGATGGGAGAGGAACACATCTATTGTGTGTGTCCTGCACACATCCTGACCAGGGCCTGGGCCAGGGAGGAGCCTGCAACAGAGGCACATGCCCGTGACTGGAATTGAACCTGTGACCCTTCAGTCCGCAGGCCTACTATCCACTGGGCCAAACCTGCTAGGGCTAGATAACATATTTTAGACAATAGCATATCAACAGAGAAAATATCATTTTATGAGCATCTTTGTAGTATTAGACATTTTATCAAGTACATTCTAACTTGATCTTTACAACAAACTTACCATAGTGCAATCTTTTCTACATAGATATCTGAAACAAAGATAGTTCAGCCTTGGTATTCTAAATTTATAGACTAATTCTTCCAATGCATAAAGTTGTTCTGCTAATAGGAGCAGATGCTGTTTTAAGTGGTTAAGAACTCAAGTTCAGCAGGAGGTCACGTACTAAAAGCCAGGAAGACAAAACAATGTATTTATGATTTAAAAATTCATCATTTTTATATTTTTGTAAACTGGTTTTGTCTATAGGATGAAAGAGACATAAGTAGATTCTCAGCATAATAATTATGAATATTTCAATCTAATATTATCATTAAAATTATGGATTTTGTAGTTAGAAAGACCAGTTTGAATTCTGGGTCTGCCACTAACTTGTCACGTAAACTTGGGCAAGTTACTTAGTCTCTTAGCCATAGTTAACTGTGAAAATGAGGACAACCACAGGTCTTAAGCGAGATAATGGCATACAGTATGTTCTCAATAAATATTAGGTATTTTTAGGTATAATAGATTCCATGAATAAAAGTTCAAATTTATAAAATGTGACAAGTGCTAGATATAGGTTAATTCATTCCACAAGTGTTTATTGATCAAATGTTATATGCTAGGTACTCACTTTGCTTCATGATCATGGTTAGGAACAAATCAGACCTTGTCCTCCTGGATGCTTGAAGGTGCATAATTTGCATCTAATTTATATTAATAATTGATGAATTAGTAAACAGTGCCTATAATGATATACATGTTTCCAGCCTAGTGGTTTATTTATGTATCCTCATTTGCCATCACCATACCAAAAAGGTTATGTTAGTTTATTTTTTAATAGTTGTTTGGTCAGTAGTTAGCACAACTTATCACTATGCTAGATTCATCAATCTCAGGAAAACACTAGGCTGTGTGCATTTGTCCCAAAATGAATGAGCAACCATTAATGTGGGGGTGGGGGAAAGACTGGAGTTAAAAATAGAAGTATTTCTAAAATTCTACTAATCTATTGATCAGTGACAGACCTTAATATAGGTATGTGGTTTCCTTTTCTAGAACAATTGGAACTACTAATGGTAACTGTTTTTGTGTGTGTGTGCAACACTGTCAGAAAGTTTAATGTTTGGAATTATAACTTATTTCACATTGCACAGTTGTGTGTTTTTTTAGTTTAGATACATTGGCCTAAAACAGACATCTAGCTATTTCTTCAGCAAAATGGGTTTATTCCGTAAGAACAAAGAATTGCAATTCAGGTCCTGTGGGCTAGTGCACAAGTTCCTAGAAACAAAGGAGAGAAAACTCTCTCACAGAGAAGAGGAAGTTGGGAAAACTATTCTAGACAGCTCTTCCTGTTGGGCTCAGTGATCATTGTAGGTCATGAGAGCTCCCCCTTCTGGCTTACTAACTTCATTTTAAATGAGGTTTCTGTTTATTTTTACAGATAGGCTCTCTACAAATTACTTAAAGCTTGCTTCTGATCTATCAGTTTAGCTGATCCATGTCACATTATAACACAACTTATCTTAAATAATTCCCACATTTTTACTATTTTATACATGGAAATTTTTACTGTTTTACATGTGGAAACTCCTACATGGTAAAGAGTTTCTATCTGTTTATTGAAAAAAGTCATTTTGATACAAAGCATAAAATGTTTAGTACTTTCCCCCCATAAGTTTAGAATACTGTGATGATCCTTGAGGATCTGATTTGTTTAATAGACTAGAGGTTCACTTTTTTCATTTCAAATCATCTCTAAGGCACTGGTATCTTTGTTTGCTTAATTTTAAGTTTAGTTACCATGACAAAACTTATTTACTCAACTAATGCCTAGCAGTTTCTAACAGATACTGCTGGCAACTTGAATAATTTCTGTCTGACCAATAAATATCCCAAATGAAAAATGATACTTTTATTTTAAATAGAAAAAAGAATAGTTTTGTTAGTGTACATTTACCTTTTTTCTTGGCTAACTAAAACCTACTTTAATGCTTTTCTAATTTTTTAAAATATCTATATCTCTTAAATGTAATATTCCGTTCTAAAATAAAGGCATGTAAAAGACTAATAAATATATCTTCTATTAAGTACTTAAAATTTTACCCATGAAAAGTTGTTTAATTTCACACAAGTGATAAAATATTCTTAAATATACCTGTGCTTCTTTCCTATATAGTCTTTTTTTGGTATGAAATGTCTTTATGCTTTGGAGATGTAGCCATTTGGTAGAATCAGAGTTCTTTGTTTATGGTCCTGAATCTTTACCATGTTGGCAATGTGCTTGTTCATATATAAAAGGTAACCAGAGAGAGAGGTTTATATTTCCTTTGAGACAAGCCTCAAAAGCAAATAGTTCCTTTGTTTTACTAGAATGTCTGCCCACATGTAGATTTTTAGTTGAGTAATGTTGGACACAGAGATAAGAAAAAGGAGGAAAATCACATTACTCTGGTTCTTGTTTTCTTTATCTATAAGATGTGAGGATTGGAATTGTTGTCTTCTCAATTCCCTTTAGCTTAAATATAGTCTATTTATAACAGAATAACATGCAAATGGTTTTGAAGATTTTGTTGTATAAAGTAGATATAATTGTTAGAGGAAAATTTATTGGAGGCTGTTGTTGAAAGTGACCCAGGCTTGATGTGATAATGTGAAAATATGGTGATGAGAGAAAGTTAGACATGTCCAGGTCAAATTAGAATATGGGGGAGAGGAATTTTTTAAATGAGTCATTTATTTATTCAACAGTTAACCTAAATTTCATTATATATTTAAAAATAATCCTGATTTTGCAGGATGAATATGAAGGCTGAGTGTAATAATATTGAGTAAATACACAAGTTTTCACCCTCTTCTGTTGCCTATGGTTTGCCAGAATTAAGAGTTTTTAAATTAGGTGTTACTTTGTTTTAGTTATAATTGAGTCAGCAATTTGAACACACTAAAAGACAGATTAAAGGGGTTACACTCACCATTTGTTGTCTTTCAAATCCATGACCCCTGCCCAACCCGGTGTGGCATGGCTCAGTGATTGAGCATGGGCCTATGAACCAGGAGGTCACGGTTCAATCCCTGGTGTGGGGGTGCAGGAGGCAGCTGATCAATGCTTCTCTCTCATCATTGATGTTTCTGTCTCTTTCTCTCCCTCTCCCTTCCTCTCTGAAATCAATAAAAATATATATTTTTTAAAAATCATGACCCAAAACAAACAATATTTAGATATTAACTACAGTGCTTTCCAACCTCTAAGATGTTTGAAGATGGGTAACTTCAGCACTCAGAATAGACCTGTGCACAGAGCTGGTGTCGGTAGTTCTAATAATCAAAGGTAGGGTAGTGGGCAGACTGCTGAGGGGTATCAAAGCCTGGAGCTGAGCCCTTCTAGGGAATTTCTAGCTTTTCCCTAGGAGAGTATTCTTAACCCTCTTCAAGTACTTCTGTTGGGGCAGAGATTATAAATTGATGGTGAAATATACTTACAATCTCTGCTCTAGTGAAATACCATTAGCAATTTCCATTGTATTATGTGGGAATACAAAGGTCATGTGTCTTTGCAAACTGATTAGAAACAGGGATAACCTAAACAAAGGGACTTCCAGCAGAGAATTTTCATGTGTTTTTTTTTTTAAATTTTCCCTCACTATATGTAGGCAACTGTTACACCAGTAAGACAGGCTTTAATTGCTCATCATTCTTAAGCCTAAACTGTAATTTATCTGCCCCTGATGAATTAAAAAGGGCAATTAGTGAATAGGTATATGTTGTATTTGCTTTGTTAGGTAGAGGGTATGCCCCTAGGACCAGTTAGTTCCTTTGCTTCACTTGAATGTCAGTGGATCTTTCAGTTGTGTGAGTCTTATAGAGCTGATTGGTGGAAGAAGCAAGCCAGCCTCCTCTGTTTGACTCTTAAATGGGTGGGAGGGATGTGGAGACCTGGGCTCCCAGCATCAGCCTACCTGAGTTATTGTACTAGTATGTATAGATGAGGGTTTCTTGGATTTTGGTCTTAAGACCATCATTTTTGGTTAATCTCAAATCTCCCCAGCAGGACTTTGTCTTATGATCTTCTGGTTTTCTTTCCAGACCTGGAGTCAAGTTTGTATCATATTCTTATTAGTGAAGTGAGGAAGCAGCCTTTTTTTCTCTTTTGGTTTTGTTTATATACCATGCATAGAATTCTACAATATTTATTAGGACTTTCCTCATGCAATCCTGAATTATTCAAGTGTTTCAGTAAGGCCTTATAAATATTAGCTATTATAAATTTAATCTTATTGCTTAAATTATACTGAAAATTATATTGTAACTTAAGAGGAAAATGTTTTATTTTTGAGGTAGGAGGAAAATAGAAATTTTATTTTTTAAAGGTTTACAATCCTTTAAAGGCTTAAGTTATTTTTGGCACTCAATCGTGAAAAAATATATATCTCTTGGTGAGAATGTACAGTCTATGCCCCGGATGGAGATAAAATTTTGCTCATCCATAAGGTAGAAAAACTAGCTGAGGCCTGGGCCATGGTATATATCCAGAAAAACATAGGAGGTCCAAAAGAGAGGTAGGTAGGCACATACTTGAAAACATCCAGAGAGAACAAGAGGTTGAGTATTCTGGTAAAATAGAGGCAATTTTATATACTTAGAAAATGGTCCTCTGTGCTTGAATTCCTTTAGCACACTAATTAGACCATGGTATGTAGAACTGTTTTATAACTTTAAAATTGTTCTGAAAATCTTAAGGTTAAAAAAAAAAGATAGGTGTTTTGCTCAATTTCAGAACATAAAATAATAAAAATCTCGTAGGAACTCACGGATAAAATTTTAAATGCTTATTTATCATTAGGATATAGAGATTTAATTAATTGGTAGGTATACAGGTTAAAGCTCTACCCATTCCAAATAATGTATGACTAGTATTTTCATATTTCTCTCACTCACCCATTTTTATTCTGTCCCTTTAGATATCTTGCTTCTGATTTTCAACTCTTGACAGAAAAAATCCCCCAAACTTATATGTACATTTCAAGTGCTACTTTATAAAATCTGAATTATCAGTACAGCTTTAGAAAGTCACACTTGATGAACATTTATTTTTTAATTTACTAAGAGAAAGGAAGGGGAAATGTATTTTATGGGACTTGCCTGGCATGTTCAAGGACCAACAAATAAGCCAGTGTAGCTAGAGTAGTGTCACCTTAAGAAACAATTATGGGAGGAATTGGAAGATAAGTAAACACCACTCTTTTTGAGGAATTTTGCTATAAAAGGGAGCAGAGAAATGGAACAGGGGCTGGGTGGAAGTATGATCGTGAGAAGGTATTTCTGTGAGATTTGGGGAATTGGGGCATGCTTATAATCTAATGCAAATGATTTCGGAAAGAGAGAAAATGATGATGTAGGAGAAAGAGAGAATTGCCAGTGAAATGTCATCATGTAGGCAACAGGGGATTAGAACTAATGCGTTTATCCCCATATCCATGGACATAGATTCCAAGACTCCCAGTGGATGCTGTGCAGAATAACCACCCCTGTAATATATTGTTGTTGTTTTTTTCCTATGCATACATAGCTATGATAAAGTTTAATTTGTAAAGTAGGCATACTGAATTAATAATAACAGAAAAATTACAACATATCATAATAAGTCATGTGAATGTGGCAGTTAAGTAAAATAGATGTTACTTGAACACAAGCACTGCGATACTGGGACAGTTGATGGGATAGCCGAGATGGCTACTAAATGACAAACCAGGGGTAGTGTATACAATGTGGGGAAGCAGGACAACAGGATGATTCATGTCCCCAGGGGACTTGCGTGAGATTTCACCATGTTGCTTAGAATGGTGTGCAATTTAAAACATGAATCCTTTATTTCTGGAGTTTTTAATCTAATACCTTTGGAACATGATTGACTGCAGGTAACTGAAACCATGGATAGCAAAAGCACGGGTAAAGGGAGATTACAGTAGATTCTAAGTCATACAAACTTCCTGGTCTCCCTCCTCCTCACCCCAACACCTTTTTTTTCTGCTTCTCAGTTTTTTACCTGGAGCTCTTCTTTGACATGCAGGGGTCAAGATTACTATTTTTGTACTTTAGGCTATATTAGAAAGTACAGTTTCAGTTTAACTTTTGGCTACTGAATGGGATTTTTCATTGGGCCTGACTTCGAAGACAAATAAATAGAAGAAGTTAGAAATCCTGAAATTTAGTGTTTCATTAACATAGATTTGTACACAAAGCTCAAATAAAATGTCATCAAGAAACAGAACAAAAGATGCTATAACAGTTAATTCACAGCACTACTATAATAAATATTCTTTTAAGTTTCACATAAATATAACAGCTCGGTAAGTTTGATTTGAAGACACATATATGTTTTTCTGTTTGGCTGCATAGGGAACAATGAAATAAAACCTCATTGACGTAATTGAGCCTGATAACATCGCCTGACTGTACTGCTGATGTTTCACTGTGGTATTGGTGGTTTTGTACAGCCCTGTAAAGCATATTGGACTTACAAACATTCAAACAGAAACTTTTATCAGGATTCAACTTTTTAACCACAGAGAAGAGCTGAATTTATATAAAGGCTCAGTCTTGGGTTCACTTTATCAAATCAACTAAAAAAATTTTAATAATGTATACCTCGTGTTACTTAAAGGAAATGCTGTTTTTTAAAATTAGTTTTGAACAGATAACCAGTATGTGAAAATATATAACAATTATATTTGAGCTTAGGAGGAAACAAATAATGGAAGTGCCTAAAACCAGCAAGTTAAATGTCTTATATTGTAACACAAGCATGTCAAACTCACGCCGGCTGCAAATTTCACATGCTTGGAACCATGTTTTGAGAACATAAGCACTATAACTTTTTTACTGTGATTCAAAATGTAGCTGTATTTAAACTATTCTTATACTTAAGTTAATTACAGGTTCTACTTTAGTATTGTGATTGAAATTTAGATATCTAAAATTTTGCTGACTTTGGAACAAGGTATATACTTTCTACTTGGAAGTAAGATTTTAAAAGAGCTCTCATATACTATTACATAGGGGGAATGAATGCTTCTATCAGTGTTTCTTAAACTGAGGTAATAGGTTGTGTATGGCAGGTTTTTTCTATATCCAGATTTCTTTTCTCTATTTCTCTTCATCAAAATTACAATTTATGACATAAAGCAGTGAGTGTTTTTAGGCTATTGGTTCTGAATACTCAAAAATTCAACAGGGACCTGGAATTATAAAGAGATTTCCCAATGAAGATTATTTTCAGGGCTCTGTCAATAGTTAAGTTAATGGGCATTGTCACACTGTTAATTTGCATTTTATTGAACAAAAAACTTTTATTACATTTGTTATTTATTTTTATATTTGCTTTTTTTCATTAAATTTATTGGGATGACATCTATATATCTACTAGAGGCTTGGTGCACAAAAATTTGTGCTCTTGGGAGGGGGGGTCCCTCAGCCCAGCCTGTGCCCTCTCTCAGTCTGGGACCCCTCGGGGGATGACCACCTGCTGGCTTAGGCCCGCTCCCCGGGGGATTGGGCCTAAGCTGGCAATCAGATAGCCCTTTGGCAGCCCGGCAGCCCTTGGGGGATGCCCACTTGCCAGCGGGGAGCAGACCTAAGCTGCAATCGGACAACCTTAGTGCAGCTGAGGAGGTGGGAGTGGCTCCCACCACCACTGCTGTGCTGGCAGCCGTCAGTCTGGCTTGTGTCTGAGCAGAGCTCCCCCATGTGGGAGCACACTGCCCACCAGGGGGCAGCTCCTGCATTGAGCGTCTGCCCCCTGGTGGTCAGTGTGTGCCATAGTGACCAGTCATTCCCAGTCGTTCTGCTGTTAGGGTGAGTTTGCATATTACCCTTTTATTATATAGGATAGAGGCCTGGTGCACGGGTGGTGGCTGGCTGGTTTGCCCTGAAGGGTGTCCCGGATCAGGGTGGGGGTCCCACTGGGGTGCCTGGCCAGCTGGGTGAGGGGCTGAGGGCCGTTTTCAGGCTGGCCACACCTCCTTTAGGGTGGGGGGTCCTCACTGGGTTGCCTGGCCAGTTGGGTGAGGGGCTGAGGGCCGTTTTCAGGCTGGCCAAGCCCCCCGGGCACAGAAGCTCCCAGCCTCTCCTTTTTTTCTTTTTTATTCTGGGATTTATTTACCTTCTATAATTGAAACTTTGTTGCCTTCAGTGGAGCTCAGAGCCACCAGGGCAGGAGGGAAGCTTGGCTTCCTCCATCACTGGAGCAAGCAAGCTTCCTGCTGGCTCCAGCTCAGTGGCTGCCGGCCGCCATCTTGGTTGGGTTAATTTGCATATAGTCACTCTGATTGGCTGGTGGACATGGCTTAAGGTGTAGCAAAGGTGCGGTCAGTTTGCATGTTGTCTTTTATTAGACTAGATATCAAAGGCTAATATGCTAAGTGTCCCTCCAACCGGTCGCTGTGACGCACACTAACCACCAGGGTCAGATGCTTAACACAGAAGCTGCCGTGACACGTACTGGCCATTTACAAAGAAATGGCACTGCAGACCTGGCACTGACAAAGCAACACTCGGCTTCCCCCAAGTGAGACACAGGCCCTGCCACTAACACAGAGCAACAGCCCACCAAATTGCAGCCAACGCTGCCAAGACCCCATGGTGCAAAATGCAGCCCACAGCCAGCCCAGTCTGGAATTGGTGGCTGTGGCCCCGGGTAATGATGTCACATAGCAATGAAACGCCCGGCTTCCTCTCCCTAGCGACAGGCCATTTAACAATAAATGGCACTATGGACCTGGTGCAGAGAAAGCAACACTTGGCTTCCCCCAAGTGGGACACAGGCCTCGCCACCACCCTGGAGTGACAAATCGCAGCCAATGCTGCCGAGACCCAATGGTGCAAAATGCGGCCCACAGCTCAGCCCAGCCTGGAAACGGTTGCTGTGGGCACTAGGTAATGATGTCCCGAAGCAATGCCTGGCTTCCTCTCCCTAGCGACTAGCCTCCTTAGAGTTTCTTCAGTCCAGGAACACGACTTGCTTTATTGCCAGGGGCAAACATTTCACCCTTTAACCAAATGTCTGTGAAGCATTTTCCCGTGCCACATCTCATTTGATCCTCACAGAAGTCCTGGAGTAGGTAGAGAGGAGACCTGGTAGAGTCTTATTTTCTTTTCATTAGCTGGAAAATGGAGATTTAGAAAGCTTAGAAACTTGACCTGACTGAAAAGAAGAAAATGACTTCAGGTTTTCTCACTGCACAGAATATAGTTAAATACTGCTGCAGTTAAGTATTTTACCTTTTGTTCTCCCTGCGTAATCTACAATAATAATGTGTTTTGTGTTGATATTTACTGCTATGTTGCTGACAATTACCTGAAAGAGAAGTTAGGGTGCTGCTTCACTGGGCTGGAAAAAGTTTAGCTACATCAGAAAGCAGGTCTAATTAAGCAAGTTCTGTATCTATAAAAGGCTAAGTTGACTCATGCATGCACAATACATATAAAGCTCTCGCTATCGCCAATGCACACTGTGTTTCAGTCATTGTCGATCGTGAATTTGGTTGACACTTCTATTATAGAGAAAGGGTGAATAGCGATATTAAAATATTTCTTCTAATTAATTTCCCTTCAATGTGCACGAGTCTGTGTACCAGGCCACTAGTTGGCTAATAGTATCATAGTAAAGAGTAAAAGGGGGGCAAATATATGATGATTTAACTTTGGATGGTGGATACACAGTGCAGTATACAGAACATCTATTTGCATTTTAATGTTTATATTTGCTCCATTTTGTCTTAGCTCACTAAAAAGATGTGTGGTAACCACCAGCTTGTTTTCTGTGGATAAAGTGGCATGTAGATTTGCCTTTAGGAGACACTCATTGTTTAGCATGGCTCTTCCTTACAGGTAACGGATTCTCTCCGAAGTGACTCCAACACATGTTTTCTAGTCTACCATAATTCACAAAAGTAATCATTAAGTAGGGGTGGGGGGTGGAATCACTTTTGTGGTAGGATTTTCTGTGATAAACATGTGAAAAGTCGACTACCATTGTTCTTCATGTGTATTGCACATATACCAAGAGCTGATTCGGACTCAGCACATGAGTGCATCTATCCAGCAGTAAAGTGAAATATCTGCTGTGCACAAATGTGACAGTACTTTTTTACATTTATGCATTTATTCGGTGCTATCCCAAGGTTCATGTGGTAAATACATTTTGGAAATGACTTGATCTGTTCTCTTTTGATCTGTTCTCTCTTTCAGCATAATCTTTATCACCTGTCTGGCTAGTTTTACCAGTCTCTCAGCAATAGTTTATTGTTTTCATATGCTTTTGCTATGAGAACAGAATCTGAAGGGCACCTCTATAGTTTTTGTCCCATTTTAGGAACAAAAATATGAGTTTCATATAAGAATGCATTGCATGCTGAGAATTAAAAAAAAAATTTCTGTGAAAATTAGAATTTCACACATTTGAAATATATGTAAACAAAATCAATTTCTTATTACTGTTTCTTAGTTTAAACTTTTACCTAAGTGCTAATATTATTATGAGACATTAGGTTATATTTTCACTAAGGAGTTTGCTCCTTTGGATCGCCTGTATCATTAGTTTTCTTATTATCCTGGATCATTTTTAAGTACAAACAAGCTCTAGAACCTATCATATTAATAACAAAAAAGTATCACCCTACATTCTTTTCCAACTAGTTTTTCATTTTATTTTTGCTTTTGCAGCACAATTTCTCAAAAATGTCCTCTAGTCACTATCTCTTCTTGTCTACCTTCATAAATTCTTAATTTTGTATTGAAGCTGAATACTTACAATGTATAGAGACTAAGGATAGCAAACACCATCTACCCATCATTAACTTTGAAGTTCCCTGTATGCCACTTTCAGATCATTTCCTTTTCTCCCTTAGAGATGTTCACTATCCTGAATTTCCTTAGTTTCCCAGATACTTACATTCCTAAAAAGTATATTTAAATGTATAATTTTGTTTCTATACTTTGAATTCATTTTCCTTGTTGTATTCCATTGGGTGAATATACCAAAATGTTCAATTTTGTTTTTGGACATTTGGGTTGTATCTAGTTTTCTTTTTTTGTTGTTGTTTTCTTTATTATGTACTATATACTATACTTGTATTGATGTAGTATGTACTATACTTTCAGAGAGGAAGGGAGAGGGAGAGAGAGATAGAGAAATCAATGATGAGAGAGAATCATCAATCAGCTGCCTCCTGCATTTCACACTGGGGATCAAGCCCACAACCCGGGCATGTTGCCCCGACTGGGAATTGAACCATGATCTCCTGGTTCATAGGTCTACGCTCAACCGCTGAGCCACGCTGGTTGGGCTGTATCTAGTTTTCTTGCTACCCGAAACAGTGCAGCTATATGCATTCATGTTCTTGTCTCCTGATGTCAAAGATCAAGCTTTGGGGTTTTCCCCTCTATTGTGGAGTGATGCTTTTGTAAAATACACTAAAAGTGTCATAATAATGTCAAGTTGCTATAAAAATTTCGAAACATTTACTGTTAATTTCTGTACTTATTAATTTTCAACCAATTTTCATTCAACACTTTGAATAACTGTTAATACATATTTAGTTGCAAAATTCCTGGATCATACATCTAACTTATGCAGAAAATTTTGGTTTTCTCAAAATCACTAATATTCTAGCTTTTCAAATTACACAGAAGGCAGTCTACCAACAGTTTGTGGCTGTCATTGTATATTTTCAGTTCCTAATAATGTAGGGGATTTCAGATAAAGACCTGCTGCTTTTTATTTTATTTTCTTCCATCACCATTTATCCCCTTTGTGCCCTCTTCCACCTCCATCTCCTCCCTAGCCACAAGTGAGAGAAGACCATAATGGGATGAACAGCTAAGGAGGAGTGAATTTATTAAGGGAGATGGTCTGCAATACAAAATTCCACAGTAGAGGTCTAAAAAGTAAGCATAGAGGGGGAAAATTGTATATTGTAAGGTTTTCAGAAACCTCTAAGAGCACAATTAAAGTAGCGTGTACATTATCTCTCATATTAGCAGAAACTTTTGAGCAGCCCCAGAATCAGCTGTGGGCAAACTACGGCCCACGGGCCCGGATCCAGCCCATTTGAAATGAATAAAACAAACAAAAAAAACCGTGCCCTTTTATGTAATGATGTTTACTTTGAATTTATACTAGTTCACACAAACACTCCATCCATGCTTTTGTTCCGGCCCTCCGGTCCAGTTTAAGAACCCATTGTGGCCCTCGAGTCAAAAAGTTTGCCCACCCCTGCCCAGAATGGTCTTAGTGCATTAGGGAACATTCTCAACTTGTAAGCTAATATGCTCTTATACGCAAGAAGCAGCACTACTTTATAGCATTGTTTCTCAACCTTGTTTTCATTCTCAACCCGCTAAGGAGCCCTTTTAAAATATTTTTCCTAATCTTACTCCCACTCTATATTTTAATACCATATATTAAGTGTATTGGTTTATTATGTACTATGGCTTTTGGAGGGTCACAACCATTTTAATGTTTTTTAAATTATTTTTTGCCCTCCAGGAACCAATTTTCATCTTCTTGTGAGTGATATACTTATGTTAAGAATGCATGGCATGAATATAAATATGGCTTTTAGCAATAGAATGTAAATATTTGAAAACATAATATTTAAGGGGCAAAGGAGACTCAATGTTAAACTATTTTAATGGAAATAAACTTTAATTAGCAAAAAAAAAAATCAACTTCTACTTATACTAGTGAATTGGGGAAATGAGGTACTTTATAGGCATTTGTCACTGTTAGATGGTACCATTGTGGAAGAATGGATTGGATGATAAGATAGGTGGGCAAGTTTGTAGATTCAGAATTTAAATTAGATAAATTTTAGTGACCCATCATATGGTTCTGTCTTCACTCCTGTCTGTTCTATACTTTCATTAGTGAAATTAAGAAAAAAAATCAGATTTATAGATGTCTCAATGATAGGAAAAATTGTTACTGAACAAGAGTTGATCTGCCCATATGCACAGACCAAAAGAAATGTACAGGCAGGCGTTTGCAGTGGAGAAAAGAATTATTTTATTAAAATTGGCACCAATCTGGAGAATGTGTGAGATCGTGTTCCAGAAAACCCAACTGCCCAATGGTTTACAGACAGGATTTATAGAGCAAAAGTCAAGAGTCATCATAAGTAATGGGGTTTGGGTTGTGGGTGTTGCTGATTGGTCAAGAGTGAGGTAAGGGCAATAAATGGTTTCAGGTCTTTCAGTCTGGTTCCATGAGGGTGTGGTCAGGGGTCATGCCACTGTAGGGCCCAGGAACTGTAACACAACCTAGGCCCTGTTTTCTTTTGCTTAATAGAGACCTTACCTTGTGAACCTTAGTCAAGGCATGGTCATTGTTTCTTGCTGCCTCAAGGGTTAAAGATTAGTGAAAGGGAAGAGTTTAGACTTACAGGGCATTCTGTGAAGAAAGGGAATAGAGAACTGGGGTCACATATTAAATCAAAGTCATACATTAAATAGGGCCTTTGGACCTGGCTGGTGTGGCTCAGTAGTTGTGACCTATGAACCATGAGGTCATGGTTCAATTCCCAATCAGGGTACATGCCCAGATTGGGGGCTTGATCCCCAGAGTGGCATGCTGGAGGCAGGTGATTGATGATTCTCTCTCATTGATGATCCTCTCCCTCTCCCTCTCCCTCTCCCTCTCCCTCTCCCTCTCCCTCTCCCCCCCCCCCCCCCCCCTCCCCCCCCCCCTCCCCCTCCCCCTCCCCCTCCCTCTCCCTCTCCCTCTCCCTCTCCCTCTCATCTGAAATCAGTATATAGTAAATGGGGCCCTTGGTTTCACTCACCCTTTTTTGTGCATTCCTCAAACCTTAAGGGAAAACAGGCAATGATCTGGCTGTTACCTGCTGATTAGGGACATTGATTAGAGAAAGAAGAATGGATTTGTCTCAAAGTCAGTTGAAAGTATTCTGGAGTCTCAGGTCTAAGACCCTAGTTTGAATTACCATTAGATTACTATTCTTGGCTATCTTTTAGGCAGCAATTATAAAGACAGATTACCAGTAGTAGCTCAATATCACTAATGTAGACATTCTCCAAGGGCCAGGCAGAGAAGTGAACCAGTGGGTGAATGCATCTGCATAGTAAAGGTTGTCAACCTGATCTATGGCAGTGTTCATGGAGTTAATAAATTGGAAACATTAGAGTCATAAGCTGGGATGTAAGTGCAACATTTCTATGTAAAAAGCGAGCATATTCCTTCTTGAGCTGCAGTTGGTAGGTCTAATGCTATTCAGTTCTGTAAAACCACCTTTCTTATTTGGGCCATTTCTTGATTCCAAAGAAGAATGCTTTGTCTAGAGTTATTAAGAGCTGAGGCTGTGACCTTTGTTAAGGCCTGTATTTCTAGCTTTGCTGAGATATCTGCATATCAGGACATGAAAATGGAGACGGGCCATTCTCACCAGGTCATGATCCTTGGACATTTAGACCTCAGTGCTGGAAAATTCTTTGTGTTCTTTTCTCAGGAAGGATCTTACAGATCCATCCTGACAAAGATGGGAATCCCCAAGTACATTGCCCAGTCCAGCAGTAGGGGAGGTAAGGCCAAAGATTAGTGCTGCAAATCTAAATTCCTTCTTTGGGTGTAGGAAAGACCTCAGGTAAGAAGGACTTATTGTCTCTTCCTGTCTATTTGTTACCTAGATAGGAATGTATGAACCTATGTACATGGTGACAAACATTCAGTGATGCCCCATTATACCTGACGCAGAGCAAAATTAGACTGGTTGGTTCATTCAGTGCAGAAAGGGGCCGTGATGAGAGGCAACGTGCAAATCATAGGCCATCTCAGACATATGTGACGGGGGACAATAGAGGCATTAGTGCATTTCTAAGTCAAAAATGCATGCTTTTGTCTTAGTACAATTAAATTGGTGTTCCCCTGGATGTGGGGTAGGATAGAGGTCCCAGCTTATCTTTAGTAGCTTGCTCCATCCATCTTTCCCAGTCCGCAATGTTGAAGGATTGTATAATCCAGAGCATTCCTTCTGCACTTGACATAGGCAGCAACCCACAGACCCAGCAGTCAGACTGGTTATGGACTTCTGTAGAAGTGGCAACCCATGGGAAGAAGACAATGCCCATAACAGATAGAAATTGAAACAGAAGTTAGAGATTAGAAAACAAACAGTTACCTGGGTGGTCTTCATTTTGGTGAGGTTCAGCCTGTGTTTGCAAATGTTTGTTTTCTGAAGAGTATTGTACAGTCAGGATGTCACAGAGGTAATCATATTGATTGGTGATTCCTAATGGGAGTGGTGGATTCAGGGCTTGATTCCTTCTGGTTTAACAGAGGAATGAGTCATTAGTAAAATCTGATAAGACCCCACCTATTTAGGTATAAGCTGATCAGTTCATTTGAGGTTATTCTTGTGGTGTAAAAAGGTGCTCTAGTTTTTGTGTGTGTTTGTGGGTTTTTTTTGCACCTATCTGTCCAATTTTCCCAACACCATTTATTGAATAGACTATCTTTACCCCATTGTATGTTCTTGGCTCCTTTTGCATATATTAATTGACCATATAGGCATGTGTTTACTTTTGAGATCTATTCTGTTGCACTGATCTGATTTTATGGCAGTACCATGCTGTTTTGATAACTGAGGCTTGTAGCATAGTTTGATATAGGTAGCATGATACTTCCAACTTTGTTGTTTCTCAAGATTGCTATGGCTATTAGCAGTCTTTGTGGTTCCATAAAATTTTTGGATTATTTGTTCTAGCTCTATGAAGAATATTATTAGTATTTTTATTTAAATTTTTTTTTATTGATTTCAGAGAGGAAGGGAGAGGGAGCGAGCAATAGAAACATCAATGATGAGAGAATCATTGATTGGCTGTCTCCTGCATGCCTCCTACTGAGGATTGAGCTCACAACCCAGGCATGTACCCTTAACTGGAATCAAACCTGGGACCCTTCAGTCTGCAGGCTCACACTCTATCCACTGAGCAAAACCATCCAGGGTCATTGGTATTTTTATAGGAATTGTGTTGAACCGAGAGATTGCTTGAGTAGTGTGGACATTTTAATGTTAATTTTTCCGATCCATGAGCATAGTGTATGCTTCCATTTATTTGTATTTTCTTCAGTTTCTTTCTTCAGTGACCTATAATTTTCTGAGTACAGATCTTTTATCTTCTTGGTTAAAGTTATTTTCATGTATTTTTTTATGCAATTGTAAATGTCATTGTTTTCTTAGTTTCCCTTTCTGATAGTTCATTGTCTGTGTATAAAAATGCAACTGATTTCTGATTAAATAAGAGTGGTGAAAGTGGACACTGCTGTCTTGTTCCTCATGTTACCGGAAACTCTTTTCATTTTTCCCCATTGAGTATGGTACCTGTGTTATGTTGATGTATGTTCCCTCTATTCCCACTTTGCTGAGAGTTTTTATCATAAATGGGTGCTAGCTTTAGTCAAAGGCTATCTGTTTTCTGATGGCCTGGACAATGAATAACAGCAATCTTATGAAGTATTGCTCCACTGTCCAGTTGAAATTCTCTTAGATCTCTGGCAAAAGCCTCTCTAAACAGTGGGGGAGGGTTTGAACTCTTGGAGAATAACAGTTCAACAGTCTTCCAAATGTAAATAGCTCCTGAGATTCAGAGTTCAAGGGTATACAAAGGAAATGGATTTAAGTCCAGGAAAGCAAACCACCAAAATTTCCCAAAGTGTTCACCAAGGTATAAGGGTTATAAGGACTACCAGGTAGATGTCTTCCACTCTTTGGTTGAGGGCTCTCAAGTTCTGAACAGATCTGTATTCCCTAGTACCTGATTTCTATACTGGTAAAATGGAAGTCTTATACGGTGAATGACAAGGCTGAATAAGCAGACATTCCAGGAATATTCTAGGAATGCTGTTACTAATGGTTGGATTCCCCTCCTAGCTGGTTCTTTTAGAAGGTCCTGTTTTAGATAGAAAGACATTTGCTCCTGCGCAAAATCATATTTGGATTGGGGTAGCCGTCTTTGCCTCTGCAGGCCTGCCCTTTGCCCATCCTTCCAGACTCATTTCTTGGAAGATTTCTTTGGAGAGCTCAGCCAGAAGTTCTTTCTTTGGCCAAAGCCAGCAATACTGCCTGTAAAACACAAGCTTCTTCCAGAGGCACTTTAATATCAATCCGCCGGGGGCAGAGGTTATTTTGGCATTTAGTTTAGTCAGTAAGTCCCATCCTAAAAGTGGCACTGGGCATTTCAGCAATACAAGAAGCTATGGTTAAGGTTTGTTTTTCCCATTTGGCAATCTAATGGCTTCCTTACTGACTCTGGCATTGTAGTCACGAGCCTTGTTTCAGAGGAGAGTTTAGTCAACCTAGTATTTAATACAAACTGACTCCAGTGTCAGTCAGAAAGTAAATTAAGCCCAGCCGGTGTGGCTCAGTGGTTGAGTAGCAGCCTATGAACCTGGAGGTCACAGTTCAATTTCCCAGGTGTGCTCGATCCCCAGTAAGGGGTGTATAGGAGGCAGCTTAAAAATGATTCTCTCTCTTCATTGATGTTTCTATTTCTCTCCCTCTCCCTTCCTAAAATTAATTTTAAAAATATTTTTTTAAAGTCCGTTAATTTCTTCTTCTTTTTTTTAAAAAAAGCCCATTAATTTCTTTCCCCACTGTTCCATGTGGGTGGTGTTGACCAGAGGCCCTGGTCCGTCACTCAGGGATAATTGGGTTACCTATAATGCTCCTCCTACCTCTTTGTCCTGCTCTCTGCTTAAACTTGGTCATTTCCCCCATTCCACCCACCACCCCACCCCCAATGACCCTCTGGCTTGCAGTAAGCACATTGTTTGGGGCCTACTTTTGGAGCAGGACCCTTGTTCACCGTAGCCTTTACCTTGTTCATTGTTTTCTTAGGCCCTCTGGTGGTCAGAGCAGCAGCCAGCAAGTCAGCCTGTTGCTTCACCCCACTCTTTTCCCCAGATCTAGTCTCTGTTATTGAACAACTAAAAAGCCATCGCCACCAACAGTGACAGAGGCATTCAAAAGGCCTTTTAAGCTTTTGAAGGTTTCTTTGGACATCAGGGGCACTCTGACCCAAAATAGTCATGTTCACAACCTTTAAGATTTCAGGGGCCTCTGGGCCTACGTTAGTATTTTGGTGACAAGCCTCAAAGATACATTCTAGGAATTTGGCTGGGTCTTTGTCTGAACACTGCTTTGGCTGCTGGACCTGATTAAAACTTATTTGTTTGGGCACTCCCTTCCTTAACCCAACGGAATGCAGTTCCTGTCATGTCCAAGCTTGCGCTGATCCGCATCGTTTATATTCCGGTGTGGTCCGGTAGCAGGGACACAGCAGCTGTGGCTTCCGCTCACACAGGGTTTTGCGATGTCTCATTGTGCAGGTGATTAGCTACCCCCCCCCCCCCGCCTTTTCTAAGATAACCCACCGTTCTTTGGCAGTAAGTAGGGTGTTCAGTAGATGTTGAATATCTGCCCAAGTCAGGTTATAAGTGTCAGCAATGGGGGGAAAAAGATTTTCCATAGTTCGAGGATGGTCCCTATAGGCAGGCATATGAATTTCAGCATTAATTCCTCCAATTGGCACCTGCTTTAATGGGAACTGCCCTGTCGGGAGTGGCCCCCTGACCAATGTGGGTACCCTGCTGGGTGTGAGAGGGGAGGCCACTGCTCAGCCCCGCAAAGCTCTTTCTCCAGCTGCGTCACTGCCCAAGGGCAGTGGAAAGGCCACGGCGGCTGAAACCTTAAGCTAGAGTAATAATAAGTCACCGTCCTTCTCCTGGAATTCTCGTTAGACTTGCCCGGCTTCCCACCCTGGTGTATCATAATTTCACATTTCATTTGCATGTGCTTATTCTGATACAAAAGCATAAACACTTTGTACATAGGGGATTTCATCCATTTTTCCTCAATGACTCAAGTTGCAAGATGGTTCTGTAGTTCAAAGACCCAGCCTCTGGCCAGTGTTCTCCTGACGCTAGAGCAGACTGTGGCCATGTCATATTACAGAGAAAAAGCATTTTCTTTTTCTTCATTGGTTCATAGCCAAACATGGCCCAGTTCGGTAAGATGCATCCCAGGGGACTGCATTAGGGGACGGAGTTAGATATTCAGTTCCCCTTGATAATACAGAGGATAGAACTTCTTTTCACAGTAACAAACCAAGTCATTTTAAAGAGAAAAATCAGCCTCTAATTTTGCACTAGTTTAACTTTTGATGTTTTAAATCCACTTATTTGATTAGATTTCTTTCAGTCTTACTCAGTTTAACCACACAAAATTTCCTCTCAGGTTTTCACAAACCTCCTACAACTTTTCTAATCCCTCTTAAGTTTGTCTCTTCTTACTCATTCAGAAGTAACCATCCTTAGTTTAGGACAAATTACTTTCCTCTAATTCCTTCAAAAATTTTATTTCCATACTTTATGCCTTCTAGGATCTAGAATGTTTGCTGGTTAAATTAAAACCTGAAATAACTTTATCAGAATAACAGTTACGGCCATATAAAATACTGCATAAATTTAATGAGTACTAGACCACAGTCATTTTATAGGTACTAGTCCATGAATTTTGTAAGTGGTTATAGTACATCTGGATTTCTTTAGGAGATAATAGGTTTCTCTGCACTGGCAAGAGATGACTTTTCTTCGAGAGTATTGACAAGGAGATGGTGGTAGTGACAACTGACAAATTTGGGTGATTAAGGGTGGGTACCCCATATAATAAAAGTGTAATATGGTAATTGTCTAACTGATCAATCGACCGTTTGGTCGACTGTTCAACCAGTCGCTATGATGTGCACTGACCACCAGGAGGTAGACACTCCAACCGGTAGGTTAGCTCAGTGGTCGACAAACTGCAGCTCGCGAGCCACATGCGGCTCTTTGGCCCCTTGAGTGTGGCTCTTCCACAAAATACTGACTTCTGCACATGGGCCACGAAGTTTCAATCGCACTGTACGTGCGTGCCCGCACGTGGTATTTTGTGGAAGAGCCACACTCAAGGGGCCAAAGAGCCGCATGTGGCTCGCCAGCCGCAGTTTGCTGACCACCGGGTTGGCTTGCTGCTGGGGTCTGGCCTATCGGGACTGGGCGAGAGGGCCGGGCAGGCCCTGGAGCCCTCCTGCGGTCCCTTCCTGGCCAGCCAGCCCCCATCGGCTAATAGGGACTGGATGAGATGCCGGATCAGCCCTGATTGCCGGCCAGGCCGAGGGACCCCACCCATGCACAAATTCATGCACCGGGCCTTTAGTATTATATGAAGAGCTCAGCAAGCTAGAGATTGCTGACAAATCCTTCTAGCAGCCTGTTTTGTATGGCCCTAAAGCTAAGAATGTTTTTTGCATCTTAAGAGGTTGTAAAACAAACAAAAGAATATGCCACAGAGACATTACGGGGCTTGTAAAGCCTTAAATATTTACTGTCTGTTCTTCACAGAGAAGTCTGCCAATTCCTAATAAAATATTGGACTAATGATAGAGTAGATAACACTAAGATCTTCTGCAGTAAAGGACAGGAAACAACACAAATAGTTCAGTATATGGAAATTTTGTGATTAAATCACTCATGAGCTAGGCTTATATTCAAGATTAGGGTTCAAAGCTATATAGAAAATTGCAATTATAATTAATTTCTCAGGCAAAAAGAGACCTATTAACTAAGTAAACTTAAGATTAATGATATGTAAATTATAGCTTACTAATAAATTAAAGCCAATTTTATCTCCTTGAGAATAGTGACTATTGGATGGGGAAGCAGCCAGTAAGCCTGCTAGAAAAAGAGGCGCAGGAAAAAACTAGTCTGGGACTAAGAAGTTACCATTGTATAAAGAAACAAACAGGAAAACCACTAATTATCTGCATGTCAAAAGAGTTATGTGTTGTTTTTCATGCTCCATTCCTTTATACTTAATCTAACCACAAGGATAAGCTTTTAAAACTTCTTTTGACATAAGTGCCTTCTTGGTAAGAAAATAGCACCACCATTATTTGGACTATGAAGATTTATAGTTTTCCTTACTCTTTTAGTGACTGGATGTGATTTTTTATGTATATGTTCCCTTCTGGGAGCTTATTTTTGTGACTATTCTGACTTTTCTTTTGGTTTCTCAGTCACAGAGTACATAACTAATAAAATATTCTGTCTAGAGATAATTTTTATTCTGACCTCCCCAATAGTTCTCTCAAACTTCAAACTATTTGAAGTATCTGTAATTGAGATGCTCCATTTTGTCTTACATATACTTGTTTATTTCTGGTTTGTAACTAAGTGAATTTTTTTTTCCAGATGATTCTTTGGGATTGGGACTTGAAGCAATGGTATAAACCTCATTATCAGGTAAATATGTGATTATCACTGATATCTATAATGAAACTTTTGACATTTTAAGTTACAGTCACAAGACTGTTATGACATAGATTTCCTTTACTTAAACTAAAATAGCCAGAACTTTCATTTAGATAGATTACAACATTTTAACTGTAAGGGGGAAATGAAATGGTAAGAAACCAAGAATATATAATAGTTATACTTAAATGTTGCTATAATAGTCTGGACTCAGGATAAACTAATAATTTTATATTAAGGATGAGATTTCTTTTCTGATTGTGAGCAACTGATCCACACAGGAAAAAAATAGATTAAAGGCCATATATGAGAAAAAGCAAGACAACTGGCAAAATATTTTATCAGGGAAGCAATATCATTTTGCTCTTTGGCAAATTTTTATTAAATTATATATACAGAAAAGTGAACAGCTTGATGAATTTCCACTAGTACTCATCAAGGAAGAACACTTGGCCAGCATCCCAGAAGCTTCACTTATGCATTCTAGGTATTACTTATATCCCCAAAGATAATCTCTTTCCTGATTTCAAGCAGTTAGTTTTGCTTATTTGTGAATTATATATATGTGCGTGTGTGCATGTGTGTGTGTGTGCGTGTGTATATATATATATATATGTGTATATATATATTATATGTATACTCATTTAATATGTACTCTGTAAATATTTTTGATCACTTAAGTAATATGTGTTTGTATCAGAAGAACAGAAAATAGAAGTATAGGAAAAAGAGAAAAATCATTCATAAACATCAGGTAATAACTATGTTATGTTAACAATTTTTGTTCTTGTTAATCCTCACCTGAGGATATTTTTTTCCATTGGTTCTTAGAGTAGAAGGGAGAGAGGGAGGAGGCGAGAGAAACATCGATGTGAGAAAGACACCAGCACACAGGCCAACCATGGATCCACTTTTGATGCATATATTTACAAGTCTTTTTCCATTGTATTGAAATGTGATTGTATATTCTGTTCTATAAAAATTATATTAGATTTAATATGCTTTTATGAAACCTAATGTTTTTCTGTCTTTGAATTTTACATAAATGGAATCAACCACATGTACTTTCTGGTTTGCTTCTTTCAGAACTTTATCTGTGAGATCAATGCATATCGTTGCACATAATACTGTGCAATATGGTTACACAATATGGTTCCTTTACTCGCTTTTACTTCTCTGGCCTCATCTTCCTGCACTTTCTCCTTCGTTTACAGCTCCAGCTACACTGGCCTCCTTGTTTTCGCAAACAAGCTGAGCAGGCTTCTGCCTCTAAGTTTTCACACTTGCTAGTCTCTCTGCCTGGAATGCTCTTTTCCCACACCTCTGTCAGATCGTAACAAATTACAGCCTTATACTCTAAAATTTCAGTGCCCTCCATCACTTCCTTTTCCCTCTCCTTGCTTCTTTCTCTTCAACCTGCTCAAAAACCCATGAATCTCCATTGCTTATATTCCTTAGCCTGGAAGCCAGTGTACTCAAAAATTTGGCCCCAACATGCCTCTCCAACCTTATTTTTCACTGCTCTTCTTTTATTTTTATTTTAAATATGGCCCATACTTTAATAATTTTGTTTTCTGCACCTTGCTATTTTACCACCTTTTTTTAAAAACCACTTTTATACCGTTATTTATCCTCCTTCTTGAAAAATGAGCTTCCCAAAATACATTTTTTGTTTAATTTCACTGTAAAACATTATTTCCCCAATCTTTTATAAATAAAATCCTACCAAATGCTACCTCTTCCGTAAAGTTTCTGTAAACCCTTCATATTAAAGTTATCTATATTTCCTTTGAACTTTAATACTATTTTATTTGTATCTTTATCTCATCATTTCCCATAACATTAATAAGAGTAGTAATATTTATTGCACTTTTCCTATATGTATTATACTCTGTCTTATGTGCTCTGCATGTATCATCAGATTTAATTCTCTCTGCTTCTCTCTGTTAAGTACAACTATAAACTCTGAAAATAATGCATGAGGAAACCAAAAAACTCTGGAAAAAAAAAAGGGAAGAGTAAGCTGGCCTCGGTAAGGACCCCGTTAATGGAGGAATAACATAGTGACAGGGTTCCTACAACCCCCACCCAAAACCAAAAGGTGACTTAGGCCCTCCCTCTCAACCTAGCAACAGAAGGTGTCCCAACGAGGCTCATTTCTTCCCTAAGACTGAATGAGAGTCCTGCAAACAATACCAAGTGAATCTGGTGGCTCTGGCAAGAGGGACTTGATCAGGAACGCCACTGGCAATAAGTGTGAACATCACAGAGTACACTTTCACAAACCTGTATGTGCAGCCTACTGTACACCAGGCTACATGGTATACCATTGTGGTATATGCAGTCTGTTGATCAAAATTTTGCTATGAGGCATATGACTGTACTCTCATTCTCTACTGGGCATGAGATCTCCTTCCCAAGTGAGAGACATGGGGTGGCCAGGGGGCCTGGCATAGGCGATACTGCTACAAGTGCCCAGCCCAGAAAGTGTTCTTTGTCCCTGTGGCCTGGAGTCTCCTTTCTTCCACCTGAAAGTACTAGATAGCCCAACCTGAGGAAGTTCCCTCTCCCCCACAGATGAGGCACCGGCAGGCACCAGTGGGAACCCTAGTGACACCAGAAAAAAAAAAAAGACTGAAATAACACTGTGAATGTCCTAAAAATTAAATTGACATTAGATCTCGGCCAGTGTGTCTCAGTGGATTGAACATTGTCCCATGCACCAGAAGTTTGATGGTTCGATTCCTGGTCAGGGCACAAGCCCAGATTTCAGGCTTGATTATGCAGGAGGCAGCTGATCAATGGTTCTCTTTCATCAGTGTTTTTCTCCCTTTCCCTTCCTCTCTGTCTATACATCAATACAAACATTTTTAAAAAAAATAGTCATCAGAACCACAGCCTAAAAAAGTAGACCAGGATCCTTGTGTGAAATCTAAACAAGTCTACCTCCTAAAATAAAAGATTTAAATAGGACCCAGTCTTCTAGGTGCTATTATTGTGAAGCATTATTAGCCAAAATATTGATGATAAAATAAAAAACACCTGTCATACCAAACACCAGAAAAATCACAGCTTGAATGAGAAAAAACTATATTAGTGCTTACCACCAAGATGAACAGATTTGGAATTATCTGACAAGGAGATTTAAAGCAGCCATCATCAGAAAATTGCTTCTAACAAGCAGTTACGAATTCATTTTAAACAAACAGAATAGAAAAATCTCAGCAAAGAAATGAAAGTTATAAAAAAGAAACAAATGGAAATTAAAAACTTGCTGAATGGGCTCAGCATTAGCGTGGTGACGACCGAGGACAGAATCTGCAAGCTCCAGGACAGAGCAATAGAATTTACCCAATTTAAACCTCATAGAGAAAATAGATGGAAATAAAATGAACAGAGCCTTAGGGACCTGAATGACACAACAAAAGATCCAACATTCATATCGTCAGTGTTTAGAAAGGAGGGGAGAAAGAGAGTGAGTTTAAAAGAATATTTGAAAAAATAATGACTGAAAACTTCCCACATTTTGCAGAAGACATAATTCTACAAATTCAGGAAGCTGAGCAAATACCAAATGGGATCACTGCAAAAAAAGTCTGCAAGACAAATCATAATTAAACCTTTAAAAACTAAAGACAGAGGAAATATTTTGAAAGCAGCCAGAAAGAAATGCCACATTACTTATAGGAGAACACCAACTCAAATAGCAAATTTCTCATTTGAGTGTAAGGAAAGTAGATGCTATTATATATAACTCGTGGAGTATATATAATATTTTATATAATACCGGAGGCCCGATGCATGAAATTCGTGCAAGAGTAGGGCCTTCCTTCCCCTGTCTGCTGGCACCGGCTCCCTTCTGGTACCTGGGACCCAGGCTTCCCTCACAGCCCCAGCTTCATCAGGAAGGATGTCCAGTCTAATTAGCAATACCAGTATTATGCTTTTATTATTTTAAATTTGACCAACATGTGAGGGAAGGTTTATAGAAATAATCAAATTTTAACATGTTCATTAACTTTGGCTTATCAATTTAAATTATAGCAAGCCATTTGTCAGAAATACTCTTTTTTTTTTTTTTTTTTATGAGGCCGGTCACTTTTGGGTTTCTTTTTTTAATATATTACACTGATTTTTTTACAGAGAGGAAGGGAGAGGGATAGAGAGCTGGAAACATGGATCAGCTACCTCCTACACACCCCCCACGGGGGATATGCCCGCAACCAAGGTACATGCCCTCGACTGGAATCGAACCTGGGACCCTTCAGTCCACAGGCCGATGTTCTATCCACTGAACCAAACCAGTCAGGGCAGAAGTACTCTTAATTGACGAGAAATAGCTGGACTGTGCCCCAATAATGGGGAATTTTTAAAATAAAAACTAACACAAAATAATGCTTCACAAGAAAAAAATTAAAAAACCTCCATAGAGCAAAGACATTACTTAGCTAATTACTGGTCTCACTTTCATGACATTTTTTTTAGTTCTAAAATGTGTTGGGCCATAGCCAGTTTGGCTAAGTGGGTAGAGCGTCGGCCCATGGACTGAAGGGTTCCGGGTTCAATTCCAGTCAAGGGCACATGCTGGGGTCACGAGCTCAGTCCCCAGTAGGGGGCATGCAGGAAGCAGCCAAACAGTGACTCTCTCACATCATTGATGTTTCTAGCTCTCTCTCCCTCTCTCTTCCTCTGCCTTCCTCTCTGAAATCAATAAAAATATATTTTAAAAGTAAAATGTGTTGAGGTCCAGCTGATGTGGCTCACTGGTTGAATGTCAACCTCTGAACCAGGAAGTCATGGTTCAGGTCTTGGTCAGGGCACATGCTTGGGTTGCGGCTCAATCCCGAGAAGGGGACATGCAGAAGGCAGCCGAGTACTGATTCTCATCACTGATGTTTCTAGCTCTCCCTCTCCTTTCCTCTCTCTAAAAATCAATAAAACATATTTAAAAAATAAATAAAATGTTGAGGATAGTTAAAAAGTTTCATGGTGAAATCATTAAATACTTTGAATACTTAAGAATTCCAAATACACTTAAATGTAAATTCAAGATATAATAAAACAAAACTAACATTTAATTCACTATTCTGATTATCAGTGTGCTTATTTCTATGGTTTATTTCAGTGATGGCGAACCTATGACACGCGTACTCATTTCTTCAGTTGATTTTTCTTTGTTAAATGGCATTTAAATATATAAAATAAATATCAAAAATATAAATCTTCATTTTACTGTGGTTTTTAATTTTAGAATATATTTTCTACCCATTTTTTAGGACCCAGCCTGGTGCTTTTCTAATTCCATGAATTTTTTGTTAACCATTTAATTCAATGTTATCACCGTTTACTTTGAACTGTAATACCATTTTTCTGTACTCTTATCTCATTATTTTCCATAATATTGATAGTAATACTGTTACTTGTTACACTTTAAATATATGTACCACACATTGCTTTATGTGCTTTGCATGTATTAACAGATTCAATTTTCACATTAGCCCTTAATAAAGTAGATGCTATTATCCCATTTATAGTGAAGAAACTAAAAAGTTCAGATGTTAAATTACTTGCTCAAAGTCACACAGTTAGGGTTAAAGTCTAGATTTCAAACTCATCTTTGTAACAAAGCTTTGTCACTGTGCTAGAGTGACAAAGGTAAATGAAAGAAATGCTATATATGTTTAAAAGAAATTTTGACATAAAGGAAAAGAAATCATCAATAAACTAATGCAATCCTCTAATTGTAGATTTTGAAATTATTACAAATTTAGTTTTATGCTAGTTATAGTAAGTAATGAATACTATTAAATATAGCTAAGCTAATGAAAAATATAGAAAAAATTAAAATTCACATTATCTGCTACATCAACATCAAAAATTTTAAAGTGATAATTATACCATTTGTTATATCATTTATATCCTGTCCAAATTAATGAATATTAATATTTAATAGAATTAAGTTATTTAGATATTATTAGAATAGACCTTGACTTTAAAATAGAGGAAGTTTATCTTAAATGTTGAATTTTCTGTGTAACAAATATATAATTTTACTTTTCTTTTCTAGAATTCTGGAGGTGGAAGTGGAGTTGATCTTTCTGTGCTAAATGAGGCTCGTAATATGGTGTCAGATCTTCTGATTGATCCAACCCTTCCCCCTCAAGTCATTTCTTCCCTACGGAGCATCAGTAGCTTGATGGGTGCTTTCTCAGGTTCCTGTAGGCCAAAGATTACTCCTCTCACACCGTTCCCTGGATTTTACCCTTGCTCAGAAATAGAGGACCCAGCGGAGAGAGGAGACCGAAAACTTCACAAGGTCAAAACATAGTAATCAGCCAGCCCGATGTATCACATTTGATTATATTTTCAAATTAAAACTGCTCTTTAAAATCTTATCTAACCTGAAATTTCTTTTTCAAGGATCAGTTTCTTTTCCAGTATATTGAGCTCCTTGGATCTTTAAAAGTAGTTATAATCTCAAATAATTTGAAACAAGTATTCAATTTTTATTCCAAATAGCATTGCTGTAATTAGCAGTTACAACTGCAGCAGTAACAACTATTTATTGCTATTGTTGTTGTTTTTAAAGTACTAGAGCAAAAAAGCAATCCAGACTTGTACAACATACAGTGGGGCTTTGACTTACGAGTTTAATTCGTTCCGTGACGGAGCTCATAACTCATATTACTCGTATGTCAAATCACTGTGACGTTTGCTGCGCCAACTAGCGGTGGGGTATCTGAAGCTGACTCATAACCCGAATTTTTTTGAGCTTGCAACTCAAAGCAAAAAATCGGCCTAGAGATGGCTCCTATCTCAAAAAAACTCGTTAGTCGCGACACTCGTAAGTCAAGGCCCCACTGTACTAGTAGTGTAGTCATGTCTTTAATCTATTTTATTCTTTAGACTCCTGGGATTGTTCTTGTTGAACCAAGAAGAAATGATCATTATAATGTTCATTTTATGCATTATGTACTTTAAATTAATTTTTACGTTTTTAAAAAACGCTTCCCCCCCTTCTTTACCCACTAGAAATTGCTACAGCCCAGTAGGCATTGATTTTTCCATCGTCAAAAATGGGATTAATTTCATTTTCTAAAAAGGCATACATTGTGTTTGTCCAGAGTGCTTTTAATTGTTTTATTTGACTATCAATATCTTTACCAATTGCTAAAATCATAAAACTAAAAATGGAAACATTTTGGACATTGTTCTCGTTTAACTACTTTGTTCTACAGGTAAAGAAACTAACCAAGAGAAGATAAAATTCAAATCAGTTTGTTTTTGTTTACTCAGAATAGTGTATATAGAGCTTAGGAAAAGTTAAATATACTTTTTGGAGGGATTTTGATTATCAGTTAATTTCATTTTGTTCTCAGTATTAGGGTATAGAAATGTTGAAAAACTAAGCAAGCCCGATTAGGGCAAACGTTTGATAATTATTGATCAGAGCTAGATCATAGGTATTTATGTGATGCTTTTATTTATTTGTTTTTAGAGAGGGAGGGAGAGAGAGAAACATTGAGGTGAGGAGATACAGTCATTGGTTGCCTCTTGCACCTACCCCTACTGGGGATCAAACTCGAAACTAGGTATGTGCCCTGATCTGGAATCGAATCTGCAACCTTCCAGTGCACGGGGCAATGCTCCAACCAATTGAGCCACACCAACCAGGGCTGTGATGCTTTTATTTTTTAAAGTATATACAGTATCACCTGCTTAGTCAAAACCCAACTATAACAGTGATACTTAGAGGTTAATCATGGGGTAACAACAAATTCATCAGTAGAAGAGCTAATATATTCTTGAGTTAGTTTCCACTTTTTCTATTGCTCTTCCTTTGTATTTCCCATTGACATTTGATGTTTAGTAATTTTAAAAAAGTAGTTTTAAAAAAATCTTAATCATAAAATCATAATTGATAGCATTATTGTTACTATGTTTACTGTGTAGAAAAGTGTACCTGTACATTTTAGAAGCACTTAAACAATAATATTAAAGAGCATGCCTAAATGCTTCATTTCTTGAACATTTCTAGTTAATCGGGCTTATTTTGGGTACTGGAATCGATTGGTAAAAGTAAGTCAGATAAGAATCAGGATGTAACCTTTATTTTTCGTAGTGTTCTTGAAACTTCTTGTTTGAATTTTATATCTAATTTGTCTCTGCTTTTGGAAAAGAAGAAGCCTAATGTTACTTAAGAAAAGAATAGTATTTATGAAAAAATAACTAGTAAGGAAAAGGGAGTTGGAATAGATACTTTAATATAAATGTCTCATATACTGTGCTAAGAAACAAGACAGATTATATGAACCTAAATTTCTAACTAACCACAAACCTTTACTAAATCAACATCCTTGGGAAAACTGTAAGAGATCTTTATCTCTCTGAGATGGTTTCAGTGTGTGCTGGTAGAGGAAATTCATAAGAAAGAAACTTTTCTGTATATCTCAGTAAAACACCTATTCACAGTGGCAAAAAATAGAACATTTTCAAAAATTAAGGTAAAACTGTATTAAGGCTGAAGGTGTTCTGGATTTAGTCATTTGTTCAAAAAATAGCTCAGAATCCTAGTTTCTCCAGATTAACCTCTATGGACATTAGCCCTGGACTGAAAATATGAAAGGTTCAGGACAATCCCTGATCTTAATTTTGTCCTCTGAAGTTGTTTATTAGGGTACATCTTTCATATCTACTTTTAAAATAATCAACTGTTTATTTCTCATGATACGAGGAATAAAGTGTGCAAAAGAAAAAATATCTAGTTAAATTGTAGGGAGCTCAGATATCATTTTTTAGTACTAGAAGGATAAAGTAGAACAGTATAGAATGTGAAGTTTGGAGCAAAATTGACATACTTTCAGAATAAAATGTTCTGTTTCTCCAGTACATATTAAAAATATACTTTGTATTGATTTTTATGTGACATCTTTAATACATATACCGATATTATAGGGTGGCGATTCACTGTTCAATTATCCAACAGGGACTACACAGTAGGAATAGTTTACCAACTCCACAGCTGAGGAGGAGCTCGGGAACTTCAAGTCTGCCCCCTGTCGAACCTCCTCCTTCAAGGTGGGAACGCAATAATGGCAAAAGGCCTCACCAAGAAGTTGGCCTTTCCAGGTAAAATCACCAGAGCCTGTTAAAGAAATCTGAATCTGATACATTGGTTTGTTTCTGTGAATGAAGTTTGAAATAGTTCTAAAAGCGGAAAGGAACAGTCGACGTACTTGTTTAGGTATAGGACAGCATACCTAATATGACATAATAGAGAAAGTGATTCTTAAAAAGAAGGACCTGTCTTATCCCCAAACTTAGGTAAGTTGGGACCTGAAAGGAAGTTAGGATCCATTTAGTACAGGGTGCTGGGAAAGCTTATAAATTAGTAGAGGTGGCCACCACAGAAGCGGTCACTAGGTCCAGTGCATGATGCCTAAAGTAGGGCAACAGTTACTGACTTGTGAGAGGAGGAGCACATTCTCAGATGTTAAGTATCTTTGAAAGGCACCAGTAACTATGAAACTGAGAAAATGCCAGGAGCCAAAATCTGAATGTAAATATATCCTTTACACTGATCACAAAAGATTCAGTGCTTTGTCTTAAAAGCCAGAAAAGATAGTGCTCTCTTGTGATCAGGAAAGATAAGCTTCTATTTAGTCAGTCACCTGGTTATATTAAAATTGGTATTAGTGTAAATTTCCTGTTAAACCACTGTTCTCACTGAGCATGTTTTACTTTTAGCTTGAGCTAGGTAGTTACACATTTATAACACTAGGTGGCAGAATTGGATCATAGCTATTTGTTAAAATTGGTTAGTATTTATATGTGAATTATGACCAAATAATTACAATTTTCCAGATTATTTAGTGATTTATTAATTTGAATCTTCTATAATATATTGAAATAGATGGGCTTCTTGTTTATTGAAACTATTGTGTGAAATGGTATATAAAACAGGAATGGATTGAGGTATGAATACAGTACAGGAAAATGAGCTTTGGTCCAAAGCTTGCTCAGAGCCTGAACATGATAGTTTTTGTTTGTTTTTTTCCCTAATGGAATCAGGATATGGGGAAGTAAGTGATGTTAGAAACTGAAAATATGAAAGATATTTCTTAACTATGGGAAACATCATCTTGAGAATATTGGATTTAAGAAACAATGATGAAAATGATTCAGTTTTTTATTTTCTATCACACTAATGTAACAGCAATACATTTGCAATTAAATAATGATGGATATCAAAATAAAAACACAGTCCAAAGAAAACTATCTTTAACTCTGGAAAGTGTTCATATAAAGGTATATGTAGGCCGATTTGATATACTTAACTGTCATAAAAGATTTTAGGAATTTGGAGAATAAAGATATTGGTGATATTATGGAACATCTACTTTAAAGAGATAAGGTTAGAAGTAATTTTTTTAATGTGGAGAAGCTGGAGCTTACTTTGAACATAGGATAAGATGGGAAGATATGAAGCATTTACAGCCATTACTACTTTTGAAATTCATGTTTCTAGATCAGCGCTGTCCAATAGAAATTTTGTGATGATGGGAATATTTTACTAGTATATCTCACCAGTATGGTAGTTCCTAGCTATTAATCACATGAAATGTATCTAGTATGACTGATCAACTGAATTTAAATATGAATTTAATTAAAATGTAGAGCTATATGTGACTACCATATAGACATATAGAGCAGTCATATTAAACAGCAAAGTTAATTATCTTTAAAGTATGGTGATATTTTGTTTAGCACAAAAGTAATAGACTTGTGACTCTGGAATCATGAGACATCCATCCTGTCTTTAGTAGAGTGCTCAAAAGCTGAGATCACATATCCTAGATTTGTGAGTCTTGATTTGGATGCAGCTTTGGGTTCTGATCATAGCCTCTCTGTGATCTTCAATGACCCTGACTCTGCTTTCAACATTGTTTCATTATTGAACCTCTTATTCCCTGAAAGTGTCTGAAACCAAATTTCTCAGCCCCCCAGTTGCTTTTTTGTTACTGTCATTCTGGTCTTATTTCCTGGCACAGAGCTTCCCTCTGGTTGCTTACAAAATTGACTTACCCAGAAAACGGTGTTATCTTTGCATCCTGTTTCCTTATTCCGCAGGTATCAGTTGTCAACTCTATCTTTGATTCTCTTTTTTTCTCTATTGCTTATTCTCCTGTCTCACTTTGCCTACACCATTTCATGCTTTCATTACTCCTTACTTGGGCTACTGAATTATCCTCCTAATTGGTCTTCCCATTTCTAATATCCTTAACTCTCTGATCCATCTCCTAACCTTCAACCAGAAATCTTCCTTAAACAAAACTTTGATTATAGGTTTTCTAGTCATTAAATTTTTGGACCAGTGCCTGTAGAATTGTACCCAAATTCCTAACCTGGGATTCAAAACCCTGTTATTTACTCAGGACAAAGATGACCCCTTCCTTGGAAAAGTTAAATGGACTAAAAGAATAAGAGAGATAAGTAGTCTTGCAATGACTTTCCTTGAAGTTTTCTGACAATTTTAACTCCATTTGAAATTTAAGCTGCATTATAATTTCCAGCCTAGCTTATTTGTGTACAGAGTAATATTTAAATTTTCCTTTTCTTCATGCGCTGCCTGGAGAAAAAAAGTAAAGTATTCTAAACCTTATCATAGCTATGATAAGAGGAATCTTAGGGAAGAAAACCATAAGCAAGAGGAAGAGTTATTCCTCCTTGAATAGCCACTTAAGGATTTGGTCATCTCTTAAAAGGACTTGAGCTTTTACTTAATTAAAAGGGCCACTGCTTGACAACATAAAAATACCTCCAATATTATCTTTCTCTAACTGAAACTCAGTCAAGCTTCACTTGTCCTCTCCTGTGCTCCCCTTTACTTGTGCCCTTTACTCTCATTTCTGTACATCTTTAAAAATTGAGCTCATCCTATATAATAAAAGTCTCGGTGGCGCAAGGCCCTCATGCGATGTCATCACAAGATGGCCACCCTCACAAGAAGGCTGTCACAAGATGTTCAGCAGGGGAGGGCAGTTGGGGGCCATTAGGCTGGGGGGGGGCAGTTGGGGGCAAGATCAGGCCAGCAGGGGAGGGCAGTCGGTCACCCCCCAAGGGGTCCCAGATTGGAGAGGGTGCAGGCCAGGCTGAGGGACAGCCCTCTCCCGTGCACGAATTTCGTGCACCAGGCCTCTAGTCTACTATAAGGAGCTTCTTCATCAAAACCTCAGCTCTTAGCTTTCTCTAAGTCTGCAGTCAAATATTCAGGGCCAAATTGTGACAAGTCTAGAACAGGTACCAAAGGCACTGTGAACGTTGCTTTAGCAGCCTCTTTCATTGCTCCTTCAGCCAGATTGTTTCCTTTAGCCACTTCAGCGTCCTCTTTCTGATGCTGGAGAAGTGCATAGCTGCCACCTATAAATGACAGCTTCTAATAATTTTAAAATTTCTGTGGCATGCTTAATTTCCTTCTTATTGGAGGTTAATCGTCCTTTTTCTTTCCAGACCGAACAGTGTGCATGCAAAATTAGGAGAGCATACCTCCAGTCGGTATACACATTCATTCTCTTTTGTATGAAAATTCTAATGCCTGTGTCAGTGCAATCAGTTCAGCTTTCTGAGCAGAGGTTTCCAGTGGTAACCTCTTTTGGTATTGGAAGTAACCTGTTTCCTTTCTCCATCTAACTGCTTCCACCTGCATATAGAGTCCAGTCTGCCTCTTCTAGTGGCAGGTTCTATAAATCAATTCTGCCAGAATAAACTTCAACAATTATTTTAGAATGGTCATGCATTAGCGTGGCAGAGACGAGTCGGGAGAAAGTAGGCAGGAGTTAACTTACAGTTTTGAGGGAGATGTTGGGATTCTTGAGAAGAATTGTTTGGTACCTGCCCATTCTTACAGCAGTGAGCCACAAATTCCCTTTTTTCTCTAGCAGCTCATCGCTTGGTGGGATATGTAAATGGGGATAGACACTTCCCAGGAAAACTTTTCCGCTTCCTATAAAAGCTCCCAGGTGGCTGCCACAGCTCTCCAGCAGGTTGGCCGCCCTAGGACAGTGTGATCTAGTTTCTTTGACAAGTATGCCATGGATTGTGGAATGTCAATAAGCATTTGATGAGGAATCCTAGGGCAACGCCCTGCCTTTCATGAACATATAATTGAAAGGGCTTTAGTAGGTCTGGAAGCCCCAAGGCTGGTGCAGAAGCCAGGTGCGCCTTCAGGGACTCAAAAACCTGAGTGCACTCCTTCGTCCATTCTAAAGGGCCATCTCTGGTCCTTTCTGATATTCATACAGTGGTTTAGCACTGAGCCCAAAGTTCGGTCAGAATCCAAATGTGGTGGTAGCCCACCATTTCCAGGAATTCTCTTAACTGTTTCCTGTTAATCCTTAGCTGAGGATATTTTCCCCATAGATTTCTGGAGAGTGTAAGGGAAGGAGGAAGTGGGGGTCGGGGGAGAGAGAGACACGTCGATTGGTTGCCTCCTGCACGGATCCAAGACAGGGAACCCACAACTGAGTTACCTGAAAAACGTGCCCTTGATGGGGAATCGAACACTGTGACCCTTCGGTCCACCAGGCCAACACTCTAACCACTGACCTAAACTGGTCAGTCATTTTAGTAAGATCATCCCTTTAAGAAGGACTTGAGTTTTTCCAGTTTAAAGATCTGCTGCAGGAAATGTAGTTATGTGCCCAATAATATCCAGCGGGCTGGGCCTCTGGCCCTACTCCCACTGGAAGTCTTCACAAAGGGTGTTGCCCTGGCCCAGTAGGACCTTGTCCTTCACCAAATTTGGTTCCCTGGCAGGTTCTAGACAGAGAGACCAGTTCAGGCTCACCTCCTGCTGCAAGGAGGAAGATCCCCCAGGGCTGGAGGGGCCATGGGGCCATGCTAGCAGTAGCCATAACATCCAGATCTTCCTGGTCCCCCTCTCCTGAACTTCTGCTGTCTGCCACAGGCAAATTCCCTTTTCTCTGGACTATTAATCTATTTCCTTTTAATCCTGCATCTTTATTATGTAAAGTCATAAAATCTTGAGCATAATTGCAGTATAGTAATTTAAAGACCCATTCTCCAGAGTCCAGATTATACATAAGCCAAGCATTATTACAATAAAAAATCATTTTCTTTTTAGTCATAGTTTTATAGGCATAAATCAGCAAAACTTGCCCCAAAGGGCTGGTTTCCAGAGGAAGGCTCCACTCCCTGCATTCTACCAGACAGAGCTCTGTAATGTCATACAAACCAAACCAGAAGACATCTTAATTCCTGACTACTGACCTAAATCATGACCTGTGCCTGCAATCCTGACCCAGAGGGTCCGGAAGCAATCCCACCATTTGCCAGGATAATCGTTGCCTTCTTTCCCAGTCTCTCCCACTAGACATGGAGGCAAGGGATATTCAAATACAAAGAATGGCTATGCACTTACAGGGAGATGAGTTTACTGGCTGGTATCATTTGCATGTTGTCTCTTTTTGTAAAACTGTCAACAAATTATTATTACTATTGGTTTGAGAAAAAAAATATTATAGACACTAAGGCTAGATGTTACCTTAAAAGTCCTTAAGTCTAAATCTCTTAATTTTACAAATGGAGAGACACACAGAGAGATGGAATTATTCTGTTGAAAAAAACATACACTTTAGATCAAAGAAATTGGAAATTTTATTTTAGCCAAGTGAATTTAGGGACGTAGCTTCTTGAAGCCTTAGTTTCCTTATCTGTAAAATAGGAGACTAACAGAGATAAAGTATGTAAAGTACCTAAAACAATGGATGATATATGGTCAATACACAAAATGGCACATTATTATAAGTTTTGTTATTAATAAAAAAGTTTTAATGAATTGGTTGCCAACTGGTTTTATATGTCTTCTTTTTGTAATACAGAATTTTTTTTTCCTCTCAGCAGGATATAGAACAAACTAGATTTTTAGAAAAAAGGCCCAAGGAGAGCTTTAAAGCAGGAGTTGGCAAAAGAAAGTCCATTCACCCAAAATTGGGGAGCAGAAAAGATATATTCTCTAGAAAAGTGAGACTAGGAACCTAAGGAGATCATTCATTTATTCCACAATCATCTGTTGAACACCTTTTATCAGGCACTGTGCTATATCCCCTGTGAATGTAGAGATGTTTTATAGCCCCTAAAGGAATTCAGAAATTAGTGAGGCAAAAGAATCTGTACACAGTGAAATGACAAACTATGGGTAAATGTTGTAACAGAGACATGAACAAAAACCTTTTGGTCACAGAAAAATAGATTTTTTTGAGTAATGGGGTTTGGAAGTGGAGAAAAGATGAAGGAATTGGGGAAGAGCTTGAGAACCTAGCCTATACTAAAAAATATTGAGTGAAAAGTAGAGAATCTAGGTTTGTCCTCGAGCCTCTGGCAAAGTACCCACATTGGGAGATGGTGAACAGGAGAAAACAGATTAGTGAATGTCTGAGAGGAAGGTAACATTTATGTTGTACTTGATAGCCACATGGCACTAGGTCAGAACTTAAATATATAATGTTAACTTCATGTGTTTCATTGGTATGATTGCCTGCCTATATTTAATTTCTTCATAAGAGCCCTAAAACCTATAATAAATATTTCAGTTATAAGAAATGACTGACTTACACATGATCTCACTCATTTGTGGAATATAATGAACAACATAAACTGATGAACAAAAACAGATCCCGAGACTGAGAAGCATTGATCAGATGCTCAAACCTCAGAGGGAAGGTAGGGGAGGGTGGGGGTAAGGGGGAGAGAGATCAGCCAAAGGACTTGTATGCATGCATATAAGCATAACCAATGGACACAGACACCAGGGGGTGAGGGCATGAGTAGGGGGAGGGAGGGGGTAATGGGGGGGATAAGGACACTTATGTAATACCTTAATCAATAAAAATTAAAAAAAAAAGAAATGGCCCTAACCGGTTTGGCTCAGTGGATAGAGCGTCAGCCTGCGGACTCAAGGGTCCCAGGTTCAATTCCGGTCAAGGGCATGTACCTTGGTTGCGGGCACCTCCCCAGTAGGGAGTGTGCAGGAGGCAGCTAATTGATGTTTCTAACTCTCTATCCCTCTCCCTTCCTCTCTGTAAAAAAAATCAATAAAATATATTTTTTTAAAAAAATGACTGACTTAATGGATAATCAGTATCTGTGGAGAGAACAGAAAATAGTGAAAACAACATTAGCATTTCCTCTAAGAACTTATTAGAAATGCCAATTATCTGGTCCTAACCCTGGTTTACAGAAGCAGAAATCCTGGGGGTGGGACTAGCAATCTGTGTTGGAAGAAGCAATCCAGATGATACCGATATCCAGCTATATGCTAGGGTTTAGCAATGTAACCCATTTTTGTAAAATTATATTGAAACACAGTCATATTTAATTATTGCTGTCTATGGCTGCTTTTATGCTACAATGGCAAAGTTGAGTAGTTGGAACAGAGACCTTATGGCCTGCAAAGCCATTATTTGCTAATTGAAGACCATGAATAAAAATGAGGAAATTTCCCAGTTTTAAAATTGTTAACCTATTGTCTTTCCCTTTTAGTCAAGGAGGCTACTTAAATGGGCCTTTTAGTTCAAACCCACTGACAATCCCGAAGCAAAGGTCAGCATCTATATCGCTATCTCACCATATAGGTCTAAGAAGAGCTGGTAAGTTCTCATTTTTTTTATGATTTAAATGTGGGAGGTCTCAAAGTATATGGTAGTGCAAAATTTTTTTATTACACATTAGTGACTAATTTTGAAGACTGTTTTATGTGTTGTAAGTTAACATGACTAAGCAATTGAGTTGGCTATTAGATCACAATTTGCTCATTCATTCAGACACCATTTTTAGTATCTCTATGCCACGAACTCTATTAGGCACTAGGGATTCGGTGGGGGGAGCGGGGGAGGGAGGGGTAGATCTATTTAATTAACCTGAATTTTAGCAGACCCAGACTCACATATCCAGAACAAGGGAAAATCCCCAGAAAAGGGTATTCAGTAGCCTGGAAATTACGGAGAGAAAAAAAAGTCTTACCATGAGAGTAGAAAGAACCCTGAATATATATATATCCTTAGCCATCCTAAGTAGGAATTTTCTGTTTATTTACTAATTTGAGGTATAATTAATCTATAACATTACATTAGTTTCATGTGTAGAACATAATGTTTTGTATATATTGCAAAATGATCACACAATTAGTCTAATTAGTATCTCTCAACATAGTTAAAAATTTTTTCTTGTAGTGAGAAATCTTAAGATCTACTCTCTTAGCAACTTTCAAATATGCAAAACAATATTAACTACTAGAGGCCTAGTGCACAAAAATTTGTGCACTCGGTGGGGGGGGGGGGGGGTCCCTCAGCCTGGCCGGTGCCCTCTTGCAGTCTGGGGCCCTTCAGGGGATGTCCACCTGTTAGCTTAGGCCCACACCTCGGGGGATCGGGCCTAAGCTGCAGTCAGACATCCCTCTGGTAGCCCAGGAGCCCTCAGGGGATGTCCACTTGCCAGCGGGGAGAAGGCCTAAGCTGCAATCGGACATCCTTAGCGCTGCTGAGGAAGCGGGAGAGGCTCCCGCCACCACCGCTGTGCTGGCAGCCATCAGCCTGGCTTGTGGCTGAGCAGAGCTCCCCCTGTGGGAGTGCACTGACCACCAGGGAGCAGCTCCTGCATTGAGCGTCTGCTCCCTGGTGGTCAGTGTGTCATAGTGACCAGTCATTTCTAGTCATTCTGCTGTTAGGGTCAATTTGCATATTACCCTTTTATTATATAGGATAGAGGCCTGGTGCACAGGTGGGGGCCGGCTGGTTTGCCCTGAAGGGTGTCCTGGATCAGGGTGGGGGTCCTGCTGGGGCCCCTGGCCAGCCTGGGTGAGGGGCTGATGGCTGTTTGCAGGCTGGCCAAGCCCCCCAGCAGGGACCCTCACCCCATGGGGGTGTGGCCGGCCTGGGTGAGGGGCTGAAGGCCGTTTTCAGGCTGCCCACAGCCCCTTCAGGGTGGGGGAGTCCCGCTGAGGTGCCTGTCCAGCCTGGGTGAGGGGCTGATGGCTGTTTTCAGGCTGGCCACGCCCCCCGGCGACCCAAGCTCCCAGCCTCTCTTTTTTTTCTTATTTTCTGGGATTTATTTATCTTCTATAAGTGAAACTTTGTAGCCTTGAGCAGATCCCAGGGCCAGCCAGGGCAGGCGGGAAGCTTGGCTTCCTCCATCGCCAGGGGCAAACCAAGCCTCCTGCTCACTCTAGCTCCATGGCTGCCACCATCTTTGTTGGGTTAATTTGCATACTTGCTCCTCATTGGCGGTGGGTGTAGCTTGTGGGCATGGCTTGAGTATAGTGGAGGGACAGTTAATTTGCATGTTTCTATTTTATTATATAGGATAGTCACCATGCTGTACATTACATCCCCGTGACTTATTTGTTTTATAACTGGAAGTTGGTATCTTTTGATCCATTTTACTCCTTTTGCTTTAAAACTTTTTGAATGAAATATTTTATAGATACAACATAGTCATAAGAGAACAGCACTGATATTCTGATTTTAAATTACACTGTGTGTGATTTGGGGCAGTAAGATGCACAATCACAAAATTCTTTTATATAAATGTGTGGCCTACAATAAAAACTAAAATGTGAAGAGTCAGGAAAATATTATTTATAAGCAAGAAAAATAGACACTAGGAGGACTTCTAAATATATATTGATTGTTATGTTTTAAAAGAAATAGAAGGAAAGATGGACAAAATAGATGACAAGATCAACAGGGAATTAGAACACATAGAAAAGAAACAATGAACAGAGTGAAATATTTAGTCTTGAGAAACAAGCACCAACCTATAATTCTGTCCCAGAAAAATTATCCTCTAAAAGTGAAGGAGAAAAATACTTTTTCAGAAATTGAGGGAACTTGTTGCTAATAGATCTGACTTGCAAAAGATGTTCAAAGAAGTTCTTTAAAGAGAAGGAAAGTAAAATAGGTCAGAAGTTTCAATCTATAGAGAAAGGAAGAGCATTGAAGAAGAAAAAAATCAAGGTAAAGTAAAAACTTATTTTTCTTATATTTATTTGGTCTACAGATAACAAAGGCTGCCCTTGTTTAATTTGTTTAAAATGAGAGTAACAATGTATTTGAACTTGTGTGCTTATATATATATTTTATGTGTGTGTATACTAGTATATATATGTATATATTATGTATGTATATGTATATATTTATGTATGCTTATATATAAGTGAAATGAATGACAGCAATGATACAAGAATGGAAGAATTAGCATTATTTTGTTATTTTAACAGAATGTTATTTGAAACTGGATTCAAGTTAGTTGTAAATGTATATTGCAAACTCTAGGGCAACCATATAAAAGTAGAAAACAGAATCTATTTATAATGAGTTCAGGAGCGTCACTCAACAAATAATCAGAAACAATAAAACAAACAAAACCAGCAATATAACAAACCTTGGGGGTATGAAGAGTCTGATACCAGAATTGTTAAATGTTCAGTTTTCAAAAAAAATTATGAAACATGCAAAGAATCAAGAAATTTTTGCCATATATACAAGTAAAAACAAAGAACAAAATATTTCCCTGAGGGGGAAATTGGCTTTTGGGCTTAGCAATGACTTTAAATCTGCTATTATACATATGTTCAAAGAACTAAAGGAAATTACAGCTTAAGTTTTTAAGAAGAATATGTCAATAATGCCTCACCAAAGAGAACTATAAATTATAAAATTATAAAATAATTTTAAAAGCTATAAAATAATTGCCACTTCTACTTAATACTGGATTGGAGATTCTAACCAGGGCAGTTAGGTAAAAAGGAATTAAAGAATTAAACCTATATTTGCAGATGACATAATCATATATTCATAAAATCCCAAGAAATTCGTTAACATCTTTTACAACCAGAAAGCAAGTTCATCACTCTGGCAGGATACAAGATCTGTATGTAAAAATCAATTGTATTTCTATTTACTTGCAATAAACAATGCAAAACAGGAATTAAGAAAATAATTCCATAAATAAACCTTTACATGGTCAACTGATTTTCAACAAGGGTGCCAAGATAATTCAGTGGGGAAGGAATAGTGTTTTTAACAAATGGTGTTGGAACAACTGGATATACACATGCAAAAGAATGAATTTGGAACTCCATATGTCATCATACTTAAAAATTAACTCAACATGCATCCTAGACTCAAATATAAGGGTTAAACCATAAAACTTGTAGAAAACATAGAAAATCTTTGTGGCTGTAGGTACTGAGTAAAGTGTTTTTGGATAAGACACCAAAAGCACAGTCCATAAATGGAAAAAATTGATAATTGGAATTCATTAAAATTAAAAACATCTGTACTTCAGCAAACACCTAAAAAGAAAAGACAATGCACAGGATGGAAAAAAAATACTTGCAAATAATATATTTAACAATGGACTAGTATCCAGAATATAGAAAGATGTTTTACAACTCAATAATAAAAAGACAAAAGATCTCATTTAAAAATGGGCAAAAAATCTGAATAGAAGTTTCTCCAAAGAAGATATAAAAATGGCCCATAACCACATGAAAAGGTGTTTAGCATCATTAATTAGGGAAATGCAAATCAAAAGCAATGAACTATGACCTCACACCCACTTTGATGTCTTTAATTATAAAGACAGACAATAACAAGTGTTGATAAAAATGTCCAGAAGTGGAACACTCCTACATTGCTGCTGGGAAAGTAAAATGTGACAGCCTTATACAGCATTGAAAATGAATGAACTACAGTCACATGCTGCTACATGGAAATATCTTTTTTTTAAAATATTTTATTGATTTCTTACAGAGAGGAAGGGAGAGGGATAGAGAGCTAGAAACATTGATGAGAGAGAAACATCGATCAGCTGCCTCCTGCACACTCCCCACTGGGGTATGTGCCTGCAACCGAGGTACATGCCCTTGACCGGAATCAAACCTGGGACCCTTGAGTCCGCAGGACGATGCTCTATCCACTGAGCCAAACTGGCTAGGGTGGAAATATCTTTTTAAAATGTCAAGTAAGCAAGGCATAGACCAGAGGTGGGCAAACTTTTTGACTTGAGGGCCACAATGGGTTCTTAAACTGGACCGGAGGGCCGGAACAAAAGCATGGATGGAGTGTTTGGGTGAACTAATATAAATTCAAAGTAAACATCATTACATAAAAGGGTACGGTCTTTTTTTTTTTTTTTAGTTTTATTCATTTCAAACGGGTCAGATCCGGCCCACGGGCCGTAGTTTGCCCACGGCTGGCATAGACGCATTTATATATACTATCCTATATAATAAAAGGCTATGCAAATTGACTGAACAGAGGAACGACTGGTCGCTATGACATGCACTGACCACCAGGGGGCAGATGCTTAACGCAGGAGCTGCTCCCTGGTGATCAGTGCACTCCCACAGAAGGAGTGCTGCTCAGCCAGAAGCCAGGCTCACGGCTGGCGAGCACAGTGGTGGTGGTGGGAGCCTCTCCCGCTTCCATAGCAGTGCTAAGGATGTCCAACTGCTGGCTTAGGCCCACTCCCCATGGGCTTTCAGACATCCCCCGAGAGCTCCCGAACTGCAAGAGGGCACAGGCTGGGCTGAGGGACCCCCCGAGTGCACAAATTTCGTGCACCAGGCCTCTAGTCTGATATAATTTACAAAGATAAAAAAGGGAAGAACTCATCTAAATTGTTAAAAGATACATATACACACATGGTATAAATATAAAGAAAGGCAAGAAAAACGGTATTACAACAGTCAAGATAATGATTTCCTTTAATGAGAGGGAGGGCAGTTTAGGAAGGGTTTCTGATCTAGAGCCGTGTTTTATGTCTTAGTTTGAATGATAAGCATTTCTGTTGAAACTTTTCTGTGTGCACATTATATTTCATAAAATATAAAATATAATGTGCACACAGTTTAAAATAAAAATGGATCTATATTGTAGGAGATCTTTCTTAAGGGTTGCTAGGTTTTCCTCTACCATTTTTTCCTCTCCTTGAAGCTTTTCTGTATCAAATTTCTACCCTAAGGTTATTTATCCTTTAGTCTTCTCAGCCTATTTTTCTGGATTTTTTAACACTTGCTGGTATAATTAGAGAAAAGAATGCTGAAAATTTGAGCTTTTTTATCCAGTTAGTAACTAACCATTTTGACTTTGATAAGCAAGGCCCTTTCCCTCTCTAGTCTTTAGTTTCTTCTTCTGAAACATTACACTGACCAGAATATTTATAAAACCCCACTCAGCCCATATAAGATTTATAGGAGCCTCTCAATAAATTAACCTAATAGAACAGCAGTGACAGCCCTTTTTAGAGTGTTTCTTCACAGTGTTAACTGCTAACTAAATTAAGTTCCTTAGGGAAACTTTTTTTTTTTGGTAGTATTTTTTCTTCACATATAAAATGAAAATGCTACTTAACTCACATGGTTACTGTGAAGATTGAATAAAATTCCATCGTATCAGTCAAGGTTTTCTAGAGAAACAGAACTGCTAGGATGTGTGTGTGTGTGTGTGTGTGTGTGTGTGTGTGAACATACATAACATATATGTGCATGTATGTAGAGAGGAAGGGGGTGCACAAAGGATTTATTTTAAGGCATTGTTTTGTGAGACTGTGAGGGCTATAAGGTCTGAAATTTTTAGAGCAGGCTGCCAGCATGAAAATTCTAGCAGCGTCCAAAGGCAGTCTGACCCTAGCCAGTTTGGCTCAGCAGATAGAGCATCAGCCTGTGGACCAAAGAGTCCCGGGTTCACTTCCGGTCAAGGCATGTACCTCGGTTGCAGGCTCCTCCAGGGCCCGGGCTCTGGTGGGGGTGTGTGCAGGAGGCAACCAATTGATGTGTTTCTGTCTTTCCCTCTCTCTTCCACTCTCTAAAAATCAATGGAAAAATATCCTTGAGTGAGGATTAAAAACAACAACAACAAAAAACAAAGGCACTCTGGAGGCAAATTCCTACCTTTTGGGAAGATCTCAGCCTTTTCTCTTAAGGCCTTTAACTAATTGAAAATGAGGCCAACTCACATTATGAAGGATAATCTGCTCTACCCAGACCACTAATATAAATATTAACCACATCTGAAAAATGCCTTCACAGCAACATCTAGACTGCTTTTTGACCAAAACAGCTGGGCACCATGGCATTAGCTAAGTAGGCACATAAAATTAACCATCTCACACAGTCTCTTAAGTGTTCACCTCTGTGCCTAAAAATATAGGTCCTTAATAACTGTTATTTGCTTTCCTCTCTGATTCATAATTTACTTGGATCTTTATTTCCAAATAAAATGTTAAGTCTGCCTTCTTTCCCGATGTACCCATACAACCTTAGTTCAAAGCACTCAGCACATTTCTGAAGCACTGATTTTCCCTTAGCACAAGGCACTTGCTCCTACTCTCCACTAAACTCTAGGTGTGTTGAATTACAGAGATGGTATTTTTTTCTCCATTGTGAAACCCAGCACATTTCCCAGCATGTACTAGACTCTCAAGTGTTTTGTTGAATAAATAAGCTGGACAAATTTGCATATTTTAAGAGGTATGCTGTTGTGTCAACATATAATTTTCATTATATGCTCAACTTGCTTAATGCTATTAAGAAATTGGATTTTTGAATAAAAATGAATTTTATTGTACTGGAAAATATTCAATAAAATTTGGTAAAAATACTCTGCTCATGTAGATAATCAAGCTGGCAGGGACACAAAATGTAAAAGGTAAAGAATTAGGAAAATTTGTGCCACACAGTATGTACATGTGAGTTCTACTCTTAGTATTCACCTGTAATGTGCTATCCTGCCACGGGGTGTTTATCCCGTCACTAATGATGACCACTATGGTCTATTTTCTGCTTAAATTTCTAGAATGTCTTGAAGATAGAGCTCCATCTACAAGTCTATTTTATCATTTAATTGTAAATACTTTGCTTTATTTAAAGAAGGAAAATACTCTTTATAAGTACACAAACATAAACAATAAACACCATACACAAGCATGATTATTTATCTATCTCTTTCCTCTCTTTTAACTTTCCAAGGTGTTTTACCCAGCCTGAGTCCTGTGAATTCTCCTGGTCATGGACCGCCAGTGTCTCCTGGCTCCCTAACGAGTCGATCGCCTATAGAGTTTCCTGATACTGCTGATTTTCTTACTAAGCCAAGTGTTACTTTACACAGATCTCTGGGCAATGTACCCACTTTACCAGATTTTTATCAACAACTTAGAAATTCTGATAGCAATGTATGTAACAGGTAAGCTTCCCAAACGTTTATTTGTTTTACAATATATGTTAAAGTACTACTAATATTCTAGTTCTATATAATAACTAGATGATGAATTAAGACTATATTCTCTTCCTTATTTATCTAGTAGAATTTATTCTAAATAAAACTCATCTCAGTGCTAGCATTCATTTTCCAATGAAATGGTCTCCATCTGAAGTGAAATATAGTTGTATTCTATTCATTATATCAGTAAATATAAAAAAATTACTTCGTATGCACTATTTTAGTGCCTGTTTATAATACCCAGTTCATATGGTGTTCATTCTCATTTCTTGTTAGATACTGTTTACTCCCAACATCAATGTTGACTTTCAAAATATGTTATTTTCTTCAGGTTACACAGATGCCTTCTAGATAAATCCTTTTAAATTTATAGAGATTGTATTATTAGAGTGTGTTGCATTTGGGACCTTGGTTAAAAATTGAGCAGATTTTTATAATTGTACTTAGATTTTAAAATTTTCTCTCATATATTATATATAGATGTTTATATATGCATATATATTTCTATTTTATTTTATAAGCTGTGGACATCAAATACTGAAATATGTTTCAACATCTGAATCAGAGTCAAGTACAGACTACTGCAATGGGAAATTAGGTGAGTGTTTATGAGCAATTTTTTACATTACTTTTTAGGATGAATAAATGAGTTTAACTTCTTTCTATCCACCTTTAAAATAAACATTATGGTGTTTTTTATCTACTTCAGAGAGGAGTTATTAAGAGAAAAGTATAAATAATAGATGGTGAAAGTATTTTGAAGAGTAAAAATGGCTGTACAAATGAATATTGTCTTAGATGATGGGTTTGGCTCATAAATAGCAAAATAAAGTATAATAATGTTGAAATTTGTACTGCATAATCTAATGCCAAAAGGTTTGCATAATTTTTTATGGCACAGAAAGGACTTATTTTAAAATTTAATCATATCATTCTGAAATATTTTTTATGCTCAAACAAAAAAATATCGATGGTGATAAAATTATAGTAGTTTTATAACATTAAACAATTGATTATCAGTCTTCCAGTAATAGTTAACTTGCACCAACATTTCCCTGAAGGTAGGTAGAAAAGCTGTACAAATTATTAACAAAAAAATCTGCTTGAAGCTTCTCAGAAATACCACTAGATCTGGAGGAGGATAGAAGTCCAAAAGAGTGAGTCTGGAGTTTGAGGCTGCCAAAAGGGTGTTTGCCAGAGGGCCAGGGACTGGTAAAATGAGCAGTCCTTTTGGTAGTGTCACCCTAGGAATATAAAAGTACAGAAGTAGGTAGGTCCTTTCAGGGATTGTAGGCTCCTAGGAATCTCTTTACATAGTTATTCATTTTAAAGTGTGCAATTCAATAGTTTTGGCTCTTACACTTTAAAGTGCTGTTAAAAAAACAACAATAAAGACCAATTCTTTAAAAAAAAAATACCTCTTCCAAAAAATAGAAGAGCAAACTTCCCACTCATTCTGTAAGACCAGTATTACCCTGATATCATAACCAAAGGCATCACAAGAAAACTACAGACCAGTATGTCTTATATGTAGAGACACAAAAATCCTTAACATAATACTAGCAAACTGAGTCCACCAATATATAAAACAGTCACATCATGACGAAGACATGTTTATCCCAGAAATGCAAGGGCAGTTTAATATTTGAAATCAATCAGTATAATATACCACATTTTAAAAAAAGAGAGAAAAAACACATAATCTTAATAGATGCATAAAAATCATGACAAAATCAAACAACACTACTTCATGATAAAAACACTCAAAATAGTAATAACAGCGATTGGGTTCCTCCCACATGTGTCCCAACTGGGGCAGGGGATCGAACCTGCAACCCAGATACCTTGACCAGGAATTGAACCCGAGACTTTTCAGGGCATAGGCCAACACTCTACCATTGAGCAACACCTGCCAGGGCTCAACATTATATTTTTAAGAATCATACGTATTGTTGCATGTGATTGTAGTTCTTTCTCTTTGCTCTGTAATGTTCAATTGAGTACATTAGCTTATGTATTCTACGGTTGATGAGTTTTGGAAAAGTTTTTTGCTCAGGATATTACAAATAGAAGAAATAGGAATACTTTTATACCTCTGGATGAATACTATTTAGCTAACAGTGCTGCTTCTCTTTTCCATGTGATTTGAGAAAAGGATATTTTTAATCACCTTGGTAGAGAAATAATTCACACTTACGATACTGTGTTTTAATTTTTTTACCTAGATGTTATATTCTTTTATAACTTGCTTCAATGGCATATTTTCTTTCCTTTTCTCTTAATTTTAATTACAGTTTACATTTAATATGTGCTTTGATTTTTAGATGTGCTTTAATCTTATTTTCAGGTTCAAAATACAAACCATTTCAGATGTTAGAAATTGTTTACATCAAATTTGTAAAAAATGTTTTGGGGACTTCTTTTTGTTCTCACTTTTATAAAGACTATCCACTCGTCCCTTTCATCCATGAGTAGATATATCAGGTGAAGTGTTTGTACTGCCCGAGCACAAGATGCGTGGGCCAAATTGTCCAGCAAGATAGGATTAATGGTAATTAATGTTTTAATGTCATTTATTTAGATTTAGCGCCATAATGGTTCACGTTATCTGAATATTTTTTCAAATAATTTTCTTACAAAACTATCCATGTAGGGGAAGTTTTATTTTTATATATGACTTTTTTTGTAAGGTGATGAAGACAACACCAATTTCTCAAAAGAATCACTCAACCTTACAGAAGCTCAACAAGAAGTGGAAACAGAGGACAGAGACTGCAGAAAATTAATTTTGGAAGATGATAATCACCTAACAGAAGAGGCACAGAATGAACAGCAACCAAATGTAAAACTTATAATATAATTATGTTAAGGTGAAATATTAGTGCATAGTTTAGTTTTGTTATTTTTGCTCAGAACAATGTTTTTAGTATTATGATACTTTGAAATTTTTTACTGAGAGTCACTCTATCACATTAAAGAAAATCTTGGGTAAAAAAGTAACTACTTCTAAACTCATTATCGGAGAACAACCAAGTGCATTCATTTTACAATGAACTCATTTTATTTAGTTTTATAGTAGGTATATAATGAAAAAATATCCACATGGAAAGTAATGTATGTTAAGATCTGAGAAATGTGTATAGTCATTAAAAACAATGAAATAATCTACTTATTTAAAATAACACTTTTTTGTTCTGAAAGTTCGTAATTTAAGCTTTTTAGGTAAAAACTCATCCATTTTTCTTGGGAAGTTAATAAATGCCACTATAAGGATACAAGTTTCTATTATCCTTGATACCTCTAAATTCTAAAATGAAAATGGAATTGAGATTTGTATAGTGTTTCAGAAATATTTTTTTTTATTTATAAAAGTAAAGAGTAAAAAATTTTCTGATATATAGAGGACACGTTTATATTTATGTGAAAATAGCATTTACAGAGAGAGGAAATAGGAAGTACAGATTGTATTTGAAAGAAACGGTTGTAGAAAACAGAACTGACTACTTTTTAATGCTCAATTTTAAGTGTTCGCATTTAGATATGGATTTAACAATATTTATAAAAGATATATTGGTTTGGATCTCTCCCCGCCTCCCCGTATGTACAGACTGAACAGGAAGCATCGCTGGACCCGATTTTAATAGAAGATTATGATTCATTAATAGAAAAGATGAACAACTGGAATTTTCAAATTTTTGAACTTGTAGAAAAAATGGGAGAGAATTCAGGAAGAATCCTCAGTCAGGTTTGTTTAAAATCCCCACTACTTTTTTATTATAAATTAATTTTTTGAATCTTTATAAAAAGCAGAATCTAAAAATGTATAATGTTAGTCTATGCAGAAATTCAACATTTTTTATTGAATTATTTTCACAAATGAAGTTTTCAGTAGAAAATTTGAAAACATATAAATGAAAAGTAATTTATTTATAATAATGGGATTTAATTTTAACTAAAGTAATAAAGTTTTACTTTATATTGAATCTGGAGGTTGAAAAAGGAAAAAGATGATCAAGTGCTAACCAATGAAACTAGCTTTCTTTTTTTCACTTGCCCTCCCTTATCTTTTACTCAAGACCAAATAGTTCATTTCTTGCTACAACCATGGAAAAATATGTCCATTTTACTACCCAGACTAGAGGTTGTCCCTGATGGATGCACACAATAGTATCAGATTAACCTTCTCAAAATATCACCCTCATTAACTCCAAAATGTCTTATTTATGAGACATAAGAACAGAATAAATTATGTGGAAGGTATATAAGTTCATCTCATTGAAGTCTTTAGAGACAAAAACATTACTTCTTTTAACACCTAGGACTAGAATAGAATTCATATGCCCTTTAATAAATTATAAATAATGGGAAATTTTTTAAACTAGAACATGACATGGTAATCTTCCTTTGGTTTTCATGGGCTTTCGGGTAATGTCTTCCTTTTTCATGTTTTCAAAAGATCTCATTGTAGGGGAGTTTTTTAAAAATTAATAACTTAAAAATATATATATGGTTAATATTCCTAAATGCAGATCACAAAAACATATACTCAACTACAAATAGAAATTCTGACTTTAAAGTGAACTTTATTTTAATTGACATTTAGGTTATGTATACCTTATTTCAAGACACTGGTTTATTGGAAATATTTAACATTCCCATTCTACAATTCATGAACTATTTTCGTGCATTAGAAAATGGCTATCGAGACATTCCTTGTAAGTATTAACGTGTCTTATTATTTAAATTCAAATAATAGTAGTTTTTAAACCCTTTATTATTTTTCCCTTCAGATAGTCACTAAACACTTTTAAATTACATGTTTGGGAAAGTTTTAAATAGAAATTTAAAAAGAAAATCTGTATCCTACTATTTAAAGTTAACTGACTACTGTTAACATTTTGATATATATTCTTTAAGACTTTTTTCTTATATGTTTATTTTTATAAAGTAAATCATAATATCAATACCTATTTATAATCTGATTTCACTTATTACATGATATACATCTTTGTTAATATTTGAGTGCCTAATATGGACACAGGCAATAGGGTAGGTGAAGACCTGGAGGGGTGGGTATGGTCTGGGAGAAGGGGGTGAAAGGGAAGGGAAATGGGAGACCTCTGTGATATCAACAAAAAATATATTTTTGAAAAAGAAACAAATCTATTACGTATTACTAAAAAAAAAGCTAAGTTTCTGGATCTAACTTTTCTAAACTTGTTTCCAAGTTTGTAAATGGGAATAACAGTACTTACCCCATAGGTAGTGAAGATAATCTATGTAAATAAAGCACACATCAGAATTCATGGAACATAGTAAATGGTCAATAACAAATGATTATATTTATGATAAGCTCCTAGTGTATTGAATCATGCTCTGAAGCCTTGACAGTTAGTATTGTATCAGCTGCCAATTCTACATAAGTACGCATTAAATATTGGTTGAAGTGTTGATTTTTAATTGAATGTCAACTATGACTATAATCATTAGATTAACAAAGGTTATCTTATTTAATCTTCCTGGGAAAGATTGTATTATCTGCTGTTCACAGGTGAGAAGTTAAAAACTCAGAAGGACTTTCCCAAGATTATAAAATTATAAATAGCTAAGCTGGGTTTTAACCTGTAGACCTCACACAGTGGTATTTCAGTAAACAAATGTTTTCTTGACCATGTGCTATGTGTCAGACACTGTTTTGAATGTGTTCACGTACCATTTAACATTTAATCCTTATAGAAGAGCTGAGAAATAAGTATTTATCATTCTTTTTTATGGGTGGATCAAGGGATGTTCAGGTATCCAGAATTTTAACTGTTCTATGCACCCCTGTGTAAAAATAGGTCTCCATAATCCAAACACTATTTACAAAATCTTTTTAAAAGCTACAACCTTAAATATATTTTTCTATGCCTTTAAATTAGCCCTGGTTACCCTTCCTATTCTATGACCCCTTAATTATGTTTTCATAATGTGAGTTCTTAAAGTAACTTTTTAACACATCAAGAGGTTTTAAAAAATAAGATGAAACAAAAATATAATTGTGGGAAATCATTTTAAGTCATATATTTTATATATGGGAATAACTAAAAAGTATTATACTTTTTAAAATGTCTTATGGTAAATGTAACAGAATAATCATTTTAAAAATCATTTTGGTGACTTTAGATCACAATCGTATACACGCCACAGATGTCCTACACGCAGTTTGGTATCTGACAACAAGGCCAGTTCCTGGCTTACAGCAGATCCACAGTGATCATGGAACAGGAAATGCAACAGGTACTTCCTTCTACAGATCTTCCTTTTAATTAATAAAATTAATTAATTAAGCTACCTCATTTCATTACCTTTCAAAATTTTCATTAAGTAACCTTTGATACAAAGGGCCATTTCAATTTTTATGTATAATAATGACATGCAAATTAGGAAACCTACCACCCATCTTAAGGGCTAGGTTAAGATCCAGTACTGCTGGGTCTATCAAGTCTCTTCCAAGTCCCATTCTGCTGATACGCCACTGAGGTAACAACTGTCCTGAATATTATATTACTAGAGGCCCTGTTAATGGATTCGTGCACCAGTGGGGTCCCTGGACCTGGCCTGCAGGGATCAGGCCAAAACCAGCTCTCTGACATCCCCTGAAGGGTCCTGGATTGCGAGAGGGCACAGGCCAGGCTGAGGGACCCCCCCAGGTGCACGATCAGACTGCAGGAGGGCTCCAGGGTGTGTCTGGCCCATCTTGACCAATCGCAATCAGCCAACCCCAGCAGCAAGCTAACATACTGGTTAGAGTGTCTGCCTCCTGGTGGTCAGTGTACGTCATAGTGACTGGTCAAATGAACAGTAGAACACTTAGCATATTAGGCTTATATAGGATGATAATCATTTCCTTGCTTTCTTTTAATTCTTGGTTTTTTGTTTTAGATGTATCATGTAAATAAAAATTTATAATATTCCCATTATTTGAAAGCCTCACATATGTATTTAAATGATGAATTACAAAACTTTTTCAAATTTTGCTCCCAAAGAAGTTAGTTCTGTTCCCCATCATAGTATAATTATTTATGCAAATATAATGAATCATAACATTCATGGTTCTCTTATTCAAGCTTATAAAAGAGTGGAAATATGTTTTGGATCTCTAAAAAAAAGGAAAGAAAGAAAAGAAAAAGAGTAGAGAGCCGGGCCCTTATGACCTAGTGGTTGAGTATTGACCCATGAACCAAGAGTTCAATTCACAGTTTCAATTCCTAGTCAGGGCACATGCTGGGTTTTTATCTTGACTCCCAGTAGGGGGCATGCAGGACATAACCAATCGATGTTTCTCAGTGATATTTCTATCTCTCTCTCCCTTTCCCTCTAAAATCAAAAAAAAAAAAAAACATTAAATAAAATAAGAGGGGAGGAAAAGGGGAGAAATACTTCAATAATATAGAGACAGACACATGCACACACAGACATAATTTGCTCAGTAACGAATGCCTGAGAAATATTACCAGACTAATCAGTGTAAATGTGATAGACAGCCACTGACTGCTTTACATTCTTTGGTACTTGAGCCTAAAGTACCACCATTATTTGTTTGATGGAATTGCCTATGTTCATATTTGTCTGCCATTTATATTTTACTCTTTTTCTAGTGCTCTTTGTTCTGTCCAGTGGTTCTGTGCTTCCATGAGAGATCACTTTCTTTAGCTTTTTTTGTAGATGTATTTATTTTGTCTTAGAAGAATTTGAAGACTCCATCTTCTGCCTTAAGTAGTTTCTGTTGACAAATTGGCCTAAAGTCTTATTTCCCCTTAAAACTAATATGTTCCTTTTTACTTTGACTATGATGTACTCAGGTGATTTTCTTTGCATTCATCCTGCTTGGTGTTCTGTTAACTTATTGAATATGTTAATATTTCTTATTGATGTCTATCATGTTCTTTAAAATTCCAGTCTTTGCCCATTGCTCAATTCCAATTCTTAGGGAATTGCTACAGTAGTACTTCATTTCTAGTACCAAAATCTGTGTTAAGGTTCCCATTCTGCTGTAACAAATTACTGCAGACTTACTTAGTGGCTGAAAACAATACAAATTTATTATCTTACAGTTCTGAAAGTCAGAAATCCAAAGTAAGTACAAATGGGCTGAAATCAAGGTGTCAGCGTGATTATTGTCTTCTAGAGTCTCTAATGGAGAATTCCTTGCCTTGCCTCCTCCATCTTCTAGAAGTCGCCTGCCTCTCATGGTCATGGCCCCCTTCTTCAAAGACAGCAGCTTAGCATATACTCAAGACCCTCAGACCCTACTGTTTCCTCCTTCCAAAGGATTAGCAAAAAGTGGGCCAGCTACAACCTTGGCTTTCTGTTTAGAGAGTACACTACCTTGATAGTTAATCTACTATTAGTCTCTTTTACAATCTGGACAGGTTGAGAATTTCCCAAATTATCAAGTCTTGATTCTTTTTGGTTAAACAGTTCTCTCTTTCCTCTCACATTTTACTATAAACAGTAAGAAACAAGGCTATATTTTCAACACTTTGCTTGGAAATCTCTGTGGCTAACTAAGTTCATCTTTACAAATTTTGTGTTCTCTATTAACTGCAGCACATTATTCGGACGAGCTTTCTGCTATAACAATATAGCAATGATCTCCTAATTTCCAATATGTTGCTCAGTTTTTCTGAGTCCTCATGGCAGTGTACCTAACAGCATTTTTCTACCACTAGCCTGTTAATGGTGATTTAAGTATTTATTCCATGAACCTCACTTCCTTCAGAGTTCTTACTGGCAGTGTTATAAGTCCTTATACAGTGTTATGGAATCAAGTATCTGTAGAAGACAAGTCATTGGGAGAAAAAGGGGACAGGAGCCGGGATGGGGGGTGGTGGTTTGTCCCCCCCCCCCCCCATGTCCACCCACCCACGCACACTACGCGGAGATAAGTAGGAGCCTTGAAGCCTAGGGCGCAGCCGGGTGGAGCTGCCGCAGGTGCAGATCTTGGTGGTAGTAGCAAATATTCAAACGAGAACTTTGAAGGCCGAAGTGGAGAAGGGTTCCATGAGAACAGCAGTTGAACATGGGTCAGTCGGTCCTGAGAGATGGGCGAGCGCCGTTCCGAGGGGACCGGCAATGGCCTCCGTTGCCCTCAGCTTATCGAAAGGGAGTCGGGTTCAGATCCCCAAATCCGGAGTGGCGGAGACGGGCGCCGTGAGGCGTCCAGTGAGGTAACGCAACCGATCCCGGAGAAGCCGGCGGGAGCCCCAGGGAGAGTTCTCTTTTCTTTGTGAAGGGCAGGGCGCCCTGGAATGGGTTCGCCCCGAGAGAGGGGCCCGTGCCTTGGAAAGCGTCGCGGTTCCGGCGGCGTCCGGTGAGCTCTCGCTGGCCCTTGAAAATCCGGGGGAGAGGGTGTAAATGGGGGACGTGCCCATATGGCAGCAGGTCTCCAGGTGAACAGCCTCTGGTGTGTTGGAACAAATGTAGTAAGGGAAGTTGGCCAACTGGATCCATAACTTTGGGATAAGGATTGGCTCTTAAGAGTTGGGTGGGTTGGGCTGGGGCACGAAGTGGGGCTGGGTGCCAGGCCCGTCCCCACGGCCCTATGCCTCCACCGCCCTGACCCCGCCCTGACCCCGTCTGCGCAGCTCAGGGGCAGGATGGGGGGCGCGACCTTGGTGGCTGCGGTGGGGCGGGGAGGTTCCCCGCGGGCCCATGGGGGCCCGGACACCTGGGGGCCAGTGGCAGTGACTCTCTACGCGAGCCAGGCCCTTCCCTTGGATCGCCCCAGCTGCGGTGGGCGTCACGGCCGCCCCTGAAGAGCTCGGCGGGCGCCAGTAGCCCAGGGTCGCATTGAGGGTCCCCCTCCTGGCGTGCGAAGGGCTCCCCCCCCACACCCCCAGAACCGCCCTGGGGCCGCGGTTCTGCGCAGCACCTAGCAGCCGACTTAGAACTGGTGCGGGCCAGGGGAATCCCACTGTTTAATTCAAACAGCATTGCAAAGGCCCACAACGCTGCCCAGTGCTCTGAATGTTAAACAGTCTGATTAAAAATTGGACATTCTTCTAAAGACGACATTTACATGGCATCAGGTACACAAAAAGATACTTGGCATCATTAATTATTAGGGAAATAAAAATCAAAACTACAGTGAGATCCCCCTAACACTTGTTAGGATGGCTTGTTATTGTTTTAAGTCCTTGTTTATAAATAGAAACTAATTCATAGTAAGTAAACATAAGATAATCATATTGCCTATGGGGATTCCCCTCCTTAGCCTCATTGTGAGGAAGTTATATGTCTAATGCTGCTTCTGCTTGTTCCTCAGAGTCTGGTGATAGAATGAACCCTGGGCGGATTGCTTACATTTCTTCGAGGAGCTGCTCAATCCCAGATGAGAGCTATGGCTGCCTGTCTTCAAACATTCCTGCCTTGGAATTGATGGCTTTGTATGTGGCAGCTGCCATGCATGATTACGACCACCCAGGGCGGACAAATGCATTTCTAGTGGCTACAAATGCCCCTCAGGTAGGAAATACTTTTTTGGAAAGTTTAAAGAGTGATTCTGGAATTTTACAATCATTTTATGCATTCTTTTGTATATCATTCTCCAGTTTAATCATATGGCCATTACCTCGACATGGAATTGGATGTTAACACATGACATTGACATGACGTGTACTAAAGAATTAGGGGGGAAAGTCTCCTTCAATTAGAAAAGAAAATGTTTATGAAAGAGTGACTCATTGTTTTATGAAATTCTGCAGTTCTTGTTTTCAGTATTTTTGCCTTTGATCAAAATGTAAGACTCACTCTTCCTTCTGGCAAGGTCCTTTGTATGGCTAGAAGCTATAATGATGAGCAACTGTTATTTTTGTTGTTGTCTTCTTTTCCTCTAAAACAGTGATTCTCAACCTTGGCTGCACATTAGAATCACCTGGGGATCTTTTTAAAATCCTGATTTCTGGGCCACATCCTCCAGAAATTCTGTTTCTTTGTTACTAATGTTGTGGCCCCACCCCATAACAAAGAAACAGAATTTCCGGAGGATGAGGCCCAGAAATCAGGATTTTAAAAAGATTCCCAGGTGATTCTAATGTGCAGCCAAGGTTGAGAACCACTGGTCTAAAACAGGCCTTAATACTCAGACTCTAAATCTCTTAACTCTGAATATATTAATATGTGTAAAAATTCTTCTGGTACCACCTCATTTTTGTATCCAGTACAGCTGAGAAGGTGCACGATTCCTGTACAGTCAAAATTTGCATAGCAGATAGGAATTCCCAATAAATGGATACTCTAATTGTAATAGTTTTAAGCACTGGGACTTGGAACCAAGTACTTGGTTTTAAGTAGAATTTAGTGTGCATGTTTGTTTGGGCAGCTGATTCCTTTATATTCTTTGTCTAAGTGCGAGCCTTACAGAGAGTGAATTCGTCTTTTACACTTTGTCATTCTGTATTTAAACCTCAGTTCTGATTCTTTCATCTTCTGTAGCCATTCTCTGTGTTCCTTTTCTCACTTTCACACATTCTCACTTTAAAACAGAGGGGATATTCTTTAGCCACTATAAGAGTAGGATTCGGAGATGAGTGGGTGGAGAATGTTAAAAGTGATGTGTGATTCATTTTCCCCATTAAGACTTTATCTATTAAAAGCTCATGATTTCCATAGGTAACTAATTAAAAAATAAATTTCAACCTAATATTTGTTCTTTCAAAGAAATTGCCCACTAAGGAGCACATATTTCCTCATTTGCAGTACCATTCTGCAAAAATCAATGCCCATTTTCTCTAGCCCAATACTTAATATATTTTTGCAAATCTTGTGAGTCAAACTTGGGCAGTAGTGGCACAATGGAAAAAAGTACTGGTCTTGGGATCTACTGGCATGTATTTTTTTTTAAATATATTTTATTGATTTCTTACAGAGAGGAAAGGAGAGAGACAGAGAGTTAGAAACATCGATGAGAGAGAAACATCGATCAGCCGCCTCCTGCACACCCCCCACTGGGGATGTGCCCACAACCAAGGTACATGCCCTTGACCGGAATCGAACCTGGGACCTTTCAGTCCGCAGGCCGACGCTCTATCCACTGAGCCAAACCGGTCCCAGCGACTGGCATGTATTTGATTCTGGTTATTATTTATTAGCTCTGTGACCTTAGGCAAATCAGCCTTATCTTTCTGACCCTCAAAATATGTACCTGATATGGTTAAGAGTAAAAGGAGATAACATACGGAAAGTTTTCTTCCATTTTATGTATTTGAGAGCCTCCTGAACTACATAATCGCGTAGAAAGAAATGACTCACTGTTCTTTTCCACTCTCTGCTTTTATTAGCTTTGAGTGTAGGTGAGTCAGAGTTGTTTATTACTTTTCCTTCAGGATATTAAAAATGAATGAATTCTAGAGTTACCTCTCTCACTTGCAGAGAATTTTTTTAAAAAACTGTTATAATTTATAAAGTTTATACTCAAAACTTGTTCTAGTTCCTAACTTCTCATTGTTAAGAATTGCCAATAGCCCTGACCAGTTTGGCTCAGTGGCTAGAGCGTCGGCCTGTGGACTGAAGAGTCCCAGGTTCGATTCCGGTCAAGGGCATGTACCTTGGTTGGGGGCACATCCCCAGTAGGGAGTGGGCAGGAGGCAGCTGATGGATGTTTCTCTCTCATGGATGTTTCTAACTCTCTATCCCTCTCCCTTCCTCTCTGTAAAAAATCAATAAAATATATTAAAAAGAAAAAGAATTGCCAATAGATGAAGCAGTGGGAAGCTCTGGAATGCAACGGAAATAGATTAGAGAGTTCAGCTACCAAAAAGGTACAGCCTTGCTTACTTCCTGCTCCCCCTCAGTCTGTTCTCCACACACAGCAGCCAAAGTGACTGTTTAGGTTGAGTTACATCACTTTCTGTTGTTTATTCAATGACATTCACCACATTCCTAGTAAGTAACTAGGATAGCGCAGAAGGCACTACTTGATTTAAACCCCATGAAGTCTGCCTTTTTCGTACTCCTTCAGGGCTAGCCTCACTGGCCTCCTTGCTGTTTTCTCCTGTACCTAGGTACCCTCCCCAAGAGCCTATTCCTGTTCTGTCCTCCCTGCCCAGGGTGCTCTTTCTCCACATATCCATGGAGCTCATTTTGTCATGTCCTTCCATCTAAAATTTCAGAAACTCCTTCCTGGCACTCATTATGCTCCTTCCCTGCTTTATTTTTTCCATAACAATGATCGTTTAGATATTCTGTATTCTGCTCATTTATGATATGTGTTCCCTCAGTGGAATATAAGATTCCATAAGGGCAGGGATTTTTGTCTCTTTTATTCCCTAACTAGAGGCCCGGTGCACAAAATTCGTGCACTGGAAGATGGGGGAGGGGGTGTCCCTTAGCTCAGCCAGCGCCCAGTCACAGTCCGGGATCTCTCACTCCTTATCACCTGCCTATTCACTGCTCCTTAATGTTTGGCTCACTGCTCCTTAGTGCTACCATGGAGGCGGAGAGGCTCCCGCCAGCCCCACTGCACTTGCCAGCCGTGAGTCAGGCTTCTGGCTGAGCAGCGCTCCCCCTGTGGAAGCGCACTGACCCCTGGTGGCCAGTGTGCATCATAGCGACCGGTTGTTCTAAGAGGTCGCTTAGGCTTTTATTATATAGACTAGAGGACTGTTGCACGAAGAGATTCGTGCAATAGGCCTTCCTTTCCCCTGGCTGCTGGCACCGGTTTTCCTCTGGCACCCGAGACCCAGGCCTTCACTCTGACCGGGCTCCGGTCGGAGCCTGTCCCAGGGCCGTGAGGCCTCGCTGCTCTGCCGCCCCAGGGCCGTCTCTGCTTCGCCCCCGGGCCGTCAGGCTTCGCTCCACCGCTTGGAGCCTACGTATGCAAATTAACCGCCATCTTTGTTAGGTTAATTTGCATACTCTCCTGATTGCTAGTTAGCACAGCAAAGGTACGGTCAATTAGCATCTTTGTCTATTATTAGGCGAGAAGATACCTAGACCAGTAGTACCTCACACACAAAAGACATTCAGTAAATATTTGTTGAATGTTGAAGGACACCTGATTTCTTTGCTCTGCAGCACCACTAGCTTGTCTGAAATGTACTCAGTTCTTCCCAGAGTAGTGAAATGCCTAACACCTGCCTCAGCTAGCACCTATGAGATAAGGACTCTTTTGTGAAAGCCTGAGGCTTAGTGTGTTTATTAGGTAAATAAAATAGGTTCTCTCATCTTGGGAAGCTCAGTGGGTCTAATTAAGCCATAATTAGTAAAAGATATCATTGCTCCAGTGTATTATAAAAAGTGACAGCAGTATACAATACCACCATTAAGTATTCCTCTTCATTCTCATGGTAAAGAATGTATGCTGGGAAGACAGGAAGATTACTTTGAATCTTTTCCATGAAAGAGGTAAATAGTCAAGTTTAAACTGGGAGGATGTCAGTATTAAAATTCTGAGATTTCTCAGATATTTCCAAATGAAAAGTTGGCAAAAGAAGGAGATTAGTGCTTGAGGTATTAATATTTTGATGAGATTTAGGGTAAAAGGAAATAAAATTTCCAGTTGGGACTTGTAAACCTCATACAGTCAAAATACGGATCAAGATGGTGACTAACCATGTGCATTTGTCTCCCCTTCCTCCTGATTAAAATGACAGTAAGGGGTGAAGCTCAATGTGGGAGGGTATAACCACAAGTAGATTAAAGAATTGTATACTATTTTTAGAAAATGAAAAACAGATGGCTCAATATTGAGACAGTGTATTAGCTGGGGCTACAGACTAAGTGGAACTCTAGAGGAAGTCCAGATGCCTTTGTGCCTGCCCACGTGTGCGAAAACACACGGGCTCACTCGCACTTGTGGACGTGCCTGTAAGCAAACCTGCTGCAGCCCTGCCTTTACCTCCAGGCAGAAAAGTCAGCTCTTAGATACTAAAGGAAACTTCCAGGAGAGAAATACTAGCGTGGGTATTAGTATTCCAGAGTAAATCCTTCTCATTCTGGAAGCTGAACAGCTGACACCCAGTCTGGTAATTCTAAAGCAAAACCTGCTAGGTAGCAAGTCCTGAACACATTCACATCCTTCCCAATTAAAGAAGAGACTCAGCAATAAAACACATAGTGCAGAAGAAAGTCACGCTTGCAATCTAGAATTCATTTTCTTATATCAACAGAAAACCAAGGATTTCCAAACATTAATCGGTAGCTAGGGAAAAAAAAAGGCTAAAGTGAACAGAATTAAGTGAATACAGGATAATCTAGGGCAGTGGTTCTCAATCTTCTGGCCCTTTAAATACATGTAGTTCCTCATGTTGTGACCCAACCATAAAATTCTTTTCGTTGCTACTTTATAACTGTAATGTTGCTACTGTTATGAATCGTAATGTAAATATCTGATATGCAGGATGGTCTTAGGCGACCCCTGTGAAAGGGTCATTCGACCGCCAAAGGGGTTGCGACCTACAGTTTGAGAACTGCTGATCTAGGGAATAGAAAAGCACTGAGTGTCTTTTTAAAGTTCTCAGAGAATTTGAAAAAGACTGTATCCGCAATAAGAAACTATGGAAAGAAAACAAAACAAAACAGTGCTCTTAGAAGCTAAAGATACTGCAAAATTTTTTTAAAAAAAAATCAATATAAGCATTTGAAGTAAAGTCAGACCATCTCTCCTAGAATACAGACTAAAATGATAAAGAATGGAAAGTATACAGAAGGAAAAAAGAAGGCATAGGGGACTAGGTCAAGATCTGACTATTGGAAGTTTCTGAAACAATTGAGTCTTTGGGTTGAGGTGTTCATCAGTTGGGGGTGGGGGAAGAAAATCCCCCAAACCTACCCGTGGTATGTCATGGTAAAATTTCAGAACTGAGACTTTTTATTATTATTTCTGAGTGGATGAAAACAACACACTTGTAAAAGAACAAAAAATCCAACTGGCATTATATTTTAGCAACAATGGATGACAGATGGTTCTGGAATAAAGTCTTTAAAATTCCAAGGGAATTCATTTCCTCATTGATTCGGAGGAATATTGGGTGTATACTGTGGGCGAGGCACTATTCTAGGCATTATTATTGAGCAAAATAGAACCAAAAAATTCTGCCCCCATGGAACTTATGTTCTACTAAAGCAAGAAAAACAATAAATTGTGTGTGAGAGACAAAGAGGAGATGATTATGATGTAAGTGCAAGGAAATGTAAAACTTGGAAGAGCTAGGGAGTGCTGGCATAGAGGGATTATTTTTAAGTTAGATTTCTAATTCCAGCTGAGCCACAGCAGAGCTTTAAGTGCAAAATAGAGAATCTCAGATATGCAAAAAATTTAAAAACCATGTCCCATCCATCCTCAGAAAGTTACCTAAAAATGTGTTTTAGCAAAACAAAGGTGATAACTGAGAAAAGGACCTTAGAAAATATAGGATTACTAGAAATTTTAGAACAAGCCCCAAACTTCAGGGTAGAGGAATCCCAAGTTGGCAGCTGTTCATCAAAACTGTTTGTTTTCTATAACACCTGACTTATTTACTACCTCTTGGATTTTTTTAAAGACAGGAATATTATATTTTTTTTTTATGAAATAATCTTTCTTAATCCAAGACTTTTCACTTTTCATAACTACTACCTCTTCAATCTTACGACTCTAACCTAAAGATTTTTAAATGTTTCCTTGTGTGTATGTGTGTATGTGTGTGTGTGTGTGTGTGTGTGTGTGTGTGTGTGTTTCAAAAGGGGACATAAGTTTAGGTTTCTCAGACTCTTTTGTTTGTTTGGTCTTTCATATCAATGACTGAGCAAAACCAGAGTCATTGAAAAGTATATCCTTTAACCAACATCTCCCCAGTTTCCTCCCATCCTGTTCCTGGCAACCAACCCTTCTACTTTCCGTTTCTGTGAGTTCAGCTTATTTAGATTCCACATACAAGGGATATCATACACTATTTTTCTTTCTCTGACTTACCTCACTTGGCATAATGCTCTCAAGATCCATTCATGTCATTCAGTGGCAGGATTTCTTTCTTACGACCAGATAGTATTTTATTGTCTAACTTATACACACATCTTTATCCCTTTGACTATTGATGAGCCTTTAGATTATTTTCAGCCTTTATATTACAAAGTTTAAATCATATCATTGCTTACATAAAATCAAACCGTGTAAAAAATAATCAAAAGCTGTTAAGTATTGATGCTTAAATATAGACTGTAGCTAATTTTCACAAATAATACATAAAACTAATTAAACTCTTAGAATATGTACTTTAACCAAGATTATATTCTATTTTCATCTGATTTTCTTTCCCATTACACAGGAAGCTCTATGAAAACAGGGATGAGTTTTTAGTTTTATCCCTAGCCTTTAGCACTAGCTGTGTAAGTTCTTTTCATAATTACTATGCTTATTAAAATTGGTTGGTGAAGGAGGAGGGGGCAAAAAAATCTTACTCTTTTTATGTTCAAAGCACATAAAATATGCCTATAGTACATAGACAAATACATTACTTCTGTAGTATTAAATTTTCATGGGAATGATTAGGAAAAATTATTTAAGAAGTCTTGTTAGTGGGGCAATAATGAAAAAACAGTTGGCTTACCAATATACAAACTTTGATATTAAAATCTGACAAAGATAATACAAAAAAGAAAAATCACAGGGCAGTCTCACTCAAACACATATGTAAAAACCTTAAATAAAAACTTTATCAAACCTAACCTAGTAATATTTAGAAAGGATAACCATGAACAAGTTGCACTTATCATAGACTGCAAGAGATTTAACAAAAACAAATCAATGAAATTCTCACCATAACAGGTTAAAGTTATAAATTATTTCACCTCAATGACTATAGAAAAAACATTTTCTAAAACTCAACATTGATTCCTAATAAAAACTCTTAGCAAAGTGGGAATAAAAGAGAACTTTCTCAATCCAGTGAAGGGTGTCATTAAAAAAAAACAACCTTAAGCAACGTAGCATATGCTTAGTAGTGAATCTCTGAATACTTTCTCTTTGATATTAATAATAAGACAAGTATGTTGACAATTCAAGATAATACTATAGATTCTAACCACAGTATAGTAAGGCAAGAAAAAGAAGTAAAAGAAACGGACTGGAAAAAAAAAAGAAACAAAACTTATCAATCTTAGATAATGATTGTGCAAGTTGAAAAAATTTTAAATCTTCAAATAAATTAGTAAAAAGAAATTTTAGCAAGATTGCTAGGCATAAGGTTCAATATATAAAAATAATTATACTTTTATTATTTGTTTATTTATTAATCCTCAGCCGAGGATATTTTTCCATTGATTTTTAGAGAGAGTGGAAGGGAGAGAGGGATGGTGGGGAGAGAGGCAGAGCGAAACATCAATGTGAAACAGACATGTTGATTGGTTGCCTCCTGCAGGAGCCCTGAGTGCCCTGGTTGGGGCCAGGGATCAAACTTGCAACCCAGGTACATGCCCTTGACCAGGAACCAAACCTGCAACCCTTCAGTGCCATGGCTGACACTCTAACCACTGAAAAACACTGGCCAGGGCAAATATAATTATACTTTTAAATACCAGCTTCTGATAATTAGAAAATTAAATGCTTTTTTAAAAGATAGCCTTTATTATTAATAGCATCCAAAAATATGAAGTACCTAGAAATAAATAACAAAAATATGCAAGATTTTGTCAGGAAAATATAAAACTTATATACACTAAAAAATGAATGAAGAGATAGTCCATGGTCACAGATTACATCAATATTTCAAGATAAATCAATTTAAGAGGAATTGTCTATTTAAAAATTCAGTGCCACCAACAATCAAAATCCCAGAAGGCAAGGATTTCTTGAACAGGAAAGAAAAACACTAACCATAAAAGAAACTTATTGATAAATTCCACTACATTTAAGAACATCCATAAACACACTATTAAGAATGTTAAAAAGGCTAGACACAGAGTGGGGAAAAAAGTATATGCAACACAACCAACATAAGATTTGAAATCAGAATATACAGAGAATTTTTTTTTTATAATTTTTTTAAAAATATATTTTATTGATTTTTCACAGAGGGGAAGAGAGAGAGATAGAGAGTTAGAAACATTGATGAGAGAGAAACATCGACCAGCTGCCTCCTGCACATCTCCCACTGGGGATGTGCCCGCAACCAAGGCACATGCCCTTGACCGGAACCGAACCCGGGACCTTTCAGTCCGCAGGCCGACGCTCTATCCACTGAGCCAAACCGGCTTCGGCCAGAGAATTTTTTAAAAGTACAAGCAACACAACCAACAATAGAATAGAAACCAGAATATACAGAGAATTCCTAAAAGTCAGTAAGAAAAAGACAACTAAATTGTAAATTGGACAAAAAACTTGAACAAGCACGAACAAAATGGGAAATCCAAACAACCAATAACCATCCTAGCTTCATTAGCAAGCAGGGAAATGCTAATTAAAATCAACATGAGAAACCTAACAATTTAAAAAAACTTTAGAAGTCTAACAATATCAAGTACTGATGTGTGGAACAAAGACACTCTCATATACTACATAAGACAGTTTGACATTATCTGGTAAAGTTGAAGAGCTACATACTTGTACAATCCCCTAAATATACTCCTGTGCATATGTCCTATACAAATGCATGTGCCAGGATACATATATAAGATTATTCATAGCAGTATAATCTGATAGATTATACATTCATAATAGAAATAAATTGAAAATAATCCAAATGAACAAATGCAGCATGATGGATAGTACTGTGCCATATAATCACACAAAGGAGACAGCAATGAAAAGGTGTAATGAGTGAATGGAGTCAAAAGGTACCAACTTCCAGGTATAAGTAAGTTCTAGGGATGTAATGTACAGCATGGCGCCTATCTATGTATCTATATATATAAAACCCTAATATGCAAATAGACTGAACGGCAGAACAACCAAACAACCAGTCGCTATGACGTACGCTGACCACCAGGGGCACACGCAGAACATGGCAGGCAGCAGCGGCAGCAGGATGGTGGAGCAGATGAGTGGGGACACCAGACCAAGGCAGGGCACCGCCAGTCACTGTAATTGGGGCAAGCCTCTGGTGGTTACTGAAATTTCTTTGCTCCCGCACACCGCGGTCCCACCCAGCGCTCACACCTGCTGCCGGTGCAAGCGCCGCCCTCACCCACTGCTGGTGCCCATCAACAGCCCCAATCACTCGGCACCATCAGCTGGCCCCAATCGTCCCTGAGGGCTTCTCCACTTCCCCCTGCTCCTGAGGAGCCATTGGGGTGGCAGCTGCCACTCGCACCCGATGGCTCAGTGCCAGCCCCAGTCACTCCATGCCATCAGGGGTGTGCGCGGCAGAGGCAGGACCAGGGGCTGCAGCGGGAGGGGCCAGGCAGGGGCGCGGAGGATGGGCCGAGATCCACCCCTGTGCCCACCGCAGCCTTGCGGCCCACAGTTCCTTTCCAGGTATACAAATTCATGCACGGGCCCCTAGTATTTAATAATATTGTATTGCATATTTGAAAGTTCTAAGAATATTTTAAAAGTTCTCATCACAAGAAAAACAATTATATATCTATGTATGGTGACTGATATTTACTAGACTTATTCTGGTGATCATTTCTCAATATATATACTGATATTAAATGTTGTACATCTGAGACTAATATAATGTTGTATGCCAATTACACCTTAAAATTTTACAAAAAAGCAATTCCCAAAGTTGATTCCTTGTATGTAATGTCTAAAAATAGGCAAAACTAAACTACTGAATATATTATTTAGGGATGCATAACTTTGTGGGGAGGAAGAAGGTTGTGATAAGAAAGATGTACAAATGAAGCTTCCAAGGAGTCAGCAATGTTGTATTTTTGACAGCACCATTGGTTACATGGGCATTTGTTAAACTGTACTATTCAAGTTTTAGCATTTTTGCATACATGTTATATTCCACAATAAAATGTTTTGTTAAAATCTTTTTTTAAATTACTATGCTTAATGATTTTAAAAATTGCTTAATTTTTAGAGGAGGAAGGGGCGGAGAAAAAGTGAATAGTGCCATACCACTTGAACCAAAGGATTTGTGCTTTCACCTGTTCCATACTTCTTATTCCCAGCCACTGTGACAAGTTGGAAGTGTAGGATGTGTCCTTCTCAGACACTGGGCCTGCCTCAGCCTAGGCCCTAGCCAGGGGTGGGCAAACTTTTTGACTCGAGGGCCACAATGGGTTCTTAAACTGGACCGGAGGGCCGGAACAAAAGCATGGATGGAGTGTTTGGGTGAACTAATATAAATTCAAAGTAAACATCATTACATAAAAGGGTACGGTCTTTTTTTTTTTTTTTTTTAGTTTTATTCATTTCAAACAGGCCGGCCCGCGGGCCGTAGTTTGCCCACGGCTGCCCTAGACTGTACTCCTGCTTCTTTTCTGTTGCCACCACGCTTGATTCCATGCTAGCTGAAGAAATGTATCCCAAGCCTATTCTATATCCCTAAGGACTAAGCTTTATCTGAGAAGGTTTACTGGTTTCATGAAGTAGACCTTAAACACCAACTTTCCATCTCTTGGAAGGCAGCATGGTATTTGCAAAGATGATGAACTTGGAAAACCAATTGCCCTTTCACTGACTAGCTGAGCATGCAGGAAAGGTGTACCTTACCTTGCACTTTGGTCCACTCATTTATAAAGTATCACAACCCTTCACAGAATTAAAATACCAATGGCTTAGAACTGTTACTCACTGTATTCTTCCAATCTGATCCTAACTCTTATTTATTATTAAAAGTTTAATATCTTTAAGATGCCTACCTCATTTTTCTTATTCCTTTTTAGGCAGTTTTATACAACGACAGATCTGTTCTGGAGAATCATCACGCTGCATCAGCTTGGAGCCTGTATCTTTCTAGCCCAGAATTCAACTTCCTTCTTAATCTTGATCATGTGGAATTCAAGCGCTTTCGTTTTTTAGTCATTGAAGCAATTCTTGCCACAGACCTTAAGAAGCATTTTGATTTCCTTGCTGAATTCAATGCCAAGGTTTGTTATGTAATTTATGCCTGGTATCAAAAATGGAAACCATTATTGTCAGTGTTACTAAATGGAAGTATTATTTAATATTAAGTTAGAATTAATATTGTTCATGAAGTCATGATAAATATCTACTGTAAGATATTACATATTCCAGTATTTTAAAACAGTATTTTTATTATTATAACACATTCTAAAATACTATTGCTCACTACATTTCCTCTCCAACACAGACTTGTAACTTTCACACAGTGACAAATCAATTATGTCCAAAGTTTTTAGGGGCAGATTTGAGGAAGTTGTGCACTGTGCCAAGGAAGGCCTTTTATGAAATTAAAGATGGACTTCATGGAAGCCAGTCATGTCTATTGCACCACACCTATAACACCCTTTTTTTTTTCTTTTAAATATATTTTATTGATTTTTCACAGAGAGAAAGGGAGAGGTATAGAGAGTTAGAAACATCAGTGAGAGAGAAACATCGATCAGCTGCCTCCTGCACACTCCCTACTGGGGATGTGCCCGCAACCAAGGCACATGCCCTTGACTGGAATCGAACCTGGGACCCTTGAGTCCGCAGGCCGACGCTCTATCCACTGAGCCAAACCGGTTAGGGCAACACCTTCTTTATATTAGTCTTTGGCTGGTATGGGAGCGTATTCACCACTCTTCCACTTGAGAATATGCCCTCACTGTGCTAAAGAATAAGGAACGAAGAGGTAGGTGTCCCTGTCCTCGTGGGATAGTGGTACTAATCAGCGTGTTCTATGCCCCAGACATTTGGGGTGAAAAAGTGTTGAAAACCACTGTTTTAGCTTCCTGAAGGATGCCCCTTCTTTTGCTGGCAGGAATCTATTGTTTTCTTCTCATTTAAAAAAATCTTCACCTAAGGATATGCTTATTGATTTTAAAGAGGAAGAGGGGGAAAAGAGGGAGGGAGGGAGAGAGACAGATAGACATCATGGGTTGCCTCCTATATACACCCACCTCCCCTGTTGACTTGGTATAGAACCCGAAACTCAGGTATGTGCCATAACTGGGGAGTGAACCCACAACTTCACTGTGTAAGGCAGCAGCGGCTCTCAACCTGTGGGTCGTGACCCCTTTGGCGGTCGAACGACCCTTTCACAGGGGTCGCCTAAGACCATCCTGCATATCAGATATTTACATTACGATTCATAACAGTAGCAACATTACAGTTATAAAGTAGCAACGAAAATAATTTTATGGTTGGGTCACAACATGAGGAACTGTATTTAAAGGGCCAGAAGGTTGAGAACCACTGGACTGTAAGGGATGATGATCCAACCAACTGTACCCTATAAAAGTTATTTTTTAACTTAGATATTTTCCCATTACTGGCCTCACTTCTGTGCTATTTACTCTTCATTTCCTTCCATTGAACAGCACACATGCTTGTAAAGTAGGTTTATTATTCAGCATCTTCTTACACAAAGAATGCTTCCTAGGGTTGGAATTTCCTAAACCAACAATTTCCTTTAAAAAAAAGTAACAAGGGAATCTGTCATTGTTCAAACATGCCTCTGTGGTTTAGTAATACTTCCCAAGATTTATACCTGTCAAATGAAAATTACTTTCTCAGGGTCAGAAGTCTCATTACCTTGCAGTCTGTAGAACTATAAAACTATTGGCATATAATCAGACAAAGAGAAAACAAATAACAGAAAAAACCTTGTTTTAATGGTCTATTGGGAGCATTTTCTTTCTTGGAGTTTAGTGTAAAGGTCGGTCAATGGCATTGATGCATTAAGTAGTTTTGGTTTAATATAAATAGTTCAACTTCAAGAAAAAAAATTTGGAGACAGATTTCTCATTGAACAAAATATCAATAAATCTTATATTATTATCAAGTGTGTTTTCCTAATTTGAAAGCTATGCTCCCTGTTTGACATTTTAGTTGCTCTCTGTTCCTGAAATTAATTTGTCTCTCACCATCTACTATTTTCAGCCCCACTGGTTATTTCTGTGCATAATGTCCAAAAAAATGTTTCTTCTGCTAAATGGATCAAGATTTCCTTTTTACTCATTTCATGTCAGAGCTTTTCTGGCAAGTATTTGTTGATTTATCCAATTACCAAACAAATACTTACTTAGCACCAGCAATGCTGCCAGCCCTGGGACATCTACCCTAGGGGAGAAGTCATCCTTGTCTTCCAAGGATTTAGGATCTAAATTTTGTCTTGGGAAGACATACAAATCTAAGTTACCTAGCAATAAATATCCCAACAAATATTTATGGAAAAGCCCACTGTGTGCTGGGCACTGGGAACACAATAATAAATAAGATGCCGTAATACTTCCCGTTTAATGGGGAAACAGACAGGTGTGAGCAGGCAGTTCTGCTGCCATGTGCTCAGACCTAGAATAGAGAGATGTGCAAACAGAATGTGGAGGAACCTAGCAGGGAGTGCCTCCTTCTGCCTGGAAGAGTCAGAAGTGTCCACCTAGAGTGTTCACCCTGGGCAAGACCTGAAATCTGATCAGGACTTTTGCCAGATGACATGGACGTGAGCTGGTGACTGGGCAAAAGAAACAGCGAGGGAGGAATCATGGTTCACTCAGAGAAGGCAAATGACTCCTCATGTCTGGAGCCTCAGTGCAGTAGACAGGGGAGCAATGTGAGACCGGGCAGGGTGGCCAGGGACAGTTCTTGGAGGGCTGATTTTATCTTGTAGTTGAGGGGATGTGGAGCTATTAAAGAGTTTAAGCAAAGGAGTAATGTGATAAGACAATAAAAAGAGATGTGACCAAGTAGCGTGTAAGAGGTGGTGCCAGAGCCGCACTGACAGCAGTTGCCTGTTAAGGTTCAAGTGGCAGCCCCACAGCTTACTAACTAGTAAGACCTAACTCAAGTCACCCAAGCTTTTTATGCCTTGATTTCCTCATTTGTGAAAATAAAGATGAAAGTTATGGAGAGGACCAGCCAGTGTGGCTCAGTGGATTGAACAGCATCCCATGCACCAAGAGGTTTCCAGTTCCATTCCCGGTCAGGGCTCATGCCCAGGTTGCAGCTTGATCCCCAGTGAGGGGTGTGCACGAGACAGCTGATCAATGACTGTCTCTTATCAGTGTTTCTATTTCTCTCTCTCCCTTTCTCTCTCAAAATAATAAAAAATATTTTTTAAAAAAAGGAAGTTATGGAGGGGATACACGAGTTATGCAAGTACTTAGAAAGGAGCCCAGAATAGTCAGTGTTCATTAGGTTTTACTTATTGTATGTAGTAGCATAGTCATCATAATTTTAGTAGTGATGTCACTTTAGTTTTGTCATAAAGCAAGTGGGATTTGAGCTGGAGTTCCCACCAGGAAAGAAGGGCATGTTTTTCTACCTGGGTTTTTGATGCAATAGTCAAAGCCAGAGCAAAAGGGAAGTCTTGGCCTCTGACAGAATCTATTGGGTTATTTGAACCCCTATTTTTCCCCATGTCACAGCAGCGGAACATGGTCCTTGAGCAGCGTTCGGGGGGAGAGGGGGAAGGGGATAGCACCTTTATTTTGCCTTTGCTGGGTCTTCACCATGAAGTGTGGATCCAGGAAGGACCCTATAAATTACTCACTCATTTTACAAGTAGGAAAACTGAGTCATAGTTCTCAAAAGCTTCTTCTGTGGTCACACCACCAGTTAATCTCAATACTGCAAGTGCCTCTCATCAGGGGTCCTGCTGCCCAGGTCAGTTTCCTTCATACCACTCCATGCCATCTACACCACAGACACTTTCTAGTCTTGGTTAGAGTTTTTCTGTTTCCTTCTGGCACATCTCCAAACTGGCCTAGTGAATGAATATTTGTTTCATAACTCATAATTAGAAAAAGACTCTCTTATGCCAAAGTCCTCCAAACACACTCCTCTCTCTCTCTCTCTTTAGAACCATTTTATTTATAGTGATGGCATTCAATATTATATTAGTTTCAGGTGTGCAACACAGTGATTAGATATTTATATAACTTGTGAAGTGATCCCCCATAGTCTTGCACCTACCTGACACCACGCATAGTTATGACAATATTATTGACTACATTCCCTATGCTGCACTTTACATCCCTGTGACTATTCTGTAACTGCTAATTTGTACTTCTTAGTCCCTTCACTTTTTACACCTAGCCCTCTTCCTTCTGGCCACCCTCAGTTTGTTCTCTATATCTGTAAGTTTGTTTTTGATTTGTTCTTTTGTTTTTTAGATTCCACATATAATTTAAATCATATGGTATTTGTCTTTCTCTGTCTGACTTATTTCACTTAGCATAACAGCCTTTAGGTTCATTCATATTGTGGCAGATGACAAGTTTTCATTCTTATGATGGCTGAGTAATATTCCATTGTATTATCTCTACTACTTTTTTTTTATCCATTCACCTTTTGATTGGAGCATTTAAAGTAATTATTGATAGTTATGTAGTTATTGCCATTTTATTGTTTTCTGATTGTTTTCATGGTTCTCTGTCCCTTTCCTACTCTCTTGCATGCTGATGACTTTCTGTAGTGTTGTGTTTGGATTCCTTTCCCTTTTTTTCCTGTATACCTCTTGTAGATTTTTGTTTTGTGGTTACCATGTGCTTCATATATACCAGGCTATGTTTATGGCAGTCTATTTTAAGCTGATCGTTACCTAAGTTCTAAAATCACTACCATTTTTACTCACCCCCTTCACATTTATGTTTGTCATTATTTTTTACTTCTTTAGTGTATGTGTTTGTGTGTATCCCTTACTTTATTGTTGTAATTACACATGATCATCCTACTTTTGCCTCTTAACATTTGTATTAGCTTTAGTATTGGTTGATCCACTGCTCTGATTATGTGTTTGCAGTGAGATTTTTACAGGCGAAAGATTACCTAACTAAGTACTTTGAAATCTGTGTTTCCCAGAGACTTCTATTCCAAAGTCTCTCAGAAAGGCGCCACAAGAAACTGTAGGAGGTCCAGAGCTCCGATCAAGAGTTCTCCTTTACTACTTTTTCTGTAGTGGTGGTCTGTGTAAATTTTCCTTTGACAAAAGGGTTTGGTGCCAAAACACTACCATCACACTATTCAAAACTCACTGATCTGGCCCATTCACTTCATTTTTCACAAAAGGAAATTTGGGTTATTAAAAAAGGCATAGTAATTTGCCTTATAATGATAATCACCATTTATTTAAATAGCGATGTTAGCATTTACTATGAATTATGGATTTTTCATTTGTTAATAATCTCCATGGCTATTCGGCTAGCTTGATATTGCTTTTTCTATCCTCTAGACCAGTGGTTCTCAACCTTCCTAATGCCACGACCCTTTAATACAGTTCCTCATGTTGTGGTGACCCCCAACCATAAAATTATTTTCATTGCTACTTCATAACTGTAATTTTGCTACTGTTACGAATCGTAATGTAAATATCTGATATGCAGGATGTATTTTCATTGTTACAAATTGAACATGATTAAAGCATAGTGATTAATCACAAAAACAATATGTAATGATATATTGGTCTTAGGTGACCCTGTGAAAGGGTCGTTTGGCCCCCACAGGGGTCGCGACCCACAGGTTGAGAGCCGCTGCTCTAGATGAAGAGGACTCCAGGAGATTCAACAATATTTTCAGTGTCACACAATAAATGAGCAAGTCCTTCTGCGTCAGGATTTTAAACCATAGATCTCAGCTTCTTTAAACCATATCACATGTGTCTTTCACAGCTAGAGCCAACTTCTCCTTAGATACTTAAATATTTTCTTTTTTTGCGGTACAAAGTTACAATTCTATATGATTTATTGATGTTTTGCATATATATATATATATATATACTTATATATTATATTACATATTAATGTTATGTGTATACACACACACACAAATTGTAATCCTCTGTGGTAATCACAAACATGGAAACCCATGGTTGGTTATGTTTTTTTAGTCTCTGCTTCTATTGAAACAAAATTATAATAACATTTTAAATTCAAGGGAAACTTAACCATAGATGTCCATATTATGGCACAAATAGGTTAAAAGCAGCATTTACTGAAATTCCTGCCTGTCAGTTGGATAGGAAAATTTTAAGGTAATTTGGTAGAAACAACAAAACTCCTGTGCCCTCAGAACCTAAAATAATTCTGTTTTTCCAAAACAGGCCAATGATGTAAATAGTAATGGAATAGAATGGAGTAATGAAAATGACCGCCTCTTAGTATGCCAGGTGTGCATCAAACTGGCAGATATCAATGGCCCAGCAAAAGTTCGGAACTTGCATTTGAAATGGACAGAAGGCATTGTCAATGAATTTTATGAGCAGGTGAGTTGAAACATGAGACTGGTGAGATTTTTAATAGCTGCCATCTGAAGACACTCACTACCCTTTGGGATTTGGAAAGCTACATTCAGTGTTTGAAATCTGAATTGCTTTGACTAAGGATAGTTAGAAATAATTTTTATTTGCTCTGGTCTTAGTATATTCTCTGCTCTTTTGGCCTTTACTGCTGATATTAAAAAAAAAAAAAAAAAAGCTTATCGCCGATCTAAAGTGGGTTGAATGTACTTGAGTATAGCGGTAAGGACAGACTGCATTATGATTCCAAGGTCCCTTTCAACCCTGAGAACCAATAGCCTATGATAATTTATGTCTAAATGAAGTTGTTTTTAACTGATTCAGGTTATACTTAGATTATATTTAAAGACTATCAGCCATCTTCAACTCTGCTATAAAAAGACTGCCTTAGAAACATCACTGGGTAAAAGTCCTGGCAGAGGATAAGAAATGAGAGAGCTAGAAATGGGGACAAAGTAGATCTTAATGGTTTTCAAGGATTCAAAGATATAAACATGGTCTTTTCTCATGTGTTTTAAACTCTTGTCTTGAAAACTAATCCTACCACTTTGCAGAATCTTTACCATTTTTTGAGGGTCCATTTTGAGGCTCTCTACAATGTAGTAGTATACTGATTTCCCCACAAGCCTAATATTTCATTATCTCCAAAACATCAAACACATCTTCTTGACTTTTGAATTACATTCCTTGGGAATCCTTAACTGACCCTAATAACCAGAAAAAAAAAATCAATATATCTACCATGTGAGGCCTCTGTGCAGCTTTCTTACCATGAGTTGCAACTCTAGCAGGAGTGATGAAGTGGAGTCTATAAAGCATGCAGTTACCTGTTGTACCTGTCACACCCAGATTGTATCAAATGACAAATAAATGTGCAATGTCTTTCAGCCACCTTAGCTAACGGTCCCAACACAATGTGTACTCTGCTGTTCATAGGTTAAAATACTCTATACTGTGTAATCACGGAATTACTATTTTACTATTCTGATATACTTGAACTAAATTATTTGTACTTTGGGGTAATATGTGGTTATAAATATTTGCCTAATCTGTAGTAATCAGTTTGCATAGTCCCATATTCATTCTTAAAGATAACGGAAGCCTGTTTCAGGTTTTAATTTATGTTCACAAAAGAATTTAATGCTAAGGAAAATGCCATCTGTACAGAGGTAATTAGAAAGTATTAATATATGCCAGATTTAGAAAACTCACTAATTTCATTGAAGAAAAAAAAAACATTTGAAAAGTTCATTTCAACCCAGTTTACAATATAATTATTTTTAAAGTATATAGAATTAATTCTTATTGAACAAACGTAAGGCCATGCCTGAGGTTGAATCCTGGTTCCTTTTCCTTACCAGCAGTGTGACCTTAACCTCTCTGCCTCGGTTTCCCCATTTATAAAACAGGAATGTTGATGGCACCTACCACATAATTTATTTAATCCTCACAACAACCGTAATATTTAAAGTCTTAGAAAAGTCCCTGACACATAAGTGCTCCATAAATGTTAGTAATTATAATTCCTGATCTTTCACTAAAAATCACATATTTCAGACAGTATCACTTAAATTTTCCAGGTTTCATTATTCATATGCCAGAGGAGAAAAAATAACACCCTGCCATAGAATTGTTATGAAGGTTAATGCACTAATCTATATGAAAGTTCTAGTTTACACTCATCAAAACTATTACATTTCCTCTCATTCTAGCTATGCTACTAAACATCTTTGAGATATGGAGGCAAAATTCTAACCTTACCCATCTTTTTATCATTGTAATTATACTAGCTTTATATTCCTATATCTAAGTGCCATGGGCTTAGAAAAGCCAAACTTATACAAAAATAAAAGTATTAAACCTATGAAATTGTAGAATCCTGTGGGCAACCTCACTGGTTTAAAAAAAAAAACCCATTAATAGTTTTCTTAGTCATAGAAGATTTAAATCACAGGACAGTTCATCATTGCGACAGTTTCATAAGGATCTATGACTCATCTTGCCTGCAGCATTTGTGCATTATGGAAAGTATTCATTCCCCATAGCAACCCTGTAAAATAGATTCTTAAAATGTTACACATGAATTGAACATAAAGCTTGCCCAACACCCTCTAGGTAATAGGTGGCAAAAGCAGGTTTTAAAGCTAGGTATGACTGGTCTTATACTGTGCTCTCCAGAACCCTAGAGGCCACAGTGAGAGGGTATCTCAGGGCAAGCAATTGGGGCTCTGAGCCCAGAATCCTCACCTCAACCACAGTAGCTCTACTTCTTTCTGTTTTACATATTAGGCTTTTTTATTTACATTCATGGGAGGGTTCTGCTATTACAAAAGGGGAGGAGTGTTGAAAAGCATTTGCAAAACTCTGTACGTTTGCAGTACCGCTACAACAAGTGTTTCCATGTACAGTCTCCACCTAGGACAGTGATGGCGAACCTATGACACGTGTGTCAGAGGTGACACATGAACTCATTTTTTTGGTTGATTTTTCTTTAAATGGCATTTAAATATATAAAATATCAAAAATATAAGTCTTTGTTTTACTATGGTTGCAAATATCAAAAATTTCTCTATGTGACACGGCACCAGGGTTAAGTTAGGGTTTTTCAAAATGCTGACACCCCGAGCTCAAAAGGTTCGCCATCACTGACCTAGGACAAAGAAAATCTGTATTTGACACTAAGGGATTTTGCAGGTTGTTAGTAAATTTGCTAATACTTATTTTAAAAAGACGTATTTTTTTTCTTGTTTACTGGGTATCAATTAACTAAGTGTGAGAATAAAGTTTTGTTTAGGATTTCTCAAATATTAGAGAAATACAGTTGAAACGATAGAGAAATAATTAGATTCATTGGCACTTTTTGTAAAAATTATTTTTATGTAGACTATGCTTATTTAAAAAAAAACACCCTCAAGATAATTTAACAGCAAAGCTTAGTAATTGTTCTCTTAACAGTTAAAAATGTACTTTTCTCTTTAAAATGATCAGGGAGATGAAGAAGCAAATCTTGGTTTGCCCATCAGTCCCTTCATGGATCGTTCTTCTCCTCAACTAGCCAAGCTTCAAGAGTCCTTCATCACCCACATTGTGGGTCCCCTGTGTAACTCCTACGATGCTGCTGGTTTGCTCCCGGGCCAGTGGATAGAAGAAGAGGATGATGACACTGAAAGCTGTTCTGATGAGGATGGTGAAGAATTAGATACAGATGATGAAGAAATAGAAGGCAAGCTAAATCCTAGTAAGAACCTAGCAATACTATTTACTCAGTGTTCTTAACTGAAATATCCATTTAATTTGGATTTGGATCTTTGTTTTAAAGATTCAGTAGTCTTATCCTGAATAACTACGATATAAGTGTGCAGGTTGTGAGTTCCTACTGTGGGCTGGGTACCCATTGCTAATTCTGTCACATGACAAGCACTCGTAACTAAAGTAGCATCTCTTGAGGTGTTGTCCTCCAACCAGTGCTCCTCAGCAGGCTGTACCTGTGCATGCATGACAGGACTGTCACCACACCTGGACAGAAGGGAGGAGGTGGGTGGGTCCTACTGGCTAGTCCTCTTTTACCGCACCCCACCCTTCCTGGCCTGTTATTCTGCCCTTCATATAGACTTTAAAAATGGATCAAAACAGTTGGGAAAACTGCCCTGGCCAGTTTGGCTCAGTGGATAGATCATCAAACTGAAGGGTCCTGGGTTCGATTCTGGTCAAGGGTACATGCCCGGATTGTGGGCTCGATCCCTGGTGGGGGCTGTGCAGGGGGCAGCCGATTGATGATTCTCTTTCATCATTGACATTTCTCTCTCTCCTTCCTTCCTCTCTGAAACCAATCAATATATATTAAAAAGCAGTTGGCCCTCTACATTCCTCTCTGAAATCAATAAAAATATATATTTTTTAAAAAGCAGTTGGGAAAACTGACTTAAGAGGAGAACCAAGTTTTGTGGCATTACAGATTTTAATTATAAAATTGTAGGGGCACCATTTTCAATATAAAGCTAAGAGTATAGAAAGAAAATGAAAAAGGAGCATTTGTTACCTTTGTATCAGTAAATGAAGTCAGTTATTTGCTCTTTAAAGTAGAATTTAAATATCTAATTACTTTGTTTTCCAAGCATGCTGTATACAAAACAGATAACTACAAAGAACCCCATCCACCATCACCCCAAAGTTGTCTTAATATTAGAATAGTGAAAAGTAATCTTTTCATTACCATCTGAGTATCATCTTGGGAAGTTGGCTGGCTTCTGAAAGTCTATACTCACCCCAATTTTTTTAATCCTCACCTTAGGATATGTTTTCATTCACTTTTAGAGAAAGACAGGAAAAGAGAGAGAGAGAGAGAGAGAGAGAGAGAGAGATTGATTGGTTGCCTCTCATACACATCCCTACTGGGGATCAAACCCACAACCTAAGTATGTGTCCTCTGACCAAGAATCGAACTTGCGACCTTTTTTTGACAATGCCCAACCAACTGAGCCACCTGGCCAGAGCTACTCAACAGAATTTTGATATTTAATATATTAAAAAATCCTAAAAAGGTTGGTTTTATCATTTGATATTTCAGTGCCATCTCCCCCCTACACACACACACACACACACACTTCCATAATCTCATTTTCTGCTTTACCTTTAACAGTGTTTGTTACATTTTTTAAATTGATTTTTAGAGAGAGAGGAAGGGAAAGGAGGGTAGAGAGATAGAAACATCGATGGGAGAGAAAACACGGATCGACAGCTTCCGGCACGGGGATCAAGCCATAATCGGGGCATGTGCCCTGACTGGGAATCAAACCAGCGACCTCTTGGTTCAATCTTATTGTTTATTACTATAACGCCAGTGCTTAGATAGCACCTAGAATATGATAGGCACTCAGGTATTTAGTGAAAGAATGGCTGAATCATATTGCTATGGCTAGACTATCTATACTTTTTAATTTCACAGAACCAGAGAGAAGAAAAGGCAGACAGCGAATATTTTGTCAGCTAATGCATCACCTCACTGAAAACCACAAGATATGGAAGGAGATGATAGAGGAAGAAGAGAAATGTAAAACTGACGGGAATAAACTGCAGGTGGAGAATCCGTCCTTACCTCAAACAGATGAGATTCAGGTGATCGAAGAAGCAGACGAAGAGGGAGAGACAGTTTGAGTGAAACAAAGACATAATGAAGAATCCCGAGGGCTGTGCCTGAGGGTTGGGAATTCACTGTGCCGACTCCGAACTGACCATTCCCACGTGGACAGGCCGTCTTACTGTGAGGGGATCCCTGCGGTGCCTGCGGTATCCCACTCTTTCGCACTTTCACCACAAACTAGGAAACTGTTCCTAGAGCTTGGCTTCACCTGACTCATGTCGCAAGCCCTTCCTTAATGCCTCACTGATGTGGGAATATGCTGTCACGATACTGCTCTGTGGGTGGAAAGCACTAACTTTTCAGGAGGGAGATCTAGAACTAAAAGTTCAAGTAACTTTTACTGTAGTTTCCAATTTGGCCACAACTTCTTGCTTTCATGAAAACTGGATTCATATTGTATTTCCAAATGTGTCCTTTATGTATTTGAATGGTTTTTTTTTTTGGGGGGGGGGGGGAGTCTATGCCTATTTAAAAAGAAATCCAGTGTCTCCTTCCCAAGGGATCTGTTCAGTGCCATATGCTGTTGAGTGCTGTTCACCCAGCTAGACTTACCCACGAAGGACTGAGCTTTGTTATATTTAACAAAATCCACACGCATCAATTTCTGATGCTTTTACTGTTGTGTCTTATTTACTGTGTGTGTTTTATTTCTGTTCTTAGTATTCAGCTTTGGCGTGGAAATCAGAAGTCTGAATTCTAGCCTTTTTGACTTTGTATTCCATGGTCGAATTTTAAAGCTGTTTAGGTTTAACAATGAAGGAATTTTATTCTTTAGTCAAAACTGTTCTCATTTTTACTCTTGCTCAGGATTAGTATTTTTAAACATTCAATTAATATAATCCCAACACATATTTTCAAAAGAAAAAAAACTTTTTCCTAGTATTGATACTAACCTTTTATGAAAGGGAGCATTATTTTCTCTTTTCTTAGAAAAATGAGACTAATTAGAACCACGGAAAAGATGTGTCTTTTGCCTTAATGTAAAAAAAATCAAATGAGACTATCCTGTCAAAGGTAAAGAACAAAAGAAATAGTGTGAGCTCTGGAAGACACATTTATTGCATAAGTAATTGGAACATGTACTTATTTTTATATCTTAGGTGCCATGTGTTTAGTTACTGTAAAACTAATGTTTATCTTTCTATTAATTTCCTTTTGCCTCAAGATTACATGAGAGAAATGACCTATGACTACTCAAAACTTCTAGAGCCCAATGCAAGTTGAATTTCTGAGATGTCAAGTAAATGGTGGGAATACTAATATAATTTTTATATAACAAATCTAAATATTTTAGTAAATCGTTTCATGCAAAAGCACACTGCACATTAAGATAACTGCAAAGAAAATGGAACATATTTACAATGTTATAAGCTTGTTAGTTTCTGTTAGGGTCCAGACTTGTACCCTAGCTGTGATAAAATTTGAAGATATAAAGAGCAGAATAAGATGGTAGACTAATATTTCTTATTATTCATGGAGACCATGTTATATTTTGGATCCATTCAGCTTTTGTAGGCATTAAAATCATTAATTTTCCCAGGTAATTTCTTTTAAGAAATGATGTCAGCAGGGAATTTCTTGCCTACCTAGAATTGTTGGCTTACCTGAAAGATGTCAATTTAAAATCCACGGAACTGCTGGATGTTTTGATCCTGTAGAGTATCCTAACTTTTAATGAATCACTAAGCTTTATTTATTAGACATGGTGAGTGCTGAGTGCCTTCTGCCACTTTTGCTACCATCGCCACATCATCTGTAAACTGGTCCTACATTCCTAATAAAATTGTAACTAATTTATTGAGTTTGCACTTGTAATATATATATATCTTGTGCTTCTCTTTCTCCAGGGTGCATTTTGCATCTGCATATCCCTGCTATTGCAAAGTACATATATTTGTGTAAATTCACATGTAGCATGTATGCATAATGAAACAATAAAATTTCCTTACTTTCTATTTTATTAAAATTTTGTATTGGGTCTAGTGTATATGTGTGTTTTCTTAAAAGGAGCATGTTTTTCTATTAAAATACTATGAATTTGATATTATTTTTACTGCTTGTAGAAATAATCTTGCAGTGCTTGCCAACACATTTTTCTCCATAAAAAACCTACCTTTTTAAGTTATTTCATGATTTCCTGCTAGTCTCACTTATTTTGCTGGTGCTATTCTCTTTTTCTACTTATTTTTCCAAGAATCCTGGAAATTCTGGCTATTGCTTAAAAATTCAGAAATTTCCTCTCTCTAGATTGCATCATCTCATGGAAGCAAACTTTACAGAAGAGATGAATGTCTTTATTACAGTTGCCAGGCTAATGTGAGCATGTCTAGAGGATGTATGGGAATGGCATGTGGATGACAATGAACAGTTTTCCAGAGGCAAGTGGCTTTTATGCTGAGAACTGAAGAGTTATGAGTTAGCGTGGCACTGATAGCTGTGGAGAGAAAGAATAACAGCATGTGTAGAGGCCGAAAGAGAAAGCATCTCCACATTGGGGGAGCCAAGAGAGATTTACTTAGGGTGGCCAAAACTTAGAATGCAAGAGAGGGGGTGGTAGAGAGAGGGTGGTGAATAAAGGGCCTTATAAGCATGGCATGTCATTAACCTATGCGAAATGGGGAACAATTGAGTGTTAACTGGGAAGAGTCACACACTGGCTTTACATTTTATGAGGATCACTCAACATACTATGTTGAATGGAAGAGTAAGATTAGACAGGGAGATCTCTGATCTAGACTCAGAGAGACTATAGGACTACAGGGAAGTGTTGATGTTGCTAGTTTGTTAACCACATGTGGAGTAGCCAGTTTCTAAAACACATACTTCAGGAAGAAGAAAAATGACCCCAGAGGGGAGATATGAGATGCATGATGGAAAAGCAAAAGCAAAGAATAAACGACTTGTTTAGGTAAAGCTATAAACATTTGTATGAACTAAAAATATTTTGTGGGATTTAGAGAAAAAGAAAAACCACAAAAAAATCAAGAAAGAGTAGAGTTGCTTAAGTGTCTTGTATAGTTTAGGAAACTAAGATATTAACTGTCATATTATGTATATACTAGTGACAGGTACATGGGTTCGTGCACATTGAAAGGAAATGAATTAGAATAAATATTTTAATATTGCTATTCGTCCTTTCTCTATAATAGAAGTGTCAGAGATTAACGAAAATTAGTAAAATATATATGAAAATAATATATAAATTGATTAATAAACAATAACATATAACAAAAGCACATGATATAAAAAGAACAAAAACATCTCTCATTGCTATTTCTAACTCTATTCCTCTCCCTCTCTGTAAAAAAAATAAAATATATTAAAAAAATTAAAACATGATATAAAAACAACATTGATAAAAACAATGACTGATAAATTGGTTAAACTTATTCTAACACTGAGGCCAGTATCAGACGGGGACAAATCAATTCTTGGAATCAGAACAACCTCTCCCGCAGATTCTGCTAGTACTTCAGCTTCAATTATAGGTCGCAATCTTTTGATAATATAGTACCATTACCCCATTTACTATTAAGATTTCTCAATAGCATGATGATTGCACATACTTTCAATTCTAATTATGACACGGCATTCCTGAAGGAGTAATGCTTTTAAAAAATTCGATGGGAAAATTTTCCTTTTCGGCATCATCTGTTGCATTTAGTATTATTGATTACACTGTCATCTCTGAGTATTAATGCAGTATCTGTTTCCCAGCCTTTTTTACCATGTGGGAAGAGAATAGGATATGTCATTGCAACTAATGTAGAAAACAGGATACTGATTTGTTTCATTTTAGTGGCATTGAGATTATTGGGATCTGGTTTACAACGAATGAGCAAGCCCTTTCAAAAGAAGGTCCTCCATCTTTGTTTTTTAATATAACAATTTCGGTTACACAGGGATAATTATATCTACCTGGATCACTATTACGATCATATTCAATCACCATTGTTATTTCTGTGCAACGCCGCCACTTTCAGCTTCAGAATGTCAAAACAACCAAATTCACGAATGACAATGACAGATCGAAACACACGCGTGCGATTGGAACCAGCAAGAGCTTTATATGTATCGCTAATGCAAAAGTAACTTTAACTTTTTCTAGATATAGAACAAACTTGCTTAATTAGACCTGCTTTCTGATGTAGCTAAACTTTTTCCAGCCCAGTGAAGCACCCCAACTTCTCTTTCAGGTAATTGTCAGCAACACAGCAGTAAATATCAACGCGAAGCACATCATTATTGTAGATCACGCAGGGAGAACAAAGGGTAAAATATTTAGCTGCAGCAGTGTTTGACTATACTCTGCACAGTGAGAAAACTGGTAGTCATTGACAAGGTCCACCATTACTTACTTCTTTTCAGTCGGGTCAAGTTTCTAAGCTTCCTAAATCTCCATTTTCCTGCTAACGAAAAGAAAATAGGATTCCACTGAGTCTCCTATCTACCTACTCCAGGACTTCTGTGAGGATCAAATGAGGCACGGAAAACACTTCACAGACATTTGGTTACACTGTAAAGTGTTTCTAACTGAGGCTAGTCATGGCTAGGGAGAGGAAGCCAGGTGTTACTACTTGACATCATTACCTGGATGGTCCAACACTTAGCTGATTAGCCTTTTATATAGATAGATGCTAAAGTTTGGAGAGGAGCTACTAAAATTATAATAAAGTATATAACTTCTAAAGTATATACCAGTAAGGGGATAACAACGAACTACTCAATAAAAATGCAATAACAGAGAAAAAATCAGGGACAAATGGGGGGAGGGGGGGAACAAGGTAGAAACAAATTTTAAAATATTGACCCCTGACAAGAAATGTAAGACTTGCCAGTTCAAAAATAGTGACTGTCAGGCCAGCTGGCTTGACGCAGTGGTTGAGTATTGACCTATGAAACCAGGTCACCTCGTGGCTTGATTCCTAGTCAGGGCACATGCCCAGGTTGGGGCTCAATCCCGGGAGCGCAAGGGGCAGCTGCCCGAGAGCCCGGACATGCTCACTGGGCAGAGGGGTGTCTGCCGCCAGAGCCTCCCCCCCATCACGCAGGCTGGCCGAGCCCATAGGCACTGACGGCCCCTCGCCCGCCCTCAAGGAGGCAGCAGGGTGGGCGGTGGCTGAAATGAACCGGGCTGCGGCGGGCCCAGGAGGCGACACCTAACTGCTGGCAGAAAAAGAAAAGACCAGGACGCCAGTCGGTTCTCTCGTCGGGACACACGTGGGGTCCCACCACCAGAGGCCCCCAGGCCAGGGATGGTCCGCGGATCCCAGGAAACACCTTCACCTCGTAAGGCCCGCCCCGCGCCGCCGCCACCGGCCGAGAGCACCTGGTCTTTTCTCCCGGGTGCTCGCGCCCCACTCTGCCTGGGGACGCCACCAGCCCACCCCCAGAGGTGGGGGGCCGAGGGGCAACACCGGCGCGCAAAGGCCGGTTCTCGGTGGGACCGCGGCAAAAGGCCGCTTTTCCGGTGACCGGCGGGGTTGGATGCCGCCCTCGGGCCCACGAAGGCGCGGGAGTTCCCGGGAACATGGGGGTCGGGAAGGTCCCGGGGCAGGGTCGGCACAGGGCCATCCGAGCGCTCGCAATAGCGCCGCCAGGAGGGAGCCGCGCGCGAGAGAAAACACCGCATCGGTGAGGAAAGGAAAGGAAAGGCAGGAACTCACGGTCAGCCCCGCCGGCATCGCGGACTCGGTCCCATCACGATCGCTCACGGCCAGGCCCCCTCACGCGAGCGGGACGGGCGTGCCTCCCCTGTCCCGCCAGATTCCCGATTCCTCCGGCTCCTCTGTGCATCACCGCAGCGGCACCCCGGGAACGGGAAACGACGCCATCCGCTCGGCCTCGGGCACCTAAGGAAAGACCAGGAGCCTAGGAGCACCCCGAGGGCCAAGACGGAAACAGCGCGCGCCCAAGGGGAGGCGTGCGATGCCGCGTGGAGGGCCGCCCGCGAGACACGGCCGGGAGGCGAGCGGAGAGTGTCCGCTGCGTCCGAAGACCGTGGGCGTGAGACCGAGGTCGGGCTGGGTTCCACACCTCTTCCGTCCGCGCAGCGCCACCGGACGGGGGGGGGGGGGGGGGGTAACGGAGAGGGGCGGCGGGCAGGGCGAGAAGAGCGGTCCATTCGCCAGGAATGTCCGTCCCTCGTCCCAAGAGCGCGACGTCACATCGATCCGCAGCGGAGGGAACCACACCAGCGGCCGCCAAGAAGGGAGCGAGGCGAGGACAGCGCGGCCTGCGCTTCAGCCTCGCCGGGGAAACCCCTCCTCGGGCAGAGAAGCAGGGTTCGCCGGCCCAAGACGCACACCAGCCGGCGCGCAGGCCCGAGGCGAGCGGCTTTGCTCGGGGCCGGGACAGGAAGTCAGGCTTCTGGTCGCGGCCGAAACGCCCCCGGGACCCTGGTCCTCCAATCACCCGAGGACAGCACGTCCACACTTATCTTCCAGGCAAAACACTGACGGTTCCCAGTGACGGGGCGTCTGTCTACAGATCACACCGGCCTCCTAGGAGCCGGTCACGGCCCCGGAGACCCCACAGGACTCCATCGCCACCAAAGAAGGGCGGGGGTGTGGGGGGGGAACAAGGAAGGGACGGGGCTATCTGGTCGACCCCAAAAGCCTGTTAAGAGCATGCCTTGCACCAAGGTCGGGGAGCCCGCGCTGCGCCCCGGGGCGTCTGCGTCCCTGAGCCCTCGCCTGTGGCCCTGCGTTCCAGGAGGACCCGGTGCTCCCCGCCAGACCTGTGTTCCCTGAGGAGCCAGTGCTCCCCGCCGGCCCTGTGCTCCCGGCCGCCCCAGGTGTCTGCATCCCCCTTCCGCACAGCCCCTTCCAAGTCTTCCCAGCAGCAGAGCCCAGCGCCTCCAGCTACAGCCAGGCGGGACCCTGCGCAGGCCGCCCAGCGCACGGTCCCCGCTGCTCCTGCCCCAGCTCCAGCCCCTACGCCTTCAGTTTCTCTCCCAACCCTGTTGTGACCCCTGGATTCACAGAGCTGCTCTCACCCCAAGGCCCCTTGGAGAGGTCCTTTTCCTCCCGCATGCCGTGGGATGAGAGCGACGTGGTCCTCTACAAGTTACTGGATCCATAAGGGATTCTGTCCCCATCAAGTCCTGCAGTTGCCGCGGGACTAGAGGGGACCAGGGTGTGCGCCCATGCGGGTGCGAGAAGCGCTGGTCAGTGTATCTTTGCCGTCAGCGCGCCTCCAAGTATCCAACTTGGGGAGGTGGCATTGGCTCTGCTCACTGCGTGGCCAACGCAAATGCCTCGCGCGCAGCTCCGCGGTCCTGGCTGCCGCATTGGGGCGCACGTGACCTCGCTGCGAGTTCTCGCAGCTTGAGCGGCATATCTGCTCGCGGTGCAGGCTCCACAGGACCCAGCCCAGCTCCTCCTGGCGGCGCGCTCTGGGACCTGCAGGACTCGGGGAGCTTTTCGTGTTTGTACCTCTGCTAACTCGTAGCTTCGTGGTGCTTTTCCTATTTCATTCCCTGGCCACGGAGAATGTACCCCCTTCTCGCGGCATAATTGGACCCTAGATGACTCAACTCATAACGTGTCTATATTTTTGTTTCTCTTAATGTATTTGAGTTTATTCTATTTCTTGGCAATGAACGTGTTACAAACCTTTGTCCTATTTGTATATTATATAAGTAAAATTTCTTGATTTTAATGTAGTCTGTTTCAGTATGACTCATTACCTGTTGTTATATTATTATGTCTTTGTCGTTTTCATCAGTGGCAAACTGATGCGCAAAATAATAAATGTATTCAAAAATTTTTTTAAAAAAAAGAGCATGTCTCGGACAGGCCGCAGCAAAAGGAGCGATCGAGTCTGGTACACGTACCAGTCCGGGACACGTACTCAGGCACATGCCGCCCGTGCCGCCGGATCGGGACTTAGAAAAATTCCGCGAAGGCGGCTCTGATTTCCAGACCCCAGCACGCGCCCGAGGGGGGATCAATAAAAGCCGAGAAGGGGGGGGGGGGGGCGTCAAGGCCCAAAGTCCCAGCCGCGGGCCGGGCAGCCTATCCGCGAGCCTCCGGCTACACCCCGGCGGTAACCCGTTCGGTCGTGCGGAGGGGCAGCAGCGAGTGCTGGCCCACCCCCTCCTGGCCGCATCACGCCCTCAGTCCTGCAGGTCCCATCTCCGGAGGGAGAACGGGCCACGAACCTCCGAACCCGCACCGCCAGCACGATCCTGACAGCGCCGCCAACCTCGTGGAAGTCAGCCGCGGGCATCCCGGCCGCTTCCCCTCCCTGGACGCTCAGCGAGGACGGAACAATATAAAAGCGGCGGCCCGGTAGCTCCGGACAACCCGAAGGTCATGGGACTGATCCGGGCAATGGCCGCAAGGGCATCCCATCGCCGCCGGGAGGGCCTATCGCGTTGCCCTACCCCTCCTCCCCACGGCTTTCCGAGGTCTCTCTGGGCCGCCCACGGTCTCCTGCCGTACATTCCCCGGTGCCCGCTCCCACACGGTGCCCGCTCCCACACCTCGAGACCTCTCCACTGCCCCGGACTGAGCCGCAGCCGCGTGCGCAGGGCCGGCACGGCTTGGTGAGGCTGAGCCCGTGCGTGGTCCAGGGATCCTCGTTTTCATCCCCTTCGGGCAACTTTCCTCCAAGACCACCCTCCTGGTCGTGCGCGCGCCGTTGGGGGGTCCACCCACGTTTTGCGTGCACGCCCCCTCCATCCTGTCACCACAGACGCCCCCGTACCCCGAAGACCGGTCTTTGCCGCGTGGGCATAGCCCCTTGGGGTGCCTTCGCGCTCGTGAGGAAGAAAGGATTCCACGGGCCGGACCGTCCCTGCGCGGGCGGGCCCCTGGTGGGGAGACCCCACGAGAGTTCCCAGGAGGAATCGTCTTGCATCTGGGTTTTACCTTTTTATTGTCGTCTGAGCATCCCTGCTTCGCGGAGGCCCTCCACCGCCTTCTCTCTGCGCATCACTGCTCCCTACCCAGTCGCCAGCCAACCGCGCTAAGCCCCGCCCGCCCGGCGCGCCTCGCCACGCATGTGCCGTCACTCTCTGCGGGCGATAGGCCGGGGTGGGGGTGCCAGGCTTTGGTGACTAAATAAGAGGGAGGGATCAGACGCTGCCCAGAGGCCACGACCCATTCACAGGTCGGCCCCTTTCTATGGTAGTCCTCTGCCTACCATGGTGACCACGGGTGACGGAGGTGACGGAGAATCAGGGTGTGATTTTGGAGAAGGAGCCTGAGAAACGCCTACTACACAAATTACCCACTATCAACCCTGGGAGGTAGTGACAAAAGCATGCAAAACCCGGTAAGTAGAAGGAGTCCACTTTAAATCCCTTAAGGCAGCGGTTCTCAACCTGTGGGTCGAAACCCCTTTGGGGGTCGAACGACCATTTTACGGGGCCGCCTAAGACCATCGAAAAACATATATAATTACATATTGTTTTGTGATTAATCACTATGCTTTAATTAATTATGTTCAATTTGTAACAATGAAATTGGGGGTCACCACAAAATGAGGAACTGTATTAAAGGGTCGCGGCCTTAGGAAGGTTGAGAACCACTGCTTTAAGGAGATATTCTATGGCTAGAGGTGAAATTCTCAGGCCTGCGCAAGAGGACCAGTGAAAGCATTTACCAAGAATGTTTTCATTAATCAAGAACTAAAGTCGGAGGTTCCAAGATCATCAGATACAGTCATAGTTCAGACCATAAAGGATGCCCACTGGCTTAATCCCATGACCCACAGCCAGAGACTATGAACCAAAATCTGAACCCCATTAGTGATGGGAATCAGGGATTGTCACTATTCCCCACGAAGGAGGAATTCCCATTAAGTCCGGGACATAAAAAAACACACACAAAAAAAACCCCCAAAACACTTGAAAACAATATGCTTCATAGATTTAAGAAATTGCTCCTAGATAATACCAGGTCAAAAAAAGAAAAGTCATAATAGGAATTTAAACGTTAAATAGAAATTAATTATAATGAAAACATCTGTACTATCTTCCAAAATATGAGATACAGTGAAAATGGCATTAAATGTTGATATTAGAAAAAAGGCTAACAAATTAATGAACAAAGTGTGCAATTTAAGTTAGAAAAAGAACAATGCAGACACACCATGAAGGATAAAATCTTATATCTCAATAGATGCAGAAAAAGCATTTGACAAAATTGTATATTTATGATTAAAATTCTCAACAAAATGGGTATATAGGGAATATACTTCAACATAAAAAAGGCCATATGACAAGCCCACAGGTAACATTGTACTCAACAGTGAAAAATGAACGCTTTCTCTGTAAGATCAGGAATAAGACATAGGTGCCCACTCTCACCACTTATATTCAACACAGTATGAGAAATCCTGGAGAGAGTAACTAGACAAGAAATAAAAGGCAACCAAAATCGGATAGGAAGTAAAACTCACTATTGTAGATGACATATTATATATTAGAAAATCCAAAAGACTCCACCAAAAAACAAAATTAATTGACTTCAGTGAAGTTGATGGCTATAAAATCAGTATACACAAATCTGTTATGTTTCTTCACACTAATAATGAACCAGCAGAAAGACAAATTGCAAAAACAATCCCATAAAATACCTATAAATAAATTAAACCGAGATAAAAGACCTGCAAACTGTAAGACATTGATAAAAATTAAAAACACAAAGTAACAATATCCCATGCTCATGGATTGAAGAATTAATACTGTTAAAAAACCTGTATTACCCGAAGCAATCTACAGATTCAATGCAATGCTTATAAAAACTCTATTTTTTCACAAAAATAGAACAATCCTAAATTTTTTTTAAAATATATTTTATTGATTTTCCACAGAGAGGAAGGGAGAGAGATAGAGAGCCAGAAACATCGATGAGAGAGAAACATCGATCAGCCGCCTCCTGCACATCTCCCACTGGGGATATGCCCGCAACCCAGCCACATGCCCTTGACCGGAACCGAACCTGGGACCCTTCAGTCCGCAGGCCGACGCTCCATCCACTGAGCCAAACCGGCTTCGGCAATCCTAAATTCTTTATGGAACTACATAAGACCCTCAAATAGCCAAAACAAGATTGAGATTGAGAGCGAAGAACAAAGTTAGAGGCATCATGCTTCCTGATTTCAACCTACATTACAAAGCTACAGTAATCTAAATGGTATGGTATTAGGATAAAACCAGAGAAATAGATCAATGGAACAGAATAGAAAGTCCAGAAATAAACCCATGCATACACGGTTAATGAATTTATGACAAAGGAACCAAAAAAACAATGGGGGAAAGGCAGTTTTTAATAAATGGTACTGTAAAAAGTGGACAGCCACCTAAAAAAGAACTAAACTAGACCACTACCTTAAACCATATACAAAATTAACTCAAAGTGAATTAAATACTTGAATGTAAGATCTGAAACCATAAAACTAGAAGTAAAAAGCGGTAAGCTCTTTGACACTGATTTCGACAATGATATTTTGGATTTGACATCAAAAGCAAAGGCAACAACATCAAATCTAAACAAGTGGGATTACATCAAACTAAAAAGCTTTTGCACAGCAAAAATAACCATCAACAAAATGGAAAAACAACCTGTCAAATAGGAGAAAATACAGGGTGTCCCCCAAAAATGTATATACACTTTAACAGCTTGTAGCTCAATTAATGTTTCTTTTCAGATTTAACCCATTGGCATTATTATAATTATTCAAAATGTGTATACATTTTTGGGACACCCTATATTTGTAAGTCATCTGTTAGGGATTAATATCCAAAATATATAAAGAACTCATACAACTCAATAGCAAAAAAAAAAAAAAAAAATCCATTTTAAAAATATACTGAGAATCCGAAGACATTTTTCCAAAGAAGACATACAGGTGGCCTACAGCTACACTAAATGAATGGTGCTCAACATCACTAATCAGGGGAAGGCAAATCAAAACCACAGCGAAATATCACCTCTTACCTGGTAGAATGGCTATTATCAAAAACACAAGAAATAACACGTTTTAACAAGAAAGGAGGGGAAAAGAAACTCTTGCACACTTGCTGGGATTGTAAATTGGTGCAGCCGCTATGGAAAAGAGTACAAAGTTTACTCAAATAATAACAGAACTCATACCATACAATTCCACAGGACGATGCCCAACCAACAGAGCCACACCTGCCAAGGCTAAGGAAAGCTTTTAAAGATAATATTCACAGTAACGTTCTTCAGGAAGATGTGTTAAGTGGGGATTTGGTTACTAAAGCTTTGTCTTTGTCTATAGTCCCTTAACACTAGATTGCCCAAGGAAGTCATTTTGACTGCTTTTTAATTTCAATTAGAAAAACAATTATGTATATAAGGACACAATGTCTTAGAATTTTGTGACTTTTTGTACAACATATAAATGCATTTATTAATAATTGTAGTTACCTCCCCCTCCTTCATTTCCGGTATATATATATGTGTTATACCTATATTGCCCAAAAGCAGTCATTTTGACTGCTGGGGGGGGGGGGGGATTTTAAATAATCAAATGACTCTTATTATTGAATTGAGTAATAACAGTTCGGCTCTGTATTGAAATAACAGTTTTCATTTTTTTTTGATTACCGTCACATAACATACAAGTACATGATAAATTGTCGATACTTGATAAGTTGCAGTTGCTCAATAAGGTAAACTAGTACTTGGTATTCGAATCTTTATGCAGTGATACTTGTTCTAATAGGTTGTTTATTGGATTTCTTTTGCTCCCTAAATTCATGAAAGAAATGTCGAAGGGAAGGGAGTTACCGGAAAAGCTAACGGACATAAGTGAAGAGTGCTCCGATACAGAATCAGATGCAGCAAATTCTGAGGTATCATCTGAAAATGAAGCGGATTATATTCAAAGTGAAACATCTGACACTGAAGATAGCGATGAAGAGTCGATCACCAATGATGAAAAGGAAAGTGCCATCAATATGCCCAGGACAAGGTGTAGGGTGCTAAGTAGTTCAGACTCTGATGAAGAAACTGAACACACCGTTCAGGAGACCGAAGCAGCTGCCGATGGTACTGTGTGGTCAAAATTTGACGAAGGTGGTATTCCTGGAAGGTTACCATGTACTTGTATTTTCAAGGGTGTGAAAGGGCCAACAGGCTACGCAAAAAGGAACATTATGGCAGATAATCTTATCAGTGCATTCTCGTTGATAATAGATAACTATATTATCAAACATATAAAGAAGTGCACAGAAGAAGAAGGCTGCCGAATTTTGAGGAATGACTGGACAACAACATTACCGGAAATACGTGCATTTATTGGGATTTTATATGCTTGTGGAGCCTACGAGGCAAAAAATTTAAAACTCAGTTATTTATGGTCAGCAAAGTGGGGTCCCGAATTCTTCAGGAAAACTATGGCCAGAGAAAAGTTCAAGCAAATCCTATGATTTATTCCTTTTGACAGAAGAACCGAAAGAAGTAGGCACCTACAAACAAATAAGTTTGCCTTGGTTTCGGAAGTATGGGACAAGTTCATTGAAAAGAGTCAAGCTTGCTATCAACCAGGGCAAAATATAACAGTTGACGAGCAATTATTTCCGTCAAAAGCCAGGTGCAGGTTTACACAGTATATGCCTAATAAACCCAACAAATTTGGCATCAAATTTTGGCTTGCATCAGATGTTAGTAGCAAATATGTTTTGAATGGTTTTCCTTATTTGGGGAAAGATGAACAGCAACCATCAATGCTTCTCAGTGAACACGTTGTTCTGAAACTTGTCGAGCCATATACAGGTTGTGGAAGAAATGTCACGACCGATAACTTTTTCACCAGCATGTCACTCGCGACAAAATTACTGGCCAAACAAACAACTCTAGTTGGAACTATTAGAGGAAACAAAAGAGAACTGCCCAAAGCAGCCAAACAAACGAAGGATAACATGCCTCGTTTTTCCACTCTGCTATACAAATCAGAGAATTGTGTTCTTACAATGTATAAAAGCAAACCAAATAAAAGAGTAGCTGTTCTAAGTTCTAGGCATAAATTTGTGAAAATTGATAAGAGTAATAAAAAAATGTTACCGGAATCTATTCAATTTTATAACAGCACAAAATTTGGAGTTGATATGGTGGATCAAATGGCCAGAAAATACGCAGTAAAAGCTAGTTCTCGTAGATGGCCCCTCCAAATATTTTTCAATATTTTAGATTTGGCTGCTATAAATGCTTGGATCCTTTACAAAGAAACTACGGGAATACAAATACAACGAAAAGAGTTCTTGTTTCAATTAGCAGAACAGCTTTCCACCGAATACAGAGCTGCAAGACAGAAAAATTCATCAGAACATGAAGACCCACAAAGATCAACTGCAACATCATCAAATGCAACCCATTCTAAGAAACGCAAAATTTGTCAAGTACGACTTTGCCACAACAACAAAACAAATAATATATGTGAAAAATGTCAAAAGTATGTTTGTGGAAGATGTACACATAAAAAGATTTCCACTTTCATTTGCATGAAATGTACAAATAATAATGCATAAATTATTTTTTTTCCAAGTGAGGTACATTTTTTTTGTTAATATTTACTAATACCTTGTTATATAACTGTAAATACTATACAAAATATTAAAAATTAATTTTAAACAAATTTCTTTACACATTAGTTATTCTTTCACAATGCAGTCATTTTGACTGCTTTTGGGCAATATAGGTATATACTAAATTTCAGTCTTTCTAGTGTTAAGAGCTGTTTTAATATTATCAGCTGGTCCTAGCCGGTTTGGCTCAGTGGATAGAGCATCAGCCTGCGAACTGAAAGGTCCTGGGTTCGATCCCCAGTGGGGGAATTGCAGGAGGCAGCCAATCCATGATTCTTTCTCATCACCGATGTTTCTATCTCTCTCTCCCTCTTCCTTCCTCTCTAAAATCAATAAAAATGTATTAAAAAAACACACACACACAAATGTATTATTCCGCCTCCATGTAGCAAAAAGTATACTTGTACAATGTTTATATATGTAAATATATATATCCAGTTAGAATGAAGACAGAAGATCCAGAGATATAAAAAGAATCCACCATTAAGAAAATGAAATTCAAGAAGAGTAAATATGATTCCTTGTATTTAAGTTCAAACAACTGCTTTCAGTTAAGCATAAATGGGGAAGGACTGGTTTAATAAGGCCTCTAATGATAAAAGCCCTGAGAGCTATTGTCAATTGCCCATAAACATGTTTCTCTCGTTTTAAAAACTGCAAAGGGTATCTTAAATTGCATTTTCAAAATATGCTGTCTGTAAACACCCCATTTTGTAATAGCCAGATAATATGTTCTAAAAGGGAACACTGGTAAGTTCAAAGAGGCCCACAGAAGTGAAAAGAACCACGGCAAAGAAAAAACCAAGGGTATTTAACCTGTAGAAGCAGAAATTCACAGGGAAACCAAAGTAAGAATTTTTCCAAATGTTTAAAATGGGGGCCACATATTTAAATTCCTGTAAGACCAGATAAATTAATGATGTGGACTTGGCGTAGTGCATTGTGTATATCATATGCCACAACTCAGCGTCAACTGTTTGCTATTCAAAATGCCAGCCCAGCATCAACAAAATTTCACATTTTTAAAAGATTATACAATTCCTAAAAGAAATCTCAATTTTAAAATGTTAACTTAAGTTTCAGTTTTAAAATTAAACCTAAGGGTTCTGGAACCAATTCCAATGTGGGGGTGTAGTTCCCCCACACCAGCGACACGCAATTCTCCGACACCAGCTAGGTGTCCTAACTTTCAACTCAATTCTGGCACTATCTACCAAAGATAGCAAATTCCACAGTTTAGGTGCTCAGTCCTTCAAGACTGCTCTGTGATTCAGATGCCAATCACGACTCACCGACTACAGACTGGAGGGTCCCATGACGCCCTCCTTAAACTTCAGGTGCCAATTGCAAGTTCCGGTTATTACCTGTACTTCTGAGCGACTAACTATAAACCAGAGATTTCCACGACCCCTTCCTAGGGTTCGAGTAATTTGCTAGCATGGCTCGGGAAACCAGTTTACTCACTAGGTCATTAGTTTGTTACAGAGGATATTGAACGATACGAACCAACTGGGGGATGAAGACACAGGCAATGTCCTGATTAGAAGAACACCTATCTTCCTGGAATCCGGGGATGGGTTCTGTAGACAAACCCCCTCCTTTTGAGGGTTTTATGGTCGCTTCATTACACAGGCCTCTCTAATTAACTCATTGGCTATTGGTGATTGATTCAATCTCCAGCCAATTTTCCCTACCCGGAAAACAGGGGGTGGGACTAAGAGTTCCAACCCTCTACTCTGGATTGGTTCCCCTGACAACCCATCTTCAGGTGCTTTCCCAAAATCATCGTATTAACATAAACCCAGCTGTGGCAGAAAGGGGCTTGATTTGAATAACAAGACACCCATTTCACCTTTATGGCTCTGAAGCAGTTTTTCAGGAATTGAGATCAAGAGACCAAATATTATAACAAAAAATGCTCCCATTGCTCTTATCATTCAGGAAATTAGGTATTGTGAGTCAGGAACTGTAGATAAGACCAAACATAGGAAAAATATATTTGGGGTTATCTGAATGACCAAATATATATTTATTGTAAATCACAATATTGCAAACCTTTTCTTAATCATCACTACATACAATATTTGAAAAATAGTCATTGTTCTTCATTGAGTACAGAGACTCATCTGCTTTAGAAGATCATTTATAAGTGGAATATTTTTACCTTAAAAAATGAGTACAGACAGACCTAGCCGGTTGCTCAGTGGTTAGAGTGTTGGCCCTTGGATTGAAAGGTCTCAGGTTTGATTCCTGGTCAAGGGCACATACATCAGTTTCAGGCTTGATCCCTGGTCTGGTTGGGGCGTGTGTGAGAGGCAACCAATCCATGTGTCTCTCTCACATAGATGTTTCTCCCCCTCCCTCCCACTCTCTCTAAAAATCAATGGAAAAAATATCTTCGGGTGAGGATTAACAAAAAAACACAAATGAGTAAAATTTTTAATGTCTTTGTAAAATATACATTATGAATATGAAACAAGCAAACAAAAAAAGTAGGTAGGTAGGGGCGGGACCATGGGAAGGGAAAGTAAAACCCAAAAACTCAACTAGGCGGATTTACTAAGACACCCCAACTAGGTGGGGAAGGAAGGGTGCACGGGAGAGGAATGAACTTTAAAATGTATGGATATTGCTTAGACTGGCAGCTTGCAGATAACCACTCAGAAACTAACAAGCATACACATAAAAAAGCGCAAGTGGCTTCCTCTCTCCCCTCCCCAGTCACAGAGCACAATGGATATCTGGAATTCCTGCTGTGAGGGCGCACATCCCTGTGCCCACATGGCTTATGGCCTTGTAGGACTCTATACATGGACTATTAGACTTTAATTAGCTTGGATGCACTCACTGAATTTTGCTCCCGCTAACTGTTTTTGTCTGCAACTTCATTCTTTGATTTCGGTGAGACAATGAACTCGGACTCAGATATCCACATTTTGGTTTCAAATACACAAAAATACACACAGCAAAATAAAGTATTATAAAGTAAATACCATTATACAGCAAACACGACTTTCTCCCATAAGTCCTCACACGCCTCTTCCCAACCCCTCCTTCCTCCCTGCTTGAGACAACCACTCACCTGACTTCTATTTGTCTGAAATGTCTCACAGCCTGAAATGAAGATGGTCAAGGCTGCATGTAATGTTCTACATTAGGTATTTTCTTTCAGCATTTAAAGAGAGATCATGGTGTCTTCTGGCTTGCCATTGTCTCTATTGTGAAGTTAGCCTTGTTGCTTTGGAGTGATTTTCTTCCCATTTACCCTGTGTGGCATTCATTGAGCTTCTTGAAACTCTGGCCTGGTGTCTTTTATTAGTCTTGGAAATTTTTTATATTAGATTTCAAATATTACTCTGTCCAATTCTTTTTGTTCTCCTGCTCTGGGTTTCAAGTACACAAGTTAAATATTAACATTATATCCCCTATGTCTGTTATGCTGCTTATTTTATTTTTTTTTTGTATTTTCCAACCTTTTACCTCTCTGAACTTAATTCTAGGCGGTTTCTTTACAACATTTCAGCTGTGTCCTGTCTGCTATAAAATCCATCCACTAAATCCTTAAATTTATTGTTAAGTTTTAGAATTAATGCTTGATTTTCTTTTATGGTTTTTAATTTTTTGATGAATTTCTCGATCTTAAACATGTTAGGTTTCCTAGAAGCAGAGCCTGGGCTTGGAATTCTTGTGAAACTGCTATTATTAGGGGCAGAAATGGAATATTGGGGACCAGCTACAATTATAAGAAATATGAAACAATCTTCTCCAGCTCTTGCATGACTCGGTTAATTTCTCTTTTAAAAAAAGAACAAAAAATAGGGTAGGGGGGTAAGAAATATTAATCATGCTCTGTTATCTGTGATGGTTCTGTTCTGATTAGAGAAAGCACATTCTAACCTGAGTTGTATGCCCTGGGACATGGGAGCTAACATCCCAATGCAATGGAAAGATTTACAACCTGGTGGCTGAAACAATCTAGTCCCAGGGGCACCCGCTCTTTATCACCCCAAACCCCTATTGCCTGTAATCTGGTCCCAGGGTGCCCAGAGGCACCTGCTCTGTGCAAGGCCCCTCTCCCCACAGCCTGCATGATTTATAACCTGTAATGATATTATACCGTGCCTACTTTCCCATGCCTGTAATTCCTACTTTCCCACGTAATCTTTGTCCTTCTACTGAATATAAGCAGCTGGCTTACGGGGAGAGGCAGAGAAGATTTTTGTGGATCTATCAAAAACTGTGCTCTCCCATACTGCCAGCATTATTGGAATAAACACTCATATATGATTTAACCCTGTCTCTGCTTAATTGGCTCAAGTAGTGACAGGCAGCCCAGACCCCTTGGTTGTCTGGTTACCCTATTATTGAAGAAAGCTCTTAGATGGAACTCTTACAGGCAGGAGGGAGAAATAGAATAGTGGAGACTAGCTATAGTTATAAGAAATATTAATCACACTCTGTTAACCGTGATGGTTCGGTTCTGATTAAAGAAAGCATATTCTAACCTGGCTGGGAGTTGTACACCCCCAGGGATCTGGGAGTCAAGCTTGAATGCGGTCCATTCCCATCCGAGAACTGCCTATTATCATGGAAAGATTAACCATCTAGTTGCAGAAAGGAAACAATGGTATCTGGGATGTGCCTGCCCTTTGCAAACCCCTAGCCCACATTGCCTGTAATCTGTAACTATTATACCCATTTTCATTCTTTTTGCCTTATTCCTTTTGTATATTCATTTTTGTTCCCTTTGCCTACTTCTCATGTAATTTTTGTCCTTCCTACCCCATATAAGCAGCTGGCTTATGGTGGGAGAGGGAGATTTTCATGGATGACCTGCTACTCTCCCATGCTGCTGGCATTATTGGAATAAATGCTCCTTTATGATTCAACCCCATCTCTGCTCAATTGGCTCAAGTAGTGACAGGCACCACAGTCCCACTGGTTGTCTGGTTTCAAATTTTGTAAGAGAAGGAGGAAGGGACATGGGAGAAGCTTAAGGTGTTTATGTGGCTAAAGTCCTTACCCTGGTCCCGTAGGATGAAGCTCTGGAGCACACAATTGTCCTCCTTGAGGCAAGGATTGTGGGTGTGACTTAAATACTCCTGGATTCGTCAGTTACTGCCTTCGAGGGAGGAGAAGGGGGGGGGTGGGGGAGTTCATGCTAACCTCCTAGTTCAGCGGTTCTCAACCTGTGGGTCGAGACTCCTTTAGGGGTCGAACAACCCTTTCACAGGGGTCGCCTAAGACCATAGGAAAAACATGCCGGGGTCCAACCCCAACGGGTCCAGGGGTTCCCAAAGGCGTAGACGGAGTCGGCAAGGAAGGAATGACATGGAGGCAGCATTCAGTTGATCAGCAGCCTAGCCAGGATCTCTAGCCAGGATCTCCAGCCAAGTTCTGGTCTGGATCTCCAGAGAGGTTCTGCTTAGGATCTCCAGCTAGGTTCTGTGTCCATGTTCTCTTGCTAGGTTCTCCAGGTTCTCCAGCCAGGTTCTGTAGCCATGTTCCCTCGCTAGGTTCTCCAGCCAGGTTCTGTCCAGGTTCTCCAGCCAGGTTCAGTCACCAGGTTCTAGTCAGGTTCTCTTGCCAATTTCTGTAGTCAGGTTCAGTCCAGGATCTTTTGCCATGTTCTCTCCAGCGAAGTTCTTCTGTCTGTAGGTTCTGTGTAGGTTCTGTCTTCTTAGTTCGGTGTTCTAAGCTCTGTATTCTAAGTTCTGAGTTCTAAGTTCTGTCTCTTGCTGTCTTATTACATCTGTATTTATACCAGTTGATTCAATCCTATCAATCTCTATTACAAAGGGTAGGGCGTTTCTTATCTCCATTCCAGGGAGTAAAAGATTATGTAGCTTAAGCATGATTGTTCATAGTTAAAGTGATTAATTACCTGCCTGGCACTTAGTTAAGAGGTTTTATTCCCTCCCTAACTTCAGGGGAAAATCCCTACCTGGGGAAACAACCTTTCTCAGAGACCTTGGTTAAAACACATAGTGCCAAGAAGGTGAGCAAACATATTAAGAACAGTATGCCATATATGCCAGGTCCCTTGAAACAGCAAGCATGGACCGGCTCCCGGCAAATTCCCCCTTTTTTATTTTTTAAAAGCGGGCATTAAAAAGAAAAACCCCAAATGCTCTCTTATATCCATTTTAAGAGTAGGATTGGCGCTTTCCGCTGTTACCTGAGTCCTGATCTATCACCCCAGGGAGAGCTTGCCAATCCTGCACTTTCCCGGGGTGGAAAGGCTGTAGTGGGGTTAAGGATAAGGCTCCTTGGGCCTACCTTCTTCCATGCCTCTACATTTACCTTTCCGGCACCTTTCCTTCCTCAGAAAAGCATGGACGTATTTCTTGTATAAAACGTTCCATCTGACTGGGAGTAACCTTAATTCCTCTGCTAGCAAGCATATGTGTTAAAAGATCAATACAGAGTCTTTTTTCTTTAGACTCAGTATGGCACATCTTCTCAATCTAAGTTCTGTACTATCCACCTTCTTACCCTACTTATCCTCTATAGGGGGGTCTGTAGCACCCTGGTGGAGTCCTATCCATCCCGAGTGTGGGGGTTTTCAATGGGGGGGGGGGGGGCTTACCTAGGGGAATCCTGTTCCAGGGCTTCCCAAAGGTGTGGATGGAGTCGGCGAAGACTATCCACCCTCTTCCTATGGTGGAGTCTGATCCGTCCCGATTGTGGGGCAAAGACTATCCACCCTCTTCCTACGGTGGAGTCCTATCCGTCCCGAGTGCGGGGTGCTTACCTAGGGGTCCCTGTTCGGGCGCCATATGCCGGGGTCCAACCTCAGCAGGTCCAGGGGTTCCCAAATGTGTAGACGGGGTCGGCGAAGAAGGAAGGACACGGAGACAGTGTTCAGTTGATCAGCAGCCCATCCAGGATCTCCAGCCAAGTTCTGGTCTGGATCTCCAGAGAGGTTCTGCCTAGGATCTCCAGCCAGGTTCTGTGTCCATGTTCTCTTGCTAGGTTCTCCAGCCAGGTTCAGTCACCAGGTTCTAGTCAGGTTCTCTTGCCCATTTCTGTAGTCAGGTTCAGTCCAGGATCTTTTGCCATGTTCTCTCCAGCGAAGTTCTTCTGTCTGTAGGTTCTGTGTAGGTTCTGTCTTCTTAGTTCGGTGTTCTAAGCTCTGTATTCTAAGTTCTGAGTTCTAAGTTCTGTCTCTTGCTGTCTTATTACATCAGTATTTATACCAGTTGATTCAATCCTATCAATCTCTATTACAAAGGGTAGGGCGTTTCTTATCTCCATTCCAGGGAGTAAAAGATTATGTAGCTTAAGCATGATTGTTCATAGTTAAAGTGATTAATTACCTGCCTGGCACTTAGTTAAGAGGTTTTATTCCCTCCCTAACTTCAGGGGAAAATCCCTACCTGGGGAAACAACCTTTCTCAGAGACCTTGGTTAAAACACATAGTGCCAAGAAGGTGAGCAAACATATTAAGAACAGTATGCCATATATGCCAGGTCCCTTGAAACAGCAAGCATGGACCGGCTCCCGGCAAAAACACATATATAATTACATATTGTTTTTGTGATTAATCACTATGCTTTAATTATGTTCAATTTGTAACAATGAAATTGGGGATCACCACAACATGGTGGGAACTGTATTAAAGGGTCGTGGCATTAGGAAGGTTGAGAACCACTGTCCTAGGGATTCCAGGAGAGATGACCCCATCAAATGAGGACAGTTCTCCTGGCAATCGTAGGAGCAGTTAATACTTGGGGATGGGGATGGGGTTGGGGTAGAGTTGGAATGAGCAAATCCACCTAGTAAACAAAATCATGGTAGAGCACTACCAGTATATTAAGCATGTTCATGGTAAAGTGTGCAGCTGATTTTATATCTGGATCTGCCGAAGGCCTTTTGCTGTTGTCTATTATTTCTTTTGGTTTCAATCGATACCTTGTCTCCTTGTATGCTAGTTATTATTGAGTGCCAACATTGTATATAAAAAAATTCAAAAAAATTTGAGGCCTAGGATTTTCATTTTTCTCCAGAGATGATCTGATTGCCTCTGGCAAGCTGCTGGGAATCTTGAATCATCTTAATCCAGTCAGGGACTGAGGTGATTCAGAGTTTAGCTTCAATGTCACTGAAGCCCATTTTTTCCACTCTTACTCTGAAGTATACCTTTTTTTTAAAAAAAAAAACCACTTTTAAATAGATTTCAGAGAGGAAGGGAGAGAGGAGATAGAAATATCAATGAGAGGAAATCATTGATCGGCTGCCTCCTGCACGCCCCCTACTGGGGATTGAACCCACAACCAGGGCATGTGCCCTTGACCGGAATCAAACCGGGGACCTTTGGGTTCACAGGTCAACACTCTATCCACTGAGCAAAACCAGCCAGGGCTGAAGTATAGCTTTTTAGAGTGCCTTGGTAGTCCATATTCTCCAATTTTTTAGCCCCTAGCTCTGTGAATCTATCAAAAACTGTGCTTTACTCTATCAGCCTCTCATTGTTTCTTTCAGATTTGGTTCACAATTCTGGAAGAAAAGTTGGCATTCCAGCTTTCCTCCTTCATTTAGATCTTGGCCCTGTAATTCTTTTTTTTTTTAATATATTTTATTGATTTTTTTTTTTACAGAGAGGAAGGAAGAGGGATAGAGAGTTAGAAACATGGATGAGAGAGAAACATCGATCAGCTGCCTCCTGCAGCTGGGGATGTGCCCGCAGCCAAGGTATATCCCCCGACCGGAATTGAACCCGGGACCCTTGAGTCCGCAGGCTGACGCTCCACTGAGCCAAACTGGCTAGGGCGGCCCTGTAATTCTTCATTACCTGGTGTTATGAGCTTAGCGACCCCCTCCACCCCCTTCATATGTTAAAGTCCTAACCCTTAGTATCTCAGAATGTGGCTGCCTTGGAAGACAGGTCCTTTAAAAAGTTAATTAAGTTAAAATAAGTCCATTGTGAGGGTTCTAATCAAATATGACTGGTGTCTTTATAAGAGGCAATTTGGTATGCATGCTATATATTTTTTTGCGTCTCTGTGCATAAATGAGATTGACATACATTTTTCTTTCTGTATATAGATAATGCATTTGGCATCGAAATTATACTAGCATTAAAAGCAGTTGGGCAGATGTCATTTCGTATCTCTAAAAGTGTATAGGATTGTCATTAAAACTAGAATGTTCTTTGTTGACATTTTCTTAAAGCAGTGGTTCTCAACCTTCCTAATGCCGCGACCCTTTAATACAGTTCCTCATGTTGTGGTGACCCCCAACCATAAAATTATTTTCTTTGCTACTTCATAACTGTAATTTTGCTAGTTATGAATCGTAATGTAAATATCTGATATGCAGGATGTATTTAGGTGACCCCTTGAAAGGGTCATTCGACCCACAAAGGGGTCACGACCCACAGGTTGAGAACCGCTGTCTTAAAGTATGATTTAAATTAATTTGTTGCCGAAACCGGTTTGGCTCAGTGGATAGAGCGTCAGCCTTCGGACTGAGGGGTCCCGGGTTCGATTCCGGTCAAGGGCATGTACCTGGGTTGCGGGCACAGGATGTGCAGGAGGCAGCTGGTCGATGTTTCTCTCTCATCGATGTTTCTAACTCTATCTCTCTCCCTTCCTCTCTGTGAAAAATCAATAAAATATATTAAAAATAAATAAATTAATTAATTAATTTGTTATAGGACTATTTAGATATTTTTTTATTACTGCAAGTGTCAGTTTTGGAAAGTTGGAGAATCTTAAGATAGTATTTTATACAAGCTGCACATTAAAATCATTTGGGACCTTTAAATGATTCCAATTTAATCTGGGTATTAATTAGTGCTTTGTAAAAAAATTATTTTAATTTTTAAAAATATATCTTTAAATCATTGTGGCTTTAATTTTATAGGCCTTCCTTCCCCTGGCTGCTGGCATCAGTTTTCCTCTGGTACCCAGGACCCAGGCCTTTGGTCCGGCCGCAGTGGAGAAGCCAAGCCTCAAGGTTAGACTTTTCCCCTCTGGCCGCAGCAAGGCTTGGCTTCTCAGCTGCAGCCGCAGCGAGGCTTGGCTTCTCCGCTGCAGTTGCAGCAGAGAAGCCAAGCCTCTTCAGTCTTCAGTCATCACTCTGGCTGGAACCTTTAGTCTTCGCTCCATGCCTGTGTATGCAAATTAACCGCCATCTTTGTTGGGTTAATTTGCATAGTCGCTCTGATTGGCTGGTGGGCGTAGCAGAATGACACCAATTTGCATGTTTCTCTTTTATTAGTGTAGATATTTAATACATATTTTTATTATATATTACATATAAATGAATATAATTACTGGTATATAATCAAAATTTTAATTAATGGAAGTCAAACACACTAAGATGTCACTTCTACCCTTTTCTCTCAGTCTCTTAGAAATCACCATTTTCATTAGGTTCACATTAATCTAGCCAGTGCTTTTTATTCAAATACAAGTGCATAATGCATATTTATACACACATACATTCTTATTCCCCATGTCATACAAAAAGGGAACATATTTTAACAGAAGTCACTGTCTGTGCACTTACTCTGAGGCTGCAACTATTCATGGGCCAAGTTATGAGAGCATGAACCCTTAATGTACAACTTTAGAAGAATTAAGATTTTAAAACAGAAACCTACAACTGGAATACACATACCTGTTTGATCAGGATAGTCACAGTTTACACTTGTGCTCCTGGCATAATTATCAGTAGGAAGTCCCTCATATAACAGTAATTGTGGAAATGCTTAAAGACCTCTAAAAGCCAAAAGAATTCATTCTTTAAGCCCTGTGACTGGTTTTGGAAAAAAGTGGTACTATGTAAATTTTCTGTGCCTACCAAGAATTAATTGCTACATTTTGTTTATATTTTAAATACATTATTGTAAGAACTGCTGCTTTGGGGATGGATACTCAGTATGAAGACGTAGCAGGGAGCAAGATCTGAGAGCACTGGAAGGTTCTACATTAAATACATAGATATTTCTTCTATCATCTGCCACCACGTCTAAAATGTCTCTGTAGTCCAAACTCATTTGAGTTCTAATTTCTCCTTTAGTTCTCTATTAAACTGGACTAGTACCACACAAACTATTAATGACATACCTGACCAGAAGGGAGCTGGCATTGGCATTTGGAAGTAAAGCCCCCAGGACAGGAGCAAGATGGAAGGAAGGGTTCCTGGTGCTCAACAAGAGGCTGAAAAGTCAAGCTCTGCTTAAGGCGACCATGGCAAATCTTAGTATCTTAAGTGACACCTGGCATTTGCACCTTTGTTTTCCTCAAGAGATAATTCTACCGTAGAAGTCATAAAAGCTTGAAAAAAATCAAATCTGTGTGGCCTGGCCAGTGTGGCTCAGTGGGTGAGCATTGACCTATGAACCAGGAGGTCATGGTTCGATTCCCTATCAGGGCACATGCCCAAGGTATGGCCTTGATCTCCAGTAGAGGGCACTCATCGTTGGTGTTTCTCTCCCTGTCCCTGTCCCTGTCCCTGTCCCTGTCCCTCTCCCCTCTTCTCTGAAATCAATAAAAACATTTTTTTAAAGTAATCCAGAATCTCATAATCTGCATTTAAAAAAATAAAATGAAATAAAGACACATGTGTGTTAACTTTCTGATGCTGTGGCTTTTGTCCAAACACATACAATGATTAAACTAGGTTCAGGGGTGAGGTGAACATATGGCCTCATTCCACACGGCATCGTGCCCTTTCAGCGTCTTTCCACACAGATGAGGAAGGGCTGGGGCTGCAAGGTCATGCCTAACCTGGGCTTCAGATCTGGAACCAGTTCATGGGGAAAATGCAAGTGAAACCGCTGAAGCAATGCTGTAAAAAACAGGAACATTTCCATCCGAGCCAGCTGTTCTCCAAGACAGTGTCTTCTTCCTAAACAGAAAAAACACCCAGACATTGTCATCTTTTTAAAATCCAAAATGTATATCTAACACATTACAAAATGTATGTCTAAATTCCAGAAATCTGGAATTTAAAAAAAGTTACAAAAGGTTATTCTTACTAAAGAATTTCCTTAAACTCCAAAGAATAGAGTTGGCTTTTCATCTCCCAGAATCCATTTCTTTACCTTCCTGGACTTTGTAAACTTATTAGTCCCTCCCCCACATCCCTTGACTGTTGCAACAGAGCCTGAGGTATGCCGTGAAAGATCTAATTTGAAGTGTGACATTTTGTTCTATAGATTCAAGAGAAGGTCATTTCATTTCAGATGACTCAATGTGTACCCTTCCCCAATTAAAGGAAGAGTTTCCAGTCCATCTCCCAAGGGTCTTGTGATCTGTGCACTTTTCACTGCAGAAGCAGTATTTTTAGAAAAGAGATATAATAAACTAGGAGCCAAGAGAGCTCGATTCTTGTTTCACTTCAAAATTATGAGTCATTCCCCTCCCTGGATCTGTTCCTCAAGCTACTTGTTACTGACCTTCTAGCTCTTGGAGTTTTGATTACAAGCCAAAAATCCACAGACAAAAATGTTTCAGAAGCCAGAGCTCTCACCAGTTTCTCTCTAGATACTCAATTAATGCTTGTTTATTTTTGAGTAGATATGGGTGTTAATGACCTCTAATTAAACTATTCTCTCCTGTAAGAATCAATGCTATGTTTTCAGAGTTGAAATATGTAATTCTACAACAGAGAGCTTCAGATTAAGATGTTATACTAATGCAATGGCCGGGGTGCTCAGTGGTTAGAACGTCAACCCTCACACTGAAGGGTCATGGGTTCGATTTCCGTTCAAGGTTCGAAATTTGTGTGTATCTGGATTGCAGGTTCCGTCCCTGCCCCAGTCAGGGCATGTGTGGGAGGCAACCAATTGATGTATTTTTCTCACAGCGATATCAATGTCTCTCTCCTCTCCCTCCCTTCCACTCTCTAAAAAATCAACGGAGGAAAAAATATCCTCCGGTGAGGATTAACAACAACAGCAAAAATGTTATACTAATGAACCACCATTATACTTTGTCCTGAAGTTATGCCACTGTGAAAGTTCACTTACCTAGGGAAAACGGAACCAAAGCTTCCTTCTTGGAAAAATATCCACTGCTGTCCAGAAATCGCTCCGGACAGAATATTTCTGGGTCTTTCCAGTACTTTTCATCAAAGTGTACAGAATAAAGATTTGTGATTACTGTTGTGCCTTTAGGAATAGAATAACCACGTACAACTGCATCTTCAGAGGTTGCATGGAAAATCCCTAATGGCACTATATTACAGAATCGTAAAACTTCATGCAAAACTGCCTCAGTGTAAGGCATTTTGCATTTGTGATCCCAAGAAGGCTTCCCATTGGGTCCCATAATTAAATCAATCTCTTTCTGAACTTGTCCTGTTAGAGAAGAAAGTGTTCAAGTTATTATGCAACGCTGAAAAAGTGTATCTAAAGTAATTTCCCTTTTTGGTAAACAAGGGATAACCTGTAGTAAAAAGTAGGGCATGCGTCCACCCAGATGCAAATTTTTCATGATCTGGGAGTTTATTTAAATATATACCATATATCTTCTACTACCAGTAATCAATGCTCTGGGTAACTTTGTTGTGAATAACACAGTAAAAGTAATAAAAATCAAACAAACCTAGAATTGGAATAACATCTCAGTCTCAGCAAGGAAAATAATAAAGCATGAAACTTGAATCAAAACAACCAGGGTTCAGGTCCCAGTTCTGCCACTTCCAGTGATTGAGCCTGGGCACGTCAGCCACTCAGCCTCCCTCATTTATAAAATAGGCATAATATAACCTGTCTCTAAGGTGTTCACATGAATTGAGATAATAGATTTGAAAACTTTCCCGGCTGGAGTGACTCAGTGATTGACCGTGTACCTATAAACCAGGTTGCGGTTCGATTCCCAGGCGTGTGCACATTTCTGAACAGCTGCTGATGTTTTCCACAAGGTAAGAGGCCAATCCATGGGAAGGCATTATACAGGAAGACTGAGGCACTGGCAGCTAGCTCCACATTCTCACTAAATAGCTCAATCATGTGTTGGAAATCAGTGTCTTTGTAAGTGAATCGTTCTCCAAAAATGTGTTCGATTCCTAGTCAGGGCACATGCCTGGGTTATGGGTTTAATATCAAGTGGGGGTCATGCAGGAGGCAGCGGATCAATGATTCTCTCTCATCATTGATGTTTCTATCTTTCTCCCTCTCCCTTCCTCTCTGAAATCAATAAAAATCTATTTTTTAAAAAAGGAAACTTTTTATAAGTATTAAATATTTTTCTTCTTGGCTAACACTGCAGGAGTTCCTAAATAAACTGCTTTGAACATGGCCAAAGACTCTAAAACATGTGTGAGTCCTAAACGTAAGTTCAGACCTTGAGATGGAGAGAATCCTCACCTTGAATGTTAGGATAAAGTGCCATGAAAAGAATTGCCCATCGTAGCACATTGGTTGTAGTTTCAGTCCCAGCAATGATGAGTTCACCCACAGAGAAAATTAGGTTTTCTTTGGAGAAAGTAGATGATGGGTCATTTTTACCCTGATCCATCTCATCTAAATAAGCGTCAACAAAATGCTGAGGTAACTGAGGCTTTCTGTTGAGAGAAGCTTTTTCGATAAGCCTGGAGAGAAAATCATAGACCACAGCGGCATTTCTGAACAGCTGCTGATGTTTTCCACAAGGTAAGAGGCCAATCCATGGGAAGGCATTATACAGGAAGACTGAGGCACTGGCAGCTAGCTCCACATTCTCACTAAATAGCTCAATCATGTGTTGGAAATCAGTGTCTTCGTAAGTGAATCGTTCTCCAAAAATAATCAGGTTGGTTATGTTTGAAACAGCATTTGTTACTAACTGTTTGAAGTCAAAAGGTCTGCCTTTGTACGTTTCAACAGCATCAATGAAAAATTTGGTTTCCTCTAAAATTTTAGATTCAAAAGACTTTTGGCCATATCCAAAATAGCGAAAGCTGTTCACAGCTAACCTTCTGTGATCAACCCATCCTCGGCCATACTTGGAATTGAGTAAACCTGAAACAAAAAAGGAAGGTAAAAAATGTTACCATTCCCACATCCCTGTCACTAACAGCTAAAAAGGCTATGGAGAAAAGAAAAGGAAAAAAAGATCGTTAGTCATTCTTCTCCAAATTATCTTTCTATAAAACTAAAACTAGACCCAGCGGATAAGAGCTGTTTCCTGCTACTCATTAGCCACAGAATATTATAAACATGAAAAGCATGTCTACTTACCATCTGGGGATAGGCAGAAAAGACCTATAATTCTCCCGTAACAAGAAACTGAACACTCTTGTGTAATTCAACCTGGGTGAAGTAGGCCCAGGTGGCTTTATTACCCATCTTTTACTGTAAGTCTAATTTACAAAAGACAAATGACTGTACATTTTGTAGGCAAAATTCTATTTTGGACTAAACAAACATCTGGAAATCATATTTCTAGAATTAGAAATTTTCTGCTTTATTAAGACTAGATTTTAGAATATACATTTCTTTCTGTTAAAGGTATATATTACCTAAGATAACTCTGGCAAAGGCAAGGTAGCCTGAATGAGGTGTCCATGTAGTGAAAATACTCAAGCCAAAAAGAGTACCATGGCGGAATGTTTGTGTCCCACAAAATTCATATGTTGAAGCCTAACCCCCAATGTAACAATATTAGGAGGTGGGGCCTTTGGGAGGTAATTAGGTCATGAGGGTAGAACCCTCCTGAATGGGATGGGTGCCCTTATAAGAAGGGATATGGGAAAAGGTGACTACTCTTGGCCATGTGAAGAGACAGAAAGGCAACTGTCTACCAGGCAGGAAGCAGGCCTTTTCCAGACACCAGGAGGTCTGCCGGCACCTTGATTTCAACTTCCCTGCCTCCAGCTCTATGAGAATAAATGTTGTGTTGTGTTTTGTTTTTTTAAAGAAAGCTCCAGGACCCCTTCCTTCCTTCCTTCTTTCCTTCCTTCTTTCCTTCCTTCTTTCCTTCCTTCCTCCCTCCCTCCCTCCCTCCTTCCCTCCTCATATATTTTTACTGATTTCAGAGAGGAATGGAGAGGGAGAGAGAGAGGAACATCAATGATGAGAGAGAATCCTTGGTTGGCTGCCTCTTGCACTACCCATACTGGGGATCGAATCCACAACCCAGGCATGTGCCCTTGACTGGAATCAAACCTGGGACCCTTCAGTCCACAGGCCTATGCTCTATCCACTGAGCCAAACCAGCTAGGGCCAAATGTTGTGTTATTTTAATCCTCACCCAAGGATATGTTTTTACTGATTTGAGGGGGGCGGGGGGGGGGGGAGAGGGAGAGAGAGAGAGAGAGAGAGAGAGAGACAGAGACAGACATTGATGAGATAGAGAGCAACATCAAGTGGTTGCCTCCTGTAAGCACCCCAATCAGGGATGGAACCTGCAGCCCAGGTATGTGCCCGACTGGGAATTGAACCTGCCACTTTTTGATAATGGACAACGGTCCATCACCAGAGCCACCTGCCAGGGCTAAATGTTGGTTAAGCCATTCAGTCTATGATATTTTTGTAATAGCAGCTCAAACTAAGACAGAGGGCAAACATGGAACTCAAACTTCTAATGCTGATATCTGTTGCCTCAAAATTTCTGAGTCTCCATATTATACTCTGCTGTTCTGATGTGGATGCTATGGACTATTTTCCCTTTAACTATCAAGAAGAAAACAATGCCATAGCTGGTTTGGCTCAGTGGATAGAGCATCGGTATACAGACTAAAGGGTCCCGGGTTCAATTCCGGTCAAGGGCACATACCTGGGTTGTGGGCTTGATCCCCATAGGGGGTGTGCAGGAGGTAGCCAATCAGTGATTCTCATCATTGATGCTTCTATCTCTCTCTCCCTCTCCCTTCCTCTCTAAAATCAATAAAAATATGTTTTTGAAAAGAAAAACATAAGATCTTTTTTTGCACATATATTTATGTAGCATGTACTTAACTCAAAATTTCATTCATAATATGTACATCGGTATACCTATGATAAAAAATGTCATGTTCTCTTGTCTACATGAGGTACCTATGTAATCTACATTCCATTAACTTTTGTGCAACAATTTTTAATTTGGAGCTTATGATAAAGTTAGCCACCCATAATGGGGTCTTTAGTGCTGTGTAACGATCTTATATTTCTACATTTCATTTTCTTTCCATACTCCCAGATGACTATTCATTCAACAAATACTCATTCAACATGTATTCATGAAGCACTTGCTATGCTCCAGGCAGTGTTCTAAATGTCACAGATATATCAGTGAACAAAAGAGGCAACAGATCCCTACTCTCGCGGACCTTACATACTCGTGAGGAGAGGCAAATGAACAAGTAAAGTATATAGCAAGGAAGCAGGTAGTGTGGCCAGGGAAAGCCCCACTGGGAAGGTGACACAAGTAAAGACATGGAGATGACACAGTAAGTCAAGCAGATATCTGGGGAGAGATCACTGCTGGCAGAGGGGACAGCTGATCGAATGGAAGGCACTGGGATGAGAGCAAACTGTGGGTAAAGGTATACATATGGGATACATGTTGAAGAAGGCACAGAGGAGCCTTGTTATAATACTACACTGGCAACCTGTATCCTTGGGCAACGTGTTCCCCAACAGGGGGCTAATGGTGGCTCTGATGTCTGTTTCAAGTTCAATGCATATGTATCTTAAAATAACATTGTTTTCTACTTAATTTTCTTTTACTGTTTTTTGAAAACCTTAAATGCTTATTTTATTATTATTGCTTTCTTTATAATAAAAATAGCACAAGCTATAAATGTATAGCTTTGAAAAAAATATTTTTACCCCAAATATTATTCTGTTCACACCATCTTTCATTTCCATTATTTCTTTAAAGATCTTCTATTATAATTGTGGTATAATTTCTTCTTTTACCTAATTATTTTTTTTATTGATTGATTGATTTCAGAGACAGAGCAGGGAAAGAGAAAGGGAGAGAGAAAGGAGGGGAGGAAGGGAGGGAGAGAGGGAGAGAGGGAGAGAGAGAGAGAGAGAGAGAGAGAGAGAGAGAGAGAGAGAGAGAGAGAGAATGAATGAGAATGAGAAAAAACATTGATTTGTTGTTCCATTTATTTATGCATTCATTAGTTGCTTCTTGTATGTGCCCTTACTAGGGATTGGATCTTTGCTTATCAGGACAATGCTATCTAACCAACTGAGCTACCTGCCTAATTTATTATTTAGACAATCATTGCAGAGGCTGGAAATTTGATTTTTATTTATATTACTACAGGCCCAGTGCACGAAATTCGTGCGGGGGGGGGGGGGGGGGGGGGGAAGGACAGTCTCCTCAGCCCGGCCTGCCCCTTCTCACAGTCCGGGAGTCATCAGGGGATGTCCTACTGACGGCTTAGGCCTGCTCCCCATGATCTGGCCTCCCTCTGCCAGAGGTGACTGGCTAATCAGGGAAAGGCACCACCCCCAATCCCCCCTTGGTACTGCTGCCTCTGGCCTCCCTCTGTAGGAGGTGACCCGGCAATCAGGGGAAGGCGACACCCCCATCACGCCTCTGCTGCTGCCACTGCCAGCTGTGAGGCTGCCTGAGCCTTGGCCTTCACAGCCACTGCAGCTTGCCTGAACCTCGCCCAAACCTCATTGCCTGAACCTTGGGCCCTTGCAGCGGCAGCGGCCATAGGCGGCTTGCCTGAGCAAGGGGCCGGCCCTGGGCAAGCGGCAACGGCCATTGCCGGCTTACCTGAGGCCGGGACTGGCCCTGGGCAAGGGGCAGCGGCCATCGGCGGCTTGCCTGATCCTGGGGCCAGCCCTGGGCAAGTAGCAGTGGCCATCGGTGGCTTGCCTGAGCCCAGGGCCAGCCCTGGGCAAGCAGCAGCCGCCATCACGTCCCCAACATTGCAAGTCCCTGCCCACCCGTGCCTGCTGCGCACATAGCCTGCTGATCTGTCGTTACTGTGACGGTGTCCCGATCAATTTGCATGTTACCCTATTATTAGATAGATTGCTTTTAAGTATCATTATACTCTGGCCTAGTGGTCGGCAAACCGTGGCTCCCGAGCCACATGAGGCTGTTTGGCCCCTTGAGTGTGGCTCTCCCACAAAATACCACGTGTGGGTGCGCATGTACAGTGCAATTGAAACTTCGTGGCCCATGCGCAGAAGTCGGTTTTCGGCCTGGGCGAGTCTATTTTGAAGAAGTGACATTAGAAGAAGTGGGGGTACATTTGCTGAGGTCGACCCCTCAGATTGAGGACGTTTTTAGCAAAGGCCAGTTTAGGAGTACCCTAATTAAGTTAATAACAATGTACCTACCTATATAATTTAAGTTTAAAATATTTGGCTCTCAAAAGAAATTTCAATCGTTGCACTGTTGATATTTGGCTCTGTTGACTAATGAGTTTGCCGACCACTGCTCTGGCCTAAGAATTTGGCCTTTAAAAAATTAGTGTTTTCTTTGCATTAGTTGATTTGCCTTGTGATATAATAGGTGGTTAATTTTTCTTTTTAATCAATCTCTTTTTAATCTGTCTAAACAAGTTACTATACAATTTACTTTAAAATTAAATGTGAAGGTCTCATTAAGTTGGAGAATTTTGGACACATTACTGTTAAAACTCTTATACTATTATGTATCAAAACCATTGCATCTGACTTCAGCATTCTATTTTAGACTTTTTGTTGCTGCTTTCTTCTCAACAGTTCTATTAGCATTTAGCCTTTTTCTGATAAATATGGACTCATCCAACACTGATCAACACTAAACCATATAAAACCCTAGTCCTTTACACAAATACCGCAATTCTTCCTTTACATAGCATACTGATTAGTGGCTAAGAAAGGCTGCTTCAGGTTCTATAATCTTATAAGCAAAATTATAGTAAAAATTATAAGTACCCAAGTACCTAAGACTGGCTTCAAAAGGCACTTTTAATTCCAGTATGCATGCACGTATGTGTATTCCTAATTTGTTTCACAAAATTTGCATAGATTAAGTGCTAATTCTTTAAAAAATTATGTACAATATTTACTAGAACTGGATTACAACAGTAGAATTAGCATGTACTGATCTAAAATACAGGGGTGGGCAAAAGTAGGTTTACAGTTGTTCCTATGGAAAATAATACAATAATAAATAATCATAAGAGGATAAACTGTGGTTCACATACTCACAAATGTAAAACAAGTTCTGCCCACCCCTGTATGATTGAAATGGAGCCTGAAAGTCCTCAAATACTTGGTTTGTATACTAAATTGATTAATTAATACCCCTATTAATCAGTACAATAGAATTCAAACTCTACATGCTAAATTTACATAAAATAATAAATATTATTTAAAATAGTTTAGTAAATCACTAAATAGATAAAAATAAACATACCTCCCATTTTTGTCATCTTCTTGAATAATGGAAGGCATGGTCTGTCTGCAAAAATTTCGCTTTGATGAACAAGGCATTCCTTTACTACATCATAGCCATTTAGAACCACAGTGGATATACCTCCAAGATCTAAACTGAAGATCTTTGAGGAAGAAAAGAAAAACAATTAAATGGAAAAAATGTTTGGAGAAAGATAACCATGGAAATTAACATGTACTAAGCAGCTCTCCCAGATTTGTCACTTCCCTGAAAATACAGGCACTTATTTACTACTCAACTGTAATGGGTAGAGTGCCTTCTCTCTACAAGGCATATCACGCACACTACGATTTAATTATGCATTCGATACCCGAAGACATAATTTTTCAAATGGAAAGAGTACCAGACTCAGAAGGCCTGGGTTCTAGCTTAAGCTTTGCCATATAGGACCATGTGCAGAGCCCTTAACCTTCTGGGGCATCAGGGCTGCCACTGAAACTACGGTACTTGATTCAGATGCTCTTTTAAGATTCATTCCAACTCAAAACATTCAATGATATCTAGGAATTTCCTTTGACTTCCCAGATTTATGGAGAAGCATACCATCTACATATCATTTGTTACTCCAGACTTAGGTAGGAAAAGGGACTGTCAAAGGCATAACAGACAACTTTGAAGTATAAAACTCAAAGGAGTAAATTTGAAGATCTAATTGGCTTTTTGAATGATTCATGATTGGACAGTATCTCATCTAATAAGGAGAAAGGAGCTCCTAAGAGCTGTAGAAAAGGAAAAATTTTAAAGGCAGAGAGGAAGTGTGAAAAGGAAATTATCAGCAAAGAATGCACTGTTTCAGGCAAGGTCACTCTCCTAGAGGGAACAGACGTCTGTCGAGCACATTCCCTGACTAGTGCTGACCAGGTAATTTCAGGTTGACTGGTCAGAGGTTACATTCCTGGGGAGGTTGAAACTGCAGTTAACTTAAGTCCTGGTTTGCTGACATGGAGTTTAGCACAAGTGACTCCATGCTGTCTCCTTTCAACAGCATTCACCACATAGGCACAGGTGACCATCCCTCAGCTAAGGGGAAGGCAAGACAGAATATCCATGCTATGCCCTGTTGGAGCTTCTCTTCTGCTTCACCTCAGGCCCACTTACAATGTCACACCTCTTATACCCAGGCCCATTAGGGACTAGTCCAGTGAGAGAACAGTACTACCTTATCAGTGGGATGCAAAGAATGCTTATCCCCATGCTCTCAGGAGTTGGCTGAGAGCTTTCTACCATCAAAATATTGAGTCAATGCCCTAACCAGTTTGGCTCAGTGGATAGAAAGTCGGCCTGTGGACTGAAAGGTCCCAGGTTCGATTTCAGTCAAGGGCATGTACCTTGGTTGCGGGCACATCCCCAGTAGGAGGTGTACAGGAGGCAGCGGATCGATGTTTCTCTCTCATCAATGTTTCTAACTCTCTATCCTTCTCCCTTCCTCTCTGTAAAATATCAATAAAATATATATATTTTTTAAAAATTGAGTCAAACAGGCAGAGCTGAGTTAGCCATGGTTCACACTACTTTGGAAAAAATAACAAAAAGACCAAGAGTCTTGGCAAAGAATAAAATTCAGCAGAAGTAGTTACAGCAGCAATACTGATGGGAACCTCCAAATAATAACAGAATCAACCAGCTGAGCAATGGCGTCTTTGGCTCAAGAATAGGCCCAGCTGAGCAATGGAGTTTTTGGCACAAGAATCAACCAGATGAGCAATGGCGTCTTTGGCACAAGAATAGGCCCTGCCAGCTGAGCAGTAGGTACATCTGGAACCTGGGGACGGAGCATGGGCTGCCTGCCACAAGCAGTGGTATTAGTCAAAAGTGGCAGCGTAAGGGTTTCAGCTGAGCAAAGGTAGGACTTCTCCAGTTCCTGAAGCACTCATGAAAAGGAAGGACTTACCCAGAGGGTAATTTTCGCAGATATAAAGGAGAAACTCCTCTTCCTGTGTGTCTCTTCTACTCTCAATACTCTACTACACTTCTGACTGCATATAAGGATGAAACTTCAGCTCCTGGGTGCTGCCATCATCACCCCAATGTCCCGTTGGCTCAGTGCTGTGCAGCCCTTCCCTTTGGATATCCCATCCTCCATCCTTCAATAAATTCAGTATTTCTTCATCCCATCTGAGATGGCTATTTAACCTGCCTGTGTGCACCACCACGCTAACCTTCACCTTTCAGTTACTATATTAATAAATTAATAAGTTGTCAATTCCGCTTGCCTTAAAGTAATTCTTTTACTGTCCCACGTGTATTACCTGAAAATAATCTGTAAAAACCACTTGTTTACCACTTCACTGGCCAGGGAATCCTTTTCAAAATTGAAATAAGATTAAAGTAACTGCAGAAACTTATATATTAAGAGTGAATCTCCAAGGAATTGGCAATTCTTGATGTAGTACATTTCTATTTAAGATTGCCTTTAAAATAAATGTATAAAACCTGAGGACTGGTTGTTTTCCTTTCAAAAACTATAAAGGAGAACTGAACTCACAGACTTCATAAAAGTAGACGTCACCTGAAGTGATTGTCAGTTCTCATAAGCGATTTCCAAGTCCATTTTTTTTCCTGCTGGCACACATCTCCAAATTATAAAGATGGTGCAAAAAAGATTCCATTTACAAATAAGCCCTACAAACAACTGTCTACAATCTCCCAAAAGTATAGGAGATAAGTCTCCTTCCACTTCCAAAAATTTTTGTACAGTGTATTATAACTGCATCGTGTATTAACAACTTACAGTAACTTTGAGACATTGTCAGAATTGGGAAACACCTCTAAGATAATGGGAGATCTCTGGGGTATTTCACCACTAAGATAAAGATCAAGTGCTGCTGTAGTTAAAAGTTAATGTTAGGTAGCATTTAACTTAAGTCTAAGGCAGAGTCAGGCAAACAGTGTCTACTCTTCAATGCACACATCTTTTTTCATTTTTGTTCCGTTCTCTTTTTCCTCTATTTCTCTTGCATATTAAAAGAGCCTGATTTTACCACCTCCAGTAAAAAGCCCTCTTTGTAAAGAACCATAGCTGTACCAGCAATAAAACCGTCTACTCATGCCAAATTCTTAAATCCACTGAACCAAATCTATCCATCCCAAGATAAGTTTTCCGGCATGTTTCTAATTTAATTTGTAATTTATTATGAGACTTAGATGACTCCCTTCCAGAAAAGTATGTTCAGTATAAATATAGCATTCCTTTCAGTTCAAATCTTTATATATAAAAAACATTCCTATTCTGAAAGACACGATTTCAAAAAATTGGTTTTAAAATACGTTTGAGTCCTGCTTGGTGTGGCTTAGTTGGGAGTCATCCCGTGCACCAAAAGGTTTTTTCAATTCCTGGACAGGGCACATGCCTGGGTTGCGGGTTCGATCCCCATGAGGCAGCCAATGGATGTTTTGCTCTCAGATTGATGTTTCTCTTTCTCTCCCTCTCCCTTCCTCTCTAAAAAACCAATTTAAAAATCTTTAAAAAATGGCCAGAACCGGTTTGGCTCAGTGCATAGAGCGTCGGCCTGCGGACTGAAAGGTCCCAGGTTCGATTCTGCTCAAGGGCATGCACCTTGGTTGAGGGCACATCCCCAGTAGGGGGCGTGCAGGAGGCAGCTGATCGATGTTTCTCTCTCATCGATGTTTCTGGCTCTCTAGCCCTCTCCCTTCCTCTCTGTAAAAAATCAATAAAATGTATTTAAAAAAAAATAAAAATAAAAATCTTTAAAAAATAAAATAAAATGTGTTTGAATTTGTAGGCCTAATAAATTGTTCTGCAATTAATAACCAAGAACATTTGAGTAGCACTTAACTGCTCTCGGCTATTATTTTTCTCATTGCACACATGAGGAAAAATTAAGATTCAAAGAAGGTAAAATTTTATCTGGTCTCATGCTCTCATAGCTAATGATTTTTCTAGAATATTATGATGTTCTGTACTAACACCGCAGAGATCAAATATATTAATGGAAATACACTCAATTCTTGGAGAACTGGAGGGTATACAATAAAATCTAAGAATTGTATGTTTGCTTTTCCTCAGGCCAGTTTCCCGTTAGCAATATAAACCGTTAGTGAGCTGCAGAAACCTAGAATAATTCTTGTAAAACCTGGTTCAAATAAGGATTGCAGCCCCAAGGTGAAACACAGTTGCCAAACAGCCCTGCTGTGCTGTTCCCCCAAAGCCCTCGCCACAATTAGGCTGATTTCCCCCTCTTCCTGGAATGGAACTCCCTGAGCGGGGCTGTGTTTGCCTCCCTCTCCTTTCACCCCTCGCACCCGGCAAGAGTCTGGTTTGTTGTTGCCCATAAATGAATGGACTCAAAACAAAACAGGTGAGCTGGCTCAGTGCCAGTGCTCTGAAACCTCTGCCTCCCTCCGGGGTCAGGCAGGGACACTGCCCAACACAGGCTGGTGTGCTGGCCCTTTCCCCTGAGGGTGCGCAGCGGGCGGCTGTCTGCCAGCCACGGGGCATTTCTGGGGGCAGCTTCCTCCTCCGCAAACGGGAGGCGCAGTGGGCTCCCCGCGGGGCCCTTGTGAGTTTAAAGGATCCACAGTGGGAGGAGGCTGGCCCAGAGCAGGCGCAGTCTCGGGTTTGCTGGGAGGATGGATGCTCCTGGCCTGTCAGCCCAATGATCGCCCTGCGCTGTACAGCTCCGCATGGATTTTCATTCATTCATTCATTCATTCATTCATTCATTCATTCATTCATTCACTCACACACTCACTCATTCATTCAATCACTCACAATCATTCACCAGAGCCCACCTCTCAGTCAGGGCCTTCCCCAATACTTGCTAATCCTCACAGCAAACGCCCCAACAGCCTTCCTTAAAGGCAAACCCCCAAGAACCTATTACCTATGAACTCGGTCCCAGGATTCACACGCCTACTTTCCAGGGAAGCGTGGGTTGGAACCTGGAACCGAACCTATTCTCAGGACGGAGCCCGTAGGCCCGCTGCGCAGGCGCGGGAGCCCAACCTGGCGGCTTAGGGGACGCGAAGGGCGCGCGGGGCGAGGGACGGGTCGGGTCAGGCCGGGGCGCGGCTGCGAGGGCTTTCCCGACCCAGGAAGTAGGCTTCCCACAAAGCCGGAAACACACGGCCAGGGGTCTCGGCGGGTCCGGCCCGGCGCGGCCGCCAGCCCACCCGGGAGGAAGGCCCGGGCCCTCCCCGCCCGCGGCCCGACGGGCGGTACCTCGCCGTACACCTGGCTCTGCTTCCTCATGTAGACATGGGGGAGCTCGGCGGAGGCGGCCAGCGAGTAGATGTTGCCGATAAAGGGCAGCCCCGACGGGCCCGGGGGGAAGCCCGCCGGCCGCCTCTGCTTCAGCAGCTGGCGGACCCCCAGCGCGAAGAGCAGCAGGAAGAGCGCGAAGCCCAGCGCCCCCGCGCACGCCTCCGCTCCGCGGGGCCCCCACATGGCCCGGACGTGGGGCCGGCGAGCTCCCGCCCTGGGACGGGCTCGCCCCTGCGGCGCCGCTCCCCATTGGCCCGACACTCTGAGGCCCGCCCCGGGTTCAGGGCCAATGGCTGGCCGAGTGCAGGCCCTGGGCCCGGGGTCAGCCACCCCTGCGCTCGCAGGCTCGGAGCTGGCTGCGCGGAGGTGGGTGCGCCCCTGCGGCCCTGGGCGGGGCACCCACCGGCGGGGCACCGAGCCTGGAGGCCTTTCCGGGGGCTGACATCCCCCTCGCTGGGCTCGGCACCTTGCGGCCAGCCCCGAGGGTCTTTTTAGGAGCTCGGTTGGTGCACTTCAAACTAGGCAAACTGGAGAGCTTATCAACACCGAATCGGACAATCTTCAAAATCTCCATTAGAGAACTGCTCTATCAGTATAAAAAAATAATCTTGCCCTAACCGGTTTGGCTCAGTGGATAGAGCCTCGGCCTGCGGACTGAAGGGTCCCAGGTTCGATTCCGGTCAAGGGCGTGTACCTTGACCATGCGGGCACCTCCCCAGTAGGGGGTGTGCAGGAGGCAGCCGATCGATGTTTCTCTCTATCCCTCTCCCTTCCTCTCTGTAAAAAAATCAAAAATCAATAAAATATATTTTAAAAAAAATAATCTTACTACTCATCTGTTCTTTCCTCATGTTTTGAGGCATTTCTATATGTGATCCCTTGAAAACTGTCATCAGGCAATATGTAGGTAATCTGAGTTAATTACATCTTTTCTCCCTTCCTGGTCTCCCGAGACTGGTTACTCCGCGGCAGTCACGGAGGAGCCTGTTTCCTCTTGCCATGAAACCCAACATGTTCACAGGTCCCAGGTTACTAGGACATGGGCACGTGTGGGGTGAAGGGGGCATTACTCTCCCTACTACGGGAGGGAGCCCTGAGGAAAATCTTCCAAAGAGGGAATACCAAGAGCAACGTCTCCCACACTTCCCTCTGAGAGCGTGTCCAGTCTCTCACTTGCCAACGTAAGAAATGCTCAAATCTGTAAGAATTTATGAGTTTATTTGAGCCAAACCAATGACAATTGCCGGGTACCACAATCTCAACACATTGAGAAAATGCTCCAGAGAAAGGCAGTTCTGCACCTTATTTTATTCATTAAAATCAAAGGAGAGGACGTAAGGGAGTTACATGAAATCCACTGGTGGTGGATCAGGTTGGCTGGAGAAAGCAAAGGGGGAAATCTCTGAGACTGGATAAAGAGTAAAATGGATAGAGTAGACACTTCGTTTACATTGGTGGATATAGGATAGCTCACAATTTTTACAGCCCATAGAGATGGTGAGGAACAGGATAACAGTGAGGGGGTTCTGTGGTCTCTGCTCTGGTGGGAAATTGTGCCCTGAAAGGTCTGGAAAAAGGGGATCACTCTGACATTCCAAAGGCATGTCACAGATGCAAAAAGACAATAGGCTCAGTTAAGGTAAAGCTTGATCTTTATTTTTTGGTTAATCCTCACCCAAGGATATTTTTCCATTGATCTTTTAAGAGAGAGTAGAAGAGAGAGGGAAGGACAGAGAGAAACATCGATGTGAGAGAAACACACCAATTGGTTGCCTCCTGCATGTGCCCTGACCAGGGCCCAGGCCAGGGAGAAGCCTGCAACCAAGTTACGTGCCCTTGACCGGAATCAAACCCGGACCCTTTGGTCCGCAGCCAAAGCTCTATCTGCTGAGCCATACCAGCTAGGGCAAAGCTTGATCTTTGTCAAGAAAGATACTAGCCTAGGACATGACTACCTGCCATGACTTGCTTTTAGTTAGAAAGTTTTTATTTCAGACTATCCTACGTGGTTGGTCCCTGAGTTCGTATGTCTGCCATGCAGGCCTTCCCTGAGCTTGTCAGGTTCAGTATGTGGCCCCCGTTTTTTTTTTTGTCCACATACTTTGTATATCTCTGATGCAAATACACTGGTAATGAGGACAACCATTTATATAACTTTAGCATTCTCACTGTCTAAAGTTTTGTGCTCACTCTCTGGTGTATGGACATCCCCAAAGTCTGAAGGTGAGTTTCACAGGATCCCCAGGTACAGGATATCAACCTATTGAAACAGGGTATGTTTCACAGGATTTTTCGCCATGAAATATCTGCCTATTGCTTACTACAAATGCCTGGTGTTTTATCTTTAGAGATAACTTAAATTTCTTATTAATCAAGAATCTTCTTTTGCCGAAACCGGTTTGGCTCAGTGGATAGAGCGTCGGCCTGCGGACTGAGGGGTCCCAGGTTCGATTCCGGTCAAGGGCATGTACCTGGGTTGCGGGCACATCCCCAGTGGAGATGTGCAGGAGGCAGCTGATCAATGTTTCTCTCCCATCGATGTTTCTAACTATCTCTCTCCCTTCCTCTCTGTAAAGAATCAATAAAATATATATATATATATATAAAAGAATCTTCTAGTGAAATGGAAAAATTGTAAGACATTATCGCTAAACCTAGTCCTCAGTGACATACCAAAGGCCAGTGGAGATGACCAAGGATGGATGCTGGGACTTCGGGTGTGGCACAGTGCCGCTGAGGCACCAGGAACAGAGGAACAGTGCCCATGCGAAGCCCGAGGTCAGCCCTCCCTGCCTTCCCCAATATCATCAGGCTTGCAGTATCCGGTCTAGCCACAACTGTTACACAGTATTGGTATTCTGTTCAAGCATGGCCCCCTTGCATCATTTATATTCAAAAAAAGAACTCCCTTTCAAAAATCCTGCCACTCATTTAAATTAAGGAACATTCCTTCTTTGGCATCCCCCCTGGCTATATACTAGCTGAGTAGAGCCTGAATCCTGACAGCTGCCTAATTGCATTGATGGAGGCCTGCTCCCCTCCCCTACTGCCCCTTCGGGGATGATGGAGGCAGGTCCTCAGAAATCACTAAAAGTTTCTCAGAACATGGATCCTTCCCTGTCATCATTTATTATGGCCTCTCAGTGCTCAGCAAAGAGAAATAGCTCACTGCATTTGCTCCTAGTGTGATAGCGAACGATATGTCTGTCAATGCAGTTTATCACGACAGGGATGTTTGGTGAACAGGAAGTGAAGGATTTCACCGTTTAACATGCAGGATGGAATGGGTGCCTGGAGAAATGTGAAAACCCTGTACATGCCTCTTATATTTCTGCGTGCAGATAGTAATGATTTCAACAGAGGCCAGCACTGCTGGGCAGGATTGAAAGCCTCTTTTTTAGCCTTTGGGAACTATCCTTCCAGGGTTCATTCTGAGGGCCAGGCCAGGGTCAAATGAGAGTGTCTCTAGGGCTCCCTGCCAGTTCAGAGATGGCTTTGACCTGAAACCCTGGCCTGGGCCCTGGGAGCTGGCCAGATAGTCCTTCCCCAGGGCAGTGATGCCATGAGCACAAATGTGCCTCCTTCTCACATTCCATTATGGGCACTCACCGTGTGTTTCACTGGAATGAAGAGGAAGTGAGAGCAGGAGGAAGTGCCCAGTCAAGCCATATTGGAGCCCAGGGCAAAAGAAAAAAACCAATACTGATCTTGGCTTATCAAAAATTTGATATCTTGTTCATGGTGGATTTTTGCATTAATTTTGATGTTAAAGTGTTACATTAGAGTATTATCTTCATTATTGAGCTTTTTGGTGCCCCATAAATTTTGCTTCTGAGGTGAATGCCTCACCTGCCTCACCTGCCTCACCTTAGTCCCATCCTTGGGAGGCAGGGTACTGAAACGATGATTTGGATGACAAAGTGGTTTGTAGGAACTAGACTGCACACTTTGATTTCCCTGACTCTCCTAAGAGCCAGGCACTGAGGTAGGGCTATATCATGTACAGCTCATTTTGTTCCAACAACATTGAAAATACTTTCTTTCCTTCGGGGAAGACATGTGTAGGTACCTGGTAGCACAGAATATTTATTTCTCTAGGGTCTTAAAGACCAGCATTTTGAGTGTGAGGTAGGAAGTGCATAATTTTCTGGGCCTGCAGGACATGGAGGGCCAGTAAGACTTCCCACACAGGAATACCTGGCTTCCTATTTTCTGCCTCTCCCCAAATTATCCCACCCCACGCCCACTCCACCCTCCTTCACTGGGGAGCCTTATGCAAATGCTCTGGACCGTAAGGGCCTCCACACTCGAGTTGCTCCAGCCCTTAGGCTCCTTATCACTCAGATCAGCTTTTACCTTTCAGTACCTTCTGTTTTCCATTCATGATTTTATAAGAATGACTGGATTTCTGGAGGGTAGGATCCCTGTCTTATTCTTCTCCTAAATTCTAATACCCTAATTCATTGTTAGTCACACCACAGTCCCTAAAATGCTGGATGATTGGCAGGATGTATCTGGGAATTCTCCCTACAGGGCCCTCAGGGGAGAGTGTTTTATGCCAATTTGCAGGCTCTGACAGAAGATGTGTTTTGCCTCTAGGTTTATTCATCAGGCAATCACATTGGAAAGCATTTTCTACAGCAAGGCATTGTGCCTTCTGCAGAAAATGTATACTGAGAGAAGCATGGGCCCAGCCACAAATACGAGTCTGTTTCAAACAAGCAGGAATGAGCCCTGCTGCTACCTGGTGAAGGGCATAGTGCTCCATTCTGCTCTTCCTGTCTCTTCTGAGAACCACTCACTCCTCCGTATCGGGTGGGATATGAAGGAATTTTCCTGATTATGCCTCACACTGCAATGACATATCCTTGTACCTCTTGGCTACAATTCTGGAAGGCATAGAGTGAACTGGTATTACAGAAAAGTAATGTAGGGTTAACATGGCACAGAGTTTACAGTAATTTTCAAGGATTTTAGAATTGAAAGGAACATTAGGGAGCATTCAGTCCAATTCAAGCTCCACTTTACAGATGTGGAAGCTGAGGCCCTGAGTGGACAAATGACACTCAAGGTCACACACTGAGTTAGTGGCAGCAACAAGAACACAGTGTGTCGATTGCTGGGGCTTTGTTCTTTCCGTTTTCTCAGGCTGCCTCAGCTGAGTGGGTTAAACCTAAGACTTGATAATATGAGGCACTCCAATGCAAAGTCAGTTCACAGATGTTTGAGTTCCAATTTGAGTAAAATGGATTGATTTGTTTAAGCAGATTTATCAACACAGAATAAATTGAGTTGAGACATTTTCTGCTGGTGTGTAATGTCTGTCTCTTTTATTTAGATGTAGGGAAATGTAGTACGCTGAAATCAATGAGTAAATACGCAATTTTCTGCCACAACACAGGAAGTTTCTCACACACTGGTGTCTTTGGGAAATTTATGTACTGTAATTGTATCTTTTATTATAATCAGTATTGCCCTGAAAGACCTGACTTTTGAGCACAACCATTGTCTCAGAGAACCAGGTGTCTTAGCAAATATGGCAGAAAATAGAGAAGTCTGTTAACTGTATTTTAGTAAAAAGCCTATGGTAGAATTGCATAAACGTTGATTTTTAGATGTAGACAAATTGGGAATATTATTACTGAATTTAAGCTTAACAGTTCGTAGAACATAAGTATCTCATTTTTGGTATCCAGGTTTAGTTTAAGGACACCATATTTATATGTTGATATCAGTAAAACACAATTTTATAATTAGTCAAACTTTTATATAGTTTTATAGTCAAACTTTCAAAATTTCCTTACTTTTTCTTGGGCTAAAGCTATATAAATGGTGTTGTAATAAACATCTTTCTTCATTCAAAATTTTCTGTTTGAGGTAATTTCCTTGGTGTATATTTCCAAATGTAGAATTGTTAAATTTACTAGTCAGTTTTTTGCAGAGAAACAAACTAATAGGATATAGATGACATAGACAGAGATAAAGATAGATATAGAGATATAAATACATAAGAGCAGTTTATTATAGCAGTTGATTATGGAGGCCCGTGATCTGCCAAGGGGAGAACTAAGTAAGCTGGTGATGTAATGTAGTCTGAATCTGAAGTCCTGAAAAACAGGAAAGTTGAAAATATGATTCCAAGGCCCAAGAACTAGGAGTGCAGGAGAAGATGGTACAGCGACAGCAATTAGAGTCACTACTGGTTAAGCTTAGCATAATCCACTGTCATTCTCCAAGATCCATCTGTCTTCCCAGTCAATGTAGGAGAGTTGAATAGGGAATGTGTGGGAATCATCCTGCATCATTCAAGTCCTTGATGGTGGCATGAATCTCTGCAATCCCTCCAAGGATACATTGTTGCTTTTTATCTATTTTTGTCTTTCAATATTGCTTTTTAAAAATATATATTTTTATAGATTTCAGAGAGGAAGGGAGAGGGAGAGAGAGATAGAAACATCAATGATGAGAGAGACTCATTGATGGGCTACTTCCTGCATGCCCCACACTGGGGATTGAGCCCACAGCCTGGGATGTGCCCTGACCGGGAATCTAACCATGACCTCCTGGTTCATAGGTCAACCACTGAGCCACACTGGCTGGGCCAATATTGCTTTTGGTTCACTGTTTTTTTTAGGTTGAGGCAATTCTAATAGCTTTCACTTGGCCTTTCCCACCATAATAGCCCTTGCGCCAAAGTTTAGGAAACCAATGTGGGGATTCTGCTAAGACCGTGGTCGGCAAACTGCGGCTCTCGAGCCACACGCGGCTCTTTGGCCCCTTGGGTGTGGCTCTTCCTAAGCCTTAGCAGTACCCTAATTAAGTTAATAACAATGTACCTACTTATATAGTTTAAGTTTAAAAAATCTGGCTCTCAAAAGAAATTTCAGTCGTATTGTTGATATTTGGCTCTGTTGACTAATGAGTTTGCTGACCACTGTGCTAAGTATGTCTGTTCCAATTATAAATATTGGAAATGGGAAAATAACCATTAGACCCACTGTGGGATGGACCTGAGTTAAAACCCCACAGATCACCTGACCTTCAGTAGCCCATACTCTGAGTGGAGGGACACAGTGATGTTGCAGGTCCCCTGGAATTAGTGTCACTTCAGTGGTTCCTGAAAGATCTGATTATTTACCTCTCTGCAATGAACAGTTATCCTGGTAAAAGGCCAGAGGAAGGTTAACAGTATACATTTTAGGTAGTGTACCAGGGCCCTTCCTTAAGAGGGCCTCTTCTTCATTCAAAGAACTCTGAGTCTCTAAACTGGTTCAATTCTGAGAATTGATTAAGGGCCCATAACTCTGTTTTTATGACTCAGGTTAGATTTTTGTTCACTTAACCTAGAACTTTTCTGCTTGTACAGATCAAGTAAGAATTTAGTAGGCTTGCTATCGATTTCACTTCTAGGAACCCAGTGATTAACTAGGCAATACCAGAGGTCTGTGTGAGTCAAGACTGTTCTGATAGCTGCTTTGACACTGCTGTCTATTATAGTAACCATGTCCACCTTGCTCTTGGCAGTAAGTACCATCACTGGGCCCCTACCATCCTGGGATCCAATTACTCCCATTTCCAGTGGAGTGGCTCAGTTCCTTCCCATCATAAGGTGTGGCCTTACAGAAAGGAGCAATCACAGAGCTTTTCAGGAATGCTAGGGCTCCCCTCACAAATTTCTCTCACAGTGTTGGTATGGCATCTGGACTTTCCCAATGTAAGTGAGTAGGTCTTAAATGACAAAGGCACACTAATATTCCAATCTCCTTAAGCCTCATAATCCCTTCCTCTACATTAAACCAAGGAAGGTAACGCATTTCCAGATTGCTCGTGGTGGGCCATCTTTTGGCCCATGTTTCTGGCAACTAAACAAACTATTAGAGTCCTTTCTAACGATCTAAACTGCAACATTAAATGCAGACTCTCTCCTTAGTGAGCCTGTATCAATAAATTTGACCTGGTCCAACCTTATTCCTTCTTTCCACCATTATTCCACACCATTAGTATACATTCCCAGGCACATTCCTCAGATTTCTGCTTATGCAAATTAGAAAATTCAAGTAGTTCTTTTGGAGTGTAGCACACCTCCTCATGGGTCACACTTTATAACTCATCTTTAGGGACCTGCTGAGACTTCAGCCTAGTTATATGTCTAGAAACAAAGAGGGGTGGTGGGAGAATGAGCATTTGTCTTGCATGGCAACTGCCTCAGGGGAGAGCATTATGGCTTCTTCTCCCTATGTTACTCTTTATCTGGCTGTTCATCTTTCATCACATTCTTTAATAAATTGGTAAATGTGTTTCCCTGGGTTCTTTGAGCTACTCTAGCCAATTAATTAAAACTGAGGAGTGGGTTGTGGGAAAATGATGTGTAACCAAAGTCAGACGGGGGACCTTCTACCTGTGACTGGTGTCTGAAGTTGGGTAGGAGAGGCCTGTAGGACTAAGCTCTTAACCTGTGGATTCTGACACTGTCTCCAGGTAAAGAGCATCAGAATTGAGTTAAATCGTAGAACACCCAGCCCGTGTCATGGAGAATTGTTTGGCTGTGGAAACCCCACATATCTGGTGTCAGAAGTGTTGTGGTGTGGTAGTAATGTGAGAGTAAAGGAGACACAAAGGAAAAGGACTGGATTTTCTTTTCCTAGCACACTGCCAGAGCTTCCATCTGGGTATCTTGCTACCTGAATGAGTTGGCCCCTAAGGACAAGTGTCATAGTTTTCTCTGATAAAATCCTAATGTCCAGCAAGCTAACAACCATTTTATTTCCTTTTTACTTCCTTTCTCAATAGTCCCTTTGATAGAAAGCTTTTGGCTCCATCTTTCCAAAACCATAATTCTGTACAGTTTGGAACACTCCAGTTAATTAGAGAGCTTTAAATTCTGCCAAAATAGAGGAAGGACCAGACGTAAAAATATATTGTCTTGCTCACACATGGATTGATCCAAAAACAGTATTTTAACCTAAGCTCTGAAATACAAATTTATAGTAACTATTATCCAAGGGGAAATTAAAGCTTTGAAAAACTACATTTTGGCTACTTGATATATTTATTACTCAATTTCAGAACTTCATAATAAGCTCATAGCTATGAATCTAGTGGTTGCTTAGAACTTACACATGAATTTAAAATAAAAGTTAAACCACTTATTTTGTCTCTATAAAGTTGTTTGTGTGTGTGTTCCTGTGGCAGTTGTATTAGATATCCAAAGAGGAAGAACATTGTTTAAAAATATATAATTAATCCTCTCAGATTATTTTAGAATATATTATAAAATAGAAGGTCTATTTTAGAACTAACTTTTGAGAAATGACCATCACTGCCAAGTAAAAGTTATGCCAATAGTCAAATACCAAAGTGCAGGTAAGATAGTTATGGAGGTAATACCTTTACTATTAAAACAAGCTTTTAAAAATGTATATAAAAATGTTTGAAATTATAAGAAATTATTTAACAAAACACATGAGTAAATATATAACTCATTAAAGAGTAATTACAGCTGTTAAAACAAGGAAATGAAAATCTACAGCCTTATTCATTTTAATACATGCAAAATAAAACACTTATAAAATTCATAGCTGCTTTATTCAGAAAAGACAAAAACCATAGCCCATCAAGAGAAGAATCAATAAAATACCTGTGGTACATGGAATACAGCTCAGCAGTAAAAAGGGAGAAGAAAACCCGAATCTCAGAAACATTATGCTCCATGAAAGAATCCCCATGCCAAGGGTACATGCTGTATGATTCCACTGACATGATGTTCTAGAACTGGGGCAAGTAAACTATGATTTACAACACTGGGAGGCCCTCTCTGGTTTGGTTCAGTGGATAGAGTATCAGCCTGCAGACTGGAGGGTCCCAGATTTGATTCCTGTCAAAGGCACATGCCCAGGTTGCAGGCTCAATCCCCAGTGAGGGGTGTCCAGGAGGCAGCCGATCATCATTAATGATTCTATCTCTCTCCATTCCTCTCTGAAATCAATAAAAATATATTCAAAAAAAATTTTTTTAAATAACACACTGGGAGAAGGGCATAGTTTAATGAAAAAAGGCATGAAGCAGCTTTTTGGCATAATGGTAATGTCCTGTATCTTCTTTTTTCTGTTGAGGAACTAATTTATTTCACGCTGAGATCCTCATGGGCGACAGGTTCACATTGGGTACAGATGACGCTGAGCGGCAGACAACATGCAGCAGTAACAAGTGTATCTGGAGAGGCCGCAGGGAGCTGGTGAAATGGTCCAGTCTGGAAGACCTAAAGAAGCTGGCAGGTGGCCATGCTGAAGCCCGGGGCATGATGCTGGCTGGGGTATGGCCCTCGGTCTCACACGGAGGACTGTCCACTGTGGGAGCTGCAGAAGCCAGTGGTGCAGGCAGGGCCTGGAGAATCACAGGCGCTGGTGCAGTCACAGGGACAGGCAGTTCAGGGTGAGGTGGTGGTCCGAGGGCTGGCAGGAAGCCTGGTAAATATGGGCTGTGTGCCACGTGTAAAACAGGCTCCTCCCCATCGTGGTAATTTTCCAGTTCACAAGCTCCCTTGGTAGTTGAAGTGTGCTTTTCCATTTTCACCTGTATTTTCGTCAAACCATCTAAGGTGGCCTGCAGGTCCTTGTGAGTTCCTTAGTGTATTCTGGAAGCCTCTGTTCTGCATTTTCATTGCAAGCCGGGCTGCCGCTCTCCATCTTGTCTTCACTCAATAAACTGATTTTCCTGTTGGCAATATTATTTGCAGTAGCAAAGCCTGCATCATTGAGGGTTTTCCATTTCAGCATTAAATTGTACCAACTGACTGCACTGTCCTTAATTTTTCTCTCACTGACCGGTAAGACAGGTTTTCTGGGCATTGCACTTCCAAGACTCTCTGCTTCCATATGATTCGCTGATATCCCAGGGGAGAGTGTCTTGTATCTTGACAGAGGTTTGTGTCTCATACGTGTATGTTTGCCAGAACTCATCAAATGGCACACTGAAGCATTCACTATATTTAAATTTTACCTAAAAAACACAAGTCGATGCCTGGCTGGTGTTGCTCACTGGTTAGTGTCCACTCTTGCACGGATGGGTCACATTCTCAGTGAGGGGCATGTATCTGGGTTGCAGGTTTGCTCCCTGTCCCTGTTGAAGGTGCATGTGGGAGACAACCAGTTGATGTGTCTTGCTCACATCAATGTTTGTCTCTCCCTCCTTCCCTCCCTCCCTTCCACTGTCTCTGAAAAGCAATGGGAAAAATATCCTCAAATGAGGATTAACAACACCACCACCCCCCCCACACACCAGTCAACACATATTGAACTCTAATGATATGCTAAATGATATGCTAATGATACTAAAATGCTGAGAGGGGAAAGTATACAGTTTAATACTTTCAAATATAATAAAAATTATATGTATTGGTGGATAGATATTTAAGTGTGTGTTAAAGCAAATACAGCAAAATGTTCCTTCTAAACTCAAACTGTGGATATATGGGCAGACATTAAACAATTCTTTCAACATTTTTGTATCTTTTAATTTTTTTTTAGTACATTTTTTACTAAAAAAACTCTAAAATACCATTTTACCTATTAAATGAGCAAAAAGATTAAGTAAATATTAAAGTATTTTTTAAAGTATGAGCAAAAGTTAAAAAAAATAATGCACAATAATGGCTATGATCCTATAAAACTGTTAGTCTGTCTGTGGGTGTGTAACTGATATAATATTTTTGGAATGCAAACTGGCAATTTGAATCAAAAGTCATAACCTTGCCCTACCTCACTCACCTAATAATCCTACATTTTTATTACCTGTGCTTCTGGTGTCAGATATAAGAAATAATTGCCAAATCTATTGTTATGAAGATTTTGCCCTATGTTTTCTTCTATTAGCTATGTTGTTTTAGGTCTTATATTTAGTTCTTTCATTCATTTTGAATTAATTTTTGTGAATGGTGTAAAATATGGGTTCAATATTATTTTTCTGCGTGTAGTTATCCAGTTTTTCCAACATAATTTATTGAAGAGACTATCTTTTCCCTATTAGATGTTCCCTTATCAAATATTAGTTGACCACATATGTGGGGGTATAATTCTGAGCTCTGTATGTGATACTGTTGGATAAAATGTCCTATAGATGTCTGTTAGGTCCATTTGGTCTAATATTTGGTTCAAGTCCATCATTTCCTTGTTGATTTTCTGTCTGGATGATGTATCCATTGTTGAAGGTTGGGTATTGAAGTCCCCTATTATTACTGTATTATTGTATTACTACAGGCCCAGTGCACGAAATTCGTGCACAGGTAGGGTCCCTAGGCCTGGCCGGTGATCAGGGCCAATCTGTGGGGCGACCAGCGGGGTGATTGGGGGCACCCCCGCTGGCACCCGCCTTGGCTGGCCTAGGGCCTGCAGGCTGGGAGAAGCTCCTGCATTGAGCATCTGCCCCCTGGTGGTCAGTGCACATCATGGCAACCAGTCTTTCCACCAGTTGTTTTGCTGTTCCGTAGATTTGCATATTAGGCTTTTATTATATAGGATTGTCTATTTCTCCTTTCATATCTATTAGTATTTGCTTAATATATTTGATGCTCCAATGTTGAATGCTTATCTCTTTACAATTGTTATATCTTCTTGATTTCTTGATGAATTGACTCCTTATCATTATACTAAAGCCCTGATGCACAAAAATTCGTGCAAGAGTAGGTCTTCCTTCCCCCAGCTGCCGGCACTGACTTCCCTCTGGCAACCGGGACCCAAGCTGGCTTCCCTCGGGCTGCCCACAGACACTCGGGACCCGGGATGGCTTCCCTCTGGCCCCAGCATGGTCAGGAAGGACGTCCGGAAGATGTCCAGTCTACTTAGCATATTACCCTTTTATTATTATAGATAATGACCTTCTTGTTGCTTATTACTATTTTTGACTTAAAGTATATTTTATATGATGTAAGTACAGCTAACTCAATTTTCTTTTGGTTTCCACTTGCATGAAATATCTATTTCCATCCATTTGCTTTGATTCTACGTATCCTTAAGGCTCAAGTGAGTCTCTTACAGGCAGTATACAGCTGGGTCCTATCCTTTTAAAACTATTCAACAATTCTGTGCCTTTTGATTGGTTAATTAAATCCATTTACATTTATAGTAATTTTGCTTTCTGGTTCTTTTGTATTTCCATTGTTACTTTTCCTCTCTGTTTCTGCTTACCTTTGTAAATTGGATATTTTCTTTGTTGATATACTCTGTTCCACATCCTCTCACCCCTCCCCCCTTCCTCTGCTCTAGGTTTTTGCTTTATAGTTCCCATAGGGCTTACACATCTTATCAATAAAACTGTCCATTTTAGGCTGATAGCAATTCAACTTTGGTCACCTGTAATAGCTCCAGCCTTTTATTCTTCCCTTTTAAATTGTTGATATCATGCCCTGGCCGGTGTGGCCCAGTTGGTTGGGCATTGTCCCTATACTGACTCTTTTTAATGTCCCATCATTCATTCATTCATTCAACATTTTTTGAGAAGAGAGGAAGAAAAAGCATTCCAGCCCTGGCTGGTGTGGCTCAGTCTTCCCATGCACCAAAAACATCATGTGTTCAATTCCTGGTCAGGGTTTCGGGGCTTGATCCCTAGTAGGGGGTATGCAGGAGGCAGCCAATTGATGTTTCTCTCTTATCTCTCTCTCTCTCTTCCTCTTTCCCTAAACTCAATAGTAATAATAATTTTTTTTTAAAACCATAAATAAAGAAAAAACATTCTATATGAAGAGAAGGCCTACAGGAAGTCTGGGTATGAAAAGGTGTGTGCTCCAGGAAGTGAAGGAGATATATTATGCCTAGAGAGCAGAGAACAAGAGAAAGAGTGGCAAGAAATGAGGCTGGAATCATGGCAATGCACCAGGTCCAATAAAACCTAAGGTCAGATGAGGGTTTTGGACATTATTCCAAGGACAATGGAAGCCATGGATAGCTGTCAAGCCAGTGAGTGACCAGACTGGGTCACATGGGTACAGTGGGAAGGATGGCTAGAAAGGAAGGCCTTAACCTCTGTAAGGCTTAGTTTCCTTCATGCCTCACAGTATTAGTGCAAAGATTAAACAAGGAAATAAATCCAAATTCCCTGGAAGGATGTTTGGCACGTTACAATCAGGAAATGTTGGTGCCTTGTTCTCCAACAATTCTGGTTCTTTTTCATTTAATCCCATTTTTCTCTTTATCCTCTTGACCGTATTTTGAGTAAAACATTACCTTTCTAACTTTTTTGCTGCAATTAAAATAGATTACTGTGCTAGACACAGTAAACAAATATGACTAAGACCTGGTCCTTTCTTAAAACATATTTACAATAAACCATAACATAATCTAATATGAGCTACACTAATGACAAGAGCCAAAGCTCTCAGAGAGCAAAAACAGCATCCTTTGTCTCTCTGCCCTTAATTGAGCAAAATATACAGCACGAACTTCTTGGAAAATGATGCATGCTCTGGGAGCTCAGAGGATTGAGTAGGAGGCGTGGATGCACCGAGAGTTCAATCTCAGGCTTTCATACAGGCTCAGCGATGACTGTGGCTTTTCCCCCTTGTGTATTTTGTTGGTATTATTTGGGATCTGTCAGTGCACTTTCTGATTCATTTGCTATGAGTCATTCTCAGAGTCAATGCTATAATCACATTTTCAAATACGAAGTTTCTACCATAAAGCACACTCTTCAATAACATGAAAACTTCCCTACCAAGACTTTCCTTTAAATAGCAAAGTTTAGTGCAGCTGGCACTGCTCAGTGGTTGAGCCATCGACCTATGAACCAGGAGGTCAAGTTGATTCCCAGTCAGGGCACATGCCCAGGTTGCGAGCTCGATCCCCAGTGTGGAGTGTGCAGGAGGCAGCCCATCAATGATTCTCCCTCATCATTGATGTTTCTATCTCTCCCTCTCCCTTCCTCTCTGAAATCAATAAAAATGTATTTAAAACAATACATATCAAAGTTTATTGCCACTGAGCCACACCACTAGTGATTGGCTAAACTCTTCTTTTAATGACTACCTCGTAGATCATCAGCTTCATTTCAATGTCTGCTACAATTCTGAAAACTGGGTAAATATCCCAGTGAGTTACTAAAGGGCTGATTTCTCCAAGGAGTGAACTTTTATTATTTGGCATTTTGTGAACTTTCCAAAAGCATCTAGAAGTCTTATAGCCCTTTCTTTCTCCAATCCTATAGTGTAGTAATGAGGGTTTCCCACAGCTGTATTGAAGATTTTTATATTGGGCCTCTTCTATTCTTCAGTCTCAGTAGAAAATTCACTGTCAATAGTTTTTGAGCATATAGTATATTCTGGGCCCTAGAAATATAAGGGTAAATAAGACAGACACCATTCCTGTTTTGTTATTGTTGTTGTTAATCCTCACCAGAGGATATTTTTCCATGGATTTTTCAGAGAGAGTGGAAGGGAGGGGGAGAGGCAGAGAGAGGGAAAAATTAATGTAAAAAGACACGTTGATTGGTTGCCTCCCGAATGCACCCCAACCAGGGCCCGGGATGGAGCCTATAACTGAGGCATGTGACCTTGACAGGAATCAAACCTGTGACCCTTCAGTCCACGGACTTATGCTCTAACCACTTAGCAGCCAGCTAGGGCCACCATTCCTGTTTTAATGATGCTTAGTCTGACGTCAAAGAAAAGAGATAATTATATAAACTGGTATAGTGATTATATATTAGCCAGTGTTCCACAAGAGAAATAGAACTAGTAGGATATATACATATCTAGAATATATTTAAAATATACATATAGGTTGTCCTCCAGAAATGTATACATACTTTGAATAATTATATATCTCAATGGGATAAAGCTGAAAAGAAGGAAATATCAATAGAGCACTCAGCTGTTAAAGGGTGTACATATTTTTGGGGGACACCCTGTACATATATAAATATGTGCATATGTCTGTATATATACGTGTATATATGTATATAATTATATACATATATAGAGAGAGAGAGAGAGGGAGAGAGAGAGAGAGAGAGAGAGAGAGAGAGAGAGAGAGAGAGAGAGAGAGATTTGCAAGGGATTGGCTTACACAATTGTGGGGGTTGGCTAGTCAAGTGCAAAATTCATAGGGTAGGCAGTCAAAAAAGGAAGGCAGGAAACTCTCAAGCAGGAGGCGATATTGCAGTTCATAAGGGAAATTTCTTATTTTCAGGGAAACTTTCCTTCTGCTCTTAAGGCCTTTAAACTACTTGGAACAGGCCCACCTTGATTATGGAGGCAAGTCAAGTGATTGTAGATGCTAATGGCATCTTTAAACTACCTTCACAAAAACACCTCAATTAGGATTTGAGTGACTAACTCAGTGACTAGCCTAGCCACGGTGACATGCAACTGACTATCATGACAATGTTTGGAAAATGCTATGGTAGAGAAAGAATATAATGCCAACAACAGACATAGCAGGGGCATATATCTCAGTGTAAAGGGAGTCAGATGTTTTCCTGAAAGAAGTGACAAATAAGGTAAGACCTGAGAGATGAGTAGAAATTAGTTAGATAAACAGGTATGTAGAGAATATTCTGGGATATGGGAAGTTTATGCAAAGCCAGAGAGACCAGAGAGAGCCCCTAGAAATGCAATTTTCTTTTAATCAGGGTTGTTGTTGTTTTTTTTTTTGGGGGGGCCTCCTTTTAGAGGTGATGGTTGTTCTTTAACAGATGTTAAGATTTTCTTTGTTTTGGTCATTATTACTTAGCTTATTGTAATGTCCTTAGTGCTGAGTTAGATGCAACTCTATTTTCACATTTTAATTAGCATTTCCAATAACTGGTAGGATGATGCACATTTTCATATGAAGCACTTGTTTCATATGTTTGACATTCAGGTTTCCTCCTTCATAGATTGCCTGTTTGTAAATTATCCTATTGAACAGCTTTCTTTTCCTTATTGATTATATGTGATGTGTATTTTACTAGAAATCCTTTGTCCTAATATGCATTGCAGACATACTGTCCAGAGACCAGTCCAAACTGGGAACTGGGGGTAACTTTATAGACTAAGCCAGAGAGTGCGGGGGAGGGGGGGAAGGGGGGACAGTGGTCTCGATTCTGGGCTCCAGTTTTGCTGCTAGGACAAAGCCCCCATATGGAGCAACAACAACAGAAGCAAAGGAAAGAAATGGGGAAAGGAGAGCACACGTTACAAAGCACAGAATTTTCTAACAATTCAAATAAATGAAGCAGGGGGAGCTTTGAAGCTAGGAAAGCTACGTTGGCTGTCTTTTTTTTTTTTTTTTCCTAGTACAGGCACACTCATTTTGCTGAAATATAACCATTGGGAAAGAAAATTAGTAAAATTATTTCAGAAAAATTAGGAGCAGAATATCATTCTTTTAAGCAACGAAAACAAGCCAGAAAGACATACCCAGAAACAAGCTCAAAGAAATTAAGAAAATCATAAAAGTTATAAAAAGAACAACTTAAAAAAGAATAAAAATAATTCAGAAATGATATTATTGGAAAAAAGAAAACAAGAGACTTGAAAATGTAGCTTACAAAGCATTAGAAATAAAAGAAACAATATTTTAGAAATGGAGACTAAATAAAAGTGATATATTAGTTAATAAATACTATGAGTCATGTATAAAGAGAAACAGGAAATGAAAGAGAATTTTTAAATTAAAATATGAACGAAATTAAAAAAATACGAGAAAGTGATATAGAACACTAGCAAAGTGTGTGTGTGTGTGTGTGTGTGTGTGTGTGTGAATCCCTGAAGAAGACCAAAGCAATAGAACAAATACTAAAAAATGACCACTGAAGAAAACCATTCTGAAATAAAGTACAATTTAAATCATATATAAAGAATATACTGTGTACCTTGGAAAATCAATCCAGAATGACTGACACCAAGGCATATTCTAATAAAAAAATTAGAATATAAAGAAAAAAATTAAAAATGGATATTCAGTTTCAAAAAATGTATAAGTCTCTTCCAGCTAGAAATTTTAAGATATTATATGATTCAGGACTCCCCGTGAGGGGGTAACATCAGGTGTGAGCCGCTCATGGCTCCTGCCAGTTCTTGAGCAGCTGCAGCCCTGGCCTGAACCCTGGGTGCTCACCCACAGCGCTCTCCCAGTGCAGAAGAATTCAACCAGCACAAAGCTGTCCCCTTTGCATATTCCACTTTGTACATTCATGAGAATGAGGGCCTGAGATAGGTAGGGCAACCTTATTTATAATCTCAATGATAAAGTTATACAGGAGAATATACTGCATTTCTGGGCAGTAAGAAATGGGAGATTAAGTGAGGGCTTTGCCTTTCATAGAATAATCATCTATAATAATAAAAGCATAATATGCTAATTAGACTAAACATCCTTCCAAATGACCTTCTGGACAAAGCTGGGGCTGCAAGGGAAGCTTGGGTCCCGGATGCCGGAGGGTAGCTGGTGCCAGCAGCCGGGAGAAGGAAGGCCTACTCTTGCATGAATTTTGTGCATTGGGCCTCTAGTTAACTATAAGGCACCAGTAAGTAAAAGCTAAAATTGGTAGAGATCATTTATGTGTTAAGATCTAAAGAACCTCCCAACATTAAGAGGAAAAAGAGTTTCTCTCAGTAATGGATGAAGTTCCACTATTAGACATTCATTCCTTTGGTTTAAGCCCTATCCTTGGCACACTGGAAATATTTAATACCCTTGACCATTATGTTGGAAATGGTAGCAGCATACTCAAGATTCTTTCCACCCTCCTAGTTAGCTGGAAAACTAAAGCATAAATGTTCCCACACTTCCTTAAAGTTATTGAATGAGGCAAATTTTGTCCATTTAGATATCTTATGAGAGAACTGGAAGACAGAGTGAGACAGTTCTATCTTGACACTCTTCTGTTTTCTGCCAGTGAGCACAGTCAAGAAGCCAGGGATTCTACAGCACCACCCCAGGGCCCAGAATCATGTGGGTGCTGAATGGTAGTTGTGGCAGCTCCAGGGGCAGATCACAGACTCCATGGGATTTTCTTGATACCTACACTTCAAATGTGTGGACACCCTTAGGCCCCAACTTTATGACTATGGTAAATATAGTCTCTTCCTGAACTACAAATAGTATTTTTCAACATGTAAGTCCCTGTATAAAATTCCATTGTGCTTAAAATACCCAGAGTAGCTTCTATTTGTAAAAGTGAATGGGATTGTCACAATTGTGATTAAGAGTGCCAAGTGGGGAGAAGGAATGAAGCAATGTGAAGGAATAAATTTTCACATGCATGCATGAGATCTAAAACATGGGAAGAAAACAAAACTCACAAGAAAACCAGTCTTATTTTATAGTTGACTGAAAGATGGCTTCTTGAAAATTGTTTCTTCCAGAGAACTAACCATTAAATCAGGCTTGCCTTCTCCACAAAAATAAAATAAAATATGAAATAATAATCATCATGCCTCCCAACTAACCTCCAAGTAAATCTCACTGCCATCATACAATATCCCTCATTTGTTCTTTGTTGTTCTATATCCATCTCCTTCCTTTCTCTCCCCATGTTTTTAAAATATATTTTTATTGATTTTAGAGAGGAAGGGAGAGGGCGAGACAGATAGAAACATCAATGATGAGAGAGAATCATTGATTGGCTGCCTCCTGCATGTGCTCTACTGTGGATCAAGTCCGCAACCTCAACATGTGTCCTGACCCAGAATTGAACCATGACCTCCTGGTTCATTGGTCGATGCTCAACCACTGAACCACACCATCTAGGCCCCATGTTTTTTTAGTTAAAATATTTTTATTGATTTTTTTATAGAGAGAGAAAAAGGGGGTGGGAGAGAAACATCAATTTGTTGTTTCATCTATTTATGCATTCATTGAATGCTTCTTGTTTGTGCCCTGCCTGGAGATTGAACCCACAACCTTGGTGTATCGGGATGATGCTGTAACTAACTGAGCTACCTGGCCAGGGCTACTGCTCCCCATTTTTTTTTAAATTAAATCTTTATTGTTCAGATTATTACATTTGTTCCTCTTTTTTCCCCCCCATAACTCCCCTCCTCCCAGTTCCCACCCCACCCTCCGCCCTCACTCCCCACCCACTGTCCTCATCCATAGGTGCACGATTTTTGTCCAGTCTCTTCCCGCATCTCCCACACCCCTTTCCCCCCCAAGAATAGTCAGTCCATTCCCTTGCTATGTCCCTGATTCTATTATAATCACCAGTTCATTCTGTTCATCAGATTATTTATTCACTTGATTCTTAGATTCACTTGTTGATAGATGCATATTTGTTGTTCACAATTTGTATCTTTACCTTTTTCTTCCTCTTCCTCTTCTTAAAGGATACCTTTCAGCATTTCATATAATCCTGGTTTGGTGGTGATGAACTCCTTTAGCTTTTCCTTATCTGTGAAGCTCTTTATCTGACCTTCAATTCTGAATGATAGCTTTGCTGGATAAAGTAATCTTGGTTGTAGGTTCTTGGTATTCAGCACTTTGAATATTTCTTGCCACTCCCTTCTGGCTTGCAAAGTTTCTGTTGAGAAATCAGCTGACAGTCGTATGGGTATTCCCTTGTAGGTAACTGAGTTTCTTTCTCTTGCTGTTTTTAAGATTCTCTCTTTATCTTTTGCTCTTGGCATTTTAATTATGATGTGTCTTGGTGTGGTCCTCTTTGGATTCCTTTTGTTTGGGGTTCTCCGCGCTTCTTGGACCTGTAAGTCCATTTCTTTCACCAGGTGGGGGAAGTTTTCTGTCATTATTTCTTCAAATAGGTTTTCAATATCTTGCTCTCTCTCATCTTCTGGCACCCCTATAATTCTGATGTTGGTATGCTTGAAGCTGTCCCAGAGGCTCCTTACACTATCCTCGCATTTTTGGATTCTTTTTTCATTTTGCATTTCCGGTTGGGTGTTTTTTGCTTCCTCGCATTTCAAATCATTGACTTGATTCTTGCGCTCCTCTGGTCTGCTGTCGGGAGTCTGTATAATATTCGTTATTTCAGTCTGTGTATGCTTAATTTCTAGTTGGTTCCCCAATATAACATCGAGGGTCTCATTAGTTTTCTTGTAGATCTCATTAAGTTTATCGGCGGCTTCTAAACAGTTCTTGAGAGACCTTAAAAGTGTGGTTCTGAACTCTATATCTTCCATTGACAATTTTGTCCTGTTTCTTTGTCTCCGCATTTTGTTATGCTTCCTTGGTGCACCCCCTAGTGGTCTTTGTGTGCAGTCTTATAGTTAAACCTTGATTGTTGTAGCTAATACCAGGGAGGGTTTGACCTCCAGGTCAAGTGGCTATGAGAATCAGCTGTGTCTACAGTGAGAGAACTTCTGTCCTCTAGGGAGGTGCTAATCTAGCCTTTGCCTGAGGCTATCCGGCAAATGCCTCTGTGCAGGGCTTGGGCGGGGCGGGTCGCACAGGATCAACAGGGTGGGCCGGAGAGAGCAGTTATGGCGGCTCTCAGTCCTGTCTCTAGGGGCTCTGCCTCTCTGAGTCCCAGCACCCGCTGCAAACCTCGGAGGGCAAGCTGCACTCGCTCTGACTGAAGCCAGACAGTCCCGCTTCTCCCGTTTGAGTCTGGGTCCCTAGAGACTCGCCTGTATCTGGAGCTCAGAGTCTGCGACTCCCTCCCGATTGAAAACGCCAACTGCGCCGTCCGCCGCCAGCCCGCTCCGTGCACTCCGCACCTCAGAATTTGACTTCAGCACTGCGCCTCCTCTGAGTGTCCGAATGCGTTTCTCTTTCCTCCTAGTTGTAGGACTTCCACTCAGCCAGCGTTCCTGTGGTTCTGGGTGATGTCCGTTCAGTCTTTTAGTTTCACTTTTGAAGTAGTTGTTCAAGGCAGCAAACTCCGGCGTTAACCTATGCCGCCATCTTGGTTCTCCCAAATTTATTCCTGCTCCCCATTTTAATAAAAAAAATATATATGAGACTGGAATGGGCGTCAAGATATTTTAGTTAAATTTTACTATTTTCTAGACATATAATGAGGCCAAATTAGAATGACTTTCCTAATATGACCTATCCATGATCCAATGACTACATATGATCTAAATTTACCCCATACTTAATAGGACTGTAGTGAAGAAAAATCAATGGAAGAGGGCTGAACTCGGCATTTAATGCTCAGCATACATGACAGAGTTGGAATAAACTTTCTCAACAACCTCCTCTATCCTGCCTTATCAGCTGCAGGCCCTGATATCTGTCTTCCTACAGAGAGAGCAGAAGGACTTACAGTAGTATTTTGGCAGTGAAAACTCCTGAACTTCTGAGGCCAAAAGAACAAATCATCCAGGTTGGCCACAGGGCAAAGCAGGAAAAGGAGAAAACAACTATATTCTAGCCTGTGGTTTCTGGTTAACACTTGGGCTCCTTGTAGTATCCAACCCTTCACATTCTCATTTTTTAAAATATATTTTTATTGTTTTCAGAGAAGAAGGGAGAGGGAGAGAGAGATAGAAACATCAAAGATGACCTAAATTAAGCATTTCTCCAAAGAGGACATACAGATGGCCAAGAGACATGAAAAAATGCTCCAAGTCACTGATCATCAGAGAGATGCAAATTAAAATGACAATGATGTATCGCCTCATATCTGTCAGAATGGCTACCATCAACAAATCAACAAATGACAAGTGCTGATGAGGATGTGGAGAAAAGGGAACCCTAGTTCACTGTTAGTGGGAATGCAGACTGGTGCAACCATTACGGGAAACAATATGGAATTTCCTCATACGGAACTGCCATTTGACCCAGTGATCCCACTTCTAGGTATATATCCTAAGAAGCGCAAAACACCAGTCAGAAAGAATGCATGCACCCCTATGTCATAGCAGCACAATTTACAATAGCTAAGATCTGGAAACAGCCCAAGTGCCCATCAGTAGATGAGTGGATGAAACAGTGGTGGTACATTTATACCATGGAATACTATGAAGCAGTAATAAAGAATAATATCTTACCCTTTGGGACAGCATGGAAGGACCTTGAGAGTATCACACTAAGTGAAATAAGTCAGTTAGAGAAAGACAAGTATCACATGATCACACTCATATGTGGAATCTAAGTAACAAAATAAACTGACAAATAGAGTGGATGCAGAGACATGGAAGCATGGAACAGAATGCGGAATCTCAGAGGGAAGTGGGGGAAGGTGGGTTGGTGGGAGGTAATCAACCAAAGACCTTGTATGCATATATGCATAACCCATAGACACAGACAGAGAATAGGGTACTAAAGGCCTGGGGTGGGAGGTGGGGGCAGGCTGTAGGGGTCAATGGGAGAAAATGGGAGACATTTGTAATACTTTCAGTAATAAAGAATTTTTTTTTTTAAAGTTCCCACAAACCTCAAAAACACACACACATACACAAAAACAAAACATCAATGATAAGAGAATCATTGATCGTCTGCTTCCTGCACACCCCCTACTGGGGACTGAGCCCGCAAGTTGAGCATGTGCCCTTGAACAGAATCGAACCTGGGACCCTTTAGGCCTCAGGCTGACGCTCTATCCACTGAGCCAAACCAGCTAGGGCCCATGTTCTCATTTTAACTGAAGGTTTTCTGTGGCTTGCCCTTATTGGTGCTGAAGAGAATTTAGGAATTCACTGCTTAAGTGTGCTTGACAACTGCTTAAAGGTGTGCTGAGGACAAGTGGCCTAGGCTGGTTGGTTGATTGTGCACAAACTTCAAGGAAATTTGCCGGGAAAAAGGAACATGATTTCTTCTCATCTCCTCAAAGCCCTATTATTCAGTGACACACTCCTCACAAGACTGCAGTCTGGGTCACTGGGCACCTCCCTCATCATAGACTTTGCACCATGACTCTGTCTCCTGAGAGGAACTATAAAATCACCCATTCACCAGGTGTCCTTGCATGCACACCTCCTTTAAAGCAGACAAAGCTGAGAAGAAACGGCTAAGAAAATAGCCTTTGGATACTGAAATAGGGGTCACAGCAATTCATTACAGCCACAGTGATCATTACTAAGTTCTCACTGAATGCCTACAGGCTTCTTTCTATTCGTTTTCCAAGCTATCGTTATAAAAGCTATTGTTAAAAAAGATCATGAAGGAGGATTCTGGGAGAATGGTGGGATAAAAAGTACCAGGTATCGCCCTAACTGGTTTGGCTCAGTGGATAGAGCGTCAGCCGCAGACTCAAGGGTCCCAGGTTTGATTCTGGTCAAGGGCATGCACCTTGGTTGCGGGCACATCCCCAGTAGGGAGTGTGCAGGAGGCGGCTGATCGATGTTTCTCTCTCATTGATGTTTCTACCTCTCTATCCCTCTCCCTTCCTCTCTGTAAAAAAATCAATAAAATATATTTTTTTAAAAAGTACCAGGTATCTGTCTCCCCACTTAGCCAACAACTGCACTCGTAAACCGGTCAAATGCAATTATTTTTTAACTCTGGAGAGTATTGAAGGCTACTAACTTCCAAGAGAAGACTTGGACTAAAAATTGCAGCTAATTTTGGCCAATTCCAACTCTTAGGACTATAAGAGTTGGAACCCATATAGCTATGGGTTCTCCACGCCAGCCAAGTGGCAGTTAGATGTGCATGTGCTCCTGGACAGCTTGCAAACAGTGTGTGGAAGCCAGGGTGAATCAAAGGGACCTTGTCCTTCAAATATCTAGGATCTGTGTGTGCTCTGACTGCGGATTGCTGCTTTAATCACAGAGGTTCGGCCAAGGGGAGGGTCTGATGGCTATTGTTGCTGCATCTCCCCATTGTTGCAAGCCCCTCCCCTCTTCTAGGAGTGATGGCCAGCGTATTTACAGGGCCAGTGCTCCTTTTCTCCCCCTTTCATTTTTCTCTTTTTTCCCAGGGGAAAAAAGACATTAAAAAAAAACCTGCATATACAGGGTTAATTGGAAATAATCACGTATGTACAGAGAAAGTCAGATTACCCTCAGCACAGAGAAAATCCTAAGGGGCAGGGTTCAGGTTTGGCATACATCTAGGGACCTATCTGCTTTTGGGGAACATTAACCAGTGGATGCTATCTTTGTGTTTCCCCTCTCCCTTGACCACCCGTATCTCACAGAAAGGAGCTTATACATTCATCTGTAGCCCCAATTTTGTGACTACCACCCAGGGGACACCTCCAGATCTCCTGGTCTGGTGGCCAGTAGGGCTTATGCTTGTGGTCCCATAGGACTGTATATGTTTGCCTACTTTAAAAGCCTAAGTGTCTGGTTTCTAATTAGCCTGAATCTAGATGCTGACTGAAAACTTATTTAAAGAAGTAATGACTGAAGACTTCCCTAACTTGGAGGAAAAAAGCAGACATGCTGATTCAGGAAGGCTGGCGATTTCCAAATATGATGAACCCAAAGAGACCCACAGCAAGACACATCATAATTAAAATGTCAAATGTTAAAGACAAGGAGAGAATCTTAAAAGCAGCACAAATGAAACTGGGCTGCTATTTTACACCATACACAAAAAATTAATTCAAAATGGATTAAAGACTTGAATGTGAGACCTGAAACCATAAAACTTCCAGAAAAACATAGGTAGTAGGTTCTTGAGTTGTGGCAATAATCAATAAGTTTTTGGATCTGACACCAAAGAACAGGCAAGCAGAGCAAAATTCAACAAGTGGAGAATACATCAAACTGAAAGATTCTGCACAGCAAAAGAAACCATTACCAAAATGTAAGTCAACCTACTAAGGGGAGAAAATATCTGCACACTACACATCTTATAAGGGTTAATATCCAAAATATAGAAAACTCATACAACTCGATAACAACAATAAAAAGAACAATTCAATTCAAAATAGTCAGAAGATCTGAATAGACATTTTTCTTAGAAAAAGACATACAGATAGCCAACAGGTACACGAAAAAGTGCTCAATATCACTAGTCATCAGGGCAATACAAATTGTAACCACAATGACATATCATTTCATACCTATTAAAATGGCTATTGTCAAAAAGATAAGATATAACAAGTGTTGATGAGAATGTGGAGAGAAGGAAATCTTTGTATACTGTTAGTAGGAATGAAAATTGGTGTAGCCACTATGGAAAACAGTATGGAATTTTCTCAAAATATTAAAAACAGAACTTCTATATAATTTATCAATTCCACTTCTGGGTATTTATCCAAAGAAAACAAAAGCACTCTCTCAAAAAGATATCTGTACCCCAATGTTCATTACACCATTATTTACAGTAACCAAGACAAGGAAACAACCTGTGTCCGTTGATATATGAATAGATAAAGAAGTGTCATATATATAATAAAATATTATTCAGCCATAAAAATAAATGAAATCTTGCCATTTGTGACAATATGGATGATCCTTGAGGGCATTTGCTAAGTGGAATAAGTCAGGCAGTTGTAAATACAGGGAACCTATTGGTGATTGCCAGAGATGTGGGGAGGGGAGGTGGGCAGAATGGGTAAAGGGGGTCAAAAGGTACAAACTTCCAGTTATGAAATAAATCAATCATGGGATGTAGTGTCCAGCATGGTGACAATCTATAATAATAAAAGCATAATATGCTAATTAGACTGAACAGCTGAACGACCTCCCAGATGTCCTTCCAGATGATCTTCTGGACCAAGCCAGGGCTGCGAGGGCCGAGCCCCTTGCATGAATTTTGTGCATCAGGCCTCTAATAGTTAATAATACTGGATTACATGTTTGAAAGTTGCTGAGAGAGATCTAAAAATTCGCATCACAAAACTTACTACAAAGCTACAGTAATCAAAACTGGTACTGACATATGGATAGACTTATAGACCATTGGTTTAGATAAAAGAGCTAAGAAATATATTTTTGTATTCGTATGATAAAATGACTTTTGACAGGGTGTGAAGACCATTCAATGGGGGAAAGGACCGTTTTCAACAAATGGTGCTGAGAAAATGATGTTCACATGCAAAAAAGATTAAGTTGTACCTTTAACTAACACTATAGAAAAAATGAACTCAAGCCCAGCCTGTAAGGCTTGGTGGTTGAGCGTCAACCTATGAATCAGGAGGTCACGGTTCGATTCCCAGTCAGGGCACATGCCCGGTTTATGGGTTCGATCTCTAGTGTGGGGCAGGCAGGAGGCAGCCAATCAATGATTCTCTTTCATCATTGATGTTTCTATCTCTCTCTCCCTTTCTCTTCCTCTCAGAAATCAATAAAAATATATTTTTTTAAAAAGGATGGAAATTTTAACATATGTTCCAGCATGGATGAATCTTGAGGACATTATACTAATTGAAAGAAGACAGTAAAAAAAAAAAGAAAGAAAGACAACTACTGTATGATCCCACTTACATGAGGTACTTTAAGTACTCAAAATCACAGAGACAGAAAGGAGTGTGGTGGTTGCTGGGACTGGGAGCAAGAGGAATGGTGAATTATTGTTTTATGTGCATAGAGTTTCCATTACACAAGACAAAAAGAGTCCTGGAGATAGATGGTGGTGATGGTTGCAAAATATTAGAAATGTATTTCATATCACTGATCTGTACACTTAAAAATGATCAATAAAAACAATGATCAAGATGGTAAATTTTATATTATGTATATTTTACACAAAATAATTGTAGAAAAAACCCTTGCTAAACTTAAATAAAAGAATCATGAATTATCAGGTGATCACTTCATAAGGTATATAAATGTGTAACACTATGTTGTACACCAGAAACTGATACACTATTGTATGCCAACTATAATTGAAAAATAAATTTTAAAAAATCACAAAGATAAATAAGATCATGATGTTCCTGACCATTTCTCTTAAGTGCTTACTCAGGATCTATTTTCTCTGTGTTTACACATAATTCTGACAAGCTTTGTTTCTGTTCTCTTAAGATCAGGTGAATTGAACAGGTGACCACAAAGGCCGTTTATATAGTTTCTGATCAGTATTTACAGGTTCTCATTTGCATATAGGCTCTTTATTTCCATACCATTATTCTTAGTTTGTTTTTGCTTTGTTGCTTGTTTCACTGTATACCAAATGAAAATGCAAGTGGGTAAATTGTTGTTAAATACAATTAAAAATGACACCAGTGAAATAAGTCAGAGAAAGACAAATATCACATGATATCACTTATATGTGGAATCTAATGAACATAATAAACTGACGAACAAAATAGCTCCAGAGGCATGGATGCATGGCACAGATTGTTATATCTTAGAGATGGGAAGAGATTAACCACAGAACTGATATACATATATCCACACCCAGTGGGCAGACAATAGTGTGGGAAAGGCCTGGGGTGAGGCAGGAGCTGGGAATGGGGCAAAGGCGATGGGGGAGAATTGTGGGACATCTGTAACATTGTCAACAACAACAACAAAACTAGTGTTTGAAAAATAAATTAAAACGCAATAAAGTTAAAAGAAATTAGAAAAAAAATGACATCAGCAAGAAGTGATAGTTGACAACCTGATGGGAAGAAATGGAATTGATTAAGCATAAAATTATATATCTATTAGACATCAAAAAAATGGACAGGGTGATATCGAGTTTGGAGCTATTGGGCCTAGATGTCTTACACCCCTAAAGCAGCACTGCATTCATGCCAACACATTAAGTGATATTTTTATGATAGTGTCAATGAATCTGTAACCAAACCCAAGTTCATATGTCTGACTCCCTGTGACACCAATCACTAAAGCATTGAGTAGAGGCAGCCAAACCAGAAGACAGAAAGAACCATAAAGCTTACCTACAGTTAATAACTAAGTTTCTACATTTCTATTGTTAGCTTTATTTTTAACCCTTTAGATAAGCTATGGCTTCAATCCCCACCGTCTTTTGTTCATTTCCATTCTTAAGGGATATGGGTAGTGACTGGTCTAGTTACTTCTTACTGGAACGGGGCAAAGTTCCATATTAGAAGAATGGATTAGGCATTACATATGTGTCCTTATCCCCCCCGCCCTCCCCGCCCCCCCCCCCCCTCATGCCCTCACATCCCTGGTGTCTGTGTCCATTGGTTAGGCTCATATGCATGCATACAAGTCCTTTGGTTGATCTCTCCCCCTTACCCCCACCCTCCCCTACCTTCCCTCTGAGGTTTGACGGTCTGACTGATGCTTCTCTGTCTTTGGATCTGTTTTTGTTCATCAGTTTATGTTGTTCATTATTTTCCACAGATGAGTGAGATCATGTGATATTTGTCTTTCTCTCACTGGCTTATTTTGCTTAGCATAATGCTCTCCAGTTCCATCCATGCTGTTGCAAGGGGTAAGAATTTCTTCGTTTTTACAGCAGCGTAGTATTCCATTGTGTAGATGTGCCACCATTTTTTAATCCACTCATCTGCTGATGGGCACTTAGGCTGTTTCCAAATTTTAGCTATGGTGAATTGTGCTGCTATGAACATAGGGGTGCATATATCCTCTCTGATGGGTGTTTCTAGTTTCTTGGGATATATTCCTAGAAGTGGGATCACTGGGCCAAATGGGAGTTTCATTTTTAGTTTTTTGAGGAAACTCCATACTGTTCTTCACAGTGGCTGCACCAGTCTGCATTCCCACCAGCAGTGCACGCGTGTTCCTTTTTCTCCACATCCTCCCCATTCTGACAGGTGTGAGATGTTACCTCATTGTCGTTTTGATTTGCATCTCTCAGATGATTAGTGACTTTGAGCATATTTTCATATATTTCTTGGCCTTCCTTATGTCCTCTTTCGAAAAGTATCTATTTATATTTAAGTCCATTGCCCATTTTTTGATTGGGTTGTTTATCTTCCTTTTGTTATGTTGTATGAATTCCCTAATTTTTGGCATTTTAATGATGATGTGTCTGGACGTGGGCCTATTCGGGTTCTTCTTGCTTGGGGTTTTCTGTGCTTCCTGAACTTGTGTGACTTTTTCCTTTACTAGGTTAGGGAAGTTTTCCACTATTATTTCTTCAAACACCTTTTCTATGCCTTTTTCCCTTTCTGTCTCTTCTGGCATATCTGCTATTCGAATATTGTTATGCTTCATGTTGTCCCACAGCTCCCTTAAGCTGTTCTCCTGTTTTTTTAATTGTTTTTTCTTTTGTGGTTCTCTGATAAGAATATTTTTTCAACCCTGTCTTCTAATTCACTGATTCAGTCCTCAGCTTCCCCTAATCTGCTGTGTATTCCTTCCAGTGTGTTCTTTATTTGTGCTATGTCTCTTGGCCATTTGTATGTCCTCTCTTTGAAGTGCCTATTTAGGTCTTCTGCCCATTTTTTGATTGTTTGCCTTTTGTTGATTTGCATGAGTACTTTATATATTTAGGATATTAACCCCTCCTCAGATGTATCATTGGAAAATACGCTCTCCCAAATAGTGAGTTCCCTTTTCATTTTGATGCTGGTTTCTTTTGCTGTGCAGAAACTTTTTATTTTGATGTACTCCCATTTGTTTATTTCCCCCTTGTTTCCCTCTTAAAAAATCACACACACATTAGCAACAGGCATAATTTATTGAATAGTATCTGAGCATTCTCCTTACATTCAATCAAAGGTCATATCATTAAAGGATTTCCTTCCCCTTTTTTTTCTTCTTTTCTCTTCTCAATTAATTTTCTCTGCCTGTGTCTCCTTAATTCTCTGCAATGCAGTCTACTGATGAGCTACTATTGCAGGCTTAGGCTCATTCGAATCTTAAGCCAATCTCAGTTGAGGAAGCCTGTAAATCCCCCCTTTTCTCTTGTGCTAGGTGTTGTATCAGTGAAAATTTTGCTACGTGAGATGTCTGATATTTTGTTGCCTATGTTTTCTTCAATGATGTTTATGGTGTCATGACTTACATTTAAGTCTTTTATCCATTTTGAGTTATTAATTTTTTAATTAAAAAAAAGAAACCCACACCTAAAAATATTTTCCTACACTAGGTTGTTTCCAACTAATCTTGATTCCGAGGTTTAAAGCTTATGAAATAAGATTGTTAAGTCAAGGACCAAATAGTCAGTTGACAAATAGTCAATCAGTATTTTCATTGGTGTTGTTTGCTAGGTCATGCTCTGTTTAGGGCTGAAGTTTGGAGAAGTTTCAGAGATAGCTGGACTCAGTCAAAAGAACCCATATATGCCAAGGTCTAAACTTCCCTGACTTTATTCAGTAAATCAGACATGGGCTCAGAGAGAAATGGTTTCATATTTCCCGCTAGGACACCCTAGTGTTTAGAAAAAACAAAAACCAAAAACATCCTATTTCCCTGTTTCATCCCTGAAAACTTTTATCAGGAAACCTACTCTGATGTGCCAGATAAATGCGAGGAGTCTCATTGCAATAAATGTTTGCCCTTGCAATTTCCCAATCCAAGCAGAATGCTGCTCTACTAAGTAGGTGCAGATTTTCAGCATGCTGGGATTATAGCCTTTTAATAGCAGAGACTGGATGGTGAATTTGCCACCATGAATTAGTTCCATTCATTCAACAGTGGTTAGTGCCTACTTGTTTGAGAGATGTGGCCCTAAGTGCCAAATAAAAGGACTCTTAAAAAGAAAACAAAAACAAACCTTGGCCCCCTGCTCAGCAGGAAGTAAAGCTTGCTTGGGGAACTAGTTAATGGCAACCCCTCCCTATCTGGAGAAGAACATTTAAGTAAAGCTTGAACTAGCACCTTCAGCCTTAGCTGGTTTGGCTCAGTGGATAGAGCATCTGCCTTTGGACTAAAAGGTCCCCAGTTTCATTCCTGTTAAGAGCACATGCCTGGGTTGCAGGCTCCATCCTCACTAGGGGGTATGCAGGAGGCAGCTTATCAATGATACTCTCTCATCACTGATGTTTCTATCTCTCCCTTCCTCTCTGAAATTAATTTAAAAATATTTTTAAAAATAGCCCTAGCCTGTTTGACTCAGTGGATAGAGCGTGCCCTGCGGACCGAAGGGTCCTGGGACCGAAGGGTCCTGGGACTGAAGGGTCCTGGGACTGAAGAGTCCTGTGTTCGATTCCGGTCAAGGGCACTATCTGGGTTGCAGGCTCCTCCCTCGTCCCTGGCCCTGGTTCAGGCATGTGCAGGATGCAACTAATTGACTTGTTTCTCTCACAGCAATGTTTTTTTCTGTCTTTCCCTCTCTCTTCCACTCTCTCTAAAAATCAATGGAAAAATATCCTCGGGGTGAGGATTAAAAAATAATAATAATAACACCTTCTGACTGCAGACCCTGATTCTTTTTTTAATGTATTTTTATTTACTTGAGAGAGAGACAGAGAGAGAGAGAGAGAGACATCAATGATAAGAGAGAATCATTGACTGGCTGCCTCCTGCACGCCCCCCACTGGAGATCCAGCTGCAACCTGGGCATATGCCCTTGACCAAAATCGAACCTGGGACCTTGCAGTCCCCAGGCTGACGCTATATCCACTGAGCCAAACCACTCAGGGGCAGACCTCGATTCTTATGCTCCACTCCCCCAGTCATGGTTTGTAACCACCAAAGATTTCAGAGTGTGGGAGGACTGTTGGCTTTGACTGTTGAAGGCACACCTGGCCGCCAGGGGTGGGAGTTCTGAGGCAAGTGGCATGGCCATGAAATCAGCTTGCAGAGAAGTCAGCGTTGTTGTTCACCATTTTGCACTCCCCATCACGCAGGTGAAAGCTCGGCAGGAAATTGCAACCCGGAGACACATACTCACCAATGATTTCAGGAGGTTCATATGTCAGAATGTCAGGTCTTGGAATGGAAGAAATTTCCCCCAAAGCACTTGGCACCTGAGAGCAAACGCTCACCTACAACTGTGGCAGAGCTCAGTTTCTAGCAAAATGGTGTCCACTGTGCCGCCTCTGCCAATCTGGCCCTGCAACTCTGCACTGAAAGCTGCACCAGCGCTTGGGACTCACTCTGCTGAGCCCCAAACCCAGGCTGGGTCTCAGCACCAGCAGACTATCTGCGTCTCAGCTCCAGGAGGGACTGCGGCCAGGATCCGACACACTGATCCCTGACCCTCCTTTGCTGCACTCTTTCCCCACCTCCCCGCGCCCTGCCGCTGTACCCAAGGGCACACCTGGGTTCTAGGGAACAGTTCTTCCACGTCTGGCTCCTACAGTCCGGCCAGTGCAGCCCTCCCATCTCCCATTTATTCCCTCGGGGCAGCGGCGCCCCATCACTTAAGACGGAGGAAAGTTTAAAAAGGGCATCTTGGAAGTTGGGTGTCCCCGCGCACGGAGGCCACCCACCTGGGAGGAGGAGAGATGTGGAGCGAGGCAGGTGTGTCACAGGAATCGCTGCGGATCCCGGAGAGTGCGGACTAGTGTGAGGACCTGCGGCTTTGGTCCCTCACAGCACACGTAGGGCTAGTTTCTCTCTGCCTCAAAACCACCTAAATGGGGGTCCTTGCCTGTCCCCCAGCAGCCCCGGGCACTTGCCGCGTTTGCCACCTTTGCCGCATTGGGAAACTCCATTAGCTCTAGTGCATCGCGTGCGGCGCGCTCAGACCTGGGGATCCGGGAGACAGTGGGGAGTTCCTGGGGGTCTTGGGGACAGTGAGAAGTTTCTCTCTCTGCATGTTACCCGCTGAGAGCAGCAACTCAGGAGCAAGCGGGGACCTTCCAGGCGGGCTTGCCGCACATAAAGCTCAGGGGACGGATCCTGCAACCAGCTGTACACGGTGTGAGCGGGTCTAGGTGTTGTGGAGCCCGCTTATTCTTGCGAGTGCAGGTAGCGATGGTGCGCACAGGCTGCTGGCAACCGCTATGTAAAGGTGTCCACAGGAGACACTGGGAGGCAGGCTTGGGGCATGAGTGAGTGACCCGGGCATATGGCCCCGGGTGCTGTCCCCGTGTCCCTTTTGCCAGTGCCATTGTTTGGGGGAGTGGGCTTATGTTTGAAGAGAGGAATGTGTTTGTGGGAGGGGAAGAGTGTGACTGGAAGTGACAGTGAGCAATTGTCTCTGCAGGGATTCCCGTCAAGCCTGCCATGCTCTCTATTGGAGAACTGAAGTGCAGGGAATGCGCGTGTACGTTTGGCACGCGCGTGCAAGTCCGGAATGCGCGCGCACATTCATATGTATGTGCCCATCATGGATGTGTGTACAGTTGCAGTATGTGTGCGCAGGTCCCTTATGCGGAGGCAGGTCCGGTATTGCACGCCAATGGGGCACCTTGGCAAACAGCTGCCGGAAACAGAGGCAGCTGGGCAAATGGTCCTAACAGGCAGATGAGCAAAGGTGATGGATGGCGGGGTAGCAGAGGAGGCTGCTGGGGCTGCTTGGAAGCTGGGGAAACATCGGTGCCTTGCACCTCCCTGCTGTGGCTGAGCAGGACATTGGTTGCCTTCTATCCACTTGAAGGACCACCCAGGGCAAATAAGGACTTCTGGTCAGTAGGTGGGTAATCACCATCTTAAGGAATCCCCGATGTGAGCCACGGAGCCCTTCCAGATCCCTACCTAGCTGGGAGCAGGGTCAGGCAAATTACTAATAACCATATTCCTTGATGACATTGGGTCCCCATTTTAAAGATGAGTGCATCGAGGCACTGAGAAGTCACTTGTCCTTAATCTTACCGCTCAGCCGGAATTGAATTCAGGCTAACAAAGTTCTTGCTCCCATAAGCTGCCCTGCTTGCAGGTGATTCCAGCTGCCGGGATTAAACATCTTGCTGGGACCCAGAACCAAACCTGTAACGAATTAACCCTCTCACCCTCACTTGGATGAGGCTTGAAAGTCAGACTTGGGGGAGCCAGGCGTCCCTGTGATCCTGGACTCTGCCCTGCAAGACTGCACCGCCGGGATGGCGTGGGCTGCACATTCAAAACCGGATGAAACTGAACAGGTGAAATTTACAATGACGTCAAACTGTCCCCCAGTTCGTGGGTGTTTTCTGGTGCCCATCGCTCCCCCTTCTTTCCATCAGTGACCTCAATGCAAATACGAGTGGGATGATCCTGATGGATGCTACAGGTTCTGGACGCAAGTGGGTGACACAATCCGTCTGAGGCACCGGATCCTTCTCCTCATTGGTTGCCCGGTGCTCCTGGATTCCCCCTCCCCAGACCCAGAGCGGGAATAAGAGGAGCTGCTGGTGCTGGGAGAAAGCGGAGCGACTTCCCAGTTGGAGTGTCACTGCCACTTCCACGGAACACCTCCACTGCCGCTACCGCCACCTGCCGCCGCCGCCACCACCTGCTGCCAGGTGAGTCCCCAAACTCCTGCTGTGGTGTATGATTCTATCTCTTCCTCTCTCCCCTTCCCTCTCTCTCCATTACTGTACCTCTTGGTCGATTCCCTGCCAGTCTCCAAGTCTCTCTCCACTTCTGTCTGGGTCTTTTTATCACACAATTTCTGTTAGTCTTTGCTTTATCCAGGTAATGCTGCGTCCAGGGACTCTGTGCTCCACTCTTCCCGTGCAGATCGGCTCTGGTCTAGCTGTGTTGCTGCAGTTGGAGTGTGCTTAGTCTCATCTCTGACGCTGGAGTTGGACTCCTGAAGAGCAGGATGCAGGAAAAACTTTCTGGTCATGCCTAGTGGTTCCAGGGAAATTGGTTCGGAACCTGGGTCAGCGTGAGGGGTGGCAAATAGGCGCAACGGCAGTTTGGGTCCTGCAGCGTCCCAATTTAACTCTCTGTTAAGCTTGGGGACTCTGCCGAAGTGTGGATCGGCTGAGCAGAAAAATATGATCTTCAGTTTCTCAGAGATTTCAATTGCAGATATTTCCTTTCTACCTACACTCTCCTTCAACATCCCCTCACAGCCCTAAGTGTGAGCTCAGATCTGTGGGTTCGTAAAACTTCAAAGTGGTGGAGATGCTGACATGATTGTTCCTTTGCAGAGAGGCATCATGGGCTTTGGAAAATTCTTACCCTTCCTGGCTCTTGGCTTCTTGGTCCTGTACCAGGTGGGCATGATCCAGGCAGCACCATTCAGGTAAGACAGCCCAGAAAGTAGCACACTCTCCCCCCCCCCCCCCCCCCCCCCTGCAGTGCCCCTGGGATCAAACAATTCTGTGATCTGAATTGTGGTGTGCTGAAAGGGGGGGGGGCACACCAAGGGGAGTGTATATTTTTTTCTGATATAAAGAATATCTGATATTCTTCATTGTAATGATATCTGATATTCTTTATTATAAATTTCATAGAATTCATTCAGTCTCATAGAATGATTTTGTTGTATTGGGCGTGCTATTTCTCCTCAGGTCTGCCTTGGAGGACAGCTCACTCAGTGAGGAGGAAGAGGACCTCCTTCTGGCTATACTGGTGAAGGAGTTTATGAAGAAGATGGCCAGTGAGAAGGAGCAGGCTGCCCTGGATTCCAGGTACGGCTCCACAGCTGCCCAGCAAGAACAGCTGTGCTAAGGAGAAGGCAAACACCTCCAGAAATCAGTGTTATAAACTCTCCATGGGGAGTTATCACGGCATTTTCCCAAATGGCCAATGATTATCTGCTGCGATAACTGTGTTCAGTAAGAGCAACACTTAAGGTTCACTGGTACCTTTCAGAACAGTAATGATTGCCCCATGGGAAGGCTTAGCCCCCACAAGCCTCTTACTGACGGGTCTTCTGTTTTTCTCCATCATATAAATCAGCTTCACTTCCCAGAAGAGATCCTGCAACACCGGCACCTGCCTGACCAATAAGCTTGCTGTGCTCTTGAGCAAGTCTGGAAGTGCTGCCCAGGCCAAGGTGCTGCCCGCTACCATGTTCTCCCAGGGCTAAGGCCCAAAGGAAGGGACCCCAGGAAGAAGGTGACTATTCTTGTACTGTTAGATGGGAGGGTGGGTGACTGGATATTGCAGGGGTGCAGTCCACACTCTAACCTCCTTGGGCCCATGTGAGTGAAAAATCAACAAGGGAAAGTATCTGGAGAAGGACAGAGAGTCCCCACAGATGAAACCTGTCAATTTGGGGTTTATTTCTGCTTTTTGTTGTTGTTGTTGTTTTGTTTTGTTCCAGTGTTTCCCTATGACACTTAAATCATCTGCCAGGAAATAATAGATGTTAATAACCTCACAATTAATAAGTAACTAAATTCTAACTTTTGTGGTTTTTTTTTTTTCCTCCTAGATGATGGAAGCTGAACCCTACCCACTTCTTTAAGTTTATCATAAAAACAATTGGAGAAATAAATGATAAACACACATGTGCATGCTACTTAACATTGAAAAGACTCTGTCTTATTCAAAATAAATTAAATTTAACTGCATAATAAAGATATTGCAAATTACCTGGTGTCTTTTATATTTTACTAGAGGAAGAGGGAGAGGAAATGGGGGAGGGGGGGAGGGGGAAGGGGAGGGGAAGGGGAGGAGGAAAGGGAGGTGGAAGGGAAGGGAAAGGGGAAAGGGAGGGGTAGGGGAGGGGAGGGAGAGGGGAAGGGGAGGAGGAAAGGGAGGTGGAGGGGAAGGGGAGGGGGAAAGGGGAGGAGGAGAGGAGGGGGAGGGGTGGGGAGGGGGAAAGGGAGGTGGAGAGAGGTGGAGGGGAAGGGGAGGGGGAAGGGGAGGGGGAGGGGGAAAGGGGAAGAGGAGAGGAGGAGGAGGGGGAGGGGTGGGGAGGGGGAAAGGGAGGTGGAGGGGGAAGGGGAAAGAGAGGTGGAGGGGAAGGGGAGGGGGAAAGGGGAGGAGGAGAGGAGGGGGAGGGGAGGGGTGGGGAGGGGGAAAGGGAGGTGGAGAGAGGTGGAGGGGAAGGGGAGGGGGAAGGGGGGGGAGGGGAGGGGGAGGGAGGAGGAGGAAGGGGAGGGAGAGGGGGGAGGGGAGGAGGAAGGGGAGGGGGAAGGGAGGTCCTTCTGGAAGGTCTTTCTGCCATCCGGTTTAATTACCATATTAGCTCATTATAAAGGATTCTATATTCAATAAATATGACAACATATATCATTGGCTTATCTGGTAACAAATCTGGGCACAGTCAGCCAACATATTGATGTTGGCAATTCTGCCAAAACTCGGGGGAACATGAAATCACTGCACCCTGGGTGTCTGGGGACACACAGTAATGCTGAGCCTCAATGAAACTTTCTTTAAAGAACTCTTGTCATTTGTGAACTTCATAAAAAAATACTTAAAAGGAAAAGGCATCCCTCCTGCTATTTATGCTGCCCCCGCCCCCAGAGAGCCTCAGGGACTGTGAACAATCTGTTGACAAAGCTGACTCAAAGGAGACAAAGGCAACATGCTTGGGATGGGTCCTCAGCATCCTGTACCCTCAGGTTTTAGTAAAATATCCCTTTGCATCTCAAAGAGACAATTCACATTGATTTTCAGAGTGCCCTGGTCCCCAGCTCCAAAGGACATATCTCTTCACTTCTCCTTAAATCAGGTTTGCCCTTACCCAGCCCTGCCTCCCCACCCCGCCCCATAGGAACGCCCCTTCCCAAATGCCCCAGAGCCTGCAAAGCCTTTTAGAAACAATGTCTTGGAGTTAGAAATGGGATCACAGCCTGGCAGACCTAGAAGGCCATTAGAGGCCACCAGTGCAGAGAAGAAAATACATTGCTTAAGGTCCTGCAGTAAGTTTAACTGAGACACTCATACATTTAACAAATACTGATTGAGTATCTGCTATATTCCTGACACTATTCAAAGCACCAGGAATGAGCAATTAACAGAACAAAGCCCTTACAATCACGGAGCTATATTCTAAACTGGGGGAAACTGAGGTGACGCATCCTATGAAATCAGACACTCCTCATTGGAAGGAATCTGAGATATCATAGGGTATAATGCCTTACATAAGTAGAAACTTCCCAGTGTCAACATCCCTGGCATCTGCTGGGACTGCTGGTGACAGACACACTGCTGAGTATAACTCTGGGCCAGTATCACTGATGGGTAGTCAGTTAATTGGGGTCATTTACTTAGAGCAGTGTCGGCAAACCACGGCTCGCGAGCCACATGCGGCTCTTTGGTCCCGTGGCATAGGCCATGAAGTTTCAATCGCACTGTACGTGCGCGCCCGCACGTGGTATTTTGTGGAAGAGCCACACTCAAGGGGCCAATTTGCCGACCACTGACTTAGAGAAATCAGCCCTTTCCATCCATTGACTCTAGTTATTTCCTCAGGTTCACATAGAATGAACCTTGCTCCCACTCAGTCTGTAGTCCACACTGTAGCCCAACTTTTGCCTAAAAGGTAGATGTGACCATGCCTCCCTTATACACAAAGTACTGCATCTCACAGAGTAAATACCTAGAGCATTGCAATGGCTCACAAGATCCCAGCTGATCTGCCCGCTCTCTCCTCTCACCACTTGCCCCATTACCTGCATGGCCTCATCTCCTACTTCTCCCACACACTGGCCTTCTTACTATTCCTCATCCCTCATCCCCCAGCACCAATCCCCTCAAGTGTTTGCACTTGCTGGTTCTGTACCTCTGCAGAATGCTCCTACCCTTGGCCCCGCCTCCTTCAGATCTTTACTCATATATCAAACACCCTGGCCCTCCTTTCTGATATTGTACCCTACCCTGCCAACACACCCCAATCCTCTTCTTCTTGCTTTATTTCTCTTTACCACTTATTACCTTCTATCATCTATATATATATAAAAACCCTAATATGCAAATAGACCAAAAGGCGGAACAAATGAACAATCGGTCGCTATGACATGCGCTGACCACTAGAGGGTGCGTGCAGAACATGGCAGGCGTTGGCAGCAGGTGGCAGAGCACGGAACATGGCAGGCATCGGCCACAGCGGGATGGTGGAACAGGTGAGTGGGGGCGCCAGACCAAGGTGGGGCACCTATCGCTGTCATCAGGGCAAGCCTCTGGTGGTTACTGAAAATTCTTTGCTCCCACACGCCGTGGTCCTGTCCAAGGCTCGCACTTGATGCCAGTGCCGGCCCTGCTTGCACCCGCTGCTGGCACCAGAGCTGCCACTTGCACCTGCTATCGGCACCCAGCACCGGCCCCAATCGCTTGGTGCCGTCAGCAGGTGTGAGTAGTGGCTGCTGGCCCCGATCACCCCTCAGGGCTTCTCCACCTCCTCCTGCTCCTGAGGTGCGATCGGGGCCAGCAGCCGCCGCTTGCACCTGCAGCCAGTGCCGCCACTTATACCTGCTGCTGGCGCCCAGTGCCAGTCCCAATTACTCCATGCCATCAGCAGGTGCAAGCAGGGCCGGTGCTGTCAGCACATGGGCCGGCGCTGTCAGCATGTGGGTGGCAGTGGGAGCAGGGCTGCTGGCAGACAGGGAACCGGGGGGGGGGGGGGGGGGGCGGGGGCCATGGTGGGAGGGGCCAGGTGGGGGCGCGGAGGATGGCCTGAGACCTGCCCCTGTGCCCACCACAGCCTCGTGGCCCACAGTTCCTTTCAAGGTCCCCAGTAGGGGGCGTGCAGAAGGCAACTGATCAGTGATAAATATCATTGATGTTTCTATCCTTCTCCTTCTCCCTTCCTCTCTCTCTGAAAATCAATAAGAATATACTTTTATATTGAGAGAAACATCAGTCGGCTGGAAATCAAACTGGCAACCTTTTAGTGCACTGGATGATGCCTAACCAACTGAGCCACATTAGCCAGGGCCTCTTTGACATGTTTTACCAGGACTATTACACCAACCTTCCAATTAATCACCCTGTTTCTATCCTTTTTGCTATATAGACAATTTTGGAGCGATCCTTTTGAAACACAAGTCACATTGTGTCTATCCTTTGCTTAAAACCTTCCACGGGCTTTCTATTGACTCAGAATAAAAGTTAAAGTCCTTAGGATAGCCTAAGAGGAACTACCTGATCTGACCCAATACCATTCCTCTGGTCTACCTTCCTGCCAATTATCCCATTGCTTGCTCTACTCCTGGCTTCCTCAGGGTCTTTACACGTACGTGTGTGTGTGCGCATACATGCGCGCACGCATGCACCTAGAATGCTGTTCCCTCAAAGTCTGTATGATTGCCTTCCTACTTTCCTTCAGAACTCTGCTGAAATGTCACCTTCTCAGAGAAGACTTCCCTGGCCACTATATACAAAATGATTCCTTCTCTCATCATGCTCTATCCACCCTATTCAGCTTTATTTTTTAATTTTTTTAAAAAACATATTTTATTGATTTTTTACAGAGAGGAAGGGAGAGGAATAGAGAGTTAGAAACATCGATGAGAGAGAACTATCGATCAGCCGCTTCCTGCACAATCCCCACTGGGGATGTGCCCACAACCAAGGTACATGCCCTTGACTGGAATCGAACCTGGGACCCTTGAGTCCGCAGGCTGACGCTCTATCCACTGAGCCAAACCGGCCAGGGCACAGCTTTATTTTTATTCACAGAATTTACCACTAAATATATACAGTATATTTATGATTTTATCTCTGAGTTAATCTTTAACCATATAACATGTCATGAGATGTAAAGATCTTATATTAAAAACTGTCAATAATGTTTGTTTTGATTTCCACTTTGACTCAAGTTATATAAAATAGTATTTTTTAATTTAAAATAGCTTTTAAATTTATATTTCAGTTACTCAATTCTAGGTTTTTGTATTGAGGTTTAATAACATGATCTGTATAATTTTTAACTTGAGAAATTTGTTGAGATTTTCTATTAGGTTTATTATATGATCCTTTCCCAAGTGATTAGAAGATAGCAGAAAAAAACAATTCCCTGAGGTATAAAATTATATGTCTGTATCTACCTACCTAAATATCTATGTATATATGTAATAAAAAAGATTATGTGATTTATTTATTTATTTATTGTTAATCCTCACCCCAGGTTATTTTTTTCATTGATTTTTAGAGAGACTGGAGAGAAAGAGAGGTATTAATTGGTTGTCTCCCTCACATGCTTCGACCAGGGCTAGGGATTGACTCTGCAATCCAGGTATGTACCCTTGACCAGGAATCGAAGCTGAGACCCTTCGGTGTATGGGCCGATGTTCTAACTATTAGCAACACTGGCCAGGACAATTATGTTATTTATAGTATATATACTAGCAGTATTTTTGCCTGCATAGAGGGCAATAAAGTTTCCAAGTATTATTTTGTTTCTATAAATTATCCCTCACATTTCTAAAAATTTTTAGTTTACATATTTTGAACTCTTCTTATTTTTTTAAAATCAACTTTCATAAGGTATATATTACTAATAGAAAACTATGTTTTTTAAATTACATTTCCATGAGTTTTACCAAATGTATATTACAGAATCCATGTAACCATAACCACCAAAAAAAAAAAAAAAATGTATGGAATATTTCCTTCATTCCAAGATGTTCCTTGTTATTGACTTATCACCCAAACTCCTACTCCACACAACCACTGACCCGATTTCTAGTACTGTGGATTCATTTTACTGAAGATAGAGAGGAAGATGGTATGCACTATCCTGTTTCACTTGACATAGTGACTGTGAGATTTACTTATATTGCTTCATGCATCAGTATATAATTATTTTGGGAGAGGGAGGGTTAAATAGTATTCCATTTTATGCACAATTTGTTGGATGGACATATGCACACTGACTATTTCCAGAGCCGACTACTATGAATGATAGATATTCTTATGAACATTCATGTATAAATCTTTCTATGAAAAGCTGAAGACATTATTCTTAAACAGAAGAAATGGTATGGTAAATGTATATATTACTAGACTATTTTTTAAATAGCTTTGCAACTTTACACTACAGCAGAAGTGTATTTTGATCATTCAACTTGTTTCACACATCCTTGCCAATGTTTGGTATTTTCAGTCTTTTAAATTTTAGCCATTCTTGTGACTCTGTAACAGTATTTCATGTGGGTGTTGTTGTCTTTTTAAATATGTTTTTATTGATTTTAGAGAGAGAGGGAGAGAGATAGAAACATGGATGAGAAATATCATCGATTGTTGCCTCCTGCACGCCCCCTACTGGCGATCGAGCCTGTCGCCCTGGGCATGTGCCTGATGGGAAATCCATTCAGTGACCTCTTGGTTCATGGATGAGCATTCATCCAGAGCCACCCAGCTGGGCTCATGTGGATTTTAATTTTTGTAAAAATGTATTTTATTGATTTTTTTACAGAGATGAAGGGAGAGGATTGGAGAGTTAGAAATATCAATGAGAGAGAAACGTGGATCAGCTGCCTCCTGCACCCCCCCCCCCCCAGGTCTCCCCTCACCCCCGCCCGCACTGGGGATGTGCCCTCAATCAAGGTACATGCCCTTAACCGGGATCAAACCCAGGACCCTTCAGTCCGCAGGCCGACGCTCTATCCACTGAGCCAAACCGGTTAGGGCTGGATTTTAGTTTTTATTTCCCTATTGATTCATGATAATTGAGCATCTTCTCCTATTTATTGGCCATTGGCTTTTCTTTTGTATAATTTCTGCTCAAATACTTTACCCATTTATTATTGGGCAACTTGTCTTATTCAGTTGTAGGTATTTTATATTCTAGAAATAGTCCTGCCTCCTTTTGGAGCTCTATTTCATTCACTCATTCACATTTCTCTCCCTCTTGCATCACTTCCTCTGTGGGAAGCCGGATGCCATGTCGTTAAGCCCGTCAAGCAGACTACGGAGGGTCCATGTGTCAAGGAATAGAAGTCTCTGTCCAAAAGCCAGTGAAGAATGGAGGCCTGGCAACAAGAAAACGTGTGAGCTTAAAATGGAATTTTCCAGCTTCAGTTGAGCCTCGATATGACTATAGACCTAGCTGAGACCTGGACTGCAATCTCAAGAGAGAAGCTGAGCCTGAAGCACTCAGTGGAGCTTCTCCCAGAGAGCTTACCCTAACGTTTGTTCTTCTGAGCTTCTAAATTTTGAGATAATTTGCTACACAGATATAGTTAACTAATATCTGTCCAAACTATGATTACTCTTCCTCAACCCCCAAATCTGGAATGCACATTCAGTGCAGTTGGCTAAATGTGCAGCCTGAGTTCAAGTTGGAAGCCACAGTTCCCAGGAAGGATACATTTTTATCTCTTTATCCTGGTTCCCAAGCCCAGATCAGATTAGGTGCAATGGCATAAGCTGCTTCCATTCCAAACAAAATTAAGTTCTGTTCTTCTTCCTCATTGTGGGGTGCTTTTTAAACAGCAGCCTCTGTCCCTCTCTGTGTTTTCAATTGTCCATCTTATGGACATCATTCTTTTTGCCTCTAAGATCCTCATGGTGAGAGGAAATTGTAAGGCTACATAGGCCAATCCTCATGTTTGAAAGTCTCTATATCATCTCCCAAGTGGCCTTCTAGCTTATTTTTGAAATTTTGATATCACTATCTCCTTAGATAGTCCATTCTATCTTCGGAATCATTGTTAGAAAAGTCTTGCAATAGTGAGCAGAATTCATTTTCTCTTATCTCCGGCTTTACTTTGTTCTCAATATATTGATTCTTTGGAAGGCTCTTGCAGGGAGAATTGACTGTGACTAAGACACACCCCTAAATCAAGGACTGGGCATTAATTGTTGGTGTTTTAAAGCAAATTACATTTTCTTTACTATGAAGTCCCTAGCTGGATTTGGTTTTGTATGAGCCATCTCCTTAGCTGGCTCCATCCTAGACAATTATCCATTCATTCTCAATAATGTATCGGGGACAGGGAAGAAGACTCTTTAATTATGGATCCTCAGATATTTTTGCACTTGAAACTTTTCTGGCTATTCAGCTGCTTCATATAACTGATTGGTAGAGCTAACAAATGTCTTGCCCTTGTCACTGTTGGGGCACCGAGCCAAGCACTATAAATCTGGGAATCATCTTTCCTACTCAGGCTTGCCAGGACAATGATTAAATTAATTGTTTCTATAAAGCAGGGTACTCTAGAGACTTCCTGGAGAGCTTGGCTCATCTATAGATCTAGGAAGATTGTATGAGTGGATTCCTGTGTACTTAAAGGTAAGCAACAATGGCCAAGTCCTGTACAAAATCCTTAATAGAGTCAACAAAGTATGATGTGGCATCTGACTATTGTTCTAGACTTATTTCTCACCATGCTCTCCTTGCCAATCTGAACTCCAGTCACATTAGCATGCTTTTAGTCTCTCAGAGTCTGCATGTTCTTCCAGCCACAATGCCTATCCATTGGTCTGGTCTCCCCTATTCTCTATGTCCAATTAACTCTTACTCATCTCTAGATTTTCCCAGATAACAACCCTCCGGAGTCTATGTTATATTTGTTCTTATTTGACTTCAAAGAGTAGCTGTACCTTTCTTTCAGATACCCATTTCAGTTTTAGTTTATATATTGATTAGTGTGATTAGTTGATTAATGTCTACTCTCCTTAGATTGAAGGTGCCATTCACACAGAGACTGCATCCATTTTCCCCTCTATTTTGACACTTAACATGGTGTCAAGTGTAGTAGGTGCTCAATAGACATTGGAGGTAGCCCTAGCCAGTGTGCTTAGTGGTTAGAGTTTCGGCCTGAATACCAAAGGGTTGGGGGCTCAATTCCCTGTCAAGGGCATGTAACTAAGTTGCGAGTTCGCTCCTCACCTTGTCAGGGTGTGTGCAGAAGGTAACCAGTTGCTGTGTCTCTCTCACATCTGTGTTTCTCTCCCTCTCTCTCCCTCTCCCACCCTTCCACTTACTCTGAAAAGCAATGGAAAAAAATATCCTCAGGTGAGGATTAACAAAAGAAACAAAAAAATAATAATAATAAATATTTGAGGCATGAAGGAAGGAGGCAATTAGAACCTAATGTGATAAATGGTATCATTGGAGTAGGCATAGGAAACTGTATTCTAACCTAATCCACATGGAAAAGATTTCCTGGGCAAGTTATATCATTTCAAATATATTTATCTATATATTTATTTCAAGGATTTGGTTCATGTGACATAGTGGCTGGAAAGTCCAAAATCTGTAGGTCAGGCTGACGATTGGAAACTCTCCAGCAGGAGTTGATGCTGTAGTACTTTTATAATTCTTTTCTATATATATATATATATATATATATATATATATATATATATGTATATATTTAATTCTTTTCAAAAAAATATATATATATATATATACACACACATATATATAATTTTATTGATTTCAGAGAGGAAGAGAGAGGGAGAAAGAGAGAAACATCAATGATGAGAAAGAATCATTGACTGGCTGCCTCTTGCACACCCTCCTCCACTGGGGATCAAGCCTGCAACCTGGGCATGTGCCCTAACTGGGAATAGAACTGTGACCTCCTGGTTCATAGGACGATGCTCAACCACTGAGCCACACCAGCTGGGCTCCCCCCCCCCCTTTTAAATACAAGGTCTATATATTATTTTGTACATAAGTTGTACTTTGCAAACAAATATATTCAATTATTTTATAATGTTACATACAACCAAAGAATCAATACTTTTCTGTTTTTCCAGTTTCATTAAGATACTAGAGGCCCAGTGCATGAAATTAGTACATGAGTAGGGTCCCTAGCGACTGCTGGCTGCCAGCCAGGTTCTCCCTTCCCCTGGCTGCCTGCCGCCGCTGCTGGCCTCCCTTCGCACCTACCTTGTCCTGGCGCTGCCCACTCACCTGCTCCACCATCCTGCCACAATCCCACTCTTGTCAGGGCCCATCAGGGCTGGCAGCACCTCCACTGCCGCCCGCTGCCAGCGCTGCTGCCAGCCATGTTCCACGCTGCCCCCTGGTGGTCAGCACACATCTAACTCCTGGTTGGTTGAACTCCCACCCGTAGAGGCAATTTGCATATTAGCCTTTTATTATATAGGACTAGAGGCCCAGTGCACGAAATTCATGCATGGGGGAGTGGAGTCCCTCAGCCCAGCCTGCACCCTCTCACAATCCAGGACCCCTCGGGGGATGTCCGATTGCCGGTTTAGGCCCGATCCAGGCCTAAACCAGCAGTCAGACATCCCTCTCGCAATCTGAGACCACTGGCTCCTAACTGCTCGCTTGCCTGCCTGCCTAATCACCCCTAACCACTCGCCTGCCTGCCTGATCACCCCTAACTACTCTGCCTGCCTGCCTAATTGCCCCTAACCCCCTCTGCCTGCCTGATTGCCCCTAACTGCCTCTGCCTGCCTGATTGCCCCTAATTACTCACCTGCCTGCCTGATCACCCACCCCAACTGGGTCCAGAGATTGAATCTGCAATCCAGGTATGTGCCCTTGACCAGGAATCAAACCTACGACCTTTCAGTGTGTGCATGGATGCTCTAACATCTGAGCACACTGGCCAGGGAAGGGGATTTTTTAAGTAAAATGTTTCATTTAATTTATAACTTCCTTTTGTGTATAGTCTATAGCTATTTTCTTTGTGGTTACCATGCAAATTACATTTACCATTCTAAGGTTATAATCTAATTTAAATTGAACCCTTGACTCTTCAGTGTGTGGGCTGATAGTACACCACTGAGCCACACCTGCCAGGGCTCTTTCCTCAATTTTTGATGCTATTCACAATGTACAAGCTACCAACTTGACATACTTTTAAATTTAATCTTCATTTTTAACATTTCTCCACTATTTTCTTAAGTCTAGACAATCAAGAAAACAATAAACCAAGCCCTGATTGGTAATTGATTTGCTAATGTCTGTGGTGTAAATACTCTTTCCATGGTCAAGTTCAAGCTACCAATGTGACATCAATGAATGATAGTTGAGAACAAAGATCAATGGGGGGGGGGGGAGAAGGAAACATATGTACTACTATCTATAATACTTTAAACAATAAAATAAAATTTTAAAAAAATGTGAATAGCATACCATTACAGAAAAAAAATGGAAGTAAATAATCTCAAAACATAGATAATGGTAATATGTAGTCAAATACATAGGAAGTGATGAGTTTTGAGTGTTGACTTTTTAAAACACAATTCAATTTTGAGTTTATGTGAGTTAATTTTAATAATTGCTCAATAATTTTTTAATAACTGGCTCAACATTTCTGAAAATTTAAAGATCAGCTCTTGCAAGACAGTATAGTATGACTTTGTTCCAGAACACTACTGCCTACTGCTCTTCATATAATGTTCCACACCCAAGAATCCCAGAAGTTTTTAGAAGAACATCACATAGCTGGTGTATGACAGCCTACACCCAAATTCTTCTCTTCGTGTATCCCTGCCCAGGGCACAACTGTGCATAATGACAGAATCTGGATTTAATTTAATTTGTTATTAGCTTCTAAATTCTACATATTTGACTCCTGCTTTCTCATTCATCCTGCAGCGTTGCTATAAATTCATGGACTAAAGCACAGTCTTGAAGAAAAATAAAAGCATCATCTTAGACAGTAATAGAAGAAATGCAACTCCCCCCTCCATGTATTTACTGATACACAAACACCAACATTTGTTTTTGGCCATGATGCTCATCATGGGGCCATATGATGGAATGAGTGGAATTATAAAAAGGGAAAGAGAGATCTCTGTTCTGCATGTAAGTACAAGCATTGAGGAAAGGCCATGCCAGACATGGCAAGAAGGTGAACATCTGCAATCCAAGAGATCTCATCAAGAACCCATTCAGCCTGCCAGAATGGCTCCGTGGTGGTGCTGACCAATAAACTAGGAGGTCATGGTTCAATTCCCAGCCTGGGCACATGCCCTGGTTGTGGGCTCAATCCCCAGAGAGTAGGGGTTGTACAGGAAGCAGCAGATCAATGATTCTCTCTCATCATTGATGTTTCTATCTCTCTTCCTCTCCCTTCTTCTCTGAAATAAATTTGTAAAAATATTTTTTTAAAAGAACCAATTCAGCTGACACCTTGATCTTTGACTTCTAAGCATCCAGAACCATGGGAAAATATATTTTTGTTGCTTAAGTTACCCCAGTCTATGTTTTGTTATAGCAGCCCAAGCTTACTAATGATACAATTTGTCACATCACTTTTATTTATTTTTATTTTTTACTAGAGGCCCTGTGCACAAAAATTTGTGCACTCAGGGGGGAAAGGGGGCCCCTCAGCCTGGCCTGTGCCTCTCGCAGTCTGGGACCCCTCAGGAGATAATGACCTGCTGGCTTAGGCCTGCTCCCGGGTGGCAGAGGGCAGGCCCAATCCCTAGGTGCAGCCCCTGGTCGGGCTCAGAGCAGGGCCGATTGGGGAGTTGGGGCACTGCCCCCTGTCATGCACAGAGCAAGGCGATTGAGAGGTTGCGATGCCACTCCTAGTCACACACAGAGCAGGGCCGATCAGGGGATTGGGGCGCCGCACCCTGTCACACACAGAGCCGCAGGGCGATCAGGGGGTTGGGGAGCTCCCCCCTATCAGGCACAGAGCAGGGCCGATCAGGGGGTTGGGGCGCCTTCCCCTGTCATGAACAGAGCAGGCGGAGAGGGAGGTTGTGGCCCCGCCCCCTATCACACACAGAGCTGCAGGGCAATCAGGGAGTTTGGTCACTGCCCCGTCATGCTGATCCCGGTGCTGGGAGGCATATTACCTTTTTACTATATAGGATAGAGGCCTGGTGCACGGGTGGGGGCCGGCTGGTTTGCCCTGAAGGGTGTCCTGGATCAGGGTGGGGGGCCCCACTGGGGTGCCTGGCCAGCCTGGATGAGAGGATGATGGCTGTTTGCAGCTGGTCACACCCCCTTCAGGGTGGGGGTCCCCACTGGGGTGCCTGGCCAGCCTGGATGAGGGGCTGAGGGCCGTTTTCAGGCTGGCGGGTGACTGAAGCTCCCAACCTGTCCTTTTTTTCTTTTTTTTATTCTGGGCCAGCTTTAGCTCTGAGGCTTGGCTCCAGCTCTGAGGCCTCAGCTGCTGAAAGCAGGTATCTGGTTTGTTTGGGTTCTATAATTGTAACACTGTTGCAGTCCTGCTCACTCCAGCTCTGAGATCCCGGCTGGCTGAAAGCAGGGATCTGCGTTTGTTCTATAATTGAAACAATGTTGCAGTCCTGCTGGCTGAAGCCTGGCTGGCTGAAAGCAGGTTTCTGGGGTTTTGTTTATCTTCTATATTTGTAACAATGTTTCTTAAACTGCAAGCTCAGAGGCTGGCAAGGCAGGCGGGGAACGTTGGCTTCCTCCATCAGTGAAGCAAGCAAGCCTCCTGTTCGCTTCAAGCTGCCTGGCTGCCGGCCGCCATCTTGGCTGGCAGTTAATTTGCATATCGCCCTGATTAGCCAATGGGAAGGGTAGTGGAGGTACGGCTAATTACCATGTTTCTCTTTTATTAGATAGGATTTTTTTTTGGTCACATCACTTTTATTGAAAACAATTGGTTAAATGTGTTTTGAAACTACCAATTCTTGTATTTGTATTCTTTCTGGGTCTGATACTTCAGTTCCTTATTTCTAATGATTCTTACTTATAATGACTTCCTCCATGTGCACATTGTGACTCTAACATTTTTTAGTTTGTGTTCATGTGTACCTAATCACTGAAAATTTTAATGGCCTGGGTTTAAGTCTCCTAGTGCTAATTTAAATTTGCTTCTGTTTGATATCTGAGAATACAATCTGTTCATAACTTTAAAATAAATTCCTTATTTCATTAAGGGAAATTTTCTTTGTTTGTTCAGCATGGCCACTCTTTTGGAAGCTGTTGAGGTACCTGAAATATTGTATTATTTGTTGTTGTTATTGATATGATAGTCCATTATTTGATTTATTTGGAAGAGGTGGTTTCTCTGTGCACATGGAGGAAGTCATTATAAGTAAGAATCATTAGAAATAAGGAACTGAAGTATCAGACTCAGTATAAAGGTAACTGTATACTTCTGGATGTGATGAGTGGGCAGGCATAGGTGGTCCAATGTGTCCGATAACATTAAAATTGAAGAAAAACATTGTCTTTGAAAATTTGAAGTTTCAGATCATTCATCCTTTTGTGCAAGCACAGAAATTTTCCCAGCCTAGATCTTTTTCATGATTCATAAAGGGAAATAGCTTGCCAAATATAAACTTGATGTGTTCAAAATAAACATGTAATCTACAGAATGGGAGAAAAGTTCACAAACCACACATCTTATAGGGGTTAATAGCTAAATCATATAAGGAATACAACTCAATAGCAAAAAAGCAAATAACCCAATTAAAAATGGGCAAAAGATCTAAAAAGACATTTCAGGGACCAACAGGTATATTAAAAGATGCTTAACATCTCTAATAATCAGGGGAATGCAAATCAAAACCATGATGAGGTATCACCACATACTTTTTAAGATACCTATTCTCAAAAAGACATGAGATTTTAAAAAAGACAAGAGATAAATGTTGGTAAGGATTTGCAGACAAGGAACACTTGTATACTGTTGATGGGAATGTAAATTGATACAACCATTATGGAAAACAGTTTGGAGATTCTTCAAAAAGTTAAAAATAGTCTAGCCGGTTTGCTCAATGGTTAGAGCAGCGGTTCTCAACCTGTGGGTCGCGACTCCTTTGGGGGTGGAACAACCCTTTCACAGGGGTCGCCTAAGACCATCGGAAAACACATATATAATTACATATTGTTTTGTGATTAATCACTATGCTTTAATTATGTTCAATTTGTAACAATAAAAATACATCCTGCATATCAGATATTTACATTACAATTCCTAACAGTAGCAAAATTACAGTTATGAAGTAGCAACGAAAATAATTTTATGGTTGGGGGTCACCATAACATGAAGAACTGTATTAAAGGGTTGCAGCATTAGGAAGGTTGAGAACCACTGGGTTAGAGTGTCAGCCCATGAACTGAAGTGTTGCGGGTTTTATTCTGGTCAAGGGCATGAACCTCAGTTGCAGGCTAGATCCTGGGCCCTTCGGGGCTTGTGTGGGAGGCAACCAATCGTTATGTCTCTCTCACATCAATGTTTCTCTCTGGAACAAAAAAAAATCTTCGGGTGAGGATTAACAAAAATAGAACTACCACATGGTCCAGTAATTCAACTTCTGGGTAGATACCAAAGGAAATAAAACTGCTATCATGGCAGAATTGTTCACAATAGGCAAGACATGAAAACAACCTAAATATTTATCAATGGATGAATGGACAAAAAAAAATATGGATATGAGATATATGTGTGTGTGTGTGTGTGTGTGTATATATATATACATATTTGTATGTATGTATATGTATATATCCTATATAATAAAAGGCTAATATGCAAATCGACCCAATGGTGGAAAGATCAGTCGCTATGATGTGCACTGACCAGCAGGAGGTAGACGCTCAACGCAGGAGCTGCCCCCTGGTGGTCAGTGCACTCCCATGGGGGAGTGCTGCTCAGCCAGAAGCTGGACTCATGGCTGGCATGTGCAGTGGCAGTGACAGGAGCCTCTCCCACCTCCACGGCAGTGCTAAGGATGTCCAACTGATGGTTTTGACCCCCGCAGGCTCACATCCCCAGAGGTCTCCCAGACTGTGAGTGGGTGCAGGTTGGGCTAAGGGATGCCCCCCTCCAGACTGTGTGAATTTAGTACACCAGGCCTCTAGTATATATATATTTACACACACACACACACACACACACACACACACACACACACACACCAAAGGCCTGGTGTGAAGTCAGCTTTAGCCAAAGTACTTGCGCTGGGCCGGGTTGCACTAATACTCAACAAAAATCAGGATAATTACCAAGAGAAGGAGAGATGGATGTTGGGGAGTCATGCTCTTGTCCCTTCACTACAGAGCTTGTTGTTTTTAAAAGGCAAGTGGGGTTTCTGCTTTTAAACAATGAGGGCTCTATTATGTAATCCCAGTGAGTGATCGGCCAGTTTTTGACAGTTCCTAACATCCTACCATCAAGTAGGACGGTTAAAAAGCCCTGTAGGGCTGTACCCATCATCTGGGGCTGGAAAGAGATTGGACCAGAGCATCAGACACACCTAGTTTGAATCCCAGCTTTCCTACTTATTGTGTAATCAGGTTTGTAGCAACCTCTCTATAGGTCTCTGACTCCCACATGTAACCTGGGGGCAATAATGCCTACTTCCATGTGTTTGAGAGAACTAAAAAACATAAAGCTTTTAAATTATCTAGCACATTGCTGAGTACACAGTAATTAATGTCCTTTCTTTGTGTCTTAATTACTTGTTTAGAGAGAACAGAATCTGAAAAAAAGAAGCTATTATAGCCAGAGTCATTGATCTTTACCAAAGAGAAGGTCCAATTGACCAGGTTTATGAGGCCCAGGTTGGCCTACATCCCTGTTGGAAACATGCTAATTCATAGTGTTTGGCTATCCATTTTCTGGATTCGGTGGCCACCTCTGTCAGATTCTTTCTTTAGTGTGTTAATGATGAATGAGTCTTTTTTCAGATCACTTTCTTTCAGACTCCACAGCTTGGTTTCTACAGATGCCTAATCCCAAACAATAAATGTGAGATTACTCATTCTATCCTAAGGTCTTGGGAAAACTCACTCTCACCCACTGTGAATATAAGCACCTTCCTAGCCTCCTCTTCCTCTTAATGAAGGAGATCATGTAACGGTGTGGTCTTTCTATAAAACTGAAAACACTATGCAGATAAGGGTAGCAGTATATGCACTGTTAGGGGGCCAAGATTTCATGGATCCCAAATCAGGCATGCTTCCCTGTCCCCCATTACAGTACCCTGAAAGACACTGCATCCAGGCCTTGTTCAGAATCTTTTTTAAAAAATCTTTTTATTTTGAAATAAATTTAAATGTATAGAAAAGTTACAAAGATATACAAACAGTTCCCATATACCCTATTCCAGTTTTTCCTAGTGTTAACATCTGTTATAACCATGGTCCATTTATCAAAATTAAGAAATTAACATTGGTATAGTAAAAGCAACTAAACAATAGAATTTGTTCATATTTTACCAGGTTTTTCTGCTTCATGATACCACTTTGCATTGAGTAACTGGAATGTCTCCTTAACATTCTTTAACAGTGTCTCTCAGTCACTTTTTGTTTTTCATGATCTTGACACTGGTCAGGTATTTTTTGCACTGCTCCCAATTTAGGTTGTCAGATGTTTTCTCATGATTAGATAGTGGTTATAGACCTTGGGGGAAGAATATTTCAGAAGGGGTGCTTCTCTTGTTGATTGTATCAGGAAGTCCAATGTGTCAACAGGTTTTACTGGTGGTGTGTTAACCTTGATCACCTGGTTAAGGTATTGGCTGTGCAGTTTCTCCTGTTACTAAAAGTACATTTCCTTCCTCCCTTCCTTCCTTCCTTCCTTCCTTCCTTCCTTCCTTCCTTCCTTCCTTCCTTCCTTCCTTCCTTCCTTCCTCCCTCCCTCCCTCCCTCCCTCCCTCCCTCCCTCCCTTCCTTTCCTTCCTTTCCTTCCTTTTCTTTCCTCCTCTTCCCCTCTTTCTTTCTTTTTTTTGAAAGTGAGAGTAAGTTTATTAAAGCTTGTGACGGTGACGCAAAGGAAGGGCCCCTGGAGATAGGATTAGTGGGCGAGCTCAGGACTAGCTGCTGCTGTCCATTGCTTCCCTGGGTGCAAGTCTTGCTGGGACCCTTAGAGCTTAGGACAGAAGAAGCAAAGTACACGCTTGAGGAAAGTGAGGGGGGGGGGGGGCCGAGGTGCTCAAAGAAGAGCACAGCCTCCCTTTTCATATTCTGTCAGTTAGACGAGATTCACTAAGTTCAGCCCACACTTGAGTATTTCCTTACTTTCTGGCACTATACAATGCTCCTGACTTGTCTTATATTCTCCCTGTCCCAGACCTAGAATTGGCCATTTCTCTTAGGGTTCCTGCTTCATTTTATTGGAGAATGGTATTTAATGAATTCAAGATCTTCAAGGTAAGTGAACTGCATCTATTGATCAGCTCAAACACCAAATAACACAACTATTGATCAGCTCAAACATCAAAGAACAAAACTGTAATAACTTGTGATTGATTCCCTCCTTACTCCTGATCATTCCCTTGAACAAGATCCTGCCTTAAATCTCTTCAACATACCTTCATTCATTCACTTACTCACTCACATATTCAACAACATTTATTGAGCTCCTACCAAGTATAGGCATTGTTGCCCTGACCGGTTTGGCTCAGTGGATAGAGCGCCTGCCTGTGGACTGAAGGGTCCCAGGTTCGATTCCAGTCAAGGGCATGTACCTCGGTTGTGGGCACATCCCCAGTGGGGGGTGTGCAGGAGGCAGCTGATCCATGGTTCTATCTCTCTATCCCTCTCCCTTCCTCTCTGTAAAAAATCAATAAAATATATATATTTTTTAAAAGTACAGGTATTGTTGTTCTGCTTTTCACTGGGAATGAAGTAGTCTTTTAAACAGCCTAGGTCAAATTGTCTGAAGTGACAGCCTTGCTCAGGGGTAAAAGATAATAGGAATTAGTCAGGAAAACGGGAAAGGGTGGAGAGTGAGGTAAAAGAATGGGTAATAAACACAGGTCCTCTCCAGAGAATGTTCTCATAGGGGTACTTAGGTAATCAAGGTAGTTGTTTTTTAATTCTATTATTTAATTATATAATATAATTTAATATTTAAAAGCAGCCCCACTCTCCCACCACTTATACTTAATCTGAAAAGGTAGGCAGGGAATTTATAAACTCCCCAACTACACCAATAATGCTACATGAAAAAAACTAATGGCAAAAAATAAAAATAAAAAAACATCAAAACCAATGGGAAACACTAACCAACTCTATGTCCTCCTAGCCCAGTGGTCGGCAAACTCATTCATCAACAGAGCCAAATATCAAGAGTACAACGATTGAAATTTCTTTTGAGAGCCAAATTTTTTAAACTTAAACTATATAGGTAGGTACATTATTAACTTAATTAGGGTACTGCTAAGCTGGCCTTTGCTAAAAACGTCCTCAATCTGAGGGGTTGACCTCAGCGAACGTACCCCCACTTCTAATGCCACTTCTTCAAAATAGACTCGCCCAGGCCGAAAACTGACTTCTGCGCATGGGCCATGAAGTTTCAATCGCACTGTATGTGCGTGCCCGCACGTGGTATTTTGTGGAAGAACCACACTCAAGGGGCCAAAGAGCCGCATGTGGCTCGCGAGCCGCGGTTTGTCGACACTGTCCTAGAGCAATTAAGTGTAATTCAAATAAACAAATATAGAGAGTAACCAGCACTGTGCTGTTTACAATGCTGTGTGCTGGGACAGAGACGAAATCAAGAAATGCCTGGCTTCACTCGTAAGCACCTTTGGTCTGATGTGATGAGCATTACAGAAGAGAGCTGCATAGAGCTATAGGGCATACAGTGAGGGGACTTAAGCACCCTGGGAGTTGAAAAGCTTCTTAGAGAAAGTAGCACTACCACACATGTAACCTATATGTTCATGTTGACTAATGTTACCCCAATAAAATTTAAAATAATTTAAAAAAAGAAAAGAAAAGAAAGTGGCACTAATGCTGAAGCCCGAAGGAAGAGCAGGAACTAGTTGAGAGAAGAAACCAAGATCTGGGTGCTAGCCGTACTACATCTTGTGATCAGTTTAAACCTCAAAGAATTCATCTATTACCATAGTTTTGTGATTAAATCCCTAATCTCTACTTCAATCTTTTCCTGAATAGGATTCTATCCTGATTCTCTTCAATATTCCTTCATTCATTCCTCTAGTCATTCAACATTTAATGAAAAGAGAGGAAGGAAAAGCATTCCAAGTGGTGAGAACAGCCCATGGGAAGGCTAGGGTATGAAAAGGGGGATGGTCTGTGCTGAAGTAATGGAAGGAAGTGCATTATGCCAAGAGAAGAGAACAAGAGAAAGAGTGGCAAGAAACAAGGCTGGAGACATGGGAATGCACCAGGTCCTATAGCTCCATAACATTAGTTGAGGGTTTTGGACATTATCTCGAGGGCAGTAGAGAGCCAGGGAAGGCTGGTAAGCCAATGAGTGACCAGACTACGTCACTAGGCCACATTGGGGAGAATGGGTGAGAAGAGAGTAAGCAGTAACTTCTATCTGGGCTTAGCAAGTTTTAATTTGCTGCCTTACAGGAATAGGGTGAGGATTAAACATTCAAATTCCCTGGAATAATGTTTGACATGTGATGAGCAATCAGGGAATGTTAGCACCTTCCTCAGTCCAACAATTTTAATTCTTTTTCATCTAATCTCATCTTATTTTTTATTCCCCTGATGTTATTTTGGAGAGAAAATTACCATTTAAAGTTTTTGCTGCAATTAAAATGGATTACTGTGTTAGACACAGTAATCAAATAGGAATAAGACCTAGGCCCTTCCTTAAAAGGTATTTGCAATGAGCCATAGTATGGTATGATATGAAATACACTAATAATAAGAGCCAAAGCTCTCAGAGGGCAAGAATGGCATTCTTCACCTTAACGTCCTGGATGTCTGCCATAGATAGTATGTGGCGCAGGGACTTCAGCAGACTTCTAGACCAAATAATGCATGCACTGGGAGTTCAGAGGATGGATCAGGAAGACTGGAGGCACTAAATGTTCAATCGCTTAGGATTTCATACAGGCTTGTTGAGGACTGTCTCTTTCGTTCTGTATATTTTTGTTGTGATTGTTTGGGATAATTGTGTATGCTTTGTTTTATTTTTCATGAATGTTTCTTTTGAATGAGCTGCCACATTTTCAAATTAAAACTTTTCTATCATAAAACACTGTATAATAACATGAAAACATTACATCTAGGCTGAGATGTTTGGTTTAATAATATTAAACTCCTAACTATTTATGGTATTTCTGAGTCACAGATAATATGGGGTAAATTTCATTCTCTATTGCTGCCTATTCCTTCCACCTACCCACACCTTGGTCACCTAACTAACTGCTAGCTGACATGTATTCAGAAAATCAGAGTAATTTTACCCTTAGCCTGAGCAATATACCAGTGCACTTGTATAAGAATCCTGTAATTTCAGGTAAAGTAAATGACAGTGGGGACATAACCAACACTAATCCCTCTATTAACATGTGGTTTTCTACACTATGCATATATATCTAAACTATGCTCATGTATGTTATTTCTGAGGCAAGTTGAAAATAAGGTAAGTAACCATGTTGGCTGTGTGAACATTTAACGTTATTATAGGAAAGCTAAAGGCAAAAGCTGTATTATGCCTGAGTTTAGATTTGATGATGGAGTCAAACTTGGTCAAATTGGTTACTCTTTTATTTTTAATTTTTATTTATTGTTTGGGAGGGGGGTATTGCTTTGTTGTTCCACTTATTTAAGCATTCATTGGTTGATTCTTCTATGTGCCCTGACTGGCATCAAACACACAACCTTGGTGTATAGGGACGATGCTCTAACCAACTGAGTGACCCAGCCAGGGTCGGTTACTCTTTTTTTTTTTTTTAAAGAAAGGCAGACTGCCATGTGCAGTGCCTCATTTGGATGTGTCTAGAGTCCCGGAAACTTGATTACCCTACGTTCTCCGTCAAATGTACCTTGAGAGCTTGTTTGGAGGTTCTAGCAGGGGAGTGCAGCTACTCGGACACCCTTGACCAAAAACTGTCCTCTCCTCTGGGGGGAAGGTTGTCCTCTTCGACCAAATGTGCAGCTTCAGGAGGCAGTTCATGGACTGGTGAGGGAGAAAGGGGACACCCGCTTAGGCAGCCAGATTAGCCGAATCAACTCTGGCAATCAATGGGGTGACAGATGCCACAGCCAGACTGCCCTCACATCCAGGTTACGCTTTCTTAAAGAGTTTACTCTGCCAGCCCTGGCCGGTGTGGCTCAGTTGGTTGGACATCATCCCATGCACTAAAAGGCTGCTGATTCAATTCCCTGTCAGGGCACATGCCCGGATTGCAGGCTCAATCCCTAGTAGAGAGTTTATGGGAAGCAGCCAATCAATGTTCCACTCTCATATCCATGTTCTCTCTCTCTCCCTCTCCCTTCTTCACTCTCTAAAAATCAATAAAACATCTTTAAAAAATAAAAATAAATTTTAAAATCTTTAAAAAAAAGGTTTACTCTTTCAGATGAAAAAGCCATAGCTGCCTGTCCTTAAATGCACTGGATTGGTGACTCCACGTGTGACAGCTGCCATGCACTGATAGGGTCACTCAGGAAACACCTACAAATGTTCCTCAGGTAAGAACTATTTTTTAATGAAAACTCTAAAAGTAATTCTTATACTGTATTCCAAAATTGTACTATTTCTATGCATTTGAATGTTTTTTGTTATCAAATTCAAAGTAAGAAATTTAAAAATACAGAGACTATAGAAAAGGAAATATAAGTTATTTCCCAATTCAATTCCACAGTCTCATACCTAAGATGTGCGTTAATGTTAAATTTCGTGAGTCTCTTTCTAGAAATGTTTCTCCTTGTACAACTATAAATAGGTGAAGTATCCACTATATATCTTAACCCAAATAGGATTATCTATATACAGTTTTGCACATTTTTTCACTAAAATTAGGTCATATATTTAGATCTTACAAGGAAGGGCCTAGGGCCCAGCCAGTGTAGCTCACTGACTGAGTATCGACCAATGGACCAAGAGGTCACCAGTTAGATTCCCAGTCAGGGTACATGCCCAGGTTGCAAGCTCAATCCCCAGAAGGGGATGTGCAGAAAGCAGCTGATCAATGCTTCTCTAATTGATGTTTCTATCTCTCTCTCCTTCTCCCTTTCTTTCTCTCTAAAATAAATAAAAACATTTTTTTTTAAATAAAAAGAAGAGCCTAGGATAATAGGAGAGGAACTAGGGGGGTAAGTGAGCCTAAGCTGGGCTGCTTTTGCTCACTAAAAAGTCAGAGAAAAGGGGGCCTTGGTGATAGGGGCAAGCCCAGGAGGAGCTGCCGCTGTCTACAGCTCCCTGGATGCAAGCCTCATGGGGTTCTTTAGAGATTAGGAATTGCACGCCTGTGGTAGAAGAGGAGTGTTGGGGTCCAACCCCAGCAGGTCCAGGGGTCCCCAAAGGTGTGGATGGAGTTGGCGAAGAAGGAATGACACGGAGACAGCATTCAGTTGATCAGCAGCCTAGCCAGGATCTCTAGCCAGGATCTCCAGCCAGGTTCTGTCTTTTATTGTCTTGTTACATCTGTATTTATACCAGTTGATTTTAATCCTATCAATTTCTATTCCAAAGGTTAGGGTGTTTCTTATCTCCATTCCAGGGAGTAAAGATTATGTAGCTTAAGAGTGATTGTTCGTACTTAAAGTGATTAACTACCTGCCTGGCACTTAGTTAAGGGGTTTTATTCCCTCCCTAACTTCAGGGAAAAATCCCTACCTGGGGAAACAATCTTTCTCAGAGAGGTGACCTTGGTTAAAACACATAGCGCCAAGAAGGGGAGCAAACATATTAAGAACAGTATGCCATATACGCCAGGTCCCTTGAAACATATGCTGTGCAGATGTTTTTTTCCTGCAGCGACTGTGTCAAGCAGCAAGGATGGACCAGCTTCCGGCAGAGGAGGGAGAAGGGAAAGGTGCAGGCGGGCATGCTCCTGGGAGAGAGAGCGAACCTTAATTTTCTTTATAGTGCCTCTCTAGCATTCCACATAATGTATCATAATTTATTTTACTTATTAATAATCACTTCAGTTTTTTTTCTGTTTTCAATGAAATATAACACTGCCATGAATATCCTTTTACATATATTTCCCCCCTCAATTTTAAGCAAATATACAGATTGTATAAATATATAAATCCTGAGCAGGAATTCTAGACTGATTTGAATAACATTTAAAAAATATTTTTATTGATTTCAGAGAGGAAGAGAGAGGGAGAGAGAGAGATAGAAACATCAATGATGAGAGAGAATCATTGATCGGCTGCCTCCTTCATGCCCAGAACCTGGGCATGTGCCCTCGCCTGGAATCGAACCCGGGACCCTTCAGTCCACAGGCCAACACTTTATACCACTAGCCAAACCGGCTAGTGCTGAATAACATTCTTCAATTGAATTGCATGCCCAATTATTCCACCCTAACAACCCACAGGGTAATTAAAAAATTGATGCTGACAAGTAGTGTTGGTGTAAGAGTTCTAGAGAATTAAACAATGTATTCTTTGGGTAATTTTTTTGTTTTGTTGTGTTTTGTTAATCCTCACCCAAGGATATTTTTTGCATTGATTTTTAAAGAGTGGAAGGTAGGGAAGGTAGGGAAGGTTGGGGAGGGAGGAGGAAGGAGAAAGAGGAAGAGAGAGAAAGAGATGTGAGAGAGACACATCAATTGGATGCCTCCAGAATACACCCTGACCAAGGTGGAGATGAAACCTGCAACCCAGCTACATGCCCTGGACCACTGGGAATCAAACCTTTGGTGCATCAGCTGATGTGCTAACCACTGAACCACACCAGCCAGGGCACTTTGGGTCGTCTTTGATTCATAACAAACCGCTCTAAAACTTAATGGATTAAAATAAAAACAAGCATTTTTTTTTTAAGCTCAGAAATCTGCAATTTGGGCAGGGCTTGTCAGGGAAAGCTCTGTCTGCTCTACACACCATCAGCTGAGGTGTCTTGACTGAGGGCCAAAGGGCCCATTTCCAAGATGGTTGGTGTTGGCTGTCTGGTGGGAGCTCAGATGGAGTTGAAGGCTAGGAACCCTAGATTTTTCTCTGCATGGGTCTCTCCATGTGGCCTCCATGTGGCCTGGGATTCCTCGTGGCATGATACTTGGATTCCAGAGGCAAGAAGAATCATAGGTAGGCATAAGCTATACTGCCTTTTATGACCTAGCCTCAAAAGGCTCAAAGTTGCCCATTTTTATTTATTTATTTTTGGTAAGCCTCACCTGAGGATATTCTTCTATTGATTTTTAGAATTGAAGGGAGGGAGAGTGAGCACCAAAGCCCCATCGAAGCAAGTCTACCCCCAGAGGGGTGTCTCCAGCACAGAAGCTCTCCCACTGCAGACACAGCTGATTCTCACAGCCAATTGGCCTGGAGGTCAATTCCTCACAGTGATACCTACAACAATCAAGGCTTAATTACAACAAGACTGTGCACAAAGCCCACAAGGGGGTGCACCAAGAGTTTCCACCTCAGGTAATTGGGACACTTAGCACAGAAAGGCACTCTATCGACACAGCGAAGCATAAAAAATGCCAAGACAAAGAAAGAGGACACAAACGACAGAATTGGAGGAAAGCAAACTGCTGGATATAGAGTTCAAAACCACACTTTTAAGGTCTTTAAAGAACTGTCTAGAAGCCACCGATAAACTTAATAAGGCCCTCGAAAAGACTGGTGAGACCGCCGATAAATGTAGTGAGATCTTCAAGAAGACTGGTGAGACCGCCGATAAATGTAGTGAGATCCTCAAGAAATCTAATGAGACCCTCGATGTTGTGATAAAGGACCAACTAGAAATTAAGCATACACTGACTGAAATAAAGAACATTATACAGACTCCCAACAACAGACCAGAGGATGGCAAGAATCAAGTCAAAGATTTGAAATACGAAGAAACAAAAAACACCCAACCAGAAAAGCAAAATGAAAAAAGAATCCAAAAATATGAAGATAGTGTAAGGAGCCTCTGGGACAGCTTCAAGCGTACCAACATCAGAATTATGGGGTGCCAGAAGAAGAGAGAGAGCAAGATATTGAAAACCTCTTTGAAGAAATAATGACAGAAAACTTCCCCTACCTGGTGAAAGAAATAGACTTACAAGTCCAGGAAGCGCAGAGAACCCCAAACAAAAGGAATCCAAAGAGGACCACACCAAGACACATCATAATTAAAATGCCAAGAGCAAAAGACAAAGAGAGAATCCTAAAAGCAGCAAGAGAAAGAAAATCAGTTACCTATAAGGGAGTACCCATACGACTGTCAGCTGATTTCTCAACAGAAACTTTGCAGGCCAGAAGGGAGTGGCAAGAAATATTCAAAGTGATGAATACCAAGAACCTACAACCAAGACTACTTTATCCAGCAAAACTATCATTCAGAAGTGAAGGCCAGATAAAGAGCTTCACAGATAAGGAAAAGCTAAAGGAGTTCATCACCACCAAACCAGTATTATATGAAATGCTGAAAGGTATCTTTTAAGAAGAGGAAGAAGCCCTAACTGGTTTGGCTCAGTGGATAGAGCGTCAGCCTGTGGACTCAAGGATCCCAGGTTCGATTCCAGTCAAGGGCATGTACCTTGGTTGCGGGCACATCTCCAGTAGGGAGTGTGCAGGAGGCAGCTGATCGATGTTTCTCTCTCATTGATGTTTTTAACTCTCTATCCCTCTCCCTTCCTCTCTGTGAAAAATCAATAAAATATATTTTTTAAAAAAAAGAGGAAGAAGAAGAAAAAGGTAAAGATACAAATTATGAACAACAAATACACATCTATTAACAAGTGAATCTAAAAATCAAGGGAATAAATAATCTGATGAACAGTATGAACTGGCGATTGTAATAGAATCAGGGACATAGAAAGGGAATGGACTATTCTTGGGGTGGGGGAAGGGGTGTGGGGTAAGGGAAGAGATTGGACAATAATCGTGCACCTATGGATGAGGACAGTGGGGAGTGAGGGCGGAGGGTGGGTTGGGAACGGGGTGGAGGGGAGTTATGGTGGGAAAAAAGAGTAACTAATGTAATAATCTGAACAATAAAGATTTAATTAAAAAAAAAAAAGAAGGGAGGGACACACACACACACACACACACACACAGGCTGGAGATCTAGCCTACAACTGATCTTTCGACAGCAGAAAGGATTTCTTAGAAGTATTTAGGCCACTGAAAATTCTTTTTTGGTTTTTTGTTGTTTTTTTTTTGCTAAAGATGAGAAACATTTTAATAAGCCTCAGAATAAGAACCTTGATACCACTTTGCATTCGTGATGACAGAAAAAAGAATGGAGAAAATAAATTTCTTAGAGATTTTTAAAAGAAGAATAGTTTTAAGAACAAATGCCTTTGGACTCTACAGCCTTCTTTTTTATTCTTCAACATGATGCCAAAAAAGAATTTACTGAATAAAAGTAGCCAGGAAGGAAATCAAACATTTATAAGATATATTTATTATTTTTCTGACCAAAGTTCAGTGATTTTTAAGTCTTCTTAACAAATAACTATGAAAAAAGTATTCAAGAAAATAAAACACAAATGGGAAATTTAACCATTAGATTTCTTCTATTTTATCTAACCTTATATTTAGTCCAAAAAAAAATCCCCCCCCCAAAAAAACATACAAACCATTTTACCATAAATCTAGTACATGCATTTCAAGATTCCACTGCTAGAATTTTGTTGAGATCACTTTAATCATTTATAACAGAGCATAAGGAACACGTCATTAGATGTGACCCTTGCCCCTTGCCCCTTATCCTCAGATTTATATCAGAATAAGGCTGACAATTCTGCCAGATTCTGAACCCCAGTATCCCCATTCCAATCCCTGCCTTTATTCCCTTGTGGAAGTGGCACCCCCATCAGTTAAAGTTTAATAATGCCCTGTCATGCAACTTTACACAAGTTGTAGTAAAACTAAAACGTAGCCTAAGTTTTCTTACCTTTCTATAGGATATGGTCACAGTTACTGGATAAATACTGAAACATTTCCAGAAATTCATCTTATGAGTTTGTTACCAAACACAATGTGCAAGAACTAACTAGACAAAAAGTTCCTTTGAAATTTGGTCCACAAATTCACTTAACAGGTTGGAAATTTAAAATCTGCAAGGAAAAGAGGAAGTGAGGAATCCCTAATGCTGACACGTTGTAATCACTACAGGGATACACATATACTAAGAAGTTTTGCTCACAGAAGTCACAAACTATAAAAGGGATATCCTTGTTGAATAAAAATAAAGAACTAGCTAATGCCCTTTGTGAGCACCATAGTTAAGACAAAGTTAGACCCAAATTCACTGTCTACTCCTGTGACTCCCCCCAAAAAAATCTGAAGATAAAAAAATTTAATTTGTCTTACTATATACTTTCTGGCCACTAATTGTGATGTAATTATGAAAGATTAAAATTAGGCCTCTGAAAATTCTTGAACTCCTGAGACAAAGATAAAAGGAAGAAGTCATTCCTGCTTTGCCACAAAGCAAAACAGAAGAAGGAGAAAGCAACAGTTCTCTAACTCAGGGCCCCAGCCCTTGGACTCTCACAGTAGCCTATTCTTGATTTCAGGGACCTGAGAAGATTTTTAGGGACCTATGTATGTTAGCTGGGCTGGCCAGAGAGAGACAGTACCTTGGGCTGCACAGTGTGGCAACCTGTGAGGGGGAGGAGAAAACGGGGTGGGGGAGAGGGAGAGAGAGAGAGAGAGAGAAAGAGAGAGAGAGAAAGAGAGAGAACCCCATGGCTGGAGGAAGGAAAGAGAAAAGTTAGGCATGTCCTTCAAGCCCAGGTGGCGAGGACAACCAGCTTACCAGTGATGAAACAATTCAAATCACAATTCAACAATCTGAGTTGTGGCACCATTATGTTGTAGGCGGCAGGACTGGCACTGGTGGAGTCAGACCAACCTGGGTTCAGCAACTTCGGTACTTGGGTTCTGGTGAGGAAAGAATTCAGAGCCAAGACCCAAACTGTAAGAGAACATTTATTTGGTAAATCACAGAGGTAGAAAAAGTAATTCTAGAAGAAATGGGCTATCTACTATGCCTGTAGCTTTTGCCAATCTGGCCCTGCAACTCTGCACCGAAAGCTGCACCAGGGCTTGGGACTCAAACTGCTGAGCCCCAAAGTCCAGGACTGAGTCTCAGCACCGGCTATCTGCTTTCAGGATACAAGAGGGACTGAGTCCAGGATCAACATTCTGATCCCTGCCTGTCCTTTGCTAAACTTGTCTTGCCTACCTCTGTACCTGATGGCATGCCTGCATTCTACTGAACAGCTCTTCCATTCCCTGGTTTCCCTGCCGCCCTGCCAGTGTGGCACTCCCATCTCCCAGCCTTTATTCCCTCATGGAAGTGGTGCCCCATCAGTAAAGAAGGAGGAAAGTTTAATAAGGGCATCTTGAAAACTGGGTGTCCCAGAGCAAGGCCACCAACCTGGGAGAAGAGATGTGGAGTGAGGCAGGTGTGTCCCAGGAATTGTTGAGGATTCTGGAGAGCACAGACTAGGGTGAGGACCTACGGCTGAGGTCACTCACGGCACACACTGGGCTAGTTTCTCTCTGCCTGGAAACCACGTAGTTGGGGGTCCTTGTCTGTCCCCCATCAGCCCCAGGCACTTTTTCTGTTTGCTGCACTGGGAGACTCTATATTGGCTGCTGTAAAGCACATGCAGTGCGCTCAGACCTGAAGATCCTGGGGACAGTGAGAAGTGTCTCTCTCCGCACTCTATAGGCTACGTGCAGGAAGTCAGGGTCCAGGGTTTTCTAAGCGAGCTTGGGACAGAAAGTTCAGGGGAAGGGGTCTGAAGCCAGCTGTGCAGGGTGTGAGAGGGCCGAAGTACCTGACAGTTGGGTGATAGGGAGTATGCTTATTCTTCAGGGTGATGCCAACAGGTCACCAACATGCAGCTGTGTAAATACGACCCTACAGGACATTCCGAGACAGGCTTCGGGCATGATTTTGTGTGAACCCGGGCGGATATCCTTATGGCACAACTGTCATTTTTTGCGAGCGCCAGGGCTTTGGGTAATGGGCGTGTGTCTGAGACAGGAATGAGTTGTATGTGTGGAGCAGTATGACTAGAAGTGACTGCAAGTGTTCAGTTCTGTCAAGCCTGCCCTGCTCTCTAGGGGAGAACCCCAGGGCTAGAGATGCAAGTGCAGTCCAGAATCCCGCCGCCACTGGGATGTCTTGGCAAACAGCTACTGGTAACAAGGACAGCGGGGCATTATGGCTCCTGCAGGCAGAAGAGCAATTAGGAGATGGCTGGTGGCAGAGAAAGGGAGAAGACTAGAACTGCTTGAAGGGTGGGGATGCTTCTATGCCTCGCCCCTTCCCACTGTCACCCGGCGGGTCACTGGCTCTTTCTGCCCATGTGATGGACCGCCCCCTGGGGTCAGGGCACAAGCTGGGTAATCCTTTAGTATGGATCGCGATCTTAGGGAATCCCCCATGTGGACCACGGCTGGATGCTTTTCCACATCCCAAGCTAGCTAAGAGAAAGGCACATGGCTACTAACCACATCATTCCTTCAAAACGGGATTATGGTTCCTATTTCAAAGATTAATACTGTTGACTGTTGAACAATATGGTGGTTAGCGGCAGTGACCTCTTGTGAAGTCAAATATCCACATATAACTACAGTCCGTCCAAGCATACTCAGATTCCCAACTTGGGAGCTGACCCTTGAAAACGCGGCTGTTTGTTAATCCTCATCGGAGGATATTTTTCCATTGATTTTTAGGGAGCGTGAAAGAGAGAGTGAAAGACAGAGAGAAATATCAACGTGAAAGAAACACATAGATTGGTTGCCTCCTGCATGAGCCCTGAGCAAGGCCCAGGCAAGGGAGGAGCCTACAACCAAGTACGTGCCCTTGACCGGAATCGAACCCGGGACCCTTTGGTCTGCAGGCTGACGCTCTATCCACTGAGCCAAATCAGCCAAGGAGACAAGGCGGCTTTCATTTGCACAGGTCCATAGACTGTGCAAGGGCCAACTGAACTTTGTGGGGTCAATTGAAAAAAATGTAAGTATAATTAGACCCACCCAAACTTGTGTTAACGGTCAATTTTACAGTGAGGTCCTGAGAAGTTAGTTGCCCATAATCCTACTGCCAGAATTATGATCAGCCCAAACTGAACTGTCTTACAAAACTCTTGCTCCCACTCCCATCTCATTTTCATAAGCCCCAGTCCTCTGTGGTGATTTCACTACATGAATTAAACACCTGTCCAGACCCAGGACCAATCCCCTTATTCATTAACCCTCTCACCCTCACTTAGATAGGGGTCAAAGGTCAGACTTGGGGGGCAGGGGTGTCCAAGAGTCCCTTAGATCCTAGATCCTGCCCTCCAGACCCCACAGTTAGCGATGGAGTGGGATGCATGTTTAAACTGGTAGAACTGAACAGGTGAAATTTACCTTGACAGCAAATTTTCCTTAAAATCTAACTTACTTTAAAGGTGTTTCTCACTGGTCCCCTTCATTCCTCCCCCCAATTCCATCGATGACCTCAATGCAAATACAAGTGAGGTGGTCTGGCAGGATATTGCAGTCCAGCAAGTGGATGACACAGACCGTCCTAGGCATGGGATCCTTTCCCTGACTGGTTGCCTGGAGCTCCTGCACCACCCCAGACGAGAGCAGCCTCTGGAGGCATCAGAATCATTGTCCACCTGAGTGTCTTTGCTGCTTCAACAGTCCAATCATCTGACCACAAATCTACAAACTCCACAGCAAGTGCCATCATCACAGCCTCCACTCCAAGCCACCATTGCCAGGTGAGACCTGAGACTCCTATGAGGTATATCAATCCATCTATCTCTTCCTCCCCCCATCTCCCTCCATTATGCTATATCTTGGTTGATGTCCCTGCCAACCTCAGAGTCTCTATCTACGTCTGTCTGGGTCTCTTCATTACAACACTGGACAGTCTCAGTTTGGGGACTTCCTGCTCCACTCTTCCCATACAGAGCCCAACTCCAGTCTTGCTATCTCTTATTGCACATGTGCTCAGACCCATCTCTGAGCAAAACGCAGGAGTAGCTTTCTGTAGACTGTGCACCCACAGATTTGGTCTGGTGCCTAGTGATTCCTAGGAAATCAGTTCAGAACCAACTGAGAGGCACGTAAGTGCAATAGCCTAGGGCAGATGGTCCTAAATGCAAGCCCTCTCCCCCCCTCCCCCAGTCCTGAGATCTGGGAGCTTTCTTTCCAGTTTAAGTCCTGGGTCCTAATTTAAAACTCTACTAAGCTTGGTGACTATGGGGGTCTGTTTGCTAGAAGGCAGAGCAGCTGAGCAAAATTTATCCTTTAGTTTCTCAGAGATTCCAACTGCAGAAATATTCCCTCTCTGCCTACATTCCCCCACATACCCAGCCAGTGTGACCAACAACCCCACACAGGAATATGGCTCTGGCTGCATTCTGGAAAAAGCTATTGTGACAGGGTGTTCAAGACTGTATTCAGGAGACCTGGCCAGCAGATGTATGTGAAAGTGGATGAGCTGGGGTGTGAGGAAATGAGCTTACCCTCCCCAACCAGATTTGAGGTGGCATCACTGTTCCAGCTTTGCTAAAGAATGCATGTTACATGCTCACCAGACTCTTTAGCAATCTATTCGATGATGAGGAAACAATGCTGAAGAGAAATTAAGTGACCAGGCTGGAGCCATGATGCCAGGGAGTTACATGGATGACCAGAGCCCCGGTCTGTAGGCTCATAAAGCTTGGAACTGCTGCAAGTAGTGATATCATAGTTCCCTTGCAGAGAGGCATCATGGGCTTCTGGAAATTCTCCCTCTTCCTGACTCTGAGCATCTTGGTCCTGTACCCAGTGGGTATTGTCCAGGCAACACCATTCAGTAAGACAGCTCTGCCAGGAGCACACTCCCCTCCCAATGTCCCTGGGATCAAACAATTCTGTGGTCTGAACCACAAGACTAAATGGTCAGCATAGCTTTGTTTCTGAATCTGCTTGTCATTGGAGAATACAGTTATATTTCTAAAAAGCACCTAGCTGTGGTGGTTATTGGTCTGGCCCATGTCCCAGGCTTCCTGTATTCGGGGACCTGTGCTTCACCCCAGGAGAGCTGGACACAGGGTATGGTGGTTGGTCCCCTTGAGCAAACTCAAGTCATAAGAACAGTTGTGCTAAGGAGCAGGTAAGCACCTCGGGACCTGATGCTGTAAATTCTATCTCTTCTTGGTGAAACAGGAATTTTTGCTGCCCATGAACAAAATGTGGCTTCTAGGTAGTCCTTGAGAATGGATTGGGCATGGCACCATAATTCTCTCTAGTCCCACAAACTTTGGTTGATTTTTAGTTTATTTAAACTAGAAAGACTGGTTGTTATAGCTCTGTGTTAAGTGTCACTTTTGGTTTTTGGACCCTTCTGAGAATGTCAATGATGAGTGATTGTGGCATTTTCCCTAAAGGCCCTGTAATTTTGTGCTGTGATAACTGTTTAGGTGAAAGACTTATTTAATTGGTGCCACTCAGAGAAGTAATTTTGCCATGATGGTCCCATGGGGCAGGCTCTCCTGCCCATCCCCTCAACCTCTCACTGACAGGTACTCTTTATCTTCATCCTACAAATCAGTATCAGTACCCAGAAGAGGGCCTGCAAAATGCCTACCTTCTTGGGTATCTATCTGAGCAAAGTTGCACAGAAAAATAAATCCGCGGCCAAAGATGTCCTCCCGCTACAAACATGGGCCATTGCTGCACGGACCTTCAGTCCTGAGCAGTGAAAAAGACTCCAGGAAGAGGGTGATTGCTTTTGTATTGTTGGGTGAGGATGAGGACTATGTATTGTGGGGGTGCAATCTATGCTCTAACCCTCCCTGGACCCAGATAGTAAAAAAAGTCCTCAGGGGAAGGACTCCAGTTTCTGAGAGTTCCAATAGCTGAAACCGCTAGATTTGGGGTTCATTTCTCTGTTTTCCAGTGTCTCCCTGCCACACTGAGATTTTCTGCTAGGAAACATATATCCTGTTTATTTAAAACATGGTTCCCTGCAGTTATGATTGTGATTACTCTAATATTTGAAAAATAATGACACTGTGCTTTTGAATATACCAGTACACTGTAATGTTGTGTTCATCTGAATTCAAAGAATACATCTGGGGTCAAAAACTGTGTTTTCCATGTACTACCTATATGATCCTCGGGCAAATACTTTCACTGAGCCTAAGTTTCCCCATTTGTAAGTTGCAGATATTGATAGTACCTACTGCTACCATTAATATAAAAACAAAATGAGGCCTGGCCAGTGTGGGTCAGTTGGTTGGAGCATTGTCCTGTGCACAGGAAGGTCACGAGTTCCATTCCCAGTTAGGGTGCATACCTAGGTTGTGAGTTCAGTCCCCAGTTAGGGTGTGCAGGGGAGACAACCAATCATCTCTCTCTCTTCACCTCTCTCTAAAAATCAATAAAAACATATCGTCAGGTGAGGATTAAAAAAAAGAGTAAATCAGATAAAAGATGTCAAGAGCCTCATAATTAATAACTAAATTTTAGTTACTATTTTTAAAAAATATATTTTTATTTATTTCAGAGAGGAAGGAAGATGGAGAGAGACAGAAACATCATTGAGGAGAGAAAATCAATGATTGGATGCCTCCTTCACACCCCCCATTGGAGATCGAGTCTGCAACCCAGCATGTTCCATCCCATGTGGGAATGGAACCGAGACCTCCTGGTTCATAGGTCCATGCTCAACTCTACTTTTTAAAATTTGTAATGAAAGTAACTTATAGGAAGAGTGTGGAAGACACACTTATTTGCATCCTTCTTGACATTGAAAACTATTGTCTTTGTTTGAAAGAAACTCAAGCTAAATGCAAAATAAAATTATTGAAGTTACCCAGTGTGGATTTTTTAAAAAAATATTTGATACTGTACTCAATAAACATGGCAGCATGTCTCATTGGTTCATATGGTATCAAGTCTGGACTTTGTCAGTCCATTATCCAACGGTTGATGTTAGTGATCCTGCTAAAACTCAGTATGACATAAAATGACTGCTTCCTGGGTATCTGGGGACACAAGTTAACACTGTGCATCCAGAGAGCTCTTCATTTAAAAACATGTTGTCATTTGTGAACCTTATTAACACTACAAATGTATTCTACATACATGTCAATGGAGTCCTTGTTATTTATACTGCCTCCCTCAAGAAGTGTCTAATTTTGTCCAATTTATTATGAACACATGTGCACCCAAAAATATGGCCTCAGAACTGGCTGTTTTGGCTCAGTGGATAGTGCGTCGACTGGCAGACTGAAGGGTCCTGGGTTCAATTCCAAGTCAAGGGCAATGTACCTCAGTTGCAGGCTTGATCCCTGGCCCTGGTTGGGGTGCATGCGGAAGCAACCAATTGATGTGTCTCTTTCACATCAATGTGTCTCTCTGTCTCTCCCCCTCCACTCTCTCTAAAAATCAATGGAAAGATATCATCAGGTGAGGATTAACAACAACAACAAAAGTGGCCTCAGATTTTTGTAGTAAGATTACTACAGAGAGAAATACATATAACAAGAACAGTTTTTGGAGAATGAATGCACCCTTCTCAATAAACTATTGACTTCTATATCGCCTCCCCAATGTGTGCCTCCAAGTTGGCTCTGCACATATCCCTGGTGATATGATAAATTTCAGAATGCATATCATTGTTCCACCCACAAAAGGGTGGTAGATTTTATTACTGACCAGATTTTATCTACTTGTCCCAATACCACTTATTAAATAAACTAAAATGTTCCACATTGATTAAACACCTTATCATATGCTGATCACCTTCTGGCCTTTCTTTCCTCTTCTATTGATATGTTTATGCACTAGTAACACAATTTAATAACTATGAGGGCAAAGCTGCACTCATATTTCTCTTTTTTCAAAATACTCTTAACAATTTTCACACATTTATTTGTCCAGAAGGAAGTTAGGATAATTGCAATTTTTTAAAAATCCTGTTAGATTTTTATTTGCATTGGGCTTTCCAGGTAGGCAACTGCATTATCTGTAAATAACAGTAAATATTAATTCATATTTCTGTTCTTATTGTACCAAGTAGAACCTCATATATAGTGTGTGTGTGTGTATATAGTGTATATATATATGTATATATATATATAGAATAATTTTTCTTCTTATTGTATACTAATATTTTTAAAGTCATAAATGGATATTAAGTTTTATCAAAATATATTTTATCTAATGAGATTATCTTAGGGCCTTTCTCTTTTAACTTATTCATATGAGTAATACATTTAAAAGTAAACACTAATATTAACAGATATTATTTAGTGTTTATTATGTGCTAGTCACTTAAGTGAATTACAGATAATAATTCTTTTAACCTTTACAACTAAATATGGTAGATACTATCAAAAGCCCTATTTTATGAATGAGGAAACTAAGACACAGAGAGATTAAGTAGGTTGAACAAAGCCTATTAGATCCATTTCAAATGCAAACCTGATCCTTGGCTATCTGACTCTCTTAAATCACTACACAGCTTCTTCTTTATTTTAATCCTCACCTGAGGATATTCTTTCCATGGATTATTATTATTTATTTATTTATTTTTTAGAGAGTGGAAGGGAGGGGGAGAAACAGAGAAAGAAATATCGATATGAGAGAGACACATCAATTGATTGCCTCCTGCATTTTCCCTTACCAGGGCTGGGGATCGTTCCTGGAACCAAGGTACATGCCTTTGACCGGAATGGAACCCGGGATCCTTCAGTCTCACTGGGAGATGCTCTATCCACTGAGACAAACCGGCTAGGGCAGTCCATTTTTACATTGGGTACATTATCTTATTATTATTGAGTTGTAAGAGACCTTATGTTGTTAGGTCTAATCAAATAATTGAATCAACACCCCCTCCCCTGGACCACTTCCAACCGTCTCTTTCGCTTAGATCACATTCCACTGGCTAAGACCATTATCTTTCCCCTCAGGACTTGCCCCAGAAAGCCCCCCTAGAGTCCTTCTAAGTCTGACTCCCTAACCCTGGGTACTGGCGCCATTTTGGGGCTCAGCCCATCTGGCTTTCCAGATAACCTAATAAATTTCATAATTCTTTTTCTTTTTTTTTTAATATATATTTTATTGATTTTTTACAGAGAGGAAGGGAGAGAGATAGAGAGTTAGAAACATCGATGAGAGAGAAACATCGATCAGCTGCCTCCTGCACATCTCCTACTGGGGATATGCCGCAACCCAGGTACATGCCCTTGACCGGAATCGAACCTGGGACCCTTCAGTCCGCAGGCCGACGCTCTATCCACTGAGCCAAACCGGTTTCGGCATAAATTTCATAATTCTTTACCACTTTTAGGCGACCCTAACATATGTACTAGTCTAGATACAAGCCTGGCTTCCTTTGGGGTACTATTTTACTCACCTGCTCACATTTCGTTCCCTCTTACATCACTTCTGTGGGAAGCCAGATGTGATGAAATGAGGCCACTCAAGCAGGCTATGGCGGGGTTCGTGCGCCAATGAATGGAGGTCTCTGGCCAACAACCAAATCCGCGATTTTAGAAGTGGATTCTCTAGTCCATCTGAACCTAGCTGGGACTCCAACTGGGAACTGGGCCTATACCTAAGGAGAAACACTGAGCCAAATGCCTAAGGAGAGCCTTCTCCGGGCTGTACACTGTCACAAACTGTGAGTGAACGAATACATGTTCTGGAGCGAGACCTTCCGCCCGCCCAGTGCCCGCATCTCGTGCCCTCGCGTGCTTGCCCCGGGGGCCTTTCTCATTGTGCCCCTCGCATCCTTGGCATCACCCCCTCAACCCTGCTGCCCCAAGGTGCGGGGGCTCTCAGCGGCTGCCCAGGCGTGCCCACCTGCGATGGGTGGTCGTCCGGAACGGCTCCAGCTCCTGACAGCAAGGGACCGGCGGACTTAAAGCCCCGACGCCAATAACCTTTCGCTGCAACTGGCTGGCTCACCGGAAGTGGGAGCGGCAAGAAGGTGTGGTGATCGTCGTGAAGCGGATATCCGGCCAGTGGAGCACCGTTAACAAGAAGGCCTGGCCTCCTTGGACAGCATCCTGCACAATACTCCCCGGATCTGCGCAGGCCTCCATCCGATCCGCCATCCGCCATCCGCCATCCGCCATCCTCCATCCGCCATCCGCCGTCCTCCATCCGCCGTCCTCCATCCGCCGTCCTCCATCCGCCGTCCACCATCCGCCGTCTTCCATCCGCCGTCCTCCATCCGCCGTCCACCATCCGCCGTCCTCCATCCGCCGTCCTCCATCCGCCGTCCTCCATCCGCCGTCCACCATCCGCCGTCCTCCATCCGCCGTCCTCCATCCGCCATCCGCAGGGGTCCGGCGCCGTCCAGCGTCCAGCCAGAAGCCTGTGATGGTGAAGAGCAAGTGGGCCTGTCTTCCCAAGAGCCCCTGATTACCCGCTCCCCCCCAAAACAATAATTAATCAATCAATAATAAATGTTCTTCTAAGGTGCTGAGTTCTGAGTTAACTTGTTACACAGCAATACATAATATCCATTTAAATCATGATAATGCTACTCAATCCCAATTCCGGGAAAGTTTTTCTTTCGAGTTGGCTGAATTCAAGTTGGGAACCACAGTTCCCAGAAAAGATGCATGAACAGATCTCTTCCCTGGATCCCAAACCTAGATTATCAGCCATAACTGGTTTCACTCCAAACAAAGTTACTAGTAAGTCCTTCTGTTACTCCTCATAATTGAGTCCTTCCTACCAGTAGCCTCTTTCCATCTCTCCTCTCTGGACCCATGAAACTCAAGTGACAGCTCCCAACACACCCAATAAACAATGACGAGACAGGGCAGATACAGAATAACTGCTATGGACATTGGTTCAAAAGGGGCAAGAAATACAAGATAAAATGGAGTAATTGGTCCATGGTAATTGTAAATTCCACTGGGCAGGTGTCTTTTGGTTAGGTTTCAAGGCCTGAGAACAATTCTCTCTGGGTCTCAGCTCTGCCCTCTGAGTCATTCTTTCTTTTTCTTGAAAGATAACAGGTTTGCAACTGTTACTGGCCTGCTTCGAACCAGTAGAATTTGTGGGTCTAATAGCTTCATTCAATTTTGTAAGTTTTACTTGTACCTTTGGACCAAATTGGCAACGTTTCTGCTGAAACGTTTTTTTTCCCCAAGCACCTTTTGGGTTTTCCATGGACTTCACAGGGCAGACAAAATATATACCCACAAATCTTTTCAGGATAATCCCTTTTCTATCTTTGGCTCTTGTCGAAATAGCTTAGTGACAATGCTCTTAACTCTCCTAGAGACCCACTGACTTGATTGAAAGGGTCTGTCAGGCACACTAAATTCTTAAAGGGACCCTTAGTGTGACTGAGTTCTCTGATAGTTTTCTTTCTGCGGTTTTACCAAAATGCTGTTTAGTAATGATCTCAGCCTTTTCCCTGGAGCATGTTGCCCTAAGAATGAATTTTAGCATGTTTTCCTTCAGGAGACAATGATTTTTTTTTTCCAAAATCAGTAGTTCTTGGTTCCTTTTTGTTCAATATTTCAAGAACTCTTCCCTTGATTTCTCTCTCTCCTCTTGCATTTTATTATCAAAAAGAAAAAAAACAAACACAAAACCAGGGGGCACTCTCAACACTTCGCTTGGAAATCTTAGATATACTATATCAAAGTTCATTACTTGTAACTTCTCTTTTCAACACAACCGCAGGAGACAATTTTGCTAAGTTTCTGTCATTACACAATGAGGATTTTTCCTTCCTCAGTTTCCAATAACATGTTCTTCACTTCCTTCCGAGTCCTCAACAGCAGTGCCCTTAAATTAGATTTCTAGTATTGTCTGTTCAAGGCATTTTGAACTTCCTCCTACATGCTTTTCAAAACTCTTCCACCACCGCATAGTCACTGGTTGTACAACTGTTCTCACTTCCTCAGGTATTTAGGATAGCCTGATCATATTTCCAGGTACTAAAATCTGTATTATCTGCTGCAACATAACAAATTAGTACACATTTAGCAGCTTAAAAAAGCATACATATTCCCACAACTATTGCCTTAGTTTCAGCCCTTATTCAATTCATGCCTGGCTTATAATAACCTTGCAATAACCTTAAATAGAGAGGAAAAATTGAGATTCAGAGAAGCAAAGGTCAAGTTTTATCTGAGGAAAAAGGACTCAACCTCTACTCTAGTCTCATGCGCTCACATTTTATGATTCCACTAGAATGTTATGATGCTTTGTACCAACACAGCAGAGATCAAATATATTAAATGAAAATACACTCAATTCTTGGAAAATTGGAAGGTGTAAAATAAAAGCTAAGAATTATATATGTGGCCCTGGCCAGTTTTTCTAAGTGGTTAGAGCATCAGTGGCCCGAGGACAGAAGGGTCTTGGGTTTGATTCCTGGTCAAGGGCATGCACCTCAGTTGCAGGTTTGATCTCCCATCCAATCGGGGTACGAGTGCAGTAGGCAACCAGTTGATGTGTCTCTCTCACATCCATGTCTTTCTTCTCCCCCTCCCCCTTCCTCTCTTTTTCTCTCTCTCCCCTCCCCCAACTCCCTTCCACTTGCTCTCTCTAAAGATCAATAGAAAAAATATCCTTGGGAGAGGTGAGAGAGAGAGAGAGAGAGAGAGAGAGAGAGAGAGAGAGAGAGAGAGAATTGTATGTTTGCTTTTCCTCAGGCCAGCTTCCCATTAGCAATATAAACCGCTAGTGAGCTGCAGAAACCTAGAATAATTCTTGTAAAACCTGGTTCAAATAAGGATTGCAGCCCCAAGGTGAAACACAGTTGCCAAACAGCCCTGCTGTGCTGTTCCCCCAAAGCCCTCGCCACAATTAGACTGATTTGCCCCTCTTCCTGGAATGGAACTCCCTGAGTGGGGCTGTGTTTGCCTCCCTCTCTTTTCACCCCTCGCACCCGGCAAGGGTCCGGTTTGTTGTTGCCCATAAATGAATGGACTCAAAACAGAACAGGTGAGCTGGCTCAGTGCCAGTGCTCTGAAACCTCTGCCTCCCTCCGGGGTCAGGCGGGGACACTGCCCAACACAGGCTGGTGTCCTGGCCTTTTCCCCTGAGGGTGCGCAGCGGGCGGCTGTCTGCCAGCCACGGGGCATTTCTGGGGGCAGCTTCCTCCTCCGCAAACGGGAGGCACAGTGGGCTCCCCGCGGGGCCCTTGTGAGTTTAAAGGATCCACAGTGGGAGGAGGCTGGCCCACAGCAGGCGCAGTCTCGGGTTTGCTGGGAGGATGGATGCTCCTGGCCTGTCAGCCCAATGATCGCCCTGCGCTGTACAGCTCTGCACGGATTTTCATTCATTCATTCATTCATTCATTCATTCATTCATTCATTCTTTCATTCATTCATTCACTCACTCATTCATTCAATCACTCACAATCATTCACTAGAGCCCACCTCTCAGTCAGGGCCTTCCCAATCCTCACAGCAAACGCCTAGAGCAACCTTCCTTAAAGGCAAACATCCAAGAACTTCCTGTTACCTATTAACTGGGTCCTAGAATTCGGATGCGTGGTTTCCTGAGAGGCTGCTGGTGAAACCTAACCTACACCGAGCTCTGGGAGCGGAGACACCGGCCTGGGGCTCGGTGCCGGACTGCAGAGGTGTCCAGGCCCCAGGCCACTGCGCAGGCGCAGGAGCAGAACTCCACCCCCCCCCCCCCCCCCCCCCCCCAGGGAGGGTGATCGGCCCAGATCCCGCTAGGGTTCCCTGGGTGGGTACGCGGCATGGACATGGACGAACTCGACCAACCCAGGAAGCAGGTTTTCCTCCAAACCCCAGGCACTGGAGAGTGGTCCCACAGCTCCGGGCCAAGTGGCCTTTGCCTCTCCCTGGTTCTGCTTCCTCATACAGACATGGGGGAGCTCAGCAGAGGCTGCCAGCGAGAGTAGATATTGCTGATAAAGGGCAGCCCCGAGGACACGGGGCAGGTGGGGAGGGGGGGAGAGTGAGGGGGGGAGGTATCGATGGGTGCCGGGGTCCAGCCCCAGCAGGTCCAGGGGTTCCCAAAGGTGTGGACGGAGTTGGTGAAGAAGGAATGACACGGAGGCAGCGTTCAGGTGGTCATCATAGCCAGGTTCTCTCTTTATTGTCCTGTTACATCTATATTTATACTACTTGATCCTATAAGCATGCCTCTATAATTACATCATGGTATGTTTTAGGTAACGTTCTACAGTTCCTTGTTTCTTATCTGACCTTCAACAAAAATCCTGTCTCTATCTAGTTCTGTTGATTTTAATCTTGTCTAGGTTAATCTCTGTGTTCCATTATAAGGGCTATTCCAAGGTCACTATTCTATTGCTCTACTGATAAGCTACAAGGAAGTGACTGAAGGAGTTTATCCTACCCAGTAAAGGTTATGTCCTCCCAGCCTCGCTGCTTGCCTTCCCTGGGACTGCCCTGTCTCAGTGGGTCTCTAGGGGTATAGGCTTTGGTGCTTTCCCTGGTGGGCAGACCCCTGGGGATGTGGGCCCAACAAGTCCCAAATTTATTGCCAACATTCTTAATCCAAGTTCTTCATAAGTAGTACATGGTATTTCTGTAACACTAGGGGGGATTTACTGATTTATTCTCTTCCTTAGTCCTATTAACCCCTAACCTGGGGAAACAACCTTTCTCGGGGAGGTGGTCCTGGTTAAAACGCTTAAGAGGGGGAGCAAACATATGTCATATATGCCAGGTCCCTTGAAACATAAGCTGTGCAGATGTTTTCTCCCTGCAGCGACTGTGTCAAGCAGCAAGGGAGGATCGGCTTCGAGCAGAGGAACAGCCTCTACTTAGGCAGCTGGCGGACCCCCAGAGCGAAGAGCAGCAAGAAGAGCGCACCTGAGCTGCTGCTGTGCAGACCTCCTCGAGGCTTCCATGTGGCATTTGACTTTACTTCCCTCCAGCCCCTCTGAACTACCATTGGCCAGATGGCCTGAGGTTCCATGGCCGTGGCTGGCTGAGTGTAGGGCCTCAGTGGCTGCTAGGGACAGTTCCTTCTGCCCTTGCCTGGTTCAGAGTTCGCTGTGTGGGGGTGGATGTGGTCCTTTGGATTTGGAGGGGCTCTAGGCGAGCACCAGTCCAGCGGGGCACTGGAGTCCTTTGCCAGGGTATTGACATCAGGGCATTGAGGACGTCAGCACAGCCTCCCTCAGTGGGCTGGGCCGGCCATTTTCACCCTTTTAAGTCTCATGGCACACAAACTGATTACTAAAATTTTGTGGTTCACCAAAAAAATATATTTTCGGGGCATCTGACAAAAAAAAAAGTATAATTTTGATTCATTCATACCAGACAGCTATTGTTGTGTTGGCTGTTGTCATTTTATTGGACAATCTAAAGGAAAAGAGGTCAGTGCCCCTGATTAAATATGTAGTCAGGTATTACATGTTTTATTTATTTACTAGAGGCCTGGATTCATGCATCAGTGGGGTCCCTTGGCCTGGCCTGTGGGGATTGGGCCGAAACTGGCTCTCCAACATTCCCCCCCCTCCCCCCGCCTCCCAGCCAAGGGTCCCAGGTTGCAAGAGGGCAGTTCTCAGGTGACACACCCCAGAATTGGGTTCCCTCCTCTCTGATTCTGGGTGCCTCACCTGAGAACCACAGCTGCCAAGTCACCGCAGCTTGGCAGCTCCTGCATTGAGTGTCTGCCCCCTGGTGGTCAGTGCACCTCATAGCTACTGGCTGGTTGGCCAGTTGCTTAGGCATTTATATAGATAGATAGATTTTTTTTGTTAATCCTCACCTGAAGACATTTTTCTGTTGATTTTTAGACAGTGGAAGAGAGGAGGAGACAGAAAGAGAGAAACATCCATGTGAAAGAGACCCATAGACTGGCTGCTTCCTGCATGCACCTGAGAACCAGGGCCTAGATGGAGCCTGCAACCGAGGTACATGCCCTTGACCGGGGAATCAAACCCAGGACCTTGCAGTCCCTGGGCCGACACTCTATCAAACTAGGGCAGAAAATTCTTGCTGCAAACTGGTTGAAAATCGATGGGGTAGCCAGATCCTGCCTCCTTGTGGCCAGCCCTTCCTGAGGGTGTGTTTTTAGGAACTAGATCTGCTTAGTTCAAACTAGGAAAACTGAAGAGATTATCAGCACTGCAGTCTTTAGCTGAATTTGATAATTTTCAGAATCTCCATTAGAGAATTGACCCATCAACAATGGCATCACCTGAGTTACAAGCCCATACTACCAATTCTACATTTAATATGTGAACTAATTGCAGTTTCAACCTCTCCCAGAAACCTAATCTTAAACAACCAGTGTGGGATTTTTCTGGTCAAGCACCAGTAAGGCCCAATCCCCACCCACAACCCCTATAGAAAGAAGAGGTAATCTACCACATTACAAACCTTTCCCCTTCCCTTCCTCCAATTAAAAGATGTATGGGGCCAGTGTGGCTCAGTGGTTGAGCATCAGCCTATGAACCTGGAAGTAAAGGTTCGATTCCCGGTCAAGGCACATGCCCAGGTTGCAGGCTCAGTCCCCAGTAGGGGGTGTGCAGGAGGCAGCCGATCAATGATTCTCTGTCATCATTGATGTTTCTATCTCTTTCCCTCACCCTTCCTCTCTAAAATCAATAAAAATGTATATTTAAATAAGAAAAGATGTATGGGGCTAGGCTGGTGTGGCTCAAAGGTTGAGTGTCGACCTATGAACCAGGAGGTCACAGTTCGATTCCCAGTCAGGGCACATGCCCGGGTTTCAGGCTTGATCCCCAGTAGGGGGGAGTGCAGGAGGTAGCCGATCAATGATTCTCTCTCATCATTGATGTTTCTCTCTCTCTCTGTCTCTCCCCCTCCCTTCTACTCTCTCTAAAAATCAATGGAAAAATATCCTCAGGTGAGGATTAACAACAACACAAAAGATGTTTCTGTCTCTCTCTCCATTCTTCTCTGGAATCAATTAAAAAATATATATTTTTTTAAAAGAAAAAAGATGTATGGGTCCCAAAATAATCCTTTCTTTTCTTTACATATTAGCTCCCTTGCTCCACCTTTCTTCTTATGAAAACCTTCCATTCCCCTCAGAGCACCTTCTAGTTGCTAGATGGGATGCTACCCGTCATGACGTGCTTAACAAACCTTAGATCTTCAAATTTACTCTGTTGAATTTTATTTTTTAAACAGGGATTATTGTTAAACTTAGTCCTCAAAAAAAAAATTTTTTTTTTACCAGAAGTGAATGGCGATAGAATACCTGAGATAGATATTGAAATGGTGGGGCATAGTAAGGAACCAGGACCAGAGGAATATTACTTATGGGATTTATGGGGTCAGCCCTGCCTGACTTCCCCAACATACTTGCTGGCCACAACTGTTATGCAGTATTAGTACTCAGTTCAAGAGTTCAAGTAAGCTTGAACCTATGGTCCGAACACATGGCCCCACGCGCCTGAGCGATATAGTTCAGGTGCATGTAGTTGAGTAGGAGTGAAACTCATGAGAATACTGTAAACTTCTTGATCACGCCCTTACTTTGCCTTGTGGCATCTGCTATAAAATAAAGACATGGTTTGTGGGCGCAGGCGCTGTCCATCAGAGGAGCAGCGTCCCACCGAGACCCAGCTTTCATTCTCTTGTCTGTCTTTTCTAGCCTTTCATCGCCCCCACTCAGGGTCACTGAACCAGGCTGAGCTGACATGAGTATGCCATGGCCGTGCCGGCTCCCCACACTAGAGTATTAGGAGTGCCAATTTCTGAGGGCAAGAGAAAATGGATGCTGCAGCTCAAGCAGAGTGCGAATTCACCTCTCCTCTGCCTTTTGTTCTATTCAAACCCCCAGAGGGTTGGATGATGCTCACCTTCCTCGGTGAAGGTGATATTCTTTACTTAGTCTATGGCAGTGGTTCTCAACCTTCTGGCCCTTTAAATACAGTTCCTCATGTTGTGACCCAACCATAAAATTATTTTCGTTGCTACTTCATAACTGTAATGTTGCTACTGTTATGAATCGTAATATAAATATCTGATATGCAGGATGGTCTTAGGCGACCCCTGTGAAAGGGTCGTTCGACCACCAAAAGGGTCATTTGACCCACAGGTTGAGAACCGCTGGTCTATGGATTTCAAATGCTCATCTCTTCCTGAGACAACCTGCAATGACACACTCAGAAATAATGTTTTACCAGCTATGTGGGCAGTTGTTAGCCCAGTTAAATTGACACATAAAATTAACCATTACATTACATTCCCAGTCTACTACCAATTCACTAAGCAAAATTCCAGTTTGGGGACCCTGCCACCTGAATGTATCTGCTTCCCAAGAACAAGTGGCAAAGTTCTCTTTGATAATATTTGAATATAGAACAGGCTAGCAATCATTTCATTTTCCTTCTACTTTTGTTAGGGGCAGAAATAGAATACTGGGAACTAGCTATAATTATAAAAAATAGTGACCTAGTCAGTGGATAGACCGTTGGCTCACGGACTGAAGGGTCCTGGGTTCGATTCTGGTCCAGGGCATGCATATTCCCGGGTTGAGGGTTTGATCCCCAGTGTGGGTCTTGCAGGAGGCAGCCGATCAATGATTCTCTTTCATCGTTGATGTTTCTCTCTCTCTCTCTCTCTCTCTCTCTCTCTCTCTCTCTCTCTCTCTCTCCCTCTCCCTTCCTCTCTGAAATCAACAAAAATATTAAATAAATAAATAAATAAATAAATAAATAAATAAATAAAAGAAATATTAAACATTCTCTGTTAGCCATGATTGTTTTGCTCTGATTAAAGAAAACACATTCTAACCTGGCTGAGAGTTGTATCTGGGGACCTGGGAACTAACCTGGAAATGCAGCCCAGGGAACTGGGAGTGTCCCAGAACTGCCTATTATCATGGAAAGATGAACAGCCTTGTTTCTGAAAGGAAACAATGGAGTCCTGGACACAAGCCTCCAGCCCACATTGCCTATATAATCTGTAACCACTACACCCATTATTATTCCTTCTGCCTACTTGCCCTTGCCTGTAATACCCATTTTTATTTTGTACCCCCGTATAAGCAGCTGGGGGAGAGCACATTCTTGTGGATGACCTGCTGCTCTTCCATACTGCTGGCATTACTGGAATAAATGCTCATATATGATTCAACCTTCTCTGCCTAATTGGCTCAAGTTATGACAGGCAGCCTGGACCCATTGGTTGTCGGGTTTCACTTTCTCTCACAATAGGCCCTTTGATAATGAAAGGGCGAGGGCTTCACCCTCGATCTTGCCCCAGGGTAAGGGCTACGCCCTCCATCTTACCCTGGATCCTCCATTTTTGGGCAGCCATGTGCTCGGCAAGGAGCTTCTTCCCGGAAGCCCAAGCCTCTGCTAGCCACACCCAGGACTTCTTTAAACTAACCAATGACAATCAAGGGAAGTGTGCGCCATAGATATGACCACATCCTGTGTAACAAGACACCGACTTGCGCCTGGCCAATCGGCAGGGCCCACAGTCCTTTCTCCTCCCCTTACTCCAACCCCCTATAAAACCTCTCTCCACACAGAGTTCTTTCTCTCTGCCACTTGGCTTGCCATTGCGTCGGTGAGTGTGGTCGGGGAGCCGAGCTAGCTCAAATAAAGACTCTTTGCTTTTGCATCGGACTCGGCTGGCTCCCTGGTGGGCTTTTGGGGATCTTGAAATCTGGGCATAACATATAGAAGGCTTTTGCTCTCCATCGAAAACCATAATCTCTGTACAGTTTAGAACACTCCAGTTTAGAACAATCCTTAAATCCTGCCAAAATAGAGCAAAGACCAGGATTTAAAAAATATTGTCTTGCTCACACAGGGGTTGACCCAAAAGCAGTATTATAACCTGTGGACGAGAGGGTCCACATGCTAACTTGACCAACTCAGGGAAGGCCTAAGTGGTGGTCTTGCAAACTCAGAGATGTACAGTAACCACAATGGATGGTCTGAAATTAAAACCTTTTAATTAAAAAGCAGTTTATAGTGGGTCATCATGTCCTAGGCCAGTATTTTCCCTGACAAAGATAAACTTCGATCTTTACTGAGCCTATTGTCTTTTTGCATCTAAGATAACATACCTGTGGAATGTCAGGGTAGCTTGTAACTTCTCTTTTTCTGGACCTCTCAGGGCACAACCAATGTGCCAGGGTGCCAGGGCTGAACCACAGATTACCTCATTGTTCTTATCTTGTTAATTATTGACTGTTCAGTATCCTGTACCTACATATGTAAAAAAACCCACATGTCTATCATTTTATTTTTTTTATCCAATCCCAGAGGTTTCCCTGCTTTGCTTTCTCCCACCTCCCTAATATATCATCAATGGATTTCATGTAACCCACTTACGTCTCCTCTGATTGTAATGTAGAAAACAAGGTGAAAAAGGGCCATTCTCTGAAGCATTTTCTCATTGCATTGAGATTCTGCTCTCTGGCAATTGTGGATACTTTGGCTTAAATAAACTCACAAAAATTCTTTACAGGTTTGAATGTTTCTTAAGTTAACAAACCTAAGCTCTGAAATACAATTTTCCTGTAACTATTTCCCCAGGTGTTGACCTAAGAAACCTATAAACCTGTAAGAATTTTTATGAGTTTATTTGAGCCAAATAGACAATCGCCAGTAAGCAAAATCTCAATGGATTGAGAAAATGTTCTGGAAAACAGGCAGGTTTACCACTTATTTTATACATCAGAATCAAAGGGGAATGTAAGGAGTTTACATGAAATTTATTGGTGATATATTAGGAAGGTGGGGAAAAGCAAAGCGGGGAAATCGCTGAGATTGGATATAAAGTAAAGCAAATAGATATACTTCTTTTACATAGGTAAGTATAGCATAGTTAATGTTAACAATTAACACAATAACAATAATAATGAGGGGCTCTGTGGTCTCCTACCCTGATGGGAGATTGTGCCCTAAGGGGTCTGGAAAAGGGGAAATTATCTTGACATTCCAAAAGGTATGTTATTGTAGATGCAAAAAGACAATAGACATGCTCAGTTAAGGTAAAGATTGACCTTTGTCAAGAAAGTTACTGGCCTAGGACATTACTATACACCACGACTTGCTTTTAACTAGAAAGTTTTAATTTCAGACCATCCTTTGTGGTTTCTTTAGGTCTCTGAGTTTGTAAGGCCCACCATGCAGGCTTCTCCTGAGCTTTTCAAGTTTAGTATGTGGCCCTTTTACATCCACACAGGGGAAATGAAAACAGGAAAATGCATTTGGGCTGTATAATATTGGGATCCTAATGAGAAATTCATTTTCGGTCTTTGTCCCCTTTCTGCCAGAGCAACTAAAATCCTTGGACTATTCCAGTGATGGCAAACCTATGACATGTGTGTCAGAGGCGACACGCGAACTCATTTTTTTGGTTGATTTTTCTTTGTTAAATGACATTTAAATATATAAAATAAATATCAAAAATATAAGTCTTTGTTTTACTATGGTTGCAAATACCAAAAATTTCTATATGTGACACGGCACCAGAGTTAAGTTAGGGTTTTTCAAAATGCTGACACGCCGAGCTCAAAAGGTTCGCCATCACTGGATTATTCTAAGTATTGAGAGCAATAAAAGTGTGTCTTGCTAGGTTAATGAGATGACTTTTGAAAGCACCTGGGTAATGGGGACTGCTAGTTGCCAGTGGAGACAACCAGTGATTAGAGGATTGAAACTTTCAGCACCACTCACCCTACTCCTGGGAGAGGGAAGGGGCTGGAGGTTGAGTTCAATAACCAATAGCCAATAATTTAATAATGACTATGTAAGAAAGCTTCATAAAACTTGAGAGGACTAAAATCAAACAAAAAGAAAATGAAAACGTGAGAGGACTACACTCAGAGTCTTCCAGGTTGGTTATGTGGACAAAAAGGGGCCACATGCTAACCTGACAAGCTCAGGGAGGGCTGCATGGTGGCCTTCCAAACTCAGAGACCTAAAGTAACCACAAAGGATGGTCTGAAATGAAAACAATTTTAATTTTTTTAAATGATTTTAATTAAAAGCAATTTATGGCAGATAGTCATGAATCCACCCTGATACAAGTCAATCTTTAGCTTAACTGTCTTTTGCATCTAAGATAATAGATCTTTGGAAGGTCAGGGTAACTTCCCTTTTTCCAGACCCCTTGGGGCACAAACAATTCACCAGAGCAGACTCTACAAATTCTCATTGGTATTTTTATCCTGTTAATTGTTGATTATTTACTGTCCTGTACCTACCTATGTATAAGATATATCATTTTACTTTTTATCTGATCCCAGAAGTCCCCCCCACCTCCACCCCCTTGCTTTCTCCCACTTTCCTAACCTATCACCAATGAATTTCAGGTAACCCACTTATGTCTTCTCTTTTGATTGTAATGTGTAAAATAAGGTGCAAAACTGCCATTCTCTGAAACATTATCTCAATGCCTTGAGATTTTACTCCCTGGCAATTGTCGACAGTTTGACTCAAATAATCTCAGGAGAATTCTTTACAGGTTTGAATATTTCTTACGTTGACAGTGAACACGGGGATATGTGGGAGACTGGTGCACCTGGAGAGGGCATGCACCCTTTCCCCATACCTTGCCCTACCTATCTGTGTTTGGGGGGGGGGGGGGGTTTCTATGGAAAGTAACTCAGGGTGATTTGAGCACAAATTTCTAATCGGGTATGTCATAGTTATGCCCCAGGCATATAACATTTTAGGTTTAACTTTGCCTTAAGCAAGCTCTGACCATTGTTTCTGTACACCTAGGTTAACGCACCTTTGAAATAACCTCCCTCAAGAGAGCACATAATCTTGGTAACTTCTGTAATTCAATCCCTACCTTGCTTTCCCTTCCAGGTAATCTTCCGTATGTTCTCTTCTTAATTTTCAAATGCATACAAGAACCTGAAAAAATGTTAACTCCCCAGAGCACTTGAGAGCTTGCTCCCCACATTTGTTGTCAATTTGGCTCAAATAAACTTAAAATTCTCTACAGGTTTGGATGTTTTTTTACTTCGACACTTCTCTTCCATATGGCTGTTTCTGAGTCATATCCTTTTATGATAAACCAATAGTCTAGAAAGGAAAATGTTTCTCTGGGTTCTGTGAGTGGCTCCAACAAATTGATTGAACTCTAGGAGGTTGTGGTGTGGTAGGCAGTCAGATAAGAGCAGAGTGAGGACCGTGGGCTAAGTACAGAAGGCCATCAGGGTGGAAAGCCCCGGCTGCCTAGCAAAAGACAAATGGAAGGTGGGACCTTGCCCCAGGGTGGTCTTTCCTCCCCTAGCATGTCACTGGTCATGGGACCTTGCCACAGCCCGCCACTTTTCCACCATCTTTCCTCCTCAGATATAACATCTAGGCCAGTGATGGCGAACCTATGACACGTGTGTCAGAGGTGACACGTGAACTCACTTCTTCGGTTGATTTTTCTTTGTTAAATGGCATTTAAATATATAAAATAAATATCAAAAATATAAATCTTTGTTTTACTATGGTTGCAAATATCAAAAAATTTCTATATGTGACATGGCACCCGAGTTAAGTTAGGGTTTTTCAAAATGCTGACATGCCGAGCTCAAAAGGTTTGCCATTACTGACTAGGCCTCCATTGTATTTCAGCTCCAAGCCCAGAAGAGCAACAAAACCAGACCAGTGACCCCACGGCTGACTTCAGGGCCAGCTGTATTAGATAATGACCCCTTGCCCTGGCCTCGACCAATCAATCAGTGGAGACTTAGACCCTGAAAGGACATACCTGGAAAGCTGCAGAATATTCTATTGCAATGGTTCTCAACCTTCCCAATGCCGCAACCCTTTAATACAGTTCCTCATGTTGTGGTGACTCCCAACCATAAAATTATTTTCGTTGCTACTTCATAACTGTAATTTTGCTACTGTTATGAATCGTAATGTAAATATCTGATATGCAGGATGTATTTTCATTGTTACAAATTGAACATAATTAAAGCATAGTGATTCATCACAAAAACAATATGTAATTATATATGTGTTTTCCGATGGTCTTAGGCGACCCCCATGAAAGGGTTGTTCGACCCCCAAAGGGGTCTCGACCCACAGGTTGAGAACCGCTGTTCTATTGAGATCTTCCCCTGGAACCTCTCCTAAAATCTCCAGCCTTAAGACCCTCAGGACAGAGGACTCAGCATGCTCTCTCTCCCAGGAGCACACCGCCAACACATACACCAGGCACATTACCATCACTGCCAACCTCCAAGGGCCCTTCCTTTACCCCTATAACTTGTTGGCTAAGTCCATTTCTTCTAGGAATTACTCTGTGATTTATCAAATAAATGTTCTCTTATAGTTTGGGTCCTGGCTTGAATTCTCTCCTAGTCAGAACTCAAGGTACCGAGGTTGCTGAACTCATGTGGGGTCTGACCCCACAGGTCTAAAATGCAGTGCCCTTCCCATCACCTACAACAGTGGAAACCTCTGATCTATAACCTGGGCTTGCTATTGGCATTTGAAGGGTAGGGGGGTTAGTGTTGTGTGGTATCTAATGCTACCGCCAGGTAGATTCAGAATTGAGTTGAATTGTAAGACACTCAGTGTTATCAAACTCTGATTCATATGGCAGATGCTTCACAAAAGGCAAAATCTGAGTGTAAGAGTTTGGGGCAAAGAAACTTACTGATTGAGAAGGCACTAACTGAGATGATGGTAAACTCAGAAATGCCTCAAAACCATCATGCTCATTGGACTGAGTTAGCAATTTTTAACTTGGAAAGGAGACTGGGAGGAAGAGTTAAGGTAAATTTCTATGGTTTCTAGTTTCTTGATAAGATTTCAGTGTTTAGACTTGGAAATGCCACTGAATGATCACATACATCTGGGGAGAAGCCATGAAGTGATCACATACGTCTGGGGGTGGTCCTGGTTCTTTTTTTTTTTTATAGTAAATTTTTATTTTATTTTATATTTTATTGATTTTTTTTTTACAGAGAGGAAGGGAGAGAGATAGAGAGTTAGAAATATCGATGAGAGAGAAACATCGATTAGCTGCCTCCTGCACATCTCCTACTGGGGATGTGCCCGCAACCCAGGTACATGCCCTTGACCGAAATCGAACCCGGGACCATTCAGTCCGCAGGCCGACACTCTATCCACTGAGCCAAACCGGTTTTGGCTGTCCTGGTTCTTTTATGCAAAGCAAATCTGCAAACAATTGCCTCATGATTGTTTCCTCTTTACTTTTTTTTCTAGGAGGAAGAACAGAGACATTATGGTAAGTCAGTTTCCCTAAGATTGCTCAGTGGCAGGTCACAGGTTATTTATTTGAGAACATGTTGCAAACTTATTGAGTCTTATGGTTAGCATATCGAGCCCACTGGTGTGACTTAGTGGTTGAGCATTGACCTATGAACCAGGAGCATCGACCTATGAACCATTGATTCCTGGTCTGGGCACATGCCTAGGTTTTGGGCTCGATCCCCAGTAGGGGGCATGCAGGAGGCAGCCGATCAATTATTCTCTCTCATCATTGGTGTTCCTATCTCTCCCTCTCCCTTCCTCTCTCTGAAATCAATAAAAATATTATATAGATACTAGTGGCCCGATGCACAAAATTTGTGCATGGGGGGGTTGTCCCTCAGACTGGCCTGAACCCTCTCCAACCTGGGACCCCCCGATACCTGTGGGATCGGGCCTAAACTGGCAGTCGGACATCCCTCTCACAGTCCAGGACCACTGACTCCTAACCGCTGATCTGCCTGCCTGCCTGGTGGCCCCTAATCACTCTGCCTGCCGGCGTACTCATCCCCAACTGCTCCCCCCCACCACTGGCCTGATCACCCCCAACTGCCCTCCCCTCCTGGCCTGATCGTCCCTAACTGTCTCTGCCTTGGCCCTGCCACCATGGCTTTGTCTGGAAGGACGTCCGGAAGGTCTCCTGGTCTAATTAGCATATTACCCTTTTATTAGTGCATATATATCTGAAATTCATAGAAGCTTTATTCAGAAAAGACAAAAACTAGACACAACTCAGGGATCCATCAACAGGAGAATCAATAAGTACCTGTGGTACGTTCTTGCAGTGGAATACAGCTCAGCAGTAAAAAGAGAAAAGAAAACCTACTGGTACATGAAACAAGAGGTATGAATCTCAAAAGCATTATGCTCCGTGAAAGAATCAGGATCCCAAAGAGTACATACTATATGATTCCTTTGGCATGAAGTTCTGGTACAGGCTCAAGTAAACTATGATTTAAAACAATGAAAACAGTGGCTACATCTGAGAGGAGGGCAGGTATTGGGGGCAGGGTTTAATGAAAAGAGGCATGATGCAGCCTTTTGGCATAATGATAATGTCCTGTATCTTTTGTTTATTTGTTTATTTTTTGTTGATCCTCACTGGAGGATATTTTTCCATTGATGTTTTAGAGAGAGTGGAAGAGAGAAGGCAGAGAGAAACATCAATGTGAGAGAAACACATCAATTGGTTGCCTCCTGCATGTGCGCTGACCAGGGCCCTAATGGGGAGGAGCCTGCAACTGAGGTACTTGTCCTTGACTGGCATCAAACCCAGGACCCTTTGGTTTGCAGGCCCAAGCTCTATCCACTGAGCCAAACCAGCTAGGGTAATGTCCTGTATCTGGAGGGAGAACTGTGTCTCATGGATGTATCTGTTTGCCAAAACTCATCAAATGGTACACTTAAGATTTACATATTTCACTGTATTTAAATTTTACCTATCCCTAGCCAGTGGTTAAAGCATCGACCTAAGGACCAAAGAGGGTAGGGGAAGGTAGAAGAAGGTAAAGTGATAAATGGCGATGGAAGAAGACTTGACTTGGGGTGGTAAACACACAATACAATATCCAGATGATGTATTATAGAATTGTATACCTAAAACCTATATAATTTTATTAACCAATGTCACCCCAATAAATTCAATAAATAAATTCAAAAGTTTTTTTTAAATAGTTAAAGAAAATAAAAAATAAATATTGAACTCTGATAGGGCTACTAAAGTATTTGGGGTGAAATGTACTGTTGAATACAATGTACTCTGAGATATACTAAAAATCATATGTATTGGTGATTAGATAGGAATGGATATCTACAAATATGTTAAAGCAAACAGTGAAATGTTAATGATAAAGTCTATGTATTGGGTACAAGTGTATTAGTTATACACTTCTTTCACCTTTTCTGTATGTTTTTATTTTTCTTAGTAAATTGTTGACTAAAAAACTCTGAAGTACTATTTTGACCATTAAATGAGCAAAAAGCATATTAAAACATAAAAATAGTGAGCCACAAAAATTTTTAAAAATACTACACAATAATAATCATGATTTGAAATTGGCACTCTATTGTTTATGGGTGTGTAATCTATGATATGATAGGTACAATGGAGACAGCAAATGTGTACACGTGCACCATAATTTACAGCTATTTAAAATTGTTACACGTCAGAAGCTGATTGTAGTGGATATTGTCATGTACCATCCAAATCTCGCCATCAATACTGAGGCTTACTATATTCTAACTCCCTGCAATGTGGGTGGCTCCCAGATGAGCCACTTTCTGAGAATGCCTCTGAGCCACATTGAGTTGTCTTGGTCAAGGTTTGGGTTTCACTCTGGGAATAACTAACATCAGAATATGTGGTCGAGGACAGGACTGACTACGTAATTTGTATGGCCCAATGAAAAATGAAAATGCAGAGATCTTTGTTAAAAAATTAAGAAAGAGACAGGTGACAAGTGACAGTGACAGCATATAATTAAACCATGACATGGGGTTGCTCTAAGTATGAGGGCCCTGTGGAATTGCACAGGTTGTATGCCATCAAAGCCACACTATTCCAGAGAGTATAGAGCAGGGGTGGGCAAACTTTTTGACTGGAGGGCCACAATGGGTTCTTAAACTGGACCGGAGGGCCGGAACAAAAGCATGGATGGAGTGTTTGTGTGAACTAATATAAATTCAAAGTAAACATCATTACATAAAAGGGTACGGTCTTTTTTTTTTTTTTAGTTTTATTCATTTCAAACGGGCCGTAGTTTGCCCACGGCTGGTATAGAGGCTTAGGCGCCTTGACTGAGGAGGTACACGTCTGAAGTCCTGCCCAAGCTCTGTCTAGAAGGTCTGGGGCGGTGATGGCGAACCTTTTGAGCTCGGCGTGTCAGCATTTTGAAAAACCCTAACTTAACTCTGGTGCCGTGTCACATATAGAAATTTTTTGATATTTGCAACCATCATAAAACAAAGACTTACATTTTTGATATTTATTTTATATATTTAAATGCTATTTAACAAAGAAAAATCAACCAAAAAAATGAGTTCATGTGTCACCTCTGACACACGTGTCATAGGTTCGCCATCACTGGTCTGGGGGATGAACTTTTCTCTCTGCCCAGCTCCATTCCTACACACCCGGACAGGTATTGATCTAGAATCACTCCCCAGTCCACTCCTTGCACACAAATTTCCAGTCAGAGTCAGCTTCCTAGAAAACCTGACATAATACACTATCGTTAAAAAAGAAAGAAATCGGAATAAAATCTGAGGGAAGAGCTCAGGAGATCTATCTCAGTGCTGCAGCTGAAGCAATGCTGTGAGTACACTCCAGCGAACAGACTTCCTTGGCACACCAGAAAGTGGCAACGCCCGCCTGACAAATCTCCAGGAGCCACCTACTCTTAGCCCCAACCCTCTCGCCCATTGGATAACATAGCAAGCATGTCCCTATTGCATTGGCTGCTTACCCCTTTATATAAGGCTGTACTTCCTCAATAAAGTTGGATCTGTGTCTCTGAACCTGGTCTCCGGAGTTGTGCATGCAGACGCCCCAGCGCGTTGGAGTCCGTCATCCTCATCCACGAGGGACCCCCTGTCTCAAAAATCCACAAAGGAAATACAGTAAGTGTATGAGAATAGGAGAGGATAAACAAAATGTGGCATGTACACACAGTGGAGTATGATTCAGCTTTAAAAAGAAATGAAATCTATTCACAAGCTACAAATTGATGAATCTTGAGGGTTTCATGCTAAGTGAAATAAGCCAAACACAAGAGGACAAATATTGTGTGATGCTACTTTTATGAGGTATGTAGCTAGAATAGGCAAACTCAGAGAGAGAGAAAGTATAATAGAATTACCAGAGACTGTAGGGAGGAGGGAATGGAGAGTTATTGTTTACTGGGTACAGAGTTTCTATTTGGGATGATGAACAAGTTCTAGAAATGAGCAGTGGTGATGGTTAACATTGAGAATAAAGTTAATGACACTGAATCATACAACTAAAAATAGCTAAAATGGTAATAAAACAGATCTATGCATACGTAGGATTTAGAAAGCAACAAAAAAAGGGTCACTCCAATTCTAACAAGAAGAAAAAGCTGGAAAATCTACAAAATCAAGTTTTTGAGCCTACTGGAGAGCTGAAGTCTCAAGGCAAATCAGGTCTACTGAATCAAAAGGGTGACAAGCCCCTCCAAAAAGCAATTAATCACATAAATTATTTTAGCTTTTTAATTTATTTTTATTTTTTTATTGCTTACAGTATTACAAAGGGTATTACATATGTGCCCCTTTTTTCCCCGGCTCTTGACAGTCCCCTGGCCTCCCCGACCCCCCAGTGTCTTATGTCCATTGGTTATGCTTATATGCATGCATACAAGTCCTTTGGTTGATCTCTTACCCCCCTCCCTCCTGTCCCCCAACCCTCCCCGGCCTTCCCGCTGCAGTTTTTAATTTATTTTAAATTATTTTAACTTTAGAAGAAGAGGTGGCATTTATAAAAGCTGGTAAACAGGGACTAAATTAGGGTGAGTATGCTACAATTCTGACCACAATTCCTTTGTGTATGAGGCATGTGTCTGACCAGGAACAGCACCAAGCAATTCTCCAACATCAGCTGGGCATCCTACACTTCAACTCAGTTCTGACACATCTACTTGGAGGTAGCAACAGATCCCACAGATTAAGGCCTCAGTCCTACAAGAACGCTCTGTCCCCTTCACCTCTGCATTTCAGATGCCAATCGCAAGTCCAGGTTGTTCCTCATGTTGGCATGCCCCAGGATGCCTATTAACCCTCTCCCTCTCCTTTCTAATTTTCTTCCTGGCTTCCTTCTTGTAATTTGATGCATGTGGTTTTTCTTTCCTTGTTATTTAGGCCCCACAGTCAGGAAACAGAAAGCTCAGTGGGTTCAGGGTGTTCTGTGACATTCTATGGGAAGGGATCCTAGCAAAGATTGGCATGATGATTTCCTTTAATTGCTCTTGTGACCTTTGTTTGTGATATAGAAGGCCAGGGACCACAGGGTAGGAAAAGGGAGAGCAGGTCAAACAGTAAGAATAGAGATTAGGGAAAGCAAGGATGGTTTCTGAGTACCAGTACACCTCTGATTTCTAGTCATTTGGTTAATAAAACCTCTGCTCTTTCTTTAGAGCTTCCAAACTCTTCACATTTATGTGTACTTTATAACATTAAGGTAGCCTATTGCTGCAGAGTAAAGAAGCCTAAAGCCCAGCTGGTGTGGCTCAGTGGTTGATCATTGACCTATGAACCAGAGGTCACGATTTGATTCCTGGTCAGGGCATATGACGAGGCTGCAGGCTCGATCCCCAGTGTGGGGCTTGTAGGAGGCAGCTGATCAATGATTCTCTCTCATCATTTGTGTTTCTCTCTCTCTCTCCCTCTTCCTTCTTCTATAAAATCAAATTTTAAAAAGTATATATAACCAATTTATTAAAAAAATTAAGAAAGTGATAGGTGACAAGTGGCAGTGACAGCATGTAATGTAACAACAACATGGGGTTGTTCTAAGTATGAGGGCTCTGCACAGCAAAAGAAACCATCAACAAAACAACGGGAAAACCCACTGTGTGGGAAAACATATTTGCCAATGTCATATCTGATAAGGGCCTAATCTCCAAAATTTATAGGGAACTCATACAACTTAACAAAAGGAAGATAAACAATCCAATCAAAAAATGGGCAAAGGACCTAAATAGACACCTTTCAAAAGAGGACATTCAGAAAGCCAAGAGACATATGAAAACATGCTCAAAGTCACTAATCATCTGAGAGATGCAAATCAAAACAACAATGAGGTACCATCTCACACCTGTCAGACTGGCTATCATCAACAAATCAACAAACGACAAGTGCTGGAGAGGATGTGGAGAAAAAGGAACACTCGTGCACTGCTGGTGGGAATGCAGACTGGTGCAGCCACTATGGAAGACAGTATGGAGTTTCCTTAAAAAACTGAAAATGGAACTCCCATTTGACCCTGTGACCCCACTTCTAGGAATATATCCCAAGAAACCAGAATCACCAATCAGAAAGGATATATGCACCCCTATGTTCATAGCAGCACAATTCACCATAGCTAAGATCTGGAAACAGCCTAAGTGCCCATCAGTAGATGAATGGATTAGAAAACTGTGGTACATCTACACGATGGAATACTATGCTGCTCTAAAAAGGAAGGATGGGTATAGAGTTTCTATTTGGGATAATGAATAAGTTCTGGAAATGATTAGTGGTGATGGTTAACATTGCGAATAAACTTAATGACACTGAGTCATACAATTAAAAATGGCAAAAATGGTAATAAAACAGTTCTACATGTGTAGGATTTAGAAGCAACAAAAAAGGGTCACTCCAATTCTTTTTTTAAAAAAATATATTTTATTGATTTTTTTTACAGAGAGGAAGGGAGAGGGATAGAGAGTTAGAAACGTCAATGAGAGAGAGACATCGACCAGCTGCCTCCCGCACACCCCCCACTGGGGATGTGCCTGCAACCAAGATGCATGCCCTTGACCAGAATCAAACCCGGGACCCTGAGTCCCCAGGCCGAAGCTCTATCCACTGAGCCAAACTAGCTAGGACATCACATACCTGAATCGAACCCAGGACCTTTCAGTCTGCAGGCTGACGCTCTATCCACTGAGCCAAACTGGCTAGGACATCACATAAATTATTTTACTTTGGTAGAATAGGTGGCATTTATAAAAGCTGGTAAACAGGGACTAAATTAGGGTGAGTATGCTACAATTCTGACCACAATTCCTTTGTGTATGAGGCATGTATCAAGAACAGCACCAAGCAATTCTCCAACACCAGCTAGGTGTCTTACACTTCAACTCAGTTCTGACACATCTACTTGGAGGTAGCAACAGATCCCACAGATTAAGGCCTCAGTCCTACAAGAACGCTCTGTCCCCTTCACCTCTGCATTTCAGATGCCAATCGCAAGTCCAGGTTGTTCCTCATGTTGGCATGCCCCAGGATGCCTATTAACCCTCTCCCTCTCCTTTCTAATTTTCTTCCTGGCTTCCTTCTTGTAATTTGATGCATGTGGTTTTTCTTTCCTTGTTATTTAGGCCCCACAGTCAGGAAACAGAAAGCTCAGTGGGTTCAGGGTGTTCTGTGATATTCTACTTACTCCACTTACTCTGCTGATGAGGGTCAAAAAAGCCTTGCGCTGTGGTGGCCATGGCTCTGGCCTACGTCCTAGGCCTTGAGAGAATTCTTAGTAGTGTTAGCCCAGGATGACTTGACCCAATACTTAGCAGATGGTTCCTGTTCAGGCAGTAAGAACAGGTGTACTGAGGAGCAGGTTAGCATTTCAGAAAGAGGTTGCCTAAAAAAAAAAGAAAGAAAAAAGAAAAAAGAAAGAGGTTGCCTCAAATTCTTTTCTGGGCCTCTTCCAGGTAAAACTATGGCCCTAACTGGTATGGCTCAGTGGATAGAGCATCGGCCTGTGGACCAGAGGGTCCCTGGTTCAATTCCAGTCAAGGGCATGTACTGCGGTTGCAAGCGCCTCCCAAGTGATGTGTTTCTCTCACATCGACGTTTCTGTCTTTCCCTTTCTCTAAAAATCAATGGAAAAATATCCTCGGTTGAGGATTTAAAAAAAAAAAAAAAAAAGTAAGACTTTGGGGATTTAAAATTTTCCTGTGGAGGTGTGTTTGATGCTTATCCTCTGGGTGTGGCTTCTAGAGACTTCCTGAGTACCTCAGAGTGGAACTTGGAGTAATCTGCACATTCACTGCAGTTCTTCTGGCCTTTTCCAGTTGCCCCTGGTTGGCACCAAAGGGATCAACCATAAGAGGTTAGCATGTGGCCCACAGTCAGGAAACAGAAATCGCAGTGGGTTCTAGATGTTTTGTGACATTCTATGGAAGGGCTCCTAGCAAAGATTGGCATGATGATTTCCTTTAGTGACCCTTGTGACTTTCTGCTTTTATAATTACATTTAGGGGGAACACTCAATTGGTTAGTGATGGAACCCAGAGCATTAGTTCTTTTTATGAGTACTTGGGACCAGGCTGGCTCCTCTCTACCAGACTCTTCCAACCTTAGAGATTTACAGTCCTTCCTCTTCTTCATTCTGCAAATCAGTGTCACTGTCCAGAAAGGAGCCAGTAACACTGCCACCTGTGTGACTTGTTGGCTGGCATATTATTAAGCAAAGTGGGAGGTACTGTAAAGCCCACCAGCCTGGGATCCGAGGTCTTCTGTTGGAGCTGCAGGGAACTTCAGATATGAGTAGCTGGCCACTATGGAGAAAAGAGTTCATTTTTTTCAAGTGTCTAGAGATGGAAGCTGAGGAAATATTCTCAATCTTTTATTTTTTTAAATATATGTATCTGAAGCTATAGATTTTTCTATAATCATTTTTAGCATTAGCCCACAAATTTTGCTATGCCATATTTTCATTTTCAGTTGAAAATACTTTCACCAATCATTCCTGGTTGGCACCAAAGGGATATAAATACATGGGTTACTTAGAAGTGCATTTCTGCCCCAGCCAGTGTGGCTCAGTGGTGAGAGTGTCGGCACACGCACAGAAGTGTCTCGGGTTCAATTCCCCATAAGGAGCACATATGTGGGTTGCAGGTTTGATTCCCCAGCCCTTGTTGGGGCCATGTGGGAGGTAACCAATTGATGTGTCGCACTCACATCAATGTTTCCCTCTCTCTTCTCCTCCCTCTCTCCCTTCTACTCTTTCTCTAAAAAAATCAATGGAAAAAATATCCTTGAGTGAGGATAAACTAAAAAATTTAAAAAGCTTTAAAAAATAGAAATGCATTTCTTTTTTTTTTTTTTTAAAGTATATATATTTGAGGCCCGGTGCACGAATAGTGCACAGGTGGGGTCCCTCAGCCTGGCCGGCAATCGGGGCTGATCAGGGCCATCTAGCCCAGTCCTGATTGGGGTGGCCAGCTGTGGGGAGGGACTGCAGGAGGTTGGATGTAGGAGCACACTGACCACCAGGGGACAGCTCCTGCGTTGAGCGTCTGCCCCCTGATGGTCAGTGCACGTCATAGCAACTGGCTGACCAGTTGTTTAGTCACTTAGGCTTTTATATATATAGATTTTATTTGAGAGAGGAAGAGAAACATCAATGATGAGAGAAATTCATTGATCGGCTGCCTCCTGCATACCACCTACTGGGGATCAAGCCCACAACCCAGGCATGTGACCTTCTGGTTCATAGGTCGATGCTCAACCACTGAGCCACGCCAGCTGGGCAGAAGTGCACTTCTTAATTTCCAAACATTTGGGTAGTTAATATAAGTCTTTGTTTTACTATGGTTGCAAATATCAAAAAATTTCTATATGTGACACGGCACCAGAGTTAAGTTAGGGTTTTTCAAAATGCTGACATGCCCAGCTCAAAAGGTTTGCCATCACTGGTCTATTTGGTAAATTTTCCATGTGTACTTGAAAAGATTGTATTTTGCAGTTGTTGAATATAGCATTGTATATATAGGTCATTTAGGTAAATTGCTTAATTATGTTGTTCACATCTCATATACACTATATATATATATGTTTTACTGTATTTTCTGTCAGCTACTGAGATAAAAATTTGTGAATTTGTCTATTTCCCTTTTTAGTTTAATTAAAATTTTGCTGTATATATATTTTGAAGCTATGGTACTAAGAGAATTAAAAATTTAGAATTTTTTTTCTTACTGCTGAATTGATCTATTTTAATATCTTGAAATGCTCTTCTTTACCACTAGTAATACTTCTTTATCTTAAAGTCTGCTTGGCTGATCTTAACATAGTCACATTAGATGTATTGTGGCCAGTGTTTTGATGGCATATCTTTTTTCATTCTTTTATTTTTACATATGTAAACAACATATAGTTAGGTCTTTTTTTTTTTTTTAAGACAGTCTGACAGTCTTTATCTTAAATAGGAGCTTTTAGTCCATTTAAATTTAATATAATTTCTGATATAGTTGAGTTTATTTTCTGTATTCTCTTTGTCTTTGTCCCATCTGGTCTTGGTTCCTTTACTCTTTTCTTGTTTGGGTTTGTACAAATCAAGTTTTCTTCTTCTTTTATTTTTTAAAAAACAATTTATCTTTATTGTTGAAAGTATTATAGATGTACCCTTTTCCCTCCCATTGATCCCTTCTAGCCCATCCCCACCCACCACCCAGGACAAAATATTCTGTATCTTGATTGAGGTGGTGGTGGTGGTTTTGTCAAAACTTGCTTAACTGTAAGAAAAAAAGAGGATATATGTAATACTTTCAACAATAAAGATTTACTTTTTTGAAAAGGTACAGAATATTTTTATAGCTCTCAATGTGCTTTCTTGCAGTCAATCCCCGCTTCCCTGGTCCCTGTCAACCATTAAGTTATTTTCTCTCACTATAGATTAGTTTTGTCAGTTCTAGTATTTTGCATAAATAGAATTATTTGAGATGTACTCCTTAATGTCTTGTATTATATCTCAGCATAATATTTTTTCAGATTTATCAATGTTGTTGTGTATATCAGTAGTTCATTCTTTGAAGGCTAGGAATCCTTCCTAGCGATATGTGACAGTGTCTATTCCCATTCAGCCTAAACAACAGCAGACTGTTAAACTTTGAACCTTTACTCATCTTGTTAGGGGCAAAAATAGTGTTGGGGACTAGCAATGGTTATGGGAAATATTAATCATGCTCTGTTAACCGTGATTGCCTTGTTCTGGTTAAAGAAAGGACATTCTAACCTGTTTGGAAGTTGTACACCCCTCAGAGCTGGGAGTCAACCTTGGACCTAGGAGTCAATCTTGGAATGCGGTTCATTCTCATTCAAGAACTGCCTATTATTAACAACCTTGTTGCCCAAACAATGGAGTCCCATCCCAGCCTGCATAGTCTACTTTCTCATGCAATCTTTGTCCTACCCAATATAAGCAGCTGGTTTATGGGGGGTGGAAGAGCTGATTTTTGTGGATAACCTGCTGCTCTGCCATACAGCTGGCTGTATTGAAATAAACGCTCGTATACTAGTATAACTCAACCCTGTCTCTGCTAAATTGGCTCAAGTAGTGACAAGCAGCCCAGATCCATTGCTTGTCCAGTTTCAATCTGAGTAAATTATCTCGATTACTTTTAATTTGTTCTTTTTATCGTTATTGCTAAGAGTCAGATTAAGAATCTTCCATATGTTACCTTACATTTTCATTTTTCTCTGGGAATTGTTTATTCCAGCCCATTCTTCTCTAACATTGTTGGTTTTCTTCTCCATTTTTTAAAAATATTTTTATTGATTTCAGAGAGGAAGGGAGAGGGAGAGATAGAAATATTAACAATGAGAGAGAGAATAATTGATTGGTTGTCTCCAGCATGCCCCCACCCTGGGGATTGAGCCTACAACCCAGGCATGTGCCTTGGATTTGAACCATGACCTCCTGGTTCATAGGTGGATGCTCAACACTAAGCCACACCGTCCTGGCAGAGTAATCATTCTTTTTTCGATAAGTCACTAGAGTGTCCATCCAGTTTTCAAAGTTGTAGCAAACAATGAAAGGAAGCTAATCTATGAAGCAGTAATTCTGTACTAAAAAGGAATGCTCAACCAAATACTTTTTTGTTTTGTTTTATTGCTTAAAGTATTACAAAGAGTATTACATATGTCTCCTTTCCCCCCTCCCCCTTGACATTCCCCCGGCCTCCCCTACCCCCCAGTGTCTTGTGTCCATTGGTTATGCTTATATGCATACATACAAGTCCTTCAGTTGATCTCTTACCACACCCCGCCCCCCTCCTCCCCCCGCCAACCCTTCCCCTGCTTCCCACTGTAGTTTGACAGTCTGTTCAATGCTGCTCTGCCTCTGTATCTATTTTTGTTCATCAGTTTATAATGGTCTTTATTATCCATAAATGAGTGAGATCATGTGATATTTTTCTTTCATTGACTGGCTTATTTTCACTTAGCATAATGCTCTCCAGTTCCATCCATGCTGTTGCAAATGGTAAGAATTCCGTCTTTTTTACAGCAGGATAGTATTCTATTGTGTAGATATACCACAGTTTTCTAATCCATTCATCTGCTGATGGGCACTTAGGCTGTTTCCAAATCTTAGCTATGATAAATTATGCTGCTATGAACATAGGGATGCATATATCCTTTCTGATTGGTGTTTCTGGTTTCTTGGGATATATTCCTAGAAGTGGGATCACTGGGTCAAATGGGATTTCCATTTTTAACTTTTTGAGGAAACTCCATACTGTCTTCCATAGTGGCTGCACCAGTCTGCATTCCCACCAGCAGTGCATGAGTGTTCCCTTTTCTCCGCATCCTCTCCAGCACTTGTCGTTTGTTGATTTGTTGATGATAGCCAGTCTGACAGGTGTGAGATGATACCTTATTGTTGTTTTGATTTGCATCTCTCGGATGATTAGTGACTTTGAGCATGTTTTCATATCAACCAAATACTTTGATATTAAAAAACTAGAGGCCCGATGCACAAAATTCATGCAAGGATCTCAGCCCTCACAGCCGAGGTGGCTTGCCTGGGCCCTCGCAGCCCTGGCTTCGTCCAGAAGGTCGTTTGGCTGTCTGGTCTAATTAGCATATTGTGCTTTTATTATTATAGATATATAAATGTTAGCATATTAAGTAACCCGTAATTACATAGTCTAGGAGTCTCATTGGAATGAAAATGGAGTTTCATCTGATTCAACAGTATCTTAATATGACATTAACAGAAGAATGAATTAGAACCTTGGCTTCTATTAAAGAGCAGACATTATTTTGTAGGTATTCCAAGATAATAAGATGGCAAGAAAGTCATTAAAACTTAAAAAAAAAAAAAGCAAATGATAAAATGTTTTCTAACAAAAAACATATCTGAACTGTGCCTTAAGTCTGTTTTTTCGAAAGAGGTCTGAAGGCTTATTACATCTGCATCTTCTGGGTATTAACAAAGACCTCACCATATACCCACTGAATGCAGTCTCCAGGGCTCAAGTGAGAGCACTGAATAGTTATGAAACTCCCCAATGATTCTGAGGTACAGCTAGTTTGTGAAAACTAATTCTAAACTGTCAGTATTCACAACATAGCTTTCTTTTCCTTAATGTCACTGGATAGGATCTGCTTCTTTCAGGAAGCTTTCTGTGATTTCTTTTATCTACTAGCAAAATTTCCTTTTTAAAAAGATCAATGAACTTCTTGTCTTAATATGACTTTGATCAAACTGTGCTATCTTATAGAACCATGAAGATGACTTGTGAGAAGTATGGGGAGGAAGCAACACAATATTTTAGTTCTCTCTACATTGGATCTTTATTTTTTTTATATATATATATTTTTAAAATATATTTTCTTGAATTTTTACAGAGAGGAACGGAGAGAGATAGAGAGTTAGAAACATCGATGAGAGAGAAACATTGATCAGCTGCCTCCTGCACATCTCCTACTGGGGATATGCCCGCAACCCAGGTACATGCCCTTGACCGGAATCGAACCTGGGACCCTTCAGTCCGCAGGCCGACGCTCTATCCACTGAGCCAAACCGGTTTCGGCTCTACATTGGATCTTTAGATCCTTTGTTATATTAATTCAAGTATTCTCTCACATACAGCAACAGATATAGTAATATTCAAATGAAAATATGTATGTAACCCACATCCTTGTCAAGAAAGATCCTAGAATATTTTAGGGAAAGTTTCACAGTTTCTGAGAGGTTTTCACAGTTCACTTGAACTGAGCCACGACTAAAGATTTTCTTACTGATAAGCTTTACATAACAAAGCCCTTGACCCAAAGCTTTAGAAAGTTTAAAATCAAGAACCTAGGCTTAGAACAGAGTCCTAGGATCAAACCCCACCTGCCACACTGAGTTTTTTTTAGAAGTTGCTTTTTTGCCCTAGCTAGTTTAGCCCAGTGGATAGAGAGTTGGCCTGTGGACCAAAGGGTCCTGGGTTTGATTCTGGACAAGGGCATGTACCTCTTGTACAGGGGGCAACCAATTGATGTGTCTCTCACATAATAATTATATGTTATTTTATAATATATTTACATTCCTCTCTGTCCTTCTCTCTCTCAAAAAATCAATGGAAAAATATCCTCAGGTGAGGATTAAAAAATAAGAAAGTTGCTTTACCTTTTCCGCATCTAGATTTTGTCATCGGTAAATGAAGATACAATATTTCATGTGGAATAATAACAACAATATCATTATTATCATTATCAATTGTTTCTCATCAATTAAAGAAAAGTGTGTGATCATGCATCTACCTCAGGTTTTGTCATAATGGGAACTAGCATGGGTATTATCGTTCATTATATAGTAGAAAGAAAACAAACTGATAGGTGTAGTAAAATATTTGTTTTCAGAATCAGATCAAAAGAAAAACAATAAATTTGAATGCACTGTTTAAAAAATCAGCATATAGTATTTTGAACTACTTACGTAGAGTCGAAGGAGGTATATTTTGACTGTGGCTGATTGTCTTTTCCAGTAGTGGCTGCAAATATTTTCCGCCCCACCTGCTTTTTTGTTCTGAACCTTGCCACATTTCTATCAAGAGATGAGTTCATGTCCCTCCTCTTAAACTGGATGGACCTTTGTGACTACTATGTAATGAATATAGAGTAGCCGATGGGACACTAGAAGACTTCTGGGTCATAATAAGCAGTACAGCTTCTGCCTAGTTCTGTCCCTCAGGATTCTTGCCCCTGGTATCCAAGTATCATGTCACAAGGAAGTCTAGGTCATATGAAATGATTCATGCAGAGAGAAATAGAGGGTTCCCAGCCACCAGCCCCAGCTGAGCTCTCAACTGAAAGCCAGCTCTAACAACTTGAGTGATCCATCTTGGAAATGGGTCCTCTAGCCCTGCCAGTCAAGCTACTCCTTCTGATGCTGTGCAGTATAGACACAGCCTTCCCTCCCAGTCCTGAACTAGTTGCAGTTTTCTGAGCTAAATAAATGAGTGTTGCCCTAACCGGTTTGGCTCAGTGGATAGAGTGTTGGCCTGCGGACTCAAGGGTCCCAGGTTCAATTCCGGTCAAGGGCATGCACCTCAGTTGCAGGCACATATCCAGTAGGGAGTGTGCAGGAGACATCTGATCAATGTTTCTCTCTCATTGATGTTTTTAACTCTCTATCCCTCTCCCTTCCTCTCAGTAAAAAATCAATAAAATATATTTAAATAAATAAATGTTTTTGAATTAAACCACTAAGTTTTAGAGTAGTTTATGTAGCAATAAATGACTAGAACAATGTCTTATCTCAATAGAATATGCTATATCATTACCACATGTCACCATTTCTTCAGTTACCTGAGGGGTGTTAGGATGGAGTATTTGAGTATCCAATTCAGCTGAAAAATGTTATTTTTAAAAGTGTTAAGATTTATGCTTGGAATATTTATTGATTTCAGAGAGAGGAAGGGAAAAAGAGAGAGAGACGGAAACATCAATGATGAGAAAGGATCAGCTGCCTCCTGCACGCCGCTATTGAGGATCAAGCCTGCAACTTGGGCATGTGCCGGACTGGAAATCGAACCGTGACCTCCTGATTCATAGGTCAACACTCAAGCACTGAGCCACACTGGCTGGGCAATGCCTGGAATTTACATGATGGATATATTTGCTTAAGTTTGAAAAAAAATGTATGCTAAAAAAATGTTTACCACCATGCTATTTCTATGAGCAAGAAAAAAGAGGAAATAATGTAAATAATTATTAATAGATAAAATATGCATATATGGTACATCTATATATGCAATTCTATACAGGCACTAAAAAGAAGACTAGGATCTATATTACCAACATCATTATAGGTTAAAAATACAAAATACGAAACTGTATAGGATGATCCTTTTTGTGTAAAAATATGGAAAAGATACTTCATTTATCTACTATAAGGAAAAATATTCTGAAAGGAGGTCCAAGTCACCTTTGGGGTATGTGACTGTGGAATTGAATTAGGAAATAGGAGCTTCTATTTTTTTTATCTTTTTTTATTACACTCTTTGTACTTTAACACTTTTTACTTTGAGTTTGGGTTTTATAGTAAAAATACTTGTAACTGCATAAAAATAGTATAGTTTTGCTATAATGTGTCAGAACTATTTTTGAGTTTTCTTTATAAAATATTTCTTAACCTGAGGAACATCTATAGGTACTAGAAATGCATTTGTGTTCCCTGAATGATCATATCAGTGCTTGACAGCTGTCATGCGTGGAGGCACCAACTCCCGTGCATTTAAGGACAGGCAGCTATGCCTTTCATCTAGAAGAGTAAAACTTTAAGCAAGAGTAACCATGTTGAGCAAGTTCAATTCCACCAGACGAATCTGAAGAACCTTAAACATTGGAATAAAACAGCTTTGCCTTTGCCTTTTTTACAATAAGGCCGTGTTCCTCTAGGCAATATGATTACTTACCTGATTTTTCAACTTGCCACAGAAATAAAATACATGTGCATAGAAAGTGCGAGAGCTACACATGTTAATAGAGGGAACAATGTTAGTTTTGACCCCATCGTCATTTACTTTACCTGAAATTACAGGATTCTCATACCAGTTCACTGGCGTATTGCTCAGGCTAAGGGTAAAATTACTCTGATTTTCTATATACATGTCAACTAGAAGTTAATTAGGTGGCCAGGGGTATAGGTAGGTGGTGGGAAAAGGCAGCAATAAAGAATGAAATTTACCCCATATTATCTGTGATTTAGATGGAAATGCTATAGATAATTAGGAATTTAATATTATCAAAGCTAACATCTCAGTCTAGATTTGATGTTTTCAAGTTATTTTACAGTATTTCATGTTAGGAAAGTTTCAACTTGAAAATTACTCAGAAGAAACTTCCATGAAAAAAACAAAACAAAAAAACCACTATTAGAAAGCATACTGAAAATAATCCCAAACATGTATCAGTAAAATATGCAGGAAGAAAGCCACAGTCCTCATTGAGCCTGTATTAAATCCTGAGATAGTGCATCCAAGCCTCCTGCTCTCTCTGAACTCCTAGTGCATGCCTCACTTGGCAAGAAGTCTGTGCTGAAGTCCACTGTGCCACATAGTGCGACCGACATTGAGGTAGGGAGATAAGGGATGCGGTTCTTGCCCTTTGAGAGTTTGGGCCTTTGCCATTAGCATGGCTCGGATCACACCATGTTATGGCTTATTGTAAATATGTCTTAAGGAAGGGCCCATTTGTTTACTGTGCCTAGCAGCGAAACGTTTAAATAGTCTTTACTTTCTAAAATATCTTTAGGAGATTAAAGAGAAAAAATGAGATTAGATGAAAAAGAATTAAAATTGTTGGTGATGAACAATTTTGGAAGGTGCTAAAATTTCCTGATTTTATGCCCTGTGACAAACATCATTCCAGGGGATTTGTATGTAATTCTGTGTTTAATTCTCACCCCCAATCCTGTGAGGCAGGAAGCGTTCTTGCTTTCTAACCCATTCTTCCCACTGCAGCCAGTTGACCCAGTCTGGTCACGCATAAGCTTACTTGTCTTCTCTGGCTCTCTGTTACCCTTGGTATAATGTCCAAATTGACTGTAGGAAGCTATCAGACCTGGTGCATCCCATGACTCCAGCCTCATTTCTTGTGATTCTTTCTCCTATTCTCTTCTCTCTAGGCATAATGAATTTCATGTCCAATAGAACGGGCATTAGAAAGGAAACTGTCTAGAGGGCAGAGAGAAGACTAAAAGGTAGACTGAAATTAGGTTGTGATTGTCTATGTATGCCTTGTCAGGTGGACTTGATTTTTTAGACTTGTGGTTCTCATCCTGTTTTTGGTGACAACATAATGATTCCGATGCATTAGAAAACATGATTTAAAAGTGAGTCACCATGGTTGTTTATCTTAACCTAAAGGTTGGGCATGAGTAATATCTTCTAGGGCTGTATACTCTTTCCTACTGGGGGGGTTCCTTAGCTGTAACTCACAGTTTTGGGCAATGGGGAGTCACTGATGTCTTGTTCCTAAGTACAAGGGAGATTTTCTGCTCTGAGATTTAGTTTTAAGGTGCTCCTGTAACAGCTGAGCTATACTTACAGACCCCCTCTCTTCCTTCATTTCCCCCAGTGTGCACATAATGCTGCTAGGATTTCCCTGTTTCCAGCAGTACACTATTCCCAGAAGCAATATTTCCTCTTGCTGGCCAAGTCCTTAGGGTCCAGGCTACTCTCGGGTGCTCACCCACCATTCTTATTGCCATGGTTTTTTTCTTCCTTTCCGACTTAGACAAGAATAGTCCCAATCCATCAAATGTGTTTGGACTAATGTCCAAAATCAACCAGGGGACTGACCAAGGTCCAATTTTCTTTCCTCCCAGCACACTGCCACTGATATTGTCGCCAATGACCAAATGAACCTAAATCTGAGCATATTGGCAATGGGAGGGTGCTATCTCTGTGGCATCAGAACTGCAGCTACATCGAATGTCCTGTCACATGCACATATTTATCTCTGCTGCTGGGCTATACACAGGTTGTAGAAGAAACGTGACTCGCCTTGCTTATGGTGAAAATATATATCTATTAAATTAGTGAATTAATAATGGATAAATCAACAAGATAACCCTGTACAACTTCCCTCTGGATAAATAGTCTAGGGACATGGAAAATGTTCCCTGGTGGATGACTCCTTTTCTCTTCTCAGAATCCTAGATCCCAGGAAGGCCAGTTGATATCAGGCATCTTAACCTCAGATCCTTTCATATACTGATGGATGAGACCTGAGACCTGAGCAAGAGTTTGGAACAGTGAGAACTTCTCTCTTAAACTGAATAGGAATAAGGCTCTTTTAGGAGACCAGGGGAGAGCAAGGGTACGAGTTGGGGGAGAGGAAGAGGAAAAAGGGAGGAGGAAAAAGAATGTAGGAAGTGAGCAGGCAAGAGAGAACCCTTCCATCACCTCCACTGGAGTCCTTCCAAATTGGAAATCCCACCCTGGACCCTGCAGTCTTTTTTCTGCGGGGCTCTTGGCTGCACACTCCCCTGCCCCCCAGGAGTGGTTAGTTTATAAGCAGGACATGAAGCGTTAAACATTTCTGTCTTAATTCAGCCGCTGCTGTGACAACCGCTCATTTGGATCTCCTGTATCTCATTAGAGGCTGCCCCTGCTCAGGTCCATTTGGCTAAAGAGCCCGGGATCTGGAGGAAAGGGAGGCTATTTATAGTAAATTATTTAACTAGAACCAGAAGAAGGGTGGTATTTGCTCTCTGTGGCTGGCCAATCCCAGGGCAGCTGGGTGATCCTGAGATGGCCAGGATTGTTTAACCTAAGGGATGCAGCCTGACTGCAGCTTCAGCAGTAGCCCTAGGACAGAGCTGAGGTACCTGGGGGCATGTGATGGAGAATAAGGAGGGAGCAGCAGGGCAAGGGATATCTGAGTGGCCCTCATGACAACCCCTCAGAAACTTCTAATCCATTGGTTCTCAACCTTGTGTGTTCATTGGAATCTCCTGGGACCTTTACACAATGCTGTTACCTGGGTGTCATTACCTCTTCCAGATTCTGATTAAGTTGGTCTGGTTTGTAGCCTGGGCATCTGAATTATAGTTTTGACAATAATGGCATCTTCTTTTTTCTGCATTCCATCCTCTCCAGCAATTGCAGCATCCCTTTCTATGGGGCAGGTATTAGAACGGAAAACCTTGTAATTTCAGACAGAATAGTGATAGCAAGCCAGCATCCTCAGGACAGAGGAGAGTCTAGCTGAAATTCAGCTAAGACAAATCTTGCCCTCAGAAAAATGTGCTTCTGTGGCTTGTCTTTGCCACTAAGAGTTTAAGTGACCAGGTGCATGTCACTCTTGTTCTCTAGACCTCTGCACTGTCTCCTCATCTGTTCTTGTGACTCTAATAGTCTGAGAGCACCTCTCTCTGCTTCCTGCCCAGTCTGTGCCCTGCTTCTGTTTCCCCTGAATCCCCAGACATTACTTTTTTGGGGGGGGGGGGGGTAAAGTTCTTTTTTGGCACTTACTGCTCTTTGAGAGAGGCATTGTTCCCTCTCTTTTTCATTGCTCTGTCTTACCCATTTATTGAGGGGATTCATGCAACTCCAGGACACCCATGTCACTTAGAAAAAAGTCAAAAGATAAATGTATTCATTACTTGTGAAGCCTTTGTTCTGTATTCAGCATTGAGAACCAAGCATGATTAAGACCTCTCCTCTGGGCTCTTTGAGCTCACAGTTTACACACAGATAGAGAGGAGGTATTTGCCATCTAGTATAGAAGCTCACAGTGATAGAAAATAAGGAAGCTAAGTGGGAATCAAAATCCTTAGGAGTTACATATATTATCTCTTTAAGTGGAATTTGCATTTAAAAGGTGCTCAAGCCCTACCATTGTGGCTCAGGAGGTCACTGTTGCATTCCTGGTCAGGGTATATGCCCCTGTTGCGGGCTCGATCCCCAGTGTGGGGCGTGCAGGAGGCAGCTGATCAATGATTCTCTGATCAATAATTCTCTCTCATCATTGATGTTTCTATCTCTCTCTCCCTCTCCCTTCCTCTCTGAAATCAATAAAAAAATCAATAAATAAAAGGTGATCAAGGAATTTGTTTTAGTTAGTCCACTGTCCTCCATATCTCAGCTTTCCCTCTTTCTGGCTCCTTCCACAGAGACATAAAAATGCTCAAGTTTCTCCACAATCAAGATTTTCTTTCAACACTCCCCTCTCATCATCTTTTCTATAATTTTTTTTCCTTTTAAGTCAGGATTTCTTATGTGTTATTTCTAATCCCAAACTAACCAGTCACTGCTAATCACACTGCAATTCATGTTAATTGCGATAATTAAAACCACAAGAAAAGATGAGGATACACAGAAAGATGTAGGGCTCATGCAATCCACATGGAAGAGACAGAATTGCAAAGGGAAGAATGTACTTGGTATCCAGAGAAGAGAGCAGGCTAGTACGTCTAGAACAGGGGTGGGCAACCCCTGGCACGCGTGGCAAACATGGCACGCCAGTAACTTTTGCTGGCACGCGAAACCCTCTCTTATAATCTTCCATTTACAATTTTTTTCTTAATATCGACTTTTTTATTTTTCAGATAAATTCAGTGTAGGTGCATCTTAGATAAATAAATAATTTTACATAACAAGTTAGCTTAAAGACCATAAACATGGCTGACTTTGAAATGCAGTTGATTGAATTTCAGAGTAGCTCAATTTGCAAGCAGAAATTTATTGACCTTAGAGTTGACTTGGAAAACATTGAAAAAAAGCGATTAGAGACAGGAGTACCAGAGAGAAGTGTCGAAAACGAACTATTGGGGACTTGGAATGCCATTCCAGAAAATTTTTTCTGTTTAAAAAACTTTGCAACAGCATTACTCTCCATGTTTTCATCCACATACGCTTGTGAATCTTTGTTCTCAGTGATGAATTTTGTTAAGCCTCATAATAGGAGTAGCCTGACGGATGAAAGTAGTAGCTCGTGCATATCTCTGAAGGTCACGAAATATAAACCTGATGTAAAATCTCTGTCATCAGTGATGCAGCAGCAAAAGTCCCACTGATAATATCAAACGGAGTCATAAAGTTTTCTGTCGAATTATCAGTGTACATGTATACATTAAAAAATAAATGTATTTTCATCATCATATACTGTGTTTTTGTCGCTCGAATGAATTTTATTATTTCTTCAAGGTTCTTCACATACATACACCTTAAGAGATATCAAGTAGATGTAACATGTTCTCAAAAAATTAGGGTTGGCACGCAGAAGAATTTTGAGTCAGAGATTTTGCTGGTTTTGGCACGCACTCACAAAAAGGTTGCCCACTCCTGGTGTAGAACATGGTGAATTCAGTGGAGAATGGCAGGAGTTAAAACCTGGAAATGTAGGCAGGAGCCTCACTACATGGGGTCTGTTTTGAAGGGATTGAAGAGAAAACAATCTTTTTTTTTTTTTTCTCCGTGGTTCGCATTTACATACTGGCATTATTTTACATAGCTATAATCAAAGCGTCTATATAACTGGACATTTTGTTTTACTAAATTGTGTTCTGATCAACTCTTTACACTGTCTCACATTCTTTATAATTATTATTGTGAGAACTACAGAATATTCCATCCAGTTAAAATACTGCAATTTATTGCACTGTTTTCATTGTCCCTGTTGTTGGACATTTAGGCTGTTTTCAACTTTTGCTATTTTAGAGAATGCAACAATAAAGATCCTCATACATAAGGTTCTGCCCTTCTTTTGAATTGTCTCCTCAGGCTAAATTATAATGAATGAAATTTACTAGGTCAAAGGGTCTGAACATTTTTATGGTTCTCAATATATACGGAAATGTTCCTATTTTTTTTGTTTTGTTTGTTTGTTTACTTATTGTTTGGCATGTTCCTGTGTCATATATACTATCAGAAAGGTATTCATCAATTTCACTGTAAACAATGGAGCTGATATTATTACTACATCTTCCTTGCCAAGTTAATAGATACAAAATCATGCCTCACGTGTTTAATTTGAATTTTGTTTAAGCCTGGAACATTCCTCCCAGTTTGTTTACTATCTAGATTTTGTTCTATTTATGTCTTGTCAATGTAAGAAAGTCCAAACCTGTAGAGAATTTTTATGAGTTTATTTGAGCCAAGCTGATGACAACTGCCAGGAAGCAAGGTCTCAAATGCTCCCGAGAATGACAGTTTTGCATTTTCTTTTATGCATTTGAAATTAAGGAGGAAATGTAAGGAAGATTATATGAAGGCGAGAGAAAACAAGGTGGGAATGGATTACAGGATAGTTAACAAGATTGTGTTCTCTTGAAGGTTTATTTTAAAGGTGTATTAACCTAAATGCACAACAATGTACAGGGCTTGCTTAAGGCAAAAATAAACGTTTTACTAGAAATGTTATATGCCTGGGGCATGACTACCTACTATGACCTGCCCAGAAATTTATAATCATTGCCCTAGCCAATTTGGCTCAGTGGATAGAGCATCGGCCTGTGGACTGAAGGGTCCCGGGTTCGATTCCGCTCAAGAGCACATGCCTGGGTTTTGGGCTCGATCCCCAGTAGGGGGCGTGCAGGAGGCAACCGATCAATGGTTCTCTCTCATCACTGATGCTTCTATCTCTCTCTTCCTCTTCCTTCCTCTCTGAAATCAATAAAAATATCTTTTTAAAAAAAGAATTTATAATCAGCCCTAGCTGGTTTGGCTCAGTGGATAAAGCGTTGGTCTGTGGACTGAAGGGTCCCAGGTTCGATTCCGGTTAAGGGCACATGCCTGGGTTATGGGTTCAATCCCCAGTAGGGTGCGGTTAAGGGCACATGCCTGGGTTGCGGATTCGATCCCCAGTAGGGTGCATGCGAGAGGCAGACAATCAATGATTCTCTCATCACTGATGTTTCTCTCTCTCCATCTCCCTTCCTCTCTGAAATCAATAAAAATATATTAAAAAAAGAATTTATAATCAGATCATCCTGTGAGGTTACTTCCACAGAACCCTCTTTTCCATCCCCACAGTCATTTGCCATTAAGAGGGCATTTATAGTCCGACTGGTGTGGCTCAATGGTTGAGTGTCGACCTATGAACCAGGAGGTCACGGTTTGATTCCCAATTAGGGCACATGCCTGGGTGTGCAGGAGGCAGCTGATCAATAATTCTCATCATTGATGTTTCTATCTCTCTCCCTCTCCCTTCCTCTTTGAAATCAATAAAAATATATTTTAAAAAGGGGGCATTTATAATATTTATATATGTTAGAATAAAATTTAATATATTATATATAGTGATCCATTTCTCTAACAGATGAAACAACTACTTCTGTTTTCATTTTCACTGTGGTTTGTTGGTTCTTGTACTGGTTAGATATTGACCTTTTCCTTTATGAATTCTTTCTTTTTTTAATAATTATTTTTTAAATATATTTTTTATTTATTTCAGAGTGGAAGGGAAAGGGAGAGAGAGATAGAAACATCAATGATGAGAGAGAACCATTGATGGACTGCCTTCTGCACGCCCCCTACTGGAGATAGAGCCTGCAACCCCAGGCATGTGCCCTTGACTAGAATCGAACCTGGGACCCTCCAGTCCGCAGGCCAACGCTTTATCCACTGTGCCAAACAAGCTAGGGCTGATTATAAATTCTTAACTGTTTACCAAACTTTACCTTGATATGCCTGTATGCATTGCTAAAGGGCAAATGTGTATTCAAGTGAATAAAAGCAAAGGGACTGAGAAGTCGATGTGCCTCTGCAAGAAAGAGGTCTCCACCTGGCCCCCAATGCCTTCTAAATTCATATTTCCTGTATAGCATTTTCATTTGTGTGTTGGCCCCTCCTTCAGATCCTGAACCCGCATGCAAGGTCGCAGCAGTGCAGCCCACTCCATCCCCAGCGGTGCAGTCTTGCAGGGCAGGGTCCAGGATCACAGGGACGCCTGGCTTTCCCAAGTCTGACCTTCCACCCTCATCCAAGTGAGGGTGAGAGGGTTAATGCGTTACAGGGTTGGTTCTGGGTCCCAGCAAGGTGTTTAATCCCGGCAGCTGGAATCTCCTGCAGAAGAGGGCAGCTTGTGGGAACAAGGGATGGACAGCGAGCAAGAACTTTGTCAGACTAAACCGAATTCTGACTGAACAAATTCCTGAAGGTAGGATTATGGACAAGAGACTTCTCAGTGCCTCAATGCACTCATCTTTAAAATGGAGCCCAGCCGGTGTCGCTCAGTGGTTGAGCATAGACCTATGAACCGGGAGGTCATGGTTCAATTCCGGGTTGTGGGCTCAATTCCCAGTGGGGGGTGTGCAGGAGGCAGCCGAACAGTGATTCTCTCTCATCATTGATGTTTCTATCTCTCTCTCCATGTCTCCTTTCCTCTCTGAAATCAATGAAAATATATTTAATAAAATGAGGACCCAAGGTCTTAAAAGAATGTGGTCATTAGTAATTAGCTCACCCCGCCACCAGTGAGGTAGGGGTCTGGAAGACCTTCATGGCTCACACCTAGGAGGATTCCTTAGAAATATTTCAGAGCTACTTACCTGCCCTGGGTGGTCCTTCAGGCGGATAGAAGGGGACCAATGTCCTGCTCAGCCACCAATGCTCCCCCAGCTTCCACGCAGCCCCGGCAGCTTCCTCTTCTGTCCCGCCAGCCAGCACCTCGGCTCATGTGCCTGCTAGAAGGATCTGCCCATTGAACCCTGTTTCCGGCAGCTGTTGCCAGGGAGCCCCATTGGCATGCAATTTTGGGTCGCATCCGTGTAAGGGACCAACACACACAGCGAGCACGGGGAAACATATCCGGGTCAGACATACACTTCCGGGTCAGACATACACATCCGGGTCGAATCCCCGTCCGAACTTGTGTGCAAGTCCCCTGCCCTTCAGTTCCCCAATAGAGAGCATGGCAGGCTTGATGGGAATCCCTGCAGAGACAATTGTTCACTGCCACTTCCAGCCACACGCATCCCCTCCCACAAACACATTCCTCTCTTCAAACATAAGCCCACTCCCCCAAACAACGGCACTGGCAAAAGGGACACGGGGACAGCACCCGGGCCATATGCCCGGGTCACTCAGTCTGCCCCAAGCCTGCCTCCCAGTGTCTCCTGTGGACACCTTTACATAGCGGTTGCCAGCAGCCTGTGCGCACCATCGCTACCTGCACTCGCAAGAATAAGCGGGCTCCACAACACCTAGACCCGCTCACACCGTGTACAGCTGGTTGCAGGATCCGTCCCCTGAGCTTTATGTGCGGCAAGCCAGCCTGGAAGGTCCCCGCTCGCTCCTGAGTTGCTGCTCTCAGCGGGTAACATGCAGAGAGAGAAACTTCTCACTGTCCCCAAGACCCCCAGGAACTCCCCACTGTCTCCCGGATCCCCAGGTCTGAGCGCGCCGCACGCGATGCGCGGGAGCCAACGGAGTTTCCCAATGCGGCAAAGGTGGCAAACGCGGCAAGTGCCCGGGGCTGCTGGGGGACAGGCAAGGACCCCCATCTAGGCGGTTTCGAGGCAGAGAGAAACTAGCCCTACGTGTGCTGTGAGGGACCAAAGCCGCAGGTCCTCACACTAGTCCGCACTCTCCGGGATCCGCAGCGATTCCTGTGACACACCTGCCTCGCTCCACATCTCTCCTCCTCCCAGGTGGGTGGCCTCCGTGCGCGGGGACACCCAACTTCCAAGATGCCCTTTTTAAACTTTCCTCCTTTTAAGTGATGGGGCGCCGCTGCCCCGAGAGAATAAATGGGAGATGGGAGGGCTGCACTGGCCGGACTGTAGGAGCCAGATGTGGAAGAACTGTTCCCTAGAACCCAGGTGCGCCCTTGGGTACAGCGGCAGGGCGCGGGGAGGTGGGGGAAAGAGTGCAGCAAAGGAGGGTCAGGGATCAGTGTGTCGGATCCTGGACGCAGTCCCTCCTGGAGCTGAGACGCAGATAGTCTGCTGGTGCTGAGACCCAGCCTGGGTTTGGGGCTCAGCAGAGTGAGTCCCAAGCGCTGGTGCAGCTTTCGGTGCAGAGTTGCAGGGCCAGATTGGCAGAGGCGGCACAGTGGACACCATTTTGCTAGAAACTGAGCTCTGCCACAGTTGTAGGTGAGCGTTTGCTCTCAGGTGCCAAGTGCTTCTGGGGAAATTTCTTCCATTCCAAGACCTGGCATTCTGACATATGAACCTCCTGAAATCATTGGTGAGTATGTGTCTCCGGGTTGCAGTTTCCTGCCGAGCTTTCACCTGCGTGATGGGGAGTGCAAAATGGTGAACAACAAGTCTGACTTCTCTGCAAGCTGATTTCATGGCCATGCCACTTGCCTCAGAACTCCCACCCCTGGCGGCCAGGTGTGCCTTCAACAGTCAAAGCCAACAGTCCTCCCACACTCTGAAATCTTTGGTGGTTACAAACCATGACTGGGGGAGTGGAGCATATAAATCAGGGTCTGCACTCAGAAGGTGTTGTTTTTGTTATTTTTTTAATCCTCACCTGAGGATATTTTTCCATTGATTTTTAGAGAGAGTGGAAGGCAGAGGGAAAGACAGAGAAAAACATTGCTGTGAGAGTAACAAGTCAATTAGTTGCTTCCTGCACATGCCTGGACCAGGGCCAGGGACCAGGGAAGAGCCTGCAACCCAGGTACATGCCCTTGACCGGAATCGAACCCGAGACCCTTCAGTCCCGGAACCCTTCAGTCCCAGGACCCTTCAGTCCGCAGGGCAACCCTCTATCCACTGAGCGAAACAGGCTAGGGCTATTTTTAAAAATATTTTAAAAACTAATTTCAGAGAGGAAAGGAGAGATAGAAACATCAATGATGAGAGAGTATCATTGATTAGCTGCCTCCTGCATACCCCCTACTGAGGATGGAGCCTGCACCCCAGGCATGTGCTCTTGACAGGAATGAAACTGGGGACCCTACAGTCCACAGGCAGATGCTCTATCCACTGGGCCAAACCAGCTAAGACTGAAGGTGCTAGTTCAAGCTTTACTTAAATGTTCCTCTCCAAATAGGGAGGGGCTCACATTAACTAGTTCCCCAAGCAAGCTTTACTTCCTGCTGAGCAGGGGGCCAAGGTTTGTTTTTGTTGTCTTTTTAAGAGTCCTTTTATTTGGCACTTAGGGCCACATCTCTCAAACAAGTAGGCACTAACCACTGTTGAATGCATGGAACTAATTCATGGTGGCAAATTCACCATCCAGTCTCTGCTATTAAAAGGCTCTAATCCCAGCATGCTGAAAATCTGGACCTACTTAGTAGAGCAGCATTCTGCTTGGATTGGGAAATTGTAAGGGCAAACATTTATTGCAATGAGACTCCTCGCATTTATCTGGCACATCAGAGTAGGTTTCCTGATAAAAGTTTTCAGAGATGAAACAGGGAAATAAGTTGTTTTTGTTTTTTGTTTTTTTCTAAAGACTAGGGTGTCCTAGTGGGAAATATGAAACCATTTATCTCTGAGCCCATGTCTGATTTACTGAATGAATTTAGAGAAGTTTAGACCTTGGCATATATGGATTGTTTCGACTGAGTCCAGCTATCTCTGAATCTTCTCCAAACTTCAGCCCTAAACAGAGCATGACCTAGCAAACAACACCAATGAAAATACTGATACACTTGACTATTTGTCAACTGACTATTTGGTCTTTGATTTAACATTCTTATTTCATAAGTTTTAAACCTCAGAATCAAGCTTAGTTGGCAACAACCTAGTGTGGGAAAATCTTTTTAGGTGTGGGTTTCTTTCTTTTAATTAAAAAATCATTTACCTCAAAATGGATAAAAGACTTAAATGTAAGTCATGACACCATAAACATCATTGAAGAAAACATAGGCAACAAAATATCAGACATCTCACGTAGCAAAATTTTCACTGATACAACACCTAGCACAAGAGAAACACATTGATTGATTACCTCCTGCTGGTGCCCACAACAGGGCTAGGATGGAATTTGCAACCCGTGATGGGGAATGAAACCCCAGACCCTTCAGTCTGTGTGCCAACGCTCTGTCCACTGAGCCAAACTATCTAGGCTAAATCTTTGAATTCTTTTTTTGTTAAAATATATTGTATTGATTTTCTTACAGAGTGGAAGGAAGATGGATAGAGAGCCAGAAACATCGATCAGCCGCCTCCTGCACACCTCCTACTGGTGACGTGCTGCAACCAAGGTACATGCCCTTGTCCAGAATCAAACCTGGGACCCCTCAGTCCACAGGCTGATGCTCTATCCACTGAGCAAAACCAGCTATGGCTAAATCTTTGAATTCTTGATGGGATAAATCAGACAAAAGTTTTCTAAGAATAATACTCTTCAAATTTTACTCTATATTTAAGACAGAAATATATACTGCCTCCCCTGCATATTTTGAGTCATCTTGCAAGACTGAAGAATCTTTTTCCAACATCTCCAAAATATAATTCTTTGAGGAATCTTTTTGGCTGGAATCTGGACAATGTAAACAAAATGGGGGGAAATAAGCAATCTTTCTTGAAAATGTAAATATTCTTGCAAGCTTATTTCCTTCTTAATTCCTGCATTGTTTCAAAGGATCTTACCAAAAAAAGTATTTGCTGAATTAAAAGTCCACATTTTCTCATATTAGACTCATTCATGCTCCTCTGAGGTCACATACCTACACCCAACCATTCCAACAGCTCCCACATTATCTCCTCATCAGGGAAATTAACATTGGTCCTGCCTCTCCAGGGCACATTCTCAGGGTTGTCACATTCTCAGGGTTGTCCTCACAAGAAGTGTTATGGCACCGGATTTAACCATAGCGGGTGAAAACAGCATGAAAATAAGCCCATTACAGCAAAACCCCCTACGGACTCTCAAACAGAGAGGGAAGAACCTTTTTAAATTGATTTTTAAAGAGAGAGGAAGGGAGAAGGGGGGAGAGAGGGGAAGAGAGAGAGAGAGAGAGAGAGAGAGAGAGAGAGAGAGAGAAAGGTGAAAGTGAAAGTGAAAGTGAAAGTGAAAGTGAAAGTGAAAGATCAATTGGCTGCCTCCTGCACATCCCTGCCAGGGATTGAGCCTGCAACCCCAGCATGTTCCCTGACTAGGAATCGAACTTGCAACCTTTGGCTGCACAGAACTATGCCTTACCCACTGAGAAATACCAGCCAGGGCTGGCAGAGTAAAACTCTTTAAGAAAGAATAATCTGGCCGAAACCGGTTTGGCTCAGTGGATAGAGCGTCGGCCTACGAACCAGGAGGTCACAGTTCAATTCCTGATCAGGGCATATGCCCGAGTTACGGGCTTGGTCCATGGTTGGGGGCATGATTCTCTCTCATCATTGATGTTTCTCTCTTTCTTTCCCTTTTCCTTCTTCTCTGAAATCAATGAAAAAATATTAAAAAGAAAAAGAAGGAGTAACCAGCCCTGGCTGGGTCACTCAATTGGTTAAAGCATTTTCCCTATGTGCCAAGGTTGTGTGTTTGATCTGGGTCAGGGCATATTCAAGAATCAACCAACTTTTGGGGACATTCCTTCCATTCCAAGACCTGTGGTTTCTGATTGTGTTCCCTGAGGAAAGAACCTTCGTTTTCACTAGTGCAATAATGACAGCAAGTGGTTAAAAAATGAGTATCCTAGAAGCCAATCTCATGACCATGTCTCTGCAGGCTCAGAAGTCTACCCCTGACAGCCTTCGGCTTTGAAAGCCAACATTTATTCCCCACTCTGAAATCTTTGGTGGTCACAAACCATAGGCTGGCTGTGTGGGGTAGGATTCAGGTTCTGCACCCAGAAGGTGTTAGGATAGCCTCCTGGAATTTCAAATTTTAAAGGTCAGTCTCTCCACATAGGGAGGAGTTGACATAAACTCATTCCTCTGGCACTATTTTAATTTGTAAGGAAGTGTCTCATATTTGGGGTGGGACGGGGTTAAAAAAAAGTCCTTGTCTTGGGCACTTAGCACCACATTGTGGCTAGCTAGTAGGCACTCACACCTAGTGTTAAGTAGAGCACATTCTGCTTGGATTGTGAACACAAACATTACAAGCTAGGTTCCTTCTGGTTTCTTTAGCTTATCAGAGTTGATTTCCTCATGGAAGTTTCCAGGAATGAGTCAGGGAAATAGGGTTACCCTGAGGCTTCTTCCTAAAGACTAGAGTGTCCTAGTGTGAAATACAAAACCATTCTTCTCAGATTTACTGAGGGATCTTAAGGAGATTCAGACCTTTGTGTGTGCTGATTACTAAATTGTTTTCAGCTATTCCTGAAACTTAACTTCTCTGAACTTCATTACTAACAGAGCATCATCTAATTTAAGTCTCCAAAGAAAATACTAATTTAAAATACTCTAGTCCAGTGGTCGGCAAACTCATTAGTCAACAGAGCCAAATATCAACAGTACAACGATTGAAATTTCTTTTGAGAGCCAAATTTTTTAAACTTAAATTATATAGGTCGGTACATTCAACTTCAAATTCAACTTCAAATTCACAGTTTTTGTCTTCCGTGTTTTGTTTTTGTTTTTGCTTCTTCTTTGTAGCCATGTCAAACAGGGCACCTAAAAAAATGTTTCATTTTATAATACTAAAGCCACCAACACAAAAGAATTACAATTCTTAAATTGATGACAAAAATACCTGTAGGATTTGCAGCTGGTTGGAAAAATACAGGTAACTTTATGCTTTGAGTAGGTACTTTTGTCACCCGCGTGCGATTTGCGGACACGACTAGCACTAACCACTGCACAATGAGACTGCTGACTGACTGGCTCACTCAACTTGTGCATGAATCATGCGCGCCTCCCGTGTCTGCGTATCCCGACCGACCGACACCCCCCACTTCTTCTAACACAACTTCTTCAAAATGGACTCGCCAGGCCAAAAACGGATTTCTGCGCATGGGCCATGAAGTTTCCATCGCACTGTACGTGCGCGCCCACATATGGTATTTTGTGGAAGAGCCACACACAAGGGGCCAAAGAGCTGCATGTGGCTCACGAGCCGCGGTTTGCCAACCACTGCTCTAGTCACTTGAGCCTTACCCATTTTGGCTCAGCAAATAGAGCGTCGGCTCAAGGACTGAGGGTCCCGGGTTTGATTCTGGGCAAGGGCATATACCTTGGTTGCAGGCTCGATACCTGGCCCTGGTTGGGGTGTGCAGAAGGCAACCAATCGATGTTTCTCTCTCACACACATTAATCTTTCTCTCTCTGTCTCTCGCCTCCCTTCCACTCTCTCTAAAAAACAATAGAAAAATATCCTTGGATGAGGCTTAGCAATAAAATAGTCACTTGACTATTTGGCCTTTCATTTTATATTCTGATTTCATAACTTATAAACCTGGAAATTATGGTCACATGTAAACAATCTCCTTTGCAAAGAAAAACTTACAACACTTCAATAAACTCTGTATTTCTTTTTTTAGTAAAAAATATATTGATTTCTGAGAAGAAATAAGTCAGTCAGAGAAAGACAAGTATCACATGTTTTTTAGTAAGGAGAGAGGGAGGGAGAAAGAGAGAGAAAGAAAGAGAGAAACATCAATGATGAGAGAGAATCATTGATTGGCTACCCCCTGCATGCCTCCTACTAGGGATAGAGCCCTCAACCCAGGCATGTGACCTGACCAGGATTGAACCATGACTTACTGGTTCACAAGTTGATGCTTAACCACTGAGACATGCTGGCTGGGCATGTAATATTTCTTTCAATCTTGAAAGTTAGATTCCTAACTTTTAATCATCTCTATTAAAAAAACCAAAAAGATGATTTATCCGAGTGTGCCAGAATCCCATATCTGGTTGAAAAGTCTTGTGTGAGTTTCCATGCAATTAAAAGTGTTACACCTAAGGGTTACTCCTTTAATTCTGTACAATTTGTCTGTGACATAGATTCAAGAGCAACAAAACCACAACATTAACAACTGCAGTACCAGTAGCCACAACAACAACAACAACAACAACATAAATTCATTCTCTTCAGCCTGGGGTAAACTGCTGAGTTGTCAAATTAACTGGAGAATTGCAGCACAAAATTGATTGTGCTGGGTTTCACATGTAAGGAGTGTAGAAATCATAATAACAAAAACTAAATGGATTAAGAAAAACAACTCTATTGGAGAGACAGGTGGATACAGAAAGTAATGGTTTACCGAAGCAGATACTCACAAGGGCAAGCCTTACCTGGAACCAGTGTCGGCGTAGGAAAACCTAAACTCGATCTGAAAAATTATGGAGGCAGGCTCAGTGTGGACAGGTCAGAGTTAAAAACTCCCAGGGCACCTAGTCAAGGTGGTCTTCCAGGTTCTTAGTAAATGTCGGAGAAAGTCCCTGTGCTTCCAGCAGGGTGAGGAGTAAAGGAACCATTTTGAAATACACCAGAGCATTCTGTTTTTCTTAATAGGGCCAGCCCTCAGGAGAAACTAGTTAAGTAGAGCCTAACTTTCTGGGGTATTATCAGAACCTAAATGACTAGGAGGGGCGGGGGCAGGGGATTCCCAAGTTCCTTCCAAGTCGGAGAAAAGAAATTTCTATCATACTCTGGCCACCTCTTCTACCTAAGGTGGGGGGAAAATAACACAAAACTAACTGCAAAATACTTGTGAAGTTTACAGTTTAGAGCAAGCATGTCAAACTGAAAGGCAAACAACGGGCCAAATAAACAAGGTTTAAGTTTATGTGGGCTGCAAAACAACAAAAGCTTCAATTTTCATAGAAATGTAGGTTTATTTCAGACATGCTGAAATAAATGAGTCATCGTTAACATAAAATAATAGAACATCTTAATAAAAATTAATGTTTTTTTCTTGAACATTAACTACCAGACACTGAATAACTGCACAAATTAATAAGCATAATGCAAATAACCTATTTTTCTTGTTCTCCGAAAGTGAAATATTTCCTATTGCGCACACCAAACAAGTCAGTCCAAGACTAGTGACGTGGCAATTGGCTGCTAAAATATTCGCTGCTAGTATTAGTGGAGAGAATTAAATGAATGCAACACGATTATAGTAATCAGTTATTAATGAAAGTAGTAGTTTGTTATTAATAATTATGTATAACAGGATATTGTAAAAATTAAGTGATGAGATTTTTATTAAAACATTTCTTACATACCGTTATATTGGCTAGGCCGCAAAAATATTTGTTGTGGACTGCGAGTTTGATATGCTTAGACTCTAGAGGCATAGATTCACTGAAACACCGAGACCTAATTATTATAGGACTATTGAATGCTGTTTCTTCCCTCAAACCTCACCACCATAATACTAAAGGCTTATTTACAGAAGTTCTTTTTACCCAATACATCATGTCCAGCTTTCAAGAAAAAATTACAGCCCTGGCCGGTTTGGCTCAGTGGATAGAGCATGGGCCTGCAGACTGAAGGGTTCCAGGTTTGATTCTGGACAAGGGCACATGCCCAGATTGCTGACTCGATCCCCAGTAGGGGGCGTGCAGGAGGCAGCCAATCAATGATTCCCATCATTGATGTTTCTATCTCTCTCTCTCCCTATCTTTTCCTCTCTGAAATCAATAAAAAAATATTTTCTAAAAAGTTACAAGGAATACTAAAAGGCAAAAAACACACAATGTGAGTAGATAAAGCAAGCATCAGAACCAGATAGGCAGGGGTGTTTGAATTTAAAACAACCATGATTAATATACTATGAGTTCTAATAAATAAAGTAGACAGCATGCAAAAACAGATGGGCAATGTAAGCAAAGAGATGGAAATCCTAAGAAAGAACCAAAAAGGAAATATTATAGATCAAAAATCACTGTAACTGAGGATTTTTTCCTTCCAAAACTGAAAGGCAAAGAGAACAAAGACTGGAAGACAAAAAAACAAAAACAAAAACAAAAACAAAACAGAACAGAATATCCAAAGACTCTGGGACAACTACAAAATGTGTACCATGTGCATAATGGGAAAACCAGAAGGAGAAGAGAGAAAGGAACAGAGGAAAAATGTAACACAATAAACACTGAAAATTTCACCAAGTATTGTCAAACCACAGATCCAGGAAGCTCAGAGAACACCAATCAGGATTAATGCAAAAAAAAGAAACCTAGGCATATCATTTTTAAAAAGGTGGAAAATCAAAGATAAAGAGATATTCTGAAAAAACAGAATAAATCCACCTATACAGAAACAAAGATAAAGATTACATCCAATTTCTCCTAAGAAAATTGTGCAGACAAGAAAAGAGTGGGATGAAATGTTTAAAGTGTTGAGAGAAAAAAAATCCACTGATCTAGAATTATGTAAACTTTGAAATTACTCTTCAAACATGAAGGAAAAATAAAGACTCTTGTAGACTAACAAATATTGAGGGAATTTGTTGCCAGTAGACTTCCCTTGCCAGAGATGTTTTTAAAAACGTTTTTTAGAGAGATAAAAAATAATGTCAGCAAGATAGATCTATATGAAGCAAAGAAAAGCATCACAGAAGGATTAAATGAAGATAAAATAAAAACTTATTTTTTATTCTTCATTGATCTAATGGATAATAATTTATTCCAAATAATAGTAGTGTTATATCCCATAATGTATACTTACATATATATCTATATAATAATGCTTAATTATTATATTTCTAAATAAAATTAATGACAGCAATAACATATGAGATAGGAGGGAGGTATTATGGTTATTTTGTTATTATGAAGCACTCCTATTACCCATGAAGTGGTACAGTGTTATTTGAAATGGGACGTGTACATATATTCTGCAATCTCTATGGCAACCACTAAAAAACAATTTTAAAAGGAGTATAACCAATATGCTAGGAAAGGAGAGAAATGCATTCATAAAACGCTTAGTTAAAACTACAAAAGGCAGACAAGGAGTAGAGATAAAAATAGGAACCAAGAAAAAGTGCAACAAATAGAAACAGTCATGAATATAGCAGATATTAACCAAACTATTTCAGTAATCATTTTGAATGTTAATGGTCTAAATGCATAAATTAGAAGACAGAAATTATTAAAGTGGATCAAAAATCAGGATCAAACTATATAATATGTGCAAGGAACTCTCTTTAAATATAAAATCACATATAGATTAAAATATATGGATGGAGCCTGGCCTGTGTGTCTAAGTGGTTGATCATCAACCCATAAAGCAGGAGGTCACTGTTGGCTTGCTGGTCAGGGCACATGCCAGGGTTGCGGGTTTGATTCCTAGCAGGAGCCATGCAGGAGGCAACCAATCAATGTTCTCTCACTGATGTTTCTACCTCTCCATCCTATGTCTTGAAAAATCAATTAAAAAACATATATTAAAAGTAAATGGATAGAAAAATATATCATGCTAACACTAATAAAAAAAGCAGGAATAGCTGTATTAATTTCAGATAAAGCAGACTTCAAAGCAAGGAAGATTATCAGGGAAAAAAGAAGGGCATTACATAATTATAAAGGTATCATTTGTGAAGCAGACATGATATTTTTTAACGTACATGTACCTAACAAAAGAGTGTCAAATACATGAGGCAAAAATTGATAGAAGTGCAAATGAAATAGATGAACCCACTATCATGATTGAAGACTTCAACACCCCTCTATTAAAAATGGACAGATCCAGCAGCCAGAAAATCACTAAGAACAAGTTGAACTCAGTGAATCAACTGAATATAATTGACATCTATAAATTACTTCATCCAACAACAACAGACTACACATTCTTCTCCAGTTCACATAGAACATTCACCCAGGTAGACTACATTCTAGGTCATAAAACACACCTTCACAAATTTAAAAGAAGAGAAGTCATGTAATATCTGCTTTCAAACCACAATGGAATTAAACTGTAAGTCAGTAACAAAGATACTGGAAAACTCCAAAATATGTGGAGATTAAACAACACATTTTTTAAAAAAAATATTTTTATTCATTTCAGAGAGGAAAGGAGAAGGAGAGAGAGATAGAAACATCAAAGATGAAAGAGAATCATCAACTGGCTGCCTCCTGCATGCCCCACACTGGGGATCAAGCCTGCAACTCAGGCATGTGCCCTGACCAGGAATGGAACCCTGGCCTCCTGGGTCATAGGTTGATGCTCAACCACTGAGCCATGCCAGCCAGGTAACAACACATTTTTATATAATACATCACAAGAGAAATTTTAAACTGTATGAAGCACAAACTTATCAAGACACAACTATGTGACATTCTGGAAAAGACAAAACTATGGAGAAAATAAAATCAAGAGTGATTTTCAGGTGTTGGGGTGGGATGAGGGATGAGTCCGTGGAAAAAAGATGATTTTTAAGGCAGCAAAAATACTCTATATGATACCTTGGTGATGGGTACATGTCTTATTATACCCCTGGCATATACAACAGCAAGAGTGAACCCTAAGGTAAACTATGGGCTTTGGGTGATGATGATATCAATGTTGGGTCATAGACTGTAACAAATGTACCACTCTGGTGGGTGATGTGAGGAAGGAAGCTATGCATGAGTGAGTGCAGGGGAAATATGGCAAAGCTCGGTACCTTTCTCTGTAGCTGCTATAGCCTTAAACTTTTTCTCAAAGAAAAAAAATCTTTAAAAAACTGATTGAAGTGCAGAAACCAAAAATTTTCATCAGTGACTTTACTCATGAACGTGGGAAGAGATGCAAAGGTTCTGAATCATTTCTCTAAAGCATGTTTAGAGTTTAATAAAAGCCCTTACTGGGGAGGGAGGAGAGAATTGGCTGCCAAAGAGAGGCAGGACGTGAACCCTGCTGGGGATTTTGATGAGACCTTTAAACAGGTGGTTGGATCTCAGTAAACAGGGGAGGAAGGTGATGTCAGTGCTTTATTAATAATCTAGACATAAAGTTATCTGAAATACGTTGCGTGTGCAGTTAGTATGAAAAGTTATGTGAAAAATAAAGTAAAACTATATACATATCACAACTACCATCAACTGAGTTCCAGCTCTGTGCCAGGCACTCTGTATACCATATGTCTCCTTGTTTCAAGTTTAATAAAATGGGTATTATCTTTGTTTTATAGACAAGGAAATACTAAAAGAATTCTGCGTGACTTAATTAAATTTTCCAGGTGCCGTGGAGGCTCTGAGATACCTGAATATGACTTCTCTCTCTGGCCACATCTGGTAAGCGGTCTGATCTCTGGGCACGGACTCAGAGGAGGACATGGGTATGTCTGCCTGCGTCAGGGTTCATGTGATTTGTAGGGAGAGACTCAATGACTAAGCATAAGCCATTTACACATTCCTGGCCCAGCATGTGGAAGATTGCCAATTTCACAGCAAGAAAATAACTGTTGGTGCCGCCAGGTAAGATAGGTAAATTGCTAACAAAACCAAAATCTATTCCTAACCACATTCATAAAATAAAAACTTAAAATACATCAGTGTTCAAATGAACACAAAACCAAATGACTAAACTACTTATATTTCACATTATTTGTGGCTTCACCTTGTCTGAAAAGGTGGTTCCTTTTGTAGAGTGTTTCACTTTGTCAGTGAATGCAGTGTGTGTGTGTGTGTGTGTGTGTGTGTGTGTGTGTGTGTGTGTGTGTGTGTGTTTTGGGGGTGGGGGTGGGGGAGAGTGGAAAGAGTGCTGGGAAGTGAAGACATAGGGTTCTAATTCCTACCCTTAACACAGAGTGTGACTTTGAGAAAATCCTTTGGACTCTGTTTCCACATTGTCAAACGTATTGGATTGAGAGATTCAGAAATTCCTTTCTAATTCTGCTATTCTGCAAATGTGCCTTAAGTTTCTCTATGTCCAGGGCCTCCATCTAATCACACCTTCAAAGTCCCTTTTGCTATGCAAAGTAACATATTCACAGTTCCTGTGGATTAGGGTGAGGATATCTGTGGGGGGCTAGGGTTGGCAGTAATTATTCTGCCTACATAATAAGTAAATGCTGGGCTTGGATAGTGCTCCAGCTGGGGCTGGAGCGCTGAGGAAACCTCCTGGAGAAGGTACATCAGAGCCAGAAAGTGGCTAATTAAAGGGGGGTGGTTACAGAGTCCCTAATAAGGGAGTGCATCTACTGGGGTGTGGGGCTGGGATGAGGAGGTGCGGAAAAAGGCCTCTTTGTATCATCCTCTGTGCCTCTTCTGTGGGGAAGGGAGCCTCCTGAATACCACCCCTATGGCTGTCTGCATTCACTCCTCAGGCAGGTTGTGTCTAGAAATCATGAAATCTCAAGTATAAGATGTCCTCTCTTACCAAATTCCAATCTATTTTGTGTCCTTCAGTATTTCCATTCAGATACACTACGGAAAAGGGGAGCTCTTGAGCCAACTGGTGTCCCATTTGGTAAAACTGCAGTAGAGACTTGCCATCACATAACTCCAGGCCTTGACAGGTTATGATGATGCTATTAAACCCTAAAGTTGATGCTTGTTCTGTGAGCCCCCAGCCCTCAATGCCCCTACTGGACTCCTTTGACAATATCCCAACAGCAAGGTTTTTGATTAGGTGAGCACTGCACTAAAACCCATCTGGAAAAACCCACTTTGTTTTTTTAACCTGTATCCTGTATTGAAAGGCTGCACTGAGGTTGAGCAGGCACTGGGGGATTGTTAAAACATGTGGGAGTGCACCTGAGCTCCAGAACTTGCCACCACTGAACTTGGGGAAACTTTCTAATGTGCTCCTGCTCCCAAGAGAATGTGCTGATTATTCACACTCAGGCTTCAGGGCTCCTGGAGCTTTGATGTTTTGGTTTCCTCAGTGGGACCAAACAACTGCTATGAGAGCCTAGAATCAAGGCCACCACGGCAGTGGATTTTAGGTTAGACAAGGCATGAGAAAGGCATTTATTTATGGCAGAAGGGAGGAATGGGATTTCGCGTCAGTGCGTTTTCCTGGTCTCTCATTCTTGGAAAAATGAGAGGACATAAGCTGACTTTCCTGCAGAATGGAGTTGACTTGCCCTGAGGCCTGCTCTTCCCACCTCACAGGCATCTTCTTTGCTGTAGGCACCAGGGGGCATTCCTTCCCAAGTCTAGAGGCTTTTTCTAGGGTGCTTCCAGCCGCCAGGGAAAGAACTGAGTGCAGTGGAGAAGGGCCAGGGTGGTCACTCAGAGGTGAATGGACTCAGCTGGTGACAACAAGGAATTACTCTGGATGGGTTCCTCTTAGATGATTGCAGTTCTCCATTGGCTCAGACCCAAAGGATCCAGACAGATTGTCTCTTCTCTCCTGAGAACAATGCTCCATAGGGAAGAGGAGTAGAAATAGGAACCTTCCCCAATGACCAGAAAGCTCCTTACAGAGACAACTCCCTTAGGGCTCTGCCCAGGAATCATAAGGTGAATTTAAGGGGAGTTTCTCTATAACTGGAGTCCGCCTGGGATTGGGAAGAGCATGGGTTTGGGGTTTTAGGCAACTGGATTTGAGCCTTGGCTCCATCTATCACTCACCTATTGTCCCTGAGCTAGAGTTTCTCAACATGTAAAATGGGGGTAATAATAACTACCTGGAAGGAGTAAAGATATTTTAAGTTTAAGAACAGACACATTGCTTGGCACAGAACAGATACATAAGAGTAATGGTTGCTATTGTTATTCTCGTAAGAAAAGTTTATCTCTTCAAGATGCAAATTACATCATCTTAGTACAGTAGATTAAACAGAATCATTACACACTCCTCTGTTTTCTTAGAAGCAGGCAATTTATGTCTTTTTCAAAATAAAATCAGTCGTCAAGGCCACAACAGAATGACTCTGCCTCCTCCAAACCTCTGAGACACATGCCTGGCTCGTTTGCAGCGTCATTGCCCAGCGGGATTAATGACAACTTATATCAAACACCTACACATTTCCTGGCATGGAACAGGCAGTCAAGAGTGGTTGCTATTATTACCATTATAACAAATGCTTGCTTAGCCTTCAAGTACGAAATTGTATCAGCTTGTAAGAAACCAGGTAAAATGCATTGACAGCTCCTATGCCTTCTTAAAAAGAATATACTGAATATATCTTAAATCTCTTCTTGAGGATTTATTGACACTATCATAAAAATATCACTTAATGTGTAGGCATGACTATAGTGCTGCTCTCGGGGGCTACAAGATAGGTAGGGCCAATGACCCCAAACTGGATAATATCACACTTTCTTTTTGCGGCCTAATTTTAAACAATTTTTCAGTTTTTCTGTTTCATTTCTTCACATTAAGTTGTCAGCAATTACGTCTTGCTGATGTCTTTGTCACTGTCTTTTGCAATCTACCCGCTCCCATGCAGAGTAGTATGGGAATAATAAGCCTGTGTATAGACATTAGTGCAAACCTGTACAAACTGGTCAAGAACTACAAAAAGGATCTTTTGGGTGCTCTCTCCCTCTGGAAGAACCCCCGCACCTTCCCCTTCCCCTTCTTCTTCCCTCACAGGTATGCATCTCCTAAACTCTAAGAGACCCCAGGAGACTGGCAACCAGAGGAGCAATGGGTGGCGGCAGCTCCTCCAGGGCTAACCCCCTGAACTTGTCCCCAAGGCCCCTGAAACGGCTCACTTCTTTCCCATAGTTTCTACAGAGCCAAAGCAGCCCTGCCTAGGCTCTCTCCTGTTGCTTCTTCTGTCCTAGGTCCTTTCTTATTTCACTGTCCCCAGCTCAATAAACGTACTCTAATATATATATATATAGCCTTTTTGGGTATCTACTGAACTATTCTGTACTTAAGAGAACAGAAACAGAGCTTGTCAGAAATATGTGAAAACACAGAGTAAGTAGGTAAGACTGAGCATTTATGTGTCATAGTCAGGAATTTCATGGTGTTTTGTAACAGCCTTTTCAACTAACTAGTGCTCAGGGAAACACAAGTTAAAGCTCAGTGTGAATGAAGAGCCACAGACATTGAGAAACTTTAGTAATGGTCACGATGGTGTAATGAATTGTTGTGACACCTATTTCAGTGATCCAAAGGTTATTTTCTTGCTTGTGTCTTCTCAGGCTTGTCTGGCTTAAGGGAGGTCTGGGGGCAAGAGACATCAGATGAGTGGGTGTTTTTTGTTTGTTTTAAAAATAGATTTCTATTGATTTCAGAGAGGCAGGGAGAGGGAGAGACAGAAACATCAATGATGAGAGAGAATCATTGGTTGGCTGCCTCTTGCATGCCCTCCAAGTGGGGATCAAGTCTGCAACCCGGCATGTGCCCTGACCAGGAATCGAACTGTGACCTCTTGGTTCATAGGTCGAAGCTCAACCACTGAGCCACCCCTGCTGGGATGAGTGGGTGTTTTTGTCCCTTCTTTAAGGAGACACAGTCATAGTGAAGACAAAGTACATGAAGTGAGAAGGGCCTGGTGATTCACACTGTAATCTTCTGAGGATTGTGTCCCTGATAATAGGGCTCTGAGTGTATTTCCAGACAAGTACATGGTCGTTGTAGCTTTCCTATTTTCTTCAAATATGTTTTTATTGATTTCAGAGAGGAAGGGAAAGGGAGAGAGAGAGAAAAACATCAATGAGGAGAGAGAATCATTGACTGGCTGCCTCCTGCATGCCCCCAAGTGGGGATCAAGGCTACAACTCAGGCATGTGCCCTTAACCAGAATCAAATCCGGGACCCTTCAGCCTGCACGCCAATGCTCTATTCACTGAGCCAAACCAGGTAAGGCTATCCTTGGAGTTTTCAAATATTCATATTAAAAAACAGGTAGGGACCTTGTGAGACACTTTTACCTGATGCTGCCCCTCTGTCTGAGTCCTGGGAGGACAGTTCCCAGAGGGCAAGAAACAGGCCCTCACTTGAACACCGCAGCACTGGTCTACTGCAATTGTTACTGTTCTGCACACAGACTTGTCAGAGCCCCGAGCAGAGTATTCACATTTCTCCAGGCACCCATTGCAATCTGCATAATGAAGAGGGGATTCCTGCCATGAAACAGCAAAATCCCTCATCTCCTGTTCCACCAAGCATCCCTGTTTTGATAAAATCCATAGACAAACATCACTGATTGTTTTCTGTCACTCTAAGAGCGATTTCACTTTGCTGATTGATGAGAGACTGTGATAAGCGGTTACAGGGAACACTCTTAAGTTCGGAGAAACTTTTAGTGATTGAGGACCTTTACTTATTATCTCCCAAGGGGTTGTGGAAGTGGGAGGAAGCCTCTCATCAGCGCTCTTAGTCACACTGGCTGAGTCATGGATCCAGCCCTCCTTTGCCAATGTAACCACGCAAAGACTGCCAAAGAAGTAATGCTCTTCCATTTAAGTAAGCTGGAGATTATGTACAGAATGGAAACAAATCTTTTTTTAAAAAATAATCTGGCCAAAGACCCTCTCCTGATCAATGACTGTGCCTAGACGAGAGAGCCTACTGACGTGGATTTCAGGCAAGGATGACCTCAGGACTAATCCGTTTTGGATCTTCTCCTCCTGCTATCTCCTTCTTCACTGAAGGCCCAATTTGAACTATGTTTTCAAGAAAATTCTCTAATGACCTTAACCTAGGCTGTTATTTGCCATTTAACGAAGTACTGAAATAGGCCTTATCTTGGAATATCAGGCACCCCGACAGAAGTGGAGAAGTCTTCCTGTGGCATTATTGTCTAGCCGTCTATTATATAGCCCTTTCTGTAATCAATTTTCATCAAAAACAATTGTAAAACATTGACTATGTTAGTCCATGAACATAAATGATACGAATCAGCGAGCATGATGAATGTTTACCTAGCTGTAGTCATAGACTGTGTTGCTGAGGATGTCTGAATCTCATTGAAACCATTGTCTAAAAACCCAGAAACAGTGACATCTCCTAGGAAACAAAAGATTACAGATGAAGGCAGGCATATGTCTTAATCTGTTCAGGCTGCTATAACAATACCACAGACGGAGTGGTTTATAAACAACAGACATTTATTTTCTCACCATTCTGGAGGCTGGGAAATCCAATGTCAAGGCATTGGCAGATTTGGTATCTGGTGAAAGTCCACTGGCTAGTTTATAGTTGTCTTCTCACATGGCAGAGGGGACGAAAGAGCTCTTTAAAAAAAATATATATATATATATATATATATATATATATATATATATATATATTTTATTGATTTTTTACAGTGAGGAAGGGAGAGGGATAGAGAGTTAGAAACATCAATGAGAGAGGAACATCGATCAGCTGCCTCCTGCACACCCCCCACTGGGGATATTCCCAAAACCAAGGTACATGCCCTTGACTGGAATCGAACCTGGGACCCTCGGTCCAAAGGCCGATGCTGTATCCACCGAGCCAAACCGGTCAGGGGTTGGATCTCTTTTATATGGCATTATTCTCATTCATGACCCAATCACTTCCCCAAAGCTCTTCCTCTAAATATTAACACACTGGAGATTAGGTTTAAACATATGGATTTGGTGGAGGAGGGGGGGCACAAATATTCAATTTACAGCAGCATAGACCTATTAGAAGATAAGAACAAAACCAGTTGGATGATCTTGGGTTATGCCTAATGTCCCAGTGGAACTATTAATACCACCCCTTTCATGCTCAGAAGAATAACAACATGGACAATGTCTTAGTCTGTTTGGGTTGCTGTAACAAAATATTACAGATTGGGTAGCTTATAAGTAAGAGGAATTTATTTCTCACATTTCTGGAGTCTGGAAGTTCAAGATCAAGGGGACAGCATGCTTGATTTGGAGTCCATTTCCTGGTTAATATATGTTTTTTTTTCTCTCTGTGTCATCACATGGAGGAAGGGTTTAGGCTTCTCTGGAGCCTCTTTTTTTAAAAATATATTTTATTGATTTTTTACAGAGAGGAAGGGAGAGGGACAGAGAGCCAGAAACATCAATGAGAGAGAAACATTGATCAGCTGCCTCCTGCACACCCCCCACTGGGGATGTGCCTACAACCGAGGTACATGCCCTTGACCAGAATCAAACCGGGGACTCTTCAGTCCACAGCCTGACGCTCTAGCCACTGAGCCAAACTGGTCAGGGCGGGAGCATCTTTTATAAGGCAATAATCCCATTCATGAGGGCTCCAAACCTCATGATTTAAGTATATTCCAAAAGCCCCATCTAATAATACCATTACATTGGGCATTAGGATTTCAACATATGAATTGGGGAGGGGCATTTTAGACCACAGCTGACAATAAATTCTATTGTTGCCTAACACATACCTCATCAGTCTAGCGCACATGGTCAGTTAGCATAAACTCTGTGAAGGTACCATCATTATATGAGACCTAGTGCTATAGAAGACAGTAAAGACAGACTGCACTGGAGATAGAAGGGGGAAGGAAGGCAGACCCATAAGAAGATAAAGCTGCTGATAGACAAGCCCTTTCTTTAACCCCTATTTCACCTCTGGCATCTGAAATAAATGTGTCATATATGAGAGGTATGTGAAATGTTTGAATGAGAGTGTATAATTTGTTAACATTATTCAGACTTTATTAAGTGCAATTTCTTAGCTGTAGGAAATAGAGAAATGAACAAGAAGAGGATTTTGCCTCAGGATGATAGATCTACTTCAGTGTGCATTGACAAGCCCTCTTCAATTGTGAAATATTTTTCAGAAGCACAAGTGACAGGAAAACCTGACTCCCAAAATCATTTCCCTTAAGGGACTCTTCCACTTATTATTATTTATTATTTATTTATTTATTTATTTATTTATTTATTTATGTTAATCCTCACCCGAGGGTATTTTCCCATTGATTTTTAGGGAGAATGGAAGAGAGAGGGAAAGACAGAGAGAAACATCAATGTGAGAGAATCACATCGATTGGTTGCCTCCTGCATGAGCCCCAACCAGGCCCCAGCTAGGGAGGAGCCTGCAACCAAGGTATGTGCCCAAGACTGGAATTGAACTCGGGACCCTTTGGTCCACAGGCTGACACTCTATCCATATGGCCAAACCGGCCTGGGCTGAGCAAACGATTTTTAAATGTTATCCTATGTATTAAAAGGCCAGTATGCAAATCGACTGAACAACAGAATGATTGGTTGCTATGACACGCACTGACCACCAGGGGGCAGGCGCTCGATGCTGGAGCTGCCCCTGGTGGTCAGTGCTCTCCCACAGGGGGAGCGCCGCTCAGCCAGAAGCCCTGAGCGCAGTTCATGGCTGGCGAGTGCAGCTGTGGTGGTGAGAGCCTCTCCTGCCTCCTTGGCAGGGCTAAGAATGTCTGACTGAAGGCTTAGGCCCACCTCACCCAGCAGTTGGACATCCCCCAAGGGCTCCTGGACTGCAAGAGGGTGCTGGCCGGGCTAAGGGACCCCTTGCCCCCGAGTGTATGTATTTCGTGCACCAGGCCTCTAGTTAAATATAAATTGCCCCATGACTAAAAGGAATTATTTTGGACAGTACAGATTCTAGACCTTTTCTGCTGCTTGACTAAAACAGTCAAGGTTTTCAGTTGATTTTTTGTTCTTTTCACTTGGATGTTTTGGCACTGTGGGGATAAACCATATGTTCTTAATAAAAGTGAGTAAATCTCAAGAAATGAAAATTCACCAGTCTCCATTTTCAATGGGAGAAATGAATTTATTCACCTAATCAAAAGAGATTTGTTGAGCATTACCACGTGCTGGATGCAGTAGTGAGGTGTGATGTATATGGATTTGCCTCCAAGGGATCAGAGGCTTTAGAATAAATCATCAGTGCTGGTAATGGCATCATTTAGTGTCTGTGTTGGTATATCTTTTCCTACTTTCTTTCGCTGTCTCTGACACCAAATCTTCTGGCTGCTTAAGACTTCAAGTAAACAGAGTTCAGGTGACATCTCTGTATTGTTAAAAAGAGGGCTTCCATGTCCCGAAGTGGCTGAGAGAACAGAGTATTTAATTTTCTGTCCAGTAATGAAAAATATTGGGAAGCCTACATAGGACAGATTAAGAGACAGTACTTGTGCTCTGGCTGATTTTGCTCAGTGGTTAGAGCCTCAGCCTGTGGACCAAAGGATCTCAGGTTTGATTCCCGGTCAAGGAAACGTACCTGGGTTGCAGGTTCCCCAGCCCAGGTGGGGGTGTGTGCAAGAGGCAACCAATCGATGAGTCTCTCTCATGTTGATGTTTCTTTCTCTCTCTCCTCCCTCCCTCCTACTTCCTCTATGAATCAATAGAAAAAAATATCCTCAGGTGAGGATTAAAAAAAAGAGAGAGACATTACTTGGGCAGATTAAATTCATGGGTGAGGTATTACTTACAGAAATAAAGAAAAAAATTAAGAAGATGACAGGGATTTTATCTATTTTCTTTTCTAATATCTGTACTTTGGAAGAAGATGTAATGATATTCTTGGCACAGAGATTTGCCCTCTGGAGCCATCAAACGTTGTAGATGTGGTTACGTAGGATTATTTAAGTATAGCCATATATCTATACCTTTCTGGTCAATCACAATTTCTAATTATTTTTTAAGATTTTTTTTTTTTTTTTTTTTTTTGCCTGGCCAGCATGGCTCAGTGGTTGAGCATCGACCAATGAACCTGGAGGTCACGGTTCAATTCTGGTCAGGGCACATGCCTGGGATTCAGCCTCCATCCCCAGTGTGGGGTCTGCAGGAGGCAGCCAATCAATGATTCTCTCTCATCATTGATGTTTCTATCTCCCTCTCCCTTCCTCTCTGAAATCAACAAAAATATATTTAAAAAATAAATAAATAAGGTGTTTTTGTTGTCTCAAAGTTCTCCAGCCCCTTGGGGGTCATTCTTTTATTTAATATTAAAATAAAATAACTTAAGCTCCTACTCTATATAGAAGCAAGAGTAGTTTTAACAGACATTTTCTTTTTTAGTTTAACTTTATTTATTTCAGTTTTTGTGTGAATGTTGTGTGAATGTTAAAGTTAATGTTTCTTAAAAGGATTAGAAAAGAGGGAAGAGTCAATCTCTTCACTTACAAGTCCATCCAAATGGGAGGATTTTGTTAATTTTTTTTAAAAATGGGCTCGTTTTATATGTAATGAATGAATCTTGCTTTTCTGACTTTACGGTACTTAATAGAAATTCTTCCAAGTCATCTGGAAAACCAGTTAATTCACTAGTTTTAGTGGCTGGATAATATTCTATGATAGAGATTCTCAAAGTTTCTCCATTAATGACACCCTTCCCGACTTAGTAACCCCCCACCTCATGTTATCCATAGGCCAAAAGAAATGCTTAACACTTCTATTTATTAATAGTTAGGTTTACACAACTTAAAGTATTTATGTCCTAACAACTTAGCAACCATTTAAAATAACAGTACATGTAAATTGGAAGAAAATATAACATTTAAATTTAATTCTAAAACAATTACAATTACTTACTAATAGTACGTGTATGCCTATTAGGTATTGTGCAACTTTCAAACCTTGGAATTAGATCAGACACCAACACCTTCATGGCCTGTGCCACATAGATGTTTTTTAATCCTCACTCAAGGATATTTTTTCCATTGATTTTCAGACAGAGTGGAAGGAAAGGGGGTGGGGGGAGAGACAGAGAGAGAGAGAGAGAGAGAGAGAGAGAGAGAGAGAGAGAGAGAGAAACATCAACATGAGAGAGACACATCAATTGGTTGCCTCCTGCAAGCACCCTGACTGGGGGGGCGCTGGGGATCAAACCTGCAACCGAGGTATGTGCCTTTGACCGGGAATTGAACCTGTGGGACAATGCTCTAACCACTGAGATACCTTCCAGGGCAA